>NC_092876.1:80785493-82115850 GCF_028372415.1 Notamacropus eugenii
ATTGTAAGGTTCCTTGAGTGCCAAGCAGGAGGGATTGGAATTTGACTTGGTCGTAGAGACCCACTGAAGATTTGGGAGGCAAGGGAAGGATGTGACCAGTTTATTCGAAATTGAAACTATTTTATCAGTGACTGAAACATGCCAGAAGAGCTAGAGAGGAATGGCATGAAGACAGGTCAAAAGGCAGTGACTCAGGCAATCAGGTATTCAGGTGGTACCAAGTGGAAGAAAAACAATGGGATAGATTTGGGAGATATTTTAGAGGTGGAATCCTAAAGACTAGGGAAATGATTGGATTGAAGTGAAGGAGAGCAGAGAGTCAAAGATATGTCCAGGGACACTAATATGAGGGAATGGGTGCGGTGATATTTCAACAGAAGAAATCAGGACATCATAAAGAAGAGTAGGTCCAAGAAAAAGCTAATAAAACTAAAAAGCTAATAAACTTAGCTCAGTTTGGGATATGTTGAGCTTGAGGAGCTAATGGGACAATCAAGTAGATAAATCTTGTAATTATAGACATAGGTCTATAATTCAGAAACGAGAGTACAACTGAAAATATGGCTTTGTAAGTCATCTACATAGAGGTGGTACTTGAACCTACAAGAGTAAGTGAGATTGCCAAAGGGAAGAATGTAAGAAAAGAAGAAAAGAGGGCCAAGGAAAGCCCTTAGGTAACTGACATCAAAGCAGTGTGAAGATAGTGAGAAGTACACAAGACAGAGGAGGAATAATCAGAGAAGTGGGAGGAGAACCAGGAGTATATGTATCTCTAAAGACAAAAAAGAAAAATATTATCTAGTGCAGGGGGATGGCCAACAATGTCAAAAACCATAGAGAAGTCAAGGAACACAGGAATTGAAAAGAAGTCCCCTACACTAATCAGTTTAGACACTGGTGACTTTTGAGAGAGCACTCCTTAAAAAAGTGGTGAGGAGAGAAGCCAAATTGCAAAGGGTTAAGGAGAAAGTGAGTGGTATGGAAGTAGAGAAATTGGGTGTAGATAACTTTTTCAAGGAGTTTAGCTATGGAATTGAGCAAAGGAGTGAATCTGTAACTGGCTACTGTAAAGAGAAGGTTTTTTGGGGGGGGGAGGGAAATTGAGGAGACCTGAGAATATTTGTAGGCAGAGAGGAAAGAATCAGTGATGAAGGAGAGATTAAAGATATATGAGAGACATTCATAACAATTAAAGCTATTCCAAAATGGAACGTGCTACCATGGGAGTTTCCTCATCAGTGGAGGTCTTCTAGCAGAAGTTGAATGACCACTTATCAAGTGATTTGTCCTAAATATTCTTTTTCAAGGAGTGATTGGTCTAGATTTACCCTCCTGAGGTTTTTTCCAACCCTGAAATTCTGGGGAAAAGAGGTAATGAATTGTTGGATCAATATCTTTAAGGAGGCAGGACAGAACAGAATTGAGGGCACAAGAAGAGAAATTAGCCTCAGGGAGGAGGATCGATACCTGTTCTCAGACCAAAGAAAAGAAGGAAAAATTCTATGATGATGCTGAAAAGTTTTGAGGAATAGAGGACAGCAGAAGGACCTCACACCTTATGGCTTCAACTCCCATAGGAAGCCAAGATATTATCTCCTCTAATGGTCAAGCATAAGGATGTAGTTGAGAGGGAGAAGATAGGAGAAAGGTCTTGGAATGGTGTGGAGAATGAGATAGTAAGTCAGGATGGATAGAGTAGACTGGTTTAATAGAAGTGATGACCCAGGTAACTTTATGTAACATCAATTTTTAGTGGGTGAAGTCAACTTGATTTTGTGATTTTTCTCTAGCAGTGCTCAACAAGCCTTGTAGAGGAGTATCAAAGTGAACTCAATTTTATGATTTTTTCTACTGGCACTCAGCAGGTGTAAAAGAGCAACAGAGAAATTAGATGATGGAGGTTACTCAGGGAGTTAGAGTTTCAAGTTGGGGAAAATGGCTTGCCAATTGACCAAAGGAATCTCTGCTAGCAAATGGTTGATCAGCCATGAGATCAAGTTTGGGGATACCAGATGAAATGAGCAGGGAAAACAGGTATAGATCAAGGGACTGAAAAGAGATTACCTGTTTGAGAGAGGGAGTAAGACTAGGATATTTCAAGACCCCAAATTCTGAAGGTGACAAATTTTCAAAAGGTGGTGAGGGCTAAGAGTTGGCCATGGCCAATCTGTGTGTCTGAGTTCCCATAGAGATGAAGGTTGTTGGCACTGAGAAGGTTGAAGAACTGAGAGACTAACGGACTAGAGGAGTTGTCATTATAAATAATGAAATTAATGAGAATGACAATGGGAAATATGGTTAAGAGGAAGACCATGATCCAGGTACTTAAATGATTCACAAATTTGACATCAGGATCTAGAGGCTGGTTAGATGATAGCAATGAGGGAGAGGCAATCAAGTAGCATAAAAGATAGAGAACTGGATTGGAATCAGGAAGACCTGAATTCAAATCCTGTATCAACCACTTACTAGCTATGAGCAAGTCATTTAGCATTTCTCAGCCCCAGTTTCCTCATCTGTAATATAAGTATAATAAGTATACCTCTCTTTTAGGGTTCTTGTATGGATCAAGTAGATAGACAGAGAGAGAGAGAGAGAGAGAGAGAGAGAGAGAGAGAGAGAGAGAGAGATGGAGAGAGAGAGAGACAGAGACAGAGAGATGGAGACAGAGAGAGACAGAGACAGAGAGACAGAGAGATAGATAGATAGAGAGATAGATAGACAGAGAGATAGATAAATAGATGGATAGAGAGATAAATAGATGGATAGATAGATGATAGATAGATAGATAGATAGATAGATAGATAGATAGATAGATAGATAGCAATTGTGCAAACCTTAAAGTGCTTTATAAATGCTAGCTATAATTATTGGGAAGTAGATATGAACGGATTGCCCAGACGTCAGAAGAAACTTTCCAATCAGATTTTTTTTAACTACTCCTGGCACAAATTATATTCCAGCCAAATAGGAATCCTCTATTTCCCAAACTTGACCCTATTTCCCATCTCAGACAAAGTTGTCCTCCAGTATTTAAAATATACTTTTTTCATCTTTGACGTTTTTATTCCTTGACTTTCTCCAAACAGAGATGCCATCTCCCCTTTATGAAACCTCTCTTGACAGCCCCATTAGAATATCAACTCCAGGAGAGCAGGAATTGATTGGGGGGAGGGGCACATACCTGGAGACCAGTATGTCCTAGGTACTTAAAAGTTTGTTTAATTGGATTGGATCAAATTGGACTAGACTGTACTGAATTGGATCGGTTGAACAATAATAGTGAGTTGGTCTAGAAGTGGTAATGAGGACTAAAGAATATTCCTACCCCTCTTTCTGAGTCTAATGGAAGGTGATTTCCAGTGGGGAGAAGGAATAGTCTATAGCATCCTCAGAGGAGAGCTAGGTTCATAATAGAGTAAGAATATAGAAGGATTATTGGTTAAAGGTTCTGGATAGAAGGGTAGTTGGTGAACTATAGAACAAGGATGCCAAGGAGAGAAGTGATCTAAGAGACAGACATTGGGTTAAAGCAAGTTTCTTAGGAGTAGGGTTGATTATAATAAGAGTTCCAGGGAAGGTATCATGCAACTTCCAGGTAGGGAAATGAGACAAGAGGACCAGGATTCAGAAGTCAGTATGATGGCAGGCAGCAGAGAAGAAAAACACAGATTTCGAGGCCAGGGGACCTGGGTTGAAATTCCACTTCTGTCATTTAGAGGCCATGAGATCTTGGCGGGGGGGGGGGGGGGGGTGTCATTTACCCCCAGCAGGCCTTGGTTTCCCCATTTGTAAAATGAGGTGATAGGAATAGATGGCCTCCAGGGCCCCTTCTCACTCTTTATTCCCGCATCTTTGAGGCAGGATTCCACAAAATTTGAAGAACAGGGAACTTAGCAGAATTCATCCACCCCAAACTTTGCAATGGAATTGAAATGTCTGCAGCTTGTTAGTGCCTGCACAATGCCTCTCTCCATAGGGTCATCTTACCAGAAAATGACCTTGGCCACTGATGGGGAAACTGAGGCCCAGAGAAAGTAAGGGACTTGAATAGTGGAACTTCAAATATCTAGACATTTAACCTGTCTCCCAAATAAATGTTTTATTCTTTGAAAGGGACAGTTTATAGTTGCTAGAAATGTAGGCAGTGAACAGCAGCCCCACCAACATGGGAAAGGGGGAGACCCATTGTATCTCTATGTCCTTAAAGCACACGTGTGTGTGTGTGTGTGTGTGTGTGTGTGTGTGTGTGTCTTTAAATTCATCCAGGAGAGAATACTGCCCAAGGCCTCATAAGCAGAGGCAACACCCACCACTCATAGTTTTCCCAGGAACGCCCTAGCTGACATTTTAATTAACAAGCTCTTCTCCCCCCACTTCCTTTTTAATATAAAGATGTCTTGTTGCTTTAAATCTAAAATTAATTAAGTTAAAGTTCTCCATGTGAGTGGGGTATGTGGATCATTCTAAATGGATTGGAATGATAAGGTAAGATATATGGTCTGAAGGTGCGGGTATGAAAAATAGCAGGAGACAGCTGCACACACTAGCTGCCTGCCTGCCTGCTTGGGAGGGGGAGAGAGTTCATGGGCTAAGTGGAATTGGAGTCAGGGCTTTCCTTGAAGGCTTTTTTTTTTAAAAAAGTGTCCCAGAAAACTGTCTGTACATAGACTCAGGGCTTGCATTCAAGTCTTAACTGTAGTGCTTATTAACTCTGTGGCTGAAGGTAAATGACTTCTTCACAATATAAAATAAATAAAAGCAGGTTGGTATTTTCTCCTAAATTTAAATTCTTAGAGAGCTGCTTAGAGTACTGAGAAATTAATGACTTGCCCAATGTTTCATAGCAAATATGTTTCAGAGGCAAGACTTGATGCCAAAGGCTGACCTCAAACCTTCTTAGCTTCAAGACCACTTGTCTAAGAATGCCACCATGTTTCCTCATTATTCCTTAGTAAGATGAAGATGGAAGAGCTAGGTGGTACAGTGAACAGAGTGCTCATACTGGAGTCATGAAGACACTTCATGAATTCAAATCTGGCCTCAGACGCTTACTAGCTGTGTGATACTGGGCAAGTCACTCAACCCTGTTTGCCTCAGTTTCCTCATCTGTAAAATAAGCTGAAGAAGGAAATGGCAAACCACTTCAGTATCTCTGCCAAGAAAACCCCAAATGGGGTCACAAAAAGTAAGACACTGCTGAAATATGACTGAACAAAAATAACAAAAGAGATGATGCCAGCGTAGAATTATCAGCCCTCAAGCTATATCATAAAGTAGCAGTCATGAGAACTATTTGGTGTTTTAAAAAAAAACAGAATAGATGGAAGATTATTATTATAGAACTTCAGGAAATGGAGACTGAGAGAGACATAGTTACTTGTCCATAAACACATGAACAGTGAATGTCTGAGGCAGCATTCAAACTTGGATCTTCCTGATTTTAAGACAAGTGGGCTTGCCACTGCACTCGACACAATCCAAAGCAGTGTCCTTTATGTTTGAGATAGCAGAACATATAAATTAGCGAAGGAAAGATATGCCTTCTTGACAAGAGCTTCTGGGGAAAACTGGAAAGCAGTCTGGCAGAAATTAGGTTTAGACCAGCCTCTTACATCATATATCCCAATAAGTACAAAAATAGATACACAGCCTGAAGATAAAAGTTCTCGTAATTTAAGGAAAAAATAGAAGAGAATGAGATGCCTTTCGCAACTTTTGCTAGCGGGAGGATTCTTAACTAGACAATAGACTGAGGAAAGCACAAAAGATAAAATAATTTAATGACAAAATTTAAGAGGTTTTACATGAACAGAAGCAATGAAGATAGAATCAAAACAGTAGAATGGGGAAATATTTACATTAAATATCACTGTTAGAAGTATGATATCCAAACTGTATAGGGATTTGATACAAATACATATTTAAGTCATTCCCCAATAAGTAACAAAGATTTTAACATTTTCAAAAGTGTTGCAATGACCACATGATGACATGTTCTAAATTAATAGTAGCAAGAGAAATAAAAATGGAAATAACTCCAAGTTTTCACTTCAAACCATGCAAATTGGCAAAGATGACAAAAGATGAGAATGGTCCACAGTGGAAGGGCTATGGGAAGGCTCACTAAGCACAATCAGTAGAACTGTTTGATGAACCAGCTGTTCTGGATATTAAGTAGGAATCATGAAAAAACTGCATGCATGACAAAACTGCCCATGCCCTTTGACTTAGAAATCCCACTTCTGGACACTTATCTTAAGGAAGGAAAAGGAAGAGACAAAGGTCCAATATATATTAAAGTATTTATAAGAGCACCTTTTGTGGTAGCAAAGAACTGAGGGAAAAGGGATTCCTATTACTAGAACAGCTAAAAAAAAACAGTATGGCAAATGAATATAATGAATTTTTATAAAGTAAGAAATAAGGAGTATGAGAAATTCAAAGAAACACAGGAAGATTTGTATGAATTGATGAACAGTGAAATGGACAAACCCAAAGAATATAGACATTATAGATTTAAAATATGTAGATCATTATTACAACACTGGATCACTAAAAGAGGGTCATCTTGGAGTAACTGAAAAACCAATGAAAGTCCCAGAGAACATATAATGAAATATTTCTCCCAGTTCATGGCAGAGAGATGGGAGATTACCAGGACAAAATATATTTTGTACAATGTTTGATGTGGTTACTGTAACAGACTTTTTCACTTGTTTCTTTTTATCCCAAGATAGTTAAGTATGGAATAGTGGTTGTAAGCAGGTGGTTATGATTGCAACATAAAGAGCAAAGTTATCAATAAAATATTTTTTTTCAAACAAAGAAGTAATTACACTGGCTCTACCAACCCCTCCCTCTAGCCCAAGGTATTGCAAAGATAACATGCTCTCATCTATTTGAAGGTAAGAAGCAGTGTGGGATAATGGTTAAACAAATTGGACTGGAGTCAGGAGAAGCTGATTTTGAATCTCATCATTGACACATCTCACTTCACATGAGGATTCAGTGAGATAATGTCTGCAAAGCACATTGAAAACCTATATAAATGCCTGCTATATATTAAACTACTGTAAACCTATAGATGCACCATATAAATGCCCACTATAATTAAGTGCTCTATACTCTGTTAAGCCTTATAAAACTTTGTGGCAAGAGCTTGGGCAAGTTGAGTTTCCTTTCTCTTTCCTTATATGTAAAAATAGGGATAATAATAACTGTATTATGTACTCCAGGACTCTTCTGAATCAAGTATTTTGTGCAGTTTAAAGCATTGTCCAGACCTATGAATTCACCAGGATAAGCGTCTCCCCAATAGAGAAATTTTGCAGATGGACAGCTATTGTGTATCTTACAGCCTTAGGGGAGTTGCCTGAGATTCTGAAAGGTTAAGTAACTTGCCCCCAGGATCACGCAGATGGTATGTGTTAAAGGCGAGACTTGAATGGAGGTATGCCTGACTGAAGGCAGCTTTGTCTGCTCCACCTCATTACCTAACCATTATTAATTTGTATGTGCAATCGCTATCATTGATGTCATAATTGCTGTTATGGTCATCATCATCATCATCATCACCATCCTCCGCGTTTAGCCAAGGTCTTCTATGGTTGATGGAAGATAAATAGAGCTTATCAGATGCATATTACAATGAGTTTCTAGGGTACTCGTAGTCCACACTGAGCAATGCTATCCTTATCTTCTGAAGTAGCCAATTCTCCCTAGTGGCATGATGCCACACCCTGCCCCCACCTCGTGCATTTGATTCCATTCTCTCCTGTCTTCTCCAGGAGTTTGTCTCATTGATCTTGCCTTGTCACCTTTAACCTTTCCCTGTCAACTGGATTCTTACCCATTGCCTACAAAAATTCTTTGATCGACCCCATCGTAAGTCAATTGATCAATTCATAAACATATGTTAAAAATCAACTTGATGTTCCAGTTACTATGCTAGGTAATGAAAATACAAAGAAGAAAATGACAAAGTCCATGGAAAGGAGGAAGGAAAAAAGAGAAGGAAGGAAGAAAAAGAAAGAAAGAAAGAAAGAGAAAATGAACATTTATTAAGTGCTTACTATGTATCAGGCATTGTGCTAAGCACTAGGGATACAAATATAAGCAAAATAATTAGTCCCTGCCCTCCAGGAGCTTACGTTCTAATGGGGAAAGACAACATACAAAATGGGATTGAAAAGTGGTAAGAAGGAGATAAAGGTGCCCAGTTCAAGCATATTATCTTGAAGTCCAGAAAATTGGGTCTGAAAGGAAAATGAAAGCAGGTTAGTCAGGGCTCCTTCACAAAATGGAACCTCCAGGAGGAACTCACCAATTACAGAAGGGAGGGGAAGCTTGAGGAGTGATATTCTAGGGTGAGCAGGCCACAAAGGAAGTAGAATATCCATTCTAGGACCAGGACATGCCAGGTGCTGAGGGAAGTTCCAGAATGAGACAGCAGTAGAGGCATGATTTTGAAGTCCACAAAAGGGATTTAAATTTTTGTCAAGACAATATGAGTATTATATGAGTACATAAAGTATACACACACACACACACACACACATATACATATACACACATATTTGTATATAGAGTTAAATATGTTATATGTAGTTATTTGTATAATTATATATTATGAAATATAAGGTATTGTGTGTGATGTATGCATACCTATATGTACATGTATGTTACAAAGTTATTTGGTAACAGGGTAGTAGGAAGTTTTCATGGCAAAGGTGGCACTTGGGCTGAACTTTGAAAGAGCTAGAGATCCTAGGAGGCAGAGGTGAGGATGAGGTGCATTTTAAACCTGAGGGACAGCCTATACAAAGGCACAGAAATAAGAGATGAGATGCTTTGTGACAGGAACCCTAAGCAGAACAGTTTGGCTGGAGTATAGTGTACATTAAGGGTAGTCATGTAAAAGAAGTCTGGAAAGATGGGGTTGGAGTCAAGTGATGAAGGGCTTCAAATACCAAGCAGGAGTTTAGATTTGATCCTAGAAGTAATATGGAGTGTCTCCCACCCCCCCACACACCTAGAGATTATTGAGCAGACAAGTGACATTGTCAGTTCTAGGCTTTGGAAACCCCATTGTGGCAGTCATGGTAAAGATAGAATGATAAGGAGAGAGAGAAGGTCAGGGAGACCAAGCAAGAGGCTGAAATAAGGTGGTGTCCATATGAAGAGAGAGGACATAGATGGGTGAGATGTCATGAAGGTAGAATAGACAAGACTTGGCAGCTCAGTCGAACCATAGCATTCCCTCAAGCTGCTGTCCAATGTCTTCCTCTTCATTACTAAACTCATCTCCTATTGGTGCCTCTACTTCCCAACATTTCACTCACTTATCAGCCCTTGTAATCTGGCTTACTATGGTGCCTATCACATAATAAGCAGTTAATAAATGCTTATTGACGGGTTTCTAATCCCACCACAATTCTAAAATTGCTCTCACAAGAGTTTCAGTGATTGCCCAACTGATAGATCCACTAACCTTTTCTTGATCCTTTTCCTTTCTATAATTTTGGATACCACCAACTTTGTCTCCTTCCTTCCTGGGAACTCTTTCTCCTTTGGCCTCCATGACATATCACTCTCTCCAGGTTCTTCCCTTCTTTCCCACCCATCTGACCACTCCATTTCAGTCTGTTGGATTATCATCAATCTTCTCCCCTAAAAATGGGTGCATCTCAAGCCTCAATCCTGAACTCTACTCTCCTCCTCCTTCATCTTCTTCTTCTTCTTCTTCTTTTTCTTCTTCTTCTTTTCTCTCTCTCTCTCTCTCTCTCTCTCTCTCTCTCTCTCTCTCTCTCTCTCTCTCTCTCTCTCTCTCTCTCATCTTGTCACCTTCCCAAATAAACCAATCCCTACTTCAAGTTTCTCTTTTTCTACTGAGGGCACTGTCATATACCTCCTAGTCAGCTAAGTTTATAAACAGACTCATCTTTAGCTCTTCACCTTTCTTCATTTCCCCCCATCCACAATTGTATTTTGCCACTTGCCAAATCCTTCTCTCTACTCATGTGGCTGTCATCCTAGCCCAAGTCCCCATCACATCTAACCTAGACTATCATAATACTCTCACAATTAGTCTTCATGCCATGATCTTTCTCCACTCATTTTTTTTTTCTACTCAACTACCAAAATAATCTTCCTGAGGAACAGGTCTAACCAAGATATTTTCCTGCTCAAAAGTCAGTGGGGTGGGGTTAGCCCTAAATCCTCCATCTCAGAAGGACAATGGCTACCTCACCACACTGAGTGAATCAAATTAGGAGTTTGATTCTTTGTCTGAACTCAAGTCTGCTTGGATACCCAGTTTCTTGAACTCTTGCCCAGCCTCAGACCAACTCTTCCTGTTTGGTCATATGGATCTAAATATGTTCACCTTGACAACTTATGGCCCAGGATTTGGGACATAGACCTCCTGCCTCTGGTCCCTATTGCTGGTTAACTCATGTTGCCTGCTCTCATAATAGACTCTATTCTATTGACTTAAATGACTCATTCTTCCTTTTTCTCCCCACCCCCAAGATGTTACTCCTTTAGACAGTCCTGCTCAGACCAAGCTGACTATTAGCATTTAAACTTGCCCCATGAAGGTTCTCTGTCCAAGGGAGGAGCCACAGGAATAAGATAAAACTTCTCATATAGGTCTGATGAGGACCTGGAGTTAGAATCCTGGGTTTGAATCCTGGCTCTGGCTCCTTACTACCTTCAAGATCTTAGACAGTTGAGGAATAGTGGGTAGAAGTTTGACTCAGAAAGACTAGGTTCAAATCCTGATTCAAATTACTAGCTTTGGAACCCAGGGAAAGTGATTAAGCTCCTTGTACCTCTGTTTCCTCATCTGTAAAAATGAGTTGGTTAGATTTAATGAACTCCAAACATCTTCGAATTCTGTTATTCAGTTTCTTATCTGAAAAATTAGAGATTTAGCCTAAATGGCCAATAAGATTCCTTCCAGTTCTGACCTTCTAGGATTCTGGGTATCCAAATTATCCCATACTGACATGAGGCAGTCTTTCTGAATAGGCCCCAAGTGAAGCAGGCCTTCCTCCATCTGCATCTCTCTTTGGAAAGTCATCCTGAGAACCACCCACTTCACTCCATGCACCATGCAGTCATTTCAGAAGATGCTTTTCAGGGAGGCTGGCTAGTAGTGTAGAGAACCCCTGTCCCTCTGTCCCCACCATGCGCTGAGCCATCATCGGTGGCATTGCTTCCGATCCAAGCCGCTTTTGTAAACTACCCCCATTTAAATTAAAACAAATCAATATGCTTTCTAAAATTTAGTCTCAGCTAAACAGCTGTGACAATTCATAGCAACCTGAACTTGAAATGAACCCACCCTACGTATAAATAAAGCCTTTGATGTCTTCATTAGTTTCTCACATGCCATTTTTTCACAGTCTATCAGGCTAAGTGCTTTGCAACTTATATATATTTTTGCAGGAGGAGTATTTAACCTTCTGATCAGTCACCGTGAGCTGCTCAATGATAGAAACCCTGATTTTGCACACAATGAATTTATTGATAGATTCATCCCATTAGTTGTATTTACCTGTCAGTTCTATGGACACTAATGAGTTGTTTTTCAAGGACTAATGAGAGCTGTAATGGCTAATGGATGTTTACAGCTCCACTGCGTTGTACCATGTGATAATGGGAGCGCCCGCACCCGTCCCTCCAAGCCTTTTAATTGGCACCATCAGAGGAGTCTTTAATTACATTGGAGCAGACAATAAAAGTCCCAGCCAAATCAATGAGAGGAGGGAAGCAAGGCTCCATCAGGGCAGATTACACCAATGGGCACTTGCCTTAGACTTATCCAATAGGCCCTGAGAATTCGTTGGGCAATAGGGCATCCAAAGTGGATGAGACCTCAGACCATAGAATGAAGAATGTCAGAGTTGAGAGGGACTTTAGAACAAAGAACATGGAATGTCAGGGCAGGAAGGGACCTTAGGACATAAAATATTAGCACTGGGAGGGATTTTAGAACATAGAATGTCAGAGCTGGGAGGTATCCTAGAATCCAGAATGTCACTCTAGGAAGGACCTTAGAATGAATATGGAAAGCTTAACCTGGGAATGGCTTTCAGAACATAGAATGGGAAAGCTGAAAGGAACCTTAGCACATGGAAAATGGAATTCAGATTAAGAAGGAAACTTCAAACATAGTATATTATATTTGGCATGGGTCTTAGAATAAAGAACATTATTCCAACCCCTTCATCTCACAAATGAGGAAGCTAAGGCACAGGGATGGGAAGGGGCTTTCCACAGATGACACAAAAGGTTAACTGGAAGTGTCAGGATTAGCATCTTCACCTTCTGACTCCCGGAGTAAGGACTTTTTGCTATTACTCTCTTATTTCTCTTCCCTCATAACCATCCCTTGGAAATAATTCTAATGAGGATCTTATCAGGATGTATCATCATTGTTCTGGTGGAGAGACAGAGACAGAGAGAGGAGAGAGAAAAAGGAGAGAGAGAGAGAGAGAGTGAGAAGAGAGATGGAGAGAGAGAGAGACAGAGAAAGAGAGAGAGAGAGAGAGAGAGAGAGAGAGAGAGAGAGAGAGAGAGAGAGAGAGAGAGAGAGAGAGATCATCTAGTCAATAAGAAGGAATAATGAACCCAGAGTAGAGATGTTGGGAGAGGACCATTTTTTTACTAGAGGAGTCTAGCTCACTATGGTGACATAACCTGTCTAGAAGGGTGAAAGGAAATGTCCCTTAGATTTAAGATGACAAGGATCTTTGTCTAAGTTACAGTCAAAGTCCAAGTTCTGGCTATGGTCAGCATTAACCAATTATAAATATTCTTATTGATGAAATTCTGATTAATGTAAGGCTTAGAGAAGCAAGACAAAATTGGCAATCCATCACTAGGTTGGCATCATTAAAGTCCAGATATTATAGTAACACCTCCAAGTGTTAACTAAACAAAGCTAATGAGAATTTAGCTTCATCAATAGAGCATAATGTCCAAAGGAAGAGGGATAATCTGACTGGATCACATGGCATTTAAAGTACTGTGCTTAGCTCCACATGCTACATTTCAAGAAACAGATTAACAAACTGAAGTGTGTTCTGAGGAAAACACCCAGGAGACTAGAAACCATATCTTACAATGCTCAGTCATATAAATTGGGGACATATGGCCTAAAGAAGGTACCTTAATTATTATCCTCATAACATGTAGAGCTAACCCAACGATTAGCACAGTACCTGGCATGTAATAAACACTTAACAAAGACTTGTTGACCGTTGACTTGACTGTAAGAGGTATTTTGTTCTACTTAATCCCAAAGGCTGGAACTAGGAATGAAATAATCAGAAACATGATGGGATGATGCAAAGAATGCTGACTCTGGAGTTAAAAGATCTATATTTAAATTCCCCTTCTGATGCTACCTGTGTGACCTTGAACAAGTTACTCAGTCTTCATAGGGCTCAGTCTCCTTAACTATCAAATGAAAGATATGGGTTAGATAGATGGCTTTTCTGTGCTTGTAAATTACTAGATGCTAAATTGTAGCAGGATAGATTTCATAAGGATTAAGAAGCTAATGCTACACAAATTAGAACTATTTAAAATGGAATGGACTACTGCAGGGATAACAAACTCCCCACAGGTTGGATATTCAGGCAAAGAATGGAATGATAGGGGTGTTCAAGGTGGGATTCCTTCTTTAAATGGTGGACAGAGGCTAGACACTTCTTAGGTTCCTTCCAAGTCTTAGTGTATGGGTCATCTGAAGAGTGGCAGAGCCTGAACCTGAAGGGCCAATGATGGTTTGCCTGTAAGAAATTACAGAACTGGAAGGGTTCTTGGAGGCCAACTGACCCAACCCTTCGCTGAGCAGAGATTCCCATCTACAACATCCCTGAGAAATGACCATCCAACCTCTGCTTGAAGTGATAGGATACTTCCAGTCTGATAGTGGGTATCCTGTCTCATCAGAGATTAAGGCCAATTATTAGAAGAGTCTTCCTTTTACTGAACTGAAATCTCCTTCCTATAAGTTTACAGTATCCCAAAATCTGAGAGCTAGAATGGACCGACCTCACACCAGACTGAACATCCTTTTTTGACCACCCTGCCAATTAACCTCCTAGCCTCTATTAAAAGACCTCTAAAGGTAGAAAGATCAAAGATCAGGTCTTAAAAATTTCAAATTGGGAGGGGGACCAAAGAGATAACTTAGTGCAAGAGTTCTTAACCTTTTCTATGCTATGAATCCCTTTGACAATTAGAGAAGCCTAAGGACCCTTTTTTATAAAATAATATTTTTAAATGCATAAAAATTAAAAAGGAAATCAATTTTATTAAACCAAATTTATAGACTAATCTTGACCAATCTCCTAAAATAGATGAGGGAACTGAGGCCCAGTGATAAAGTGCCCTCCCCCCAGGTCCTACAAGGAGTGTGGGATTGGAAGTCAGTTCCTTTGACCAAGTCCAGAGCTTTTTCTGATGTACCAAAAGAAGATTCTGATATCTCAAGGCAGCAACACATTATCTCCATTCAAGCTGACCCTTGAGTGTCCCTTTCATTTGGGGACAGGAAATTTGCTGAGCTCCCCAGGCAAGGGCAGCCCCAGCTGTGAAGACTTGGGGATGTTTGCCATGGAGTCACAAGACAGAAAGATTGCCAGCTCTAAAAATGAATGTCACGTGTAGCTCAAGCCCGACTGAACCCATGCGTATCACGACTTCGGCTGAACATTAGGTGGGAGTCTTCATAATAGGCTATTGTTCTGCATGGGGCTTACACTAAATCTGTTTCCAAGGTTTTTCTGAATCATTTTGCTCCTGATTTGAAGAAGCAGCTGTGGAAACCAGCTACATCTGGAGCCCAAGAGAGCAGCCAACCTAGCTTTCTGGGGCAAAGGGGCATGAACTTGGGAAGAGCTCCCTTAGAGCTATCCATCAGCTAAGTGAGGATAATGAGGAAGGTCAGGCACAGAGAAGATGAAGTGCGTGTCTACAGTCCCGGAGTATGGCCCACACCTATCAGAAAGGGGCCCATTGGAGACTATGTTGACCGCACAGGACCTGAGCTTTAAAGCCAAGAGGGATTTTGAAGGCTGTTTGGCCCCCTTATTCTATAGATGAATAAACTGGGGCAGAGGGAGGTTCAGTAACTTCTTTAAGGTCATCCAGTTAGTAAGTGACCAGGATAGGATTTGAACTCCAAAGCCAGTGAGTGTTCTCTCCACTGTACTATGCACCCAGGACACAAAGACACCAATGTGACCAGCTTGAGTCTGAGGAAGGGGATTTGGAGGCAGACATTTGTTCCTTATGACAGAAGGAAAAGGTATCCACATGAGAGGGGGCTGGAAGTAAAGTGAGGACAGCCTCCCACACACCCAGATCCAAGATTCAACCAAACACTTGACTTGCTGTGTGACCCCGGACCAGTCACTTAACCCATCTGTGCCCCAGAGGGCTAGAACAGAGGGCAGAGCAACAGAAACAAATGCATTAACACCCAGATTTTATTAGACATGAGACTCATCTACATTAACACTAGCGAAGAGAGCAGTTTACAGCCTCCCATCACCCCACGAGCCTGCATTAAAGCCATACAGCGTTTTGCCGTATTGGCAATCAATGTACTGTCCATAAAGCACTTGCATTCCATTACAAAGCATAGTTAAGTAAGTGCTTGATCTCTGGCCATGCCTGTCTGTCAGCCAGCAGTGGGAGGCAGTGGAGAGAGTCCCATGCTGGAGACAAGAAAATGGAGTCCAATACTGGCTTGGTTATTTCCTAGCTCTGTCCCCTTAGACAAGGCAAGCCTCAGTGTCCTCCGTCTTAAGATGAGGACTCAATCTTAAGATTTCTGAGGTCTCTATTTTGATAGTCTATGTTCGTTGTTCCAATGTTATCCTAACTTTGATATTCCATGTCCTTAAGTATTTCTGTGCTCTTCCTGTATTCATTCTAAGGTCTTGCCTTCTCAGATATTCTATAATCCACTCTCTAAGGTCCCTTCTAGCCCTGGTGTTCTTTGTTCTAACAGCCCTCCCAGCTCTAACATTTCATGCTCAAAAATCTCTCCCAGTTCCGTCTTTCTCTGTTCTAAGATTGCTTCCATCTCTGACATTTGGTGATTCAAGGTCTCCCTCCCAACTCTCACTTTCTGTGTTGAATGTCTTAAGGCAGTGATCTCCAAACTTCTTTTATCTTATACCTCTGTCAGTAAAGTTTTTGAGCATATAACCCAAATATTTACTTACTTATAAATCATATTCTTTTTCTGCTGTGCTTTACAAAACATATGAAAAAGAGAAATTTAAAAAGAGAAGATAAAGGTGAAATCATATTTAATTCTGGATGTGATAGGAAACTGCTGAAGTTTATTGAATGGAGGTGGGGTGGGGGTGACAAGGTCAGACCTATGCTATAGGAAGATTATTTTGGCAAGTGAGTGGAGGGTGGACTAAAGAGGGGAGAGACTTAAAGCAGGGAGTCCAGATAAAAGACTATTGTGATCATCAAGAAGGTGGTGAGGTTGGAAACCAGGTTCCGTCTATAGAGAGGAGATGCTATGAAGGAAGAAATGACAAGATTTGGCAATTGACTTTTTGGATGGAATGAAGGAGAGGAAGGAGTTCAAAATGGCACCAATGTTACAAATCTGAATCATCTGCAGGATTACTCTCCCACAAAAACATGAGCAAGTTCAGAAGAGAGATGGGCAGAGAGTGGGGAGTGAGGTAAATAATGTATGGAAAAGGGTCTATAATGGAGATCCCAACTCATCCATGCCTACTCATCCCATGTAACTTACTCTGTCCCACACAAAAGGGAGAGGGGAGACTGACTATTGCCCCAGGACCAGCCTGTCTGCCATTGACATAAGATACTCTTAGGGAAGGAGGGTAAGTATAGGAATGAAAGTTTTTCCAGTGGCATGTGCACAGGTACTATTTCTCAGGTAGCTGTTAGTTTGTAATTCCTCTCAGTTGCCAGTTCCCAGCTTAGTGCTGGGTTGAGGGAGAAACAAGAAGAGACAGGAGTTTCCATGGATGGGAGAAGGGGCAGAATGGAAGAATGGTAGGATATAACAATTGCAAGGAAGGAAACAAGCATTTATTAATCACCTACTATATACCAAGCACTGTGCTTCACAAATATCTCATTTGATCTTCACAACAACCCTGAGAGGTAAGTGCTATTATGATCCCGATTTTACAGTTGAGCAAACTAAGGCCAACAGAGATTAAGAGATTTGCCAAGGGTCACACAGCTGGTAAGTATCTGAAGCAGGATTTGAACTTAAATCTTTCTGACTGCAAGTCAGTTGATCAGTTTGCTGTACCATCTAGCTGTCTCATGATAAACTCCATTACTGGCTATCACAGGGTAAGTGATAATCTTCCCAAGCTCCATTTGGCTGATCACACTGCTCCTGAGGTCACACCATGGCCTCCTTACTTTGGAGACTCTATACTTCTATAGAGTAGATATTCCATATTCTATGTTCTAAGCTCAATTATTCTGTGTTCATTCTAAAGTTCTTTATAATCTAACATGCTTTGTTCTGTTCTAAGATCTCTCCCAGATCTGACATTATTTTTTTATGTTCTAAGGTCCCTCCTAACTCTAACATTCTATTTTAATTCTTATACCCTGTTTACTCTGATATGCCATGCTCTATATTCTAAAGCTTCTTCCAGCTCTGACATTCTATATTCACTTTAAGCTCCTTTCTACTCTGATATTCTATGTTCAATCTTCTTAACTCCCTCCCCAACTGTAACTTATGTTCATCCTAACGTCTTCTCTGACATTCTTTGTTCTAAGGTCCTTTGCAGGTGACACTGTAGTCTGTCTTCTATGACATCTCATTGAAAGCATAACTAGTCCACACATCCCAAAGGAAGCTCTTCTAATGGAGATAATAACCGACATTTGTACCTCCTTTTACAATTGGATACAAAGCTCTTTGTATCTGTAATTTCATATAAATCTACCCATTGGGATGAATATTATCCTCCCCATTTTACAGATGAAAGAGAATCATGAAGAAATTAAGGTATTTGCTCAAGATTTACATAGTAAATGGCAGTCAGGATTCAAGAGCAAGTTATCCAATTTCAAATCCAGAGTTCTTTTTATAACATCATAATCTAGCCCTAGAAACTGAAGATGTCAAGAAATTATTATAAAACAACAAATATTTATGAAGCTCCTACTATGTACAAATGCCAATCCTGTAGGGGTACATAAAGCCCAGGCAAGACTTGGTTTCTGTCCTCATGGAGTCCACAGTCCAGGAATATCAAACATAGATGACTATGAAACATAACATTACACGATAGGTGCACTACTAAAGAGGTGAAAATGTCATGAGGAACTCAAATGGAAAGGCCATTCCCAACAAAAGAGAGAAGGGAAAACTCCTCACAGGAGGCAGTGGTAATTGAATTGGCTTTATAAAGTGGATACTTAGGGGTTTAGCAGGCAAAGATGGGAAGAAAGAAACAAAGTAGAGGGAACGAATACTATGAGCAAAGGCAAAGAGATGGGAGAGGACAGTCAGACGACAGGGTTGTTCACTTTGAATGTATATAGTATGTGTGGTGATGGGTGTCACAATGTGTGAATGGTATGGAAAGGTGAAACCAGATTGAGGAAAGTTTTGAATGCTGGGATAAGGAAGTTAAACTTTATTTAATAGGAAATTAGAAGTCACCAATAAAGACCTTTTTTGGCAGAAAAGGAATGTAATATCTGTGAGTAAGAAATTTGTGAATTCTTATACCCTGTTTACTCTGATATGGCTGAGCACTGAAGCAGGACAAGCTCTAAAGAGGCTATTCTAGTGAGACAGGTATAACAGTTGTAAGTCCCTGGGCCTCAGTTTCCTCATTTAAATATAAGCTCTCTTTCACACTCAGTTCCATAAAGATGATTTCCCCCCAATTTTTTTTTAAATGTTCCCCACCCACTCAAGGGACAGATGGACCCTTTCCAACTTCCTCCAGCAGACAAGGGTCCCTCCCAGGCCAGGTTCCATACCTGAAACAATCGCTCTCTCCCCTTGTCTCCATAGCTTGCTTGTTCACCCCCTCCAACACACACACACACACACACACACACACACACACACACACACACACACACACACACACACTTAGAGTGCTCCCCCAGCTCCTGAGCTACAGCTGTTTCCTGGTTGGTTATTATTTTAGCGAGCTGCTTCCAACGAACATGTTAATTAAAGCCCGCTGTCCAGAAGCTCTTGGTGCGATTTGCAGTGCAGTCTGTAGCCTCTCGTGCATCATTGTATCTCTATTAAAAGGAATTCTGTGTAATGATGCTGGGACTTAATTAGTTTCTGTGCCAATGTTGTAAAACATAGTGATAAATGAGCTAACGGGTCCACGGATCAGTATTCTTCTGGAGATGAGCTTATTAGCTGATTATGAATCATTAACAAAGTCTACATGGGATTTTCTTATCTAATTCAACACAATTTTTAACATTCAATGCTCAACATTCATTTCTTTCAACCAGCAACATTGCCCGGAGATTGCAATCTGGGGCCTCCTTTGGCTATTGTTCTGGGAGGGAGGAAGAGAAGGGCTTCTCCCCATCAGTGTTGAATTTTAATTATTCTAAGGGGGGAGCAAAGACCCCATGGGTGGTATCTGTCTGAGGCACCTCTGTCAGGGAGAGTGAGCATGGTAGCACCACAGCTAGGGAGGAGAGCAGGTGTGTGGGGAGGACTGAATGGTCTGGGGGATGAAAGAATTCCAACCAGTATTTTCAGAGATGAACTGCATGACAACTGGGAGTGGGGGAGGTTCCACTACCCACAAGAGGCTCCAGCTGGACCCCTCATCTCCTCTCCATCCAAAGGCTAACGGACACCTTGGAGTCCTGTGCATGGCAGAGAGATACTTTTGCTGAGGAAGAAAGAATTACTGGATGCAGTGGGCTACATCTTACGATGAAGGCAATTCAGTTCGTTTGTGTGTTTACTCTGCAAAGATTTATTAAGCACCTAAAGTATGTATAGCTATAATATAAAATAGTCTAGTTTAGTCTAGTCTAGTCTAGCATAGTATAGTGTAGCTATAATATAGACTCTGTTGGGCTCTTCGGGCCATAAGAAAGAAGATACAGAGTTTAGGTATGACATAGTCGCTACCCTCAAGGATCTTACATTTTAGTACAAGGATAAAACACAAATGCCAGTAACTAGCTCAGAGATTTCAAGGTATTTGTCCACAGGAACACAGCTAGGAAATATTAAAGCCAGGATCTGAATCCATGTCTCCTTACTCCAAATTCAGTACCCTAGTCCAGACTCTCATTCCCTGTTACCCTAAGTAATGGAACAGTTTCCTTATGGGTCTCTCTTCCTCTAGTCCAAGCCATTTTGGACAAGCTGACTAATTAAACTCACTGAAGCCCAGATCTGACAATGTTAATTCAATCCAATCCAATTCAATCCAATATTATGTTTTATATAGTGTAATACCTACTATTACATGACAAATGCATTGCAGAAGTACAAAAAAGTCTAATTACTCAACCAAGTATGAAAGCATGAAGCCATTGAAACCAGGACATCAGTTAAGAAGTGGGATTTGAGTTAGGCTTTAAATTACCTGTGCAACCTTAGGCAAATCACAAACTCACTGAGCCTCAGCTTTCTCAGCTGAAGAAAAAAAGAAATAACCTGTTAGGGGCTTTGCAGCTCTAAATGTAATGATCTTGTAATCCTAAGATTAAAGGAATTCACCAGGTAAAGGATATGGCATTCCTGGCATAAGGATGTGTGTGTGTGTTCGTCCTTCATTGCCAAAGAAGACCATGCCATTAGAGAAATAATGACATGACTTGCACTTGACTTTGTTTTGAGTGAGGGAGGGCTGTGCAGGTCACCAGCCTCACTTCTCCTCCAGAGCCATCTGAATCCAGTGACCAGATATTCATCAGGATGACTGGAGATGACCCATGATAAGGCAACTGGGGTTAAGTGACTTGTCCAAGGTCACACAGCTAGTGAGTGTTGAGTGTGTGAGGTGAGATTTGAACTCAGATTCTCATGACTCCTGCACTGGTGCTCTATCCACTGCACCACCTAGCTGTCCCAGACATAAGAAGCATGAACAAAGACATGGAGGCAGGAAAATGTGATGAGTGTTTGGAAATAGAGCTCAGTCACTTTTGGCTGTAGTATAGAGTGTATGAAAGGAAGTAATACAAGATAAATCTGGAAAGAGAGAGCCCTTCCAGATTGCTGAAAACGTTGAATGCCAGCCAAAGGAGTTTGGAATCTATTCCAGAGTCAATAAGGAGCCACTTGAGATTTCTGAGCAGAGTAGTAGCATTTCCGGATTTATGTATAAGAAAAATTAGTCCAGCAGTAATATGAAGGATAGATCAAAAAAGGGAGAAAGGAAAGTCTGGAAGACCTATTAGGAGTCTACAGCAATGGCAAGGTGGTTGGTCATGAGAGTCTATGCTCAGGTGATAGCAATGGGAATAGAGAGGAAGAAATGTAAGGGTTTTCTAGAATTGAAGAGATGTTTGAAGGGAGAACTAATGATGCTTTGTAATGCCTCTGATAAGATTAATGAAGGAGAGGGAAGGGTGAAAGATAACCCCAAATGTTATTTTGATCACATCCAAACTGGACAGCATCTTCCTTATCTAGCCCTTTCACTCACACAGCTATGATTTTAGTTCATACCCTCACTTCTTCTCAATATTATTGTCAACAGCCTCCTAATTGGTCCCAAGTCTCTCCCCACTCCAGTCAATCCCAAATACTGCTCCCAAAGGAATTTTCCTTAAACACCAAACTGACGTCTCCCCCCAACTCAATCAACTCAAATGACTTCATATTGTCTTTAGGATACAATACAAATTCTCCAATTTAACTGTGAAGGCCCTTCCCAACCTGTTCCCAGCCTATCTTTCTATTGGCCATTACTTCTGTGCCTTCAGTCTGTGATCCAAACAAACTGGCCCTCTCTCTGCTCCTCACAAGACACTCCATCTCCCACCTCTGTGCCTTTGCACTGTTATCCATACCTGGAATGCACTCCATTCTTACTTTCTCACCTCTCAGGCTCCCTCTCTTCCTTCAAGACAAAGTACTAGTTTCTACATAAAGCCCTTTCTGATTCTCCCTATCCCTAGTGCTCCTGCTATTAAATGACTCTACTTAAGTACTTGAAATTTATTTGGATTTATTTTCTTCCTATTTCTTTTGTAAATATTATTATGTGATTTTGTTGTCTCTCTTATTGGAATGTCATCTTCCAAACCCCTTTCCATACCCCTACCACCTGATTCCTTATTACCATCCACCTCATCCTCCCAAAAGTTTCAACCTGACTATACCCAGTCCTTCCACTGTGTCCTCTGGAATTCCTGCTCCATTGGCAACAAACTTCTCTTAAATCTTTTCCTTTCCCACTCTTTCCACCTACTAACTCTTACCAAAACCTGGCTTTCCCCTTAAAGACACAGATTCTCTGGCCACCTTTTCCAATATTGGTTGAATTTTCACTAATTCTCCTTGGCTCAATAGTTGAGGGGAAAATATTTAAACTCCTTACTCCCCAGAGCCACTTCCAGGTTCTCCTTTTTTCCACAACTCAGTAATTTCTCTTTCTTTGAAGTTTATGTTTTTCATATCTATCATCACAGTGGCCATTACCTGCAGAAGCCCAGCACTTCTTTTCCTTCCTCAATAAGTTCAATACGTGGCTCACAATATTTCTCTCCTCTTTGACTCCTTTCCTCATACTAAGGGACTTCAACATACATATTAATTCCCTCTCAAATACCCTAACCACTCAGTTCTTCAACTTACTCCCTTCCCTACTCACTCCACCCTACCTTAGCCTCACACAAAGATGATCATACCCTTGATTTTACAATCAACCACAAATGTATCACCTCTATGTTCAAGAAATTTGAAATTCTCTTATCTGGATATAATCTACTGCCTTTTCATGTCTGCCTCACTTACAAAACCCTAGTTTCCATCTACACATGACCTCCATTCCCTTTACCTCTCAATTCTCTCCTAATCATTCACTACCCCTTACACCAACCACTCTCTTCTCTTCTCTCCATTTTAGCCCCTTGATGAACCAATTTAATTATATACTGTCCTACTCTTTTGAATCCCTAGCCTTCTTATCATATCACTGATTATGTCCAACCAATCCTCAACCTTAGATCACTCCCACCATTCATCACCTTCACTCTTCCACATATGCTACTGAATGAAAGTGGAGAAAATCACATCACTATTCCATCTGGATCCACTACAAATTTTCATTACACAACTTCAACTTGACCTTCACTGCCACTAGGTAATCCTACTATGCCTCCTTTATCAACTCAATATCTCGTTCTCCACAGTGGCTCTTCCATACCTTTTTCTCCATTCTCAAATTTCCCCTCTCCCTTCCTCTTTCAACTGAGAAAATTGATTCATATTTTATGCAAAAATTGAGGTCCATCACCATTAACTCCCTCTTCTTCCCTCTTCTCCTCCTCCTATCATTTAGATGCCTTCTGCTTCTTTTTCTTCCTTTACTCCTGATAAAATGACCTTACTCCTTACCAAGTCCATCCCCTATATTTGTTCAAGTGATCCCGCTCCATCCTATCTCCTCCAACAGATTGTCCTTTCTGTCATCTCCATTTTTTCACTTATTTTCAATCTCTGGCTGTCTACTTGTTCATTTTCCACTACCTATAAACATATCTATATCTCCTCTATCCTAAAAAAATCCTCACCTGATTCTTTTATCTCACCTAACTCTTATCCTGTATGTCTTCTGCCTTTTGTAAACTCCTTGATAAGGTCATCTACAATAGGTGACTCCACTTTGTCTCCTGTCACTCTTTTCTTGATACCTTATAAACTGGTTTTTTACCGTATTTCACCTAACTTGCTCTCCCTAAAGTTACTAGTGATCCCTTAGTTGCCAAATCCAATGGGCTTTTCTCAGTCCTAATTCTCTTTGACTTCTGTAGCCTTTGACATTATTGATTACTCTCTCCTGGTCTTTTTCCTCCTTATCTGACCATTACTCTGCCTCTTTTGTCATATGCTCTTCCATATTATACCCTCTAACCATAGGTATCTCTCAGGGTTATGCCTTGAGTTCTCTTCTCTTTTTCCTCTATACTACTTCACTTGGTAATTTCATCAGCTCCAGTGGTTTTAATTACCATTTCTATGTTGGTAATTTTCAAAGCTACCTATCCTTCCCCAGTCTCTCTGCTGACCTCCAATCTCATATCTCCATCTGCTTTTAAGACATCTCAGACTGAAGATATCTTAAACTCAATATGTCTAAAATGGAACTTATTTTCTTTGCCCTAAGTACTCTCTACCTCTACCTTCTCTATGACTATAGGGGGCAACACCATGTTTCCATTCCCCCAGGTTTGCAAGTCATCCTGTACTCCTTACTATCTCTTACCTCTCATATCCAATTCGTTGCCAAAGCCTGTCAATTTCATCTTTGCAATATTTCTAATATATACCCCCTTCTGTACTCTGACACTGACACCACTCTAGTAGAGTCCCTCATCTTCTTGATGCCTGGATTATTGCAATAGCTTTCTTGTGTCTCTGCCTTTTTCCAAGTCTCTCCCCACTCCAATCCATCCTCCATTCATTATTTTCTTAAAGCACAAGTCCAGTCAAGTCACTCCCATTCCCAGAGGAATCCAGTGGGTTCCCTAGTACCTCCAGGATCAAATGCTAAATGCTCTGTTTGATATTCAAAACCTTCACTAGCCCCTTCCTACCTTTCCAATCTTCTTTCACCTTGCCTCCTAATACATACTCTTCAATCCAGTGATGCTAGCCTCTGGGCTATTCCATGAATGAGTACTCCATCTCTTGACTGGACGTTTTCTCTTGCCATCCTCCATGCCTGGGATTGTTTCTCACTCTTATTTCAACTACTGACCTCCCTGGCTTTCTTTAAGTCCCAACTAAAATCCCATCTTCTACAAGAAGTCTTCCCCAGCCCCTCTTAATTTCAGTGACTTCCATTTGTTAACTCTTTTCAGTTCATCCTGTATATATAGCTTGTTCTGCAAATATTTGTTTGCGCATTGTCTCCTCCACTAGACTGTAAATTCCTTGTGGTTAGGGACTGTCTTTTGCCTCTTGTTGTATCCCCTATGCATAGCACTGTATTTGGTGCTTAATAAATGCTGATTGATTGATTAGTAATTGCATATGGATTGATTGATTTAACATGAAATGCTCAATAGAAAGTTGGTGTCATGAGAACAGCATTCAGAAATGTGATGAGTGCCACAGAAGGAAACATAGAATCACAAGATCTCACCATTGGAAGATCTCTCTAAGACCATGTGGTTGTTAACCAAGAATCAATCAATCCATGAGTGCTCATTAAGAGCCTACTGTATTCCAGACACTATGTTAGGCACTGGGGCTATAAATGGAAAGAATGAAATCCATCCTCACAAAGAGCTTATATTCTAATGACTGGGGATGGGGGTGGGGGAGAGAGCAAGCCCATAGGAAAAAAAAATATATATATATAGACAGAATAAATACAAAGGTATACAAAATGGCTACATATAAGGTCATTTAAGAGAGAGGGAGAGAGAGAGAGAGAGGACACAAGCAGTTGGGGGAATCATGAAAGATTTCACTTAGAAAATGGTTCTTGAGCTGTGTCTTGATGGAAGGGAAGGACTCTGAGGCACAGGAAGGAAGAAGTGCATTCTAGGCACAGGGGTTAGCCAGCACAAAGGCAAAGAGATAGCAGATGGAGTGCCATGTATGAGAAGCAGGGAGATGTCCAGTTTAGTTGGTAAACAGAGAACAGGAGAAGCAGTAAAGTAAAAAGAACTAGGTAGTTCAGTGGCTAGCACATTGAGCACACAGTGTCAGGAAGACCTGGCTTCAAATCTGACCTCAGACATTTAAATAGTTGTGTGACCCTAGGCAAGTCACTTAACCTCTGTTTGCCTCAGTTTCCTTATTTGTAAAATGTGGATCATAATAGGACCTACTTCCCAGGGTTGTTGTGAGGATCAAGGGAAATAATAATTGTAAAGTCCTTAGCACAATGCCTGACACATAGTAGGTGTTATATCACTGTTAGCTATTATTGTTGTTATTATTATTAGAAAGATAGGCAGAGGCCGAGTGCTGAGAGGCTCTAAAAGCACAGAGGAGTTGGTGCTATATTATAGAAGCAGAATGAAAGTATGGATGATTCAAAAGAACTTTGTTTAAGGAAAATCACTTTGACTGGAATGGGGAGAGACTTGGGGCAGGGAGACCAATTAGGAGGTTGTTGGCAATAATACAAAAAAGAGAAAATGAAGGTATGGCCTAAAATGGTAGCTATATGGATGAAAAGAAGGGGGTGAATGAAGAAGATGCTATGAAGATAGGAATGGTAAGATTTGGCAAATGGATATGTGGGAGAACAAATGGTGACGGGTAATGATAAAATTATAAATCTTGAACACTGGAAGGATGAGGGTGCCTTCTACAGAATTATAAAAATTGGGTAGATGGGTGGGTTTGGGGGGATAAATCATGAGGTTCAGTGTTCAAAATGTTGAGGACAAGATGTCTCTGGGATATCCAGCTTAAAATGCCCAATAAATAATTGATGATGTTGGTCTGAGGCTAGCAGTAGGGATTGTGGCTGTGTCTGGATATGTAGATCTGGGAGTCATATGCATAGAGATGATAATTAAAGCAATGGGAGCTCATGATGGGGAGAGAGAGACAGAGAGACAGAGAGAGAGAGAGAGAGAGAGAGAGAGAGAGAGAGAGAGAGAGAGAGAGAGAGAGAGAGAGAGAGAGAGAGAGAGAGAGAGAGAGAGAGAAGACAGGGAAGGAAGGAGGAAGGAAGGAAGAAAGAAAGAAAGGAAAAAGAAAGAAAGAAAAGGGAGAGGGAAGGGGAGAGAGATAGAAAGAGGTGGGGAGAGAAAGAAGGAAGGAGAGAAAGAGAGGGAAGAAAGAGAGGAGGAAGATAGAGACAGAGACAGAGAAGGGAGGAGAGGGAGGGAAGGAGAGAGAGAGACAGAGAGAGAGAGAGAGAGAGAGAGAGAGAGAGAGAGAGAGAGAGAGTTACCAAGATGAAAAGGTTACCAAGAGTGGAGGGAGAGAAGAGAGCCTAGAACAAAACTTTGGAGAGTGCTCCCAGGCGCTATGATACCAATGATGATCCAGTCAAAGAGACTGAGAAAGAGTTGTCAGAAAGGGAGGAAGAAAACCAGGAGTGTAGGGTTATACAAATCTTAGAAAGGGAGATTAAGGACAAGGTGATCAACAGTGTCAAATACAACTGAGTGGTTAAGAAGGATTAGGACTGAGGGAGGAAAAAAACCATTAAATTTGTCAATTAAGAGATTTGTTGGTAACTTTGGAAAGAGCAATTTCAGTTGAGTGATGTGTTCAGGAGGCAGATCGCAAAGGGCTGAGGTGTGAGTGAGAGGAGAGGAAGGAGAGACATTGAGTATAGCCAGCTTTTCCAAGGAGTTTGGTTGAGAAAGGGAGGAGAGCTGATGAGGGATGTTAGCGTCTAGTGTGAGTTTTTAAGGATGAGGGAGACCTGAACATGTTTCAAGGAAGCAGGGAAAGAACCAATAGATAGTAAGAGACTGAAGATTTGATAGAGGAGGATGATTAAGGACACAATTTGCTGAAGAAAAAGGGAAGGGATCAGAACAAATACACTTGTAGAATGGTTGACTTTGGCACGAATGACCATCTCTGGCCTGGAAAGACTTCTATGAACTGATGGTGAGGAAAAGAGCAGAACCAGGAGAACTTTGTAAACAGCAACAACCACAGTGTGTGAGGAATTTTTCTGGTAGACTTAGCCCTTCACAACAATGCAAGGACCTAAAAAATTCCCAATGGACTCTTGAGGCAAAACACCTTCCACATCCAGAGAAAGAACTATGGAATTGGATCCCAGATAGAAATAGAAATAGATCATTTTCTCTTGTATTATGTTTTGTTTTGTTTTATGGTTTCTCCCATTCATTTTAATTCTTCTATTTAACATGACTAAGGTGAAAATGTATTTAATGGGAATGTATGGGTAGAACCTATATAAGATTGCACGCTGTCTTGGGGAGGGAGAAGAGAGGGAGGGGGGAAAGAGTGGAAGGGAGGGGAAAAATCTAAGATACATGGAAGTGATTGTAGAACACTGAAAACAAATAAAATAATTAAGAAAGAAAGAAAGACCATCTCTTTGAGAGAGGCTAGGACAAAGGAAGATAGACTGGAGAAAGGGGGAATTCAATTAATGAAGAGATGAAGAGATTCGGAGAGAAAAGAAACCATATGAATGGTGTCAGTTTTCTCAATAAAGTAAAAGGCTAAGTCCTCAGTTGAGAAAAAGAGATGCGGATAGGGAGATGCATAAAGCTCGAGAAGAGAAAATTTAGAATAACTTCCAGAGGACAGAGAGACATGGAATTAATTAAGAAATAAAAGAACTGCCTTGATGTAGTGAGCGTCTGACTGAGATTGGATAACATGAATTTGTAATGGATCCAGGAATGATTATATTATTTCCTCCACCGCTCTTCAGGGCCTTTAAGCAGAAATAGAGAAGGAGATGGAGGGAGTAATTCAAGGCTGAACTCTGGCATCAGAAGAGTAGTGACAGGTCAAGGGATTCAGGAGCAGAGAACCATGGGAGTTGAAATGGCTAACCACTGGGTTGAGGTTGGAGAGGAGGAAAGTGAAGTCAGAGCAGGAGTAATGGCTTGAGAAAGTACTGAGAGGTGGAGAGATTGGATCAAGTGCTTACTAAAAGCTAGGTGACTAATTCCATGAAAACAAATAACAGGTTTCAATGGGATGTTATAGCCTGGTATACTGTCCTCCTTATCTCCAGTTCCCATCCTTCTTCACTTCCTTCAAGTCCCAACTAAAATTCTACCTTCTACAGGGAGTCTTTTCCAGTTGTCCTTTAAGTTTGTGCCTTCCTTTGATTGATTATCCCCAATTTGTCCTCTCTATAGTTTATTTATACATAACTGTTTTCATTTGGTCTCCCCCATTAGACTGTGAGCTCCTTGAGACCGGGGATTATCTTTGGCCAGCGCTTAGCACAGTGTCTGCCATCTAGTAGGTGTTATCTAAACGCTCATTGAATGACTGATTGACATATTGGAGAGTCAGTTTCTAATTAGACGAAGGCATATTTATGGGTAATAGTAGGATCTACTGTGTGACCATCTCTATGTGTGCCTGAGGTGGAGCAGAGGAATAGGTCATAGAATTTCAGGAGGTTGAAGAATTGGGAGAAAGCTAGGGCTGATGCTGAGAATGCCTATAGCTGGCAGAGCCAAGCCCAAAGAAACTGCAATTTTACTATTCATGAGTTCTAAGTGACCATGTGGCATTGCTATTCCAGAGAGAAAGTTTCTGAAAGAAAAGATGGGTAAGAGGAGCCAGGTAGAAATCAAATGAGGGGCTTGGTCATGAAGTTCAGAGAGGGGTGTGTGTGTGTGTGTGTGTGTGTGTGTGTGTGTGTGTGTGTGTGTGTGTGTGAGAGAGAGAGAGAGAGAGAGAGAGAGAGAGAGAGAGAGAGAGAGAGAGAGAAAGACAGATGGATACAGAGAGAGAAAGAGAGGGAAAAGGGAGACAGACACACACACAGAGATAGACACAGAAAGAGACAGACAGAAAGAGAGAGAAAGAGGAGACAGAGAAAGAAAGAAGGGGGGAGAGAGGGAGAGGGGAAGGTGGAAGGAGGCAGGGAGAAGGCAAGAGAGGAGAAAGGGAGAGGAGAAAGAGAGAGAAAAGAAAACAGAGAAAAAGAAAGAGACAGAAAGAGAAAGATAGATTGAAAAGAGGTAGCTGGGAGCAGAAGTAATGGCTAAGTCCTTTGCCTGTTAGATTCTGCTCCAGAACTGGATACAAGTCGGACCACTGAGAGAGTTTAGTGAGGAGGTTCATCCTAGGATCGGCTGCACAGCTGATTTGCATTGATTGATTCCATGCCTCTAGCCCTGGGAAATGAACCTTGAAAGGAACACTAGGATGAGACACTAACCTTCTTTGGGTAACTGTTCGAATATACCATAGTATATACAACAAATACTAGAGGATGTAATAAGGAGCCTCAGGCCTCATCTACCTCACTTGCAAAAGCCAACAGGATCTGTCCTACACTCACTGTTGTTATAGCCTGGGGCATAGGAGAGCCTGGCTTTATAAGAAAACCAGTATCTAAAGACGCAGATTGGCCAGAAAGATAAGATGGTTTCCCAGTGGTTCTTCTCTTTTAAAAAAAGATCACAGTAATGATTACAGCACTTCCTTAATGACTGAAATCCTAAAATATACTTTGAATATGATTCAATTTACACAAATAATGATAATAACAGCTAACATTTATAAATGAATAGAGACAGCTAGTTGGCATAGTGGCTAGAGCACTGGACTTAGTGTAAGACAGACCTTAGTGCAAATCCTCCCTCATATACTTACTAGCTGTGTGACTTTGGATAAATCTCTTAACTTCCTTCAGACTCAATTTCCTTTTCTGTAAAATGGGAGCAGTAACAGCATCTAATTTGCAAGGTTGTTGTGAGGATTAAAGGAGATAATATATGTAAAACGCTTTGGACACTGCACTATTTAAATTCTAGCTATTATTTTTCAAGTTTCACAAAGCACTTTACATGCCTAATCTCGGTGCTATTACTGTTCCTCTGTTTTTTTTCAGATGAGGAAACTGAGTCTGAAAGGTCAAGGTCACTCAGCTATTAAGTGTCTGAAGCAAGATTTAAATGTGAACTTTGTTTGTGCATAGCCTCTCAGGAACCTGTTGCTCAAAATGAATTATATCTCTCAATGCCAAAGTTCTGTCTAAGGCTGCACTATCCCAACCCAGAAATTCAGCCATTAATTAATTTATTTTTCACACTCAGGTTTGATAGTTGCCGTTTGCAGGAGAGAGATGGCATAATATATTCAAAAGAGGAATGGGTTTAGAAAGAGGAAAAGGGAGGGAATAAGCATTTGTTAAGCACCTACTATGTGCCAAGTGTTTTACAAATATTTCATTTGATCTGGGAGACTAGAGAGATCTGGTTCCTAGAACTAACTCTGCCACTACTCAGATATGTCTGGGGCAAGCTACCTGACCTCTCTGGTCCTCAGTTTCCTCTTCTATAAAGCAAGAGTTTGAACAAGTTGTGTTATTTCCCGGCTCTGACATTTTCTATTCCAAGATCTTTTCCAGTTCTAACATTCAATGTTCTAGGGCTCCTCCCACTCTGACTTTCTAGATTTTAAGATCCCTCCCATCTCTAGCATATCTGTTTTCTAGGTCCCTTACAGAACTGGCATTCTATATTCCATGTTCCTTCCAGCTGAGACCCATCTCAGCTCTAATATCCATGTTCCAAGAACACTTATGATTATGACATTCTATGATCTGTATTCTAAGATGCCTTCCAGCTCTGGAGTTCTGTGTTCCATGTTTTTAAGTCCCTTCAGGTTCTGACATTCTATGTTCTAAGGCACCTGCTGCCTCTGCCGCTCCTTGAGTCTAAGAGACAATAAGTAGTGAATGCCTGGATTAAGAAGATGAGAATGAAAAAATCAATCTCAAAAAAAATAGTTCACATCTTGATAATGATGGTGAGGAACTAATCAAGGGGCTGGGAACATCCAATTCCCCTGTAATTAATGCAATTTCATGCTGAGCTATGCTCAGATCTGAGTTTAACACTACCCAATGGAAAGGGAGGCTATTTTCTGCCAGATTTTCACAACGGTCTGGTTTTCCAGGCTTTGGAAAGAGAAGCAAAGAAAATCTATATGATGCAGTTGAAAGGATATTAACCTGGAGCCAGAAGACCTGGATGTAAGTTTGCTTCCCCTAATAATGGTAACTGACAGTCATAGGACTGGGATAGAGTTTGGCTCTAAGATTTTATACCCTCCCTCTGGGGAAACAAGTCCCTCTACCAATATAAGTTGGCATTTCTCTGCCAATGACATTCAGCTGTCCCTGAGGCATTGTGAATCACCCAGGGTCACACACCCAGTATGTGTCAGAAACTGGATTTGAACTCAGGTGTTCCTGGGCCAGATCTCTCTTCTCTGATCCACACTGTCTCTTGATGATTTTCACATAGTGCTTTCAGGTTTATAAATGCTTTCCATTCATTATCTCCTTTGAGTCTCTCAGCAACCTTGGGAAGGCAGAAACTCCAAATTATTATTATCTGCATTGCACAGTTGAGGAAACTGAGGCTTAGAAAGGTTCAGAGACTTACCAGTGGCCACAGACTTATAAATGTCAGAAGTAGGCTCTTCAAGATTCCAAGACCACTATACTGTCTGGCATCTAGGTGGTGCAATGGATTGGGCAACCGGTCTGGAATTTGGAAGACGAGTTCAAATCCTGGAAGTTCGAGATCCGGAAGTCAGGAAGACATGAGTTCAAATCCAACCTTAGACACTAGCTCTGTGACCCTAGGCAAGTCATTTAACTTCTCTGGGCCTTTATTTCCTCATTTGTAAAATAGAGATAGTACCTTCTTCCCAGGATAGTGGTGAGGATTGAATGAGATAATCATTATAAAGTGCTGAGACTTTAGTAAGCACTTTATAAATGGCAACTCTTATCATTAATATACTGTGCCACATACTAGGTTGCTGGTGACCTTCTTCTAGCTTGCTGACCAGTAAGATGAGGAAGGTTTGGACTAGATAAATCATCTGCGATGTAGCCTGAGATTACATATCTTGGATTTGATATTTCCTGGCTTGGGCAAGTCATGTAACCCTTGTACCCAGCAGTTTTCTCCACTGCAGGAGGGAAATAAGCATTTATTAAAGATCTACTAGGCACTGTCCTAAAAGCTTCACATATTCCTCATTTGATCCTTACAGCAACCCTGGGAGGTAGGTGTTATTATCAATTATTCCCATATTATAAATGAGGAAATTGAGACAAATAGCTCAAATGACTTGCCCAGGGTCACATAGCTAGGAAATGTCTGAGGCTGAATTTGAACTTAGGTCTTCCTGACTTCAGAGAGGCCTGGAGAGACTTATGTGAACTGATGCTGAGTAAAAGAAGCAGAACCAGGAGAACTTTGTACAAAACAACAACCACGGTGTGGGAGGAATTTTTCTGGTAGGTGTAGTACTTCATTGCAATACAAGGACTTAAAAAATTCCCAATGGTCTCTTAAGGCAAAATGCCTTCCACATCCAGAGAAAGAACCATGGAATTCGATCACAGAATGAAGCAGATCATTTTCTTTTGTATTATGTTTTGTTTTGCTTTGTGATTTCTCCCACTCATTTTAATTCTTCTATGCAACATGACTAAGAGGAGAATGTATTTAACAGGAATATATGTGTAGAACCTATAGAAAACTGTATGGTGTCTCAGGGAGGAAGTGGGGAGGTAGCGGGAAAGGAGGGGAGGGAGGGAAAAATCTAAGAAATATGGAAATGATTGTAGAGCACTAAAAACAAATAAAATAATTAAAAAATTAAATAAAAAAGAAGATAATTTAATGAGATTTGGTGAAAGAAAATAATGATAATAAAAAATAGTGATATCAACAAAAAAAAAAAGAACTTACATCTTCCTGACTGCACACCCAGAGCTCTATGCTACCAAACTGCCTCTAGATTAGAGACTTCTAGTCTGCCTCCCTCACAGAATAATTGTTAGAACTGAATGATCTAACATTTGTAGAGTGCTGTATAACTGTAAAGGACTGTAGAAATGAGAGCCAATGTTATTTGTACAAAGGAAATCTTCAGCAAAACTGACAGTTACAGAGTTTGTCTTCAGTGTCTTGCCCCTTGCATTTCATTCCATGACTATTTCCCAAGTATCGTAAGCCTGTCTGTAGCCTGTCTGGATATCCTAGCACAATAGACCCTTAACCTTTGCTTCCTTCCTATGGTACAGTGGAAAGAGTACTGCTTTCAGAGTCTGAGAACCTGAGTTCAAATCTTGCCTCTGGAATGTATTCTCTGGGTGACTTTAAATAAGTTATTTAATGTAATAGGGCCTTAGTTTCAAGGGAATTCCATTTGAGATTGAGGAAGGGCCATGCCTGCCTTTACTTCTCTCCTGGCACTTCTCCTGACTCTCTGGCCTTCACCATCATGCTCCTACATGGGCATGATCCTTCTTAGCCTCCTCCTTTCCAATGAAATCCCAAGTCCACTAGTCATCCCTACATATATTTCTTTTAAAATGCAACAACAGCACTGCACATTGTAGAAAGCCACCACTTCTTGACCAAGATCTCTTTCCTGTTCTTTTTATCTTAAAATGTTTAAGATAGTTGGTGATTGCAGAATTCTTTTCAAAAGAAAAAGAGTAATGAGACCCACAGAAACCAAACAGATACAAGAAGATGACATTGACCCTCAACTCTCTTCTTCCATCCATTTATCTCAATCTACTTTTCATTAGGTCATTTATGTGCTTGCTCTCTCCAGATAATTGACATTTATATAGAGCTTGAAAGTTTGTAAATCCCTTTATGAAAACTACCTTAGAGCACTGTGAGGATTAGGACTATCTTTTTTTAATTGAATTATTTTATTTATTTTCAGTGTTCAACAATCACTTCCATATACCTTAGATTTTTTTCCATTCCCTACCCATCCTTCCCCCTTCCCTCCCCACTCCCTCTCTGAGACGGCATACAATCTTATATAGGTTCTAGACGTACATTTCTATTAAATGCATATTGCATAGAAGAATTAAAATGAATAAGAGAAACCATAAAACAAACAAAATAAAACACAATATAAAAGAAAATGGTCTGTTTCTATCTGTGACTCAGTTCTACAGTTCTTTCTCTGGATGTGGAAGGCATTTTGCCTCAGGAGTCCATTGGAAATTTTTTAAGTCCATGCATTTCAATGAAGTACTAAGTCTACCAGAAAAATCCCTCACACATTGTGGTTGTTGCTGTGTACGAAGTTCTCCTGCTTCTACTCCTTTTGCTCCGCATCAGTTCATATAAGTCTTTCCAGGCTTCTATGAAGTCTTCCTGTTCATTGCTTCTCATAGCACAATAGTATTCCATTATATTCATATACCACAACTTGTTGAGTCATTTCCCTATTGATGGGCATCCCCTTGATTTCCAGTTTTTAGCCACTATAAAGAGAGCTGCTATAAATATTTTTGGACATATGAGACCCTTTCTCATTTCTATGATCTCTTTGGGATACAGTTCCAGAAGCAATATTGCTGGGTCAAAGGGTATGCACATTTTTGTAACCTTTTGGGCATAGTTCCAAATTGCTCTCCAGAATGGTTGGATCAGCTCACAGCTCCATCAACAGTGAATTAGTGTTCCAACTCTCCCATATCTTCTCCAACATTCATCATCTTCCTGTTTTGTCATGTTAGCCAATCTAATAGGTATGGTGTAGTACCTCAGAGTTGTTTTGATTTGCATCTCTCTAATAAATAGTGATTTAGAATATTTTTTCATATGATTATAGATAGCTTTAATTTCATCCTCTGAAAATTACCTGTTCATATCCTTTGACCATTTATCAATTGGGAAATGACTTGTATTCTTGTATATTTGACTCAGTTCTCTATATATTTTAGAAATGAGACCTTTATCACAGATACTAGTTACAAAAATTCTTTCCCAGTTTTCTGCTTCCCTCCTAATCTTGGTTGCATTGGGTTTGGTTGTGTAAAAACTGTTCAATTTAATGTAATCAAAATTATTCATTTGCACTTCATAATGTTCTCTGTCTCTTGTTGTGTCATAAATTTCTCCATTCTCCATAAAGCTGACAAATACACTATTCCTTGCTCCCCTAATTTGTTTATAGTATCAATCTTTATACCTAGATCATGTATCTATTTGGACTTTATTCTTGTGTACAGTGTCAGGCATTGGTCTATGTCCAGTTTCTGGCATATTGTTATCCAGTTTTCCCAACAATTTTTGTCAAACAGTGAGTTCTTATCCCAGAAGCTGGGGTCCTTGGGTTTATTAAACAGTAGATTGCTATATTCATTAACTACTGTGTCTTGAGCGCCTAACATATTCCACTGGTCTACCCCTCTGTTTCTTAGCCAGTGTTGATTGGTTTTGATGATTGTGGCTTTATAATACAACTTGAGATCTGGTAGGGCTAGGCCACCTTCCCTAGCATTTCTTTTCATTAGTTCCCTTGATATTCTGGATCTTTTGTTCTCCCAAATGAATTTTGACACTTTTTTCTAGCTCTGGAAAATAATTATCTGTTAGTTTGATTGGTATGGCACTGAATAAGTAAATTAAATTAGGTATAATTGTCATTTTTATTACATTAGCTCGGCCTACCCATGAGCAATTGATGTTTTTCCACTTATTTAGATCTGACTTTATTTATGCAAAAAGTGTTTTGTAATTGTGCTAATATAGTCCCTGGGTTTGTTTTGGCAGGTAGATTCCCAAATATTTTATAGTGTCTACTGTAACTTTAAACAGGATTTCTCTTTCTATCTCTTGTTGTTGGGCTTTGTTAGTGATATACAGAAATGCAGATGATTTATGTGCATTTATTTTGTAAGCTGTAACTTTGCCAAAATTATTATTTCAAGTAGTTTTTTTACTTGATTCTCTGGGATTCTCTAAGTATATTTCATCATATCATCTGCAAAGAGTGATAACTTAGTTTCTTCTTTGCCTGTTCTAATTTCTTCAATTTCTTTTCCTTCTCTTATTGCTACAGCTGACATTTCTAGTACCATATTGAATAACAGTGGTGATAATGGATATCTTTATTTCACCCCTGATTTTATTGGAAATGCATCTAGCTTGTCCCCATTGTATGTAATGCTTGTTGATGGTTTCAGGTAGATGCTGCTTATTATTTTATGGAAAGTTCCATTTACTCCTATGCTTTCCAGTGTTTTCAATAAGAATGGGTGTTGTATTTTATCAAAAATATTTTTTGCATCCATTGAGATAATCATGTGATTTCTGTTAGTTTTGTTGTTGATATAATCAATAATGCTAATAGCTTTTCTAATATTGGACCAGCCCTACATTCCTGGTATAAATCCTACCTGATCACAATGTATTATTCTCATGATAAGTTGCTGAATTCTTTTTGCTTATATCTTATTTAAAATTTTTGCATCTATATTCATTAGAGAAATTGGTCTATAATTTTCTTTCTCTGTTTTGGCTCTTCCTGGTTTAAGTATCAGAACCATATATGTATCATAGAAAGAATTTGATAGGATTCCTTCTTTGACAATTTTCCCAAATAGTCTATATAGTATTGGAATTAACTGTTTTTTAAATGTTTGATAGAATTCACTTGTAAATCCATCTGGCCCTGGAGATTTTTTCCTAGGAAGTTCATTGGGGGCTTGTTCAATTGCCTTTTCTGAGATGGGGTTATTTAAGTGCTCAACTTCCTCTCCTGTTACTCAGCCTTTATTTTGGTTACTGATTCACACACACTCAGGGGCCTTTTAGACCTTGTTGAAATCAGCGATGTCAATGCTCTGCATATAATCTTTGAACTTGGTGATCTCCTTCTCCAGGGTGTCTGTGCCCACCTTGTCATCCTTTACCACACACTGGATCTGCAGCTTCCAAATGCCATACCCCACAGGCACCAACTTGGAGCCTCCCCAGACCAATCCATCCAACTGTATGGAGTGGACTCACTCTTCCAACTTTGCCATGTCTGTCTCATCATCCCAAGGCTTGACATCTAGGAGGATGGAAGACTTTGCAATCAGCCCTGGCTTCTTGGACTTCTCTGCATACTGCTGAAGGCTTTCTTCCCAAAGGCAGGCTTCCTCCTTGTCTTCTTCCTCATCATCGCTACCAAACAAGTCAATATCATCATCTTCATCTTCTCTCTGCTGGGGTGGCTGCCTTCTTAGCAAGTTATGTGGTGAGTAGCTCCACTTTCTGTGTGGGAGATACATGCTGAGCCTGAGAAGCCAGAGAGCAGTGGGAAAGGGAGCATTTCTCCAGGGTGCACAGCCTGATTTCAAGCTTGGAGATGGTGAGCTATAGGTCCTGAATCACACTCTGAAGACTCTGGTTCTCTGCCTCTAAATTGGAAATTGTGGTGACCAACTTACTATGGTCCCCACTGTGACCACTGAAAGAGTTGGTGCTTGTGCTTCTGGCCAGTGATTTCTGGATATCCTCCCTGGCTCTGGCAATGTCACGAAGGATCACACTGGTGCCATTCTCTTGTTGGGAAGAGACAGGCACAGGACCATTCATCTGCTCATAGAACTTTCTCTCTGTGTCATCGTACTTGAATTTGTCAAACCAGATCTTCTCATGTACCAGGAAGCTGGAGGCCATCTTCACTCCATGAGAAGGGAGGGCAGCAGCAAAAGGTGAGTCCCAAAGCCAATCTAGCAGGAAATGGTGGGGAAAGGGCAATTTAAAATAATCATCCATCTCATTTAGATTGTCAAATTTATGGGCATACAGTTGGGCAAAATAATTTCTAATTATTGTTTTAATTTCCTCCTCATTGGAGGTTAGTTCACCCTTTTCATTTCTGATATTGATAATTTGGTTTCCTTCTTTCTTTTTTTTTTAATCAAATTGACCAAAGGTTTATCAATTTTATTGGTGTTTTCATAAAACCAAATCTTAGCTTTATTTTTTAGTTCAATAGTTTTCTTAATTTCAATTTTATTAATCTTTCCTTTGGTTTTCAGTATTTCTAATTTGGTAATTGCTTGGGGATTTTCAATTTGTTCTTTTTCTAGTTTTTTCAACTGCATGCCCAATTCATTGATCTCCTCTTTCTCTATTTTATTCATGTAGATATTCAAAGACATAAAGCTTCCCCTAAGAACTGCTTTTGCAGTATCCATAAGATTTGGTAGGTTATCTCATTATGGTAAGTTCCTTGAATGAAGTTGTTAATTGTTTCTATAATTTGGTGTTTAACTCACTCATTCTTTAGGATTAGATTGTTTAGTTTTCAATTAACTTTTGGTTTATATTTCCATTGCCTTTGATTACATATAATTGTTATTGCATTATGATCTGAGAAGGATGCATTGACTATCTCTACCTTTCTACACTGGATTGTGAGGTTTTTATATATATTTTATTATATTTATTATATAATATTATATTTATAATATATAATAATATATTTATATATTTATTATATATTTTCTATATGTGCTATGTACCGCTGAAAAAAAGTTATATTTCATTCTCTCCCCATTCAATTTTGTCCCAAGATCTATCATATCTACCTTATCCATAGTTTTATTCACCTCCTTAACTTCTTTCTTGTTTATTTTGAGGTTAGATTTATCAAGTTCAGAGAGGGACAGGTTGAGGTCCCCCACTAGTATAGTTTTGCTGTCTATTTCTTCCTGTAACTCCCTTAACTTCTTCTCTAAGAATTTGGATGCTATATGCCACTTGAAGCATATATATTTAGTAATGAATTTGCTTAGTTATCTATGGTGCCTTTTAGCGGGATATAGCTTCCTTCCTTATCTCTTTTGATTAGATCTATTTCTACTTTTGCTTTGTCTGAGATTGGGATTGCTACTCCAACCTTTTATCTTTATTCTGTGTGTGTGCCCCTGTTTCAAATGTGTTTCTTGTAAACAATATATTGTTGGATTATGGTTTTTAATCCATTCTGCTGTCTGTCTCCATTTTATGGGAGAGTTCATCCCATTCATATTCACAGTTATGATTACTGTCTATATCTTTCCCTCCATCTCCTTTCCCCTTGTTTATGCTTTCAGTTCTCCCTTCTCCCTTCCCCTCCACAATAGTTTTAATTTTTGACCACCACCTCCCTCAGTCTTCCCTCTCTTCTTTCAGCTCCCCCTTTTACTCCCCTTTTCCCTTATTACTTCTTCCCTCCCTTTTAGCCTCCTCTCTTTTCCTTTCCCCTTCCGCTCCTACTGCCTATAGAGCTAGTTGTATTTCTATACTTAACTGAGTTTGTTGTTTCCTCCTTGAATCCAATCAGATGAGAGTACCTCTCAAACAATGCTCATCTCCCTCCCCTCTTTCCCTCTACTGTAATATATTTTTGTGCCTCTTCCTGTGATGTAATTTATTGTTTTCTGCCTCCTCCTTTTTACATCTCCCATTATAATCCTTTTGCACCCTTAAATCACATTTGTTATCATCATATCATTTAATGTGAGTATAAACCCACTCCCTCTATCTACGTATATCCCTTATATATATATATTATAATATACAATAAATATACAATTTAATATACATATACATATAATAAATATACAATTCTCAAGTTTAGCAAGTATCATCTTCCCTTATAGGGATGTAAACAGTTTGCTCATGTTGAGTAACAAGGTTTTTTTCAAGTTTTTTTCCCCTTGTTTGCCTTTTTATGCCTCTCTTGAGATCTACGCTTGAAGATCAAATTTTCTATTGAGTTCTGGCCTTTTCATCAGCAAGGTCTGGAAATCCCTCATTTCACTGAATGTCCATCTCCTTGCCTGAAATATTATGTTCAACTTTGCTGGGTAATTAATCCTTTGTTGTAGTCTCAGCTCCTTTGCCTTATCATATTTCAATCCTTTGATCTTTTAATGTAGAAACTGCAAGGTCCTGTGTGATCCTGACTGTAGCTCCTCGATATTTGAATTGTTTCTTTCTGGCTGCCTGAAGTGTTTTCTCCTTCACTTGATAGTTTGGAATTTGGCAATGATATTCCTTGGTGTTTTTAGTTTTGGATCCTTTTCAGGAAGTGAATGGTGGATCCTTTTGATGACTATTTTGCCCTCTGGATCTCGGACTTCTGGGCAATTTTCCTTGATGATTTCTTGGATGATATTGTCCAGGCTCTTTTTTTTTCATCATGGCTTTCTGGTAGACCAATAATTCTTAGATTTTCTCTCCTGCATCTATTTTCCAGGTCAGCTGTTTTTCCAATTAGATATTTTTACATTTTCTTCTATCTTTTCATTCTGTAGATTCTGTTTGATTGATTCTTGATGTCTCATAGATTCATTAGCTTCTACTTGCCTGATTCTAATTTTTATCAAATTGTTTTCTTCAGTTAACTTTTGCATTTCCTTTTCCATCTGTTCAATTGTTCCTTTTAAGAAGTTATTTTCTCCAGTTAGGTTTTGTACTTCTTTTTCCATTTGTCCAATTGTCCTTTTAAATTCGTCCATGATTTCTTTTTTCATATTTTTGAAGTCATTGGTCAGTTTTTCTTCTATTTCTCTAATATGGCTTTTAAAATTCTTTCTGAGCTCTTCCAAGAAGGCTCTTTGTGCTTCAGACCAGTTCATATTCCCTTCTGAAGTTTCAGATGGGAGTACAGTCTCTATGCTGACCTCTTTGGTATTGGTGTTTTGGTCCTTGTCCCCACAGAAGGATTCTATGATCTTTTCTTTTCTGGTTTGCTTCTTACTCATGATAATTATCCTTCTCCTGACTTTTAAAGTAGATCTCTGTGTCTGGGGCAAAGGGGACTCTGTTCCATAGTTCTTGTGCCTAAAACTTGAGGCTTTGTGCGTTGTGGCCTCTGTTCTTTCAGCTAGAAGCTAAAATGCTACAGCTTACCTGGTGCTGAGCTGGCTGGTGTTGAAAAGCAGAGACCAGGTGAGGTCTTTTTAGGTTTCCCCGCAGTTACCTTGGAGATAGTTTGTTAAGTGTGGGGGAGGGGTGGTCTGATTACAGGAGGACTGCTCTGTTGAGCTAGAGCATAGGCAAGCTCAGCAGTTGGTGATCCCATCTGCACTAGTGTCTTCCCCATTCCCCTGGGGGTGCTGAGGAACCCCTGGGGTCCTGGTGTTGGCGGTTACGGGCTTCATCCCTCTGAGGCTCAGGATCTTCTCCCAGTTTACTGAGGTAGGACTGTCTGGGACAACTCTGTTCCTGCACTGGTCCCCTTCAGCCACAGGAAGAGGGACCCTCCTTAGCAATCTTCCTAGCCTCACGGGCTAAAAGACTATTTACCTCTTCTGCTGCTCCCACTGTACCAAGGTTTTTCCCAGGGAGATATTCTCTGGGCTTGTCAAGGTCAACAAGGGGAGGGAAGTAGCAATTACCAATCACTCTGCCATCTGAGGTTGGAACTATGTTACTCATCTCTGGTCTTCCTCTTAGCACAGAGCCCCAAACATTGTAATCTTCTCTGAGAACCCTGACCAACTACTTTTCCCTCTGCCAACTTCTTTTTCAATAGTGGGGTGTTTAGGTAGCACAGTGGTTAGAGTGTTTGGGCCTGGAGTCAGGAAGATTCATCTGGCCTCAGACACTTGCTGGCTATGTGACCCTGGGCAAATCACCTGCTTGTCTTAGTTTCCTCATTTGTGAAATGAACTGGAGAAGGAAATGGCAAATCACTCCAGTATCTTTGCCAAGAAAACCCCAAATGGGGTCATGAAGAGTCAGACATGAGTGAAATGCCTGAGCAACAGCAACAACTTCCCCCTTTAGAATGTAAAGCTTGCTGAAGGCAAGAATTAAATTTCTGCCTGTATTTGCATCTGCAGCAATAAGCAGAGCGTCTGGTACATATAGTAACTAATTAATCAATGCCTGTTGACTAGATGAGACTTGACTTAACTTGACTAGGGTACAGATTAGATGGCATGAGCTCTATATACGCCTCCTATGACTTATTCTCCCAGGGCTATTCCAGGGACAGGAACTACTGGTGTTTTAAAAACTGAGATTCTGACACATCTGCCTTTGAAGGGGATAAAATAGCCTTACCCAAAAAAGAACACAAGGTTTCCACAATCAGAGGACTGCCCTCCCTCCTTTTGCATAAATCAGAGCTATGGGACCATGGGGCTAACAGAATGCTATCAGACTCTCCAACCAGAAGCTCCAGTAGCAAAGCATGGTCATTGCTTTCTCCAGGCTTCCCAGAGTTTGACCAGTACAACCTTGGATGAAATTCACCAGCCAACTTTTCCTAGTCTTCCCTCAGTTGAGCCCCAAATTCTTGGGTTACTGTTTCTCTCAGATTCTCCTCTGTACTTGAATCTATCCTGCTATAGCTGTGACCTTGGGCAAGATCCATCACTTCTTGGTCTCAGTTTCTCAGTTGTAAAATGAAGGCACTGGACTAGATGACCTCTAAGGTGACTTCTGGCTCTATATCAGTCATTCCATGAACTTTGTCATTCATCCTAAATGTGCTTAGGGTTTTGTTTTTGTTTGTTTTTTCCCATCTGTATATTCATTTCTTCAACCAACACTTATTAAGTAACTTATTTGTAAGAACCTCTGCTCAGCGTCAAGATGGATATAAACAAGAATAAAACATTCTCCACCTCCCACCATCATGAAGTTCATATGCTATTATTAATAACAGTTCCAATTTCTGTGGTACCTAAAGTATACAAAATATTTTCCTGTCAGGTAGGGAGTATAAAGACTATCATGATCCCCATTTTACAGGAAGAAACTGAGGATCAGAGAGGTGCTGTGACTTCCCTAGGGTCACACAGCTAGTACATGACAGAACCAAAATTTGAACCCAATTTCTTGACTCCAAGTCAAGTCTCTTTCCACTTAACACAAGGCTTCCTCTCATGTTCTGATGAGAGACTGAATACCAGCTGGTGTCCTCAGCAGGGAAAAGCAATTAGCAAATTTATTCATTATGGACCAGTTTATGCTTTTATTTTCAAGAATAACTATTTCTTTTAATCAAGATACCCTGCCTAGAATAAAGGCATTAGTCCACATACGTAACATACATACGAATTCACGTTGTTTTTATTTTACAGCAAGGACCTAGGGTTAGTTAACACTTTCTCACACTGACACTGAATTTATAGCAACAAATAACTATGCTTGACAATTGTGCAAGCTGTTGTTATGTTACACAAGAGATTTAGACAAAAGACCATAAGTTTGGTGTTGGGAGGGGCCTTAAAGACTATCTAATACAATCTCCTAATTTAACACATGAAGAAACCAAGAGACAGAAATGTTAAATGATTTGCCCCAATTCACACAGGTCTTTTCGTCAATGGTAGGATTCAAACCCAGGTCCTTTGTATTTGAATTCAATGACTTTTCCTCTGAGACGTGCTGCCTTTGGGTGTCCTGGGGAAGACTTTTCCTGTGTGTCTACAGAGTCTAGAACTAGGGAAAGGGATAGTTACAGGTAGGCAGTTTTCAGTTTAATAACAAATAGAACTTGCTAACAATTAGAGCTGCCTAAGAGTGGAAAAGGTTGCTTTGGCATATCATGAGCTCCCTATCACTGGAAGTATCTAAATAGGCATTTTCCAGGCATCCTGTAGAAAGGAGTCATCCCCAAGGATAAAAGTCTCCAACAACAAAATTCGATGATTCTATGAAGTAGAGCTGAAAAGGGGAAGAGATTTGCCCAGGGTCACTCAGTTGTAATACTCACCCAGCCTTCCTGACTCCTAAACCAGGGTCATTTACACTGACAGTCTCTGCCCTGGCTGAAACCAGAAGAGAAAATAAGCTGCTACATGGCACCTACCTACCCATGATTCCATCATGTACCATGATGGCAGCAAGTCAGGAAATCTATGGGGGCTGTTCCCGGAAATTGACAGCTGTAAGTGGATGTGATTTCTCTATAATTTGGCAGAACTCCTCCATGATGGGTGGATTGTTTGCAATGCCATTTGTTCTAATCGTTTCTGATCTTTTGTTTGGCATGTCAAAGATAAGTGCTGCTTGGCTGGGTCCCCAGGGAGCAAGAAGTAGAGGCAGTGGTTTGGCTTGCTTTGGTTTTAGAGTTGTTGCTGCTTTGAGGTTTTATTTTGGTTGTTTTTAGTTTTTATTTTTGTTTCTATGTCATTTCAGGGGATTGGAAACAACTTGCTATTTTCTGCCTCAAAAGAAGCTTGTAAAATGAGTGAACTTCCAGGAACTGAAAGGCTTTTCTAGTCGGTCAGACAGCAGAGCCTCATGGTGGGAGCCTGGCCATGAACTAGACTGGAGAGTCTGAAAACTAGGCTTTAAGATCCAACACCATGGTGATCCAGAATCCTCAGCCTTCTCTGAGGTACATCTGGAACCAAGCTCCCTCTCAGTATGTGTCTATTTCATCTTTTTATCCATAGTTCTATCCCAGATAATGGCCAAGCAGCTGGAGCTACATCATGTGGTCTGTGTTTGGGTAAGGCTATGTCATTTGTGTGCTTGGACTGCTTCCTGGTGCCTCCCAATCCTCTCACCTTTGGTTGACTTTGCTGGGAAACAAGGATACCATTGCAACATAAAATATTCAGACTTGGGGAGTCCCTAGAGATACCTATGGTCTCACTACTTTCAAACTTCCCAGTCTTATCCTATGCTACTTGAACTACACTGAGAGCAGGCTTAGGATCAATAGAGGATATTCACCAGGATAAAGAGTTTAGCTTCACAGAAGAAATAACAGTGATGATGATGAGGCTAGCTTTAGATAGTGCTTTAAGGTTTGCAAAGGACTTTAGATGTTACCTTATTTGATCCTCAAAACAGCCCTGTGAGGTAGGTGCCACTCATTTTTTGCCATTGCTCAGTTGTGTGTCTGACTCGTTGAGATTCCAGTTGAGGTTTTCTGGGCAAAAATACTGGAGTGGTTTACCTAGTCCTTCTCCAGTTTATTTTTCATATAAGGAAAGTAAGGTAAACAAAGTCAAGTGACTTGCTCAAGGTCACACAGCTAGTAAATATCTGAGACTGGGTTTGAATTCATAAAGATGAGTCTTCCTGACTTCTGACCCAGTGCTCTATCCACTGCACCAACTAATTGTCTCTATCCTCAGTTTATAAATGAAGAAATTGAGTCTGAAGGAGGTTAAATGGTTTTCCCAGCACCAAACAGTTAGTAAATACCTCAGGATTTGAACTTGGGTCTTTCTGGTTCTAAATCATTAGACTCAAAAACCAGGAAGAACTTACTAATGAAGGAAAACTGTCTGATGGAATGGGCCATCTTAGGAGGTAGTGAGGCTCCTGTCATTGGAACCCTTCAAGAGAAGGTTGGATGATCACTTGTCTGAGAGCGTGAAGAGGAAATCAGTGCTCTGTTATGTATCACACTAATGCTCTCTAATGGCTTTTCCAACCCTGAGATTCTGGGAACCTAAGGAGTTGCAAGAGGAGAGTTATCCAAAGGGAAACTTTTGTCTGAAAGAGTTTTCATCATAATATTGAATCCTGGGTGTTTTCTTCATAAGTGTTGGTTTAAAAACATGCACACAACACAAATGGGTGCTTTTTTTCCCTCCTCCCGGAGTGCTTATACCTGGGGACAGGGAAGGGAAAGAGAGGTAAAAGGAAAGGTGCTCTGTTTACTTTGACCTCAGATTCCCTCCTATAGCTCCTTGGATCATCAGTTTTGAGCTTGGTCTAGCTCCTCTAGCCCTCGGCCTTCTCTCTGGGGTCCAGCAGAGCAAATCTGATCCAAGGAGCATGGGGTGAAGCTGAAACATTTGAAAGACGAGCAAGAAAAGAAGTGACTTATCCAACGTCACACAGGTAAATGAATGACAAAGCAAGATTTGAATCCAGTTCCTTTTCCTCCAAATCCACAGTCTCTCTCTGTCACTCTCTGTCTCTCTCCCTCTGTTGCTCTGTCTCTCCCTCTGTCTCTGTCCCTCTCTCTCCACTTTACCACATTGATGATATTTATATGTATGAAGGTCTTCTCTCCCCTGCTAAACTTAAAAAACATGAAAGCAGGAACTATATTTTGTGATCCTTGTATTTTTCTCAGTGCCCGGCATAGTGCGATGAAAATAGGCACTGAATAGATGTTCAATGGATGAATGACAGGACATATATGGAGGCCAAATTCCTCTACAATAAATATGATCATTGATTTTGTATTCAAAGATCTCAGATTCGCCTTGGTCATTTATTACCTGTGTGCCCCTAGGTAAATAATTTTTCGCCCCTTTGGGCCTCAGTTTCCTCATTTATAAAATAAGGTTGGATTAGATGACCTCTAAGGTCTTTTCTAACCCTAAATCTATGAAATTCTTGGATTCCTGGGGACCTCTCCTGGTCTTCAATGGCTACTAGCTAGCAACAGGCCCCTTTCAGAGGCCACAGAATCTTAGAAACTATAGGCGATTGTATAGAGAATCTAGTTCAGGGCTTCTCAACCTGAGATCCACAGACTTGGAGGGTTTTTTTCATATTTTGATTATGCATTTCAAAATAATAGGAATCCTTTACAATCCTGTATATTTTATTTTATGCATTTAAAGACATTTTTTTCTGAGAATGGGTTCATAGGCGTCACTGAAATGCCAAAGGGGCCAATGACATATATACAAAAAGGTAAGGAATCTCTGATCTGGTACAGCCTCCTCATATAATAGATGAAGAAATTGGGGCCCAGAGAGGTTAAGTGACCTGCCTATGGCCACACAGACAACAAACAGCAGAGCTCAGATTCAAACCTGGGTCCTCTATCTCCAAATCTAGACAATTTGACTCTGGTGTACCTTCGCATCCATTGTAGGGAAAGTTGGCACTCTGTGAGTCTGGGCAGCAGGATTCCATGCTATTACCACTTCCATAAATATACATAATCACCAATCGTACAGAATGTTAACTTGGACAAGCCCCCATAGAAAGCTTTTTCTTAACAAGGTGGCGTCCTTCAGTGGAGGACGAAAGATGACTCTTAGTTCAGCACTTCTGTCAAGGCTCATACTGTCATTTGATTTTGGTTTTCTACATATGCTTAGCTATTCAGAAAATCACTGTCTGTCAAAGAGCAGGTCTGAAGCCAGGAAGGTGAGGTCAGAACAAGGAGGAAGGTTCCCGTGGTCCCCTTGCCGTAGGTTTGCTCCCAGCTGAGCACCATGTAGCAGAGAGAGTCTTGGATTTGGAACTGGAAAACCCAGCACTTCCTTCTCTTTGCCAGGATCTCCTTTCTGTATGACACTTTGGAGTCTCAATTCTAATCTATATTGTGGCGTGACTACCCAAAAAACCTAGGATGAACTGAGGCTGTGTTAAAAATTGTCTAGAATTGAGAGTGAGGGAGGTGATAATCCTAGTTTCCTTTGCCTGAAACAGAATTCACCTAAAGTCCTGCGGGTGCATCTTGAAAACTCAACATGTCCAAAATAGAAAGTTCTCTTTCCCCATCCCACCCCCACCCATCTTTCTTCTGAAGTTCCCTATCCCACTACCATTCTTCTAGGCACCCATGCTCATACCCTCAGATTCATCTTTGGCTTCTCCCTCCCACCTTCATATCCAATCAATTACCCCATTATATTAATTCTTCATCCACATCTGAGTCCTTTTCTCCACTCACATGACCATCATCCTAATTCAGACATTTATCTTCTCCAGACTAAACTATTTCAATAATCCCCTAATGGATCTCCCAGCATTCAGTTTCTCTTCTAGTCAAGTCAACAGCATTTAATAAATACTAGCTAAAGGCAAGACTAAGAACTGGAGATACAGAGAAAGGTAAAAATGGTCCATATCCTCAAGAACTGTATATGCTAGTGGGCAGAGACAATATGTAAATAATGCCCTATGCAAAAGATATGTACAGAAAGAATGAAGGAATTCTCAGAGGGAGGGTATTAGGATTGTGTGGGGGTGGAGTAAGGCCTCCTTGAGAAGGTGGGGTTCAAGTTGAGTCTTGAAGGAAACCAAGGAAGCTAAAAGGCAGAGGTGAATGGGGGACAGCTAGTGCTAAACATATGGATTTGGGGAGTGGAGTAGCATGTTCAAGGTATAGCAAATGGGCCAATGTTACAATACGGTAGAATGAATGGAGGAGAGTACAGTGTAGGAAGACTGCAAAGGAAGTATGAAGAAGCTTATCTTGGCCAGTCTGGGCTTGCTCCAAAGGCCTCTTGGGGAGCCTTCATGTTAAGCGATCTGAGCATGTCTGGGGTAAGCCCCATTTGCACTAGGAAAGGGCCAGCTCACATAATCCATCTTTCACAGGCTGGAACTTGTCCAAAGGAAAATGACCAGGATAGTTACCACTAGATCCCACAGAATTTTTGCATTGAAAGAGACCTGAGAGGCTATATAGTTCAATTTATGTCCAACAATAATCCCCTAAAAACCATTCCTAATCAGTCATCATTCTGGCCTCTGATAGAAGAATTCCAAGGATGGAGAATTCATCATGTCCTGAGGCAGACCGTGCCTCATTTAAATAATACTAATTTTCAAAATGATATTCCTTGCATCAAGCCAAAATATGATTCTCTATGACTTTTGCCCATTGATCTTCATTCAGCGTTTTGGGACCAAGCCGTTCAAGACCAATCCCTCTTCCCTGTGGTCACTAGCATGGCCCCATGTGTTTTCTCTGTCTGTCTAGCATTATTTCCACCCCTCCTCCTGTTGTATAGTTTCAAGACATTTCTCGAAAGCCTAAAAAGTTCCTGCAATAGACTTCATTTTATTTCTTGCCAATGCCCCATCCTATCCAAACATCTGAATTTTGTAGATAAGGAAGCACACGTATTGATGGAGATGATGTCTGCCTGTCCTTGTCTATTTAGTCTTCGCATTGGGTTTATGGATTTTAACTTGGCTTTGACAATAGCCAGGGCACTGTGGGTGACAAGACAGAGCAAGGCCTCTCTTCTAGCCATTAATTCTTCTTGTGACATCAGAGTCTCCCCAACTTTTCCTGACCAAAGTGCCACTGATTAGAAAAATAACAGAGGAGGATGCCTTGAGGAGAACTGAAGAACTTGTCATATAAGACCTGGTTGAAAAAAATGGAGATGTATAACCTGGAGGAGAAAAGACAGAAGCAAAGCCATTGATTTCTTAAAATAATAGAAGTACCATTGTCTCCAAGAGGGATTAGACCAGTTCTCTTTGGCCTCAGAAAAACAGAACTAGTACTTAATGTTCTCTGGGTGGGACTGGGGGGATGAGGGTAGGGAATGGAGTTCAACATGAAGAAATTAGAGCTGAAAGTAAAGAAACTGAAGCACTAAGAGCTATATAACAACCAAATGGCTGGACTTCCTATCACTGGACATTTTCAGGAAAAGGCTACTTACTCTCTTGCTGAGTCAATTATCAAATGATCATAAATTTATAATAACTATCATTTGTACAGCACATTGAGGTTTTCAAAGCACTTTACATGTTATCTCATCTGATTTGCACAACAATTTGCTATTAGTACCCCCATTTTACAGTTGAGCAAACTGAGGCTGAGAGGTTAAGTGGCTTGCCCAGGGTTACACCACTAGTAAATATCTTAGGAAAGAAGAAAGGAAACCTTTCTTAAGTGCCTATTATGTGCTGGACACTGTACTAAGAGCTTTAGAAATAGCTTCTCATTTGATCTTCACAGCAACCGTGGGAAGAAGGTACTATTATTATCCCCATTTTAAAGTTGAGGAAACTGAGTCAAAACAGAAGATAAGTGACTTGCCCAGCGCTACACAACTGGTAAGTGTCTGAGGCCAGATTTGAACTCAAGTTTTATGACTCCCACTTCACCACCTGCTTGCCTCATTAGTAGATGGCCAACTTCAGAGGCCAGCTAATTCAACTCCCTCATTTTACAGATGAGGAAAATAAGAGCCAAGGAAGCAAAAGGATTTGCCCAAAGTTCAACAGTAAATGGTGTGTGCAGGATTTGAACCCAAGTGCTTTGACTCAAAAATCCAGTGCTCTTTCCACTGTTTCATACAGATTCTCATTCAGCTATGGCTAAGACTTGAGGTCCCTTCATCCTCTGACATTCTCTTGGTCTGTGTACACTATGTTGTTTGATGGGCAGTCTGTGTGAGTATAAAATCCCATTACCACAACCTCTGATACTATGGTTTACTAACCTCCATTTAACAAAATATTTCTCGAACACCCACTAGGTATAAGTTACTATACTAAATTCTGGAGATTTAGAAAAGAAAAATAGTCTTTACCTTCAAGGAGTTTGCACGCTATCTGGTAACACAACATGTAAACAGATAAGTGAATACAAGATAATCAGAGCAGAGAAAGAGCCCTCATAACTGAAGGAAGCAGTTCATGGGCTGAGCCGTGAAGGCATCTAAAGGTTCTGAAGGTTAAAGATAAGGAGGGAGTGCATGCTTGACAGGGGGGTACAACCTGTGCAAAGGCATGGAGATGAGTGCAAAAAGACCAGATTGCCTGGAATGTCAAGTGTGTCCAAGGGAGAAAAAGTAGATTGGAGTTAGATTGGATTAGACTTTGCATACCAAGCTGAGGAATTGCATATAATGGGATTAGGAGTAATAGAGAATTCCCAAAGATACTTGACCAGAATAGTGATATAGGCAAACTTTTTTTAAGGAAAATTATTTAGGCTGCTATAGAAAAAGGACAGAGACTCGAGGAAGAATGACCATCTGGGATATTATTATAAAAGTCCAGCTTGAGCTAAGCTTGTGTGATCCTAGGGAGGTCATTTCCCTTCTCTGAGGTTCAGTTTCTTTACACTATCCATGAAACTAATTCCATGTACTGTCCCATGGCCCTTAATTACAATGCTTTGTTAAATTGATTACGAAAGGTATTCTATAAGAACATTTTTGTACAACAAATTCTTTTTCTAGTTACCATTCATATAATCATAATTTATACAATAAAAGCATTTGATTATATGTTATTGTTCAAGAGATGCCTGGTATTCACAATTTGTTGAGTCAGTAATCCAGTAGTAATTAACTCTTCAATGTTCCTCCGTATTTCAAACATCCCACTCTTCTTTTCCCAATGAAAACAACAACAACCTAAACTCATTGTCTGCCTACTAAAACCAGAGAAACTCACATATACAATTTTTTAGACCTTGGAAGAGGCAATGGCCTATGCTTCTCATTCTCCTAGAGTATTAAAGCACTTTTTAAAAATTGTTCACAGGTTACAGAGGTTCAAAAAGAATAGGTGGGACAACCCTTTGTCAACTCCAGGGCTTGGAGACTTGGAATGTAATTTTTAATATGAATTTATTATGCTCTTATGAGAAAAAAATTGCTTTCCCTATAGAATTTTATAATGGGATTTTGCCTGGATAGATTGGTCATCATTTATTCACTCATTGACCATTTGTTATCATAGGATTTAGAAGAGTCCTTAGAGGTCATCTTGTATACACACGCACACACACACACACACACACACACACACACACACATATTATACAAGGAAACTGAGGCCTGGAAAGCTTAAATGAATTGCCAGAGGTCATATAGTTAGTAAGTAAAAGAGACAAGATTTGAACCCAGAGCTTCTGGCTCTAAATTTCATATTCTTTCCACGACATCACCTAAGCACATTCAAGATTCTGATGGAGATGCAAAGACTAAATAAGATATGGTTCTTGCCCACATGGAACTTATAAACTATGGTACGGTGGGTATGGGGTATTAGACCTATGAGGCAAGGGGAAGAGACTGCATTCTCTATCCTGAGGCCCTGGGTTCAAATCCCAGCTCTGCTACTTACTGCCTGTTTGATTTGGGGCCAATAATATAATTTCCATAGGCCTCAGTTTTTTCACCTGTAAAATGGGAGGGTTGGTCTGTTCTCTTCTAACTCTAAATCTATAACCTGTAGTTGAGAAGAGGGAGTCAGTAAATAGTAATAGTATCATAAGCCTATTTTCAAAATGCTTAATTCTGGAAACATTCACTAACACCAATTGCTAAATAAATGCGAACAAAAACGTTGCCCAAGTTCTATAGCCAAAAACTTCAAGAGCTCCAATTCAGTTTTCATAATGGGGGTCCATAGCAATGGGCGCATTGGTAATGACGATAAAAACTCACTTATGTAGTACTTCATTGAATTCAAAACATTTCCTAAAAATAACTTTGTAGAGTACAGGTAAATAATATCCATAAGAAATAAACATTCACTCTGATTCTATAGCCCAAGGCAGGATGCAATCCATCAATGAGAGATGTGCCCATCCTTGCGGGGATTGTAAGGAGTGAACATTGCTACTGTGCCTCGTAGCTCTCATTGGAGAGAAAGTAGCATCTGGAGCTATTAAACTGGTTTCTGTATCCCAGGAGAGGGGAAAAGTCCTGGACTCTTGTGAAGAATGAGACAAGAGAGCAGGAAGGGTAGGTTCTAGGATGGTGGAGAAGCAGCATGGACCCAGTAGAAGTTACACACCAGGAATTTATAGTGGGTGAACTCAACTCTTCATTGTCATGGGTTGGTTTTGGTAGGGACATTAAGGCTCAGCTCAAGCACCACATTTTTCTAAAAGGTCTATATTATGATTCTTTTTCATGGGATCATTGACTTAGAGCTTAGAGAAACCTTAGAAGCCACCTACTCTAAATCTCTCCTTTTACAAATGAGGAAAATGAGGCCCAGCCAGGTAAAGTGATTTAGTGAAGATCACAAGGCAGCAGGTGTTAGAAAGGGAATTTGAACCAAGGTACTGTGACTCTAATTGCCATGACTGGATTTCCATCCTACGGTACCATGCTGTCTCTCTCTCTTCCTATCCTGAACATCACTGTCTAAAGGAAGGATAAAATGAACGAAAGGGCTGAAAGTCTGAGCTTGGTAAATGTTTTTTTCTAAACAATTTACAAAAGCAAACCAGCTAACCTTGTAAGAATGGGTTGAACTCACAAAGTCTCCCATTCCAGTCTTAAAGGGAATCACAGACTCTTTCTTATAGTTGAAAGGTCATTTTGTCCATTCCCCTTCCTGAGACAAGAATTCCCTCTCTTACATCTTGGACAAATGATCAGTCAGCAACTACTGGAACACTTTAGTGAAAGGTAGCTTACAACACCTCCAAAAGCAGCCCAATACATTCTCAAGAGCTCTGTCAGGAGGTTCTTACCTTCAGTCCCTTGACTCCCAGCAACTGTTACCCATGAATCCTGGCTCTGTGCTCTGGGACCAAGCAGAACAAAGTTAATCCCTCTTTTCCCAAATAGTCCATAAACAATTAAAGTCAACTATTCTGTACTCCAGTAAGAGGGAGACTAAAGATCCCCAATTCATTTGAGCAGTCCCTATACAAGGAGACCTGGATCCCACATAGTGGAAAAGAAAGTAGGTGGGGAGTAGGGGGAGGTCCCATTGGCAGATTCCATTACTTCCCAGTTTCTTCCCAGGGATTTTCTGCTCAGCAGTTTCTAATGCTAAGCCTTAATGAGCATTTCCCAAAGAATGTGGAGTCATAGGTATGAGTTTTAATTAACTCCAATAGGCATTTAATGTAGATTTAATAAGACAGTTATTGTATGTTAATTAAATGTCAACTGATTGCTAAAAGGTTTTTGCAATTATTGAAGTTTACTAATTATCTAATAGATAAATCAGTTTCCCATGTAAATAACTACCATCTCCATAAGCAATAAATACGCCATTAGATTCCCCTACATTAACATATTGAAATGAGAGGTTAGCCCTGCAGGGAATTCTATCCCTGTCCAATCCAGAAAGGGAAGGAGCAGAACAGCCCTGCCCAGCCCAGCTATTCCTCCCTAGGGCTTGGCAGTACATGAGAAATCCCACACCTAATAGCAAGGATACCCAGGACTGCAAGTCTTTTGGGTGATCCTGGCATTTTCAGGAAGCCTCAATGGAGGAAATTGATCTCAAGGGGGACAGCCAAAGGGTGATTCCAAAGTTAAAAAGTGCCAGTACTAGCCTGCCACATTCCAGAAGCCAAGAAAAAGTAATATTGATTTAGGATCCTAGATTTTTCAAGCTGGAAGAAACCTTAGGGACCACTGAGCCCAGCCCCTTCATTTTGTAGAAGAGGAAACTGAAGCACTTGACAGGAATTAAGTGACTTGCCTAAGGACACAGAGATATTAAGTTGTAGAAGCAAGGCATGCATTTCCAGGTCTAAGAAAGGACTCAGGGCCAGAAAGGTGGCTTTTTGTCCTGATCTTGAATTATCATGTCACTTTGAGTAAGTCCATTTACCCTCTCTGAGTTTAGCTTCTATAAAAATAATTAAATCTATAAAAGGACTATACTGACCAAAAAGCTCTAAGGTTTCTTTTAGTTAAGACATACTAATATTCTGTGAACCTGTACTGTCTTCCTCATTCCCAAACAGCTCAGGACTGGCAAACAGAAGACCTCAATTCCAGGTCCAATCAGCTCACGTATTTGCTTGTTGTGTGACCTAGACTAGGGAAAAACTCTTCTGAACCCCAATTTCCTTGTATGAAAAATGGGGGTAATAATTCTTACCATGGCTTCCTCAAAGAGTTGTTTGCAGAGCAAGTTTTCATTGATATCAGAGTATTTCAAATTCTCAGGTGTTAGTCTAACTTTCTGTGGCACTATCTAGAACATTGCCTATTCACTGCCTGGCCTAGAGAACTGTTCACCCAATCTTACGATGTTCTCAGCTCATCACATCTGGGCATCCTTCTAAAGAAATTTCCTAACCTCAACTCAGAATCAAAGGATTTAGGATCAGTAGGGCCCTTGGGGACAAACTGTCCAATCTTTTCATTTTATAGGTAAGAAAACTGATGACCAGGGAGGTTAAATTATGTGCCAAACATCGCAGAGGTTATGTGTAACAGAACTGGGTCTTCTGTCTACAAAACTCATACTGTTTCCAACATGCTATGCTGCCTGAATACTTCTGGTGATGAGAGATTTACTATTTCATAAGGGATATGTATGGTTGATCTGGGAGTATCCATTCATATAAAGCAAATCAATCCTTTGTGGAGAGAAGTCTCTCCCCTTCTCCATGGTCCTGAATTTGGAAAGGATCCTGTTACTAACATTAATCAAAGGCACAGGAGCTGCTAGTAATCTATGACAGGAGTAGCTTTGAACCTTCTCCAACCTGGTATGGGCAACATGCCTGGTCCATTCAAGTTGACCCACATCCTGAAGGACCCTGGAGTTCCAGTAGTATTTGAGAGATTTTCAGAGATTTTCCAGAAGCAGTTAGAGCTTCTCCTGACTGGATCAAGCTAATTGCCCATGTTAAATCAAGAAAAAAAAAAATTGAGTTTGTGTCTGACATTTTCCTTGAGTCTGTGTGGGCCACTGGTGAACTCACAGGAACTGCAAAGCTAAACATCTCCAGGGAAGCCAACAGCTAACTAATGAGCTTTATTTAGAACTGAATCTTGAGCTCTTCCAAATCAATGAAGAATCACTGAGGACTAGGTTGTTTCAGGAGGACACAAGTCAACCAGGATTCTCTAGTCTGCCTATGAAAATGTAGAATCATACAAAGCTGTAGAACTATAAGGCCCTCAGAGATATAAAATCTAAGCAATTCCTTTTATTTTTAAACTTCTATTAATACCTTTTAAAAAAAAATATCACCTGCATTTTACAATATACCCTTTCCCCTTCCATAAAGCCATTCCTTATATTATAACAAAGAATTTAAAAAGTAGAAGAATATAAAAACAGTTCAACAAAACTGTCAGTCATCAAGAATTTATTAAGGACCTACTGCGTGCCAGGCAGGCACCATACTGTGTTAAGCCCTGAGGATATGAAGAAAGGCATGCTTTTGCTCCTGCCCTCAAAGGGATTACAACATCCTGGGAGTCGGGGGAGAACAAAATGCAAACAACTGTTTGTAAGCAAGATATATGGGGTAGATGGAAGGCAATCACAGAGGGAAGGCACTAGCATTAAGGGGGACCAGGACAGGCCACTTACAAAAGGCTAGGTCTTGGAAGAAGCCAGGGAAGCCTGGAAAGAGCATTTCAGACTTGAAGGGCAGCTTGTGCAAAGGCAGAATTGGGTGCTGGAGCACAGTAAGGCCAGTGTTTCTGGATTCCTGGTGAGAGCAAACATAGGGGAATAAAATGTAAATAGGGTCAATGATGTCTGACTTTACATGCATCAATGCATACCCATAGTCCCTCTCTAAAGGTAAATATCTTCTTGTATCTCTTCTTTGGGGTCAATAGTGCTCATTATAATTTAATGACATGTGGTTTCTATTATTCTATTATGTTAACCCCCTCCTCTCATTTTAGAGATGAGGAAACTGAGGCTACAACAAAAGGGAAGTGGTTTGTGTAAGGTCATATGGTGGAGCAGAGATTCGAACTGAGAACTTCCCATCTTCTTTTGACTATACTGTGGTGCCTTTCAGAATCTTCATGCCCAGCAGGGAATGCTCCAGTCTCAGGTCACAAGCACAATTCTCTGATTCCCAGCCCAGGTTTTGTCTCCCTAGGTATTTCTAGCTGTCTCCTGGATGTCAAGAAAAGAAAAGGTAGCTATCAGAATAAAATGAAATCTCATTCACTTTCATTTTATAACTAGAGATAGATAGTTCTGGACTTCAGGAAGGGAGGGATCATAGAATCAATGAGTTTCATGCAGCACTAGAAAGCCTATGAATCAGTGAGTTAAATGAGTCCCAGGGTCCCTTCCATATAAATACTCTGTCCTAAGACAGTCCCTTCTAGGGCTGACACAATGTCTTATTCAATAATATTCATTCAACAACCACTCTTTAAGTACCTACTATGTATAAGTCCTGGGCTAGGAACTAGGATATACTAAGATTAGCATGGTTTAAGCCTTGTTCTCAAAGAGTTTACAATCACTTCTTTCAACCTCTAGTTTCACATCTCCAACTATCCATTGGACATCTTGGATTGGATGTCCAAGAAAGAATAAATTATCTTTCCCCCAATACCCACTCCTCTTTTAAATTTCCCTATTTCACCACCACCACTTCCAGGCATCCAGAGGAGAATGTAGACGATTTTGTGATTTATTTGTCCCATCTTAATTTCTCTCCTGACCACTAGTCTCACATCACTAACACCTACTGGATATCTTGGTTTGGATGCCCCTTAGACATCTTCAACTCATTATGTTTGTAACTGAATTAATTCTATTTACCCCAAATCTCTTCCTAACTTTCCTATTACTAACCAGGGTACAAGTATTCCCTCAGTTACCCAGGGTTGAAACCTCAGTGTCCTCCTCCACTCCTCATTCTCACTTACCCCTCACCTCTAATATGTTACCAATTCTTTGTTGCTAGCTTTATAATGCCTTTCGTATGTTCCCTATCCCTCTTCAGTCACTGCCATCCCCCTGGTACAATCCCTCATCACCTCATGACTGGACCATTGCAATAGCCTTGATTGGTCTCCTTGCTTCTCTCTCCATACTAATCCATCTTCCACTCCGTTGCCAAAGCGTTATTCCAAAAGCCCTGGTCTGATCATGTCTTCTCCTTCTCAATAAATTGCAATGGCTTCCTGTTACCTCCAGGATTATACATAAAATCCTCTGTTTAGCTTTGAAAACCCTTCCCAGTCTGACCCCTTCTTATCTTTCTAGTCTTCTTACACTTTTGACTCCCCTCCACATACCATATGACCATCCAGCTCCATCAGTCTCCTTTCAGTTCCTCACACAAGACACTCTCAGCTCCCATCTCAGTGCCTTTTTACCAGCTGTCTCCCATCCATAGAAAGACCTCTCCCTCCCCACTTCCCCCTCCTGGATTGCCTACATCCCTTCAAGATTTGGGTCAAATTTCATCTTCTCCAAGATGCCTTTCCCAGTCCCTTTAAGGCCAAGGTCCTCCCTCCAAGATTACCCTGTATAAATCTTTTTTTATAAATAGTTGTTTCCATGTTGCCTCCCCCACGAGAATGTGAACTCCTTGACAGGAGGGACTATTTTTACCTTCCTTCATACCCCCAGTGCTTAGAATGGTGCCTGGCATAATATAGTAAGTGCTTGATAAATTCTTATCACCTTAATTTAATGGAGAGAGGATGAAGGGAAAGGGACATGTATACACATAGCTATAACACAAAAAAGAATGTGATGAGTGCAAAGGAGAAGGGGGAGGGTATTTGAGTCATGAGAAATCACTTTCATCTTGGGGAGGGTGGGATAGGGGAAGACTTTATGGAATTGAAAAAAGATTCTATATTCTAAAACCCCTCTCAGCTGTGACAATCTGTGTTCTATAGCCCCTTCCAACTCTAACATTCTATGTTCTAAGGTCCCTTCTGGCTCCGCTGACGATGTGTATTCTTTGTTCTCTCGTTGTGTGTTCTAAGGTCCCTCCCAGCTCTGACACTCTGTGGTCTGTGTTCTAAGCCCTCCCAGCTCTGATGTCTTCTGCTTTCTGTGATCCTGTGAGGTTGCTGCTGAGGGGTTTTTTTTTTATCTCTTTTCCATGAATTTTCTTATTCCTTAAAGGGGGCAGGGGGACCCTTGGAAAAAAAAAATCTTCCTTCTTTCAATAGCATCAGAGGAGGAAGACTTTCAGCCAATGAAACCCAGAGATTGTAAAGAAAAGAGCCGCCTTCAGCCAATCCTAAACCAAACATCTCCCATGACCTTTGGTGTCAGCAGCAGGGGGACTCCTGCATTTATGTGCAAATGTTACCTGGGTGGCAGGGCAGGCCCCCCGCAGCCCTGTTGGGGATTAGAGGATTATCTCCATTTCCCTCAGTCTAGGAATTAAACCCAGCTGCCCCTACGCCTTTGTCCCAGGGCCTCTGCAGGGCTCTGGGATCCCTCCCTCTCCCCTCCTCCCTTTGGCTCTCCCAGACAAAAGCCAAGAGAGGTACCCCCTCACCAAGACTGATCAATATCTGGGAGCCTGTGGGGGCCACCACATCACTGATGGCTAATCGATCAGTTCTTCCTGCTGCCTCTCACACATCTGGCAGCTGGACTTTCACAAAGGGACCAAGGAGCCAAGAGAGAATTTAGCCTCAGACCTGATGTCAATTATCAGTTTTATAGTCTGACCTGGTTGAGTTCTGACCCCCATTAAGGCCGGATTTCCAGCCCAAACTGAAGGTAGCCCACTGGCTTCACAGATGGACTCCTACAGAGCAGGGTTGGGGTGGCCACATCTGAGGTTTACCCTTTCCTTCCAGTTGAAAGCTGGCTACAGTTACAAACACATCCTAGAAGGGAGATGGTCATTTCTCAGGCCAGATCACAGTAGGGCAAAAGTACTGTGCAAAGAGCATTGGATGGGAGAATGGGAGACGTAGGTTCCAATCCTGGCTTTGTCATTTAATAGCAGTGTAACCTTGAGCAAATCTTGCTCTCTCTGGACATCTGTCAAATAGAGATGATAACGATTCGTATTTCTATAAGATCAGAGTGTTGAGCTGGAAAGGACCTGGGGGCCATTCTGTTTAACCTCCTCATTCTGCAGATAGGGAAACTGAGACCCAGAGAGGGAAAGTACCAAAGGTCACACAATTAGTCCGTGGTACAGCTGGGATCTTTATACAAAGGTCTTTCCTCACAATAACTTCAAGAGGTAGGTAGTGGTAATGCAATTAACCCCATTCTCCAGAAGAGCAAACTGAAGCTTAGAGATGATTGATCACAAAACTAGTCAAGTACTGGTGCTAGATACAAGCCCAGGGATCATTCCACTACAGAGTATTGATGGGGTGGTGGCGAGGGTCAGATGAAGGAATCCATGTAAAATGGGACATTTGAAATGGGAGAGAGTCATGCATAGAGTGCTGGACTCAGAGTAAAGAAGGTCTGGGTTCAAATGCCTCCTAGCTGTGTGACTCTGGGTGAACACTTGAGCTCTCTGAGTTTCAGTTTCCTTATCTGTAAAATGAGGATAAAAATAGTACCCCATAAAATGGGGTTGTTGTGAGGCTGAAATGAGACTGTGTGTGAACTTTGAAGTGATATATTAAATATGATTATTAGTCCCAAAGTTCTATGTAAGTGTGAGTGATTATTTTTTAGTCATTTGTGTTTCCAAGCATCCCTGAAACTGATTTTGGAGTTCTCTTTATGCCCAGCTCCTACAAATGGCCCTTTTCTTTCTCTTCTCTGAGTCTCTAGGTGGAGAGAGTGGATGGAGCTCTCATGGACAGAGCACTGAGCCTGGAGTCAGGAAGACCTGAGTTCAAATCCTGCCTCAGATCCTCACAAGCTTGTGTGACCCTGGGAAAGTCATTTCACTTATGTATGCCTCAGTTTCTTCCTCTGTAAAATAGAGATGATAATAGCACCTCCACCTCAGGGTTGTTGTGAGGATCAAATGAGATAAAATCTGAGAAGCGCCTTGCAGACCTTCCATCTATCTAGAAATGTGAGCTCTAGCAGGTCACAGACCCTGCTGGTGCTAGTCAGAAAGGGCTGCTCCCGGCTCCTTTTTATACTTTTCCTGGGAAGGGACAGCCCCCCGACATCCTGACACATTTTCTACATGTGGATTAAAAAGTTAAAGGCTCAACATGAGGTAGAGCACTATGGATAAAATGGGGGCTCTCTGCTTTTTCACAGCATTGGGTATAGTATAAGAGATAGAAAGCTGACCTTGGAGTCCAGGAGACCCAAGTTCAAGTCTCACCTAAGATACATACTTCTCAGCCAACTCTATTTCTCTAAGTTGTAGAGAAGGTAGTGACCTAATCACAAGCAGCGTTTACATAGTACCTACTATGTGCCAGGGACTGTGCTAAGTAATTTATAAGGATCTCATTTGATCCTCACAACAACCCTGTGAGGAAGGTGTTATTAATATCCCCCATTTTACAATTGAGGAAGCTGAGACAAACAGGTTAAGTGACTTGTCCAAGGTCTTACAGCTAGTAAGTGTCTGAAGCAAGACTTGAACTCAGGTCTTCCTGACTGGGAGCTCCATTCACCTTGCCACCCCGTTGCTTCATGGCTTACACTGGAAGTGGGTGTCTCCTCATCCTCATGTCAATTAGCTAATATTTATTAAGCACTTTTCAAATGATCATCATAACAACCCTAGGAAGCAAGTACTATTATTACCCCCATTTTACAGATGAGAAAAGACAGGCAGAAGTGACTTGCCTAGGCTTACACATCTAATAGTCTGAGGCAGGATTTGAACTTAGTTCTTCCTGTCTCCAAGTCTAATGCTCTGTTCACGTCTCCAGTTGCTATCCCCATCCCAGAAAGTATGGCAGCAGAGTCAGTCTATTGGTTGCAATAGAAGCCCATTGGGCTCAACCTTCCTCCCTTTCTTCTACTTGAGAGGCAATGTGGGCATGATAGTTGTAGTACTTGGAGCCAAAAGTAGTCTAGTCATACCCCAGGCCATGTACTCTGAGGACCTGACTTGGAGGACTAGTTTTGCTACTTGCTGTGAGATTGTGAGCAAGACATTGTGTCTCAGTTTCCCCCTGAATAAAATTAGATTGAATTAGATGATGCCTAGGGTCTCTTAAGACTTTATATCCTATATCCAATGGCCAGATGATCTCTGAGGTATTTTCTAACAAAAAACATCCCATGATTATTTGATCATCATCCTGGTTTTACCACTTCCTAGCTTGATGACCCTGGGCAAATCCTATCAGTTCTCAGCTACCATGTCCCCATCTGCAGACTCAGTTTTCCTTGGAGAAAATAATCCTTGCTTTATGGGGAATGGGATATGATCCTATAAGTTACAGAATAAGAAAACACTCCATAACTGTCCCATGTTTTACTCATAGCAGCCTAAGCCCCCTGACAATCAAGCACCATCTCTGCCTTACTATCTCTGCGCTGACCCCACAAGGTCTCCTCCCTGCCTGATCCATTGTCTGAAGTAACTGGTACCCCAAGAGCACCTGTCGGGTCTGAAGCTCAGAGGGGAGGTATTAGCAAAAGCCCAGGTTCTAGAAGCATCCATCGGCCTCTGCTTTCTAGGGGAACTAAGTACAGACGGCCCCTCTCCCTGTCCCCTCCCCTTCTTTCCCTTTTCCTCCTCTTTCTTTGCCTCCTCTCCCCTCAGTGGGAATCAATAACCATTTGAATCTCTTTCATCTGAGGGGGGGAGAGCAACTCAGACACACACAGATACCCCCCAAAGGCATTGATCGTTTGCAGCTGCTGCCCAACAGCCCAACCCCCCCTACTTGCCATCTGCCCTTCCAGGACCCCCCTCCTTCATCCAGCCCAACACACACAATCCTCCCCTCTACCCCCAGCTAGGATCTGTGCTCACCACAGGCAATGCAGGGACCTTCTAAACTGGGAGATCAGAAAATCCAGTTCTTGAAAAGAACAGGGGCCAATATGGTGACAGAATAAATCTCCCTTCCCACCCCTGACAGGGGAGGTGAGGATGGGCTCTCCCTAATGACTGTCTCTCCCTCCCCAGGGATGCATCTCTAGAGAAGGGGCCCGACTGGCCACTGGACACAGGGAAACACCCTAGTCAGTAACCCCTCACCCTCCCCACCACTACCACCCCCCCCCCCCCACCTCCATGAAGTCATTGTGAGAGCTGCCTGTGGAGGAAAGACAAAGAAGATATTTTATCACTTCCAAGGGCGAGGGTGTGAATAATTCATAAAATAATTTCTGAATCAGTGTGTGTGCGCACACATGTTTGGGGGGGACCGGATCGTGGGAGAAAGGACAATGAGCTTCTCTTTCTTTCCTCTTAAATATTCAAGGAGTCACCAGAGTACACATCTCCATGGCCAGGCCTAGCCAATGGCTTTGGGTTATTCACTTCCATATCCTGCACCTTCCTGTGGGGTGGTCTTCAGAGACCTTGGCCTTCCAGACTGATTCTTCCCGGCAGACCCTCCCCAGGCAAAGGACCCAGCAGGACCTGGCCACGTGTGAAGGACAACAAAAAAGCCTATGGTATGGAATTTCAGGAGTGTCAAAAGGATGATCTGCCCATCCTGGGACAATGGAAAGAGTTAAGAGGCCTCAAACAATGTCAGGGCCCATGATGTACTTGCTACATGGCTGAGCATTCACTTTACTTATCCTCAGCTAATATAGTAATAATTCCAACCTTGATGGAAAACCAACTATGTGCCAAACCTCTTTATAAATATATTTTTTATCTGATCCTCACAACAGCCCTGAGAAGTAGATGTTATTCTCATTTTACAGTTGAGGAAACTGAGGCAAAGTTTAAGTGATTTGCCCAAGGCCACACAGCTGGTAAATATCTGAGGTAGGATTTGAACCTACATCTTCTTGACTCCAGGCCCAGTGATCCATCCACCCACTGTGCTACTTAGCTGTTAAATCATCTGTAAAATGGGTCTCCGTTGATTTTACTAACACTACCTGCCTCACAGAGTATGTCTAAGAAAGTGCTTCAAAAAGCTTCAAGCGCTGTAAGAAACAGAAATTGTCATTTCCTTGACTAAAGTCCTGCTCTAAGGAGAAGGAGACAGGTGATGCTCAACTCTTGCAGGTCGTATCAATGCCAGAGTAGGAAGACCAAGCAACAGGCAACATACGTCACCAGATACCTCTCTACCTGAATTCAGAAAGGATCCTCACCCCTCTGGGGTGGGTGAAGGCAGGACTGGACAGTTCCTAAGACTGTTTACTAAGGTAGGGGCAGGGGGAATGCTGGACTGCATCAGTGGTAGGAAGACCCATACTGAGAAAACTACAGATCCTGGGACTGTGAAAAGTACATACTATTGCTATTATTTTGGTTAATAATAATAACACACAAGGTTAGACCTGGAAAGGACCTTCAGAATCTCAGAGCTGGAATGGACATGAGAACACAGAACATGAAAGCTGGCATGGGGCTCAGAACACAAAAAGTCAGAACTGGAAAGGATCTTGGAGTGGAGAATGTCAGAATTAGGAGGGGCCTCAAAATGCAGAATATGGAATGATGGAAGTAGAAGAGGACTCTGAAGGAATATTGGATCTAAAATTTCTGTCTCTACCACCCCTTTAGCTCCAAATCTTTGACCCTATAGAACAAACATCAATTCAGGAAAAGGGGTCATGCATCGATATTGGCACAGGAAGGCACTTTAAAACTGAGATTCCTGTCCCTTAGTAGGGCTGGAAAATTGAGGCCTCGAGAGCCCGGGGGCATGAAATGTGCTGCACGAGTAGGAAAAAGGTACAAGAGCACATGAACTACCACTAGACAACACATTTCTCTGATGGATGGAGCCCAGATCTCAGCACTAGGCCAGTAGGGCTTAGGGCTCTACTCAGGACTGCCAGAAGGACCCAAATCCAAGTGCAGAGGCAGCAGGAAAGCACAAGGCAGAAAAGAAGGACCCTGGGAAAGAGGCTCATTTCTTCCCCAATGCCCTGTGGAGATTGGGGAATTTACTCTCCCTTTCCAGGGGTCCTTGTAAGTCTCTGCCCATGCTGACCAAGACACTTCAGGAGGAAAGGGAAGCCTAGCTAGGGAAAAGGAATCAGCAAAGGTCACACAGGTGGTAAGGTCACAGGGATGTAGGGATCCAGGATTCAAATCCCAGGTCTTCTGTGTCTGAGGCCAAGGCCTTAGAGTAGTTTTTGTCAAATAGTCCCCTTGTTGCCCCTCTGCCCTGGTCGGAGCCTAGTGGGGAGGAGACAGGAGAAGAGGGGACTCCAGCCAGAGAACCAGTGAGAAAGGTCTAGGGCCCAAGCTCCTTCCTGTGTGCCCCCTCCCTCTCCACAAGGCTGGAGATCAGTCCCACCTGGCTCCCTACCAGGCCCTGTCTGCTCATCCTCAGTAGGGTATTTGCATATAGCTCTTCCTTCCCGAGGGGAGGCTGCCAGATTGTGGGGCCGCCATCTGTAAAGGGGGAATGTGGGGATGGGGGGTGGGAAAAGGGGGAAAAGAAGGGTGTGGGGAGGGGAGGGGAGGAGAGAGGAGAGGAGATCACACAGAGAGGATCTGAGGCACAATCTGCCTGCCTCTCTGAAAGGCTGCTTTTTCAGAGAGACTGAGAAGAACCAAGGGAGGCCTTGGTCTGAGCCCGTTTCGTCATTAGCCCACTTTGGGGTTTCTTAATTTCTTGTGTGTGTGTGTGTGTGTGTGTGTGTGTGTGTGTGTGTGTGTGTGTGTGTGTGTGTGTGTGTGAGAGAGAGAGAGAGAGACAGACAGAGACAGAGACAGAGAGACAGAGACAGAGAGGTGGAAGGGGAAGGGGGAAAGACAGAGAAGGGAGGGAGGAAGACAGAGACAGAGAGAGAGAGGCAGAGAGGAGAAAGAGAGAAGAGGGAAGGAGGGGAAAAGGAGAAAGAGAGAGAGGAAGAGAGAAACAGGACAGAGAGAAAAGAGAGGGAGGGAGAGAAGGGAGAAGGAGAAAGAGAGAGTATGTGGGGAGAGGGAAGAGGAAAAGTACATAGAGAAACCATCCTACATCTCTCCCCACTTTACAGATGCACACCCTTTTCCTTTCCCCTTCCTTCCTCCCAGGCTCTCCCTGGATCTGCTCCACATACCCCACTATCTTCCCATTCTTTCTTTACAGACAGCAGCCCCACAATCTGGCAGCCTCCCCTACCCTCTTGAAGGGTTCAGAGTTAATGACTTGTCTAAGGTCACTCTTGGAGTAAGTGGCAGGACTGGGTCCCCAGAATCCACTACCAGAGGTTTCTTCTTCCCAGGACAACCCTTTATGACGATGGCTGCCAAAAATGTTCTTTTTGATAGTCACGTCTCCTTAATACAGATTTATCCATGTCCAAAGATAATGCCCCAGAATGGATCAACTTCTCTACCTGGTACCCCAAAGGCTTTGCACATAGCAGGCTCTTAATAAATACTTCTCAAATTGAACCTAGATTTTGATAAACACTCCTTCATTCTATGTAACTTAAGATAAACAACTTCACCTCTATCAACTGACCTCAGTTTCTTCATCTACAAAATGGGAATGAATAATAACTCTCCTGTCTCCCTTAAAGGCCACTGTGAGGAAAATCCTTTGTAAACCTTCAAGCTATCTTTTCATTACTATTCCTCATTTAACAAATAGAATTTGAACCTCAGAGTTGGAAGGAACCCCAGAGGTTATCTAATTGCTCTGGTACCTGACAAAGAATCTCCATTATAACATCCCAAATAAGTGATCATCTAGCTTCTATTTGAATATTTCTAGTGTTGGGGACGTCACTACCTCTACAGGCAAAATGGCAGCCCTTTTCACTTTTAGATATTTTGTAGGATGCCTACATGAACAAGGCCCAGAATGAGATCCATGGTGGAGTCAGGATGAATAAATCAGGATCCCAAAGCCAATCCCCTGGCTCTAGAAGCCCAAAGCCTGGCAGAACAATCAAAACTTGAGGGGAGTACTGTGTAGGCTCAGAGGACTCCAAGTCAACGCCCTCCTTTGCTACTAATCACCTGGGTAATCTTGGACATGGCAAACCACTTAATCTTGATTTCCTCATCTATAAATTGAACGGTTCAGGTTAGGTAGGTTCAGGTCTGAAAGGTATCTTCCAGGTCTAAATTCTATGATCCTAAAATTATTTTCATCCTTTAAGAGTTATAGAGGTTTCAGCCTGTCTTGGCCCATGAGTCCTGGGTTGGACCAGGCCTATTTCTGGCAGAGCAGGGTAGGGCAGGACAGGACAGGGCAGGACAGGGCAAGACAGGACAGGCCTCTTTTGTAAGGGCCTCCCCCCAGTTGCCCAGCTGTCTCAGCCAGGGCCTGGTTGGTGCCTTGACAGGATTAGGTGGGTGTAGGCTGTGGATGAGGGAGTCTGGGTTTGGGATCCCGCCACATCGGAGTCTTATTTCCTTTCCACAGGGCCATGGTTGGTCTGTGTTGACCCCTAACCCTGCTGCACACACTGAACTCAGTTCTGGGCTTCCCAGGGAAGGGACTGCTGGGCAAAGTTGACCATCCTCCCCCAGTGAGAGGAAATGGTTACCGCTGCTATGGCAACATGGCCTTGTGCTGTCTGCCCGGGAACAAAGGAGGTTTTCTTGTCCTTTTCTTTGGCCCTTCTGAACAGGGAGAGCCCCCCTGCTGCTGAGAAGGGGGTGGGAGGGCGGCTGGTGCCCGCCAGGAGCTGGTGGAGGGCGCTCCCCACATCTGCAGGAGGCCTGAAGCCCCTGGCAGGGGGTGGCAAGTGCAGAAGGGGGCATGATGGAGGGAAGCCAGGCTTCTGGGAACACAACGGGGCTGTTTGAGGGTCACTCTGAGGAGTTAGGGTCTAAGAGGGGCCGATCTCCCCTCCCTACTCCCACGGAGCACTCCTACTCTAGCCCTTCTCATGGAATGTTCCACTCCTCTGCATTCCGCCCCCCTCCCTCCAGGCCTGTCCCACAGCTGAGGGCAGCTTAGGTGGGGCGCGCAGACTGCTCTGGGTTTCCTAGGATCAGAAGATGGGGGTGGGGGCATTTAGAGATCACCCAAGGCAATCCCCTTTCCAAACAGAACACAGATAAACAGCAACATAAAATCAGATCTTAGAGATAGCAAATATAGTGGATCGAAAAGTCAGGAAGATTCAAGTCTAAGGCCTGTTTCTGACACACTCAGGCTGTGGAACCCCCAGTAATTCACTTCCCCTCTCAGGGCCCTGGACAGCTCTCTAAGATTAGACATTACTGACCTGCATTAGTAGAGGGAGCCTCCTTACATGAGATCTAGTCCGCATCCCCCACAAATCACAGAACCTCAGTGTTGGAAGGGATCTTATCAATAGTCTACTTCAACTCAAACCCCAAATGACCCCCACTAGAGTTGTATGATGGCTATTATACACACACACACACACGTATGTATGTGTATATGTGTATATGTGTGTGTATGTATATATACACACACGTATGTATGTGTATATATGTGTATATATGTATACACACACGTATGTATGTGTATATGTGTGTATATATGTGTGTATATGTATATACACACGCATGTATGTGTATATGTGTATATATGTGTGTATATGTATATACACACATATGTATATGTATATGTGTGTATATGTGTGTATATATACACACACATGTATGTATGTGTATATGTGTATGTGTGTATGTACACACACATGTATGTATATGTATATATACACACTTATGTATATGTGTATATATGTGTGTGTGTGTACATACACACACGCACACACATATAAATTACATAATATTTATTTATTTATATTTTATTTTATTTTGTTTATTTTTTTAAAATGGGCCTGGAGTCAGGAAGACCTGAGTTCAAATTTGACCTCAGACACTTACTAACTGTGTGACCCTAGGAAAGACACTTAATCTCTGTCTGCCTCAGTTTCCTCATCTGTAAAATGAGGCTAATAAGAGTACTCACCTCTCAGGATCATTGTGAGAATCAAATGAGATCATATTTGAAAAGTGTTGACCACAGTGCCTGGCGCACAGTAGGTGCTTAATAAATGCTTATTTCCTTTTTCCTTCCCATTCCCCCACTATAAGAAATTATCCAGACTTTGCTTGGAGAGGAAAGAACTCATTACCTTCCAAGGTAGACCCCTTCACTTATGTTTGGCTCTAATAATTTGGACATTTTCCTGACGTCAAGCCACTTTATCAGTTCATTGGTCACAATCCTGTCCCTATTCCCTGGGCAGAATGAATCTGATCTCTCATCCATATGGTATCCATCCTTGCAATTTACTAGATGAGGAAAGTGAGGCCCAGGGAGTCACAAAGTAATAAGTAGTAGAACTGGAATTTGAATCCACAACCTTTTAATCCAAATCCAGGACTCTTTTCATTGCCTGCCTTCCCAGAGCAGCTCTCCAGCTTGAGAGGGTCACCCCAGCCCCTGGGCCACAGGGACTGGCAACTCACCTGGGCAGGAGGATACTGTTGCACTAGTCGTGTTGGCTCTGGAAGCAGAGGTCTCAGAGACAGACGCTTGACTTGGAGTCGTGTCAAAATGATAATAACCTTTGTAACTGACACATGTTCTTTGGTTTGGGTGAGCCTCACAGTCTCTGCAGTATTCGGAAGTTTCCAAGGCAGAGAAAGCCACTTGAGAATGAGTAGGGTCAACATTAAAGGGTGGGAATGATAGTGGGTGATTTCTTGGGATGAATGTTAAGGTAGGAGGCCTTGTGAGCATTTACTGCACACTTAATTGATGCAACCCCACTATATAATAAAGTTGGGAGCCTGCCCCTGGAAAGACACAGTGCTGAGTAGTGTAAGGATCTTTGCTCCCCAGTTAGGAGCATGTGCAGGCACTGTAACTAGTTTTGGTCTGCTAATATGTGGTGTTTGGACTCCTACCAGATCAGAGTCATATTTTCTTTCCATGGGGTCATGGCTGGTCCACAATGACCCCCGACCTTGCTGTACATGCTGAGCATAACTCTGGGCTTTCCAGGGAAGGGTTTGGTTTTAGAGCTGGAACCAGTTACACAATGTCTATGCATGCTCAAATTAGGGACCCTTAGATTACTCATCATATCTTTTCAGAAACAAGCTCACCACTTCTATCTTCCATATGGGGATTGTATCAATTGAGCATTCTATGCAAAGTCAACAACTTCCTGTTATGCTAGGATATATCATGGGATAAGAGATTTGGATCTGGAAGGGACCATAGAGCCTACTGGGGGTAACCCTCTCTTTCTTACAGGTGAAAAAAACAAGGCTGAGAGAGGTTATGGATTCACCCATGGTCACAGCTAGTAAGTACTTGGGGAGATATTTGAACTTGGGTCTTTCTGACTCCTAGCCCAGTGATCTATTCACTAACTACCTTTATGACTTGTCAAGGCTCACTCAAGCTAGTAAGTGGCTAAGGTAGGATTTCAACCCCGGGCTTCCTGACAAATGCACTAACTTTCCAATATTGCCTCCTAATTCCTCTCTTCCATGTGCTCTATCGCACATGGCCTCAATCATTCCATGTCCTTTCCCATTTCTTTGCTTTGTCCAGTGGATTCCCTATGCCTGGGAAGCCCTCCTTTCCCCCTATCACCGGGTAAATGGATTTCTGCCAATGCTTTTAAAACCAACTTCAATGCTACCTCCTCCAGAAAGCTTTCCCTGATCCCCTGTTGGCAAAGACCTTCTTTGTATAACATGTTGTTCATAGCTCTCTAGTGCACTCCTTATCTATGTGGGTCTTTCTTAGTAGAAAGAGCATCACGCTTGCAGTCAGAAAGACCTACGTTTGAATCCTGCCTTAGACACTTCCTAGCTGTGTGACCCTGGGCAAGCCTCAGTTTCCTTATCTATAAAATGGGGATGTAAAAAGCATCTACCTCACAGGGCTGTTGGGAGAAAATGAGATAGCTATAAAGTACTTTAAAAACTCTTAAATAATATATTGTGAACCACCACTATAGTCATTTTTACCCACTTTGAAACCTCTTTGAGGCAATACTGTTTAAACTGTATATTGTACCCTCATACTTAGTAAGATGTTCTGTATGATATGTTTAGTCTTGGGACAGGTCACCCAATCCCAAGATGTCCTTATCTCTGATCTTGAAACTACAACCCCACTCCCACCTCACATCCATTTGTTAAACAATGCTAGCTCCAATGGACTGCCCTTGAAACTTCTGTGTGCAATGGGAATATGTAATACCATAATGTTAAAGGTGGGCAGCTAGGTGGTGCCATGGGTAAAAAGCAGAGCCTGGTGTCAGGAAGACCTGAGTTCAAATCTGGCCTCAGATACTTACTAGCTGTGTGACACTGGGCATGTCACCTAACCCTGTTTACTTCAGGTTCCTCATCTGTAAAATGAGCTGGAGAAGGAAATGGTAAAGCACTCCAGGATCTCTGCCATAAAAGCCCCAAATGGGGTCCCAGTGAGTCGCCATGACTGAAACAACTGAATAACAATGACAAACCCAGAGAATGAAAAGGCACATTCAGATTTCCTGGGAAAGTTGTGTGATATAGGGATAAGAAAAGAGGGTTGGAATGCAAATGATCCTGGTGTCATTCATTGGTTGTGGGACCTTGGGCAAGTCACTTCAACACACTAAGCCTGTTTCCTCAGTAAAATGGGGATAATAATACTTGAACTATCTATCATGAAAGATCGTTGTGAACTATTATGTTTATGGTAGCGGTGGTGGGAGGGAGAAGGAGAAAGCCCTTGAGGGAAGAGACTCAGCTATGCAAGCTGATCTCCATCTCCCCCACAAAGCTCTTTTTCACAGAGAACTGTAACAAAATGTAGAATGTTTCCTTTCTGATGATTCCAATGTTGCTTCTTAACTCTTATTTCATCTACAAACAATTTTGAAATTAAGTTGTTTTCTTTTTAAATATAAGCTTTTGAGAATCTTATAGGTTAATTACAAGCGATTGTGGATTCTCAAAAATTATGTTGGAATTTTAAGAAAACAGCAGTTTGCCCACCTGACACTCGATGGTTGAGTATCTGTTGGTCCTGGTAAGTCCTGCAAAGAATGGAGGGTCCATTCAATTTCACTGCTCTAATTATGCCTTATTTACCATAAAACAATGCTAAGAAGTGAGCCGACCATAGTCGTTCTTGGGTACAAATCCCGGGAGTTCCTTTTGGCTCTAGAATTCATTTCATTATTTTGAGCCCTTTTCCTAAATAAAACCTTGTGTTTGTAGCAACAACAAAGAGCAAAGTTGGAATGGAAGATTCCCCAGGGGACTTTTCCATGGCCATTTTCCAGTCTTTTTATTATTCTTAAGAGGTCTGAAAGCCCACACTTATGACAAACTGCTAAGCGTCTTTATTAGCTTAAGTTAGCTATGTAATTCTCAATGCCATTTGGGCACTTCACAGTGAAGAGAGGCAAAGCATTTTTTTTAATCAAGAGACCTGAATTGGAGTTGTTTTTTTTTTTTTTTTTCTGAGTTTGAGTTTTGTCTCTGACATTTACCAGCCATGTGACCATGGGCAAATCTCTTAGCCTTCTTAGCCTCAATTCCTCGTTTACAAAGTAGAAAGAATTACTCTTGCAGAAAAAAAGTGCTTTATAAACCTTAAAGCAACATAGAAATGCCAGTTATTTCTTTCCATGGAGCATCTAGGATTAATAAGCAAGAGGAGGCAGGGCAGGTACAGGTTAGAGACATTTCTAGGAGAGCCACTTCATATACTGCTAACTTTGTCAAGGACTGAGGTGGTCCTAGTTATTTGTAGATGAAATAGTGCCTGCCCTCAAGGAAATAATATTCTACTTAGGTCAAACAGTATGTACTTTCCAAATTAAATGCAAAATATATACAAGTGACTTCAAGGGAAGGCCCTAGCAAATGGATAGGCTTCCTGTAAATGGTGGCATTTGACCTAAGCCTGGGAGGAAGCATGGGAGCCTAAGATGCGTACGTGAGGAGGGAGAAGAGTAAAGGCTTGGAAGACAACCTGTGCAAAGCCATAGAGACAGAAGAAGGAAGGTCAGTCTCTGGAACCAAGAAATAGGCCAGTTTGCTTGGAATGCAGATCTATGCAAAGGAAAATGTCATGCAATAATCCGGCAAAGGTCAAGTGGATCCAGGTTCTAAAGGGCTTTAAAAGCCAAACTGAGAAATTTGTCTAGTGTTTTATCCTAGAGGTAAGAGGGAGTCACTAGAGTTTCCTGAGCAAGAGAGCAACATGATCAAGCCTGTGATAATCCCATCATAATCATATCGCTTTGGCTGTTAGGTGGAGGGTCAAGTGGGGAGGGGAGAAACTAGAGGCAGAGAAACCAACTGGGAAGTAATTACAATAATGGGAGGAGTGAATTCTGGCATGCACAGAGAGAAGAGAATGGATGCAAAATACATTGTGTAGGAGAAACTGACAAGACTTGGCTATTGATTGGATGGGACAGGTGAGGGGGAAGGAAGGGACAAGGTTGACTCTAAGATTCTGAATCTGTGAGCTTGGAAGGATGGAGAAGATAGAGATGCTCTTGACAAAAATGAGGACATTAAAAAGAGAGAGGGTTCTTTTCGTTATACAGTTCTACCTCCACAAAATAATTTCCAGCTTACATGGAAATATGCGTTGCATGACTGAATGGGTATGCCACTTCCTCTTGTCTTTTCAATGGGTGGGGAGGAGTGAGAGAAAGGGAGAGAATTCAGAACTGAAAATTTCAAAATCATTTTATTTAACTTTTGAAAAAGATAATTTATGAGACTGAAAGTCACTTTGTTAAAGAGTGTTTGCTGTATTTTTGTTTTTGTTTTTATTCATATTCTGCAAATGAATTTGATCCCTACATGGGAGGTATGATTATAAATTTGTCATTCTTTTACTACAGCAGGCAGGAGAGTTGACTCTTAATGAGCTCCATCTCCCAGGAATCTCACTTAGACAGTGGTGATACACATAAATGTCTGTCCTTAAGGAGCTTGTAATCTATAAAGAGCTAGAGACACACAAATAAGGTAATTTGGGGTGAGGAGAGAGCACTAATGACTTGGGGGCTGGGGGAGATCATGGAAGGCTTCATGGAAGAGATGGTACATGAGTTGAGCCTTGAAGAAAGTAAAGGATTCTAAGAGGTAGAAAGGAGGAGGAAGAACATTCCAAGAAGGGCTGTGGCTTATGCAACTACAAGAAGGCAGGAGATGGAATGTTGAATCCAGCTTGGCTAAGAGATAGAGAGTGCAGGGTAGTAACCGGGACAGGAAAGGTAAGTTACAGCCAGATTGTGAAGGGCTGTAAATGCAAAGATTAGGAGTCTGTATCTTATCCTAGAGACAACAGGGAGCTACTGAAGATTTTGGAAGTGACATGGTCAAATATCTGACTTTAGTAGATAATTTTGGTAGCTATGATAAGGATGGATTGAAGAGCCAAGAGACTAAATAGGAAAGTATTGCAATAGTTGGGGGTAGGGGAGGATCTGGACTAGAATAGTGGCCAAATGAATGAAGGGAAGGAAGATGACTGAGAGGTGGATAAAGTGGAATCTGTGGGATTTGCCAGCTGATTGATTGGACATAGCAGAGTGAGGGAAAGGGAGGAATCAAGGATGATTCCAGGTTATAAACCTGGGTAACTGGAAGGATAAAAGTCATGATAGCTAGGAGCTCACACTCATATAGGACTTTATGGCCACCAAAATAGCTTATCTACATTTTAGCTCCCTTGATTTAATTCAACTCTCACAACAATCTGAAAACAGATCGTATGAGCATCATTATCCCCATTTTATAAATAAGAAAATAAAAGAAATATTCCTTTGATGCTTCATCATGGGATAGAAGCCTATGCAAGTGGAACACAAGATCTGGTAGGTCCTACTAAACTGAGGAGGCTTCAGATATGACATCTGATGGACCTCTGTGGACCTACCCAACTACAGAGAGACTTGGGACCACAGAGTCTCCAGAACATGAATCTTGGTGACCATCACATCTCATGATGGTAGTGGATAACAGTGGAGAGAGGGCTGAGTTTAGAGGCAGATGACCTAAGTTTATAACAGGTCTCCTGCTTTCTTCTACTTCTCTGATTCCTTCCAACTCAAAATCTATGATGTAATGAAAGAGCAGGCAACATAGGGGGATAGACAGATAGACAGACAGATAGATAGACAGACATATACAGATAAATGGTAGATAGAAAGATAGATAGGGAAACGTACAGATAGATGACAGATAGAAAGATAGACTCAAACAGACAGACAGATAGATAAAGTGTTTACACTGTGCTAAACATTAAGAATATCAACAAAAGCAAGCAAAACAACCCTCAAAGAGCTTGTATTCTAACTGGGGAAACCAACACACGAAGGAGAGCTGGGAAGCTGAACAGGGCTAGGGGAGGCTTGTTTATACTCAGTAGCGTGGCTGGCTGGAGATGTCCTAGAACTTGGGACCAAAGCTGGTCTTTTCAAGTCCAGGTTAGCTCCGGGGACAACTTGCGCAACTTCGGGTTTACTGGCTAGATCTTTCCCTTCCCTTCCTTCTCCTTTCCCTTTCCATTTCCTTTTCCCTTTCCCTTCCCTTCCCTTCTATTCCCTTCCTTTCCCTTCCCTATAGGCCTTGGCCTAAAAGGGCCAAGGTCTCCCATTGCATCCTGGGCCATCTCCAGGTCACTGAATCCAGATGGCTCTGGCAGAGGAGTGAGGCTGTTGACCTGCACAGCTCTCACTCACTCAAAACAAAGTCAGGTGCAAGTCATGCCATTATTTCTCTGATGGCGTGGTCTTCTTCAACCACGAAGGATGAACACAACAAGCTCCAGAGTCAGAGTCCATTCTTAGGCAACAAGGGATTGGAGTCAAGTGCAGACAGAATGATTGGGGATGTCCTGAAAGAACAGTAAGTCAGTCAAAAAACATTTACTAAGTGTCTACTATGTGGATATGCAGTCAGAGGACCTGAGTGTGAATCCCAAAGATGTTGGTTACTGCCTATGTGACATTAGGCCATTTATAAAATGAACGGGTTGCGCTAGATCAAGGATTCTTAACCTTTTTTATTTCATAGATCCCTGTAGCAGTCTGGTGAAATGTTGGAGCTCCTTTTTAGCATAATTTTTTTTAAACTTGAAAGAAATGCTAAAATTCAGTAAAAGGTTAGTGAGATTACAAGTAAAATTTTTTTTTGCAAATCCAAGTCCATGGAACCTTAAAATCTATCCATGGACCACAGGTTTAGAACCCTTCTACTAGATGATATCTATGATCTCGTCTATCTTCTCATCTATCATACTATGAAATTAAGATGTGGAGAGGTTGGGATGCACTTTAATAGAGAACACATGCACTAATTAAATCTTTGAAAATATTGTTATACATTGCACAAGAGGAAACTGAGGCTCAGCCTGGAGAAGGCCACACAGCTAAGAGTTAAGGGAATCAGGATTCACAACCCAGTCTTCCAGCTCCCAGGCCAGCTCTCTCCCCACCGAACCACAGAGCTGCGATGTCCCTGAAATGGAAGGGAATTGGCAACCGTGGCTCCAGTAGCTGGAAGCCAGGATTTGAAGTTGAGTAAGAATGTTGCTCACAGACTTTGGAAGAATTAGTAACATGGGCATTGACTGCAGAGCTGCTTCTGAATTTCCGAAATGAGAAATGATCTCGACCAAGATGTTCATCATTAAATTTTCTGTAACAGCCTGAGTGGCCCATATCCTCCTTCCAGGGAACATGCCATCGTGTGCAATGTATTTAAAACAGCCCACGCTAGACCTGCAGGGAACATGAGCTACTTTGTAAGAATGTTGGAATGCGTTCCTCCCAGGAAGGAGACATTCTGGGATCCTTGGCGTCAAAGAGACGAGGAAAAGAAAAGAAGGGAAAAAAATACTTTTTTCTCCTTTTCCCCCCCTGCTTTTCCAAGTTAGCCCCCTACTGGCTCTAGCAGAGATCTTTGCTCTCCCTTTAACCCATTTCCCTGTTCTTTTATATAGAAGTCTTACCAAAGTGTCCGTGCAGGAGACAGGGACAGGGTGAGGCAATGGACCACAAGTTTGTTTGAGATGGAAAATCAGCTGTGGTTTCCATCAAACTACAATAATAATTATCCTCTATATATGTCAGTCACTTTAAGCACATTACCCTCTTTCAGCTCCTGTGAGCCTTCTTCTAACACTGAGAAGTAGGAAGGCAGGAGATCACTGTCCCTGCTCCCCAAACTCAGCATCTCATCTCCCATCTCTGTAATTTTGCACGGGTTGTCTGTCCCACATACTTGGAATGGACTTCTTTAGAACTGCCTCTTAGAATGCTTAGATTCCTCCAAGGCTCAACTGAAATTGAGTGTCACCTCCTACAGAGTCTGTTGGAAGTCCGTTCCCTCTCTGAACCCCTATTCTAAAGAATGTAAGAGATGGGAATGCTCGTCATTTACTGTCTAGCTAAAGTAAAGTCAACTCAACAAGCATTAAGTGTTTACTATATGCCAGAAAATGCACTGAGCCCTGGGAATACAAAGAAAGACAAAAGTAGGCAAGGTGCTTATACTCTAATGCGGGAGGGGAGAGACAACCTGAAACTATGTACAAACAAGATATATAGAGGACAAATTGGAGATAAAGGAAAGGAGTTCATATTGAATGCAATCAGGAAAGGCTTCTTATAGAAAATGAGATTTTAGCCAAGAAGGAAGTCAAAGAAGCTAAGAGGCTAAGGTGAGGAGGGAGAGCATTCCAGGCCTGAGGAACAATCAATATAAAGGCAGGCAGATAGAAGTTGAAATGTCCTGTTTGAAGAACAGCAAGAATGCCAGGATTGCTGGAGTGTGATCAGACAGACTGCTAAGGTAGGAAGGGGCCAGTTTGTGAAGGGCTTTAGAAATCAGAGGGTTTTGTATTTAATCCTGGTGGCAATAAGTAGAAACTGATTATTATTGAATGAGTAGGTGATATAGTCAGATCTTTGATCGAGAAAGATCACTTTGGCACCTGAGTCAAGAAGGATGAACAAAAATGGGGAAAGACATGAGGTAGGTTATTAAAATCGTGGGATGATATAGACCTACACCAGGGTGGTGGCAGTGTCAGAGGAGAGAAGGGGATACATATAAAAGATGTTTTAAAGGTAGAATCAACAAAACTTGACAACAGATTGGATGTGGAAGGAGAAAGCACACCAAGCTTCCCCCTTGGGAACCAGCGCACTACTCAAGTTGTGTGTCTGCTATCTCTTGATTTCACGACATGTTTTAATGTAATAGATGTTTAAACAGTGTTTGTTAAATTGAACTGAATTGAATCTCCATTGTACAGAGGAGGAAACAAAGCCTAGAACAGGGCAGTCATTTGACGAAGTTCACTGCTGCTAGTGAGCAGTAACACTGGGACTGAGAATTGTAGAACATTTAGGAATCAAGTCCAAAATAGTCCAGACTGGGAGTCAGGAGGCCTGGGTTCAAATTACAACTTGGGTAATTACTAGCTCTATGAACCTGGGCAAGGCAATTTATTTCTCTAAATTTCAATTTCCTTATCTCAGTGAAGTTTCTCCTTATTACCTTCCCTTCATCTCAAAACCCCCTAATGCAATCCTCTACCATCTCTTCATTTCCTCCAGTCTCTGATACAGAGACTGGAGCCTTTGTCCTCAAGGTCAACTCTATTACATGTACTCATGAATCATAACTACATGCATACATGGATAGATATACACAGAGAGATGGAGACATAGATAAATACGTACATAGAGACATAGATAGATAGATGATAGATAGATAGATAGATAGATAGATAGATAGATAGATAGATAGATAGATAGATAGACAGATAGATAGAATGAGCATGTATTAAGTGCTAGGCACTGTACTAAGTGCTGGGGATATAACAAATACAAGCAAATAAGGCAATCTCTGCCCTCAATGAGCTTACATTGTGATGGAAGGAGACTACACTTAAAAGAGAACTAGAATGTAGGTTAGGGATGAAGTACAAATGGAACATGGAGAAGACCAGAGAGCAGTGTAGACCCCTGGGCCTTGGGAAGATAAAGCAAAAGCTGAAATGTCAGAACTGAAGGAACCAAGGATGTCCAGGTTACCAGTGGGGAAGAAGTAGAGGCAATGGTCCAAGTAGAGGCAGTATGGCTGAATACTTGATCATTTTGGTGATCTCTTTAGTCCCCATCTGTTCAACTATCATCTATGCAGAAGATACCCATGTCTATATCCAGACCTACTCTCCTGAACTCTAATCAATATCACTGTCTACCTATTAAACATTTCCAATTAGATACCCCCAAAGGCATCTCAAACTCAATATGTCCAAAACATAATTCACTATTTTCTCCCCAAACCTACCCCTCTTCTGGACTTTGCTATTTCTATGGAGGATAAGCCCAGTCCTCCAGTCTATAGAAGACATGCCCATCCCCTCAGTCTATTGAGGACACCCACATCCTTCCACTCTCCAAGGTCTCCAACCTTGGTGCCATCCTAATTCACTCACCTCACATACACATCAATTCCCACATCCTTTTTCTATCTCCACAACATCTCAGCCATTTCTCTTTCTCTTTGCTCATACAACCATCACCTTAGTTCAGACCTTCATTACCTCTCAACAACTTCTCAATTGGTCTTCCTTCCATAAGTTTCTCTTCTCCAATCCATTCTCTACTCAGTTGTCAAGGTGCCAATGATTTTCTTAAAGCAGAGGTCTGACTACATCACCTGGCTACTCAATAAATTCCAATAGATTCCTATTACTTCTCGTATCAAATATAAACTCCCTCGTCTGGCATTTAAAGCTCTTTGTAAATTATCTTCTCCTATAATCCCACTCTTCTTGGATCAGTTCCATTTTAGCTCTCCATGTACTCTACAGTCTGGCCACATTGGTTTACCTGTTAGGCATATGCCCTAAGGAAATCACTGACAAAAAATGAAGCGGGAGGGGGCTCCATATGCACTAAAGTATTTATAGCAGCATTTTTTGTGATAGCAAAGAACTGAAAACAAGGAAGATGCACATCACTTGGGGAATGGCTAAATAAATGGTGACATATGAATGTAATGAAATACTATTAATACTAATAAATACTACTAAGCTACGAGAAATACCAAACATGATAAATGCAGAGAAGCATGGGGAAAGCAAAGTAAGGGAAGGCAGGAAAATAAGAAGCACAATGAAAACGTTGATGTAAATAGAACAAAACTACAAAAGTCAAAATTTAACACTGTGAAATTATAAAGACTGAGGTTGGCCACAAAGAAGAAATATCAGAAGACACATCCGTGTTTTGCCTCACAGAAATGGGAGCCACTAGGTGTGGAACTTCTATATAACAAGATTTTTTTTTATTAGTGTATTGGTTTCACTGATTTTTAAATTTTCCTCCTCTTTTTTTTCTATTCTTTTTTAAAAGGATGGCTCTCTGGGAGGAAGGAAGACATAAGAGAAAATGTTGGGGATGTCAAAACAGAAGATGTCAAATAAAAAATTTTTTAAATAAAAGACTCAGTTCAAGCACCACCTTTTACAGGTTTTTCTCAGCCCACCTACCTACTAGTTGATTTCTTCCCCTGTAAGGTTACCTGGCATTGATTTCGTATATATCTTGCATACCCTATAACTATCATATTAAAGTATAAGTTCCTTGAGGGCAGAGACTTTTTACTTTTTGTTTTCATTTCTAACAGTACAGTGCCTAGCATATAGTAAGAGCTGATTATTACACACATGAATCACATTTGTTGATGTCTCTGTCTTTTTTTATTTGCAATGACACCATCTCCCTTTTTTCTGTTCTTTTTGGTATTCTCTCCTCTCTTAGACCTCTTGGAAATGGATTTCTCCATACCTTCAAAATTGTGTCACCCCCAGTTTACATGTTTTTTTCTCTGCACAATTGCTCTGTACCAATTATTCTCCCAGCCTTCATCTTCTCAAGTACCATTTCCACTTCCTAAAAAAGTTTTCTTCAAACACTTAATTTCTAACTGTATTACACTAGGCAAATCACTTAATTTCAGAAAATTGTTTTGTGGATCAAAGGAGATCATGTGTAGTTAAAGTGCTTTGCAAACCTATAAGTTCCTTAAATGTGAGTTATTATTATTACAAATATGGTGGCTATGCTGTGATCAGTTAGAATGAACTGCCCTAAACATTCTCACAGAGGGGTTCTGTTTACCTCTATTTGTTGTCCCAGTTTCATCTTTAAATGCTTTTAGCACAATCCGATTTAGTTTATTTCATCCCAGACTTTCTACAGACTTGCATTCCTCTCCATTGCTTTTTCTTTATTTTTTTAAAAAGTGATACAGTCTAGGCTTTCCGACATTCTCCTTCACAATGTTCCACAATGTATGAATTCATTTTCTAAACCCTTTTTGGCTTTAACTATCATTTCTCTCTGCTTCAAAAGATGAAATGTTTGCTGTTTGAGGTAGTTTCTGTACTCTTTGAGCCTCCTTATTGTGGAGATTTTTCTGTGTGTGTGAGTGTGTGTGTGTATGTGTGTGTGTACATGTGTGTATTTGAGGCAGATGGATGGTGCAGTGGATTAGACTGGTGGCCTTTCAATCAGAAAGACCCCAATTCAAATTCTGCCTCAGACTCAAATTAGCTACATGTCCCTGGGCAAACCATTTAATCTCTTTTAGCCTTAGTTTCCTCATCTGTAAAATGGGGATATTAATAGCACCTACCTCCCAGGAGTGTTGTGTAGATCAAATGAGATAATATGTGAAAAAGCACTTTGCAAACCTTAAAAATCCATATAAATGCTAACAATGACTATAATCATGTTCTTTAAAATTCTTTAGGAAATAGTGATAGAAGTATTTACCTTTATTTACTTCTCATTTGTCAAAGTCAAAAGACTATTTAAATAAGTTGGAAGAGACTTTTAATTGTACACAGCACCATCTTATCCTTTAACCTTTAACTTTTTATGTTCTATCTGTACTGAGACAAGTGATTCAGAAATGACACCAACATCAGTAGCCATTTGTTTCTTGTCTAAGATTCAGTAAATTTCTTTTTCTGTGATGATATTCAATTATGTAATATCCAGTGCCTTCTGAATCTCTTCTTTTAAAGAGTGTTCACTATATTCAGGCAGGAGGTTATGAGTCTACAAGCCTTTGGCCTCTTCCGTTTTGTTCCCATATACTCAAATTAAAGTCACCAGGTATCAGGTATCAAGGTATATGATGATTTAATTTGAAGGATCTTGTCAAGTCCTTTGTGGACTCTCTCTACTTCTTTCTCTTCTGTAATAGATATTGGCCCACAAGCTGAAGCTACTTTCATAGTGGTCTTTTTTTTTCATCATGGTGCTCTTCATAGCAGGGTAGCTAGGTGGTACGGTGGAGAGTGTTGGGCCTGAAGTCGGAAAAACTCTTCTTTCTCAGATCTGGCCTCAGACTCACTGTGTGACCTTAACCCTGTTTGTCTCAGTTTCCTTATCTATAAAATGAGCTGGAGAAGGAAATTGTAAACTTCTCCAGTATCTTTACCAAGAAAACCCCAAATAGGTGATAAGGACACAACCAGAACAGCTCTTCTTGAGGCACTGCAGAGTGTGATGATCGTGTCCAATTAAATTCTATTTCTCATTGTCTCTAGAGGCATGCTGAAATCAGCTCTACTGACACTGAGACTCTCTCCAAGGATAACTGGGGCAATATTCTTCCACTTAGCTACAATGTCCTTATGCCTTTTGTTCCAGTTTTGTGCAAAAACATCAATAGAGATGTGGCTCATTTCATTCCATAGTAGGTTTGCTGACCACTAGACAAAGATCACATATTTAGACCAATAAAAATTTGAGTTCATAGATAGTCTAGAATGTGTCCTTGTTTCCTCTGCTCTTGTTGCTGTAGACACATAGTAGGGGGCATGTCTCAGAGCACTGAGGGTGGGCCAGTGACTATTTCCTTCATTTTATGGTTTGCTATGACCAACTCCTGAACCAAAGTTTCCTCACTGCAAATCCAGCACTCTCTTCTACAATAGCAGCCCACCTCTCTGTAAGTTAATCTGCTTCTTCCTTTCTAGTTTTTTCTAATAACCACTTGCAGAGGCCTCAGTCAGCTCATTCTACAGATCATCTAGTCAGGGAGTCAGTGAACTAGTATTGACTGAACACTTTCTACATGCTAGGCACCATGGAGGGTCAAAGAAAGGCAAAAACAGCTCCTACCCTCAAGAAACTCCCAGTCTAATAGGAGAGACCACATGGATACAATTATGTACAATCTACTATGTGTGTATGTGTATACACACACATATACACATACATATATATTCACATATACATATATACATATACACACATATATATATACATATATATGATAAAGTGGGAATGGTCTCAGAGAGAAGGCACTTACTAGGGAGGACTGGGAAAGGCTTCTTATAAAAACGGAACTTTTGCTGAGACTTGAAGGAAGTCAGGGAAGTTGGAATCAGAGATGAGGGAGAGTGTTCCAAGCATCAGGCACAGCCGGCCAATGAAAATGCTCAAACTCAGGAGGTAGAGTTGTGTTCAAGGAAAATCAAGAAGGCCAGTGTTGGTGGCTCACAGAGGACTTAGAGAGGAATAAAGTGTAAGAGGACTAGAAAAGTAAAGCCAAACAGAGGGTTTTCTATTTGATCCTGGAGGTCTAGGATCTATCAAGCATCTCCAAAAATCTTCCATGTTTCTTTTCCTCATCACTTACACACACACACACACACACACACACACACACACACACAAACACACACACCCATGGCTCGTGCATCCTGAGTTCCTCTGGCAGGCTTGTCATCCAGCCCACCTGTCAAACAAATCTCTCAGAGTACAAACTTTAGCATATGTGAAAACCAATTTACATTCCAACTACTACTTGCCCCTACGAAGACAAAATTTTGTTGAATTGAATTTAGAGAAAGCATTGTGTCACAAGAACCAAGGGAGAAGAAAGGTGGTGGTTGGGTTTGTTGGGGAGATGGAGAAGGGAAGTTGGGATGTGAGGAGATAGTGAATCCCCTTGAACACACTGAAGGTCTTCAAATAGAAGAGGATTTTCTTTTGCTCTTCTTCAAATCTCTAGATCATCTTTGGTGAGTCACCTGAAAGAACAAGGGCCTTTGTCAGGAATCGAAGATCCTGAATCTGATCATCTAGGATATTTTCTCTCCTAAATCCCCCAGATCAGGTTGTTTATAACTCTTTTACAGCACTTCAATTCAAGACAAGAAATTTCTTAAGCATGATCAATGAAGCAAGGTCCCTTGGGAAAAGAAAGGACTGGCATCTAAGCTCGAGATGGAGACTACTACAAGCTTTAAAAGGCCAATGTCTCCTATTGTATCCTGGGCTATTTCCAATTGTCCTGATATATATCTGGCCACTGGAACCAGCTGGCTCTGGAGGATAAATTGAGACTGATGACTTTACACAGCCCTCCCTCACTGTAATCCAATTCACTTGCAAGTCATGGCATCATCTTCTTGATGTCATGGTGCTCTTTGAGAATGAAGGACAAACTACACACACATACACACACACACACACACACACACACACACACACACACACACACACACACACCAGAGATTCAATCTGGAAAGAAAGACGGACTCTTTTTCTCTGAGACAAGGAAAAGAAGGGAAGGAAAGGGAAGTGAAGAATGGGGAGCTAAGTACAGAGAGAAATCTATGCTTAGGTGAAGAGGCAGGAGAGATTATGCTGCATGGTCTTGACTTCCATACTTAAAGAAGGTGGGCAAGGAGAAGCAGAGGAAAAGGCATAAACTTTCTGGAAAATGGAACTGAAGTCTAAGGGTAAAATGAGGAGGCCAGGTGTACACAGTTACTAGCTCTAACCTGGATCTGGCAAAGGGAACAAGGACCAGAGTGAGGTCAGTAGAAGATTGGAAACTGGAAGATCCAGGCAGGGGAACCTGTTGAGGTGAAGGAACTGCCAGTAGGGCTCATCAAGCCTGAATTCATACGTAGGGGTGTTGTGAGTTGATCTTTGTGAGAACACCTCAGTCTCATTTGGGGCATTCTGTTCATCTTCTAATCTGTCCTAAGAGAGCTGGGCTTATGGCCCTTGAAGATGAGGTCTTCAAGTTTCTCCTGAATTCCTAACCACTCTTTAAAGCCCAGCTTAAAATGTCACCTACTCTGGGAAGCCTTCCTTGATTCCTCTCTTATTAATGACCTTCCTCCTTAGATCTTAGTACTGTGTACCTTTCTAATGCATTGATCATGTATTATATTTCTTTGCATTAGTATCTTATCACTCTTTATAGACTGTGAATTCCATGTGGTCAGGGATTCTGTCTTACCTAAATATTGCAGCTTTCCTACTACTGAGCACAGGTGTCTGCTCACTTAATAGATGCCTACTGGTGGTGATGGTTATTGAAAAAGGAGGGTTGGGAAACAGAAGAGCTTTCCACCTTCACCCCTATCTTATGTACATGGAAAGTGCTGAGGGATTAAGGGTTCAAGTTTAAGTCTTAGCATCTACCACTTCCTGTCTGATCTTGGGCAAGTGTCTTCCCTCTCTAAACCTCAGTTTCCCCAGTTTGTGAAATGGGATAACAAGGCTAGACATACCTATCCCAAAGGAATACTATCTTGTGTTCCAAAGACTGGGATTTCATTGCTCTTGCTAATGCCGCAGGTCATCATGGTTGGAAAAGTTTATTTCCCTACTTCCTAGCACTCCAGTGATGAGCTTCTCTGTGCTTAGCTAAAGCCCTTCTCAATTTATAAACATGTGAGTTGTAGTCAGAGCCTTTCCAATTGGATAGAACCTTCCAGAATTTTGATTTCATTAGCAAACCCTTCTAGGTCTCAAGGTCAACTTCACAGTAGAGTGAGGTATGGGAGGGGGAGATCCTCCAAGGCCTTCATAATCTGAGTCCAACTTACAGTTCTCATCTTATTCCTCATTTCTCTCCTTTATACACTGTAAGGTCTAGTCAAAGTGTCCTTCTTACTGTTCCTAGCGCCAGAAATGACATCCAGTTTCCCACCACAGTGACTTTGCTCTTGGAACACTTTCCCTCCTCACCTCCACATTTTGTCATTCCTTCAAAGATCAGCTCAAGTGTCAGCCCATACACATTGCCTTTCATGCTCCTCTTCTTCCACCATCAACTGTAGAGTGCTAAACACGAAATCAGGAAGATTTCAGTTCAAATCTTCCTTCAGATACTTACTAGTTGTGTAACCCTGGACAAGTCATTTAACTTGGACTCCGTTTCCTCATCTGTAAAATGGATATTTTACTTTCAGAGTTATTGTGAGGATCAGATAATAATGAAAAGCACTTTTCAAACCTTAAAGCACTTTCTGAATGTTAACTATTATTAAATCATTTATATTTACTTGTAGACATTTTATATAAACATTACATATATTATTAAATATGTCTATAAGTATTTACTTATATTGACCTATTTTCTCCTTCTCCTAATAGAACCTAAGTTCCATGAGGGCAGGGTCTACTTTCCTTTTCACCCTTGGGTCCTCAGATCCCAGCAGAGTGCCTGATACATAGTAGGTGCTTAATAAATGTTAGACTACTTGAAAATGAAATGAGGTAATGTGTGTGAGGGGCAGTTGCAGAGGGCTACTGAATGCCCCATAGCTGTTTCTCCTACCCTTTTTCCTCTCATCCCCTGGAACCAGAAACCACTGGCTCTCTGCCGCATTGCCCCCACCTCCCCAGGAAGCCTCCTGGGGCCTCCCATGTGCCCTTCAGTGCTACTTCTCTTCTCTCTCCAGCAGCCAGCAGAATATTCCTCTTCAGGGTTCTCCAGCGAACAGCTTCGAATTATCCTCTCATTAGCGATGATACATCCCTTTCGAACACGGTGCCATTTTCTCATACCATCTCAGCATCTAACATTAGGAGATAACTGCATTCACAACATATGTCATTACTCATTAAGGGACTTTTTCTGGATTATGGCTGAGGCTTAATGACTTGTTAAAGATGTTTAACACTTACAATTTTGTTTTTAATTTAAGAAGCAGCATGATCAAACTGCGCCGGGAGACTCTCTCTCCGATTTGGGGAAATCTGGAGATTGGCCTGCTTGGAGGGCTCTCGAGCAGGGGAGGTGATCCTTAAATTGAATTGCAGCCCTCCAAGGCATGTTTGCATGTCAGCTGCTGCCATGATCTGACATGTTAATGGACCTGAGGAAACAATGTGTTTCAGAGGTAATTGCTGAAGTAACGAGTTCCAGGTAACATTTGCCTTAAAAAAAGAAGTATGCACCTTCTCAGGAGACAGGGCAGAGGGGAGGTGGTAAGGGGGACGATGGGAGCTAGACCTGCTGACTCTTGGTGGGCTGCAGCAATGGGGCTCCCAGCAACTTCTGTGTGGACTCCCAGAGCCCCTCTGAAAAGGCTCCTCGCCTCCTAATGATGATACATACCTGACTGATGTCTAGGATCTGGTTGACCCAGTAAGTTGGAGAGCCATAGTCCAAAGAGGACTTCACAGTCAAGATGCAACTTGGTGCAGTAGAAAAAGGGCTAGATTTGAAGACAGAGGAGTGCTGGGTTCAAACATTCTACTTTCTATGTGTATGACCTTGGGTAATTCCATTTCTCTCCCTGGGACCTTGGCAAAAAAAGAAAGACAGAAAAAGGGTAGGGGAAGAAAGGGAGGAAGGGAAGAAAGGATGGAGGGAAGGAAGAAAGAAAAGGAGGAAAATACCAGGGGGTTGGACTAGATGACCTCTAACTTCTAATTCCATGAATTGCTGAAAATTATTGAATGATATGAAAAATATACATTATGTAACAATTAAGTACCTTATTCACCCCACAGAAATTAATAGCCAGTATTTATATCTTGATTTAAGATTTGCAGAACACTTCACAAATGTTAACTTATTTAATCCTTACATGAATACTAGAAGATAAGTGCTATCATTAGCCTCATTTGTAAAATGAGGAAACTGAAATAAACAGCACTTAAGAGACTTGCCTAAGGTCACATACCTAATAAGTGTCTGGGGCAGGATCTGAACTCAGGTCTTACTAATTCTATCCACAGTGACACTTAGTTGCCAAGTAACTGCCTATAGGATTTTGTGAGAACATGACTCATGTAATAAGAAGGAATCAGCTTTGTTCCAATGTTGCCTGAAGTTTTCTGCCCTTTCTACTCTCTGCCTTCCACTTGAGAGGCATCAAGGAGCGCCAGAAGGAGTGCAGACCAGAGGACCTGAGTTCAAATCCTGACTTCTGGCATTTGCCACTTGTGTGACTTTGGAAAAGTCCTTTCATCTCTCTGGGCCTTAGCTTTCCCACCTATAAAATGAGAGGGGTGGGTTAAATGACTATTAAGGTCCCTACTGCTTCTAAATCCAATGGTCCTAAATAACAATGATCTGGTGAGTATATACAGAGTTGAAATCTCCATGTAGAAGAGACCAGTTTTGAGAGAGGTATTAGAATGTGTAATAGAAGCATCCCCGCTTCCTGGTTTGGAGCATGCACAGGTATTCTGTAACTGGCAACCACTAGGGAACCACCTGATGAAGAGGGCTCCTTTTGACTGTGGGGCTAGAGAATATTCCAGTGGCATTGGAAAACATTCCAAAGACATCAACCAGCCAAAGTGAAGCCCTCACTCTTATTCCTGTTCTTGGTTTTTTCCTCATGCTTGGTGGCACTTAAAGAGAAAGACATTTTGCAAGTGAACTCCGACAAGGATAGATCTAGGGCCCTCCCCAGTCAAGGCCAACATGTGGCCCAGGGAATCCAGGTCTCTGTTCTTGGCTTTTTGCTTTTGTCCTTTCCTGCTTCAGATGAACCTGGTAACAACGTCAACCAGGTAAACTTTTTTTTTAATTGATTTATTTAACTTTTAACATTCATTTTCACAAAATTTTGGGTTCCAAATTTTCTCCCCATTTGTCCCCTGCCCCCACCCCAAAACACCAAGCATTCTGACTGCCCCTATCACCAATCTGCCCTCTCTTCTATCATCCCTTCCTTCCCTTGTCCCCATCTTCTCTTTTGTCCTGTAGGGCCAGATAACTTTCTATACCCCTTTACAACCAGGTAAACTTTGAAAGGTCAGAATAGTGCACATTGGAGGTCCAGGAGACAGACTGATTTGCTTGAAGTTGGATGGTGAGGAACAAAGTACCAACTGACCAGTTTTACCCAGCCTGACCATGCCACATAGGAAAGAGAGCTCAGTAGGGTGAATGCTATGCAGAAACTGCCTTAAGCTTGAGCCCACTCTCCTAGCAATCAAAGTGGTATAGAGGAGAGTGTGCTATCAGGTGTTGAAGGGAAGAGGAGAGAATCTTTATAACTTCTCTTCTTGTTATAGCTTAGCAATAAACATCCCTTTGTAAAAACTAATAACTGTTGATTCATTAATTGAAATTGGGTGCTAATTACTGTGAGTTAACAGTGGAGGGTACATGCCAGAATGAGAACGTTAGCTGACAGTATTAAAGAAGACACCCCCAACCCTTCAGGGTGTCTCTACAACCATCATGGGGTTATATAGCCAACCTTACTCTGGGAGAGTGAGTCAAGAGCCACACTACAACCTGAGTAGCTGGCATTGGAGGGGGGTGGGAAGGCCTTTGTCTCCCTTTTCTCCTACCATGAACAAGGAAATTACGTGATCAGCTAATTAAACAAAGACAAGTTTTTGTTGTGGTGGTTGGTTGTTGGGTTTTTTTCCCCCCTTTTTTATCCACAGATTTACAGATCTTTGAATCATCAAACTATAGACAGAACTCAGAAACCTGACCCTCTGATCTTCCTAATCTTGGTGGTCACCAGCTCCACTCCTTTCTTGTCTTGGCCTTCCTACATCATTGCCATCACACTCCGTGAGGAGGAGAAGCTGTGTGGGTCCTCTCTTTGGTCCTGCCTCAGTTGAGCTGTCATCCACTTTCTGCATGCATACTGGGATGCTGTGGTCCTTTTCCCACTTCCCACAATTAATCTTAGAATTATGGAAATTTTAATTTCTTTAAATATCATCTAATTAAATTCCTTTATTTACAGATGCAGTAATTAAGACCAAGAAAGAGGAAGGGAGTTGCCCCAGGACCATAGATTATAGAGCTCAAAGAGACTGTAGAGATCCTCTAAATTGAATCTTTTCCATTTTTTTTTTATCCAGACAATTGTCAAACATTCATTTTTCCCTCCCTCTTACCTACTTTCCATCCCTATTGGGAAAAAGGAAAAAGAAATTAGTATACTCAATCAATACTGTCCCTGGCCAAAAATGTCACCTCATTCTGAAATGAGTCCATTACCCCTTTCTCTTAGGACTGGGTAGCCTTCTTCATCTTCATTCTTCATCTTCATGGATAGGTGAACTGAACAGGATATTACCTGTGTGACGTTGAGCCTAAGTCGACTTATCTATAAAGTGAAAAGGTTGGATTAGGTGGCAAAGTGGATAGAGTGCTATACTTAAGAGTCATGAAGACCTGAGTTCATAGCCTATTTCTGACATTCATTAGCTCTCTGACCCTGAGCAAGTCACAACCTCACTGTGCCTTAGTTTCCCCATCTGTAAAAAAGAGCAAGTTGGATTCTGTGACCTCTGAGATCCTTCCAGCTCTAAATCTGTGATCCCTGTGATAAAATGATTACTAAGGTGGGAGAACAATATGCTGGCAGTAACCTCTAAGATAGGATAACAAGTCATTTCTCTTGGGATTGAATTGACTAATAAATAAAATTAAAAGCTTAAGTTAGGCTATAATGAATAGGACATTGAATCTGGAGTCAAAGGACCTGGGTCCCAATGCTGCCTCAGCTACTAACTGACTCTGTGGCCCCTAGCAAGTCATTCACCCTCTCTGGGCCTCAGTTTCTTCCTTTGTAAAATGAAGGGGGGAAGATTAGAAAACCTCTAACTCAAGGTTGTCAAACACTTCCTGTGAACCACAAGCAGCCTTCATGTTGCCCATATTCGGCCCACGACACTCTGGGCCTGAACCAGATTAAAATGAAGTTGGGAAACATCTAACAAACTAAATAAAAATACCGTAAGAGAAAGATAATGTCAGTATGTGGTTTTCTAAGTCAATATGATCAGCAGGGATCCATGAGCACTTTTCTATTTGAGCTGGACATCACACTCTAAGGGTCCCTTAGTCCTGAATCTCTAAGCCTTTTCTAGCCCTCCTAGATCTGTTTACTGCAGCCTAAACTCCCATCAGCCTTTTTCTGCTGCTCCATTCCATTGTTGGCTTTTATTGAATTTGTAGCCACTAAAACCACCAGGCCTTCCCGGGCCCCCTCCCAGCCGCTGAGCTCTCCCACCGCCTCACCCTCAGGGACAGGAAGGGCTGGGACTGGTGTTCCCCTTCTCTTCCTCACCACCCCAACCTCAGCTCAAGCTAGCTCACAGAGGGAGTGTTTAATGATGGATTCCATGCCTTTCATAATTAATACAACAAAGCTCATCCTAGGCCGCAAGAGACTGCTAAATGGTGCCTTGTTGGCAAGAGGCCCAGGAGGAGGAAGCCACCTTCCCTAGGCTTGCAGTTTGACTGATTCCCTCTCTAGGAGCACTGCACCACCCTCCCCACATATTTATGGAGAAAAGGCCCTAAGTAGATCCCTAGGGTCACAAGCTTTAGAGTTAAAAGGAATCATAGTAGTGTAGACTCCAAGGTGAGAAGAACCTCACAGACCATCCAACATTCTGCTTTCACAGATGAAGAAACTGAGGTCAAGAGAAGAGAATTGTCCAAGGTCACATGGGTAGTAAGGAAAACCATGTCCTCTGACTCCAAATCCACAGCTCTTTCCATAGGGCCCTATCAGTTGACTTGGGTTTTACTGGCTCCCTTCCCTTCCTTTCCCTTCCCTTCCCTTCCCTTCCCTTGCTTTGCTTTCCCCAAACTTTAAACTTACTGCACTCTGAAATAAGGACTCCAATGGGCCCCTGCCTAAGGGCTCCTCTGCATCCTTCTACCTTTACAGTGATTATCAATAGTAATTGTTGCTGTTTCCCACCCAGACTGATGTCCTTCTTTTTCTTCACTCATTAAAGGGGCCATGCCCTGCCTACCTCTTAAACAGTCCCATTGAATGAATGACTGTTACCTTACCCTAAGTGAGTATCAGCAAAGACCTTGGCCTAAAGGGCCCAAGGTCTTCCAGTGCATCCTGACTCATCTCCAGTCATCCTAATAAATATCTGGTCACTGGATTCAGATGGCTCTGGAGGAGAAGTGAGGCTGGTGACCCTGCACAGCCCTCCCTCACTCAAACCAAAGTCAAAGGCAAGTCATGTCATCATTTTCCTGATGGTGTGGTCTTCTTCTTCGGCAACGAAGGACGAACACAAACATCGAGTGCAACCCTTTCATTTTACATAGGTGAAAACTGAGTCTTAAGACAACTACCCTAGAGCACTAGAAAGTGAATGCTATAAAATTATGCAAAAACAAGCTTGGCCTCAAATATGAGATAGGAGAAGATCCTCCCGCTACCCCCACCCCCACTGCTGCTTTTGCTCATGTGAGGGATCCATGGGGATGGAATATCGCACATATTGTGAGATTTTTTTTAACGTATTGATTGGTTTTGCTGATTTTTTTTCTCTTGCCCCTCTTTTTTTCTCCAAACCAATTCACTCATTATCTATCTTGTTTGTGCTGTTGCTGAGACATTTCATTTATGTCTGATACTTTGTGACCCCATTTGGGGTTTTCTTGATAAAAACACTGGAGCAGTTAGCTCTTTTCTTCTCCAACTTATTTTACAGATGAGGAACTGAGGCAGAGTTAAATGACTTACCCAGGGTCATACAGTTAGTGAGTGTCTGAGACTGGATTTGAACTCAGGTTTTCCTCCACTCTATCCACCATGCCAACAGCTGCCTTGTTTGTACCGTTGTTTATATTTTCTCTCTCCTATTAGATTGGCAGCTCCTTGAGAACAAAGGTATTTTTTTCTTTTCTTTGTATCTTCAGCACTGAACATCATAGCTTGTTAACTTTTTAAACAAAAATTGTTACATAAGAAGACTTTCTGAGGATGAGTGAGACATAAGGGTGAATTACACTATTTAAAAACAAAAGATATCAATAAAAATTATCTTTCAAGTGACTTTTACAAAGTCACATAAGTAGTAAGTAACAACATCAGAATTCAAACCTCGCTGTTTGGGAGATGGGGATAGCTCTTCTGAAGTAGGCGGTGTATTCTGAAAAAGTGACTTAGAAAGAGATACTTTTCTTTTCAAATGGATCCTGGGATCACGGATCTATAACTAGAAGAACCTAGAGGTCATCTTATCCAACTGATGAGGAAACTGAGGTCCAGGGAAGTGAAATGACTAACCCAAGTTCACACAAGCAGCAATTGTCAGAAGTCGTATTTGAAACCAAACTCTCTAGGATTCAACTTAATAATAGAAGATACCAAAGAGAAGACATCCACATTCGACTGCCTGGAACTATGGCCATCTAGAACAAAATCATGTCCCCAGAGCAACAGGATCAACATGGTGGCACCTCCTTCTGCCTTCAGTCCCCACACTGATGATATTCCAAAATCATAGGTCAAAACATCTCACTGTCCTACTCAGTAAACAGCCACAGCTCCCTATTACCTCCAGAAACAAACTCATCCATTTAGCATGTAAAGTCCTTCCCAACCCTTCCCCAGCTTGGCTTTCTAGGTTTATTATACATCCCTTCTCAGCTATGCACTCTTCAGTCAGTAAATAAATCATTCAAAAACATTAATTCATCATTTATTTTGTTCCAAACTCTGTGCTAAGTATTATACATACAAAGAAAGACAAAAACAGTTCCTGACTTCAAGGAACTCACGTTCGACTGGAAGAGACAGCATACAAACAGTTATGTACCTACAAGATGTACACATGATGCAGTGCCTGGAATCAGGAAAACTCATCTTCCTGAGTTCAAACCTGGCTTCAGATTCTTCCTAGCTATGTGACCCTGGGCAAGTCACTTCCCCCTGTTTGCCTCAGTTTCCTCATCTGTAAAGCGAACTGGAGAAGGACATGGCAAACTACTCCAGTATCTTTGCCAAGAAAACCCTAAATGGGGTCATAGAGAGTCAGACACAGCTGAAAAGTTATTAAGCAACAACAAAGATAAACACAGTTTAAAGAAGAAGTCATCTCGGAGAGTAGGCACTAGAATATATATGTGTGTGTATATGAATATATGTAATATTTTGTATGTCATATGTGTGTACATGTATGTGTGTGAGGAAAACTAGTGACTTCCTTAATTTCAAGAATATACAGATATATACATAAATATTTAGATAGATAAATATAGATTTATGTGCGCATATATTATTTTTATATATTATTTATTTGTGTGTGCATTTGTATATGAGGAAAACTCGTGACTTTCTTAACTTCAGATATAGACATTTACATACACACACATATACATATAGATAGACAGATAGAAATAATTTGCACAGTCTTCCCTCCTAGAATGTAAGTTCCATGAGGGCAGGAAATGCTTTTGCCTTTGTTTGTATCCCCAGTGCTTGGCACAACACCTGGCACTCAATAGATGGTTGTTGATTTGACTTAATAGTCAAATTCATTTTATAGAAACACAGAGTTATAGATATATACATGCATATGTGTAAAATACATGTTACATATTTTACAGAGATGCAGAGATTTGTGTCTGCACGTGTATATATGCAGATAAATGGGAGGTAATCTCAGAGGGAAGGCGCTGGCAGGAAATGGGGTGGGCACTGCTCTTCTCCCTGTGTTGTCTCCTCAATTAGAATGTGAGCTCTATGAGGTCTTTGCTTCTACACTTGTGTTCTCAGCGCTTAGTATGCATTGCTAAAATAGTAGGTGCTTAATAAATGCTTTTTCACTCATTCATTCATTCATTCGTTCATCCTACCTGCTGCTATAACTTCCTTAAACTTATTCTATGAATACTTTATTCCTCATACAGACAAGGAAACTGAAATGTAGAGAAATGAAATAACTGTAACGCACCCCCATCCTGCAAGGAGAAGAGCCAAGACTCAAGCCTGGTTCTCAGATTCCAAATCCAATGAAATGCTCCATATGTGTAGGATGGGATAAAATCAGGCTTTGAGCCCAGGGAACCAAGGAGCTGGGCCACTTTCTCCTCCTTATTCTTGACTCAGGCATGCAAATGTGATTTGGTTTAGTCATGGAGAGCCTGAACTTTAATGAAAGGGGGGTTAGGATCCATTTTTTCATACTTTTTGACTCATGGATCATGCCTAAGATATCCCCTAAAAAGAGAGAGGCCATTTATAAAAAGCTACTCAGTGTATGATTTGAATCAGATATGGAAAAGGATTTTTTTTCCCTACATATGAAAGGAATGTTAAATATAGGGTATTCACAAGGGTTCATTTAACAAAAATAAGCTCAGAACATGATTCAATAATTTTAAGTATAACTAATGTTACTAACTTCTGGGGAGCTGATACTTAAACTTAATAAGACCATAAGGCAATTTGTTGGACTGATAATCAGGCATTTTTCATTTCACTTTGGTGATATATTGCCCTAGATTATTGTCTAGGCAATAAAACTACTAAGCTTAGTCCAGTTCTCTCGTTGGTGAGATAACTGTCAGGTAGACAAGGGAACAAGGGATTCCAGTGTAGAATGCTGGTTGAATTGATTCAATTCGGGGTTGAGACAGAGAAGAGACTAGAGTCAGTGCATGAGTGATGGCTTAGGAGAGAACTAGCAGGGAAGGGGATTGGAGATCCTGGTGAGGATGAAGATAAGGATCTATAAAGCGGAGGGAAATATGAAATAAAAAAGGATTGTGATAGATATAGGAATGTTGGACTTCACGACCACAGAAGTGGAATACCTGTTGGTAATAGCAAGATCAAGGGTCTAAGTATCATTGTACGTAACTGAGGTGGGATAGAAGAATTCCTTAATCTTTTCAGTTCCCATAAGAAATTCATCCTTTAAAATGAGGGTCAGAGGCCACAATTTTGCCAAGATAGCACAGTAAAGACAGGAACTCACCTGAACTCTCCCTCAAACCCCTCCAAATATCTTTCAGTAATGACTGTAGACAAATTCTAGAGTAGCAGGATCCACAGAAAGAGTGAAACAATTTTTTAGCACAAGACAACTTAGAAGGGTCAGCAGAAAAAGTCTGTTGTGTCAGAGTTGAAAGAGGAGCACAGTCTGTGAAGGCTATGCCAATGCAGACTGGGCCCCAGAAAAGCAGAAGTGGGCCTTAGGATGACTGAATCAGTGACAGCAGTGGTGGTTTTCAGACCTCTCAGGCCACAGGCATAAGAGGATTAGAGAAAGTGTCAAAAGGAGATTTACAGAGGTCCCTTTGCTGTCACCAGGGGCAGGACTCTATTGGATTGCCTATACTTGGATCTGGGTCACAGTCCTGGTCTTAGTTCCAGTGCAAGGCGGAGCACTAGCACAGCAGAGCTTGAAGCTACAGGGGATCAAGGAGCCTGACCATGGATCTCAGGTTAAAAAGAGTGCTTGTGGTCACTTATAAACCAGTGCACAGTACAGGAGGCTAGTGAACACACCTCTCCCTAGATAATACCATCTTGGGAGAGCCAAAAATTTATAGGTCACCAGAATTACCTCTGAAAACAGCTGCACAAAAAAAACCTGAAGCTTGGGACAATGCTCCCTCCACTAAGGAAGCAGAACCCTACTTCAGTATAGAGTTAAAAGTCAATAAATAGCATGGAAAATGAGCAAACAATCGAAAAAAATTCTGACCATAGAAAATTACTATGGTAACAAGGAAGATCAAATCATACACTCAGAAGACGACAAAGTCAAAACCTGTATCTGAAGTATCTGAAGCCTCAATGAAAAATATTAATTAATCTCAGGCTATGGAAGAGCTCAAAAAGGATTTTTTAAATCACGTAAGAGAGGAAGAGGAAAAATTGGGAAGATAAATGAGAATGATACAAGAAAATCATGAAAAAAAAGAGTCAACAGTTTGGTAAAGGAGGCACAAAAAATACTGAAGAAAATAACACCTTAAAAAACAGAATAGGTCAAATGGTAAAAGAGGCACAAAAATCCAACAAAGAGAAGAATGCCTTGTAAAGTAGAATTGGCCAACTGGAAAAAGATATACAAAAATTCCCTGAAGAAAATAACTTCTAGCCAAATAGAAAGGAGGTACAAGAGCTCACTAAAGAAAGCAGTTTCTTAAAAGTTAGAATTGAGCAAGTAGAAGCTAATGACTTTATGAGACATCAAGAAACAATCAAACAAAATCAAAAGAATGGAGAAAATAGAAGAAAATGTGAAATATCTGATTAGAAAAATGACTTTGAAAACAGATCCAGGAGAGACAGTTTAAGAATTATTGGACTACCTGAAAGTCATGATAAAAAAATGAGCCTTCACATCATTGTTCAAGAAATTATTAATGAAAACTGCCCTGATATTCTATAAGCAGAAGGTAAAATAGAAATGGAAAGAATCCATTGATTACCTCCTGGAAGAGATCCCAAAATGAGAAATCCCAGGAACATTATAGCCAAATTTCAGATCTCCCAGATTGGGAAGACAATACTTCAAGCTGCCAAAAAGAAACAGTTCAAGTATCATGGAGCCACAGTGAGGATAACACAAGATTTAGCAGCTTCTGCATAAAAGCATTGAAGGACTTGGAATATGATGTTCTGGAGGGCAAAAGGGCTTAGATTACAGCCAAGAATCATCTACCCAGCAAAACTGAGCATAATCCTTCAAATGCAAGATGCAAAAGAAGCACAAAAAGGTAAATCAGAAAGAGAAATCACAAGGGATTGGAGAAGATTAAACTGTTTATATTCCTACATGGAAAAATTTATATTTATAACTCCTAAAAACTTTTTCATGATTAGGGCAGTTAGAAGGGGTATGTATAGACAGAAAGTAGGTGTGAGTTCAGTACGATGGTATTGTTATCTAAAAAAATAAATCTAAAGGATGAGAAAGACTGCACTGGGTAAAGGAAAGTGAGAGGTAAAATGGGATAAGTTATCTGACAGCCTGAAAGAGATTTTACAGTGGTAGAGAAAATGGGGGAAGTGGGATGGGGAGCACATAAACATTATTCTTACTGGAATTGTCTCAAAGAAGGAATAATATACAGAATCAGTTGGGTGTAAAAATCTATCTTGTTATGCAAGGAAGTAGAAAGAGAAGGGGATAAGAGAAGAGAAGGGAAGCTGATAGAAGAGATGGCAGTTTGGGAGAGGTAAATCAGAAGGAGAGACAGAGGGAGAGATGGAGGGAGATAAGAATAGATAGAGGTAGATGAAAGATGTAAATTAATAGATAAAGATAGATGATAGATAGATAGATGTAGATGGATAGAGATAGATAGATGGATAATACAGCCTTTATTAAGTTTTTACCATGCATTGTGCTAAGTGCTGAGAATGGAAGCAAAAAAGACAGTCCCTACCCTTAAGATACTTTCCTTCTAATGGGGGAAGATAACACATACAGAGGAACAGGAAAGCCCAAGTAGAGTTAGGAGTTAAGCCAGCTGGTGGGAAGATGAAGAAATCTGAGGAGCCAGCAGTCAGACATCCAGAGTCACTGGGATGAGAGTATGAGTGAATGAAAGTATGCTAATCACTGAGGAATGAGGCCAGGTAGGGTACAGGTGTCTAGAGAGAGGTCTATTGAAGGAAGCAGGTGATTAGACCCTTCAAGGTCTAACCTCAAGACAGAAGGTGACAATGTGTTCTCTGAGAACTCAAGAGTCTCACCTCCCAACAAATCAGAGCCTAGGAGCTGTGATCTGGGAGAATCCTGAAAATTAGGAAGCAAGAGGTGGCAGCAGGAGGTAAATTTGACCCAGGGGTCACTTCTCAAGCACTGCAGAAGGTCCTAGAATGCAGAGGCCAGAGACATGTGCCTGGATTAGAGGCTGAAGCAGGGCACTCTAAAGTTCTATATAAATACCCTTTTTAAAAAATCGGACTTGCGATGTCATTTGGTGTATGGTACTCTCCGTCTACCAACATAGGTCAGCATTTTCCTGGCAACTTATGTTCTCAGAGTTGGGGCTGGGGAGGGATAAGTTATTTATTTGGGGGTCATACAGTCAGTACGAATCAAAGGCAGAACTAGCCACTCCATCTCTCTATACATTTATGTTTTTCCTTAATTATTATTATTTTCCTCTCTCTATCTACTGAATCCCTACCCAGACATTAATGCCCAACTCAGTTGCTACCTGTTCTAAGAAGTCTTCTCTGATCCTCTAAGTCACCAATAGCCTTCCTCCAGCCCCACAGAACACTTGTAACCACCCTGATACACTTCCCACATAATGTTCTATGTGATTATTGTCTCTGTTGGTGTCCTACAAGGCTGTGAGCTCCATGAGGGCAGGAACCAGGTCTGATCTACTCTGTGTCTCCCCAGTAGGGGAGTAGCTGGGTAGTAGCCCAGCGCCACAGGGTTTCACATCCAGTAGACACTGGAGAATTATATGCTGTCAATGTTGTATAACAGTGGGAGGGGTACCTGGAAAGGGAAATACAAGTTTCTAAGGTGGGGGAGGGAGGAAGCTAGTTCAAGAAAAACTTTCAGGGAGAAATAGGAGGGCTCTGAGAAGGTCATTCAAGGGTAAGAAGTAGGAAAAGAGAGAGGAGACAGGAATATGCTGAATCAGAAGAGGTTTTGGGGGACACCACAGACTGGCTAGGAAAATACAGGGAAGGGAATAGCTCTAAATATTCCCTGAATAAAGAGACCAACTGGATTTTTTTTTCTTTCCAGGTTAGATATATAGTTTTCTCTTTTTTTTAGCTTTTATCTTTGTTTCTTAAGTTGGATGGTCAGTCATGACCCATTGGCTGTATGCAACTTGTTGTGGGACCTTGGGCAAGTCACTTAATCTCCCTAAGCCTCATTTTGTCCATCTTTAAAATGGTGACAGCAATTACTATTTCCCTAGTGTTGGGCATGATGGTAGAGTAGAAAGGGATTTCTCCTTTTCCCTAGAGAGGAAGACAAGAGAGTGAGGTTCTGTTCTTATGGCTGACAGTGACTTGCTGTATGATACTGGGGAAATCTGTTCCCCTCTCTGGGCCTGTTTTCTCACTAGTAAAATGAGGGAGTTGGACTAGAAAATCATCCAACTCCCTTTCATCAGGAAGAAGCACAATGCTGTCAGTGAGATTGGCCTTTGCCATCAAAGAATTTGGATGCCAATCTTAGCCCTGTCATATGTTGACTATGTCACCTTGGACACCCATATAGCTTAGGCCTCAGTTTCTTCACCCAAAAAATTAACAATTTAGATTAGATGTCCTCTAATGTCTCTTTCAGCTTTAAAGCTAAGATCCTATGAATCTATTCTGTGTTTCTGAATGAGATCATGGACCTGTGACCACCTTTTGAAAAGTGTGAGCTGCTCTACAGTTAGAAGCTGCAGTATCTGAATGGCACCTTTCCGGAGACTGGAGCAGGGACGTTCAGGTGAAGCTTGCTGCTTAGGGTCTGGGGTATTCTAGGTATTCTTTTTATTTAAAGAGTAAATAGTACTTTTTCCAATTACATGTAAAGATAGTTTTCAACATTCATTTTTTACAAAATTTTGAGTTTGAAATTTTTTCTTCTTCCCTCCCCTCCCTCAACCCAAGATGATAAGTAATCTTACATAGGTTATACATGTACAATCATGTAAACATATTTCCATCTTAATCATGTCATGAAAGAAGAAACAGAACAAAAAGGAAAAACCACAAAAACTCCCCCCCAAAAAATAAAAATAGTATGTATGCTTTGATCTGCGTTCAGACTCCATAGTTCTTTCTTTGAATGTGGATACCATTTTCCATCATGAGTCTTTTGGAATTGTCTTGGATCTTTGTTTTGCTGAGAAGAGCAAGTCAATCATAGCTGATCATCACACAATGTTGTTGTTACTGTGTACAATTTTCTCCTGGTTTTGCTCACTTCACTCAACATCAATTGATGTGAGTCTCTCCAAGTTTTTCTAAAATCATCCCACAATGGTACTCCATGACATTCATATATTGCAACTTGTTCAGCCATTCCCCAATTGATGGGCATTCCCTCAATTTCCAATTCCTTGACCCCACCAAAAGAGCTGCTATAATATTTTTGTACATGTGGATCATTTTCCCTTTTTTATGATCTCTTTGGGATACAGACCTAGATATGTACAATTTGATTGCCCTTTGGGCACAGCTCCAAATTGCACTCCAGAATGGTTGGATCCATTCACAACTCTACCAACAATGCATTAGCATCCTAATTTTGCCACATCTTCTCCAACAATTATCATTTTACTTTTCTGTCATATTATTCAATCTGATAGACATGAGGTGATACCTCAGAGTTGTTTTAATTTGCATTTTTCTCATCAATAGTGACTTAGAGCATTTTTATATGACTATAGATAGATTTAACATCTTTATCTGAAAATTGCCTGTTCATATCCTTTGACCACTTGTCAATTGGGGAATGATTTGTATTCTTGTAAATTTGCTCTCTATGTATTTGAGAAATGAGGCCTTTATCAGAAACACTAGCTGTAAGAATTGTTTCTCATCTTTCTGCTTCCCTTCTAATCTTGCTTGCATTGGTTTTGTTTGTGCACCAGTATAAAAACTTTTAAATTTAATGTAATCAAAATTACTCATTTTGCATTTCATAATGTGTGTTTGGTCATAAATTCTTCCCTTCTGCATAGATCTGACAGGTAAACTACTCTTTGCTTTTCTAATTTGCTTATGGTATCACTCTTTATGTCTAAATCATGTTCCCATTTTGACCTTTTCTTGGTATGTAGTATGAGATGTTGGTCTATGCCTAGTTTCTACCATACTATTTTCTAGTTTTCTCAGCAGTTTTTGTCAAATAATGAGTTCTTATCCCAAAAGCTAGAGTCTTTGAGTCTATCAAACATTAGATTACTATAATCATTTACTATTATGTATTGTGTACCGAATCTATTCCACTGGCCCACCCCTCTGTTTCTTAGCCAATATCAAATGGTTTCAGTGATCGCTAACATATAATATAGTTTTACATATGGTACAGCTAAGCCACCTTCCTTTGCATTTGTTTTCATTAATTCCCTTTATATTCTTGATCTTTTATACTTTCAGATGAATTTTGTTATTTTTTTCTAGTTGTATAAAATAATTTTTGGTAGTTTGATTGGTATGCCACTAAATAAATACATTAATATAGGTAGAATTATCATTTTTGTTATATTAATTCAACCTACCCATGAGCGAATGATATTTTTCCAATTGTCTAGATCTGACATTGGGTGAAAAATGTTTTATAATTGTGTTTTTATAATTCTTGGGTTTGTATTGGCAAGTAGACTCTCAAATATCTTATATTGTGCACCATTATTGTAAATGGAATTTCTCTTTTTATCTATTCTTGCTAAGCATTGTTAGTAACATATAGAAATGCTGATGATTTGTGTGGGTTTATTTTATATCCTGCAACCTTGCTAAAGTTGTTAATTATTTCAAGCAGTGTTTTTAATCGATTCTCTAGGATTCTCTAAGTAAACCATCATATCATCTGCAAAGAGTGACGGTTTTGTTTTCTCATGGGTCCAGTGTATTCTAAACTCTTTTCTCCCTTTCTTGCCATTTCCAGGAGTTAATGCTATTCTAAGTTTGCTTCTCAGACCTTCCACACAGTTCCACACATTAAACACAGTTCTGTTGCCTTTCCTGAACTTGCTACAAAGAATGGTCAAAAGAGGCACCTGGGAACCTAGAGAAATAACGCAATGTTGTCATCAGCCAGAACCCTCATCTTATAGAGCTGTACAGCCCCATCCATACCTACCATCTACACACTGGAGCTAGAAAGCCAGCTAGTGTATGAGCTCTGGCACTGTAGCCAGCGATTATATCCCAATCCCCCACCATTTTTCTGCTGCTGACCCTCAAGTTCCATAGCCATTGTCTCACCTCTTCCACAGTAGTGCACCCTAGATCCTAAGGAGGCAAGTGCCTGGTGTGGAGGGTTGTAAAACCAAAGCCTTTAAGAACTGGAAAAAATCTTAGAAATCATGTGGTTCAATACTTTTTATTTATCAGAAAAGGAAACTGAGATCCAGAAAGAACTGATTTGCTTCAAGTCACACTGGTTAGTAAACAACAGACCTAGGGTCTCTGACTCCAAATCCAAAGCTTTTTACCAATAAGCAAAGTTACTTTGCTGCTTGGGCTGGGATGGGGGTGGGGCGTAATAAGCTTAGATAGGGTGCTCTGAAGAATGGGAGCATCTGGCCTAAAAATGGAAAGAAACCAGAGGAAACTGATTGTTTTTAAATGCTTTTTTGAAAAAGTAGTATATTGGGTGGCACCAAGATGGCAAAGAAGAAGCAGAGACTTACTAGAATTCTTCCCCCAAGCCCAGCCAAATATCTGTAAAAAATGACTTTAAACAAATTCTGGAGCTGCATAACCCACAGAATGATGGAGTGGAGCAAATCTCCAGCCCAAGACACCTCGAAAGGTTGACAGGAAGTGTCTATGGTGTTGCACTGGGAGCAGAGTACAATTCAGCATGGGTCACACCAGCACAGACAAGATTTGAGCTGGCCTTAGGGGGACTGAATCTCTGGCATATCTGATGGTTTCCAGAGCCCACAGCCTCAAAATATCGAGGATAAATTGGAAGGTCAGTAGAAAAACCCTGTCTGATCTGTGTGAGAGAGAAGAGTGATCTAGCCCCAACCCCAGCCCCAAGGTGGCAGAGGGGGTGAAGGAGCCTGCAGCAACCACAGCAGTAGCCAGGGGCAGTGACAGTGGTTGTTTCTGGAGCTCTAGGCTCACAGATTGGGGGGTGGGGGGGATCTAGTGGCTGACAGTACACTCCCCACCCCCACTAGAAGCAGACAACTTCCTTGACAAAGAGCTCAAAAGTCAAGTAAATGACAGGAGAAATGAGCAAAAACTGGAAAAAGAATCAGACTATAGAATCTTACTTTGGTGACAAGGAAGACCAAAATATACAAACAGAAGAAGACAACAAAGTCAAAGCTCCTACATCCAAGGACTCCAAGAAAAATATGAATTGGTCCCAGGCCATGGAAGAACTCAAAATGGATTTTGAAAATCAAGTAAGAGAAGTGGAGGAAAAAATGGGAAGAGAAATGAGAGTGATGCAAGAAAATCATGAAAGAAGAGTCAACTACTTGCTAAAGGGGACCCAAAAAATGCTGAAGAAAATAATACCTTAGAAAATAGACTAACCCAAATAGCAAAGGAAATCCTAACAGCCAACAAGGAGAAGGATGCCTTAGAAAACAGAATTGACCAAATGGAAAAAGAGGTCCAGGGACTCACTGAAGAAAATAATTCCTTGAAGATTAGAATGGAGCAGATAGAAGCTAATGACTTTATGAAAAATCAAGAAATTATAAAACAAAACCAAAGGAATGAAAAAATAGCAGACAATGTAGAATATCTCACTGGAAAAACAACTGACCAGGAAAATAGATCCCAGAGAGATAATTTTAAAATTATTGGACTATCTGAAAACCATGATAAAGAAAAAAACATAGACATCATCTTTCAAGAAATTATCAAGGAAAACTGCCCTGATATTCTAAAACTTGAGGGTAAAATAGGTATTGAAAGCATCTACCAATTGCCTCCTGAGAGAGATCTCAAAAGAAAATCTCCTAGGAATATTGTAGCCAAATTCCAGACCTCCCAGGTCAAGGAGAAAATATTGCAAGCAGCCAGAAAGAAACACTTCGAGTACTGTAGAAACACAATCAGGATAACACAAGATCTGGCAGCTTCTACATTAAGAGATTGGAGGGCTTGGAATATGATATTCTAGAGGTCAAAGGAGCTAGGATTAAAACCAAGAATCACCTATCCAGCAAAACTGAGTTTAATACTTCAGGGGAAAAAAATGGTCATTAAATGAAATAGAGGACTTTCAAGTATTCTTGATGAAAAGATCAGAGCTGAATAGAAAATTTGACTTTCAAACACAAGAATCAAGAGAAACATGAAAAGGTAAACAGAAAAGACAAATTATAAGGGGTTTACTAAAGTTGAACTGCTTACATTCCTACATAGAAAGATAATATTTGGAACCCTTGAGACTTTTCTCAGTATTAGGGTAGTTGGAGGGTTTATATACATATAGACAGAGGGCATGGGGTGAGTTGAGTAGGAAGGGATGATATCTAAAAAAATAAAATTAAAGGATGAGAGTAATATATTGGGAGAAGAAGAAAGGGAGAAATAGAATGGGATAATTCTCTCTCTCATAAAAGAGACACGAAAAAGCTTTTCTCAATGGAGAGAAAGAGGGAGGAGGTGAGAGGGAACTAGTGAACCTTATTGTCATTGGATTTGGCTTAAGGAGGGAATAACAAGCACACTCAATTTTGTATGAAAATCTATCTTACACTACAGGAAAGAAGAAGGGAAGGGAATAAGCAGAGGATGGGGAAAATGATAGAAGGGAGGGCAAATGGGAAGAGAGGATAGTTAGAAGTAAACAATTTTGAGGAGGAACAGGGTCAAAAGAGAGAAAAGAATAAATGGGGGATAGGTTAGAATGGAAGTAAATATAGTTAATTTTTCACAACATAACTGTTATGGAAGTGGTGCATGACTATACATGTATAACCTATATTGAATTTCTTGCTTTCTCAGTGAGGATGAGTGGGGAGTGAGGAAGGGAGAGAATTTGGAACTCAAAGTTTTAAAAAGGAATTTTTAAAATTGGTTTTACATGCAACTGGGAAATAAGACATACAAGCAATGGGGTGTAGAAATCTATCTTGCCCTACAAGAAAATAGAGGGAAAGAAGATGAGAAAAGGGAGGAGTGTGATATAAGGGAGGGCAGATTGGGGAAAGTGGCAATCAGAATGCCTGCTGTCTTGGAGTGGGCAGAGGGGAGAGGTGAGGAGAAAATTTGGAACTTCAAATCTTGTGGAAGTAAATGTTGAAAACTAAAAATTAGTTAATTTAAGAATATCATGTTAACATTATGAAGCATTTTATATCTATTATCTGATCCTCAAAAACAGTCCTATGAAGTTGCCAAGACAGGGGTTCTTTTCCCTATTTCACTGATTTTTGAGCCATCTATAATCATCATAATAACTAACATTAATATAGTACTTATTTTGCAAAGCTCTACACTTTCAAGAGTTTCATTTGATCTTTGGGAAGACTTATGTGAACAGATGCAGACTAAAGTAACCAGTACTAGGAAAGAGCATACAGAATAACGACAATAATGGAAATGAAAAAGAATGAATGGACGGATGAATGAGGGAACAAATGGATGAAAAGCATCTATTTGGTACTTAGTATGCACTGAGCATTTTGCTGAACATGAAAGATACAAATAGAAAAATCAGATAGTATCTGTTCTCCAGGAGCTCACATTCTAAAAAGGGAAGGGAAGACATGCAAGAGGATTCAGGTGTAGGTCAAAAGGAAAGGCTTGTTTGCCCTTAGGGTAGGGAGGCAAGGCTGTACTGGTTGGTCTCCCTTAATTGTTTTGCTTTGTTACAAAGGACTGTGCAATGACTGGACAAAGGGGAACATGGCATGAAAAGATGGTGGTATCAGCAAAACTTAAACAATCGCCATATTGTGGAGGGCCTTATATCCCAGGCTAAGGAGTTTTCTTCTTGTATAACATGGGACATGAAGAACCACAGAGGGATATTGATCAAGGGAATGGCAACTTGGTTACTTAGGCCTGTGCCTTAGGAAAAAGATGATAGATATGTAAAGGATAGATTGGAAGAAAAAAGAACTGGAATTAGGGAGAACAAATAGGGAGCCACTGTAATAGTCTAGCTGAGATGGGTTAGGGCTTGAATTAGAGTAGTGGTCATATTAGTAGAGGGGAAAGGACAGGTATGAAAGCTGTAGTGGGAATAGGATCATCAAATCATGAGATCATACATTTAGAAGTGGAAGGAACATTAGAGGCCATCTGGTACAACTCCCCCATTTTACAGATATGGTTACTGAGGCCCAGAGAGTTGATTCAAATGACTCAAGAAGACTTAACAACTGATTGGTCATAGGAGGTAGGGCAACTCCAAGTCAAGCTTGACTGTAGGATTATGAACCCATATAATGGGGAAGTTGGTCATATCTTCAACAGAAATGGGTAAGTTTCTGTGAGGAAGAGCAAATTGAGAGGTGGAGAGATGGAGAATATAATTCCATCTTGAACATGTTGAGTTTCAGATGTCTATGAGACATCCAGGAGGAGATATACAGCAGATGATGATGTATTACTAGAGTTCAGTAAGATTGGATATATCAGTTTGGGAAATCATTTGCATAAAGTTGATATTTGAATACATGTGAGTAGATAAGATCTCCAAGAAAGCATACAGAGAGAGAGAGAAGAGAAAAAGACCCAAAACCTCTGTTAGAAAGTGGATGATAATCCAGCAAAGAAGACTGAAAAGAGGGCAGACAGGTAGGTAGCTGGGTGACAGAGTGGATAGAGAGTTGGGCTTGGAGTCTGGAAGACCCAAATTCAAATCCTACCTCATGAAAGAAAGTTGCTATATGACTCTTGGCAAACTGCTTAGTCATCTATAAAATGAGGGGTCTGGCCCCTAAGCAGTGGTATGCTAGACCTAACTCATTCCAATTCACAAGATCCAATTGTTAAATTTTCACCATGAGCATTTACACCTCAGAAATCAGCAAGCATTACAAATCAGAGCTGGATCTATTTGTTAATTGTCTAGACTTAAGAAAGTGACAGAGAAAATGTTAATAATGCAGATCAAACTGAGAAGTGTTTCATGGGGATTTTTTTTCCAGAGAGGTAGTTGTTAAACATTTATACACACACATCCCTAACAATGGTTTTTCAACCTTCTTCTGACCCTAGAAAGAGGGGCCAAAAGAGAATAATTCCACAGAAGCAAAGGGAACAGACTCTTCCATTCAACCTGTCAATGTCCTTTTCCTAAGATGCAGTGCCCAAACGTGAATGCAGAAATCCAGATGGGTTCTCTGGCCAAGGCAGAGAATAATTGATAGGATGGTAAATTCCCTCCATCTAGATTTCTGTCAATGCAATTTGTTTTGGTGACTGCCACATCCCACTTTTGGTGCATATTAATTTATATCCTCCAAGAGCTTTGGATCCTTTTCTTATGACCCATGTCTCCCTAATCCTGTGTATATGCAGCTTATTTTTTGAACCAAAGTACAGGACTTTACATTTATCCCTACTACATTTTCTCCTATCAGGTCCAGTTCAACTTTCTAATCTGTAAGAATCATCTTGATTCATGATTCTGTCACCCCACATTTCCTATCCCCCTCAGCTTCATGTCATCCACAAATATAATAAGCCTGCCATTTATGCTCCCATTCAAATCATTGGTAAAAGTGTCACACAAAGCAGAGGAGAAGACAGAGGACTGCGTCCCTGCAGCTGCCACCTCCCTCCAAGTTGACATCGATCCATTAATCACCACTTGTCTCTCCTCATCTCTAAAATTAAGGGGACTGGACCAGATGGTCTTCAAGGCCCCTTCAAGGTCTGTATTTCTCTGATTTTGTAAGTAACTAAACCTCTCTTTAAAAACACAGGAGAAAATATTAGGCTCTCTGCCCATCTTGTAGCTAGGGACCCTGAGACCAAAAAAAAGCCTTTTACATGGTGAAGTGGAATGATCCCAGGACTGGGAGTAGGGAGCATTTGGTTCAGGTCTGCTCTATCTCACCAACATTTTGATGTATTTGATATATCCATATCCTTCTCTAGGTCTCAGTTGTTCCATCTGTCAGATGAAATGGTTGTACTGGAAAATCTTCAGGGATCCTTCCAGATCTGGCATTCTATATTCTTAAGTTCCTTTCAGGCCTCACATTCTATATTCTGTGACCTAAGGTAACTTCCAGCTCTGGCATCCTATGATCTAGGACTCTAGAATTCTCCCTCTCATCAAAGTCAGTATAGATCTGGGAATAGATCAAGATTTTATCTACTAAGATACAGAAAGCTCCTTTCCTGGTCTTTGAAAACTGATCTAAGATTCCTTTGCTCATTTGTAACCTCTACAGAGGAACAGTACTCTCCCCCCAACCCCAACCTAATCTCACTTCAAGATTGGTCAGCCTGTTTCCCAAGGTGGAATTTAAGGCAGTTGCAAAATGCCCCGATATTTTCCAGAGGCCTTATTGTGCTTAAACTCGTTAGCGAGGCCACCAAGTTAATTAGTATATTGATTTTTCCATAGAAAACTAATTTTCAAAATGATTTGCAGCTGTTGGGTCTATAATAAAGTGCAATCCATTACATTCTCAACTTTTTGAGAAAATGCACCGTCTGGCTTCCTGGACCCAAGGTGAGTCCCACTCTTGGCTAGGGCTCTCCAATTCACAGTATCTCCCTCCAAGGTAGCTTTCCATGAATGAGCCTCCTGTGGAGTGGTTCAGCTTCTCTCACTGAAGCTCTTTCCAGAACCTTAGAAGGAAGCCTAGAACACAGTTTATAGTAAGCTTACAATCCACCAAAAGCCTCAGAGACTTAGATTTAAATGCCATTAAAATATAGAACGTCTGGGCCAGAATGAACCTTCAAATACAGAATCTTGGAGTTGGAAGGGACCTAGAAACAGTAGACAGAAATTAGAGCCAGGAGATATTTTAGAATACAGAATACAGAACCTGAAGGTCCCTTAGAGATAAAAACCATAGAATGTCAGAGATAGGAGGGATTTCAGGGACTTGACATAAAAGGTGAGAATTTAGTTGGACTTGGGAAATGATCTAGTCTAACCACCATACTCCTCTGCTTTGCAGAAGGGGAAATCAGTCCCCCCCTCAATACTGTAGAAACATAATATAAATCCCATGTCAATTTACTTCCAGTTGAACATTTTTGGCACCAAACAATCTCCCTAAAGTTCAAGAAATTGAACCCCTGAATTCAGGAGGATGGAACCATCAAAATGTGATGTTCAACAGTCCTTCTGTGAAGTGAACACATGCTCAGCCCTTCCTTACCATATGGCCTAGGATAATGGTGGCTTCAATCAGACAAAGAGAGGAGGAATCAGTGCCACTGTAGAAACCATTACCTTAGCCTTAGACTATATAGTAGGGGATATAGTAGGGATGAGACCTCTGGTTGCATTGATATAGGGATCTCCCAGGTGAGGAAACTTCTGCTACCAATAATACATTTCTCTGCAACTTACTATCATAGAGATTTTCTTAGAATACTTAAAGGCAAATGAAATACCCAAGGTCATTTGTTTGCGCCAGAAGCAATAACTTGGACACAGGTCCTCATGACTTTGAGTCTGACTCTTTATTCACTACACCATGCTACTTCTTGCTGGAATAAGGAATAGAAACATTGCTCCACAGACCTCCTAGCTGCCATTGCTGCCAAACCTCCCAGCCCCAGAACTGCTTCTTTACAATGACTGAGGTAGAGGGAAACAGAAGAATGAAGGAACTGTCATTATCATAAAAGCTGCCCAGGACTAGTTGGCACCGTCACCATGTGACCCTTCCATTCTCCATTACCATTGACTTTCCCATGCCTTTCTCCAGTCAACTGACCATGTTGATCACTGGATACTTCCTCTGCCCAATGGCTAATAAGCTTCTGCCTCCTGTTCCTCCATTCCTCATGATTCAGAATCACCACAGGCTTCCTCCCTACATTCCCCTCCCTATGCCACTTCAGTCCTCATCATTCTTGTTCTGCCCTATATACAGCCATTGTGCCCTCAAGATGCCCCACTCTAATGTTAACCCACTTCCCTCCATCCAACATCTCTTGTTTTTGCAGTTTTTCCACCTTCTTGCTCTTCTGGAAACCTAGCTTTTTCCAGATGACATCTCATCTCCTCTCTACTATCTGCCTTCTCTCTTCTCTTCACCCCCTCCAAGAGACAGAGAGAGAAACAGAGAGAGTCAGGGAGAGAGAGAGAGAGAGAGAGAGAGAGAGAGAGAGAGAGAGAGAGAGAGAGAGAGAGAAAGAGAGAGAGAGAGAGAGAGAGTCAGGAGGAGTCAGCATATTTCTTGCTACTCACTACTGCCTCCAGACCCACCCTCTGCCATAATCACTCAGCAGCCTATCTTCCTTTGAGGCTCACCCCATCTGTCTACTCTCTCCAAATCCTTGTTGCTCTCTGCCAGCCTCCAGTTCACTGTCCCTTCTTTCTCAAGGTGTTCATTATCTGACTCACAGTCATCTTCACTCCATCTCCTGACCTCATGTTTGGGGACCTTAATGTTCAGATAATATGAACTTGACAAATGCTTGCTGAATGACTGAATGGTTACTTCCTCAATAACCTGGCCCCCTAAGTCATACATCACCTCAACTCCTAAGACCTCCACCTCCCTTCTTCATTAGCCACCCATGGAAAGGACACACCTTAAATCTCACCAGGACCCAAACTATCATAACTTCATGATCTCAAGCTTCAAAGTCCTATTTTCTAATAACAATCCCTTAGTTTTCCACCTCTCTCTCTGCCTCATTGTTCCTAAAGCTAGTCTTTGTCCTCCCTCTGATTTCTAGTCTTTCCATCTTTCCTTGTTCCCTCAATTCATCATCTCTCCTCTTGTCTCACTTTCTTCCCTTGACAGTCAACTCCCTTGATAGTTAACTAGTTCAATAAAGCTCTGGTTCCACCCTTAACCCTTGTCTATCCACCATTCATGCCCTGTCAATCTTCAACCCCAGATCACTCCCACCATCTGCCTTCTCTGCTGCTACTTCCAAGCTGCTAAACTGTGCTGGAAGAAGTTGAACTATAAATCATGGTAACTAGTCCAACAAATTTCTATTATCTACTCTTGAATTGTCCCTCACTGATGCACAATAATCTTTGTATTCTTGCCTGGCTGGATCTCTATCATGGTCCCCAAAGTGACTGTTACAAACCTTCTCCTCTCCTTTAGTCCCCCCAATGCTAACCCTCTCTCCACCTTTGTCTCATCAGACTACCTCACTGCCTTAACAAGAAAAGCAAAGCCATCCATTGTGCATCCCATCATTCTCTCTTCTCCATGCCTTACAACCTTCCTGCTTCTTCACCTGTCTTCATTTATTGGTTCTAGTTGCTGAGAAAGAGATTAACATTTCTCCTTGTCAAAGCTAATTGTTCTCTGGATTCCTGTCCCTTCAATCTCCTCTGGGACTTTGTTCCTTCAACTATCCCTCTCCTTCTTATTTCCAGTGTCTCCCTATTTACTGACTCTTCCTTCTCAACCTATAAACATGCCTGAAATCACTCTTAAAATAAAACAAAACCCTGCCATCCCCTCAAGCTATCAACCAACAGTTCTCCTCCTTTTCACTGCCACACTCCTTGAAAGACAAATAAACGTGCTGCCTTTAGCTTCTAATCCCACTACCCTATTTAAAGCAATCTCTCAAACGATCTCTTGATTTTGGAACCTAATGGTCCTTTCTCATGACAGAAGTCATCAGGCTCCCTGACCCTTCTGCATTTTTTGACAGTATTGACCACTTGATAATTCTTGATACTGTCTTCTCCCATAATGTGTGGGATATGACTCTTTCATGGTTATTCTTCTGCCTTTCTGACCATTCCTCTTTAGTCTTCTTTTCTCATACATCATCCATCTCCTATTCCCTAAGCATGGGAATCGCCAAGCCCTTACTGGATCAAAAGGAGAGGTCTCCTTTCTCTGTCCCATCTCCTTTAATGTTCTAATATGCTCTACACAGATGATTTCCAAAATCTCTACATGAACAAGTATGCATTATACACCTATTATATACAAGACACTGTGCTAGGTGCTGGGAATACAAAGACAAAAATGAAACAGTCCCTGCCCTCAAAGAGCTTATATTCCATTGTGGAGAGTCAATAGGTGCAGCCCTAATCTTTGCCCTGAACTCCATTCCCACATGCCAAATTACCTGTTGGACATCTCTACCTTCCCAGTCTTATACTACTTCTCTTTGTAGCCTGTATTCTCCATCCAAACTAGCCTACTAGCTGGCACCCAAACTCAACATGCCATTTCCCACATCTATACATTTGATCAAGCCATCTCCAATGCCTACACTTTTCAGGATTTTTCTGTTCCTTTGGGGGCTCAATTCATATGCCACTTCTTAAATGAAAGAACCCCACCCTCAGTTGCTAATGCTCTCCTATTCCTCATCATCCCCAGTGGAATATAATTCCCTGGAGAGTAGGATTATTTTGTTTTCTTTGTATTCCTAATGCACACAGTAGGCATTCAATAAATGGTGTCAAACATGTCAACTGATGCGATTTCTTTAACTCTTGCTAAAAAAAAAAAAAAAAAAAAGCTTACATTTGCCCAGCTGGCTTAGGCTATAGATCCCTCAAGGAAGCAAAGAGCTTCACCTTTGAGGGGGAGGAATGAGGGCCATAGACATTGCATGGATGTTCCTATTCCATCCCCACCTCAGACAAAATCTTTAACTGGATGGACCTTGGGCTGGCTTCTCCTGTGCTTTCTCTTCTGAGGTCCCTCCTTCATGTTAGAGGTTCCTGGGACTCTGGAGGCAGCCTCATTTACCATTTTGTCCATTTCTTCAGAGGCTTAGGAAGGAATTCATAAAGTCACAGAATCCCAGGGCTGGAGGGGACAAAAGAGTACATGTAGCCTAGCCTTGACCTGACATCTCTATGACATCTCTGAAAAGCGGTCATCCAGTCTCCATCTGAACAAGTCCAGCTATAGTGAGCTCACTACTATGTCAGGCAACCTTTTACATTCTTGGGAAGCTCAGATCCTTAAAACATTCTTCCTTGTATCTCAGCTAAAATTTGTCTGTCCCCTTTCTTACTTCTAAGTTCTGCTCTCTGAAACCAAGCAGAACACATCTAAGCCCTGTTCTCTCTGACAGCCCTTCAGACATTGAAGACAATGATCATGCCTCCCTCACAAGTCTCTTTTTCTCCAGGTTAAACATCTCTAATGCATGACTGTAGATTTTATGTAAAAAAGAGCCATGAAACTATCTACTTTAATTTGCTCATTTTATAGATGGAAAAACTGAGGCCCAGAGTTTATATGATTTGCCTGCAAATTCAAAGAGATCATGGGATTTGAATTCAATTACTCTGATTTCAAATTTCAAGTCTGCCTCTTTTCCTTCAGCAATTCCTCATATGTCTTGGTCTATGATGTTGTGACAGGGATCATGGATTTACAGGTAGAAGGGATCTTAGAAGTCCCCTGGTTCAACCTCCCTTATTTTATAGATGAAGAGAGTGAGACACAAAGAGACCTAGTGATTTGTCCCCAGTACCACAGGAGCAGGTGGCAGGCCTAGGGATTCAAACCCCAGTAGTGTGACCCCACACTCAGACTTCTTCCTCCTATACAGACTACTTCCCTGAAGACAGGAGCAGTGCCTTATCTCAGATTTGTAGCTCCCTCAGCACAGAGCAAGTTTGTTAGTCAACTTTTCCAGAAGCTAGGTGGCATAGTGGATAGAGTACAGAACCTGGAGTCAAGAAGACCTGAGTTCAAATCCAGCCTCAGACATTTACTAGCTGTGTGATCCTGGACACATCACTTAATCTCTATTTGCCTCCATTTCCTCATTAGTAAAATGGCAATAATTATAATAGCTACCTCCCAGAGTGATTTGAGGATCAAATGAGAAAATAATTGTAAAGCACTCAGCACAATAACCAGCACATAGTAAGTGCTTTATCAATGTTAGCTGTTATCTTTATTGTTGTGATGAGGAGGAGGAAGAGGAGCAGGAGGAGGAGGAGGAGGAGGATTGCTCCTCTCTGTACTGCTCAATGAACAAAGAAGCCAAGTGACATAGTCTACTTTTTTTTGATAGGTTACAATGGTCCCGGCCATCAATATGGGTACTTCTGCCTTCTCAATATCTCAATTTCCCCATCTGTAAAAGAGAAGATTGGATCAGGTGACCTCTAAGTTCTGTCTTCCAACTCTTGTTCTATATTGACCATGCCTGGATCATCTCTATACCTCAGTCTGCCTGGTGATGGCACCTGTTTCTGGCACCTCCAACATCCAAATGGGGAACCTCCTCCAGGGAGGCAACCAGTCTCATCTTGATATGCAAAAGGGAGGATGGGGACAGGGAGGGCTTTTTAGGAATAACTTACACTTGATGTGACTGCTGAGGGCTTAAATTTATGAAATTTATGAAACACTCCACCGAGGAAAGGAAATATCCGTCATCAAAGAACCACAAGAGTTAAAGATCTCTTGTTAGAAAACCTGATGACTTAGTGGACTGGAAATTTATTTCCACACCTTATCATCCATCTGGAAGCCTGCCTTGTGTAGCCTCAGGCTGAGAAGGCAGCCCTCCCTCAATAATTTGCACAGATATTGGTGTTTATCAGAAACTGCCCAAACTGGGGCAGAGATGTAAGGGTGACAGGAGAGTAATAGCTGGGGAAAACTATAGGAGATAAGGAAAGAATATCTGTTTATTCTCTTGAGGATGGTTCCCCCAGAAAGCGTTTTATCACCTGAGGGCACTAAAGAAGGGAACCCCAGACCGTCATTCCCCTAACAGTATGACTGGGACTGTATGTGTTTTCTCAGGGAAATTCCCTGGCCCCAAAAAGAATGTCAATTGTCTCTTCAAGCCTCTTTTTTTTCAGAAGTAAATGCTAGCCTCTATTCTCTGGAATTGCTTTTCTTGGAAGTGAAAATTCAGGTACCCAGGCCTCTCCTTTAGAGTGTCAGGTGGGCAGTGAACTGGACTGGGAGCCAGAAGACTTAACTTTCATGACCACAATAACTATGGGCAAATTCCTTTAACTCTCTGTACTTCCGTTTACTTATCTGGAAATAGTTGTATTTAAATTAATCGTATCTCTAAATAGTATTGTTATTTTGAAATAATAATAGCTAGCATTTTATAGTGTTTTAAGATTTGCAAAGAACTTTTCAAATATTACTCCATTTTATGTTCACAACAATCCTGGGAGGTAGGCATTATTTTTATCCTCATTTTCCTGATACGGAAACTGAGGTAAGCAGAAATTAAGTGACTTGTCCAGGGTCACATACGTAGCATCCAAATCAAGACTAGAGCTCAGGACTCACTGACTCCAGGTCCAGGAATCTCTGCATTATGCCTTCCCAGATCCATGATTTCATGAATGAAGACTCTTTCTGCTGATACATTTACCCACTTTCCAATCCTCCCTAGACTTTAGCCACTATTTCCAGAAATTTCTTCACCTGTTGGCCAATCTGTAATGATGAGCCTTTTCCTTCAGTCCAAGGACAAGACTAGCTGACAGTATGTTGCTGGATACATAACTGTTAAAGTCTTTCCAGCTAACAATCCGCAAAAGTAACCTTTGAGAACTCAAGGTCATCTCTGCCTGGCGAGGGACCACCAAAAGAGGATGTTATTGGAGGCATCTAGAAAACAAAATGCATTCATTAGGAGGTTTGACTGCTGGACATGGCATCAGAAGACCTGAGTTTGTATCCCTCATTTTGACACTTAAAAACCATGTGATCCTCAAGTCATTTGCCTTTTCTGGGCCTCAGGCAACGCCCTAGAATGTATCTGCTAAATCAGAGGCTCTCCACTCAGCAGGTCATCCCCTCCCCTGCTAGTGAGGGTCCTCATCACCTCCCACCTGAACCACTGTAATAGTATTGGTTTCATTCCATCCAGTCACCTGTCTCCAATTCATCCTACACACAGTTGCAATCCTTCCTACATGCAGTCTCCTAAAGCACGGTTTGGACCATGCCTCTACCTGCTCAAGAAGTTTCCATGAATACCTAGTGCACTCTAGAATAAAATTAAAACTCCATTTGACATTCAATGCCCTTCACAGTTTGGCTTGAATAGTTTTCCAACCTAATTTTACCTTATTCTTTCTCACACACTGTACATTCCAGCCAAATTGGCCAGCTTTCCTTTCTCTGTTTCCTATATACTGCATCCTATCTTCCACCTCCACTTTTGCCTGAAATGTCCTCCCTCCGTCCTCACCCACACATCTTGGAACTCCCAGCTCTTTTCAAGGCTCAGCTCCATCTCCTTCATGAGACCTTTCCTGATTCTTCCAATTCACTCCACAACAAAAAACTTTGTATTTACTTTGTGTATAAATTATATTTACATCTTTGGGTACATATTGTTCCTTGCTCCCATACCCTCACCCCCAGGAGAATATAAACTCCTTGAGAGCAGAAAGTTGTATTCATTTTTCTTTGTACCTTTATTGAGTTTCACCGGCTGTACATAGCAGATGCTTAATGAATAGCTATTGACTTGACTTGACTTGACTTAATTTGACCTGACTTGACTTTATTTGACTTGACTTGACTTGAAGAGGAGTGATGAAGTTACAGGTCCTTCAAAACTACAGTCATCAATTGGAAAACACCTTAAATTACGAAATTTTCAAACTAGCGCAGTGAACTCAAATACCAACTAGTCCGATGCCACCTGTTATTTTACAGATGAGGAAAATGAGGATGAGACAAGGGAAGTGACTTGTTCGAAGTCACACAGGTAAGAAACAACAGAGCCTCCATTCTTCTGATCATACTCCTCTTTCCCACTACACAGTGTCCCCATATTTAACTAGGCACATATTTAACTTCACTAGGTGAAGATGAAGCTTTTAGTTCCAAATAGGGAGCTGTCCAAAAGCGGAAGTGGTTGCTTTAACAATATTAATAATAATTGCTGCCATTTCTCTAGCTCATTATGTTCTACAAAGTGCTCTAGCCAAATCATCATGCTTGAGTTCCCTATTCATGGATGTATTCAAGTAGAAGCTAGTAACCACTTATCTGAGATGTAATAAACAGATTCCTGCATCAGGTAGGTGACCTCTGAAGGCCAGCTTTGAAAGATTTCTGACTCTAGAGCCAAATTCATTTCTTACAATTCCTGTCAGAAACCTCAGTTTCCTCATTTGTACCATGAATTGATTAGAAGACCTTTCAGCTTGACATTTATGCTCCTATGATGATATTTGGACTAGGATTTGGATTCAGAGTACGGTCAGGTGGAGGAGGGCAGGTAGATATGGAGGTTTCCCCTGGGATACCTCCTCCCATATCAGGCTTTGGGGCCTGTTGAGATCCTGGCCCGCATGGGTTTTATCTGCACAGGATTGTCTTAGATACTTGGAAGCTGTGGGATTCAGGTTTGGAGGGTATATGGGTGTCAGGGGCTCACAAAGTTTCTGCCTCCAGAGCTCCAGAGGCTCCTGGTCCTTCACAGAAGCCATTAGTGGGAGTCAAGAAGCTCCAGATCCACCTTTGATTCTCTGCAGGCAGGGAGGGAGCATCCCCTGTCAGGAAACTCTTGGGGAAAGTGGCTCTTGGTCTAGCCTACCAACACTGCTGGCATCTCCCTCCTCATTCTCCATCCTTCCATCTATCCCTCTCTCTTCCCTCAAGCTCTCTTCTCTCCTTTCCTTCCTCTCATCCTCTCCCTTCTCTTCCCTCTCCAGTTCTCCTTTTCCCCTTTCTTTCCCTCTCTTCTTTCCTCTTGTCTTCCATCCTTTCCCACACCTCACAGCACCTTCTTTTCTCCTCACTGTCCTGCTCTTTTTTCTCCCTCTCCATCTTTTTGTTCTTCCCAGAGCTCAGCAGATGAGTGTTTCAACACCTTTAAAACCCCATAGCAGAGGAGGCTGACAGGACAGTTGAAGCAGGAGCTCATTTACTTCCCGCTGGGCTGTTTTCTCCAAAGGAACTATCTCTCCTAAATAAAACCCAGAGAACTGAAGACAGAATCTCGGGGGACAGGTTTACTGGTTTATCTGATTAACTGGGGCCAGGAAATTGACACTGGCATGAAAGGTGACCTCACCTCAGACATCCAGACACAAGGAAAATCTGGGTCCCAGTTGCCTCCCTCCCCTGTTGTTACCAGCATCCAGCATCTAGGAACCTGCCCCTCTCCAGACCTTGCCAATAGGGACCAGTGATGTTTCAGCTGGGTGAGTCCCAGGAAGCCCTGCTTCCCAACTCCCTCATGTTACCCAGGGTCTCACCTGTCCTGGCTCAAAGTGAAGAGCTCTTTGCCCAGCCCAGGGGCATTTTCTCCAATTTCTGCTGAGATTTCAATGCCTTTTTAGATCAAAGAACCCAGTGCTGGAAAGGGCACAGGGAGCTCATCTAGTCCAATCTTCAAGTTTTGCAGAATAAGGAAACAAAGATACATCAGAGAGAAAGAACTTGACCAAGGTCACACAAGTAGTGAGATGCAGAGAGGGGATTGAAACCCAGTCCAAGTAAGATCCCCAAGTCTGTCTCTCAGCCTTCAACCAAAGGCCAGATTTCCCTCACTCTTCCTCACTGTCTTATCCAGGCACATGTAATGAAATCTTAAGGGAGACTGACTCCCTGTACCCTTCCCACTTCCCGAGTTCTTTGATTCCCTGCTCTAGAAAACATAGAATCAAGGCATGGAAGAGTAGAAAGAAGGCTGAGTTTGAAATCAGAAGAACTGGGTTTGAATCCCTTCTGCCCATTTACTACATGCATGACCTTGGGCAAGTCACTTAACATCTTTGGGTCTCAATTTTCTCATCTCTAAAAGGAGGGGGTTGAACCAGATGGCTTCTGAGGTTGTTTCCAACTCTCAATCCAGGATCCTGTGATACTTGGAACCATCATGAGGGAGCAGGACTAGAAACCAAGCCTGTACTTTCTCTAACCCCCAGGGTAGGATTCCCAGAGAGGTAGGGCTCATATTGACCTATCTCATCTGAGACATTAGAACTGAAGACTCTTCAGACCAAAAAGACCCTCAAAGATCATTCAGTCCAATCCCCTTACACATACTTTCCAAATGGGGAAAGTAAGGCCCAGGAAAGGGAAGCAACTTGCCCAAGGTCACAAAACAAGCAGAGACCTGAGCCCAGGTTCCTTGTTTCCTGATTCAATATTTCTTCTCATTTTCCTGTGGAAGCTGTGCTTTTCCCCTTCCCCCTTCCCACCACCACCCATCAAACCCCCTGCTGCTTTCCCCTTCCCTAGAAGACCAAAGAAGAGCCTATCCCCTCCCTACAGTTCTGAGCAACAGTCTCTGTGAAGGGTTAAAATAGGAACCAAAAAAATAATAATAAAAATAATAATTCACCACAAGATCTTCAAAAACAAATTCAGATTTTTTTAATTATATCAAATTAAGGTCATTAAAAGTTAAGTTGTGTACTGAGAGCATTTTTCGATGAAAGGTGCTGTAACATCATTATTTCTCCCCAAAACGCACTCGCTGTACATTTCTCAAAGCCATCAGGCTTGATTGAAAGCTAATGAAAAAACTGTCCTGCGTCAGTTTATTCCTTGTATCCATTAAGAATAATTACGGCTGAACAATTTTTGATGCCTGTAACCTTCGCGAGTGTTGCTAATGGCATTATAAATTGTTCCTTGTCCAATGACTATGGCGGGATGCTTAATTCAAAAGCGCTCTGTCAACAGGGTTGATTTGTGGGGCTAATGAGTGCGTTTAAAACAACAGCCTCAGCTCATGCATCCTAATGTCAATAAGAGGATGTGGTTCAATAAGGAGGCTTGTCCGTAATAATTAGCAGGGACAAATGCTCAGGATTAGGCCGATCACAGCGTTAATGGCCCAGCTTGGAGCCCATTAAAGGGAAAGTTTCAGTCCCTGTCTTCTCCAGGGCTGACTCCCAACTTTTCAGGGTGCTGGGGTCAGGCTGGGATGCAGGAAGGTGAGTGAAGAGGATCACAGGATCATGCAGGTAGAGCTGGACAGCTCTCCAAAGTCATCTAGTACAACTCCTTCATTTTGCAGAGGAGGCCATGGAGACCCAGAGAGGTTCAGTAACTTCCCCAAGGTCACACAGGTAGTAAGTAGCCAGATTGGAATTCAGACTCAGACACTCTGTCTCCAAACCAAGCACTCTTATCCACTTTGATTCCTAGCTCCTAGCCCCAGAATTTCTGCTTGGCAGTATTTGTCTTTGCATACAACCTGATCCCATGTAGCCCTACCACAAGCAGCCTAGATTTCCTCCCTCTAGGGGGCTAGCAAAATCTACTTTTCCTGGTGGATTTGTTAGGCCTGGGCAGAGCCAAAGCTAGGCCTTCTAGCTACAAGCTACAAGTAGATTTGGGGAAAGAGAAATGAGGCAGAAAAAAACACCACTCCTCCCCAGGCAGATATGGTTCTTCCAGGAAAGAGGCCAGGCCATCCTTGACAGACACTGACTCTTGAACCCTGAAATTTGAGGCCCTAGAAGGAAACAGGGGGAAGTCAAAGTAGGGAGAACAGAGGTGGGAGAAAGCAGAATCTATAGGAAGGATAGGACCAGGGGAGCCATCTTGAATTGGCTCTAGAAAGTTAAGTGTTCAATTGTCACTGCGAGCATTATCACCTCAAAAATAGCAAACACTACAAATTAGAGGTTGATTTACTATTTCATTGATTGTCTAGACTTCAGAAAGTGACAGAGATAATATTAATAATGCTGTTTAAACTTACGAATGTATTGGGTGTACATTTTTGAGAGCCATTTGTACAAAAGTTAACAGCACTCCCCTAAGGAGGCACTTTGAGGGTATCAGCCTGTGGAGCCCAACAAAGAAACAGTTGTGCTTCATGGCGTGGGAGTGGGCATAGAGACTAAGGGCTGGAGGAGCAGTACACTGTCTCAGTTAAGGCTCTTGGCCTAGTTCTTCCCCTTTCAACAAGTTGAGCAATACTTTCAATCAAGCACCTGCTTATACTAGACTTCATGCTATGGATAAAGGAGCTAGACTGATAAATTAAGCCCAGTCCTGTGAAGTTCACAGTCTAGAAAAATGAATATGACATAGATACAAAGTATTATGCTGTATACTGTAGGATACAATAAATGTATATGAAGTGATATGGTCTAGGTAAGACTTGGGGAAGGAAAGATCATTTCTAAGCAGAGGAACCAGAGGACATTTTATGGAAGCATGACACCTGAACTTGGCCTTGAATGATGAGTAGAATTTTCAACAGGCAGATTCCAGGCATAAGAAACAGAAAGATTAAAGGCATGGAAGTGGAATAAGGCAGGGGCAGCCAATTTGGCTCAAGGGTAGAGTACATGTAGGGAATTAATGTGATATAACCTGTAAAGTTAGGTTGTAGTCAGATAGTGGAAGCTTGAATGCCAAACTAAGAAGTTTGGACCTTAGGCGATGGACAGTCACTGATATTATTGGAGCATGAGATTGGCACAGTCATACCTGTGTCTTGGGAAGACTTTCAGCAGCATGTATGGGATTGAGAAGATAGAGAGAAACCTGAAGATGAGCAAGTTTGCCAGGTTTTAATATCCTGATCAATGCAACAGCCAACCATGACTTCAGAGGACTGAGGAAGAAGCCTTCTATTCACATCTGATGGACTCAAGATTCAGAATGAGAAATTGACTGATGGTGGGGAATTTATTTTGTTTGATCATGCATATTTGTTATGGGGTTTGCTTGAGACTTTTTTTTTATTTTAATGATGGGGAGGAGATTGAAGGGAGAGAAAGTAAGTGTTTGTTAATTGGAATAAAATAAAAATCAAAGTTAATAAATAACTAAAATGAGGGGGTTGGACTCAAAGTCCACTCCTAGTTCTAAATCTGTGCTGCTTTGATATGAAGTCAGGGACATCAGGATGAAACAAAGCACAATCTCTATCCTTAAAGAATATCTAGACAATAAGTCCCATGACAGCATGAGTGTAAGCATCCCCACTTCTTTCAACCAGTGCTGATGTTCATATGGTATAAGCCTACAATTTCCTCATCCATCTGATCACTTTCCTCTAGAATCTTTAGATTCTCAACATCCTTTCTGAAATATGGTCCAGAGCTGAACACAATACTCCCAATATGGGCTGACTGGGGCAAAGGACAAAGGAACTATCCCATTCTTAAAACAGTAAAAGATCCCATTAGCTTTCAGGAGGGAGGGGGACATTGATGATTTCTATTTAGTTTGAGGTCCACCTGTTTTTGAGCCATGCCTGTCTTCCCATCTAGTACTTGTGCAGTTGCTATCTTGAATTCAAATATAGGGCCTTATGTTTAATCCTATTAAAGTTAACCTTCATTGACCCTTTATTCCAGTCTTTTGAAGTATTTTATCTCATTTTTGTCATCTAGTTTGTTAGCTATCTTTTCCAACTTTCTGCCATCTGCACATTTGATAAGTTTGCCATTTATGTTTTTATCCACTGATTTAAAAAACAAGAAGCACTAAACAGCATAGGATGGATGAAGAACCAAGCCCTAGGGCACTGTAGTGGACTAGAGCCATGCCTTTGGGTTAGCGTTGAAGCATTAATGATCATCTATAAAATGAGAAGTTTCAATAAGATGATCTCAAAAGCTCTTTGCATCTCTATGATTCCATAAATCATCATCAACTACCAGTGGGACCTTAGGCAAGTCATTTCCTCTCTCTGAGTCTCAGTTTCCCCCTTTATAAAAATGAGAGCGATTGTACTAGATTGCCTCTATAATTCCTTCCAGCTTCAAACCTATGGTCCTGTGATCCTATTTGTGGCTCAGTTATCTCATCTACCCAATGAGATAAAACTAATAGTACTCCATAGATCTGATATGGGGACAAAATGAGATAATGGATAGGCCCAGTGTTTGAAAAACACAGACTGTATGAGTGGAAGGGAATATTACACTGTAGCAGCCTTGAGGAATAGATTGTTCCAGTTCTGCTCCTAACTTCCCCCATTCTACACTAGTTTCCAGGACAATGGATTCAGATTTAAAGTGAACCAAAGATCCATGGAATGTTAAGGAAACAATATTGTACAGTGGGGAAGAAAAAAACAACACAGGTTCTAAAGTTAGAGAACTAGGATCATATCTCAGATCTACTACTTAAATAATTGTCTGATCTTAGTCAAGTCCTTTCCCTCTATGGACCTTGGTTTCCTCTTCTGTCAAATGGGGAGATAGACCAAATGACATCTAAAGTCCCATCTGGCTCCCATTTATGATCTTTCTATTTGCTAGTCTTACCCTGCTATTTGACAGACAATGAGACTGAGGTTTAGAGAGACGAAGAGATTTGTTCAAAGTCACCCAGGTAGCCAACAAGAGAGCCAGGATTTGAAGCCAGGCTTTAGAACTCTTACCACATCTTTCCAATACAAACATGCTGGTGAAAAATTGCTCCTTGTGCATGTGTGTAAGAATACCTGTAAATGAAGGTGAAGGAGAAGGAAGGATGTTGGAAGGTGACAGTTGTTGGGCAGCAGTGGGTTAGGAAATGTTTAACAACCAGCTCTCCAAAAAAAAAACCCTGGACATACTTTTAAGTTTAATCTTCATTACTAACATTTTCTTAAGTCTTTGCTGTTGTTGTTGACTTGTTTTTCAGTTGTGTTCTACTCTTTGTAACCCCATTTGAGGTTTTCTTGGCAGAGATACTGGAGTGGTTTGCCATTTCCTTCTCCAGATCATTTTACAGTTGAGGAACTTAGTTAACTGAGTTTACAGAACTGGAAAAATCCATTCCTCAAGGCTGCTACAGTGTAATATTCCCTTCCACTCATATACTCTGTGTTTTTCAAACAAGGTTAAATGATTTGCCCAGGTACACATAGCTAGTAAGTATCTGAGGCCAGATTTGAACTCAGGAAGATAAGTCTTCCCAACTTCAGAGGTGGCACTCTATCCACTATGCCATCTAGCTGCCCTGACTTCTTAAGACTAGATCATCAACAAAACATAAATCAAGCCCTGAGTTGTAGCACTTTCCAAATTTCTGAGATGTAAACGTTCACATTGAAAATTTAACAATCAGCTCTTGCAAGGGTCAATTCAAGCAGACTCTAGCACATCTCTGGATGTGGAGGGAGAGATAGGAAATGTGTGGAGGAAGCACTATCATGTATTAGAATTTGCCTCTTCTCATCCGTATATTCTTCCGTGTAGGGGCATAGCCATATATAGTGGGCATGAGGAACAGCTGGGGGTTTTGGCTACATGACTAATTATTCTTCTAAGAACAGGACCTGCCAAACTAACTTTTCCCTTTTTGACAAGGTGAGTAGGCTGGGAAGTCAGAGGATTGCTATCAGTATAGTTTAACTTTACTTTAATAAGTCATTTGACAGAATTTCTCTTCTTTTTGGAAAATATGTAAGCTTAAAAGCTAGATGAAAATATAATTAGTTGGCAGTACCAAATAAATGGCTAGACCCAAAGAGGAGTCATTAATATTGTACCAGGGAGAACACTAGAGTTAGAGCCAGGAAGACCTGAGTTTGAATCTTGCCTCAGATATTAGCTGTGTGATTCTAGGCAAATCACTTGATGACAATTTGCCTCAGTTTCTTCATCTGTAAGAGGAGGATGATAGTAGTACCTTCCTCCTAAGATTGTTGTGAGGATCAAATGAGTTGAGATTTGTAAAGTACTCTGAAACCTTAAAGTGTTACCTAAATGCAAGTTATTGCTATTATTACTGGTTTCTCCCTGGAAGATCTCACTAGAGTCCCCTAAGGATCTGGACTTAGTCTTGTGCTAAATATGTAACCATGTCAATCACTGACTTTAGTAATGGAATAGGTAGCATGTTTATCAAGTTTGCGGAAGACACAAAGCTAAATGAATGAATACACTAGATGACAGAGTCAGGAAGCCAGAAGCTCTTGACAGACTTGAACTGTATCTTACAAGATGAAATTTAAAAAGGATAAATGTAAAGTCTTACAGTTGGGTTCAAAAAATCAACTTCACAAGACTATGGATAAACAGCAGCTTATCAGAAAAAAAGAAAAAAAGATCTCCAATTGTGTTAAATTATAAGATCATTATGAGTCATTGGCATGATGTAGCAGCCAAGACAACTAAGCTTTTGGCTAGACTAAGCTGTACTGAGAAGCATAGCATTTAGAATAGGCTGGTGAATATTTAACAATCAACTTCCCTAAAAAAATAATATCCATGACACATTTTTAAGTTGAGTGTGCATTATTAACTACATCTAGAAAATCAACCAAATGACAAATCAAGCCCTAATTTGTATTATTTGCTATTTCTGAGGTGTGAATGCTCCAGCAATGCATGCTAGAATCAGCTTATACAGATCTGCTAGAGCAGATTGTTAAATTTTCAGTGTGAGTATTTATACCTCAGAAATTAACAAATGCTACAGATCATGTAATGATGTATTGTTTCTAGATATAAGGAAGAAGTGAAGAAAATATTAATAAGGCAGATTTAACTTAAAAGTGTATCATGGACACATTTTTCTTTTTTTGAGAGCTTGTTGTTATACATTTGCTAGAACACTCCTGAAATGTTCACACTGAAAAATTGATAGGTAACTCTCATAAGCCAATCCCTGGAATAGCCCCACTATATCATGCCTTGATCAGAACACATCTAACAGACTGTGTGCAGTTCTAAGACCTTTGTTTTAGGAAGGGCATTGATATATCCAAAGGAAAGCAAGAAGGACAGTGAAAGGCCTAGAAATTATATCATATAAGGATCAATTCAAGGAACTGGAGAAAGAGAAGACTTGGTGGGAGTAAAAGAGAACTTGGTAGCTTCCTTCAATTACTTGAAGGGCTATAACTGAGAAAAGTGAATAGTCTTGTTCTGCTTGCTCCCAGAAGACAGAACAAGAAACACTGAGAAAAAGTTGCAGAGAGGCAAATTCAAGTTCCATAAGGGAAAGGAAAGAAAAGGAAAGTCAAGACAAGGCAAGGGAATGAAGATGGGCGACTGTTGTATGTGATAGAAGGGATTCTCGTTCTGATGCAGAATGGATTAGATGACCACCAAAACCTTTCTCAACTCCAGAATTCTGTTATCAGTATGTTGGTGTGGGTGAGGTATGTCTGGAGGAAGGAGGGCACATTTGTTCTGACTGTAGGGGCTAGCTGTACCTCTTCATTCAGTACAGGAGGTCATATCTAGATATGTACCTTTCTTCTGCGGTTTTCCAGAGGCTGAGATAATAAGAATAATAGTTAACACTTATATAATGCTTACTATATGCCAAGTGGAGGCAACTCCAGGTGGAGGTTCAGTGGATAGGTTCAGTGGAGGTTCCTGGAGTCAGGAAGACCTGTGTTCAGATCTAGTCTCTGACATTAGCTGTGTGACCCCAAATAAGTCACTTAACCCTGTTTGTCTTAATCCAGTGAAGAAGAAATGGAAAAAACTACTCCAGTATCATTGCCAAAAAACAAAACAAAACAACCATTGACAGTACTGGTGTCCATGGGGTCACGAAGAGTCCAACATGACTGAACAACAATGTGCCAAGTACTGTGCTGAGCTCTTTACAATTAAAAGCTCATTTGATCCAGAAAGATTCCCTCAAAGCAGATTCTGCCTGCATCATGAGCCCTGGGAAAGACGGAATTAGGGGAAAGAGAGGAGCTGAAAGGAAGGAGGACAAAGCCCTGGTCTCTAGAGTGTCCTAGGGCAAGACACTGCTTGCCCTGCCCCTGGAATCATAAACTGGTAGATCTGGAGCCATGAGGAAACTTAGATTGCCTTATATTACAGATGAGAAAACTGAGGCTGAAGATGATAAAGTAATTTGGCCAAAGTCCTAATCTGATGAGATTTGAATCTAGGTCCTGTTGACTCGAGTGGCCATGTGATACATGGCCTCTACAACACCCCTCCCCACCCAGCCTAACCCACCCTCCCCAGCAGCATCTGTCGAGAGCTCTGGATAAACAACCCAGGAGGCAAAGAGAAGTAGCTCATTCCTTTTACTGTCTCTGAATGGGACAGCAACCCTAGACCATCCAGCTCAGGCTGTACACTTGGCTAACATTCACGTGTTATTTGAATTATTTAACTGAATCTGAACCATGCCAAACAATGAAAGGAGTGTTATTTTTCTGTACAATGAAAATGCTCCTTTTAATAGCAGAGACCGCTCAATCAGAGTAAAGACTAGAGTCATTTAAAATAATCTCTCTCAGATGTGTGATGAGAATGTTGTCCACACAATGGGCCAGCAGCTCCCTCCTCCCCCGAGAGCAGAATTCTAATTGCTTCACACACCATCCTGATAGGCTGCTTCCCTTGCGTTGGAGAGAGGCTGAAGAGGAGGCAAGGGAGAAGAGAGAAAAGAGAGGAAATGGGAAAAAGGTGGAGTGGGGGGGCAGAGAGGACAGGGGCCTATGGAAGAGCAGGGGAAGGTAAGGTAGCCTCTATCTAATAATACTTTGTATTTTCATTATACTATTGGTCTGAACCCTCCGCCCTGCCACACTTTGGGCAGCTAGGTGACCCAGTGGATAGAGCAGTGGAAAGTGGTCTTAGGAAGACCTGAGTTCAAATTTGGCCTTAGACTCTCACTGTGTGACCTTGGGCAAGTCACTTAACCCTTCCTGCTTCAGTTTCCTCATCAGTAAAATGAGGATGATAATAATAGCACCTATTTCCCAGGATTGTTGTATGGATCAAGTAAGATAGTAATTGTCAAGGTCTTAGTACAATGCTTGGCACATAGTAAGTGCTACATAAATGTTAGTCACTATTATTATCCTCTGTGACTCTTTTCCCTCTCTGTAATCAATCAATAAAGATCTATTATGAACTAACTATGTGTCAGATATCATGCTTGATGCTAGGAATACACAGACAAAAACGAAGTAATACTAGCCCTCAAGAAGCTCATATTCTATTAGGAGATACAGCAGATATACGTATAATTATATACAGAACACATACAAAGTATATATATATATATATATATATACACCATGTGCTCAGAGAAGATACTAGTAGATACTATTTAAATAAAGGGAAACTTCAAGTAAGAGGTAGTACTTATGATGATTTTTGAAGGCAGTAGAGCACCCAAGTGCTTATATGTATACATATATATATACATACATACATACATATATACATACATACATGTACATGTTTGTTGACTGACTGGCTAGGGAATGTGAGGTGTAGGAAAGGATGGAACGTATTCCAGGCATGAGAAACAGCCTATGCAAAGGCACAGAGATCAGAGATGGGATGTCTGTGTGAAGACCCTGGGCAAGTCATTTAAACTCTCTGGACCTCAGTTTCCTCATCTATAAAATGGGGATAATAATAGCACCTATCTCCCAGCTTCAAATGAGATAGTATGTGTAAGTATTGTGTAAACCTTAAAGTCCTATATAAACATTCGGTTTTATTCTAGAGAATCCAGTCAACATTTAGGAGCCCTTTCTCTGATTCTTTTAATATTTCCCTGCTCACTGATTCAGGGTTTGGACTGTCCATCTATTAACTCTTGTGCTTGCCACCTAACAGGCTCACCTCCTTTTCTAGCCCATATAGCCTTGATGATTTCTTTCATATTACTTCTACTTCTGCTTTGAAGTCACCAATAGTGGCCTGCTGTAGCTCCCCATGTATCTTTCCTTTATCCTTTTGGTCAATAATAAGTGCAGAGCTTCTAAGAGTATGTGTTGGCCTGGATGGCCCCTGATGTTTCTCCTAACTTATAAATTCTGTTGTTTCTGTGACTCTGAGTCTCAGTTTCTTCCTAATTCAGGTAGAATTAGGGAATAAGCATCCTTTCTTTGCCACTCTCCATGTTATCTGAAAACTCTGATTGAGTCCTGAGTTCCTGACACTGGGACAGAAGATGTAGGTGCTCTCCCTACAAAGAAAGTTCTGGAAACCATGGTCTTGTCCTCCTGTCACCTTGAGCCCTGTCCCTGCAAAGAACTCTAAAGAGAGATGTAAAACTTATCCAAGAGGAGAGAGTGACAGTCAACAGAAGGTTAGAGGAGTAATTCTTGGGTCCTCAGAAAGTCCATCCTCAGGCTGCTGAAAATCCAGAAAGGAAGAGATCATTTTCTGTATGGAATTCAAATGCCTCTTTGTCCAATCCCTCTTGATCACTGTCCCCCTTCCACTGTTTTAGAAATTATTATTACTAATAACAGTAAGAACAACAGTAACAATTACCTCATGGATTTGTCATGGCCAATAAAGTGTATCATGACCCAGCAAAACCATTACTAGGACTGTGCCTCAAGATATCAAAGAAAGAAGAAAAGAGCCTGCATGTACAAAATTATGATAATCCTTTTTTTGGTGGTGGCAAAGAACGAGAAATGAAGAAGGTACTCACCAGTTTGGAAATGGCTGAAAAATTATGGCATATGAATGTTTTAGAATACTGTTGAGCTGCAAGAAATTATTAAAAAGACTGTTTCAGAGACACCCAGGAAGACTTTTATGAATGGAGGTAGAGTGAAGTGAACAGAACCAGAAGAACCCTAGACAATAACAACATTGCTTTAAAAAAAATAACTTTTGAAAAACATATATCAGATCAATGCAACAACCAACCTTGATTCCAGAGGAATTATGATGAAGATTGCTACTTGCCTCCTGACAAAGAGATGGGAGACATGGGAGACCAATATTTTTGAACATAGCCAATGTAGGAATTTGCTTTGCTTGACTGTGCATATTTGTGAAAAAAAAAAAAAAGAAGGGTGTTGGTTTTTCTTTTTCTTCTTTAGTGGAGGAAGTATGAGGGACAGAGGGCTCAGGAGGAGAAAGTAAGGCTGGTGACCTGCACAGCCCTCCCTCACTCAAAACAAAAGTCAAGTGTAAGTCATGTCATCCTTTCTCTGATGTTATGGTTTTCTTTGAAAATGAAGGCTGAACACAACCTGTGAGTAGCCCAAGCTGCCAGAGTGGGGACCCAACTAGCTAGGTAACCCAGCTCATCTTCTCCCTTCTGTCCCCCTCTCCCCCTCCTTTGGAATTTACTGGCTAGACACCCTTCCTTCCTTCCTTCTTTCCTTGTCATTCCCAAAACCTTCAACTCAGTGCACTCTGAAGGCCATAGGTTGGACAACAATAGGTCCCTGCCCAAGCTCCACTTAATGGCTGGCTTAGAGTGTTATCAACAGTAACAGTTTCTCTTTCCCTCCCAACGTGATTTAGTTATTTTTTTATTTTGCCCATAAAAAGGGCCATTCCCTGACTACTTCTTAAAGAGGCCTATTCACTCAATGGGCATTACCTCCCTCTGAGTGAGTACCTGAAAAGGCCAAGGTCTCCTTTTGCATCCTGGGCCATCTCCAGTCATTCTGATGAATGACACTGGATCCAGATGGCTCAGGAGGAGAAAGTGAAGGTGATGACCTTGCACAGCCCTCTCTCACTCAAAACAAAGTCAAGTGTAGGTCATGCCATCATTTCAAAAATGAAGGATGAACACAAAGAGGGAGAGAAAATAAATGCTTATTATTTATTAATTAAAAATTTTTAAATGTATTAGCCAATTTTAATTAATTTAATTTAATTTTAATTTAGCTAATCGCCCAAAGGGCAATCAAACTGTGCATACTCTTTAATCCAGTAATACCACTACTAGGTACAAAAATATTTATAGCAGCTCTTTTCTGTGGTGGCAAAGAAATGGAAATTGAGGAGGATGCCCATCCATTGGGGAATGGCTGAACAAGTTGTTGTATATGAATGGAATGGAATACAATACTATTGTGCTATAAGAAATGATGAACAGGCAGACTTCAGAAAAACCTGGAAAGATGTGAATGAACTGATGCTGAGTGAGGGGAGCAGAATGAGGAGCACATTGTACACAGTAACAACAACATTGTGATGGACTTAGCTCTTCTCAGTCCAATGAACCAAGACAATTCCAAATTACTCGTGATGGAAAATGGCTGTTGACATTCAGAGAAAAAACTCTGGAGTCCAAATGCAGACCCAAGCATACTATTTTCACTTTTGGGGGGTTTTTTCTTTGTGTTTTTCCTTTTGTTCTGTTTCTTCACATGTTTAACATGATTGCACATGCATAACCTGTATCAAATTGCTTGCTGTCTTGGGGAAGGGGGGAAGAGAAAGAGAAGGGAGAGACAGAATTTGGAACTCAAAATCTTATAAAAAATAAATGCTGAAAACTATCTTTACATGTGATTGGAAAAAATAAAATTCTGAACACAATTGCACAGAAAGCTAGAAAAAAATAGAACGTATCAGCTACTGATGATGAATCTCTATATTTAGCTCAGGTGTTCGACATACTTGTTGGGGACCTGTTCTTGAGACTCTTGGCCATGAAAAGTATCCTGGCTATGTATAATCTGGGATCTTGGCATCTGGCGCTGGAAGAAACCTCACAGATCAGTTGGCCTAATCAATTTGTTTTACAGATGAAGAAAGTAAGGCCCAGAGAAGAGAAGGAGTTCGGCTAAAATCACACAAATAATCCATAGCAGAGCCTGGGTTGGAAGCCGGTGCTGTCACTTCAGATCTAGTCCCCTTTTCCCTATACCAAGGAGCTGCCACCATTTGCACTCCACAGGACAGTTGTGAATGCAAATGAAAACAGTTGATAATTATAAAGCGCTATACAATTGGCAGCGATTATTAGTATTCATATTGTTATTCATGGGAGGGCTCCTAACACCCAGAGACAGCTGCCAGACGTGACATGTCACTTGGGGACTATTTTTATTTGATGGGACTTGTGGGAGGGGAAGTCTGGCATTCCCTCTGTTATTAGGAAGCACAGGCTTAGTCTGGTCAGTTGAAGAAGGCGGTGCTCCTGACGTGCCAAAATGAAGTACAAGCCAATGAGCATGATCTGCTACAGTCTGACACAGCCTCATCTTTTGTTGAACAAAGACTCTGTCTTGTCAGAGAGTAACACAGTGACCGATGGCTGATCCGGATGACTTTGGTGCATCTCTGAAAGTTGACAACTAATAAGTTAATATGTTCATATTTATAAAGCATCTGTTGGCATGGTTCTCATAGATGTAGAGCTGGGAAGAACCTTAGAGATCATCTAGTTCAGTCTCCTTGTTTAAAACATAAAGAAACTGAGGCTTAGGTGTGCCTAACTTCAAGGAATAAGGAGGAGCACTTGACCTCCCCCTTGATACTTGACCCTCATCACATCTCATCTGCAGTATTGTGCTCAGTTCTGAGGAACACAATTTAAGAAGGAAGTTGACAAGATTTGTTTAATGGCAGTTGTGTTTCACTTTGTTATGTTTTAAATCATCTCTAGACTCCTTGTGTTCTCTGCTCTTGCATTTATTACATTTTTCAATAATAGATGTGGGGTATCATAAAAAAAGGAAGTTAATAAGCTGGAGAGCATCCAGAAAGGGGCAACTAGATGGCAAAGGGTCTTGAATCCATGACTCACTGAAGGAACTGAGCATGCTTAGAGTGGAGTGGGGAAAAGTGACATAAATAGTTGTCTGTTTGGCCCCCAAAAGGAAGAGCCAGAAACAATGGGTAGAAGTTGTAAAGTAGCAAACCAAGACTTGGTGCCAGGAAAAACTTCCTGACAATTAGAACTGTCCAAATGTGGAATGGGATGAAGGAAGGAGGGAGGGAGGGAGGAAGGAAGGAAGGAAGGAAGGAAGGAAGGAAGGAAGGAAGGAAGGAAGGAAGGAAGGAAGGAAGGAAGGAAGGAGGGAGGGAGGGAGGGAGGGAGGGAGGGGGACTTATTGGCCCGATAAAACCTTACATAGAATGCTCTTCTAGCTAGCATTTGTTCATCTAAAGTGTCTTTCCTACCATAACGAAATGCTTCATGGTGAAGAAAGATAACCTTGGACTACAAAGGGTCAGTAGCTATCACTAACTGGCTCTGTGATCTTGGGTAAATTATTTGGCCTCTCTGTGTCTCCAAGTCTCGTTCATGAAATGATATGAAAATACTCATAAATCAATAGACACTTACTAGGTCAATATACGAGGTATTGATGTCCAGAGTTCTGTTGCCTTTCCCTGGCTGGTTGGAGAGCTGGCATGGTGCTGAATGGCCCTTTGCATAAAGACAATTGTTCTTATTCTAAGCCCCATTTTTCTCCCTCCTTGTCATTTTCCTAGTCTTGATTGGTAAGACCCTAACTTGGTTTTAGTACCATTGCTTCTGATCCCAGATTAGCTTTCCTACCTGTCTGCATAGTCCTCAGGTCTCCCTTGGGGACTGGTCAATTTTAGAGTGCTCTTGGAAGAATTCAATGTCTCTTGTGTCTTGTTGACTCTCACACTTTCGACTAAGCTCACTCTTGTTAGTTACCTGCTAATCTCAGGCACCGTCTTCCTCTCCAACTCGAGTAGAGAGACATACAGAGCAGCCTCATCACAACAAGCTCACCAAAAGTGGGGGTGTTATTATCTCCATTTTACAGATGAGGAGACAGACTCAGAGAGGCCCAGTTGTCCAAAATAATATGGTTAGGAAGGAGAAGAAGTAGGACTCAGCCTCCAGTGTTCTGACTTAGGATCACAAAATATAGAACAGACTAGGTAGGCACTATGGATTCTGCCCTGTGAGTATGCACTGTGAGGTGCCTTTGTTTTTTAGCTATTTACATAGCTTTCATAAGGCGACATGGCATAATGGATAGAGAACTGACCTTCCTAGCCAAGAAGACCTAGGCTCAAATCTGGCCTTTAACATAAACTAGCTATGTGAGTCGATTAAGCTCTAAGTGCTACAGACAGCCTTCTAGGACTACATGGTACAAAGCAGATATTGACTGAAGTTCCTTATCAGGGACTTCCCCATACCAGTGAAATCATAGGTATACTCCCTGACCTTATTGCTATCCCATATGGAAATTTGGAAATAACTTTACACATATCCTCTCATTTGAATTGCACAGCAAAAGTACCATAGGTATTATCATTCCATTTTACAGATGAGGAATCTAAGCCTCAAAGAGGTTAAGTGACTTGGTCAGGATCACACAGCCGGTCATCATTAGAGGCAAGATTTGACCCAGATAGTGCTAACCCCAACTCTGCCAGACTATTTCTGGACGTCTGGCTCTATCTCTTGGAATTCTATCTTCTCATCTGTCAATAAGGAGAGTAGACTCAGAGGGCTTCCAAACAGCTTTATATCACATGAATCCATGAAATGAATGAATAGAAAAGCCTTTATGAGACACTGTGTGCCCAGACATTCCACTGAGTGCTGGGGATACAAATACAAAAGAGAGATGATGGTCTCTGCCGTTGAGGTACTAACATTGTAAAGGGGAAGACAAGACATATAGGGGAGTGGTAGCCAGGGGAGGGTGAGGTCAGACCACAACATAAAGGGTTAAATGTGCTGTCATAGATCTGGGGCTGGAAATGACATTAAAAGTCATCTATCCAACCTCATAATTTTACACCTGAGGAAACTGAGGACCAGAGAAATGAATTATTTGTCCAAGAGAGGAAATGGTAAGAAAAGTGTTGGCTCTGGATTCAGAAAACCTGGGTTCAAATCTAACCTCAGAAGCTTATTACCTGTATGGCTTTTAGATAAATCATTGAATCTCCCTGGGCTTCAGTGTCTTCAGCTGTAAAATGATGAGGAGGGGATTGGATCACAGAGTTAAGGATTAGAGCTAGAAGACTCTCTTTCAAAATGGTCTCCGAGATCCTTTCCAGCTGGAGATCTGTGATTCTATGATCCTTCCACTTCTCAATCTGTGATTCTTACTAAGCCCAAGGTCACACAGGTAATAAATAGTAGAGTCTGGATTTGAACTCGGGTCCTCTTCAGGACTCCTTCCACTATGATGCTTCATTTTGTAGTAATGTAGGCAGGGGAAAGGCTGAAGTGAGAGTAAATCGGTCATGTGTTGGGGACAATGAGGAGGCCACCCTGCCTAGAACAGAGGGTGCATGATGGGGAGTAGGGGGACTGTAAACTTCAATAGACTGGGTGGGTTCAGACTGTGGAGGGCCTTGAATGCCAGGCAACCCCCTCCCTGAGCTATTGTGAGGATCAAATGAGAGTATGTATGTGAAAGGGCTTCAGGGAATACAAAAGCCCCAGCCTGAAATCCTCTGAAAGGGTCATGGGGGTGATTCTGAAGAGATCCTTGAAAACATGAACAACTGAGTGCAGATGCTGGGGTAGGCGGGGTTCTTCTCCACAATTAAAGCTAAGTGCCTCAGAAACACGCAACCCGAGTCAGCAGGGATTGGATGCTCTGTCCTTCGGTACAATGAGATACCTTGGAGCAGTGGATGGGCACTGGTGGCATCCCCTCTCCCCTCCCCCTTCTCCTCATCTGCTCCTAGCCTCCCACAACCACTGTCCCCTTTTCCATAGTCTCTCTTCCTCCATCACTGTCCCTTTCCCCTCCGTTCTCCTTTCCTTCCCTGGTATTTTGTCCTGCCCTCTTCCTCCCTCTCCTAGTTACTATATCCTCCCTCCTCCCCCAACCCCATTTTCTGTTCTCCTTCAGGATTGCTTCCTGTCCTCTTCACTTTCCTCTTCCAGCCTTTTCCTCCTTCCCCCCCCCCATCTACTACCTCATCCCATCTTCTCTACTTCTTTCCCTTTCTTTCCCTAATTAATGCCCCCTCTAGCCTTAATTTCCTTTGTTGCCTCTATCTCTGAGCCTTCCTCCATCCCTCTTATCTTGCTCCTTCCTTTCCTTCTCCCTTCACTGTTCTGTCCCCTTTCTGCAACCTCCCTATCCCCTTCCTTAATGCCCCCTCTCCCCCTCCCTTCTTTTCCCTCCCTCCCTTCTCTCCCTCCTGCTCTTTCCATCCCTGTCCCTTCCCTCCCTGCCTCCATCCCTCCCTCCCTTCCTCCCCCAGCCGCAAAGGACAGAGCATCCTGCCAAAGATTCTCAGTGGAGTGGCCAAGTGGCCACTTTGAATCCTGAAGTTTCTTAATGGAATTTCTCTTCCTCCTCCAGCTCCTTGGCGTCTCTGAAACATATTTACCACTTGTAATAGAGGTGGGCTGATCAAGCTGCTGCCAATTTCTCCATCCAGTCCCTGGAGGGAGAGGGGCTACATTAAGCAACTTGGACACTCCTCAGGGACTTTTTGTCCCTCCCTGTCCTTCTTAAACAGTTAGGGGAGAAAGCCATAGGAAACAGATGTTCCTGGAGGAGGGGGGTGGCAGCCAAAAAAATATGCAAAAAACTCCAGGAGAGTTAGTTCAGTTGGCCCCAAGTGATAAAAGCTGCTTTCTCCCCATATTTGATCCATTAGCTATCAGATTTGGGGGTAGGTAGGATAAGAATACATATTTCCATAAGTAAATGCCCCAGACCTTACTTCTTAAAATCTATTAAGATTTTTAAAATAAAACCTAGCTCATCCTTCTTCATGTATCCTACTCCTTCCCTATCCCCAGCCCAGTCCAAGAAGCACGCAGTAAGTACCTACTACATGCTTGGCACTATGCTCCGCAAGGGGGAGGCTTTTCCTTGCCCCTACCTTCTAAGCCTTACCCTCTGAGCTGCACAGAAGAGACTGGTGATGCTAAGGCCATTAAAGGTAGAATGGTGCAGGAAATGGAATAGAATGGATTATTGGTCTCTAATATACTTTAGGTTTGAAAATGTTAAACTAGATGCTTTTTAAACTGGCACAATCTGTGTGCTGATGTCCCTCCCAGCTCTGCCATTTCATGTTCCAAGGTCCTTTCCAGCTTTAGTATGCTGTGTGCTAAGGTCCCCTCCTATTCTGATAGTCTATGTTCTAAGGTTCCCGCCAATGCTCATATTCCAAGTGCTATGTTACAGCATCCCGTTAGCTCCAAAATACAATATTCTTGTTCTCTAAGGTCCTTATTTCTAAACTCGTCCATGATGGAGGAATATGCTGGGTCTTCCCTTGGGTTCACAAAAGAAAGAAAAAATGTTCCCCAGCTTCCCAGATAGGAAGACATAGAGCCTCTGGTGAAATATCCCTTTCTTTACTGCAAACGGGAATAATCTGAGTTATTGCGGTATTGGTGGGTATATAAAAAACTGGGAGGAAGACTCCTCAGGCGCACTTCCCTCAGGGGAAATTTTTGAATGTCTGTGAGTAAGGAAGCAGCTGCAGTGGCCGGGATGGGTATGAAGGATTCACTGGACCCAGCCCTCCCATTTTGAGTAAACTGAGAATAGAAGATTATGGGACTGGGCTGGGCTGAGGTGGGCCAGATGTTGGGTACTTGAAAGAGCCATGGTAGGGACCTAGACCACTTCTGAAGCTGCCTCATATGGCCCAGGGAGAGGCCAGACCCAGATGCCAGAGAAATAGGACTGGGCTGGAAGTTATGCCAACCCAAATGTCAAGGTTAGAGCAGTCTTGGAAGATTCCTGGATTCTGTGACTCATAACCTTTTCTTTTCAATTATTTAGTAAAACCACTTTTAAAAATCTAGCAATCGTCTTGAGTGAGCTAAGAAGAAAGGACTTTAGCCATATTGAGGCTGAGAGTACTTGGGCAGTCTGGGAACCCCAGGGACCAGACAGGCAGGAGTGAGTGGAGGGAAAAGGCTGAAACAAATGGGGCTGTCCCTCCTCCCCCCGCCCCCCATAGCTCTGGGTTAGAGGCCTGTTAGAGACAAGACACCCTCGGTTCCACCTGGGGTCTTTTCTTTACATCCACCTGAGTTTATTGTAACTGAAAGTTGGACTGAGACAGGATTTGGTTCCACGATGGAGTCACTTCCCTCTCTTCCTGGGCCTTCAGCACTTGGTGTCAGAGGAGATGGAGAATCATCAGACAGAAGGCACAGTGCATGGTATATGTGCTCCTGTTGTCCCCAGTTTGTGGATCTTGTCTCCTCCACCAGACCAGGAGTTTTCCCAAAGGCACAGTCTGCCTCCTTTCCCAACTTCCCAGTGGACTCCATCCTGAGTCCTCTAAACTTTAAAAACCAAGCAAGATCCTCACCCAGTGAAAGGGGCAAGCATGTGACCAGCTGTGGCCATGACTCACTGTTCCTTCAGGCCAGAGCCCTTCCCCAAAGGAGTATGCCTATAATACAAAGGAGACAACCAGATGTTGCCCGCCTTGGGAAACTAGGGATCTTACTAAGGTTCTGAATGGCTTCCTGAAAGAGTTTCAGAGCTTCAAAGGAGTACTAGCTAGGAGAAAAGTCACAATAGCTTACATCTACACAGCGCTCTCCTCATGCCAGAGGGCTAACGAACTGCAGGGTAAATCTTGGTTGTTCGGTTATTTTTCAATCATTTCTTACTCTTTGTGACCACATTTGGGCTTTTCTCAACAGGGATAGTGGAATCGTTTGCCATTTCCTTCTCTAGCTCATTTTACAGAGGAGAAAACAGAGGCAAACAGGCTTAAGTGACTTGCCTAGAGTCACACAGCTAGTAAGTGTCTAAGATTTGAACCTGGGGAGATGAGTCTTCCTGACTCCAGGCCCAATGCTCTATCCATGTGCCACCTTGCTGCCCAGGAAAGGGATCTGAGAAAGCATCAATTACACACACCCTTATTTTACCAAGGAGGAGATTGAAGGTGGTGTTCTTTCAAACCAATTGAACATTAATTGTCTCATCCCTGCAGGGGTGGGAGAGTGAGTAGGGGAGATGGGTAGTGCCCATCCTGGGTGCTGGAATAAGCATTTATTGAGTACTTACTACACATCAGGCATATATCATTTACAAATATTATCTCATCTGATCTTTGCAATAACCCTGGGAGATAGGTACAATTATTATCACAATTTTACAGCTGAGGAAAGTGAGGTAGACAGAGATTAGGTGACTTCCCCAGGGTCACACTAGCTAGTTAATTTCTGAGGACAAATTTTAATTCAGATTTTCCTGAATCCAGACCCAATGCACCACCCAGCTGCCCTTCCAGATGGGTCTTCCTTCCATGGTGACAAATTACAATCCATTTACACCTTATTAGATGTTTTCTTGTGGTTCTGTGGCCAAAACAACTCTCTCCCTGTGGTTAACCTTTTAGCAATGAACCTCTCTGTCCCTAAGTACAGTCATTGGTTGGTCTATCATAAGTTCCTTGAGTAGAGGGACTGTTTCCCTATTGTCTTTGTAACCCCAATATCTGCAGTAGTGCCTGAGACTTAATAAATGCTGACTGGATTGAATTAAATTAGTCCTCAGAGGACAGACTCACAGTCCATTGCTGGACACATATTTGGATTGGGGCTGTAAGAGGTCTTGAAGCCAAGCTCTAGCTCAATCCCATCATTTTAGAAGAGGTCTAGAGAGGTAAAGAGATTTAAACAAAGTCACATAAGCAGATCTCAACCTAGCTTTTCTGATTCTCTTTCCTGGGTTCTGAATGTCAATGACCTAGAATGATAAGCCACAAGATGAAGTAAGTGAGATACTGGACTAGCAGTTAGTAAAACCTGTATTCAAATCCTGACTCAGATGCTTTACTAGCTATATAATCCAAGACAAGTCAAGTGCTCTGTGCCTCAGCTTCCTCATCTGTAAAATAAGAGGGTTGTATTAGATGATAACTTTAGGGTCACTTCAAGCTCTAAAGTTAATGATCTTGGGAGCTGCTATAGTGCCCTGACCCTTACTCCTGAGAAATGGGGCAAGGGTAGGTGAGAGAGGGTTCTCTGGACTACGTGGCACTCATCTTGCCCTATAGGCCACCTGCTTCAAGAGCCCAGTCATTTTTATGCCACTAAGAGGCATCAGAGGAGGGCTTTGGTGAAGTGTTGCTTCATTAAGCATGGGGGAAAAGAAAGCCACAGAAAGAGGGCTGGTGGAGCCAGCTGAAGGATGCCTCCAACCAGGGAGTGTTCAAAGGCACTCTTCTGCCCACAAAGATCTCGGTGGATGGCGTGATTAACTGAGCTCTGCAAATTGTAACCCTTTCCTCTAATGCACTTTCCCTGAATTAACACCAGGGAGAGGCTCAGGGTGGTGAGCCCACGACAAATTGCTGGAATGGGCAGTTAAACGGTGAGGTCGAAGGTTAAATGAACTCGGTTGTTTATGAGGACACAGCCCGCATCCATTTGCATTTTAATATTCTCTCAGTAAGACGGAAAACCATTTTGAGGACAGCTTGTTTGGAAATCCCATTAACGGGTTATTTATGGGCCTCCTGACTGCTTGACCCTTAGCCCTGTTTTGTTAAACATGGGCTAGACATGGATCAGATGGGCAGCGGGCCCGCCGCTATTGTCTGCCATCCCACTAAATGTCATCCGATTCAATTATTCTGACTCTGACACTTTCAAAATTATTACCCTCATAATGCGCAATCTTCTCTTTTTTTTCCTTTTGTCAACCTTATTATTTCTATCTTTGTAAAGAGACGACTCTGTGAATTGGGCCCTTCCCCAGGTAAGCAGCATTTTGGGGAAACACATGGCATGTCCTCCCTGCTCCTTCCAGGTCACAGATGACTCCAAGCCAACTAACTACAGGCCAATGCAGAGAACAGGAGGCTTCTTGGCCCATTTTATGTTACAGAATAGGAGGAGAGAAAAGGAAGGGGGGACCCAGGTCTTTTCTCTCTGTGGGTTTACCATGGGGATGTCAGCTACCAGGTTCACAGGTCAGAAGAAATTTCTTAGTATGGCAACCAAATTTTAATCTTTTTCATCTTTTCTGGAAACGCTGAATGTCTTGGCAAACTGAAAGACAATGGTACACAGATCAGTTTGGGTTCTGAAATTGTCCTTCACTCTAGAAGAGGACCAATAGCATCAAGAAGGTGATGTCTTGACTTGCAAGTGAATTGAATTTAAGTGAGGCAGAGCTGTGCAAAGCCATCAACATCACTCTCTCCTCCAGAGTCATCAGAGCCCAGTGGCAAGTCATAGGTCAGGATGACTGGAGATAGCCTTGATGCAGCAGGAGACCTTTTCTTTAAGTATTCCGTGGAAGAACGCAGCAAAAATAGATGTAGAGTCACAGAGGACCTCCTTAGAAGCCAGTCAATCCAACTCCTTTTTTAAAAATGAGGAAACTGAGGCCCAGAAAAGTTAAGAGACTAGCCCAAGGTCACTTAGGTAGTAAGGCTCAGAGTAGGATTTGACCACAAATCCTCTCTCTCTAAAGCCAATGTTCTTTCTAATAATAACTTGTGCTTTCATAGTGCTGTAAGGTTAATAGTGTGCTTTTTTTCCCATGACAACTGCATGAGGTGGATAGATAAGCCCATTTTCTTCTGACCTCTTGGACCTATTTGAATATTTTAGACAGAAGAAGCAGGGAGTTAGAAAAGCAGGGAGAGTCTTGCTCCTTTGCTAAGAAAATGAGTACACCCTGGAGGATGTACCCTGAAGGGAGTGGATACCTCCTGGGAGACAGGACACTCAGGTCTGGTCCTGCCAAGAGTAAAGAAACAGCTCAACTCTTCCTGGAAATGCTTTCTGTTCTTACCTGCCACCCCTAGTTGGGTGAGAATTCATGAGTGCAGTCCATCCATTTTAATAACTTCCCAAGGCACCCTGGGTGCTGTAAGAAAAGCACCAGACTGACTTGGGTATGAATCCCAGCATCAATGCCTGCTACTTACATGGCCCTCTGCACGTCACTTCACCTTCATGAGCCAGAGCTTCCTCATCTGAAAAAATGAGAATAAAAATGGCTCCTCCCTCCCTCCTTCACAGAGTTGTGAGGAAAAGTGCTTTCTAAGCCTTTAAAGTGATATAGAAATGTGGTCTGTTAGTGATAGGGTTGGGGCCTATTTCCACACTTCCTTGTAGTCCAGTTAAGTGATGCCAACTCTGTTACAAAGGAGAAAAGAGCCCAGTCTGAGCCACTGAATGAGGTAAGATTCATTCAGCAAGCATTTCTTATTCACCTACTGTGTGCCAGTCACTGAGCTAGGTACTGGGAATGCAAGGATAAAAGCAAACCAGTCTTTGCCTTCAAGGGGTTTAGAAGGGGAATATGGGAGTTTGATTGGAGTCCCTGGTTTGTTGTTCTTCCTCCTCCACCCCAACACACACACACACACACACACACAACAGTAACATTTATTTCTCCCCACCCGCGGTACAGCAGATCACTAGATAGACAGACAGACAGACAGACAGACAGACAGACAGACAGACAGATAGATAGATAGATAGATAGATAGATGACAAACAGATGAACAAGTTGATTTATAGAAAGATCAATAAGTTGATTGATAGAAAAAGATGAGAGATAGAATGAAAGAGAGATAGATTAGATGGAACATTTCTTAAGTGTTTACTATATGCCAGGTAGTACTGTATTAAGCACTAAGAATCCAAATACAAGCCAAAAGACAGTCCTATTCTTCAAAAGACTTTGAACAGGGGAAGACAATACATTAAAAAGAGGTGAAAAGATGGGGGAGGATAGATACCCTCCCCTGCCTTTTCATCTCTTGAGTTTTCCAAGAATATATAGCCTTCATTCAGTCCTAAACAAGAGACAGAGATGGGTAAGACATAGTCACAACCCTCAGAGTACTCTGGCAATTTTCATAAAGCATAAGCCTAGAAAGATATGAAAAGGGGGGAGAGGGGAAGGGGGGGAGAGAGAGAGAGAGAGAGAGAGAGGAGAGAGAGAGAGAAAGGTGGGTAGAGAGATAGATAGATAGATAGATAGATAGATAGATAGATAGATAGATAGATAGATGATAGATAGATAGATAGATAGATAGATAGATAGATAGATAGATAGATAGATAGACAGACGGACGGAGGACAGGTAGGTAGGTAGGTGAGTGGGTAGGTAGAAATAGGTATATAGACAGACAGGCAAGCATAATAAGTAGTAATAAATCATTCTATTTGTATCTCCTTTGGTACCTCTCCTTCCTTTTCTGTGTAGCTTTTAAAATGCTTTGTTGATGCGCTTTTCTCCATGTCTATCACTACTTACCAGCCCACCTTTCCCAACCCCAGTAATATCTATATTATTGATATAGATAGTCAAACAAAATAAATTAGCCCACTGGCCAGGTTTGAGATACCCATCTGGCTCTATATCTTTGGTCCAGCACCCTTCTGCCAAGAGGTGGAAGGTGTTCTTTACCTTTACTATTCTATACACTATCATCTGTTTTGGGGGTTTGTTTGTGCATTTTGTTGGGGGTTTTTTACATCATGATTGGTTGCTGCTTTGGTGAAGAACTTTCTTATCCCTTTTCCATGTGGATGCTTAGAGATGGTTTCCAAACCCTCTGAACTATCGGAGAACGGAGTTGAAAGGAAAGGGCTTTAAAGGTCATTTAGTACAACCTCCATAAGTTAATAGATCAGGAAACTGAGTCCCAGCAAGAAGAGACTTATTCAAACAGTTACTAAGTGACAGTCAGAACTCAACTATTGGACAGCTCTGAAGTTAGAATGTTTTGCTTTCTTTTTAGTCAAAATCTGTCTCCTACCTCCCTGTAACTGCTCCCATTGTTCCTCTGGATCAATGCAGAAGAGGTCTAATTCTTCCTCCATCTGCCAGCCTTTCAAACATTTAAAGGCACCAGACATATCTCTTCCTTTATATATCTTGTCCACAGGAGAGGCCTTCAGATACTTGGTTCCCTGAATCTTCTCTAGGTTGAACAATCCCATTTCCTTACATTGATTCTCACATAGCATGGCCTCAAGTCCCTCCACCAACAGGATCACCTTCCTCTGGAAGTCTTCTAGTTTGTTAATGTCCTTGCTAAAATGTTCCCCCAGAAAAGGACACAGAAGTACAGATAAGGTCTGACCAGGGCAAAGGACAACAGTCCCAACTGCCCCAGGTCTCCTAATACCTGTCTACACTGCCTCAATCAGATCCATTCCCAAATCAGATTCTGGAATCAAATATATATACATATAAAGACAATATACTCTGTGTGAGAAGACAGGAGGTGGAAAGAACCTCACACAGCAAGAAATGTCGCCGGCCTCTTTACAGTCATATTTCTGAGTCTCCAGTTGGAAACAGGGAGAGAAGGGAATTTTTTAACTGCAGCCAGGACTCTGGACAGCTCAGCCTGCCAGCACAGAAAGCTCAGCCTTTTATCTCTCTCACACGATGAGCAGGGCAGAGAAGCCAAACCCTTCTCACCTCCTTGTCAGAACTCTGGCTCTACAGAGAGCATTCCAAGCTAAGCCCTCTCAGCAGAGGCAATGGAAAGCGTTGTGAGGATGGACATCTGAACCCTCTGCTCACCTCTAGCAAATGAGGAGTCCTGATCCCCCTGCTCAGGAGAGGAAAATAATAGGATTGGAGGATTTAAAACTAGAAGGAATCTTTGCTATCACCTAGTACAAATCCCCTTGTTAAACAGGAGAGGAAATTCAAGCCCAGCGTAGGAAAGAAACTTGCCTGATTACCCAATAGGGCAAGGATTTGAACCCAGGACCCCTGCCTCAAAATCCAGCTCTCTTCCCACTTACACTAGCAGCCTAGCTCTGTTTCTGGACTCTGAATGCTGGGGACACCTTTGTCAGTATTTGCATTTCAATGTGAATTGTATTCCTGGGCTCACAGTCTGGCTGGGGTTTTCTGAAGGAAAAAAAAAAAAAGCTTTTTTGACCAAGTTTAAAATAGATTTTTCTGTATGAATTGGCCGTCTGTGGAATTCTCCTCCTTCAGTGGTTAATTCAATCTTAATAGAACCGGATTTTTTTTCCCCTCGAAGAAAAGAGAACAATATGTCTTTAGAACAGGTTTATAAAGTGTCATGATTTTTCTACTAATTTACGCTGCATTCTCCCCCTTTAAAATGTTAAATTACCTCATTGTATCTTTGAATATCCTATAGGCTTGGGCCTGAAATTAAGCCTGCTGTATGGTTGTCTAAATGGCCACAATTTGCTGTATGAAATGCCCTGATTACAAGAGCAATTCACAGCAATCCTGATCTCCGCAGAAGCCCATGCAGGCGCTGGGGACAGAGTTTATATCTGCTGATTGGACCCTCCAGTTGAGCTGATGGTGTATCCACCTGGCGCTGCCTGGGAGAGGGGGGAGGGGGGATGAATGGGGAAAAGATGTCACAGATACTTCTGCTCCTTCCAGGCAGAAAACTGCTCCCCTGGGGCCCCTGCCATCCTCACTGGGGGTTGGGAGGGGATGCCTGGATGTGCCCGGAGAGAGCTAAATGTATTGTAGAGTATGACATTGTTCTCCAGCCAGACTGCCCTGGCCAGAAATGTATGGACTTGTTTGTCAATTGCCCAATGACTGACACCCAGAAACTAAGCTCTGGCCACACACATCTCTAGCAATGGAGCATGGACCACTGGATTGAATTCAAAGGGACCTCAAAGGCCACCTAAAACAACCTCTCTTTTTCTAATGGAGAAAATGAAGATTCAAAGTGGGGAGCTTGCCCAAGAGCACATGGCTGGTAACCATCAAAGTGAGGATTCATACCAGTGGGTTGTGAGCTCCTTGAGGGCAGAGGCTGTCTTTTGCCTTTCTTTGTATCCCATGTTTAGCACTTTGCCTGACACATAGTAGGTGTTTAATGAATACTTTTTGACTGAAAAAAATCCATCCTTCATTTCAAATCCAGAGAGTTTTTTTCCTTCTATTACACCACATCACTGGAACAACTTAGAATGAAGGTTTTACATGCTGGATTATTGCTTTCAATTAAATAAATAGGTATTAATTGCCTATGGGCTCCATGTTGGGTACAAGTGATACGAAGGCCAAAGGCTATATAAGATGGAGCCCCTGCACTCAAGGGACTCTCAGTACAGTAGGGAGGATTAGATATGTATACAAATAAGTGAGATCCCAAGGGGGATGAGCTAAGTACAAAGGAAAGTGGTCCAGAGAAACTGTTTTATGAGACTTAGAGAAGAAAGGATTGCTTCCAGCTGAGGGAATCAGAGAAGAAGACTTTGTAGAAGATGGGAACCATGAATGGGGCCTTGAAAAAAGGAAGGACTTCAATAAGGGTGATGAGGGGAACCGAATAATTTCTAGGTAAGGGAGAGTGTCATAAGGAAAGGCATGAAGATGGGAGATGAGAAAGGGCAAGCTGAGAATAGAGGTTGGGAAATGAACTTATATACAGAGGAGCATTGTGAGATGAGGCTTTGATTGGGGAATGACTGACCAAATAAGTTATGGAACACGAGTAGAATAGCATTTTCTACATAACATGACAAATATGAAGAATTCATAGAAGAATGGGAAGTCTTATTTGAATTGATATAAAGTAAAATAAGTAGAACTAGGAAGGGGATACTGGCATAAGTATTTTAAAAGTATTTAATATGGACCAAGCACTGTGCTGTGCTTTTTACAAATAACATCTCTTTTGATCCCCCAAATATTGTAGCAATGTAGTTACCATTATCTCCATTTGATGATTGAAGAAACTGAGGCAATCAGAGATGGAGAGACTCCTAACAATGTAGATGGAAGGAATGACAGCCCAGAAAAGTTCTTCCTTGTAGCAAGCTATAGAATCCTTCTCAGTAACCATCCTTAAGCCCCCCCAACAGTTAACACACTGGGTTCAGATTCTTTTAAATGTTTAAGAGGTCTTTAAAGGGGAATGCAACCTGGGAAATTCCAGTAGCATATTTGAAGAGAGTGAATCGAAGTAAAGAGGACCTGGGCAAATTATGTCCCTTATTGGGTCCTACTTTGACTCTCTGTAAAATGAAGGGACTAGTCTAGTTGATCTCTGAAGTTAATTGGTCAGCAGGCATTTATTAAGAGTTCACTATGTGCTGGGGACTATGCTGGGCACTTGGGATATGAAGAAAGGTAAAGGTGATTAAGGAGGGTATGTGTGGGGAAGAATATGTAAATAATAAGAGATATGCACAGTGGTGGAAGGTAACTTGAAAGGAGAAAATAAGGTGCATTCCTTCTCTAAATCCAATGATCTCTGGACACCTCTGAGAAAGACTATCAAAGGCAGGGGTGTTGAGTTTTATACACTCTAACATGAGGCCAAAAAGACTTAGTGGTCACTCTTTTGATATCAAAGGACCTTTTAACAAACATCATTTATCTTATTCAGATGTAGTCCAGATGGGGATGACTTGAGCTTGGGGAACCTGGGCAGTAAATGAAATATTAAAATGATTTTAATGTTTACCATCAAGTGCAGAACCTAGGGATGCCTGCACCCGAGGCTGCCTGACTTGACATGGAAGTTGGGAGACAACTGAAAGTCAATTTCCTTAATGCTACTGGGAGGAGAACATGAGCCTGGAAACTCATCCATCATCTTAACACACTTCGTTATGGACTCGGGAAGGATAAAGCTTTCATCTTCCTGCGCCAGAGAGTCTTCTCAATTAGCATGCGGGGAGGGCGGGTGGAGAAGAGTGAGGATGGAGGCAAGAGGAAATTCTTTCTCTTTAGCAGATGTCACAAAGGCATAAGATTCCAGGGATAGAAAGGATGGACCTTAGAACATAGAATGATGGACTTGGATGAGACCTTCAAATGACAGAAACACAGACTTTGAAAACTAGAGAGACCTCAGCATCCACGCAGTCCAACCTACACATAAATGGAATATTTACTATAACAACGCAGAACAAATGTCCCTCCAACCTGCTTAATGCCCTCAGGGGCTGGAAGATAAGATGGAACTCACGACTTCTAGGAGCAGTTGGTCCCATTTTGGAAAAGCTCTGTTAGGAAGTTTTTCCTGACTTCTAACCCAAATTGGTCTCTTTGCGCTTCCACACACATGCCCCTTTGCTCCTGGTTCTTCCCTCTGGGGCCAAACATAGTAAGACTAATCCCTCCTCCATGTGAGTCCTTCAAATACTTGGAAAGGTTATAGCCTACACTCTGAGTCACATCTCCTGGGCAAACATTCCTAGTTCCTTTGATTGATCTCCACATGACATGGACCCGAAGTCCTCGTGACCCTACTCTGCACAAGCTCCTGCTCATCAGTGCCTCTACTAACCCTGTAGCTCCTAGAACTGGACACTGCTTCTTTCCAGGGAGATTTAATGAAGCTGGAGTGCAATGGGACTATCACATTCTTCTTCCTGGAAACTGTTTCCCTTAATGCAGCCCAAGACAGATCACATTAGCTTTTTTGACTGCCATATCATAATGATGACATATATTAAACTAAGACCTCCAGCTCTTTTACAGAACAACTACTGTCTAGTCATGCCTCTCCCATCTTCTACTTGTAAGGCTTATTTTTTTTGTACCTAAGTGTAAGAATTTACACTTTTTCCTATTTAATGCCATCTTTTAAAATTAGCCCAGTGCTCTAGTCTGTCAACATCTTTTTGGATCCTAACTTTATTGTTCATTGTGTGTTATCCTTCCCAGAGTGGTACCATCTGCAAACTGGAGGAGCATGACATCTCTGCCTTTATCCAAGTCATTAATTAAAATGTGCCATATATATGTATGTATATACATACATGTGTGTATATGTAAGTATATGTATATATGTGTGTGTGTACACACACACACACACACACAAACACACACATCTTTGTCCAAGTCATTAACTAAAATATTCCATCCATATACCTTTATCCAAGCCATTCACTTAAATATCACAGGGCTAACTAAGCACAGATCTCTTGAAATACTCCACTGGAGACCTCCCACTATGTTGATTTTGAAGCATTAACAACCACTCTTTGAGTTCAGCCACCTAACCAATTCTGAATGTATCTAACCACATTATCACCAGATCCATTTCTCTCCATTTTCTCCACAAGAATATCATGAAATATTTAGTCAAAAGTTTTGCTAAAATTGAAGTAAATTATATCCATAACATTTCCTTCTCTACTAGTTTAATCTGTTGAAAAAAAAAAGGAAATGAGTTGTCTGGTATGACTATGTCTTGATGAAACCACTCTGACTCTTGGTAATTATTGCTTCTCTTTCTAGATGTTGGCTACCCATCTCTTTGATGATTTGTTCTAGAATTTTCCCAAGAATTGATCATCATTGGTCAGTAGTTTATAGACTGAGTTTTCTTTCCTCTTTTAAAAAAATCATTCTCTAATAGCACCTCTTCTATTTTCCATGATTTTTCCAACACCCCTGACCATGACTCAGTAATTGTTCCTGCTGGTTCTTTCATAGCTTAAGGATATAGTTCATCTAGAAGAGGTGATTTAAACTGACCAAGAATAAATAGGCACTCTCATTATCTCCTTATTTTTCTTAGATTATCAACTTAGATTATCAACAGTTATTTGTATTCTGTCACTTATAGTACAAACATAATTTTGCTTGGTCAAGAGAGCTGGAGAAATACTAATTAAGCAATTCTAGTTTCCTTCTCACTGTTGTCAGTTATCATTATCCCATCTACCATAAGCAAAGGTTCTAGGTCTTATTGATATTTTTCCCTCCGAACATACCTAAGGAAAAGCTTTGGTTATCCTTCATTTCCCTCACCAGCCTCGTCTCATTCTGAGCCTCATTCCTATCACTGCTTTTAAAAGACCATATCACACTCTCATATTCATCCCCTTTTACTTGGATTTGATTCAATCTTCTATACATTTCTTTTTAAGATCTCAGTTGATTATTGAGTTCTTCATACATCTACATTGGTTCCTTCAGACAAATCCCATTTTTTCTCCCCATTGAAGAAAATTGACTCCCTTTGTGCCCTCAGAATTGCATTCTTTAGAATTTTCCATCCCTCATAGGTTCTCCTTCCTGTACTATTTAGAACATGGAGACCTACCTGTCTTTACTCTGTGCCCTTTAAAATCTGCTTTTGTTAGAAAATGATACCATGTCAGATTTACTCTTTCTCTGTTATAAATTCTGTGAGAGAATTACTTGCCCGCAAGTTTGCCATCATTCCAACTTCAGCAACCGGTTCCTCTCTGTTAGTGAAAAACAGATCGGTAGTACATTTGTCCCTTTCTGTTTCTTTTATAAAATGAAAGGCAAAGCATACAATTTCAGACCTGGAAGAGACCAGAACTGGGAGTGATAAGGAAACCTATGGAAACGCAGCTTTAGGTTTGATGTAATGAAAAATTTTCCAAAAATTAGAATTAGCCAAAAGTGGAATGAGCTGCCTCAGGAAGGGTAGTTAACTACTTCTAAAAGAAGGAATTCTGTAAAAGAAATTCTCAGGTGGTAGGTTGAAGTTGAAGGTTTCTGAGGTCCCTTCTGGGCCTATATACCGCTGACCTAACTGAAGTCAATCCACACATGTTACAGTCAGCGCATAAGACTCTTTCACTTTGCCAACAAACAAAAGAACAACATGAACATTGACAGGTATTTGTGCAAGGCAAAGATTTTTTATCACTGGAGGATTTACACATTGTTTAGGCTTTGGAAATCACTAAGTCTAACCCCATTATTTTGCTGATGAGAAGCTGAAGTTTGAATTCCAGTTCTTCTATTATTATAAATGTGAACTTCTATAAGCCACAACCTATCTAGATCTCAGTCTCTTTACCTGTAAAATAAAGGAGTAAGACTAGATGACCTCTACAATCCCTTCCAATTCTAAGTGATATAATCCTAATCAGTGTCAGAGCCAGAATTCAACCCCAGGATTTCAGATTCCAACTCCAATATTCTTTTGACCACATCTTGCTGATTCTAAACCCAATAATTAAGGTACAGATAATTGACAAAAATCTATTGACAAAAGGCTACTTGACAAAAAGTCTTGGCAAAAGACTTCTTGACCGGTTATTCAAATCCAGGTTTCTGCCTCATCTCTTAGGGTCAAAGAGTTTAAGCAATTTGGACAAGGTCATACCATAAGCGACAGTCAAATCTTGAACCCAGGTCCTCTGGGTCTGATGTTCTTTCCGTAATGATCATTTCCCTCTGTTTGGCAAGACATTCAAATCTTCCATTGTCTCACTCTGGACAAAAGATTATGGCTAGACCTTTTAACCAGCTGAACATCTGCTCTGTATTTAACTGTGGTTGACCACAATCAATCAGTACATCAGTGCCATCCATGTGCAAACAAACCCTGGGCATGGTGCTGAAGGGAAATAGGGACACACAAGATCCAGTTCCTTACTTTGTGGGGCTCACATTCTACCTAGGGAGACAGGATGAACTGGGTTTTCTGTTTCTGCCTCTCCCAGACAAGTTATATGACTTGCCTAAGGGTAGTTCAGTGGGAAAAGGACTGGTTTGGGAACTAAGAACATCTTGGTTCTGTTTATTGGGCAAGTGGTGATGGGAAAGTCACTTAACCTCTCTCTGCAACTGAATTTCCTCATCTGTCAAATGAAGGTGTTGGACTAAATTATTTCCAGTTACTTCCATCCTTAAATCTATGAACCTATTGAACCTACTCCCTCTCTGATTATACATTCCTGATTCCTCCTTCCCTCCTTGTCTTCCTCTTGAGAAGTAGTACAGAGTGGATCATCCTTGAAGCCAAGAAGACCTGGATTCAAATCCTAACTCTGACATATATTAGCAATGACATTATGGAGGTCACTTAACCTTTCAGTGCTACTAGGCAACTCTCTAAGACTCAGTTCTAGATAAGTTGTTGATTTGCAACTTGGTAGAGAGTTTTTCCAAGAATAAAATTATGTGTCCCCACCCCTCATCCAGATAAATCTTTCTCCTAAGCCCTGGTCCCAAATATCAAACTCTATTGAATAGCTCCTCCTGAATGTGGATGTCTATGGTTATCTCATACTCAATATGGCCAAAATGGAAGTCATTATCATCTATTTAAACCTTCCTTCATCCAAACTTCTCCCAGTCACTGAGGTTTGATATCTGACTTGGTTCTTCCCTCTTTGTTACCCCACTCCATTCATAATCAGTTGCCAAATCCCATTGAGTCTACCTCTAATAGGCATACCTTTCTCACCACTCACACACCCACCACTCTGTTTTAGACCCTCATCAGCTCTCATGGGAGCTATTTTAAACTATTATAATTACCTGTTAACTTTGCGTCCTGCCTCCTCTCCAAAACCCACCCTTCACAAACTACCAAAATAATTTCCCTAATGCACAGGACTGATCTTGTCCCTCTTCTGCTCAGAGATATGCAGTGGCTCCCCATTACCACATATTCTCAGAAGTAACTTGAGAAGTCATCTAGTGTAATCTGTACCTGAACAAAAATCCCTTTTACAACATCCCCAACAAATGCTCACTCAGTCTTTATTTGAAATTTTCATTTACGGAGGAACTCTCTACTTCTAGGCAGTCTATTCTGTTTTTGGACAGCACTAACTGTTAGTAAGTTTCTTCTTACTTTCAGCTTAAATCTGCATCTCAGAAATTTTCATCTTTTGCTCCAAATTGCTCCCTCCAGGACCCAAGAGAGCAAGTCTAATCTCACTTCTACCTGATCATTCCTCAAAAGGACCTATTTGTACAAAAATACTTATAGCAGCTCTTTTTGTGGTAGCTAGAAATCAAGAGGATGCCCATCAACTGGGAAATGGTTGAATAAACTTCAGTATGTATTGTAATGGAATTTTATTGTTCTATACAAAATAACAACAAGGTTGATTTCAGAAAAGCCTGGAAAGACTTACATGAACTGATACAAAGTGAAGGGAGCAGAACCAGAGTAGTAATACTGTGCAATGAAGAATTGTGAATGACTTGGTTATTCTCAGCAATACAGTGATCCAAAACAATCCCAAAGGATTCATAATGAAAAATGCTATCCACCTCCAGAGGAAGAACTGATGATGCTAGAATACAGTCCAAAGTATTCTTTTACTTTCTTTTTTCTTTCTTCCATTCTTTTTGCTGTTCAACGGTTCTTGTACAAAATGACTAATATGAAAATGTTTTATGTGATTGTACATGTATAATCTATATCAAATTGCTTTCCATCTCAGGGAGAAGGGAGGAAAGGACAGATAGAATTTGGAACACAAAACTTTAAAAAACCAAATGTTAAAAACTGTTTTAACATATAATAGTAGAAAAATCATATATATGTCTATGTGTATACATATTATGTATATTACATATTATATATATTACTATCCCTCAATATTATATTATACATGTAATATAATGTATATATTATACATATTATATATATCTGTGTATATATTATATATAGAGATATACATATAGATATATTTATATATATATATGTATTACCAAGTACTTGAACACAACAACCACAGGATCATGGACTTCAAGCTGAAAGACACCTGAGGCCATCTAGTGCAACCTTTTCATCTTACAGATGAGGAAGCTGAGGCCCAAGAAAGTCAAGTGAATAGTCACATAGACCGTAAATGGTAGAGATGGGATTTTAAACCATAACTTCTGACTAAAAAAGCCAATGCTCTTCCCATTGTACCATAATGCAGGAAGCCTGTCCCAGTCCTTTTCTCCCACCACCATCACCCCTCCCCATCTCTACTGTGGAATGCTTTACCTCTGAGATTCCTTTTCCTCTATTCAGTACATAGCTTGCATGGACCTAGTTGTTTCCATGTTATCTGCCCTGAATATGATTCCCTTGAGGGTATGGACCATGTTTTTGCCTCTCTTTATATCCTCAATATTTAGCACAGTGTCTGGCACATAGTAAGTGCTTAATTAAACCTTGTTAACAGACTGTCACCTGTCCCCTTTAAGTCTTCTCTTCCCATAGGGTAAACACCTTGACTCTCCCCCCACCCATTCCTTTAAAAGATAGCAAGATCTGAAGGGCCTTCAGCCTTCTGATCACCCCCTCCCACATGTTCTTCAGCTTTACCAACATCTTTCCTGAACTATGGCACTCAGATAAAATAATAGTGGGACCATCACTTCCTAGGTTTGGAACATTTTTCCTCCTTTAATGCAGCCTGAAGTTGTATTAGTTTTTTTGGCTGCTCTCCCTCACTGTTGACTGGTGTTGGACTTGCAGGCCACAAACAAATACTAAGATACACTCATATAGACCAACAGACAGGCTAACCAATAGACAGAGAGACAGACAGAAAGATAGAATAGATTGGCAGATAGATAGATAGATAGATAGATAGATAGATAGATAGATAGATAGACAGACAGATAGATGATAGATAGATAGAGAGATAGATAGGTAGATAGGTAGGTAGGTAAAAGAGAGAAAGAATAGACAGATAAAGATAGATGATAGATAGATCAATGGATGGATGAAAGAAAGAAAGAAAAAAGAAAGAAAGAAAGAAAGAAAGAAAGAAAGAAAGAAAGAAAGAAAGAAAGAAAGAAAGAAAGAAAGAAAGAAAGAAGGAAGGAAGGAAGGAAGGAAGGAAGGAAGGAAGGAAGGAAGGAAGGAAGGAAGGAAGGAAGGAAGGAAGGAAGGAAGGAAGGAAGGAAGGAAGGAAGGAAGGAAGGAAGGAAGGAAGGAAGGAAGGAAGGAAGGAAGGAAGGAAGGAAGGAAAGAAGAAAGAAAGGAAGAAAGAAAGAAAGAAAGAAAGAAAGAAAGAAAGAAAGAAAGAAAGAAAGAAAGAAAGAAAGAAAGAAAGAAAGAAAGAAGGAGGAAGAGTAGACTGGCTGATAGATGGAAGGAAGGAAAGAAAAAAAAGAATGGCAGAGAGATAGATTTTTCAGGTGTTCTTCTGGGCCGTATTGTCATCAAATAAAGAACTAGCTACTAAAGTAGAAATGATGGAAACCTTGAAGGGAAGTGACTTCTCTGTCTTTGAATTTGTGATAGAGGAGAGCAAAGCCAAGCATAGTCATGGAACCTAAGATTTTTGGAAGCGTGTATTTCAAAGAATTCAGAGAAAGAATTGTTATTCTCCCACGGACTAAACTTCTACAAGGACAGTCAATCCAGGAGAAATGGGAAGCTCTCAAGAATGAAATTCTGAAGACACAAAGAGAAAGAATTCTGATGAAAAGGATGAGGGTATCTAAAGAAACCCATGTGGATACACAGGAAACTCATCAATCAACCTAGATTTTTCAAATAGTACAGAAGATTGAAGGAATGACAGACAATGAAAAATGAATACAAAAGAGTGACATGGTCCTGTGAGAATAGTGTCAGGAGAACTAAAGCTCCGAATGATCTGAGCCTGGGGAGAAATGGTAAGGAGAAGAAAAAGGGATACTTTAGCTATGTTGAGTAAAATAAGAGTATCAAATGAAGGGTGGAACTGCTGCTGGGGGGTAGTTAGGACAGTGACAGCGGATGAAAGAGAAGGAAGAATTACTCAACTCTAATTTAGAGTCTAATTTCTTTGTGAAGAAACATAATTTTTGGATTATAAAGGAAAAGATAAAAATAGCTAAGAGGGAGTTGAAATCCATGAATAATAAGGAAAAAGCACCTAGATACTCTTGATGAGTACCCCAGATATGTGTATTACTTAACAGTTTTGACAAGGGTATGGATAAGGTATAAATGATATAACAAAAATGATTGGAGCTGGCTGCCCTAGTGGATAGAGTACTTAGAAGACTTAGAATCAGGAAGACCAGAGTTCAAATCCTGCCTCATATACTTACTTGCTGTGTAACCCTGGACAAGTCACTTAACCTTTCTCAGACTCAGTTACCTCACCTGTAAAATCAGGGTAATAGTAGCACCTAAGATAGGGTTGATGTGAGATCAGATGAGTTAACATATATAAAGCTAAAGCTTCCAAAAGAGGGCATTTAGAATGGTGAAGGGTCTCAAGATCATGCCACGTGAAAGTGGGTTGATGAAACTAGAAATATTTAGCCTGGAGAAGAGAAGATTTAGAGAGGAAATGATACCTGTGCTTGAATATTTGAAGGGCTGTCATGTACAGAATTCATCTTATTCAGCTTGGCTCCAGGTGGTAGGACTTCCTTACATTTATAACTGTCCAGCAATAGAAAAGTTTCCAATGGATTGCATAGTTCTGGTGATGTTCAACCAAAATTCTGGTAACTATTTAGACCCTCTGTTATAGAAGGGAGCCTTGGTCAGGGATTGGTTGGATTTGGTGGCCTCTGGGAGTTTGTGATTCTTATGATAACTTCCAGATAAATGACCATCTAACCAAAGACACCCCCATTTTGTACTTGTGACATTGATTTTTTTGAACCTGACTGCAAGACCTTACATTTGTTCTTATTAAATTTCATTTTATTAGATTTGACCCAAGATTCCCATCCTTTTAAGATCTCTTTTTAGATCTTGAGTCTTTCATCCAGGCTGTTGATTATCCCTTCCAGCTTTGTGTCATCTGAAAATTTGATAAATGTTCTGTCAGGGCCTTTATCCAAGCCAACTGACCAATAGAGACTAGGCTTCTTGAGAGAGGGAGTGGCACGTTCAGATCTGTGCTTTCAGAAAATCGCTTTGGCAGTTGTGTGGAACATGAATTCGAGATGCCTGTTCTTGATAAATCCATGTCAGCAACAACAAAAAACAAAACAAAACAAAACCTGAACTCTACTAGAGCCTTTCTTTCAAGTGAACATCAAATTACTGACCTTGCAGATGAGTTGAGAAAATGTAGCTCCCTCCCTTCTCTGTAGAGAGGGGGGACTATGGATGTAGAATTTTGCAAAAAAGTCAGATTCAATTCATCTGACTCTGGTTGGTTTTGCTAAACTGCATTTTATCTGTTATTTTTATCACTCATTATAAAGAATGGCTCTCTGGGAAAGGACAGGAGAAGGATATATTTGAAAATGAAAATAATATAAAAATAAAAGATATCCAAAAACTAAATTAAAATGTTAATACTACTACTAATAATAATGTTCTACAATTTTCTCCATGACTTGAAGTCAAGTTCATTGGCCTATAGTTTGCAGATTCCATTCTCTTCTCTTTTTTGAAAATCAGGATAGCATATACCTTGAGGTACCTACCTCCCCTGGTGGGCCACAGTCCTTCAGACATCACTAACAGAGACTCAGCAATCACATCCCCCAGGATATCTTTCAGGTCAATAGGAGGTAGTTCATCTGAACCCGGTGACTTGAACTCTATGATGAGCCAGGTGCTCTCTATCTCCCTAATTAACATTGGGGATCACCTACCTATCAACAGGTCTATCCTTTGCAATCCTAAAAACATTTTTCTTGGTAGAGAAAAGAACAACCCATTAAAAAATAACAGGCTCTGCCTTCCAATACTGAGTTCCTATATACCCAGAGCATGGGGGTCTATCTTTACGTAAATCTTGCTCCTTTCCCCTTGCCTTGTTGTCCTTGCCTTGCCTTGCCAACCTCAGCTCTTTTGAAGCTTGAGCTCTCCTAATTTTATTCTTATAGGGTGGCATCATGCCTTTGTATTTGATTCATTCTTTAAATGAAGTCCTTCTTTCAGTCTGTGCTGGTCGATGTGCACCCCTGAGCAGCTAAATCAGTATCTTTAGACAACCCATCTTCTTCTTCACTAAAATGGTTTTTCTTTGTGGAATGGATGTATGACTGAATGAATGAATGACGATGAGCAAATGAATGAAAACATCGATGGCGCTTGGCTGCAGAGGACAAAAACAATTCTAATGGGTGGGAGGTCTACGGAGGCAAACTTTGACTCCATGGAAGGAATTCCCTAGCCATCAAAGCTATCCGCCAATAGAACGGGCTGTCTATTAAGGTAAAGAGCTCCCTGTCACTAGAGATGTTCAGGTGTGGCTGGATAATAATAATATCTAACGTTTACAAAAGACTTGAGGTTTACAAAGCATCTGACAGATTTTGTCTCATTTGATCCTCATAATTCCATAATATAGATCTTATTGCCTACCTATTTAATAATTATAATAATAATAATAAATGAGGGAGTTTAGACTAGAGGACCCCAGAGATCTATCTCTCTCTAGCTCTAGAAGTGTTGGGATTTAAAGAGAATCAGATCTCTGCAGGGGACAATGATTCTACTCATTTGAGGGGTCCCTGAGGACCTTACCCACAGGAGACAGGGAACAAGTCCCTCATGTCCTCAAAATGGTGCTATATGAAATGATACGTCCAAAAGTATAAGGAAAGGAACTATCACTAAGGACATTGGAAGGGTTGCCCACAAAGTCAGTCAATTATCAAACATTTATTAAGTGCCTACTGCTTGCTAGAGATACAAAGAAAGGGAAACTTTCTGCCTTGGAGTGTTCGCATTCTAATGCGGGAAACAATATGTAATTTATTCTGTTCAAACAAGATATATACAGGATAAATTGGAATCAATGAACAGGGGGAGAGGGATTGGGGAAAGGCTTCCTTCCTATAGGAAGTAGGAGTTTAGCTGGACCTTGAAGGAAGCTAGAGAAAGCAGGAGGTGGAGATGAGAAGGGAGAACATTCCAGGCATGGGGAACAAGGAAATGACTTGAGTTGAAATTCAAAGAGCCATTAATGTAATTTCTTTGAAAGAAATTTGTATTATGTAAAGGGGCTAAGAAAAAGAGGTTAAGGGTGATGGGTAACATAACATCAGTGACTGGCCCTTCCTTCCCCAAGGCTCTAGGGTGGCAGTATCCATGTGGATCTTCCAGCCTACAGATATAGCTCTGCCCTAGCCCTTTCCACAGCCACCATATCTCTTGTCAAGACCTGAAATGAATCAAAACCATGAGTTGAGTAATAAATCATCTTCGGTTGAGATAACAGAGTAGCAAACCTGTCACCTTGGGGGGTGGGGGTGGGGGTGGATTTCCCAACCAAAGACACTCATGAGAAAGTTTTTATAGTTTTAGGAGGAGAGGGGGAAGAAGCAGCACGAGGTAACAAGGCCTGGTCATGGGACCCCAGTTGCCCTTAGCAATCTGGGCAAGGAAACCCACTTCATTCTGGCTGTTTTGGCCTAAATGCCATGAATCCTAATGGCAGAGGGCAAGGATTCTAGAAGTTGAGATCCAGATTGAAGCTGGGCTCCCTACAAGGCAAAATCCTGGGGTAAGAGTGAGAGGGACCCTAGGGTATGGCTTGCCTCAATCTAATCAAGAGTATTTTAAGAGGAGGAATGTAAGGACATGACTGAAATTCTGACCTTACTAGAAGTGGCAGTCCACATCACACTTGGTATTAACAATTTCCTTTATTATATTAACAATTGTATTCCTCTCTATAGAGGGCATAGACAAGAGACTGGAAATACACACACACTTAATGGCACAATTGGCACCTGGGAGACATTTCTAGAGGTCCCTAACCCAAACTTCTCATTTTCAGAGAAGAAAATGGCAGTTCAGAGAGGGGAATGATTTGCCCAATGTCATACCGCTAGGAAGTAAAATTTGAACCCAGATCTTCCAAGGTCAAACTCAAGGTTCTTTTCTCTTTATTCCTCCCAGTTAGTGTGGTCACCTTCTGAATGGGGTGGGGGATGGGAAGAAATCATGCCAGAATCATGCCAGAATCCAGGAACTCGCTTTCCTACCACCTGGTTTCTTTTAAAGCCACTTAATTTTCTTTCATAGCAGTGACCAGTTGGAAGGTTGAAGTCAGCCCCCGTTTTTTTGCTCCCCAAACTCAAGTAGAGGAGCCCCTGGTTTGACTGCCAGGATTCAGTCCCATTTGCTGGCTATGAAAAGAGCCGGCTTCTGTCTGTTCTATGTAAATGAAGCTGTTTGTAAATGGGAATCCATAATGGGGCTGCGCCAGCCCGTAGATTGTCTGGGAAGAAGCTTGACAATAGAGGGAAAGCTCTGGACGCAGGCATGGGGGGAGGGGAACACATGGGGAGTGGGGTATAGGCAAAAGCGCTGTGGGGGATGGGTTAGCCCAGATCAGAGTTCTGAGTCTAGAATCCAGTCCCAGAGTTCAGCCTAGCCCAGAATCCAGATCCCAGAAGCAGAGGCCACCCCAGCTTAGAACCTAGAAACCCAGAAGCCAACAAAAGAAAATGTGAGGGAGGTTGGTGATTGGGGAGATTTCTGGGAACTGGGATAAGGGGTTCTGTTCTGGGTTTAGGGAAAGGTCTAGAGGTCTATATAGAGGAAGGGGATGATGGAACCAATGTGCCAAAGAAGAGAGAGAAGTATCTAGTGAAGGGCATGTGCAGAAAGACTTGTCCATGAAGAAGGGAATATGCCTGATGTCCAGGAGAAGCAGATGCAAGGAAACTTCAGAGAAGTAACTCCAGCTAAAGGACAGACCTAGGGAAAAGGAGGAAGAGGAGGTGCCCAGTGACTCCTATGTGCAGAGAGGACATATCTAGTGAGAAGAACAGGCTAGATAAAGGATGTGCCCAATGGGGTATCAACAGCCCCTCCCATGGACTGACAGGTCTGAAAAATGTTAACAGGAGGTGGAGAAATAATAGAGAAGGCCTCCCTTTAAACATCTTACAGTCGTACTGCCCCATCTAGAACCCAGCCTAGAATTTAGGCATGAGAAATCAGACTTTAAGGTGCCAAAATAGTCCTCCAGCACCTCTGCACTGACCTCAATTCTCTTAGCAGAAGCCTGACCGAAAGAGTCCTAGACTACAGTCAGGGGACCTTGATTCCAATTCCAACCTAGTAACTAGTTGTATGACCCTGGGCAAGTCATTTCTCTCGGGGACTCAGTTTCCCCATCTGTCATATCAAGATAAGAATTGCTGCCCTGTCTAAGAGCAACAATAACAATTAGCCTGTGTACATGTCTATATATGCATGTCAGTTGTTATATACGTGTATACAGATATGAATATGTATCTTTAAAGCCCAGTGTCACACAGATAATAAATGACTGAGGCCAGATTTGAACTCAGATTTGAACTTCCTGGCTCCAGTTGTGGAACACCAACCACTGCTATTGTCTAGCTAGCTGTCCTTGCTGTCCCCAATCTGTAATTGGCTCCAATTTGGTCTCTAGAATAAATCTCTAGAGTTTGTGCAAAGCTTTTTATGTAACCCTATGAGACTTTGAGCTCCTTGAGAGCAGATACAGTTATTTTTTGCCTTTCTTTGTATCCCTAGCATGTAGCACAGTACCTGGTGGATGGCAGGTATGTAGTAAATGTTCATTGACTATTAACATATAATTATATATTAACATAATAATAAGTGGCAAGACATAACACGGTATATCACATAGAGATGGGAAGGGCTGGGTTCAAATCTTGCCTCTGCTGCATACTGCCTGTGAGCTACCTCAGTACCCGAAGGAGCTAAAGCTGTAAGCTTGGCATAGTGGAAAGAGTGGATTCCGATCCTCTGTCTAGCACTTACCTATCATCTATGGGACCTTGGACAAGTCACTTCAGTCACATGAGTCCGGGGCCTCAGTTTTCTAAACTATAAAATGAGTGGGTAGCCTCTAGGCCCCTTCTTTCTCTACATCAATAATCCCAAGAGGTGCCTGAGGCAGGCCCTATGTCAACAGCGACTTCTCAGCAACGGAAAAGGGAAAGGGAGAAAGAGAAATATGGAAGAAAAAAGAAAGATAGACTCAATCCAAGTTACCACCTCCACCCCTGGGCCTGAGCCAGTCAGGGTTGGGCACTGGATCCCATTCCGCAAGCCACCAAAGTTGACCCACAGAGGTCATCAACCAAAAGTTGAATATAATTCAAAAAAGAAAGGTACTGTGAAGGATCCACTTTATGAAGATTTGAGGCAGAAATGGGGGAAAAATGGAGGAGGGTTATTTAAAGAGCAAACTTCAGCTACCAGAAAAAGCCAACTCTCCAAAATAACCTGTTTCCAAATGGTTGCCAAAAGCCCTCTATTAATGTGTAATAAAGTCAGTCTGCCTTTCTTTATCTCTGCTTCCTTTCCTTTTTCTTTCCTGTCTTTTTTGTCTTTTCCTTCCTCTCTATGTGTTTCTCTCACTCCCCTTTCACATGTGTCTCTGTTTCTGTATCTCCATCTCTCCATCAGTCCATCTTTCTTTCACTCTCTCTAAATCTGGAATAAAACTCTTCATCTCCTTCTTTGTCACTACCTTCTTTCTTGCCTCCTCCTCTTCCTCTGTGTGCCCATTTGTACCCCTGTCTCCCTGGGTATCTGATCCTCTCTTTCAAGCGGTCTCTCTCTGTGTCTCTCTGTCTCTGTCTCTCCTCCCCCAAGTTGGCATAAAAATTATTTTCTGTTTCCTCGCCTCCAATTAGGTATTGATTAGAGTATCTGATTGAGAATGAGCACTTAATAAAAGTAAAGAAGTTCTGACATTTTATTTTTACTCTTGAATAAAAATGTTCATCATCCCGCTGAAAATGAGCCGTCACATTTTATTTAACAGCAGAAAAGATTTGTACATATGGCCCTGCAGGAGCCGAGGAATCTATTTTCATTATAACAAACATTGATTTTGCATTAAAAAGTCTCATTATTTGAGATAATGACTACTGGTTCCTTAACTATTCTTGTGGTTCCTAAATCATTAAAACGCTAACATTTAAAGAGCAAGTGGGACCGCAGAGGACCCCAAATCAGACCAGAAGCCATGTTCACTTTGGGCCCCTGTGCTGGACAGGATGGGGGTGGAGGGTTGGGGAGAGACACTGGAGATTCCAGATGAAAGAGAGACACAGTTTTAGAGAGAGATTAAAAAAAATAAAATAAAATGTTTCTGATTACCAAACCTGGCCATCCCCAAAGCCTTAACTAAATTTTTATTTTTGTTTAGATTTTTTTCCCATGCCACGCAAGTATCTATGAGACTTTTGGGGAGCCTCTCCCATTCCCCAGGTCTCATTTTTCTCATAATTAGTTTGAATAAATAGATGGTCTCTAAGGTCCTTTCCAGCAATGATAGTCTACATTCTTTGTTTTAATAATCAATGTTCTAACGATGCTCCCAGCTCTGATATTCCATGGTCTAAGGTCCCTCCTAGTCCTGACATTATTTCCTAAGGCCTCTTTCAATTGTACATTGTTGGTCCTAAAGCCTCTCCCAGTTCTGATTTTCTTATATTCTAATGCTCCTCCCAGCTCTGACTTTAAAGCCCTTCAAGGATATCCTACCTAGCATGTTCCTACTTCTCTAGTCTACTTCCCCCTTCTACTCTACTCCCTCCACATAACTGACCCTGGCCTCCTGGCTGATCCTTCCACAAGACACTGCACCTCCTTACTTGGTGCATTTTCCCTGTCTCTCCCCCATACCTGGCATTCTCTCCCTCCTCATCTCCACCTCCTGATTTTCCCTGGCTTTCTTCAAGTCCCAACTAAAATCCCACCTTCTGCAAAAAGCCTTTCCCAGGTCTCCCTAATCTCAGTACTTTCCCTCTGAGATCAGGTCCAATTTATCCTATACATGCCTTGTTTGTACACCATTGCTTGCCTGTTGTCTCTGCCATTAGAATGTGAGCTCCTTGAGAGCAGAGACTGCTTTTTGCTTTTCTTAGGTAGAAGAAGAAAAGCGCTTACCACAGTACCTGGCACCTAGTGGGTGCTTAATAAATGCTGGCTGATTATGTCTCTGACTCAGACTCGGGCCCCTCTCAGATACTCCGTTCTAAACACCCTCCCAGAGGTGACATTCAGTCATTCTCCAGTCTCTCCCAGCTCTGACACTCGATGATTCGAAATCAGTCTTGCTCAAGTCTTCATTTTTAGATGGTAAACAATGCCTAGCGCATAGTAAGTATTTAACAAATGCTTAATGACTTAACAGGGTGCTCTCTTGGGCTATGTGGTGACTACTGGGGCCTGACTGGGGACTGTAAACTGTAAGCGTTCATGTATTCAATTCGGTGGCACATACCTTCCCACCAAGAGGAAGATGAATAATTGGCAGAAGGAGAACAGAAAGGTCCCTGGCATCCATGTACCTTTCCCAGGTTCTGCTCCTGGCGCTATCCTTAGCACTTCCTCTGCAGGAGGTCTGACTGGGAATCTCTTTGGCACAGTCCATGTAACCTGAGCAGATTTAGGGGACTCAGCCCCATCTGAAGGCTGGGATAATGTATTCTTTCAGAAGCCGAGGCTCAGCTCTGAACAAAGCAGAATCCAGTCTGCATATCAATTCTGGGGGATTGGGAGGAGGGGAGGAGAGGGGAAACAGGACCAAGATGCTGGCAGCCTAGGCTTCTTCCATTGTGTAAGTTTAGGGACCTGGGGCACGCTAAACGCTAGTAGCCTCCTAAGTCACAGGAAAATGACAGGATCAGGACCCTCCTGTAGACTGGCATCAGTTTGAGTTCATGAGATCTTGATGACCACCTAACCTAGCCCCCTCATTTTACATATGAGGAAACTGAGGCCCAGAAAGACAGCATGACTTGGTGGATGAAGACTAAGATTTGAGAGCCAAGAAGACCTGGGTTCAAGTCCTATCCCTTTCATTATTAGCCGGATAACCTGAGGTGAGTTACATATCCGCTCTAGCCTCAGTTTCTCCTTCTTCATCTATGAATTACTGAGATAACATAAGGAAAGCATTTTTCAAACCTTAAATCATCATGTAAATATTATCAATTATTTATCATTAAAATGAGGACGATTATAAATACCTAGCTTACGGGCTTGTTGAGAAGTTCAGGTGAGATCATGTCTGTAAAGTGCTTTGCAAACCTTTGAGCATTTTCTAAATGTCAGTTACAATCATTATTATTGCCCAAGATCACATAGCTAATAAGGAGAGCTGAGACAGGCATTCAGGTCTTTTGAAAAGCTTTGTTTCTCTGCCTTTATATGTCTCACTCTGTTTCTATCTCTCTCTGTCTCTCTGTGTCTGTCTGTCTGTCTGTCAGACATACACACGCAGATGGAGGGGTGGAACAGCAGGGAAGAGGAAGACAGGACAAGCAAGACAGTAGGCCCTGCCTACAATATCGTAGCAAGCAGGCTGTTGGGTGATTTGTGGAGGAGTCTGCTACAAGGTATAATCCGCACTGCCAGGCTCTTGGTCAGCTTAAGCTAAGCCACTTTTTCTGAGGGGGTTTTGGCCAGCCCTTCCTTGCCTGTCGAAGGCAAGTTACAGAAACTAACTCTGATCTCTTTCATGGAAGGCATACCCCCAGTCAAGCCAAGGAAATCCTGAGTGAATGTTATCTATCCGACCCCTTCCTCAAGTCAGCATTTTCCTCTTCCTTTCCGCATCTGATTAGAATCAATCCCCCACCCCCATGCACACAAACACACAGGAATCCAGACACAGACACACTCACAGAAACATGGACACAGACAAAAAGACACACCCAAAGACTTGCAGAAACTACACATGGGAAGATACACAAAGAGCCAAACAGAGGCGGATCCACCCAGAAGCAGACCTAGGCTCCCCCACCATCAACCCACCCCCACCCCTTTGTATTAGAAAGAATCAACTCTGGGCTTCAGGAGGCAGAAGGTTGGCACCCCGCTGTCACCTGAAAGAAGAAAGCCTTATCATTTATGAGTCCAAGGAGGTGGAGAAGCAGGGAGGGGGATAGTGCTGGATGCTGGAGAGTGAAGGCTGAAGGCTAGAGGCTGGAAGCAGCAGCCCAAAGGAACTAAGAGATTACAAAGGCTTTGGTTAGTAATGATTTGGGGTAAACCAACAGAAAATCACATATATGTGTGTGCATCTATGTATGCATGTATATATACATGTATATAGATAGAGAGAGAGAGACAGAGAAAGAAAGAGAGAGAGAGAGAGAGAGAGAGCTGTATCTATATAGGTATATAGATATTTGGAGAAAGAGAGGATCAACCTCTCCCCACTAAAAGAAGTTTTTAACTCTGGAGAAAATAGAAAGAGGGATAGTTTGCTTGGAGAAAGAACTAGGCTCTTACTCCCCACCTTTTCCTATAGAGAAGAAAACTAAGAAAACCTCTTTTCTGTCCCCAATCCCCCAAATGTCTCTGGAGCTGAAGGACCCACATAAAGGAAAATAGATTGAGGCTCTGGCACTGGCAAACATCATAGCTTCTGGTACTACTACTGTACCCAAAGCACCTTTTTCATAACAATCCTCTTTCTTCCATTTTATAGAAGAGGAAACTGAAGGGGAAATGACTTGCCCAGGGTCTCATGGCTAGGAAATAGAACTAGAAATCAGGTCAAGGTCTCTAGACTTTTAATTCAGTGTTCTTTACCCTAAACCATATGGAAATTAAAATTAGTTCAAGCAACTGCCTCTGGGTTCTGAAAGAGGGGGGTGGGATGCTAAGTATGAAGAATTCAGAGAAACATCATGGAAAGATTTACATGAATTGATTCAGAGTGAAGTAAACAGGACCAGGAAAAATATTTCAATGACAGTAACAATACAAACAGAAAAAGAAATGAACAATGTCAACAACCACAAAGATACTAAACTCTGTTTTATGGTGACCAATCTTGGCCCCAGAGAAAAGTGAAGAAAATGTGCCGTCTCCCTTTCTTTGCAGAAGGAGGGGATTATGGTTGTGGAAGATTGGATAGACTCAACTTCTTTTATTTTCCTCTTTCGTTTTTTTATTATTTGTTATTTATTATTTACTATTTTATTATCTCTGGGTAAGAAAGAGAAAGGGCTCTATTCAGAAATATGCATGATATAAAAAATGGAATTTATCAATGAACATTTAAAAGAAAATAAGTTAATATTGTTGGTTAGGTTTGAAAAGAACCAGAAAGGAAGTGGGGAAATGTTAGGGGAAGGGAAATTGGATAGACGTAATTTGGGGAATGGGGAGAGAGAAGAGCCTAGAGAAGAGGAAACTAAAGAGGGACAGATATGCTACTTTCTTGGTTCCTGAAGACAGTCAGTTCTTTTTTTTTTTTTTTTTGCAACAGGGGCTGGTTTCTCATGGTTCATTGTTGTATCCATAGAATTTCAGTCTTTTTCAATCGTGTCTAACTTTTCAAGATCCCGTCTAGGGTTTTCTTGGCAAAGATACTGGAGAGGTTTGCCATTTCCTTCTCCAGCTCATTTTACAGATGAGGAAACTGAGGCAAACTGAATTAGGTAACTTGCCCATTTGCTTGTAAGTGTCTAAAGCTGGATTTGAGTTCAGGTCTTTCTGACTTCAGGCCTGGTGCTCTATGCACTATAGTACCCCCTAGCTGCCCATCCATTAGATTAGATGACCCATTTAGTCAACTGTCAACACCGTTTATTAAGTACTCACTATGTGTCAGTCATTGGGCTAAACACTAGGAATACAAAGAAAGGCAAAGACAGTCTCTGCTTTCAAGGACCTTATATTCTAAGAGAAGGGCATAACATACAAATAATAAGGGATGTGCAAGATATGTACAGTATAAATGGAAGGCGATCTCAAAGAGGAAGGAATGAGCAGCTGGAAAGCCTGGAAAAGGCCAAGGAGAGATTTGAGCTGAGTCTTGAAGGATATGTGACAAAGTAGAGTTGCAGCCCAATCATCTGAGGTTCTGCAAAGTTAGATCCAAAGTGAGGAGCTGGGGCCAGATCCCACCAACTAGCATTTCTGAGGATCTGTGCCAAGTGCCAGGAAAAAAATAAAACCAGATAAAATATTTTCTGTGCCCTCCAGGGTTTACCTGAAAGCCAAAAAGACTCATTTAGTATTAGAAAGTCTCATGCATTAGAAAAAGAAAGTAATAACACACTCGGAGCCATAACTAGGGGACAAGTGAGTAGGGCTTTGCCCCAGTGTGCCAAAACTTTACTGGGGGCCGACAGCAATTTTTGTCCTTCAGCAGGAGGGAAACAACTGAACTTAGTACCTAGTTAGCAAAAATAATCATTCAAGACAGGAAGCAAAAATATCCCCACCCCCACCCCCAGCGGTCTTCCCAGGAGCGTGTGAGGGCATGTTCATACTTCTTGCCCAAGGCAAATTTGTGCTACTTACCCATAATGCAAAAATGACTAGTTACAACTTTAAGCATCACTGTTTCCTGCCCCAGTCAAATAACATCGGAGATTTTCTCTCCAGTTCTGGACACACAATTTTTCTATCCCTAATGATATTTTTCTTCTGAGTTTTTAAAAATTTTTTGTTATGATATTTTGATTTTTACGTCACCTTCCTTTTCAAATATGTCAGTACCCACCAACCATCCCATGTAATAAAGAAAAATGGAAAGAGAAAATCAATTCAGCAAAACTAACCTCCTCATCAGCCTGGTCTGATAATCTGCACGATTCTCCATACTTGTAGTCTTCTACCTCTTCAAAGAGAAAGAAGAATATTTTCTTACCTCTTCTTTGGTCTTTCTAATTTTAAAGCCTTGCGATTCTTCTTCTTTCACTTTGCATCAGTTCATAAAAGTCTTCCCATATTTCCCAGAATCCAGTCAATAAGCCAATCAATCAACAAACATTTATTAAAATCTTTCTGCTAAGTATTAAGGGACAGTTAGATAGCACAGTAGATAGAGTGCTGATTCTCAAGTCAGGAAGACTCATTTTCATGAGTTCAAATCCATTCTCAGACATTTACTAGCTGTGCCACCCTGGGCAAGTCACTTAACTCTGTTTGCCTCTGTTCTCCATCCATAAAATGAGCTGGAGAAGAAAATGATAAACCCTCTTAATATCTTTGACAAGAAAACCCTAAAAATGGGGTCACAAAGAGTCTGACTGAAACAACCAAAGATGACAAGCCATGCATTGGTGACGCAAAGACAAAAAAAGAACTCTAAAGGAGCATATATTCTTTCTGGGGAGATAACCTGTACATATACAAAGAGACACAAGATGAACACAAAATAAATACGAGAAAGATAGAAAAGAAGGGCACTGATTTTGGGGGAGGTGGGGGGAGATCAGGAAAGTCTTCATGTCAATGATGACACTTGAGCCTAGTCTTAAAAGAAATAAGAGAGTCTATCAATTCTTCAAGATCATTGTTTCTCATGGTCCAATAATACTCCATTATCTTCATATGTCACAATTTCCTTAGCCGTCTCTCAATTAATAAACACCTACTTTATTTCCTATTATTGGGTAACATGTGAAAAAGTATAACTATGAACATTTTGGTATGTAGGATGCCTTTCCTTTTGTCCAGCAATAAAAACTCCACATCAAAAGTCACATTTTTGTTAGTATAATTCTAAATTGCTTTTCAGAATGACTGGACCAATTCACAGCTCCATCAACAATTTCTATTAGAGTGCCTGTCTTTCTGCAACCCTCCAGATTTGACTATGCTCATCATTTGTGGTCTTTCTCAATTTGCTGGGTGGAAAATGAAAGTTTAGAGTTAATTCAGATTTGCATTTATCTTATGATTACTCCCCAGGTCCTCAGTTAGTTGACACTAAGCTGGAGTCAGGGAGACCTGAGTTCAAATCATGCCTCAGACACTGAAACCCTGGGTCATTTATTTAACCTCCCTCTGCTTCAGTTTCTTCATTTGTATAACAGGGAGAATAATAGCACCTATCTCCCAGGGCTGTTGTGAGGATGGAATGAGATAATATTGGTAGAGAATTTAGCATAATCCCTAGCACATGGGAGGCACTTCGTAAATGTGTGTTTCCTTCTTTTCTTTTTAAATTCAGTTCTCTTCTCATTACCCCATGCTGTTCAAGTATGTGTTAAACTTCTGTTCTGTATTTTGGTTCAGTATTTTCAGTTATTTATGACCCCATTTGGGGTTTTCCTGTCAAAGATACCAGAGTGATTTGTCATTTCCCTCTTCAGATCATTTTACAGATGAGGAAACTAAGGCAAACAGGGTTAAGTGACCTAGGGTCACACAGCTAATAAATGTACAAGGTCAGATTAGAAGTTAGGTCTTCCCAATTCCAGACCCTTTACTCTATCTACTGAGTCACACAGGTGCCCATATGTGTTAAACTAGATGACTTCCAAGATCACTTCCAGTTCCCAGACTCTATGAGGCCTTAACCCTACTATATCTGGGTACTACATTCACATGCTACCATGAGGACACCCTACTGAAATTATATACCCCCAATGGAAAATATACTGTCTTGTCACTAATATCACCAAGATACCCCATTTGATGACAACTTCCTAAGATTCTCTCCCCTTTAGGCCAGGGAAAGGTTCAGGGATCTCCTATGGCTCCTCACCTATCTCGTTCCATTACTAAGAGCTTCCAGGAAAAGCCACCCCAGCTGGATATGGTGGCACATGCCCATCATCCCTGATATTGAAGGAGGTTGAGGCTGGTGGATCTCTTGAGCTCCAGCAATCTGAGATATATTAACACTAAGCCAAATGGGTGTCTGCACAAAGGACAACACCATTATGAGAAGCCTCTGGAAGCTGGGGGTAGGAGACCAGACTGCCTAACGAGGGTCTGCCAGCTCAGAAACTGAAGCAGGTCAAAACTTCTGGGCTAATCAGCAGTGGAATCAGGCCATGAGTGACCACCACACTTTTGATGTGAACAAGATAGGGAGGCCCTGTCTCAAAACCAAAAGGAAGGCTACTCTATTTTCTCAACAAGGTTTCCTAACCAGGAGGCTAGAGCTATCCACATAGCTGTCATTACTGTGAACTCTTCCCTATAGTGAATCTGTAGCAGAAATCTATGAGAAGGGCATTGTATAGGCACAAAGGAGATGCTATCAGAAAGAGAGTGTCCAGGCTGAGGGAGGGGAGTGGGTGTGTGAGGCCTGGGGCTGGGGGTTAAAGGGGAAAACAGGGATAGAGAGAACAGAAAGCAAGAGGGGAGAGAACAGAAAACAAGGGCGTAAAGAAAGTCAAGTCAATGAAAATCCAATTCAGTCAAACAATGGCACAAAGTGGACCAGATACTGCTAGATAACACTGGAAATACACAAACAAAAAGGGAACAGGTCCTGTCCTCAGGGAGCTGTCATTGCCCTCATCTAAATATATACAAAATATTTATGGGGTAAATACAAAGTAATGAGGAGAGGGGCAGCAACTAGGTGGTGCCGTGGATAGAGTGCTGGGTCTGAAAACAGGAAGACTCATCTTCCTGAATTCAAATCTGGTTTCAGACACTTACTAGCTGTGTAACCCTGGATAAGTCACTTCACCCTGTTTGCCTCAGTTTTCTCATCTGTAAAATGAGTTGGAGAAGGAAATGGAAAGCCACTCCAGTATCTTTTACCAAGTAAGCCCCAAATGAAGTTATGAAGAGTCTGACACCACTGAACAACAAAATGATCTTTCCAGGTGGAAATCTACAATCCTGAATCACCCTCTCTGAACTCCCCTTTCCTCATCAGCAAAATGAGGTAAGCAACGTTCATTAAGCAACATCGAGGTGAAAGGCATTAGTGCTAGACCTATGATTCCCAAAGTCTGGTCCAGGGATCCCTGGGGGTCTCTTTTAGGGGATCCATGAAGTCTATACTAGTTTAATAATAATACTAAAACATTTTAAATTTCTAATGTAGTTGGTATCATTAGCTATAACCCACATAAGCAAAGCTCTTTGGTCAGGGGTGGGGGGCAGCCCTTAATAATTTTTAAAAGTGTTAAGGAGTCTTGAGATGAAAAAGTTTGAGAAGCAGAGAGTCATAAAGAAAAGCCCCATAGTCTTGCCCTCAAGTAGCTTATATTCTACTATAATAATACCTGGTGTACTGTGAAGAACAAAAGATCATAGAACCAGAGAGTTAGAAAAGACCTGAGGGGTCAGCATGTTCAACCTCTCTCCACCCCATTTTACACTGGAAGAAACTGAGAAGCAGAGAGGTTGTCCAAGATGACAAGAGAGAACTGGCAGAGGCAGAATTCGAACTCAGGTTCTTTGATTCTCATTCATGTGCTTATTCCCACACACCATACCCCTCTCCCCCACTGAATCATATTTATGATGCAAGAAGTCAAACCTGGGCTGCCTGAGAGAAAACCAGAAATCCTGAGCACTGGACCTACATAAATGTGAGTTATTGTTATTATCCCAGAAAGAATATCGAGAATTCTATGAGGAGCAATACTCAACCATGCTTAGAAGGTACATTTACCAAACAAACATTTGGTCTATGTAAACCTGAGTTATTTCCTGCATTTGTCATGGAGATACAGTGCTGAAAGAACATGGTAAATTTGCACAGATTACGTTTCTCAAACACATAAAGTTGGCACCTGGAAGTTCCTTCCTATTGAGGAAAGGAAAGCTATACATCAAAGCTTCCTGTGCCTTAACAGGTCTTCCTGCCTCCACTTTATCCCACTTTATCCCTCCTCCCATTTGCCAACCATCTCTCTTTTATAGTGTGGCCAGAATAATCTTTCTTAGACATTTAGTCATATCATTCTTCTGCTCTAAAACCTCCTGTGGCTCCCTACTCCCTACTGAAGAAAGATCCAGTTCCTCCTCCCATTATTGGAGGCTCCACAACTTCTGGTATCACCCTACCAGAACCTACCCTTTACATCTATTCCTTTCCTTCTAGCACCTTAGCCTAAAAAAGCCAGGGTCTCCCATTGCATCCTGGGCCATCTTCAGTGACCCTGATAAATATCTGACCACTCAGACTCAGATGGCTCTGGAGGAGAAAGTAAGACTAGTTATCTTGCACAGCCCTCCCTCACTCAAATCCAAGTGAATTGCAAGTCATGTCATCATTTTCCTGATGTCATGGTCCTCTTTGAGAAAGAAGGAGAAATACAATAATTTCTGTTGCCACCGCTCAAGATTAACCCCTTACTATCACCATCTTGGGTTATTGCAACAGTGTCCTAACTCTTCTACCTTTCAGCCTATCTCTTGTTACTTTCCTCCATTTCTTATACTGCAGCCAGTGCAAGACTGATTTCATGCCGTACTACCCTCACTTGTATATTCTCTGTTCCTGCAGTGTCCTTTCTTCCTTCTTTGCCTAGTCAATTTCTAATCACCCTTTAAAGCCCAACTAAAATGCTCTCTTCCAGGGAGATTTCCTCCATTCTCCCTGTCAGTAAAGACTTTCCCCTTCAGACTTCACAAAGTCCTTTATACCTCCTTAATGCACTTAGCATATAAGGCTGTGTAGTGTAGTGGTTTAGGATCCCCACCAGATTAAGAAGGCACTCCCTTGCTGGTTCCCAGTGTTTAGCATTGCTAGATCTTGAGGACTGTTTGGCTCTTCATTTTGCTACCACTGCCAACTGTGGATTGATTTCCTTCCATGATGACCCTTTTGGTCCTTCCCACCTAGATCTTGATTGGATTTTGTACTCTTCCCTTTGCTAAGGTTCACCTGAAGCCAAGGACATATGAACCAGTCATTTAAAATACCACATGTCCTATGAGTCCTGCACTTTGTCAGTGGTCACTCTGCCCATACTAGCAGCTTCAATCTCTTCACCTTTAAAATGAGAATGATATTTACACTGTTCACTTCATCTGTGAGTCATGAAACAGGCAAGGTAGGGAGGACAAGTACTATTATCTTCATTTGATGTTAGAGTTGGATCTGGCATCTAGGTGTTCTGACTCCAAATCAATGTTCTTTTCATTCATCCATCCTTCCCAGTGTACTGGACTTGAGTCTGGACTAGGCTCACCAAGGCTGGAAGAGGCATGCCTCTGCAGCTCTGAGAAGTCAATCTCGCTTCCATCCCTTGGGTATATTTCAAGTGCCCTACTCAAGTTCAATCAGGGGATCCAGGTACTAGGCTGAGAAAGGGGTGTACTGTCTGCATTCCAGAAGCAGCAGGATTTCCTCATGAATCCCTGATGATCTGTCTGTGTAGCTAAGGATGGAAAGTCTTAAGGTCTCACATCCAATACAGATGTAAATTATTTGTAATGGTACAGTGCTTATACAGATCAGCTCCTATGGGAGGTCATTGAGACCTGAACATGCAAGCCACCTGAGCTGGGGAGGAGAGAAAAAGAGAGAGGGAGAGGGAGACACAGAGACAGAGACAAAGAGAGATGGAGGGGAGGGAGAGAAAGGAGGAGGGAAGGAAGAAGGGGTGAATAGAGAAAGATGGATAGATAGATAAATGATTGAGTATAATTTAAAAGATCATAGATTTAGAGCTGGAAGGGACCTTAGAATTCATATAGTCTAACCCCCTCATTCTAGAAGTGAGGAAACTGAGGCTCAGAGAATTTCAGTGATTTGTCCAAAGTCACACCGGTAATGAGTCACAGAGCCAGAATTTGACCCAAGCTCTCTAATTCCAAATCCAGCACATTTCCCACCATACCACACTTGTTCTGACACTGCTTCCAATTTCCTGGCAGCACTTCCTGGACTTTCCTTATCAAAAACTCTGCATCTAGAGCTTCTGCCTTCCCTAGAATGTGTGTCCTTGATATGACCATGACTCCTTCCATCTGGTAAGCAACAAGGATCTAGTCTGGGGACCAGGGGAACATCTCGTTAATGTCCAGCTGACACTGTACCAGGATAGAGGTAAGGTGAGACCTCTCCCTACCTTTCCCTTCCATTCCTTTCTTTCTGTTCTTATTGCTAGTACTCAAGTCTGACTCCTCATTACTACCATCTTAGTATAGCATTAGCCTCTCAACACTTCTACATTCTCTCCCTTGTAATCTTTCTTTCACAAGTTTTAGAATTAGTCTTCCTTATTCAGAAATATGGTCAAGTCTTTCCTCTGCTCAGAAATCATCCTCGGTAGGAGGGAAGGGGAGTCTTTATTGGCTATGGAATAAAATTCTTACTCATTCTGACAGTTGAGGACAGTGGTATGGTACTACCCTATTTTTCTAACTCTATTTTCTTTCTGTATTCTATGTTCTAGCCAAATTGGAACACTCTCTGCCCACCCCTACACACACAACATGCTGTAAATTCACCTATATATGTACCTTTGCTCACACTACCCCTATGCCTAGAATGCCCTCCTCCATTCTCCCACTTGTTAGATTCCTATTCCTCCTCAAAAGCTTAATTTGGTTGATCTCTCTCACTTTGGTCTCTTCTAGTACCTATTAGGACATGGTTAGAGTGTAAAGACGGCTCAGTCTAGGAACATGCCACCCACAACCAATCATGAAAATAGCACAGAAATGGCATCAAGAAACCTAGGTCACAGAGATATGAATCTATGAAAGGGGTTGACTCCAACTTTGAGAAACATGAGCTTTGCCAAGAAACACAAGAAGCAGCTGAAGATGCAGACCAACAATGCCAAAACCATCAAGGCACGAGCAGAGGCCATCAAGGCCCTGAGCACCAAGGCCTACTAGGCCAAGCTCCTCAGTCCCAAGATCCCCAAGGCCAGTGTCCGGCATGGCCACCAAACACCCAGGCCCCAGGATCATGAAGCCTGACTCTTAAGGTTGCCAGAACCACTGACCCCAAGGCTGTAGAGCCCACTGGCTCTGAGGCCACCAAATCTGATGCCAAGGCTACCAAATCTGACTCCAAGGCCACCAAATCTGACACCAAAGTCACCAAGTCCAGTCCCAAAGCAGCTAAGTCTTATTCTGAGGCCACAAAGTCCAGTGATTCCAAGGCTGCTAAAGCTACTGATCCAAAGCCTGAGAAGTTCAAACCCAAAGATGCTAGGGCTAAAACTTCTAGTCTCAAGCCTTCAAAATAAATGCTTCAGGACAGAAGCACTTGTTTAAACACGAAATCACCACTTTTTTCCCAGCCAGGGTATGTTTATTCACTATTTTGTACAAATAAAGTAAATGACAAGTCATAAGAAAAAAAAAACATAATTTAAAGGTGACTTTTCAAAAAAGCCTCCTCTGATCTCTGCCCCCACTCCCAAAGACTGGCTATCTGCACTATAGAATGTTCTAGAAAACAATTTGGACCTATACTAGAAAAATCACAAAGCATCCTTTGATCCAGAGAACCTAGCACTGTGCTTTTGCCTCCAAGAGGGAAATAGAAGGAAAGGTACCACAAATACCAAAATATTCATAGTGGTCCTTTTTGTGATTAAAAAAAACTAATAAAAAAATGAGTGCCCATAGAATGCAATGGAATAGTCTTAATTTTGCCAACCAATTTCATTAATAATAGAATATTTCTACGCTACTAGAAATGGTGAACATGAAGAATTCGGAGAAGCATGGGAAAAGTTATATCAATTGATTCAAAGTAAGCAGAACAAGAAAAGTTACTTACACTCTGGCCACAAAAACGTAAAGGAAAACTATAATAAAAGACAACAGAACCCTGTCTGGTTCAATCATAACTTCAAAGGAGGGCTTTGAAATATACCTCCACCCTTTTGGCAGAGAGGTAGATGACCAAGGTAAGGCTGAGGCACACTGTGCTAGACATGGTCAATATAGTCACTTTCTTTACTTAACTATATATTTTTTTCTTACAAAGGAGGGCTTTATTGAGTAGGGAGGGGGAATATTTGGATCTGACACTTGTTGATGTTTATGAAAGGATCAATGGAACATTTATTTTTAAAAGGTATCCACACTGAAGAAATCTTAAATCTTCAAAGTTCTTCTCCTTCTTGCTTTAGTCATTTTTCAGTCATTTCTGAGTCTTCATGACCTCATTTGGGGTTTTCTTTGAAGAAATACTGGAGTGGTTTGTCATTCCCTTCAATAGAAAAGGAAACTAAGGCAAGCAGGATAAAGTGACTTGCCCAGGGTCACACAGCTAGGAAGTATCTGAGGTCAGATTTGAACTCACAAAGATATATCTTTCTGACTCCAAGCCCAGTGCTCTATCCATTACACCACCTCAAAATAGCTGCCTTCAAAATAGTTAAGGATAAACATAATTTGGAAGAAAGAAAGAATAGTGGAGGAGGTTCCCCCAAGAAATTGTGCTAAGGACCTGAGTTTAATTCCAGCCTTAGACATTTGACTTTTATTAGTTGTATGACCCTGGTCAAGTCACTTAACGAAAAAAAGAAAGAAGGAAGGAAGGAAGGAAGGAAGGAAGGAAGGAAGGAAGGAAGGAAGGAAGGAAGGAAGGAAGGAAGGAAGGAAGGAGGGAGGGAGGGAAGGAAGGAAGGAAGGAAGGAAGGAAGGAAGGAAGGAAGGAAGGAAGGAAGGAAGGAAGGAAGGAAGGAAGGAAGAAATTCTGCTAGGCGATAGTGAGATATATGTACCAGGCATCAGGCTATATGACAAGGCCCAGGATTCCCCTGGACAGGTGGTTTCCAGTGATGTATTTCTTGCATGGAAGTGGCTTCTCACAGTTACCTGGGTCCTTCCCTTTCCCTTCACCCCTAGGTTCCCTCACTCTCTTTAGACCCTCTTGTGATCAAAGGTTCCCTTCAGAATGACAAGACAACCCACTAGGCCTGAGAGTGACAGTGGGCCCCATGAATCCCTCTGTCCGTCTCTCAGTGGGGCCCAGAGCCCAGGACCTTGGCTTCAGCTCCACTAACACCTTTCTTGGCCTTCCCTTTCTACTACCCCTCAGAAATACTTTTAAGGTTATCCATCCCTTACTAATGAATAAGGAGGCTAATATCATCTCCAGAGAGGTTCCAGCATCACTTAGAGTATCATTTAAGCCCTATCCGTTTTGTGTCTGAATATTTACCCAGACAGATGCTGCCTAAGCCTACTGATTTCTTCCTATGATGTCCCACCATGGTGTGCTAGTAACTCGGGCCATGCCATTGGAAGTGAAGCTTCAACAGGTTCAACAGAGATAGAAAGGTTTTGAGTTTAACCAGAGCCATTGGGGAGGGGCAGCCAAGGCTTTACCTGGGTGTCTGCGAACATACTATAATGGATAAAATATTGAATCTGGATCCAATTTGAGTTTTAATCCTGGCTCCTTCAATATGGCTCTGAGCAAGGCCCTTCATATCACTTGGTCTTGGTACCTGTTATGTAAAATGGATTAGATGGGCCATAAAGGACCTTGCAGCTCTCAATCCATGATCCTGTATCATTGGGGGAGGGGAGTGCTCCTGTCTGCAGGAGTCCACAGACTGCTACACTGTGTTCCTTCAGGATTAGAGGGAAAATGACCCCAGAAAAGTGCAAGAGAACAAAGCCTAGGGCTGGTAGAGGACAGAGGAGTATAATATGGGCAGAAGGGAGGGAGTCAGGTACCCCAGAGTTCTCTGTATATGTCTTCATCCCCTACCCCACAGCTGTCAGGTGAAAATAAACCTAGTTACATGGGCTACATGTCTGTTTTCTCTAGAAAGCAACTGTGACATAGAGAAGCTCATCAAATAATTTAGAAAAAGAAGAGCACTTAGAAATGACCCATCCTCTCATTTGACAGAAAAAAGATACCTACCTGGAGCAGTTAGGTTGCTTTCTTCTGATTATATAACTGCTAAGCATCACAGCTGAGATTCGAACTCCAAACCCTCTGACTTGAAAACCAGCACTATCTCCATTACACAACACTGCCTACCACCAAAAAAGCATGGCCACTAGATTTTTGTAGCCACAATTTTTGTAGCCACAGGGACTCATCAAGACTCTCTCCTAAGTCATGGAAGGACTGGGATATGGACCAGTCACGGGAACGTCCCCATAGATCAAATCATAGCCGTCAGGTCCTGGAGAAGATGTTGCCTAATGGCATCCAAGGTCGGCCTTAGGCTGGAGGACTTATTTATCTGTCCTTCATTCTCAAAGAGGACCATGACATCAGGGAAGGGATGCCATGACATGGAAGTGAATTGTATTTAAGTGAGGCAGAGCTATACAAAGTCACTATCCTCACTTTCTTCTCCAGAGTCATCTGGGTCCAGCGGCCAGGTATGGATCAGGACGACTGGAGATGTCCATGAGAAAAAACAGGGAGCAGAGCAATCCCTCACACTTGACTTCACTTTCTTTCTCTGTCTTGCTCTCCTCCCACCCCCTTTCCGTGCATGCCCACCAAGAGGAGAGGGCTAGAGCTGGATTCGGGAAGACATCCCCCTAACTCAATGACTAGTCTGAGGCCAGTTGGTTACCATCAACCAGGTTTAACCCATCTGCTGAGACAATTTTACAGACCTGTGGTCACTTTGTATGCTACAGCTTCTTAGAGTCACAGGTGAAAGCTGGGTGACAGATGGTCACCAGAGGTGGATGAGCAACCCTGAAAAGGGCTCAGCAAGTCTTCATATCAGAGGTGCCAGTCCTCCTAAATACCTATACACCCTCATCTCTATGCACATATCTCCAGATCTATACACTCAGTGCTGGTGTCTTTCCCAACTCCAGTTCCATATTGCAAACTGCCTATTAGATATTTTGAGCTATATGTCTCATAAATATCTCCAACTCTATATGTCCAAAACATAATTCATTATCTTCTTCCCCCAACAAAAAAACCTTACCTCAATTATTGTCAAGACCACCACCATCTTTCTAGTCCCCCAGAATGACACGTTAATATCCTCCTCATCCTCTCACTCTCATACACTCCAAATATCCAATCTGTTGCCACATCTTACTGTTTCAATCTCTATCCAATCTTCTCTCTCCTTGCCCAGCCACCACCTTAGTGCAGGTCCGTTAGGTCCTTTTTACTTCTCAGACTATTGCATGGCATCACCTCCCTGATCTTCTTGGAGAACAAAGGGCAAATGATAATTTCAATAGCCTCCTACCCAGTCTCTCTACCCTGCCTCTCCCCATTCCAGTCCACCTTGCATGCAGCTGCCAAAGTCCTCAGTGCAAGGCAGACCACGTCATCCCTTTGTTCAACAAACATCAGTGGTTGCCAATTACCTCCAAAGATCAAATATTGGGCCCCTTGTGTGGCACATAAAGCTCTTTGCAACCTGGCCCCATCTTATGTTTCTAGCCTGGTTAGATAAGACACCTCTCCATGCACAAACAGCCTGTTAATACACTTCTTCTCATATAACACTGTCTCCTACCTTCCATCTTTATACTCATCCATTCTTGGCCTCCTCCTCTCCCTCTTGGAATTCCTAATTTTGAAGTCTAGCCCCAGTGTCATGATTGGCATGAGGCATTCTTTAGTTTTCTTAGCTGTAAGTGGCTCTCCTGTCTCCACCCCCTCCCAGCCAGAGTCATCTGGGATATATGTGTGCTTTATATATGTACCCATTAGAATGGAGTCTTCTCAAGGGTAGGGATTGCTTTGCTTCTGTCTTTGTATTCCCAACACCTGACACTCAGAAGTTACTCTGTCTATTCTGTATATATCTTTCATGTACTTCATTGTTTGCTTAGTGTCTATCTTATTAGAATGTAAGTTCCTTGTGAGCAGAGAACATTTCTTGGTAACCATAGGGCTCAGCATGGTACCTAGCGTTACAAGCACATACAAGCTTGAGACTTGAGAAATATTTGTTGATTGATTAATTGATTGGCACATAGAAGATAGTAAATGCTTGTTGATTGATTGGCACATAGTTAATAAATGCTTGTTGACTGATGGATTGGCACATAGTAAATAATAAATGCATGTTGATTGATTGATTGCTAAGTGGATGGGGGGATGAGATACTATGGCTCAAAAGCTTTATGGCTGGTGGATAATCCTCTGATGATAATCCTCCCTAACTTAGTGATGCTAGTGCTTGGGCTTCTAAATTTTAAAAAACACACCTTCTTCAGGGTTCAGGACTCCAATGGTCAAGAGACTCTGCTTTCTCACCCATCTAGAAGTTCCTTCTAGTGTTGTGATAGCGATCCCTCTGTGCTTGCTCATTTTGTGTGGTTCTTGTCTGTGTCTTTCCAAATCACCCCAGGGGATATCCTCAACCTAGTGGGGGCCTTTCTCTACTCTTTACATCCACATGTAAACAGATCGTGCTGTCTGTCAGTTCTCTCTGCTCTCATGGCATGTCCAGCCAATATGGAATCTAATAAACTTTTCGACTTTCTGGTTCAAGATCATTAGAACCTCATGGAAGGATCAGGCTAAATGGTCTCAGAAGTTCTTTCCAGCCCCATATCTACAATTCTATGAGGACTTTCCCAGAGTCCCTGTTGCTAGAGTCTGAGGTTACCTTCCATCTACCACATATATATACAGATAGATAGATAGATAGATAGATAGATAGATAGATAGATAGATAGATAGATAGATATAGATATCTTGTATGTACATAGATTTTTGCATCCTGTTGCACCCACAAGAATGTGAGAGCACAGACTCTGTTTTCACCTTTCTTTGTATCCTTGGGGCCTACCATAATTCCTAGAACACAGTAAATACTTAATAAGTGCTTGTTGATTGACTATGAAAGAGATTCCCAAGACACAGCAGGAGAAATAAGTGGAAGCCAAGTCTCTCCCTTGCAAGGAGATGAGTTCACATCCAGTCTTACAAAAACTAGGGGAGAGGACTGGAGGACTTAGAGTAATGGCGCCATCCCAGTAGGGTGGGGTTAATCAAGGGAGAAAGCCTTGGTGATTGATGGCCTTGTGGGGAAGAGGGGCCAGCAAAGAGCAGCAGTGAGGAGTCTGACAGTGATGGGTGGGATGAGAGGGACCCAGATGGGGAGGAGGGGGACCCAGCTACCTCCAGCCACTTGAGGCTGATGCTGCCAGGGAAGCTCAGCCATCCCATCTTCCTCCTCCGTCACTTAGTTCCTTAACACAATTTAACCAGGCCTTTGAGCGGCAAGCTCCCGCCTTCACGGCAGGAGTGGTTCTCTGTGGACAGCTGTTTTAGGGCCAAATTAATTCTGATAATTGGGATTTATGGCCTCCTCCTCTGCAGCAAGGAAGTTGGTGGGGGGGAGACCTGTTTCTGGCTCCCCATCACAGGCCTGGGGGCCAAGTGTAGGAATGGGGTTGAGCCGCTAATTTACACTTGTTTAACTACAGCTGCATGGCGGCCCCTATTTGTTTATTCCCCATTTATTATACTCCTCCAAACTCCAGTTAAGCACTCAGGGGCTTTTTCCCGTCCCACTAATGGAGGAGAATAGATGCATTATATGTGAATAATGCATTACAATGATACAGTTTGGGTCTCTTAGCGCTAACCGAGACCAGGCCCGACTTACATTATTTATAATTTACACACACCTTCCCCAACATTTTTATGTAAATATTTAATACAGAAAGCAAGTTAACCCTTTGGTTTTAAGAGATTTCCAAAGCATCTGAAACAAAAGGAAGCAAGGACAGTAGATCAGTAGATGGGGGCTGGGCCAAGGAGTACAGAAGGACTAGAAAAACCAGGACTGGTTCACTTCTTAGCTCTATGCAACACAGAGTATTCATCACTAGGCTTTGTCTGCTCCAAAGGAAAGGTTGGTGGATTTGCAGAATGGACTCTGTCACTAACTGAATTGGAAATCCACAACCCTAGAAAACATGATTTCTGGTCTTCATGAGGGGTGGTTTATAGTTCACTGTGCATAATAGAGGCAGTCTTCTGGACAGGCTCAAGTTTATCAATGTACTTATGAGAATGTGATACTCAGAACTGAACAATATGGTCCAGATGTGCTCTGATCAGGTCAGAGAACAGCAGGGCACTCACTTCCCTTACTATAGATAAACAGTCTTCAATTGATACAGCCAAAGTTCAAACTGGCTTTTTTAGCAACTGTGTCACAGTGTTAACTTGTACTAATCTTACAATCCACTAAGACCCCCTAGGTCTTTTTCACATAAACTTCAGGCTAACCATGGTTACCTCCAAACTCCTCAATAGTTATTGGGCAAGACCGTCTCTTCACGGATTTCAGTTGTGATCTGGAGAGACAAAGATTTAGCCTAGCAGGGACATCAAGGTAGGACTTTGGACATCCTGGACATGGGTGCATCCTATGGGATTGGAGAGACTAAGTTCATTCATGAGTTCAACCAGAAGTCTTCAGAAAAGAGTCACATCTGGAGATGGAAGGAACCTCAAAGAATTGATCCAGTTCTCCCTTGCCTGAGGCAGGCAAGACTGATGGAATGGGATGACTTTGCAACTTTGGGGTTTGAGTTGTAGAAAATCATCTATATCTATACTGTTCCCCCTGAAACAGGTGTCAATCTGATAAGGGATGAAGCTAATAGAAGGGAGAATGATTGATGATGATGATTGATGAAGATGAAAAAGTCATTCTCATCTTGTTCATTGGAGTTCAGATTGAAATAGTCTGGTACAAACTGTTTCCCCACAATTGTTCTCTCCATTTGATATTCTGCATACTACTGCACCAGGGGGGGGAATGCTTTTTGTATTCAAATAAGAGTATTAGGGTGTAAGTTCATCTTCTGTAGACTCTCTAAAAGTATCCTCGGTACCACACCAGTAGCAGGAAGATAACGCATCCCTCATCCTATTCTCATATAATTTTTATTGTTATTTCTGACTTTACGCTTTGAAAGTTTTTCATTCCAAGCAACTTGGAGATGAAAGGAAGGAAAGCAGGAAGGCAGACTCCATGCTAGGGGATTTACGAACATTGTTTTATCTGATCTTCATAACAACTCTTGGAGGTAGGTGCTATTATTAACTGCATTTTATGGCTGAGGAATCTGAGGCAGACAGAGATTGTAACTTACTCAGGGTCATAGAGTTTGTAAGTAAGTGAGGCTGGATTTGAACTCAGATCTCCCTGACTCCAGTGCTCTATCTACTATGCCACCCAGCTGCCTTGGTGAGGACTGAATTGAATTTTCTCAGCATAATCAGGAAGCAGGACTAAGTAGCAAGGGACATGGTTGGTAATATGGTGATATAGGCATCCACAGGGCAAAAAAGGAAGACATAATCTTGGGCCAGATAACAGTCCAAGAAATTGAAGTTCAGCTAAGTGATACAGTGAATAAAATGGCAAATCTGGAATCAGGAAGATCTAAATTCAAATTTAGCCTCACTAACAAGTTGTGTCACCCTGGGCAAGTCACATAACCTATGTTTGCCTCAGTTTCTCATCTGTAAAATGAGGATAATAATGCCCCTTATCTCCCAGGGTTTTTGTGAGGATTAAATAAGATAGTAATTGTAAAGCACTTAGCCATGTCACATAGCAAACACTATGCAAATGATAGCTATTACTGCTGTTTTTATTACTATTATTATCAAAATAGATTTAAGGTTATACGAAGAGTTTCCTATGCTTTCTATTTGGAAAGTCCAGGCAATAGCCAGGTCAGCATCTTTGTGAACCTTATTATTAGAAGCTAATCCCTTTGAATGTCTTTAGAATGAGTTTCAAGTTGGACAGCTTCTGACTCCGATAGAATCCCAGAATCATATACTTAGAGCTTTAAGGAACTTTAAACATCATCTAATCCAACCCCTTCATTTTAACAGATGAGGAAAATGAGAACCAGGTAGGTTACATCACATATGTGATATCATATCCATAGTAAGTGATAGAGACAGGATTCAAACTCAGATTGTCTGCCTCCAAACTTGGCATTCTTTCAATAGAACCACATAATAATATGCAATATATTTATTCAGCAAGAAACAATGTTAACATTTGCCAGAGTCAAACGTGGGAGAGGATATGAACAAGGTTCCAGGGAGCCAGTGCTCACATTGGAATGTGTGGATTAGGACCTAAGGTCCAAGAGAGGAGAGGGCCTTCCCCTGGCTGACTGGCTGACAATATGTAACAGGTTGGTTTTATTTTTTAAGCCCACAGACCAGAGCACAAGACAGTCAGATCAGCTAAGAGGATGCTAGGAGAAAGAATGATCATGAGAGCCAGGATGCTGCAGGGTTGTAACTACTATGGGGTGACCAGGGTTTTGTCCCAGGGTGCCAACATCTGGGGGGGCACTTCCAATGACCACCACCTTCATGCTTTGCCTTCCTCTACCAGTCCATGACATTACACAGCATAACTGACCCATTACTATCACAACCAGGATTCTGTTGCAGTTGGACCCCACTTCCAAAATTCCCCTGCCCTCCAAACCTCCCTGGAAGCATGAGCCAAATTCTCTATGCAAAAGGCCACCTCTTCTACCCATGGTTGTACCCATGCTTGTCATCCTTTGTTCTGCCCTAACTCTATCCTGTCAGTTTCCCCTAGGGACAAATTTCCTAGTTGTTGCTCTAATGTGCCACACTGACATGGAGTCCTAAGCCTTGCATTGGAGTCTTGGTTCTACCACTCATAGTTTACCTTTCTATGCCTCACTTTCCTCATCTGTCAATGATATATCATGTAAATGACATTAGTATATCTACCTCATAGGGCTGTAGTTAAGAAAGGTTTTTGTGAACTTAAAAGTGACATAGAAAAATATTATCATTTTCATCACATCGTCATCATCATCATCTTTACTGGGATAGTAGTGAAGAGACTTGTAACTGGACTGCCAGATCCCAGTGGGGAGAAAATGGCAAAGATAGGAGAAGATAATTGAAATTAGGTCAAGGGACCAACTAGACTAGGACAGATTTTAGAAGCATCTAAGACATCTGGTCAACCATGCATCGAACTGATTAATATTGGTAATCCTTAGACTCACCAATATTCCCCAGGAAATTGGTCATCCATGGTGAATGGAGCATAGAGAAGCAGTGTGTTGTCAAAAAAATCCCTGGATTTGGAGTCCAAGGACCCATGCTCAAACCCCAGCTCAGCCACTGTGGGATCTGAAGCAAGAGCCTCCCCTCTCTGATGAAACCTCTATTTCCCCAACTGTAAAATGAGATGGTTGGACCATATAGCTTCTAAGATCTCTCTCAGTTCTAAATCCTAGGAATCATCAGCAGAGGCAGTGGAAGAGAAGGTTGGCAAAGGTGGGTGAGCAGCAGCAGTCAGAGTTCTTGGAACTGAAAAGAGGGTGAGAGGTCAAAATGGCCTCCATCTGTAGCTTCCAAGTTCTGTGACCTTCTCCAAGTATCTGGTACAAAGGTTCCCTCTTAGTTCTAGGGGTTGGTCTGATCCAACCACTGTGGCTTCATCCGTAGCCTCAGGGACCTAGACAGGGATGTCTAAACTCCCACAAGATGGGGTCATACACTCCTGTAAAGTTTCCCAAGCCCACTACCTGCCAGAGAGCCTACAGTTGGCACTTGGCACTTAACTTGGCTCTTGGCTCTTGGCTCTTAACTGACTGCCAGCTGGGTGATCTTGGGATGCAAGCAGCCCATCTTTCCTGTTACCACAGATGCCTAATAAGAAAGTCTTCTCAGTGTGTCTCTGGGTAGATCTCAGCATATTTTTCAGACTTTGTTTAATAATTGATAATCTTGTAATCATAAAAATAATTAACACAAGAGCAATGATTTGTACTCTGTAGAGCTTCCAGATGAAACCCAAACAGCAGCAGACAGGGGATAGCCAAGCCAGGGATCAATAAAGGGTAGGAGGAGAGCTCTCCGAGAGGTGGGGAGATGAGCCTGGAGAAACAGGGTCCAGGTCTCATTGTTCAGGAATCTGCTCTAAAATAGGAATAAGGAACACCCCCAACTCCCCCCAACCCCACACCACCGCACCCTACATACACACATACACACACACACACACACACACACACACACACACACACACATACCATCTCAGCCTCTGGTCTAAAGTCTCTAAAAGACTCCTTCTATTTTACAACTACATGCTAGGGAGGGCCAGCACAGCAAGGCATGAGTGTCCCAGCTTTGCTACTTGCTACCTCTGTGACTCCAGGCAAGTCACTTAAACCATCCCAGTCTCAGTTTCCCCACTTATAAAAAATTAGGAGTCAAACTCAATGGTCTCCTAATGTCCTTCCCGGCACTGTCTATGATCACTCAACAAAAAACAGGGCCATGTGCTAATGAGCCAAGTGACATTAAATTTGGGTTAGTTTAGCTTAGGGGAGGAGATAATGAGAGGGGAGGGGCAGAAGGGTAAGAAGGTCAGGAGCCTGAAGCCCTGAGGTATAAGCAAAGCAAGGGAGGGAACATGCTAAGAAGCAGAAATTATAAGAGCCCTCAAACACCAGAAGAGGCAAAAGAAAAGAAAGGACAGGCTTTTGCCTACTTTGTTTTTTACAATAAGGTTATTAGTAATAATAACTAGCATTTATTTTTAAAAATTGTACTTTATACATATCGTTAGATCTTTACAACATCTCTAGAAGGTAGGTGCTATTATTATCCTCATTTTACAGAGGAGGAAACTGAGGCAGAGAGGGGTTAAATGATTTGCCCAGGGTCACACAGTTAGAAAGTAATTGAGACTAGATTTGAACTCAGGTCTTCTTACCTCCACTTCTAGCACCCTATCCATTGCACCATCTAACTGCCTCAAAAAAAAAAAGCTTGTCTCTCCACCACCTTGGGAGGTAATGTAAGCATGATCATTCTCATTTTACAGTTAAGGAAATAGGGCTCCAAGAAAAGAAATTATTTGCTCAAAGTTACACAGCTAATAAGGGGCAGAGCCTCCAATGGAAATCATTTCCTCTAGACTCCGAGTCCAGTGGTCCTTTCTGTAACACAGTGATGCTACTAATGCTACCCAGAGCCTGCCTGGCCTGTCCATTCAATTCTATGAGATTCCGAAACAAAAGCAAGTTCAGGGGCTCCCGATGACCTCTTAAAATGAAGTGTAAACTCTTGCTTGGAATTTAAAGCCCTTCAAAATCTCTCTGGTCAATCTTTCTAATTTTCTCCCCACCCACCTCTCCAGTCTAGACAAAAGGACTTCCTTAATGTACCTCATACATATCATTCCATTTCCCCCTGCCCTGCCTTTGCATGAACTGTGTCCTGCGTGAAATGCCCTCCCTCCTCACTTCCACCTCTTAGAATGCCAGGCTCCCTTCAGCTCAAGCATCACCTCACATGTGAAGTCTTTCTTGATCCCTTCCCAGCTGCTAGTCTCCTTCCCTTGACCCTTCCCCCCATTCCTTTGTCTATTTTGTATCTATTTCCTATTGATTTGCCTTTATAAAGAGTGTTTCCCCTAGTAGAGGGGAAGCCATGAGAATGCATACTTTGCTTGGTTTTGTCTTTATATTATCAGCCTAGCTCAATGACTGACCCTGAGTAAATGATGTTCACAAAATTCAATTAAATTGAATTGAGCAAGGTTCTGCCATCTGAGCATGGTTACTGTCCAGAAGATGGCTTGATACCTTGGGCTCAGAAATGTGCAATTTTTTTCCATCAGAGACAAGGTCTTTATGAAGCAAACCATGAGAAAATAGGACTCTCACAGGCTTCTGCCCTGGACCCAATCCTGCCAAACCTAGCCCAGAGAGAGCTCCACCCTCTCTGCACCAACCCCAACTGCGAATGACACAAAGCAGGTACCTTTGGGTTTCTGAAACTGAAGCCCAGGGATCAGAAGCTCCTGTTCCCCATTCTGCTCTTGAAGCATCTAGGTGCTATAATGGACAGAGTGCCAGGTCTGGAGTCAGGAAGTCCTCAGTTCAAATCTGGCCTCAGACACTAACTAGCTGGGAGACCCTGGGCAAGGCACTGATTTTCTATTTTTCTCTGTTTCCTCATCTATAAAATGGGGACAATAATATCACCTACCTTGCAGGGTTATTGTGAGGATCAAATGAGATAATTCTAAAGTGCTTGGCCCATAGTGTTATATAAATGTTAACTATTATTATGAAAATGGTTCTTAGAAGATTGTTCCTATTTGTGGTGGTACATGGAAAGCACCTTCTTCATCTTTCCCTCTTGGTTTCCCTAAAATGCCACCTTCTACAGTAGCCATGTCAAACTCACATGGAAACTAGAGAGCCATGAAATGGTCCATAAGGATCCCTGCCAGTCACATACTGACTTAGAAACCAAACATTATCAGTATCTATTTCCTATTCTATTTTTATTTATTTGGTCAAATATTTCCCAATTACATTTTAATCTGGCTCAGGTTGGCCTGAGGGTATCTCAGACAGCCAGGAAGCCTTTCCCAATTCCTGTTAATGCTAGAGCTTTCCCTCTATTCATTATCTCCAGTTTCTCCTGCCTGTGTATTATTTGTCCACAGCTGTTGGCATGTTGCGTCCCCCATCTGAGAGTGAGCTTCATGAAAGCAGGGATCTGTCCTTTGCCTTTCTTCGTGTCCCCAGAGCTTAGCACAGGGCCTGGCACACAGGAGGCACTGAATAAAGGTTTATTGACTGACTGAATATAGAAATAATCTAATTCAACTTCCTTTGGGGAAGAAATAGAAGCAGCCCAGAGGAGGTTACACAGCTAAGGGACAGCAGAACCCTCCTCATCTCTTCTCACCTAGACTATTATAACAGCTAGGCATCTTGTCTTCCTGCCTCTGGTCCAGCCCCTCAGCAGTGGCAATCCATCCTCCACCACACCGCCTGAGTAATTTTCTAATGCATTGCTATAATCACGTCAATCCTCTAACTCGGAAACTTTTAGCAGCTGCCCATTGACTACCAAATAACCTATAAACTCCTGACCCTAACATTCAAGGCCCTTTACAATCTGGCTTCAACCTGCTGAGATAGCTTTAACCCATACCAGTCCCTTCCACAGGCTGCTACATTCCAGACCAATGGGACCACTGTCTGTCTCTCCTCCTCAACCTCCCCTGTCTCTGTGTTTGTGTTCACAAGGTACTCCAGTACCTGGAATGGTGTTACTCCCCACACCTCCTTCAAAGCCCTTTCCTCCTGACCTAGCCCCTCCTCTGACCCCTTCTCATCCACAGATGAAAGTGGTTCCCTTAGATTTCCCTCCTCTTCTTGGTCTTTATCACTGTCATATCATAGTTTTTTGACTATGTAGTACCAATCTATAACCTTATGGAGAACAGGGACTGAGTTGTGGGATTTGGGGGGGGGGGGGGCGGGACTAACATGGTAAAGTAGAAAGAGTGCTAGATTGGGAGTCAAAGGACCTGTGTTCAAATTCTGTCTCTGCTATTTACTACCTGTATGACCTTGGGTAAGTCATTTTATCTCTCTGGCCCTCAATTTCCTTATCTGTAAAATAAGGGAATGGACTAGATGACCTCAAAGTTCCTTTTTAACTCAATATAGCCCTATGATTTTTCATTTGTATCTCTCCAGTCCCACCCCAGTGCTTGGGCATAGGCAGCATCTAGCAGATATTTTGAACTGAATTGAATTGAGGTGGGACTAGAACCCCATCTCCTAAATCCAAGTTCTCCAGCACTAGATTGCTTCCTTGTATCACCTCATCTCACAAATGCATGCTCTCTCACCTCCTTAGAGTGAGTGGTATGACTGTGGAATCCAAGATGTGCCCAGTATCACATAATGGATGGAGTAGCCTGGACTTAGACAGCTGCCTGTGTTTTAAAAACCTCTTTGGACTTGCTCCAGCCTCTCTGGCAGCCCTTGCCTCCCTTGGGTCCTGTTCCTAAACACTCCATTTATCTTTAAGCCTCCCTCCCCCATCTCTTCCTTCCAAAGTCTTTTCATTATGTCAATGAGTCTTCTCATGGCCCTACCACATCATGACTTCCACATTCCAAATCATCGTACCCAGCACCCTTCTTTCTGGCCTAAGGACCTTCCTGTCAGGGCCCCACAGTCCCTACTTGTCTGATTCCATATGGGAATCTCTAAGTTCTGTGACACAGTATTGTCCTTTTAACTTCCAAGGGAAACCTTGTTCAGCTGGAAATGTACTCAGTTTAAGATTAGCCAGGAACACAAGAGGTTTCTCTCTATTCCATCACCTGTTCACCTCACCCCTAAGCCTCTTGGACCTTACCAGGATTCCCACAATTCCCATATCCTGGCCACAGATGGAAGTATGCTGGCAAACAAAGAAAGCTGGACAATTTTATTCCAAGTGAAGAGTTCTGTGCCTCTTGTTCATTTCTCCAGGGTATCCAAGCATCTAGCTGAAAATTCTTCTCATTGACTGTCTACTGAGTATCTAGACACCAAGCATCTAGATATTTGGACACACAGCTGGAGAATGAGATAGATTTTTTTCAGTCTTCAATTTCCAAAGCTCTAAAACTCTTCGAAGGTAGCTTTTTCTTCTGTCCTCCAACCAAAATATACTGTATAAGAGACTGGAGATACTAATTGCATTTATAAGCACCTCACTTTTCTATAGCCCTTTATAATTTACCAAACACTCTCACACCTCATGTCCCATTTGACCCTCATTGTAACCTGGAGAGGGAGGCAGAATTCATCATCTCTATTTTACAGAGGGAGAAAATAACATGCAGAAAAAGGGAACTGACCAAGGTCACACAGACATTAGGTGGAAAAACCATGACTCCAAATTCAATGCTTTTCCTACTATGCCTTGCTCCCCTACCGGAGCAGAACGAGGATCTGAGCACAGGTTCTAACTGATTCCATTTCTCTATCCACCACATCTCAGTGTCTATGGTAGATGGGGATCCATACCTTAGTAAGACAAAGACCCACTTCATCTAGCTCAAGGAAGGCAGGCTTTGAAGGACATAAGGGAGACACTAGGGTGTTCTTGGATGGGGATTCAGAACTAAGTTTTCAGTGTCCTGAAAATCATCTGGTCCTTGCACATGAAGAGAAAGGAGAAGCTGAAATAGGCAGAAGGCTGTAGATGAAAACACTCTGGCCCATTAGTCGGGAGACCTGGGCTCAAGTTCCAACCTGATCATTGATTCACTAGGAGATCCAGGACTCCTTCTCTCTGGGCCTCAGTTTTCCATCTATAAAATGATGGAGCTAAACTTGCATACTTTTGAGGTGGCATCCAGCCCTATAACTCTCTTAAGAAGAGAGAAACAGATACAGAAGACTAATGAGAAGGAGGAGTAAAAGAGAAAGCACAGAGAAAAAGAAAGGAGAGGGAGAGGAAGAGGGGGAGAGAGAGAGAGAGAGAGAGAAAGAGAGAGAGCGAGCATTTATAAATATTGGAGCAAATCTTGCAAAAAGGCCGTGGCATCTTGAGCCAATCTATCAGAATAAAAGGGACCTCAAATTCTAGGCCTGCCTGCCTGCCCGCCTGCCCGAAGCCCCCCAGACCTAAAAGGTGGATGAGGCAAATGCTGTCCATCATAAAAAAATCAATGGTCCTTTTGCTAAGTGGTCAATATTTATTTGGCATCAGCATTGTTTAATTCAATGCATCAATTAAAGATAGTGTAATGCCTGATTTGGTCCCTAGCCGCTGTTTCTATTTGTCGTTACCTCATCTGTTTGATATCACTCATGCCTTTAAGCCCCTGCTCCCTCGTCCCCTTGCATAACTCAAGGACAGGAGTAATTGACGTGGAACTTTAAAAAATTAATTTCACCGCATACGCCACTGAGGGAGAGTGCAAGTCTTTAGAATCATTTATAACTTCACGGTGATTGGCCCTGACAAAACAATACCTTAAAAACTCACGAAAGTAAATTATGGTCCAAGGAAATGGCTGCTTGGCGGCGGCGCACCCCTCCCCTCCAGCTTGGAGCTCGGCCAGGCACAAACACAGTAATGTGCTTTTGATATTAATAACAGAGATGATATTGATCTGCAAGCCAGTGTCACTTCTACACTCGGGTCCAGGAGATTGCTTGAGGCATTCAGGCCACTGAAAACCACTTTCCAGGCAGGCCATTTAATTTCGGGAGTCTTTAATTATGTGAAATGGAGCCTAGTTAAAGGGCCAGGCCCCGATTCTGCCCAGCTGAGACGCGGGCTGTGATTCAGGAAGCTGTCAAAAGCGAATATAACTCAATTCCTAGATCTCCAAATGCAGTTGTCTTTTTAAATGTTTATTTCATCTCCGATCTTGCCTGGCCGGGTGCCATCACACATCGGACAGACACGAACTCAAATTACAGGATCGTATTTTTCAGGGGACCTGAAGCTAATGCTCCGATTTTTTATATAATAAAAGTCATAACTTAAAGTGGACAGCCGGCCACCTTCTCTTCTCTCCCGGAAAGAGTGGAGACAGGTTGTGGAAAATTGGGTTCCTTTAAATCGTCTTCTCTTCTGAAATGAAAGCCTTGTCAAATTGGATCAAAGGCCCCAGATAAGTAGATTATTTTGTCTCAGGCACTGGAAATGCCAGGCCCTGATCCCCCCCTACCATCGCTACCACCCACAGTCACAGAGCGCAATATGTCTGAGCCAGGAGGGACACAGAGTGTTAGAGCTAGAAAGAACCTCACTCAACAGAGGCAGATCTAGAAGGGGCTTTAGAACATAGAATATCAGATCTGAAAGAGCCCTAAGAACAGGGAACGTAGAATGTTGGAACTGGGTTTGACCACAGAACTTGGAATTTCAGAGAGGAAAGGGACTTTAGAACTTAGAATTTCAGAGCTAGAAGAGACTTTGGAAGTTGAAGGGACCTTGGAACTTAGAACACCAAAGCTAGAAAAGACTTTAGAATATGGAACATAGGCATGTCAGAGCTGGAAGTAACTTAGAGACCATCTACTCCAGTACCCTCCTTTTACCTTGACTTAGCCTATGATTATTAATGCCCACCTATGACTGCTAACCCATCTGGGACAACCTTCTCCTTACTTTTCTTAGAACTCTTAAAAGTGAAATACAGGAGCTTCCCACTAAGGACACTTTCTGTGGATATTAGGTCTGTCCTGGATCCTGTCTTGGGGGGATTAACTATTGGGACCCTTAAGGTCCCAATAAAATACTGTCTGACCAATAGTGCCATTTTGGAGCCTGGAGCCCCCAGGTAGTGCCATAATGAAGGGCTGATGTGCCACACTGCACCTTACCCATCCCAAATATGACTGATAGCCAGAAATGAAGCAAACAAGGCCATTGAAGAGCCGAAATAAGCATCCTAAACTCCTGGCCCTGATGCTTATATACTCCAATTGGAAGGAATCCCCTCAGGCCTTCACAGGAGCCTGGTTACTCTTACTCTACACACAATTCTAATGATTGAGATAGATTAGATGTTGGGAGGGGCTACTAGAGGCTGACAAATTGACAGCAATAAAAAGAGGAAAAAACGAGACAGAAAGACTATAAAAAGCAGTCATTAGAACTGAGGAAACCCAGGAAACTGGGACCTTTCAACAAAGGCCTTTCTGAGCTCTTTGGATGCCCAGAGGCCCTGACACCTCAGTAGTTTCTGCAAGCTTCCATTGTATGACTCAGGGAAAATCACTGATGTTCAGATGACCCTGAGTCAGTAAGTAAACGTTAAATGTTGTTCAGTGGCCTCAATTTAAGAAAGCAGTGAAAGTGAAGTAAGCCGTAGGAACATTTCTAACCCATACCAAAATGGCAGAATTTCCTTGGTATGAATCCTCTCTAATGCATTTCATTCTTCACAACCTAAATGTACCCATCAATCAATCAACAAGCATTTATTAAAGCTGTTATGGGTCAGGCATCAGAGAAACAAAAACAAAAATGAAATAGTCTCCTCTTTCAAAGAGTTTTATATTGGGGGAAGAGTATATGGAAAATAAATATAAAGCCATTTTGGGAGGGAGTTCACTAGAATCTAAGGAAAACAACTGTTAAGGGTCACTGAGTAAACTCTTCTCCTGCTTCTTCCTTTGTCCCCCTGTAGCCATTCAAATCAAGACTTCTTAGGGTCTCTGTATTCCTCATGTTCACCATATTGTTTCTATCAGAGCAATAACATCCTACTGCATGATCTGTATAATGACACTCTTTTCCCTTCTCTCTGCCTTTGCACTAGCTGCCCTTCATACCTCAAGGCACTCTCTCTCTACTTTCATCTTTCAGAATCTTTTTTTGTCTTCAAGATTCATCTCAAGGGCCTACTACATGATCCCCCCAATCTATATGATTTTTTTTTGCCAGGGTCTAGTGCCTTCCCTCCCAAAATTACTTTGTATCTACTTTACCTCTATTTTATGTATATTTATATAAGTACATGTTGTCTCCAATGACTTGATTATAAGTCCCTTACAGGCAGGACAGCTTCCACTTTTCTTTGTATCCCCAGTATATGGTAGATACTTAACCAACGCTTATTGATTGAGTTACTGATTGATTTGTCACCCTAGCAGCCTACTGACACCAGCTAAACATTCTCCCCCTCACCCAGCACTTTGATTCTTCTAAAATGGTGGGGCTCTGTGATTCACAGTCCAACAGTGTGCACAGGAGAATGCTGGTATTGGAAGGGATGGGCTTTTGCAACTGCAGGCAGCTCTAACCACTGAAAGCAAGGCACAATTTCTCAGATGTCACCCAGCCCAATACCTCCCCTCTACTCAATCCTGGGCCCAGGTTGCTCATTCACTCTCTGCCGAGCTTGTCCAAGTTCTATGTACCAATGGATCAAGTCAATGAGCTGCCCACTGAAAGGCACATTGGTGTCTGGGCAACATGCCTTCATCATAGAATGCAATACTTTGGGGTTATCTGAGTTAATGTCTGATCCTCCTAGTACTGAGTCCTGGGACAGCAAGGAATACATCTAAACTACACTTTGTCTCCCCAGTTTCACTCTCCTGTCAGCAGCCAGCACAGTGCCCTGCAAACAGTAGGGGTTTAACAAATGTTTGAATGTTAAATGAATGAGTACTCTCTCCTTCCTTATTAACTGTAGCCCCTGCACGCTTCAGGGAACAGCTTTATGAATTGTTTATAGCCAATGTGCCTGGAATGTGCCCCCTCTTTAGCTCTGTTTCGGAACATCTCTATCCTCTTTTGAGGTACAGTTCATTCACTACCCTTCCTGATGCTCCACAATTGCTTATGTCCTCCTTCCCAAGCCACCTTGGATTTAACTATTTTGTGTACATGTGTATATGTATTTATTCACTTTATATTTGTACTATAAATATTTTTATAGGTACTTATTGGCTCCCTGGTCAGAAGGCAAGTTCCTTGGGAATAGGAATTGTTTCATTCTTAGTCATTCTTAGTACTTATATCTTGCAGTGTCAAGTACAGTGTCTGACACACAGTAGGTACTTACTACTGATTGATTGTGGGTGAGCTCTCCTATACTTAGCTAGGCTGGCCTTCAGAGGAGAGGCATACAGTCTATCACCATACTTAAAACCTTTATAGCTCAGTAGAACATGCCAAAACTTGAGGTCCATTGGCATGGTTTTCTAGAACCAGGAAGCCTCTTCCACAGCACTGCCAGAAGATACTAGTGAAGAATTACCATCCAAACAGCTAAAAAAATTATGAATAAATACAAAAATGAATAAACAAATAAGCAAACAAATGAACAGATAAGCAAGCAAATAGTTGAATAAAGAAATAAGCAGATAGACAGACAGATAGATAGATAGATAGACAGATAGATAGACCGATAGAATGACCGGATGGATGGATGGATGGATGGATGGATGGATGGATGGATGGATGGTTGGATGGTTGGATAGATAAAGATCTTGGTACCGAATGGGATAAGCCCTAGTTATTCATAAGCACTTGGGGAGTATAGTGTGTAGAGTACTAGACTTGGCAGAGAGCACTGGACCTAGAGTCAGACAGACCTAAGTTCAAATCTAGCTCAGACAAACTATATAACCCTAGGCAAGCCATTTTTCATTTCCTTTGGCCTCAGTTTCCTCATCTGAGTGGGAAATAATAGTACCCACCTCCCAGGCTTGTTGTGAGAATCAAAAAAGATAACATGTAAAAAGCATGCAAACCTCAAAGTGCTTTATAGATGCTAGCTATTATTATCCCCAACATAGACCCAATCTGGAAAGATTGGAGAATAATAGGGGAAAGAGTTGTGGAGCTCTTATTTGTGAGAAAATTACCTGGATGCCCTGAGAGATTATCTGAGATTCCATAAGGAAACACTCAAAGCCCAGTAGGGCAAGAGCTAAACTTCTCTTTCAACTGCAATAATTCTCAGGGTATGTTGGCCCTTGGCCCAACCTCACCCCCTTCAGTCCTGAATGAAGCTTTGGACCATGACCTAGTGCCCTCCTACCACCTGCTTCACTTGACCAAATTCTTAGGACATATATCTTGGAGTCTCATAGCTAGAAGGGATGTTAGGACATCATATGTAACAATGACACTGTAAATGTAAAGTAAAGCAACCTTGAAAGACAGTAGAATTTTCACACAACAACCTATTTTGACTCCAGAGGGCTGATGGTGAAACATATCACTCTCCTTTTGGCAAAGGGAGTAGCCTAGAGGTGTGGTATCTTGTCAAAAGGTGGAAGGTTTGTTTCATCGTTAGACTTTTGACATCACAATTTGCATGTTGAAATTTTTGCATTTATTGGTGATTAAGTTCACCATTTAAAAAAAGCTTAAAAAAAAGAGAGACACAGGGTCAAACATTTTCATTGGGTTACCCAGGCTTTTTTGGCCATATTTTCTCCATACAAGGAAGAATTTTTAAATGTTATGGGAGAGGGTGTCCCTGAGTAGTCATCATACTACAATTTTTTAAGAAAATGTTAATGACATTACTTTTAAAAGAAAAAGTATAGAGTATAAAAGTTTGAAAGACCTAAAGAATTATTAGATCCACCACCACCACCCATTTTACAGAGGCAAAAAAAATGAGGCCCAAAATAAGAAGGTGACTTTCCCTAGGTCATACAGTGACCAGTATCAGAGCCAGGTCTTGACCCCACATCTTTCATCTCCAAGTCCAGCGTAGCTAGAGATGATCTGCTCGAGAAATCACTAAGAAAGAATGCATAATTTCCCTGACAGGAGACACATAAAAGAGTACAGAGGGTTAGGAGTTGGAAAATCTATATTGAGAGACGGTGTGGTATAGTGGATAGCACACTGAGGTTGGAGTCAGAAAAATTTGGGTTCTAAACCCTCCTCAGACACGTGAGCTCCTGGTGGGCAAGGCAATGTCCTTATCTTAAAACGGGGATAATAATAGCACCTACTAAAGATCAAATGAGATAAAATGTAAAGTATTTTGTAAACCTTAAAGTACTGTATAAATGTTATTATAATTATTATCTGTAAAATGAAGGAATTATACTCAATGATCTCTAAAGTCCCTTTTAGCTCTAAATATGATTTTATAGTTATTAATTATTAATAATTATTAGTATTATAACAGTATATTAATATATAATATAATAATGTTATTAATCATGTAATCACATAATCCTGTGATAAATCCTAGCTCTGCCAAATACTACCCTTGTGGTGTGAGACAAGCCATTTTGTCTTTTATGCGCCTCGGTTTCCTCATCTGTAAAGAGAAGAGATTAATTGATCTGAATGATCTCTAAGATCCCTTCTGGCTCTAATCAAATGAAATTAGGAAACTGTATGATATAGATAGCAATGACTCACTCAGTGCCATTGAAGTACCTTTGTCTAGTTTTGCTGCCAAAGGGGATTATTCATGAGCTGGCGAGACATGCCTCTCCAGATATCACCTCCTTCTGGCCAGGTCCTGCTCAGTCTGCTGCTGGTGGTGGGCCCTGGCTGCTGCCAGAGGCTCCTACCGGTCCCCAAAGCCCCCAGGCTGGGCAGTGAGACCCTCTAGCAGGAAGAGGAGCAGTCAGCTCTGCAGACATTCACTCGATGGTCCCCATCTGGGGAATGTGCCTTCTGCCTGGCAGGAAGTGAGCAGTGGCCGGCGTCTGAGCTCAGCTCAGCTCAGCTCCACTCCATCAGCCACCCTAGCACAGGAAGGCTGTGAGGGAGAGATGCGAGTGACAACATTCTGGAGAAAGGCTCCGGAGGGAGGGAGCAAAGACAGACTAGAGCCCATTTGGTTTGCACAGCTCCCATAGCCATCGGGCGCTGTGCTTTCTCTCCCCCTCATCAGACAGATGGACCCTGGGAAAATCCTCTCTGCCTGGGCAGGAGGTTGCAAAAATGTGAAATGACAACTCTCTAGTAGGAAGAAAAGAGCCAGAAAGCTATTTGAGGCTCCAGGGATAGGTTAACTCAATGGTAAGTGCACAGTACTAAGGAGTTAGACCTGGTGGGTAGGAGCTAGTTAGGTCCATTTGCCTCATGGCCAACGGTTGACCCATTAGGCCCAGCTATGGCCCAGATATATACCCTTGGGTCCAAAGGGAGACATGTGAATAGTCTTCTAGCTTAATATAGTCCATACTCAAGGCCATGAACACAGTTCAGAGAGCAAAGGCCTTGAAAGTAGGGATTATTTTTGTTTCCGTACTTGTAATCAAAGGCTTAGCACAGTGCTTGGTGTACGGTACATGCTTTAAAAATATTTATTGATTAGTCGGTTGATTGTGGATGCTGGATCTTTTTAAATGGAGACATGTTTATTTGTCATGTATTCCAAGAGCAGGGAGATAAAAGAAGATGCCCATGACCCAGCTACAGCTGATGGGATTATTTCCATTAGGAAAAGAATTGCTGAAAGAGCCTCAGATGGGGAGGACCAGTGTGTGAATCCTAGAAGTCATTTGCTACCTATGTGATATAATGCAAGTCACTTAAGCCTCTCAGTTTCCTCCTCTAGAAAATGAATAGTTTGAACTAGAGCATTTCCAAGCTTCTTTCTAAATGTAAATCTACCATCCTGTGATCCTACCAAAGGAGAGAAGGACCCAGATCCTATAAAGCTACCAGGGGTGATTGGGCTAGGATTTTGTCAATCGGTTTAAGCTGTAGAAGAAAATGTTCGTTCCTGCTTCTGGCCCAGAGCTGGGAGCACAGCTTCCCAGCAGACTGAGCTTGGCCTTCAGATTTCAGTCAAACTGAATAATTTGGACTAATTATGGAGAGACCAATATGCATTCACTGCCAGGCTGATTCTTTTGAAATTCAGTTTTATTAGTTCAGAGAGGCAACATGGTGTAGTGGAGAGAAAGTTGGCATCAAAATCAGTAAGACTTGGGTCCAAGTCCCACAGCTGACATATACTGTTTATTTGACCCTGGGCAAGTCATTTAACCCTTCAATGCTCTATATAACCCCAAATGTTCACATGGACTATTTGTGCCCAAAGTGTGGTAGATCATTCCAAGCTCGTATTGGTCTGATCAGCCACAATGGGACACATTGAAACTTGACTGTAGAATAGTGATGTCATTTTGGTCCTCTTCGAGAAGGAACGACAGCCACCATAGCATACGCTAACTCTAAAACTATAAATTGCAGATAATTTGCTCACCTGAATTGATGGAGGGAGTTTCCTCATCTGGGAGTTCATAAGCCCAGTCTATATTATTCTTGAGGGAAGAAACAGGATTTAAACTCAGGTTTTCTGATCTCCTATAACAAAACTACATAAATGAAAATGAGGCTACCTGTATGGACAAAGGGAACTCAGATTGCCTACCTTAGCCAGCTACTTCCTAGTTTGTTATGGAGACACAAGAGGAAGGAGGAGTCCTTTGAGGTCCTCCTTTGAGGTCAAGGTCCTTTGAGTACTTGCCTGAGCACTTTCACCTTACATGTGTCAACTCATTTGGGCCCTACAACAACTCTATGTAGGTAGGTAATACAGGGACTCTTCCCCTCTAGAAAGATGAGAAAACAAGTTCAGGGAAGAAAAGGGATTTACCATAGTAACACAGCTGGTAAATGACAGAGCTGGAAGTGACACCAGAGGAAAGAGATGAGAATAAAAAGAAGTCTGGAAACCCAGGTAATGGAAAGGATAGGAGTGTCTATGATCATTGTCATATTCATGTCCAACGACTGTCCTTTGTCTTACCTGGTCCTATATAAGACATGCGCACACATGTATTTAAGTATATATACATATATATGTATTTAAGTGTATATACATATATATTAATTTAAGTATATATATATGTACTTAAATATATATATCTCCCTACATAGTATCGCACCAAAAACAAAAACTAAAAATTATCCTTTGTCATCCTTACCAACCTCAGCTCATTTTAAGCATTAAGAGGGAAACAAACATTTATTAAGTGCCTACTAAGTGCTGGGTGCTTTACTAAATTCTTTATCATTTTATTTTATTTGATCCTCATAACAGCATTGGGAGATAGATGTTACCATTAATAGTATTATTATATGTTAATAATATTACTAACAAGAGGTAACATTGATATAGTACTTCTGGATTTGTGACACATTTTCTATATGTTATCTTATTTGATCCTTACAACAATCCTGCAGGAGTTAGGTACTATTATTATCCCCATTTCTCAGATGAGAAAACTGAGGCAGGCAGCAGTTAAGTAACTTGTCCAGGGTTGTACACAAAGCTAATAAGTGTCTGAGGATCTCCTAGTTCAGATCTCCTAACTCCAGGCCCAGTGCTCTACACAACAGATCACCTAGCTGCCAACATTCCTGATATTATTCTAACAAGATGTTTTGTACGTTACCTGTCCTTGCTCTCATCTTCTGTACGTCTTTTCCGAATCTAAGTTGGTCAATGAGTTCACTGTACCTTTCCACACTGATTTCTTTAAGCAATGTCCCCTTTTCCTCCTCATCAAAATTATCTCTTTTTGTCTCCAGAATTTTAGGTTTGACCACTTCCCATCTGATGTCCCCAATAAAATTTTATTCCTTTTCTACCTAACCTTCTTATTAATTTCTTCTTTCTATTCAGGTATCTGTAGACTATTTTGATGACTATATCACTTCTGCTTTTACCTATGTTGGTTTTCATCCAAATGCTCTTTCTTCACCATGTTTCCTTTTGGTTCTTGGATTTCCTGACATGAGTGGATCTCCTTAATATAAAATGCTAGATCACCACCCCTCCCCCATTACCTATTATGTTCCTCTTAAATAATGAGTATCCTTCCAGATCCATATTCTGGTCAGAGATTTTATCCATGGAATCTCAAAGTTTTTAGAATTGAAAGGGACCTCAGAGGCCATCTATTGCAAACCACGCCCAAAAAGAATTCCTACCATAACATCTTCTTAAAATGTCCATCAAGCCTCTGCTTGAAGATTTCCAATGAGGAGGAACCCACCCCTTCCCAAGGCAGTCCATTCTTTGATGACTCTAATTATTAGGAAGAGTTCTCTTATAGCAAGTCTAAATCTCCATCTTTGTAACTTTCACCTATTACTCCTAGTTCTGCCCTCTCTGACTGAGGAGAACAAGTTTGTGAATATTTGAAGACAGTTATCTTGTCTCCCCTTTCTCTTTCTCTTCTCTTCTCCAGTATAATCATCACTAGTTCTTTCAATCCATCTTCATATGACATGATCTCCATGCTTTTCACTATCCTAACTGTGTTCCCATAGACACTTTCTGGATTATCATTATCCTATCTAAACTGTATTTATTCATGGTGGCATACTCCCATAAGTCCTGCTACTAGGAGAAACTGAGATTAGTGGACTTCTTGAGCTCAGGAGTTCTGAGCTGCAGCAGGGCTAAAACCAATTGAATATCCACGTTAAATCTTCACCTCTATGGTGAGCCCCCAAATCAGGAGAGCCACTAGTCTGCCTAATGAGGAGCAAACTGACCCAGATCAGAACTTAATCAAGTCAAAACTTCCATGGTGATCTTTAGTAGGTTTAGGCCAATAAGTGGTCATTGCACTTTCAGCCTTGGAAAGGGGAGACCCAATCTAAAAACAAAAAAGCCCTGAACTTACCACAGTCTTCCAGATTGTGACCCAGAGAAGAATATGGGAAAGATCATTTCCCTATTTCTAGAAGGTATGATTCTCTTAACATAGCCCAAAAACACATTAGCTTTCTGAGCTGCCACATCACACCTATAATTCTTATTGACCTGATAATCTATTTAAACCTCTAGGTCTTTTTCGGAAAACCTTCTGTGTAATCATGCTTCCCAAATTCTGTGCTTATGAAATTGATTTTTTGAACCCAAGTGTTTTTACATTTGTCCCTACTTAATTTTATCTTATTAACTTCAGCCCAATGCTCTAGCCTGTCTTCCTAGATCCTGGCTCTGTCATCTATTATATTAGCTAAATCTCCCTCTCAGCTTTGTTTCACCTACCAAATCAATGATGACACCTACGGTTTGGATAACCAAGTTACTGATAAAAAATGTTAAACAGTACAAAGCCAAACAAAGATCCCTAGCGTTCTCCACTGGGGATCTCTAGAGTTGACTTTGAACCAATGGCTACTCTTTGAGTCCAGTCATTCAACCAGTTGAGAATCCATCCAATTGTATTATCTTCTGTTCCACATCTTTCCATCTTCTCCACAATAATAGTATGAAATATGTTATCAAATACTTTTCTAAAGTCTAGGTAAAGTATATCCATGGGATGACCCTGATGTATTTGTTTAGTAACTTGTCCAAAACAAGGGACATGTTTGGTATGGCATGTTCTTGATGAAACAATGCAGTCAGTAGTCAAATTAACAAGCATTTATTAAGTGCTTGCTTTGTGCCAGGCACTTTGCTGAACACTAGAAATATGAGCAAAGAAGAAAACAGTCCTTGTCCTCAATTAATTTATATTCTAATAGGGGAAGATAACACATAAAACAAAGCTGGAAAGGTGAATAGGGATGTGTGAAGAAGGTACCTAACATGGAGCAGAATCAGCACCAGGTGCTTTGACACATGAAAGGAACCTAATGGCCCTCAAAACCTCTTCTTCAGTTGGAAGTTCAACTAAGGAAGGATTGACTTCAACCTGACATAAGTGGTCAATGGCCTCAGCATTGATTGATGATGGTCTATTGAGAACACTGTGGAAGTGTTCAGCCCATCTCTCTAGGTTCATATCCTTATCACTAATCAATGTGACTCCATCAGCACTGAGTAGTTGTGATGCACCATAGGTTTTTGGTCCATAAATAGCTTTCAAGGAATCATAAAATCTCTTCTTATTGGTACTCATCTGCCTTCTTACTGAGCCAGAAATCCTGTATCTGTAAGCTTTGCTTGTACTTTACTCTTGATAGAATTAAATGCTGCCTTCTTAGAGGCAGATGAACTATCCTGCTGGTCAATCATGTGGAGTTCTCATTTTTCATTTAGCAGCTCCTGAATTTCCCCTTCATTTTCATCAAACCAGTCTTGGTGTTTGCGAGTGTTCTGACCCACATGAGCAAATGCAGTGCTGCATACCAAATCTCTGAAAGCTGCCCACTCCTTTTCTGCTCCACTGTTGTCAACTGTATGTTGGCTCAACTTTCCCTCCAAGTTAGCAACAAACTGTTCATGCTCAGAGAAGAGCTCTAATTTGTTGACAATTCTTCTGGTAGTCATTTTGCCTTTAAGGTGTCCCTTTTGATGAATGTGAATATTTAGCTTGGAAAGGATAAGTCTATGATCAGTCCAGCACTCTGCACCACACATTGCCTTTGTCACTCTCACATCTTGTCTGTCTCTTCTCCCTTCAATCACATAGTCTATTAGATGCCAATGTTTGCTGTGAGGGTGCATCCATAAAGTTTTATTGCATTTAGGTAAATGGAAAACAGTGTTGGTGATGAGAAGGTCATGTGATACACAAGTCTTCAGCAGTAAATGACCATTGCTGTTGCTGTTTCCAACTCCATTCCTCCCTAGGACTCCCTGCCAAGTCTGGTAGTCTGAGCCTACTCTAACATTAAAGTCACCCAGAATGATAAGCTTATCATCTTTTGGCACATTGATGATAAAGGTCTCTAGGTCTTCATAAAATTTTTCTTTGACCTCATCAGGGTTCATCATGGTGGGAGCATAGGCACTGATGATGGTGGCATGACATTTTCCTGCAAGTGGCAATTGCATTGTCCTGAGCCTGTCATTCACTCCTTTTGTCAAGCATACCAGCTCGCTAACTAGATTAGTTTTAATTGCAAAACCAATGCCAGCTTCACGGTGCTTCCCTTCATTGAGGCCACTCCAGAAAAATGTGTATCCAGCTCCAACTTCAGACTCCAGTAAGCTGACCTTCATTTGCCAGCCTTGTTTCACTCAGGACTGCTATTTGGATGCAATGCCTGTTGAGTTCTCTTGCAACAAGAGCAGTTGTCTTTCAGGTCTACTGGATTTTGCGTTGTCTATAAATGTGCACATGTTCAATGTGTCGATGGTGAGTGAAATCATCTTTGCAGATGTTTTTGTACATTTTGTACATTTTTCTATGTTTTGACCACAGAGTGGGACTCCCTGTCTGCTGTGGTAATCAGGCCAGGGTTGGGTAAGCAGACAATTTTAAGGCACCTTTTCTAGTCCCCTTCCTCACACCAGGAAGTGAACAGTGAGATTCTTAAAAGGTTTCTCAGACACCCAAGGGGGCTGCTGAATCCCACTGCTGCTTCCAGTGAGAAACCATCCTATAGCCTGGGCTGCCTGTGTGTAGGGTGTAGGGGGTGTCAGGGGTGTTCAGGGAGGACCAGTACCTTTGGTGTGATGGCTTCTGAGACCTTTTCAGGGCTGCTTTCCATCTTTGGTGTCCACCTGTTCCACCCAACTCTCACCTGTGGCTCCAAGAAACTGCAGCATGCATAAACCATTTCATCAGACAGGCCAAACCAGGTTGAGGGTAACCAAGGGGTGTCAAACTCATTGGTGAGTTCGAGGGGTTATCTAGACCAAGCTTATGAAGACTTGCCCTGGTGGAAAGGGTGGATTAGAACAATTTGTTCCAAAGGCTATGAAGGCAGCTGAAGACAACACTGTGGAGCGTTGAGAGCTTGGTTAGTCAATGAAGATGCCAAGATCATCCACTCCATCCTGAGCCATCACCAGTCTTCTTGATTCTGTCCTGCTACTGGAGTATGACGACTCTGGAGGAGAGAGTGAGGCTAACAACTTCAGACAACTCTTCCTTACTTAAATCCAATTTACGCACAAATCAAAAGACATCACCCATACTATTTTACTATTATACCTCAAAGTCCTGTGGCAACAGGCAAGTGATGAAGCAGCAGGTGCAGATATACTGGGAGCTTTAGTCACAACCTAACACGGTACCATGGTAAATAAATTCAGTTCACCTGGTAAGAAATGAAGACACAGCTGGCCTGGGTGCTCTCCTTAAATAGAGATTGTGGATGGGAAGGGCCACAGGGACTGCGGCCATGAATTCCAAAGTATGAATTCCAGGGCTATTGTGAGCTTCCAGGATAAAAGGGTTTCTGAAGTGTGGTAGAGAAGTATATCTTGCTAAGAAATGGCATAGCTCCTTCTTTAAATGGAGCCATGCAGACTCTTTATAATCGTAGTTTCCCTATCTAGATGTTCTCTAACCATCTTTTAAATGATCAGACCTAGAATTTTCTTAGGAATCAAAATTAAGTTCACCAGCCAGCAGTTTTCAAGTTCTCTTCTTTTCCTCCTTTTTGAAAATTGGGAATTTGTCTTTCTTTGCAGTTCCTGGACATATAAAAAATATGATGCCTTCATTCTGACCCTTTCCCTCCTCCCACCAGAACTTGAACTCTGTCTCTGGGACTCTAGGATCTCTTAAAAGAGGTTTTACCTTTATCTTGACCAGAACCAGGCCACCACAATCATTTCCCAGTCATTTCCAAACCATGCCATTTACATATTGTCACTCTTCCCACTGGAACTCAGACTTTGCCTCTAAGACCCTGGGATCTATCAGGCAGACTTTCACCTTATCTTAACCAGAACCAAGCCACTGTATTACTTCTATCATTTCCAAGCCATGCCACATGTTCCCTGGCCTCCTTCCACCATCACTTTCCTACTCTAGCTACTCTTCATGCATTGTCTTCCCCTATAAGAATGTAAGTTTTTTGAGGTCAGGAACTGTCCTACTTGTTTTTGTATTCCCAGTCATTAGGAAAGTGCATGGAATACATTAAATGCCTAATAAATGCTAGTACCTTCATTCATTCCCCAATTCTAAGTTATCTCTCCTGTTCTCCATATCCTTTCAAATATTACCAGCAGTAGCTCCACAATTATTTATCCATCATTCATGGATATTTAGGACCAGAAACTTGAATTCTTCCAAAGTTCTCTTACTGTCTCCTTTCTTGAGGATCATCTCCCTATTAGACAAAAATGTTCTGTTATTTCCAGTGAAAAGGGCATTCCTCCTTGAGAGAAAAATAAAAACAGAAAAATCTCTGCTTTCTCTCTTCTCAGTTACCATCATTTCATCTACTCCCAAGCAGGTTCTATCCCTTCTTGGAATCTCCTCTTTTCCCCAATAGTGCTTAAAAAAAAACTCTTTAAGTTGTTCTCATTTTCTCTCATCAACCTCAGGTGATTCTGAGGTTTAGAATTCCAATACATACATACTTATATATGTATATATATACATATATGTATATGTATATGTACGTGTGTGTGTGTGTGTGTGTGTGTGTGTATAACTGTTCCACATTCAGACTATGTTATCTGGTCATGCTTTCATTTCCTATACACAACTTTTTTTTATCTAAGTTCACTGAGGAATTTCCTATGCATCCATATCAGTCTCTTCAGATAACTCATTTTTTCTTCCTCATTGAAGTTGATATCCTTTGTGTCTTTAGATTTTTCACATCTTTCCTGATGTGACTGGATCACCAGGTCTCCATAATACCTACGAGGCAAACTAAATCACTCAACTCTTATTTTACTTCTATTTTCTCTTTCAAGAAGAAGGAACTTTGACCTGGGAAGAGCAGAACAAAAAAAAAATAGATAATACATAGTCACTAACCAAGATAAGTAGAAAGATATTTGTATTAGGATCTCTAATTTACCTTGCTTGCTCAAGCTAGATCCCATGGAGAATAGATGCAAAGTAAGGGGAAATAATAATAATAATAGAGAAGCCAAGAAATTCATAGGAGACAAAATTCAAGAAAGAAGATTACAATAAAATTCATTACAATAAAATGCATTTGTGTAACTATTCTCTATAAGATATACAAGGGACATGGAAGGTTTTCTCCTCCCCACCTCCTTTCCTTTTAAGATTAAAGCTCTGTTGATTAGATTTTCAAGACTCCAGGAAAATACAACATTCTTGCTAGCTATACTCTATCCCTGGTCAGGAACCTATTATTCTTATATTTTGAGTTGTGGTCCAGAAATCCAAATCCCATTCTCAGCCACCATCTTCTTCATCAATTATTCATTTCTTTAGATCAGAATCAATAATAACAAAACATCTTGCCCCCTAGCAGTTTTTTGCCCAAGACTTCAGAACTTTTAAGAATGCTTTCTATATTCCTTCTGGTCATATCATTTGTGCCATATGAATCACCAGAAAAAGATAGTAATCATAGAGTATAAGTATTGGAAAGTTCTCTGTGATATCTTAGATATACATCCCAGGAATACAGAACTCTCTCTTTTTATTACTGGGTCAACAAATACCCTCAGTACTTCTCAGTAGGGAGCTGTCAATCACTTCCATGTATTTCTGCTTCCCACAATCTTCACTAAATGCCCACTCCTCTGAAAACACCTATGGATCCATATTATTATTCTTTAGAAGATAAGCAACTACTTCATCCTCAGAAGGTCAAGCTCCCCACTCTTTGCAAAGAGCCTTATATCTTTTATTCTGCCCCCAAAAATTCAGTGATCTTTCCTTTTCCTGGGTGTCAAAATCATCTACCATACAACCACAACATAGTTCAGGACTCTTCTCTTACTCCTCAGATCCTTTTTCATCTCTTTTGACATTGAAAATCCTTCTGTTGGGGAGAAGGGGTGTTAACAAACCTTTTTTATTTTCCTACGTACATATATAATGTATATATTATATACAATATATACACACATACATTCTATATACACTGATATGAAGAACAATCTAGAAAAGCATATGTGTGTGTTTAAGTATGAATATAGTACTGAGAGAGAGAAAGTAAGATAATGACATAATGAGTCCCTTAACAGGACCTTCTGAAGACATGGAGCTTTAGCCCAAGGGAGCAGGCATTTCACACATTATGATCAGCCTATAGCAAAGAATTATTTGGGCATAATTTATAGAGAGACAAAGTCCATTACTGCGATCTGAATAGAGTTGGTCCAAGGAACAGTAGACTGAGACTATTTCCATCAGAAAAAGAAATACATTGGGATGAGGACATTAGCATTTCAGAGATTCATAGCCAAGACACACAAGCAACAAGAAGGTAAACTATACATTTTCTGTAGGCCCTGCTAAGTCTCAAAAAAACTCCAAAAAGAAAAACTATGCCCCAGATGTAAAATCAACTATATTAGAAACCACAAGACAAAAAGGTCCTCAAGGTTACAGCCATGTGAATTAACAGTGGAGAATACTAATCCATAATACCATCACTCAACACCTCTTCTTCACCAACTTCAGTGATCTGACAAGAGCATACAATCCAACCCATGGACTTGTGGTTGAGCAACCACTCAGGGATTTCCCTTCTGCTATAGATGCTGTGTGTGCATCCCATTCCATCCCATCTGAAAGCATCACCAAGATGAAAAAATGCAGTTTAAAACCTAGAGCATGCACAGATGGATCACCAGCGAAGCTACTAAAATCAGAAGAGGTGAGTTCCAAAACAGCAAAAAAAATTATAAACATCTCTAAATAAACATTGCAAAATGAAGAAAATTGAACTAATGCCTGATGAGAACCCTGAAGATTTCCAAAAGAGCATGGGACTGAGGCAGAATGTCCCAGAATGGTTCAAGAGAGAAATCAGAATCTTGAAGGAAATTAGAAGGGAACAGATAGCTGCACTTTGGGCCTCCACAATAGAAATAACAGAATAGAAGAACTTGAATCTACAATTCTAAGTTTCTCCAAGGAAGCAAAAGAGAATGATAGACTGGATGTACAAAAATACACTGATGTGAAGGACAATCTGAAATAAGAAAAACAAAAGGTTATAATGTTAAAAAGCACATATTTTCTAAAAAAGAAAAAGCTATTGGTCCAAAAAGTAAGGTACAAAATTTAAGGATCATGAGCTCCCCAAAAACATGACGAGTCAAAAGAATCTGGACACCATAACATATGAATTTTTTTAAATTCCCAGAACTTCTAAATCGAGAAAACAAGGCATCAACTGAAAGAATCCACAAATCACCTCGAGGGCAAAACCCTCTGCTTCAAACACCAAGACACAGCTTGGTTAAAATTAACAATTGCAACAACAAAAATTCTGCAATCAGTAAGGAGAAAGACACTCCACTTATGCACTAGTGTTCCTCGTGTCTGGAATGCATGCTTTCCTCACCTTTGCCTAATAGAATGCTTAGTTTCTTTGAAAGCACAAATCAGTGTCATTACATCAGACTTTTTGTGATTTCCCCAGTAATTAGTACTCTCTCCTTCTTGAAAAGGTGTTGTTTTGTTACATGAATTCATTCAACTAAATATCAGAAACAGCCCTCTCTAGACTCAGAAGACCTTGATTTGAATTCTGCTTCTGATGTTTACCTCTTGTGTAACCTTTTATAAATCATTTCATTTCCCTGGGCCTCTATTTCCTCATCTGTAAAATGATGGGGTTAAAATAGAAGGGCTTCTAAGGTCCTTTCCAACTTTATATCTAGGATGCTATGAATTGAGTTAGCATAAGTAAAGCTTTAACCTAGGTCTCCACAGAATGCATGCTTTATCCTTTCCGTTGTAAGAGAGTGACCGTTGAGAGTGACCGTTCCCTTATACCACCCCCATGGAGTCACTCCATGACCATCCTTGCTCAAGGTGACTATATACTTCTTGAAGTCCCAGAGGAAATTTAAAGGAGACCAATTTAGATTAGAAAGTTGAGAAATCATTCATTTCAAGCAGCCAGTTATAATTAGAAATCTGAGCTTAAAAACCCTGGCTCTGCCCTCTGCAGCTGTCCATAAATTGATAGTCCTCTGGTTTCCTGAACCATGGATATGTGTTTGTAGATATTACATTATGTAATTGGAATGAGTACTAGACCCAGAGTCAAAGAATCATAGAATCTTAGATTTAAAATGGAAGGGATCTTAAAAGTCATCAAGCCCAACACCTTCATTTTACAGATGAGGAAACTGAGACTAATAAAGGTGAGGTGGTTGGCCAGTGGTCATGTAGCTAACAAGCAGCAGTCTTGAGATTTGAACCTATGTCTTCTGACTATATTAATAACAGTAGCTACGACTTATATAGCATTTTAAGGTTTTCGATGTGCTTCGTAAATATCATCTCATTCGATCCCTATATTAGCCCTGGAAGAGAGGTGCTCTTCTTGTCCCCATTTTACAGATGAAGAAATTGAAACCAAGAAAGGTAAAAATGACTTAACCAGGGTCACACAGGTAGCAAGTGTTTAAGTCCAGATTTGAGCCCAGATCTTCCTGACTCCAGGCCCAGAACTCTATCCCTTAGGACATGTAGCTACTAAAGCTCATGGCCTCTCAATGATGACAAAGCAGAGGATGATTTCAATCCACTGGCCCCTGGGATTATGGGCCCAGAGTGTTTCCTCTGTGTCAGAGACATGACTGGTTCTGATTCTCATTCTATTAGTTTGAGAGCATACGCAAGTGATTTACCTTCTAAGCATATTTTCTTCCTTTTTAAAGATAGATGGGCAGCAGCATGGATGTAGTGGATAGAGGATCAGCTTCTGGTCAAGAAAACCTGGGTTCAAGTCCTGTCTCTGATACAAACCTCTTGTATAATATTGGACAAGTCTCCAGACTCCTCAACACTCAGGCAAGTCTCTAAGAATATAAGTTACAGGTGATTTGCAGGTGAATCAGGTACAAGGAGTTTCTGTACTGAGAGTTCCCTACAGTGATGAAATCACAGGTCCAGACAAAAACAAATGGAATAATGGGGTTTTTTGCAAACTGTAAAATGCCATAAAAGTTTGAGCTCTCTTTATTGTTATCCTACAGTAACCACAGAAGCATTTTTTTATTTTGAGAGGGAAGAAGCCTTAAAGCTAACCATATCCAATCGCTGCCTCTCACAGAAGAAGTTAAATGATTTGCCCAGGGTCACACAACTAGGAAATATCTGAGGTGGGTTTCAACACCCATCTTCCTGACTCCAAGTTCAGTTCTCTATCTACTCCACCAAGGGGCCACAGAAGAAATGTAGGTTTGAACCCAGGGGAAGTCAGAAGTAAAAGACTGAAAAAGTAGGAAGATGACAGAGAGAGAGACAGATGACGGATAGACAGATGATAGAGATAGAAAGACAGACATATAAATAGATGATAAATAAATATAGATAGATGATAGATAAAGATGATAAATAAATACAAATAAATAGATGAGAGAGAGAGAGAGAGATGAAGGTAGAGAGAGGATAGACAGATGATAGATAGACAGACAGATAGGTAGACAGATAGACCAAGAGATAGACAGACAGATAGACAGACAGACAGAGATAGACAGATAGATAGATAGTAGAGCCTTTATTAAATTTTACAATATGCTAAGCACTAGGGATACAAATACAAGCGAAAGAATACAGTCCCCCCTCTCAAAGACTTCCCAACTAATAGGGAAGACAGACAGCACATAAAGGGAACTAGAAAGCAAGGGAGAGGGAGGAGGGACCAGGGGTAAAGCTGGTGGTGAGGAGGCAGAAAAGTCCAGAAAGTCAGGTGTGAAACTGAAGGAGAAAGTATCATGGCTAGTGTGGGCACCTCCTGAAGTGGTCATCCCAGCTAGGGACTCAGTAAGCAGAGGAGAAAGTCACAGGGGCAGAGACATCTCCAGGGTGAGAGAGCTACTATCAAGTAGATACAAGAGTTCAGAATCAGGTCTTTAAAAGCCAAACAAATGATTTTACACATTTATCCTAGAGATAATAGGGAGCCACTAGAGTTTATTGAGGGCAGCTAGGTGGCCCAGTGGACAGAGTCAGGAAGACTCAACTTCTGAATTCAAATCAAGCCTCAGACACTTACTAACTCTGTGACCCTGGGGAAATCACTTAACCCTGTTTGCCTCAGTTTCCTCATCTGTCAGATAAGATGGAGAAGGAAAGGGCAAACCCCTCCAGTGTCTTTGCCAAGAAAACCCCAGAGGGAGTCACAAAGAGTCAGACACAGTCTGTTGAGTAGGTTGGCTGACAGGGTCATATTCATGCTTTAGGAAAATCAGTTTAGCAGCAGAGGAAGGGAACAATTGGATGGGAAGACCAGTTAAAACACTGTTGCAATAGTCCATGTGTGAGGTGATGCAAGCCTGCACTAGTGTGATGGTTATGTGAGAAGAGAAAAAGGGACCAGATAGGAAGGATGACACAACTGTCTATGAATGAGGAAGATACTGTGCAGCCAGATCTAGAAGGATGGCATGCATCATAGGATCATAGATTTAGGTCCAGAAGATACCTTAGAGGCATTCAAGTCCACCTCCTTCATTTTACAAATGAAGAAACTGAGGCCCATGAGAGCCTTGGATCACAAAGCTAGCAGATATCAGAGGTGGAATTCAAAGCCAGGCCTTTTCCTGCCTCCAAGTCCAATGCCCTTTCCACTGTACCCCCGTGCCTACCCCAGCAGCTACACACAGCGAACATTTAATAAATGCTTGTTGATTGCTTGACCATTTGATTGCCACGGGAGAGGAAGGTGATGTTTCAAATTCTTCCCAGCTCTCCAAGTCCATATTCCTAAGCAGACTGTCGGCCTCCTGTCTGCCCGCCTGCCTGCCTGGGTGGTTTCCATACTATGGAAGGCCCCCTGCTCCAAACAGGGCAATTTAAAAACATGTAAAAGACATAAACGCCGGTGCAGCTGTGCACATCTGCAGCGAAATGTGGGATCGTTGCATCACTACGGACTCTAAATGACAATAAACCTTCCACCCCTTATAAATTAAGCTGACTTTCAAAAAAACCATCTCTTCTCGGGCAACTTTTTATGGCTGTTTGGTAACTTTAATCATTTTGCAAAATGCAATTCCTGGTCATAAATTCTCTCCTCAGTACAGATTTAGGGAGATCTAGAGGACTGCGGCGGGTTGATAGGTAAGTTTTAATCTGACAAGGCCAAAAAGTCTATTAGATTTATACGGAGGGAGCAGATATCCTGTAATTACGGCCAGGCCGGTGGAGCTGAGCGGGGATGGGGGATAGCAGGCTCTGAGGGTGGGAGGTGGCGGGGGAGGGGGGAGAAGGAGGAGGGAAGGATGTGGTCCTGGTTAAGGGTCTGAGAGCAAACCTACAACTTCCTCCATTTGTTAAATTCCCTGGAATGGGGTTGAAATGCCTCCCTGTGGCTGAAGCAGCCTCTTTGTCACAGGCCCAGCCATGACCGCCTAGGACAGTTCCTGGTTTCCAAATCACTGAAGCCCATGATCAATGCCCATATGGGCAGAGTTGGTCTGGCAGCTTTAGCTCTCACCGGATGGTATGACAAATGCAGGGTTTTTCTGAAAAGAAGTCGCGTGTTACTGGGCAGGACAAGGCTGGGGGGGTGGGGGCGGGGGGTGGGGAGGGAGATCCCTGGCCCCCCTGGAAATCAAGGGCAAGCTGGAACATTTCTAAAGAAGGGTGACCAGGATAATAAGGCTGTCTATAAACCATGCTGTTAAGGATTGGTTAAAGGAACCACAAGCATTTACCTGGAGAAAAGAAGACTTTGAGGGAACATGACCACTTTTTAAGGGCTGTCATTTGAAAGATGAATTAGACTTGTTCTGCTTGGCCTTAGAGGGTAGGACTCAAAACACTGGGTGGAGCCTGCTGAGAGGCAGATTTAGGCTTAACATAAGGAAGAACCTTGTTAATTACAGCAACTGGCCAAAAATAGGATGGGCTACCTACGGAGATGGTCATTGAACATCTCCCAGCAGAGGTTCAATGTCTCCTTATCAAATGAATTCAATTAAATTCAAAAATATTTTTAATTTAAATTTTTATTATTGACCTTTTTACATCACCTAAATGTTCCAATGTATGCCATCTCTTGTAACAAAGAATTGTTTTAAAAAAGAGGGAAAAACCCAACACATTCAAAAAGTCCAGAATTACCCATAGCCATACCCATTGTTCTCCACAAATGGAGGAGAGTACCTTCTCATATCTCTTCTTTGGGGCCAAACTCACTTATGATAACTTCATAGCATTCAGTTTCACTTTCAGCAAGCGTTTATTAAATGTCTTCTATGTGTTGGGCACTATGTTAGGCATTAGGGATATAAGAACAAAAATGAAACCATTCCTCTCCTCATGAGTGTACATTCTACTGTACGTAGGTAAGTAAATGCAAATTAGATATAGGTGATACCTTGGATCTACCCTTCTCCTCCTGCCACCATCATTAAGAAGAAGGGAACGAAGAGGGAATTGACTAGGTTTTGGTTGCCAGAGAGGACACCAAAATATCAGAAAGGCAGGGAAGAAAATTGTATAAATGCACACAGAAGAGTTTTTCAAGTATGGAAGAGATTCAAAGGGAAAACATAAAATCGTACAATCATAGATTCAGGGCTGAAAGATAGATGGATTTCAAGAACTTAGGAGTCATTGAGTCCAGCTCCTTCATGTTTTAGATGAGGAAAGTGAGGTCCAGAAAGATTAATTGACTTGCTCAAAATCAAACAAATGTCTGAAGCAGGATCAGAAGCCAGGTCTTCCTTCCTCTATACAATGGCCATCGGGATGGAGAAAGTCTGCAGCCACTTTCCCCTGATAAGGCTAAAGAGTCAAGATTGCCCCTGAGAAGGAGGCTGTTCATGAGACAAGTGAAGAAACAGGAGAATCCAAAAGAATGGACAAAACACCCATTAGTGAAGGAAAGCAATCAGAGGAGGAATCCTGTCTAATCTTAGATTTCTGGTCCCTACTCTTTCAAGAGAGTTAGAAATCACACTAAGTCACTCTACTTCCCAAGATGACCAGCCGACTTGACTATGACCCTTTTGGGAGGCTATAAATGAAAAAGTTGATATAGAAAAGTTAGTGAAGACACTTGACAAACCCAGTACTTGGAGAAGAGAAAACACAAAGGGCACATGATTTCTTTATAAAAGGTACTTATATGTCAGCTCCCAGTAAGAGCAGATGAAATTAGGCATCTGAACCATGGTTGAGAATGCCTAGGTTTGTAGCATTTCTATAGGGAGGTTGCAAGGGGTCTGCATCTCAGACAGCTTCAGGAAAGTAGCCCCATGAGAACAGGTTTTTTTTAATTTTTATTGTATCCCTTTCGCTTTACTTCTTTATAAATAAAGATTGTATACAATAAGATGTTTGTAGTCAACTAATTATGCCACTTTCATATAATTAGAGTACACTGAAATACAGCCAACCAGAGAAGAGGGCAGAGTTTCCCAGACAAGATTCTAGTTGCATATATCTATGCTGACCAGTCAGTCCTACAGTAAAGATGTAAGCAGCTGCCACCCACCAAAGTGTCAGACTGTAGGATAGACATAGCAATTCTCTGAAAACCATGAGACTAGTGTTCTCCTAGGCACCCACCAGTGCCAAGTGGAGTGAACAACTTGCAGAATAAGCATCTTCTGTAGAGAAAGGGAGATTAAGTTAGATGCTTATGACATTCCTGACTTACCTTTACAGATTGATTCACACTATTTCCTCTCATTCACTTTATATTATAGTCAAACTGACTTATTTGCTTCTTTCTGAATAGAGAGATTTCATTTCCCATCTCTATGCCTTTGTAAGGGCTTCCCTCATGCCTGGAATAATCTCTTACCTTTTCTCCATCTCTTGGAATCCCAAGTTCCCCTCAAGTCTTGACTTGGGTTCCACTTCCTACAGAAAGTTTTTTTCTGATCCTCCAAATGTTAGTACTGTTTCTCTGCTGAAATTACTTTTTATCTTGAAGTACTAGGGAGGTCTCTGCTAGATTGATTGGCCCTTCTCAGTGATGAAGGTCCAGGTGCTGGCCTAGTATGCTTATTCTACAAGTTGTCCCAGCCCTGCCAGGGGAATAATCTTCAACAGGTCATTTTACTCTCTGATCCTCAGTTTCCTCATCTGTCAGATAAGAAAAATAAATCCTACATACAGCCTCTTTTTACTAAGCTTTTGTGAAAGAGCTTTGGACCCTTCCATTGTTCAGTCATTTCAGTCATTTGGGACCCTTAAGTACCATACAAATATAAACAGTTGTCATAATTATTTGTACATTCAAAAGGAACTTACAAGCACTCAGTCCAAAAGCCAAGAACTGTGCTATTTTGACCAATGATCCACTTAAGTCAGTCTGTACTGTTCCCTGAAAAACATTGGGTACATTCCTACCTTCACTCCACTATTTCTGCTGCCCAAACTCCTCTCTCCTCCTCTTCCCCTATCCTTCCTCCCAGGCCCTTCTCTTCCAAGGCAGCTTCCTGCACTGCCCCCAGTCTTCCATAATCTCATCATCTGAGCTCCTTTCTTTGTCTGTGGCCCTCATTTAATATTACAGACATGAGCTGTCGAGAAGCAAACAGCCTTGGGACTGAAAGAGAGCTTACAAACTGTCTAGCTCACGCCTCCCTTTATGAGATCACAGCCTCTCAGAGCAGAAAGGGCATCTGCTCAGCTGATTCCTGAGCAAGAATCTTTTCTACATCCCCAGCAAGTGACCATTCAACTTCCCCTAAAAAGACCTTGGTGTCAGAGTAATCGCATCTTCCTGAGTCAGGTTTTAGATAGGATCTAATATTAAGAAACTTTCTCTTTTACTTAAACTCAAATTTTCCTATCTATAATTTTATTACAGAGTTGGAGCAGGAAGGAAACTTAGATGTTACCTAAGCCAAATCCCTCATTTTTACAGATTAGGAAACTGAGGCCCAGAGATATGAAATGACTTGCCCAAGGTCACATAGTGATAGAGATGGAACTTGAACCCAGATCTAACTGCAAATCCAGTCCTTTTTCCACTATATCATTCTCTCTAGCCTCAGGCACTTACTAGCTGTGTGACCTTGGGCAAGTTAACCTCTATCTACCTCAGTTTCCTCAACTATAAAATGGGGAAACTAATACCACTGACCTCCCTGTGCTATTGTGAGGAATAAATGAGATAAAATTTGTTAAACTCCTGGCACATAGTAGGAGCTTAATAAATTTCTCCTGTCTGCCCATCTTCTCTTTACCTCCTGATTTTAAAGATGAGGAAATTGAGGCCTAGAGAGTTGAAGTCAGCTGGCATTTATGAAGCTCCTACCATGTTCTAGGCACTGTGCTAAGAGCTAAATGACTTGTCTACACAAGTAATAAATCCTCTGACTTCAAATCCAATCTTTAGCTCCCTTGAATTGCCTGAAACTCTTTCCTTGGTGAGCTAACGGTACAAATCTAATTCTTCCTTCCATGACCAACCTTTAGATCCTTGAGCATAGCTTTCATATATCATCCCCCCCACCCCAAACCTTATTCTCCCAAGAAGGAAACTAAGGCCTAGAGAAGATGAGTAATTTTCCCAAAGTCACACAGTGAATAAACAGCAGAAATTGAATTCGAATCCAGAGCTCTTGGTTCCAAATCCTCTTTGCTTTCTACTCTTTTGTTTTCTTCTTTTTCCTGTGCTTTTTCCTCCTTATTCTCCTCCATGAGCTCCACACTCCAACTATACTGGCTTATTGACTGTTCCTCACACACAATACTTCATCTCTCATCTCTGTACCTTTGCACTAGCTGTGTTAACAAAGAAAAGATTTTTTTTAGAGTTGTAAAGGTATAAAATATAGATAAGCATTAGTCAAATGAGACTAATGCCTCCAATATTGTTTCAAGCTCACTCATACTTGTTGGCCGCCAGTGATATTGCCATTCATCAAGCAGGAATATTACAGTTGTATATTAGACAACTGTCTGGTGGCCATCCTAGCATCTCATCTCCAGGGCACACCCGGGCAAGGCAATGTCTGTCCCTCAGATAAAGTCAACCTTGATGGAGAAACTCGCCAGTTTCATAAATAGCTTGTCCCATTGTGGCTGGTGAAAAGCCTTGCCCCCAACAACATATGAATATTTAAATGACTCTTAATTATTTAGATCATCATTTTATTAGCATCTACTGCTCTACAGACCCATAAAAATGCAGAAATCCAGGTATGCCCTGATCTCTCCTTCAGGAACCTTTAAAGTCCCAATCTGACCCCCAAATCTTCTCTCATTCAAGGTGCCTCCCTCCCTTATTCCTTACCCACCTAATCCTGCCATCTGTCACCACTCCACCTCTCAGACCTCACTGAGCAATTAACTTGTACCTCTCATGTATCTTTGCGTATGGTAGTCATATAGGTATATTATGAAGAAGTATCAACAGCATAGTTGTTAGAAAATTGGCCTCAGAGACAAAAAGTTCTGAGTTCAAACTCTGCCTCTGAAGCACACTGGCTGTGTGACCCTGGGCAAATCACTGACCTCTCAGCCCTCTAGACAACTAAGACCATGAGTAGCAGAGAAGGCACAACCAGAATTGGTAGAGGGGTATCTCTCATCTGAAAATTCCCTACGACGATGGAATCACAGATTCACTCTCTAGCTTTATGTGTATTATATATTGGTGGCTTAACCTTCTACTCTACCATGAGCCCCAGGAGAGAAATGACCATTTTTAGCCAAGTTTTGCATCTCCCCCAGGACTCAGCATAGGACCTGTACCCACAGCAGGTAATTAATGGCTGCTTTTGGTTGAATTTAATTTAATTAAGAGCAGAGGGGTGTTTTGCACTTTTCCTAGTTTCTTGAGTTGTGGTAGTCCCCCCACTATGGTGAAGCATCTCTTCCTACCTGGCTAGGCTGGTCCACAGGAAGGAGGCATAGTCTCTCTGGGGCCATACTCAAACACTTTCTTCAGTAGAATGAGCCAAAATTCAACTGGCATTGCCTTCATGAGTCCAGGGACATCTCGGAGTCATGATGAGGCATCAGAGTAGCAGTGGACATGAGTCAGCTTCATTATATGGCTAACAAAGAAGTGCACAACAGACACAGTGGCAAAGAAAGTGGTCTAATCACACCGTGTGGTGGTAAGGAGATTTGAAGATCTTCCCTGCCTCTTAATAGATCCATGTGATCTGCTTTGAATTTTGGCCCAGCCCACAGCTTGAGACACATGAAGCCCATGGTGGGAGGAGCTTGCTGAATGGGTGGAGCAGGAAGAGTACAGCAAGAAAGAGAGTGAGATGGAGCTGGGAGAGAGAGGAGGCAGAGCAGAACAGCTAGCTTGAGTGAGAGAGGGAATGATTTTGGCTAAGGGAGCTTGTTTGTGGAAAGGCCTTATTAGAAGGAAGGCTTGGGGATGGCTGTGCTCCCTGCATTGATGTGTATAGATTTCTTTGTTACTATGTTGGATTTGACTTTCTGGTGTTTGAATAAATGTCTTGGTTTTGTCTTTGAGGAAGATAGTTTATATTTTGCAAACTTACCTTGGAAGTACGCGTGTAGATCCATGCATGTGTCTGGCGTGGGTACTGCATTGGTGCTATACATGGCAAGAGAAAAGGGGAGTAGATGGACCGCCCTTTGGGTCCAATGGTACTCACAGTGAGTGAAGATTGCTAGAGAATGGCCCCTAAAATGTTGGGTGGACTGGACTGCTTGTGGACACTGGATTTACTAGAGCATATGGGCAAGAATTTCACAGAATGAGAAAGTCTGCATGGTTTGTGATCTACAGTATTGGAGAGAGTAACAATTTTGAATAGATCGCAGATCCACCAAGATCTCAAAGAATAGCACAGGTTTTGAAGTCAGAAGAGCTAGCTAGATTCAATCCCCAGCTTTGCCATTTAACAACTTGTATGTTCTTAGACAAGTTCCTTTCTCTCTCTGGGGCTCAGTTTCCTCAGCTGTAAAATGATGGTTTTGAAATGGATAATTGTTCAGGTCCTTTCCAACTAAAAAAAAAAAACCTGTGATAGGAATTAAATTAAATCAATCCACAACTCTTTATTAAGCTGGGGCAGCTAAGTGGTTCAGTGGATAGAGCACCAGTGCAGGAGTCAGGAGGACCTGAGTTCAAATCTCACATCAGACACTCACTAACTGTGTGACCTTGGGCAAGTCACTTAACCCCAATTGCCTCATCCTGGGTCATCTCCAGTCATCCTGTTGAATATCTGGTCACTGGATTCAGATGGCTCTGGAAGAGAAGTGAGACTGGTGACCTGCTCAGCTCTCCCTCACTCAAACAAAGTCAAGTGCAAGTCACGTCATCATTTCTCTGATGGTATGGTCTTCTTTAGCAACGAAGGATGAACATGCACACTAGTGCTGGGCACTATATTAAGTACTGAGGACACAACAAATGTGAAATAGTCATTGCCCTCAAGAATTAAATTCAATCAACCATTTCTGCCCTTAGAGTCCATACCCTGCATGAGAAAACAAAGAGAAATATTTTGTTTCAAGGAGGTCCCTTGTGGACCTAAACACATGGGCTTGTTTGGTATGTAACTTCTTCACATAATAACTCAATGACTCACTTTCCTTTTTTAAAATTTATTTATTTATTTTTAGTTTTCAACATTCACTTTTACAAAATTTTTAGTTTTAAATTTTTCTTCTCCCTCCCCTGCCTCCTCCGCAAGACAGCGTGTAGTCTGATACAGCCTATACATGTACAATTATATTAAACAGCTGACTCGCTTTCATATAACCCTTTAAGATTTGCAAGGACCTTCCTTTTTGTGGTAACAAAGACCTGAAAACAAAGTTATTATCCATAGCTTGGAGTCCATGAACATGGTGGAATGTTACTGTGCTGTAAGAGAATAATAAGCAAGATGAGTACAGAAAAGTTTGGGAAGATTTACATGAACTGATGCAGTGGGAAGTAAGCAGAATCAAGAAAACAAAAGAAAAGCAAGAAAACAAAAATGACTACAACAATGCGAATGGAGAGAACAACCAGAAAATGGTCAAAATCAGATGCTAGTAAATTGTAAGACATAAGATTGATGCCAAAGAAGAAATAGGAAAAGACAGCGCTCCCCAGGACTTTTGTCTTTTCACAGCATCCTCGTTAAGTTCCTCTTAGGGGTTGCCCTCTACTAGGCTCCAAAAGTTGGTGCCTTCTAGCCTTCTTGCCTTTCCTCAGTCCATCTGGTTTGTCTTTGGTGTTTCATCTCCTCACAATGATGCTCTTGTGCTCATTGCTGTTCTGGGAATGCTGATGGTCATGCCAGTGGGAAGTCTGGATGTGCTGACCTTTTGAAGTTCACAAGCTGAAAGGGAAGAAAAAGAGAGAGACAGAGAGAAGAAGAAGAGGAATAGATAGCTGTAGAGAGAGAACCCTCTCTTTTCCTCCCTTACCAAAAGGCAAAGGACTCAGAATTCTTTCACCAATGGATTCAATCACTCAACTGACTATTCATCTTGTATATAGCCTGTTTGCACACACTTGTTTGCATGCTGTCTCCATCATTAGACTGTGAGTTCCTTGAGGGCAGGGACTACCTTTTGCTTTTCCTAGTACATAGTAGGTGCTCAATAAATATTGACTGATTGGCTCTTTGTTTTTATGCTTTGCCCAATAGGACATGATAGATTCTTTTCAATTGTAATAGTTTTCCTGGGCTCCCATCCTGGCTCTGCTTTCTTAATATCTATATGACCTTTGCTCTTGTTCAGTCATTTCAGTTATGTCTGACTCTTCATGACCCCATTTGGGGTTTTCATGGCAAAGATACTGGAGTGGTCTGCCATTTCCTTATCCAGCTTATTTTATAGATGGGGAAACTGAGGCAAACAAGGCTAAGGGACTTTCCCAAGGCCACACAGCTAGTAAATGTCTGAGGCCAGATTCAAACTCATGAAGGTGAGTCTTCCTGATCCTGAGCCCAGTGCTCTATCCATTGAACCCCCTAGCTTCCCCATGTGACCTGAAGTAAGTCACCTCTCTTCTCCTAAGTCTCAGTTTCCTCATCTGTAAAATGAGGGCATTGACCTAGATGACTTGTAAAGTTCTTTCTGGCTTTGAATCTATAGGACTATGGCATATACATGAGGGAGCTAATTTAGATGACCTCTGAGGTTTTTTCTAGTTCTAAATGCTAGCAGCCAATAATGTACCAGTCACTAAGACTCCTGTCCATTTTGGTCACTTTAGTCACCAGTTTGTCAGGACAAAAGGGCTTTTGTCTAATCAGAACTTCAGCCTTTAGTACTCCCTGAAATATTTCCCAATCTGCTGCCCCTCCCCTGTTCTTCTTTCATTTCTATTGAATAATATTCTACCGGGGGATGCACAGGGGCTGGACCTGGGCCTGGTTTACCCTCCACTACACCCCAACTCATGCCCAAGAACTTGCTTCCACTGTGACCTTTGCAGTAGCCCCATCACAGAGAGGGACATCCTGTCCAGGCAAATAGCCAGGAAGAGGGTGACAGAGACTAAAGAGTGGAAGGAAAGAAGCAGTCAAGAGACTTATGGGGCATTGGAGGGAGGGGGGAGGCAGAGCCTCCTCTGTGGGGTAAAGAGGGAGAAGTCATGTAGACTCTTGAGAGTAAAGTCAGACAATGCAATGGCAGTTTAGGAGATTCAGAGCTCTACTCCATTGATAGTTATGCAAGAGAGGAAAGGAGGCAGGATGGAAACCTGTGATCTGTGGGATTCCAAGCCCTGAGGAAGAATATTCAGAAATCGTCTAAGTCTTCCACGCACATATCAGAGATCTTCCCAGCTGGCAATCACCACGATTGATGAAGCAAAAAAATGAGACAAATCAGGGCAGCTAAGTGGAGCAGTGAATGGAGCACCGGCCCTGGAGTCAAGACCTGAGCTCAAATCCAGCCTCAAACACTTGAACCTTACCAGCTGTGTGACCTTGGGCAAGTCAGTTAACCTGGATTGCCTTACTGCACCCCAAACAAATGAGGCAACTCAGAAAGTTGCTACTAATTCACCAATCAGAACAGCGGTCCATTTCACTACCTTGTCCATAAGGATTTTGTAAGAAGTCATGTCACATACTTCACTCCAATCACATACCCTATGTCTAGCAATATGCTGAAAGTAGTTCTAATTGGTTCAGAGAGCCAGTTCAATTTTCAGTTGTGAGTATGTATTTCTCAGAAATCAACAAATATCCCAAATCAGGGCTTAATTTAGTGTTTTGTTGATTGTTTAGACCAAGAGTGGGGAAACTTCTGGGTCCTTGAGTGAGTCCAAGTTTTACAGAACAAATCCATTTATTAAGGGAATTTGTTCTGTGAAGTTTGGATTCAAAGGGCCACATGTGGCCTTGAGGCCACAGGTTCCCCATCCCTGGTCGAGACTAAGAAAGTAGTGAAGAAATTGTTAATAATGAAGAGTAACCTCAAAGTGAGGCATATATACATTGTTTTTCCAGAAAGTCAGTTAAACTGTTAAACGTTTAACAGTACATCCCTGTGTATATATTCATACTGTTTCCCTAATCTACTTACCTGGGATTCAGACTGTGGGGAGGAGCAGCTAGGTGGTGCAGTGGATAGAGCACCAGTGCAGGAGTCAGGAGGACCTGAGTTCAAATCTCACCTCAGACATTTGACACTCACTAGCTGTGTGACCTTGGGCAAGTCACTTAACCCCAACTGCCTCATCCTGGGTCATCTCCAGTCATCCTGATGAATATCTGGTCACTGGATTCAGATGGCTCTGGAAGAGAAGTGAGGCTGGTGACCTGCACAGCCCTTCCTCATTCAAAACAAAGTCAAGTGCAAGTCATGTCATCATTTCTCTGATGGCATGGTCTTCGGCAATGAAGAAAGATACACACACACTCTGGTTTTACAGATGAGGAAACTAAGGTCCAGGGAGGTGAAGGGACTTGACTAGCAAATGGCTGAGCCAGGGTTTAAATCCAGGCCCCTGACTCTAAATCCAGAATTCTTTCTACTGCCATGAAAGAAATGTTATAATGTAGAGAATCCACGTTGGCTCCCACAATCACCACATTCTTTTCTAAATGCTCACAGATTATGTCTTCTTATCCTTTTGAGTTTAAAGACAAGACTAGATTCACAAATGCCAGAAAGTGGATTAAGGAGGCTATCCAACATAGCAGGTAGAAATTGGGGACCCAGGTGTCCACAAACATTTTCAACAGGAAAAGATTATAGCCTTCTAGGCAGCATCCACTCAGAGTCCTGCCCCCACTCCCATGTCAATGATGAAAGGCTTGACCTTATCTTCCCAGCTTAGCACTAGAATGAAAGGGCCATGCATGGAAAGAAAGAGTGGAAGGAAAGAAGCAGTCATCTGCTACTCCCCATCTCCTGAAGTCACATGAAGCCCCAGGAGACAAGCTTGACCTGTAGGGAGGCCATGACCTTTATGTTATATATTTGTGGGCACATGTGTGTCTATTCATGCCTGTATGTCTACACACACATTGTATATTTACATATATGGGTATGTTTCTCATTATCTCTTCTGTGTGAGCATGTCTTGTGTGTCAATGTGTTCTTGCATGCATGATCACATGTGCAGGTCCCTGTGTGTCTGCATGTAGTCATGTTTGGATTGCTTGTGCATGTATGTGTGTGCATGTGGGGGGAGGGAAGGTTGGGAGTGGGCGTTGCCTCCTTGTTTCCCTGGGTTGGCAGTTTTGAGGCTCAGTACCATTGGGAGTTGGGGACTCTGCAGCGCCTGGTGTTACTTATAGCAGTTTTGCCTGCAGCGGTCATAGCGTTGGAAATCCAGCTCCATGAGGCTGCCAAGAGACCCCTGAGCCGGCAGACAAGGAGGACGCATGGGCCATTTTGCAATTCCTGCTCATTAGACATGTTTGGGGCCGTACGCGTGTGCTGTGAGGATAAATAAGTATAAATATTATATTTGCCTCCAGGTGATCTTTAAAAATGTATTTCTCTTCCTCCACCTGCCCCCCCCATACCCCAATTGTCAGCACCTCCTGAAAGTGCCTGCTTCAACAAGATGGCATCTTAGGGGCTCCTTAGGGGCCCTTGAGGAGAAAACCCCCCCTCTCAGCATTCAGGGGCAACTGTAGGGTGGGAAGCACCCATGACAGCTTGTAGCAGCCAGAGGGGTCAAGGTCTATGCCAGCTGCCTCCAGGGAGGCCTTCCAGGGCAGCAGAGAAAAGCTCTGGCATGATGATGTTAGGGGGAGGGGCACCTGCCTCATCCACAACAAAGTCTGACTGTCTCCATATTTTGGTGATGATTTGGGACAGTCAAGGGAGGAGCCCATCATAGAGTCAACAGTCGTGAGGCAGTGTATTATAATGGATGGAGATCTGGACTTGGAATCAGAAAGACTGGAGTTCGAATTCTGCCTTTGATATTTCCTAACTATGTGACCCTAGGCGCAGCCTCAGTTTCCTCATTTGTAAAATGGGGATTATAATAATGCTTCCTCCCGGGGTTGTGATAATCAAATAAGAATAACATTCATAGAACTCTTTGTAAACTTTATAACACATGTAAATACAATACATATAATGTTAGCGATTGTCATTGCAGTCTAGTTTCTGTCCCTTCCTAGCTGCATGGCCTTGAGTAAGTCACTTAATCTTACCCACCCTCACTTTTCTCATCTACAAAATAGGAGTCATAGTAGTGCCTCAAATGGGTCATTTAGAGGCTCAAAGGAAATATGTGTGAAATGGTTTGTGAGACTGAAAGTGTTATATAAATATCAACTCTTATTATTGACCAACAGAACATCAAGGCTGGAAAGTCTCAAGGATCATGTAATACAGCCCACCCTATCCCCATTTTACAGAGGGAAGAACTTAGAACCAGAAGGGAGATGTCCAAGGTCACACAGAGTATTAATAGCAGAGCTGTAACTCAAACCCAAATGGGATTCCTGATCCCAGTGCAGGCTTTCTACTACCCATTACAGCCTCTTTCACAAATCCTCGCCTTGCAGTAGGCCTCAGCCTGGAGTGGGGTACCAGCTCGGCAGCCCTGTAGATGGTGACTTAATGAAGTTTATATATGTCTCCCACTTTGACCTCTGTAGGCTTTAACACTGGAAGATGGCAGTTATGGCACCCTCAACCAGTGTCTCAAAGAAGTCTGTTAAGCTCCCACCTTAGAGAGGGAAGCAAGGCACCAAAAGAGTTAGGAGCCCCTGTTCTAAATCCTCTTAACTTCTGCCCCTCATAATCATCCCTTTCCCAGAAGACCTCCATTCTTCAGTGATCTTGGGACACCTTCCATCTCACCTTCAACCACCTTCCATACCCCCTCCCATCTCATCTTGTCCACAAATTTCATCCCTTCTTTTTCTCCAGACCCTCTCCCTTCCCTGCCATTTTCTGCTCACCTCCCTTCCCACCATCCCTTCTCCCAGGCCCTCTCCCCAATTCCCTGGGATCCTATGGATTAGAAGAAGACCTAGGAGGGGGGAGGTTCTTAGAATTGTGCACAAAGAACCTGAGTTCTCTTCTCAGTTCACCAGAAATTCTATCTCACTTCTGCTGGCCCTGAGTTTCTGCCTCTCTTTCTTCTCATCTGAAGCTAATAGAAGGAATATTAGATTTAGGGTCAGAGGATCTGGGTTCAAGTCCTTGTTCTGCCACTTTTCACAACTGCATGAACTTGAGTAAATCATTTAACCTCGGTGTATGTCCTCAGTTTCCTCCTCTGTAAAATGAGAAGACGTCACCAAATCACACTTGGAATCTGCTATCCCTAAAGCAAAATTCTGTTATGAAAACTCCAAATGAAGTCTTTTCTTTAAAAGCTTTCCATGAGACACCAATTCAGCCAAGTGGGGAAAAACCAAGGAGAAGTAAATCATTATTATAATCCATTTACCATCATGGCCATTGCCGCTTGAGACCCTAACCATGTAAGTCCTCCCTCCCAGAGCCACTTTGGAGCAGAGCAATCCCCTGGGTTTCCCAGTCCCACGCTCCCCTTTGTACCTCCACAACTAGATCTTGCAGACCGATTTAAATGTGTGAGTTTCAGCCTGGGTCTCATTATCCTTTTCTGCTGTGGCAGACAGCTAGAACGTCGTCCCTGTTCATTAACAGTGACAATTGGGTTACATGCGAGAGATGCGTGGCCTCCCTTCCCAGAGAAACCTCAGGAGAAGGAATGGGGGAGAAGGGGCTTTAAACCCCCAAACTGTATAGATCCTCAATGATCTTTGTCAAAGGAATGAGATAGATCCCTCATCATCACTGTTGGTGGGGGAAAGGATATGCATTGAGCTGCATTATGCTAGGAGTCCGTATGCAAACTCAGGGGCTGCATCTATAAATAAGATATCATAGTTAAAGCAATATCGATTATTAGGAGTTACTGTTATATTTAAAGCCATAAAACTGAAACCAAAAAAAAAAATATTACAGTTAAAGGGCTCTAAATCTCTCCAGTGAACTCCAGCAGCTTGGGCAGAGACATCAGGGTGGTGAGACCCCGCTCCACCTCCCTGTAAATGCTTTATACAACCTTAATGCTGGAAGGGTCCTTGGAGATGATGCAGTCCAACCCCCTTTGATCCTTATTTTCTGGAAGAGGAAAGTAAGTTCCAGAGGGAGGGAAGGACTTGCTGAGGTTCTACAAAGAGCCAGAGGCCGAATCAAGACTAGAACCCAGGCCTCCAGACTCCCATAATGGGTTTTTCAATGGAGCACAACGTGTCAGGATTTTTTAAACCAGAAAGCAGGGAGGGGAAGTGTCATTGCTTTTTATTTCCTCCAGAAAAAAGACACTGGGACTTTGAAGGGAAGTGAAAATGGATTGTAAAATATGTTTTTTCTTAAGGTTCATTAAGGATCTAAAAATGTTTTGGAAGTGCCTGGATAATTTCAATTGCTCATCAGTAAGGGTTGGTATATTCAAAGGAAAACTTGATTTCTCTTCTCCCCCTCTTCTCTCCCCATTCTCCTGTTCCTAAATCCTTTCTTCTCCTCTCCCTTCCCAACCTCTCCTTCCTTCCTTTCCTATCTCCTCTATCTTCACTTGACACTTTTCCTTTCCATTGAAACTTCTAACTCCTCTTTCCCTTTTTCTTCTTCCTCTCCCCACTCCCCCAGGTCCTCTCCTGCTGATTTCCTCTTCCCTCCTTTCCCCTCCTGTTTCCTCCTTTAGATCATGTTCCCTTTCCTCTCACCTTCTCTACAAAATCCCTCCCCTCTTCCTCTCCAGACCCTGTCTCTTCCCCATCCCCCTTGTGCTCCTCTCCCTTCCTACCATCCCTTCTTCCAGGCCCTCTCCCCAATTCTCTAGAATCCTATGGATAAGAAAAGTAGTGGGAGGTTTTTCTTAGCTTTTCCCACAAAGAACTAGTTGTCTCCTTGGACGGAGTAAAGCCTCTTCTTAATTCAACTTTGCCACAAACTCTCCCTCACTTTTGCTGTCCCTGAGTGTTTTTTTCTCTCTTTTCATCTGAAAGCAACAGAAGGAATATTGAATTTAGGATAAGAGGACCTGGGTTCAAGTTCCCTCATTTTTCACCTTGTGACCTTGAGTCAATCATTTAACCTTCATGTCACCAGTTCTCTCCTCTGTAAAATGAGAAGACTGGACAAGAAGACGTCTAAGATCCCTTCCAATTCTAAATCAATGATTCACTGTTCCTGAGTCTTTCATCTCCAGATACCGAAAATGGCAGAAGCCCCTTTGACCCATGGCTAACCCTGACACTTGCAGCAGGAAGAGCTTCATCCCCTATCCTGCCCTGCCCCACCACTCTCAAGAACACTTCTGGTTCCTAGAACTTGGACCTAGTGATCTCTCAGTTACCTACAGTTCTAAAATCCTACAGTCCTCTGACACTTATAACTGTCCCTTTCCCAGGAAGTCCCTATTCCTTGGTGACCCATGAGCACCTTCTGATTACATTTAGAAACTGCTGTCTCTGAAATGAAATTACATTTTGAAACCTGAATTTTTTAAAAAACTTCTCCATAGATTTCTGTATATTCTTTGGATTGATACCTGTGTCCACACATGTCTTACAGAAAGTACATTTTTTAAAATAGTATTTTATTTTTTTCCAATTATATGTAAGGACAATTTTAACATTCATTTTTTTAATTTTTGAGTTACAAATTTTTCTCTCTCCTTCCCTCCTCACTCCCTCTATAAAATGGTAAGCAATTTGATATAGGTTATATATGTGCAACCATGTAAAACATATTTCTATATTAGTCATATTGTTAAAGAAGAAACAGACCAAAAGGAAAAAAAAACACAAAAAAATAAAGTAAAAATAGTATACTTTGATCTGCATTCAGACTCCATCAGTTCTTTCTTTGGAGGTGGATAGCATCTTTTATCATGAGTCCTTTGGAATTTTCTTGGATCATTGTATTGCTGAGAAGAGCTAAGTCATTATTCGTAATTGATCATCACACAATATTGTTGTTGCTCTGTCCAATATTCTCCTGGTTCTGCTCATTTTATTCGCATCAGTTCATGTAGGTCTTTGCAGGTCTTTTCTGAAATTTGCCTGCTCATCATTTCTTATGTTATAATAGTACATCATAGAATGTACAATGTGTGTGTGTGTTTTGCTTTGTGTGTCCTATGATCCACATGTGATATATGTCTATGTATTTGAGATTTCATTGTGTATGATATGTGTGATTAAGTGCTACATATATATTTGAGTACTGTATTTATGCAAATATATTTCTGTTTTATGAGGCACTATGCAGAATGGTTTCTGGGGATTCGCATAGAAATCAGAAGTCCTGGATTCATGCCCTTGCTATGCACATCACTGTGTGACCTTAGGAAAATCATTAGCTCTCTCTGAACCTTTGCATACTCATCTGTAACATGGTGTTAATTATCCTTTGCCTGCTTTTCTCAGAGTGTCGCTGCAAGGAAGTTGCTCTGGCATCTGTAAAGTGAAATAGAAATGTACACATGATCATATGAATGATACATGTACACACATGATATTCTCTTCCGTGGATCATATGTGTTATGTGTGTTCTATTACACATTCATGTATAGTCACAGTCTGATAAAAAGCTCTGTAACCTGAGGCTAATATGAACAGAAGAACTTGCTAAACCAATCAAGAAATGTAATCATCAGAAAATGTATGTGTTCCCATCATCAGTGAGCACTCTATAGAGTTTTGGTTTCCATTGGACATTAGCCAACTCCTCTGGCTGATGTTAGTCAGACATCACAGCTAATGTTAAACATTAATCAAATCCTCAGCCTATCATGGTATAATTGGTAGGTCTTCTAAATAACAATGGACATTACCCATATCTTCAGGTTAGCATTGGACATGAACTATCTTATATATCTTCCATAAGAGAGGAAGGAGAAACTAGAAAAAAAATTCTAATGGGAAGGAAAAATACAGGACCCTAGGCAGGGTTCTTATATGAAAAAGTCTCCAGAAATAGTCCCAGGCACATAAAAATAGAAGTCACTGAGGGGAGGGAAGAGATAACATCAGGGAAAACATGAGATTTCCAATCAGAGGATCTAAACTTAAATCCTGACTCTCCTATCCTGTGTGATCTTGGGAATGCCTCTTTTCTTTGGAACTCATTTTCTCATCTGTAAAGTGATGGGGTAGGACCTGGTTTTCCCTTACAGGTCTCAATCTTTTTATCATATTTTTTATCAGATCATATCTTTTATCATATGTGCAGTTTTATAACTGGAACCCAGTCTTCCTCAAACTCCCTTGTGAGTTCATTCTCCCATTTGTGACAAATATCCAGGAATGTCAAGATCTGAAATGCTGATTTAGAAGAACTGAAGAACATTCCCTAGTTAATGCACAAGCAGGATCAAGAGTACTTTGACTAGGCTTGGGGCTATGAAAACTGCCCACCTTTTCTTTGGCCTCTGCTGAATCTCTGCCTCTGGTCACTAAGCCTAGGAGCTGATGCTCTCAGTCACCAAGTCGCAGACTGGTAAGGTGGTGATGTGGAAAGAGTTCTGAACCTGGAGCCACATTGAAATCCTGTCTATCTTGAAATTATGCTGACTGGTTCCACTACAAATTTATGTTACATAATCTCCACTGGGTTCTTGCTATAGCAAGGCAATCTTTTTATGCTTCTTTAATTGATTCACTATCCTACTCCCCACAGCATCTCTTCCAAAACTTTTAATCCCTCCTCAAGCCTCCCATTGCTTCTCTTTACCCGTCATCCCAGCTGTAGACCTTGCTGGGGAGAAATTTAAAGCCATTCACCAATAGCTTTCATCCTCCTCTCACATCACTCAAATATCTTCTGCCACTATCTTTCCTTTGCCCCAATTTCAACCTGAGGAGCTGGCCCTTCTTGCAAAGGCAAAGCCCTCTCCATGCACAAGTGGCCTCTTTCCATCCCATCTCTTCTAGCAGATTGCTCCCCATCACCCCTACTTTCTCTCTAATCTTCAATCTCTTCCTCTCTGTTTGTTTCTCTGCTGCCTATAAATATGCCAATGTCTCCATGCATCCTTAAAAATAACCCTCACTTGATCCAACTCTCCCTGAATAGCTCTATCTCTGCTCTGTGTGGCTAAAATCCTTGAAAAAACTATCTACAATTGGCGCCTCCTCTTCTTCTATAACTCTCTTCTAAACATTTCCTACTTCATCATTCAACTGAAACTACTCTTTCCAAAGTGACTAATGATCTTTGAATCCAAAGTGACCAATGATCTTTGAATCACCAAATCTAATGGCCATTTCTTGATCCTCCTCCTCCTTGATCTTTCTAGATCCTTTGACACCATCGATCACCCTTCTGGTCCCTTCTTGATCCTCTCTCCTTTCTAGGGGTTTGTGATGTTATTTTGTCCTGATTCTCCTCATACCTATCTAACTACTTTTTCCTCAATCTACTTCACTGGATCTTCTTCCAGGTCACACTCACTCCCCCAAGAATCTGTCCTGGGCCCTATTCTCTTCTCCATCTGACATTTATAGAGGAGAGCATTAAACATAGTATTGCATCACCCTCACTGGGCTATTTTGAGACTCAAGTGCAATAATGTATATAAAACATTTGTCAATATTGTATTTAATGTTCTCCTCTATAAAGCTATAAATGTCAATTATTGTGTAGCTTTGTTGCCTAAAGCTGCTTTGGGTGGGGGTAGAATATGGCATTTTCAAGGGAATTTGGGAGTGAGCAAAATCCAGACATCGATTGACAGGGTAGAGGGAAAGGGTGTGGAATGAAATAAGCATAAAATAAATCATTGTCCCCTCCCAAGATGAGTATCAGTATGTTCCTGTATCTGCCACCATATTTTACTAAGATTCTTAAGAGTATTCAGATTCTCTGCATCTTATTCCCCCTACTATATTCAAACATGTGGACAGGAACCCCTTCTCCAAATTTTGCATCTCCTTAGTGCCTAAAGCAGGATTCTACACTTAATAAATTCTTGTTGGATGGATGGACAGGTGAATGGACAGATGGATGCCATCCCATGACCCTTCTCTTCACCCAAACATTAACAGTATATCATATAACCAGGACAGAAGAATCTCTTAGAAAGACTCCATGACTCTCTGGCCAGACAAACCTCTGGTCAAAGAACCATTAGGGATTTCCATCAATAGTCAACTCTTCCCCCACCCCAACTTCCACCCCTGCTAAGCATTTACCTATAGAAGAAAGGTAATTTATCACAATTCACACTGTCTTCACCTTGGTCTTATTTATGTGGGAGGCAGTGGAGTCTGGTGGAAAGAGTGATCTGTTGCGGGGAAGGAAGACCCAGGTTTGAATCCATCCTCTGGCAATTATTAGCAATGTAACATGACTTCCCAGAGCTTCGGTTTTCTTATCTATAAAATGGGGATAATAATATCTGTAGTGTGTGCCTCCTGGTCCTAAATGTGTGAGGCTTAAATGAGATCATGGATATAAATGCCTGCTATTATTAATTTATTCAACAGATGTTTTTAAAGTGCCTGCTTCCCAGTTCAGTGAGCTGGGCAAGGAGCAAGGGAAAATAAAGTTACAATAAAGCACAATCCAATTCCAGATAAACTATGAGACTCAGATCTAGTCCCTTCTTCAACATAAAGCCTTTTCCGATTGCCCTAGTTGTCGAATCTCCCTCACCCCAGAATTCCTTTTTATAATAGCTTGCATTTACTAATCTGCAACCATGTGGAGTTCAGGAATTGTTTCATTTTACTCTTTGTACTTTCAGCACCTAGCCCAGTGGGTGGAACATAGTAGGTAGTTAATAAATGCCTGTCAATGGAATTACAATCCATTGTCAGACTGGTCAGGTTGCTGAGGGAGGCCTAGCAAAGGAACTTCTGGAACCTGCCCAGAGTACAACCCAGAGGCAGAGTGCCGAGGGAAACTGCTGGGAGACCCAACAGCAGGAGAGAGAGTCCCAAGGCTGCCAAGGCTCTGGCTCCGTGAAGACCCGAGGGAGGAGAAGCTGGCCCCCTCCCCTTGACTTCCCAGGTTGGGATGCGGATGGGTTAGAGGGAGAGGAAAGAGCCTTGCTGGGCATGACACAGGCTTCTGCCAATATACTGCTGTTTTTCCCCATTTTTTGTACTTGAGCCTGGAAGCTGTCAGGAGGCACATGTTTTTAGAAGAAGACAAATACTACAAACTCCTGTCAGCAGAAGGTTGGATTCCCTTCCCTCCCTCTGTCCCCTTGTCCAGGCCTTCCAAGTGGTACTCACCCCCCCACAGAGGCAGCAGATTCCAAGTGACCAACCATCTACAGCCCCACCTGTCAAATAGATGCTAGACCTCCAGGAACCTGGCCCCTCATTCATTAGAGAGCAAAGACTTCCACTACCCACAATGAGACAAAAACAGAAGAGAGCTCTAACAGCTCAGGCACCATGCCTCAGGTCTACATCCAACAAGATGCAGCATAAACATAGAACCGTCTCCCAAGATCCCCTTGCCAAAATCAGGTGGTCTCCACGTCTAAAATCAAAGATTGAAATAGCAGAGGTGTCAAACTCACTGGCCACAATCTCCTGAGTGTGGCTTAAACCAGACCGCAATGTATTTGAAAAATAACAAAATAAATGAAAATACAATTCAACATAAATAATATTAATTCATGCTTTTTTAAGTCAACATGCTGCCCACAGAAATCTGTTTCTATTTGAGTTTGATACCACTGGACTAGGTGATCTCAGAGGGCCCTTCCAGCTCCAGGGCACCATTCTGGGAAGGCACAAGCAGCCAGTTCTATAAAAAAATGAACTTCCTTCCTTTCTTCTCTCCTTCCTTCTTTCCTTCCTTTCTTCTCTCCTTCCTTCTTTCCTTCCTTCCTTTCTTCTTTCCCTCCTTCCTTCTTTCTTTCCTTCTTTCTCTCCTTCTTTCCTTTCTTCCTTCTCTCTTTCCTTCTTTCCCTCCTTCCTTCTTTCTTTCCTTCTTTCTCTCCTTCTTTCCTTCCTTCTTTCTCTCCTTCCTTCCTTCTCTCCCTCCCTTTATTCCTTCTCTCCTCCTCTCCCTTCCTTCTTTTCTTTATTCCACAAGTACTTACAAGGCATCTGTTTCTACAGAGCATAATACTAAAGCCTGAGGAGATACAACATTGAGAAAAGCCTTGATGTCTTTCCCCATGGAATGTATAGTTTAATAGGCACAGACACAGATAACTACAATGTATAATACCACAAGAGAAATGCATTATGGATGTGGAAACAAATTGCTGTCTGAGATCCAAGTGAAGGGTTTGTTTTCAAAAATGGAGTGAGGAGCATGGTAAATAAGGAAAGCTTCCTGAAAGAGGTGGTATTTAAGATGCACGTTAGAGATATTCCCAGGTAAAGTTGAGCAAGGAGGACATTCTAGGCATAAGGAACAACACAGGAATAGCAGACGTAGGAAAGTACATGACATTTTTCAGGAAAATAAAAATGTCTTTGGGTTTTCCTGGGCAGGCTTCTCCCAGCCAGGGTGCACTAGCTACTCTAAGAAGAGGAGAGTGGCCAGGGATAGAAGGGGATAAGACGCTGGGTTTTTTTTATCAGTGTCATCTGAAAACACTCTCCTTGTGACGTTTCCCCCTGTGCCTGGTGCTGGGTTTGGATATATTTCTGTGAGAAAACCACTGCATGTCTCTGTCGAAAAATTTCTCTGTTTTGTGCAAATGTGCTGGGAATTGTAGGATCTGGAAGAGGAAAAAAGGACAGCTTCTTTTAGAAGCATATTTGGAAGGAACTGGGAGCCTGCTGGGGTAGTTAAAAGATAATCTTTACTGTTCTATGCAAATGAACTTTTACACAACGTAGAGCTTCAAAGATATCAAGATAGGCCTGCCAGAAGCTACTGCTTTGCCTCTGCCCACACACCCTCCTCCCTAGTCGGGGTGATCTCAATTACCAGTTCAGCCTGAACTGGCTGCACTGGGCCTTCCCATGACAAATGTCAAAATCCCTCCCCAAGTCTGGAATTTGATGGTTCTTGTCCCAATTTTTAAAAAGGGAAAAATACATTCCTCAGTCTCTAGACTAGCAAGCATAGTATTTCTCAACAGCCAAATTTAAGCATGGATTATTAAAGGGTTGGTTTGTGAGCCCTTAAACCACAATCATAAGGAGCCAGCATGGGCTGTATAAACTATCTTAGGTCTGCACCCCCATTTTTGATAGTTACGAGCAGTATTCTTCACTCAATAGGCACTTAATAAATCTTTGTTGTGTTGTATTGCACAAAGTTTTTGGAGGCAGAAAGACCTGAGTTCAAATCTCACTTCTGACATTTGCTAGCTGTGTGATACTGTCATTTCTGTTCAGTCATTTCAGTCTTGTCTGATTCTTCATGACCTATTTTAGGGTTCTCTAGGCAGATATACTGGAATGCTTTGCCATTCCTTCTCTAGCTCATTTTACAGATGAGGAAACTGAGGCAAACTGGGTTAAGTGACTTGCTCAGAGTCACACAGCTAGTTAGTGTGATTTGAACTCAGGTCTTCCTGACTCCAGGCCTGGCACTCTATCTACTGTGCCACCCAGCTGCAGAGGTAGCTAAATGGCACAGCAAGCACTGGACTTAGGAACCAGGAAAACCAAGATTTGAATCCTGCCTCAGACTCTTAGTAGTTATGTGACCTTGGATAACTCTTTTCATCTCTTATTAAAGCCTTAGTTTCCTCATCTGTATAATGGGGAAAATAAGAGCACTTACCTCACCAGGTTGGTATGAGGATCAACTTGAAAAACATAAGATATGTAAAGTGCTTTGAAAACCTTAATGTGCTAAATAGATAAGTGCTAGTTGGTATTATTAATATTATGTTGATTATTTATTATTACTTCTAGTGTTATTTGTATTGTATGTTATATGTTATATTTATATTATTATTGTTATGGGTAAGAAATGTAATCTCTATATACCTCAAACGATTCCCTAGAACTCATCTACCAAGTCACAGACAGGTTGCAATTTGTATGAGAAGGGAATCCTCATATAGGGAGTTCCCCATGCAGACAAAAATCACAGATCTTTCAAATATTTGCACATTATTTTGGGAATTCCATAGATATAACTATCTATATTACAGCAAAGCATTTGAAAAGCTTTTCATGATATCCCTGTGTAGGAGGTGTAAAAAATGTAGGATAGATGATTAGATGGGTTTAGAACTGGTTTAATGACTACCTAAAAGTAGTGCTTTATGGTCCATGGCAACATGGAAGCAGGTCTTTAGTGTCTACTTCAAGTTTCTGCCCCCCACACTATTCTGTTCAATGCTTTTACCATGGTCATGAGCAAAGCTTATCAAAATGGAGAATGGTGCAAAACTGGGATGTGGAAATGGGAACAGACTATACATTCATCCATTGGATGACAAAATACAGATCCAAAAATCTCTCAGTAAGAAAGGATGGTAAACCGAATCTAAGAAGAAAAATTTGTAAGTCCTATACTCAATTTTTAAAAAATCAGCTTTGCAATGAGAAGATGTAAGAAATATGGCTAGAGAGCAATGAAAAAATCTGGGGGTTTTGGTAGACCACAAGATCATTTTGAGTCTAGAGTCTCATAAGAAACCAACAAAGATGATGCTATCTTAGGCTGCCAGACTCTGGTGTCCAGAGTGAAATTAATGCCCTGCTGAATTTCAACCTGGTCAGATCAGATCTTTAGTATTATGTGTATTTCTGAGCCCCGTCATTTAGGAAGGACAATAGACAAATTGGAGCTCCTCCAGAAGAGAAGCAATCAGGAAGAGAAGGAGATTTGAAACCATGGTACATAGAGCTCAACTGAAGGACATGAAGATATTTAACCAGAATAGTAGAAGATCAATGGGAGCACTTGATCACTGTATTCAAAAACTGAAAGTCTGTTGTGTGGAAAAGGGATTGGCCTTCACCTGTTTGACCCCAAAGGATAAAACTAGAAACAATTAGAGGCAGATTCTAGCTCATTGTTGAGGATAATTTTCTAATCGTAAGAGCTGTCCAGCAATGGAATGAGCCACCAGTGCTACCACTCTGCCTCCATCCTCCCTTGGAAAACCATACGCTCCCAATTCTAGGTTCACACAACCATCTAACAGGAGGACTAGAAAAGGGAACTTTTGTAATCAGCATGGATTTTTTAGAAGATGATTTCTGAGACATTTGATTCTAGGAGGCTGGGTAATCCCTTTATCTCAAGAATTAAGGGCATTATCACTATCAAGGCTAGAGCTGGTATTCTATAGCAATTACCAATCCTGACTGCCTTAGTCCTTAGGACCAGACCCTCTACTCCCCAGGTTGGCTTCCCAGATTCCAGATCCACCATTTTTTGCCTGTTGCATCCTTCAAACCTTACCTCCTTGGTCCTTACTCAAACTTGGTACTGTCCTTCCATAGCTACCTGTACATACCACCACTTTGGATTGCTAACCTAGTGTTCCAGACCCCCTGCCTTCACTTTGTCCACTGACTCAAAATAATTTCCCAGCCTGTGCTCCCAGCCCTGTCTCCACCTTTCAGGTCCCAGGACCTTATCCTCCCTCTGCTAGCTCCATCTGGCTATAGTACTAGAGTGATCAAAAGACCAGAGAAGGGCAAGAACAGAGTGAATCAGACTATCAACATTTCAAATTTCCCACTATGTGCCAGACAAAGTGCTAAGCACTGGGGATGCAGAAAAAATGGAAGAAGACAGTCCCCACCCTCAAGAACCTTGCAATCCAATGAAGACAACGCTCAAAAGGAAACTGAAAAGTGAGGGATGGTAACCAGTTGGGGGACATGATGGTAAAGTCCATAGGAGGGCAGTCAGGTAGGATTCAAATCCTATCTCACATATAGGATTATATCTGATATAACATTACATCAAGAGTCAAGTAGAAAGAACAATCTTCTCCTGACTGGAAAAAGGCCAAAGGGAAATCCCATGCAGTGGACATGTGTAGTATGCCTATAGGAGTTCTCTTCTTTCTGTTGAAATGAGCCACATGGAACAGGAAAAAAATGGAAATAAACCAGGTGAATAAGGTAAAAGGGCATAAGATGAAAGGGCACACTCTTCATGAAGGTGATTTTGAGTCAGCAGCAGAGAGAAGCAATCACCTTGGAAGCCTTATGCAAGCCTGGAGCCTGGGCCGGTTGCCCAGAACAGCCTTCTAACAGGTCCTCCCGCTTCCATTCTCTCTCTTCTCCACTCAATATATTCATACTTAACCTCAAGCTGCCTCAGTTTCCTCATCTGTAAATTGGAAATAATAACAGCATTTATAGGAGGTATTACTGTGAGGATAAAGCGAAACGTCTGTAAGTGCTTCACAAACCATAAAGCGCCATATAAATGCTAGGCATCATTATTTCACCATATGAATAAACTTTATTTCGCATAAATGCTCTCCTGTCACTCCTGAGCTCAAAAAACTGCAGTGGCCTCCTATAGCCAACCCAGTCAAGCCCAGGGCCCTCTGCCTGGCATTACAGGCACTCCACACTTTGACACATGCTATGTAATTACTTTCTTTTGTGTGGTCTACATTGCAGTCAAACAGGACATGCCCCGGTGCATGTTAGAGATGCCTTGTTCTCTCCCTACCTTTGTCGTGCTCTTCCCTATGCCTTTCTTATTAAGTTCCTACACATTCTTTAAAGCTGTCAGCAGGAATGTCACATCTTTTCAGCACCTCCCCCACGCACACTGTTGTTATTGACCATCGTCCGCCGATGTCACATAGCACTTTCTTGGCACCTCTCAAATGAACTTTCCTTGTATCATGGGTCTGTGTCAGTCAAGTTCTTCTGCTAGACTTTGGGATTGCTAAGAATACCAATTATGTTTCCTGTATGTTGGAGTGCTGATCACAGAGATCTACACTCAGTAGGTACAAATATTTGGTGAATAATTGTATGACCCCATTTTAAAATGAAAGGCTCCTCCTCAAACAGGGAAGGGAATACGTTGGCACTCCAGCTGCAGTTGGGTAGAACAGCCCAGCTTTCAGACCCTGCTCTCAGGGTTCTGACCCAGTGGGCAAGGAACCACAGACAAAGAGGGGGGAGTAGAACTTACAGGACCTGCACCAAACCAGTGTTACCAGATGGTCCTCACCCAGTCTCTGCCCTCTACCAACTGCAAACTCCCAAGGAGGAGAGCAAGAGAATCGCCCAACTCTCTCTCAACTTACAGGACAAGCAAATAATAAACGCATCCTGAAAATAATTAAAATTGAAAATTGATTGTCTGGGCTATGGCAGATTTATGCAAAAGGGCCACTGCTCCTTAGGGACTAGAGGGAGAGTTTCCAAGGCCTGTGTTGAACAAGCTAAGCATTTTTTTAGATTATTCCCAGCATAATATGCCAAAGGGACTCAGCTCCATTTATTATTTCCCTAAAAAAATCAATGGACTGAAACATTCCCTCTAGACCTATAATATTTATTTCAATGTTCTGTCAATAAATATAACAAGGTTAGCTTTCTATCAGTTTAGCTGGAAGAATCATTTGAGGGAAGTTCTATTTGTTAAGCTCGATTACAGAAAGCAATCAATAGGGGAAAATTCCCCGGTCACTCTAGCCAAGAAGCATGGAGCTCAGAGGAGCCATCCTTAGGGGGAGGAAGCATGCTGCAGGCCAACAATCCCTCATTCTCTTTCACCCAAAGCTGGTAGGGGAGGAAAATTCAATGGGGCAAGTCACTTTCTCACTCTTACCTCAGTTTCTTCATGTGTAAAATGAGTGGTTCAGAAGAGCAGCATGGTATAGTGGATAGGGAATTGGAGTTAGAAGCAGGAAGATAGAGATTCAAATCCCATCTCAGACACTGATTAGCTGTGCAACCCTGGGCAAATTCTTTAACCTCTCTGGGTCTCAGTTTCCTTGTATGTAAAATGAGGGAATTGGACTTATTGACTTCAACAGTTCTTTCCAGCTCCAAATCTAAGATCCTATGATCATTCTTATCTCTGCATCTGTTTCTTCATCTATGGGAGGAAGGAAGGAAGGAAGGAAGGAAGGAAGGAAGGAAGGAAGGAAGGAAGGAAGGAAGGAAGGAAGGAAGGAAGGAAGGAAGGAAGGAAGGATAACAACTGCAGGTGACCCAAATAATAATGGGGAGCTGTATGTAGGGATAAGTAGGCTACAATGAATGGCTGACAAATTTATATTCCGTTTTAAGGCTTGCACAGCACTTCACATACTCTATCTCTTATAATCTTCCTAACAACCCTGTGGAAGTATATGCTATTGTTTATTATAACCATTTCATAGATGAGAAAACTGAGGCTCAGGGAAATTAACTGTAGCATATCCAGAGTATGTCCCTGACGTGCAATCCATACTCTGATCTTCTGCTCCCCCTCCTCACATTGCCTCTGTTTATTTGCACAAGAAAAGCGGAGGAAAAGGCATAATCAAGGAAAGGTATGACGGACTAGAAAAAAAAAGAGTGAATAGGAAAAGGGTCCCACATAGATCAAAGTATCCGTAACAAGGCTTTTAATTCTAGCAAAGAACTGCAAAATAAGCAAAGTGTCCGATGAATGGCAAATGACTAGACCAAATATAATAGAACATTCTTGAACAATAAGAAATTATGCTCATAAAAAATTCAGAGAAAAATGGGAAGATATATATGACCTAAAGCCATGTCAAATGAGTAGATTTTTTAATTGGATAAATATCAACAAAAATTATGATTAAAAAGAAATCAGACATTTTATATTATAATTATATATGTGTTTGTGTGTATATAATCTATATATGTAATTATAATTACAGCTTGGCCCCAGAAAAAGTACGAGAAAATGCACCTCCTGGCTTTCCTTGGTGATGTAGAGGACTGTGGATGGGAAATATTACCTATGCTGTCAGACACAATTGATGTTCAGCTTGGCTGAGCTATTTTCTTTTTGAAGTATCTTTGTTACATTGGAAGGCTCATTAGGTTAGGAAGAGTGGGAGAGATCTATTCAGAAATAATAATTATAGCTAACATTTATGTATAGAGTATCACATATGATCCTCTCAGTAACCCTGGGGAATAGATGTTATGATTATCCTCATTTAATGGATGAGGAAACCGAGACAAAGAGGTTAGGTGACTTGCCCAGTCACACAGCTATCAAGGCAGGATTCAAACTCATTTCTTCGAACCCACAACCAGCACTCCAACCATGATACTATCTGCCCCTATTATGATATACAAAGAAAATCAATAAGCTTTTTTTTTAAAAAAGCACCCTTTCATAAAACAATCGCTACTTTAACTCCCAATGACCTGCTTATACCAGCCAAAATGTTTCTGTGGATAGCTGAATGCTTTCACTGGCAGATAACTATTGGGTAGATGGAACCTTCCATGTCTGACTCATTGGTTCGCCTTCCCTAGGTTCTGAGTCTCCTTTGAGTTATCATTTGAACCAAACTGACCTCTAACCTATGGGTGGCAAAAGTAAAACAAAGTGCTCAAGAGGCAAGAAAGTCAGGAATCCAACAGCAGTTTAATTTCAAAGTAAGGGAAAGAGCTTATAAGCAAAGAGGCAGATTAGACAGACACATGTCAGGTCCCCATCCCTAGTGAGGGGACCCAAGGCATCATGGAGAGATGTCAATATTTATACCAATGGCTTCACAATGAGCTGTAGCCCTGAAAATGAGGGGTAATAGCAATAATGAGGCAAGTTTGATTCACAGCAGGGTTTCATGACCAGAACGTGAGTACTTATCCAAACTTGTCCAGTGCTTGTCTGAATTCAGAGAACACCTGGTGCTGGTCAAAGCAACACAACAGCTATATGAAATGATTCTGGGCTTTTGCTGTGGTAAGATCATTCAGAGGAGAAGCACAAAGGATTGTTGTTATGCCAAGTTCAGGGCACAGTTTGCTTGCTAGATCTTAGTTATGGAAAACAGGGTGCCTCCTAATATCTTGACAAAGGGTTAATATCTGTTACCCCTCTGGGTACTACAGTGATACCTATGAACTGTGGAAAGTGCAAGAGATAACCTCAAACTCAATAGGAGGTTGTCTCTTTTGAAGAATTGAGGAGAAACCATAGAAACGATAGATGAGAAGGCATGCAGGAGTTGGGGCATGAACCAAAGAAGCAAGCACCCCATTGATGAGATCAAAGGCTTGCTGATTGTTTTCTCAACCTGAGCCATCACTATCATCATTATTATTGTCATCTCTAGTCTGCCCTCCCCCGCCAAATCATCCTTTTCCAAACCTGGGTATTGTCAGTCTATCCTCTGACTCATCCAAGGAGATCTTTACCATTGACTTCTCCTCCTTTGGGAGAGGCTCAAGGGAACTAGGTGGTAGTTTCCCAAATCAGGGTGCCACCCTGCACCTGCTGGTCCACAGTTCAAATTATCAGCCATATGATATGGTGTCTGCCAAGAAAGTTTATCAATCTCTCCCTGTCCCCACCCCTGGCTGCTGGAATTCTTCTGAGTTCATAATAGGTAGACCATGATTCATAACTAGAGAGAAACACATTTCATGGGATCACAAATTTAGAGCCAGAGGGAGCCTTCACAAACATTCTGTCTAATATCTTACCTTTCCAGATGAGAAAACTAGGACCCAGATGGTGGAAGCTGAACCTGATATGGACTTTACCACCTGCCCTGGAGGGAAGAAAGGAGTTGTCATGGTCTTGAGACTTCTGGTTTTCCCAGATTATCTAAGTAATAACCATCATCCTGGGGTGTGGGCTTGGTGATTTAGACTGCACAGTCCCAAAAGGAAAGGAGGGTTATCAAAGGTAGATGACAGCTTCAGAAGGGGTCTGTCTCCCTTGAATAAGAGCCTGGAGAAGTCCTAGAAATTCAACTTTATTGACCTTGCCCCTGGGTCTACCATGGGCACACTAGGAGGCTGCCTACCAGGTAATAAAGTCCATCAACTAAAAATGATTCCCTAGTGGCTGCCTGAAACTGTCACCATTTTGATGGGGTGATGGGACCTGAACCCCTAAATGGAAAAGACCATGTCTTTGAAAGCAACCCAATCCCTGAATTTTATCATACATTTCAACAGCCCAGATCGCTAGTGTCTCACCCAAGACATCTAGCCCACCACAGTCCACCTAGATACTTGACAATCCTTTCTCAGTGCTCTTGGCCCACCCCAGACTACTTTATTCCTTTCACTATTGCACCTGCACCACCCCAGGCTATTTACCACTCCTTAATCCCATACAGATGTTTTCACTGTCCCTTTTTTGTATATAAGAATCAGTCTCACTCTCATTAAGTTGCAGATTCATTAGGAATCTACCCTGTACTATTGGTTTACAATAAACCTTGCCATTTTGACTGGAAGACAGATTGAGTGTGTGAATTCTTTCCAGGCAATCGCTACCCCATACACTGACATTTCAGGGTTCCCAGAAACCCCAAACCACATCAATTTGAGTTATTTCTTTGCATTAAATCACCAATGGAGTTATAAACTGAGAGGGAGAGTGACACTTCACTAGTGAATCACATCTTCTCTGAGCCTCAGATTCCTGCTCTGCAAAATGGGGATAATCATCTTTGTACCACCAATCTCATGAGCTCTATTTGTTGTTGTTGCCCAGTGATTTTTTCAGCGATGTCTGACTCTTCAAGAGTCCATCTTGGGTTTTCTTGGCAGAGATACTGGAGTGGGTTGCCATTTCCCTCTCCAGCTTGTTTTACAGATGAGAAAACAGAGGCAAACAGGGTTAAGTGACTTGCCCAAAGTCACACAGCTAATAAGTGTCCAAAGCTGGATTTTAACTCAGCTCTTCCTGACTTCAGATCTAGTGCTCTATTTACTCCATCACCTAGCTAAAAAGGAAAAGTGTAATTTTTTAGCAGAGGGGAGGAGAAGTGGACAGATGCAATCTGAACCAGTTATTAGATCCCTATAGAGAATTCCCAAAGTGGGAATTAACTCCACTGTGGCAAATTGGTAACACTCTTCTAACTTAAAGTCTTAGGAAGTTGCCTGAGGGCTCTTACTTAGATTTTTAAGTGACTAGCCTCTGATCACATAGCCAGTCTGTGTCAGAGACAAGATCTGAACCCAGGTCTTCCTGCCTCCAAGGACAGCCCTCTACTACAGCACAGGATCCCCCTCAGAGCTGTGATTATTATTGTGTTATCAACACCAGCCCACACACCGTTTGTCTTCTTTTTCTTTTTTGTAGTAATAACAGATATCCACAAAGTGCTTTAAGGATTGCAGAGCGCTTTGTATTTGTTGTCATATTTAATCTGTACAACAAGCCTATGAGATGGATGGTATTCTTTCTCCCATTTTACAGATGAGGATAGCTGCATGTCCCATGGTCTTGAAGCTAACAAGTACCTGACACTGAAGAACTAGAAATAAAGGAAGTACCCATTGATTGCAGAATGGTTAAACAAATTGTGATGCATGAATGAACTGGAATATTATGGTGCCATAAGAAACAATGTATATGATAAATTCAAATAAGGAAGGGAAAACTTAAGTAAATGGATACAGAACGCAGTAAGCAGAACCAGGAACTATGGAATCAGCTAGATGACATGTTGAATAGAATACCATACTTGGACTCAAGAATTTCTATGTCCACGTACTGCTTCACATACATAACTGTTTGATCCCCTAGGTCTCAGTTTCCTTATCTGTAAAATGGGCTTCCTGAGGATCTCTAGTCATCCTGATCTATATCTGCCCGCTGGACCCAGATGTCTCCTGAGGAGAAAGTGAGGCTGGTGACTTTGCACAGCCTCCCTCATTTAAATCCAATTCACTTGCATGCCTTGGCATCATCTTCCTTATGTCACGATCTTCTTCCAGAATGAAGAACAAATAGTATCTATTTCACAGGGTTCTTGTGAGGATCAGCTGAGATAATATATGTAAAGCACTTTGTACACCTTAAAGAACTTTATATCAACATCATTATTTTACTCTGTATACATATTAATTGCAATAATATACATGGAAGGAACAAGAAATGAAATCAAATATAATATTGTAATAACCAATATTAGTTCCGAAGCAGAAACGAAAAAATGCACCTCCCTCCTTTCTTTGAAGACATGGGGGATTCTGGGTCTTGAATGATGTGAGACTTGGTTAAGGGGTAGATCTTTTTTTTTTTTTACCAAATTGTTTTCTCTCTTTTTCATTTGTAAATCTCTGTTACAAGGGATGACTTGCTGGTTAGGAGAGGGATGGAATATATTTGAAAATTTTGAAAGACTTCAATGCTAATTTTTTAATGGTATCTAAAGTTAGATTCCTGCACAAGTCTTCCTGACTCCAGGCCTAGTTCTGTATCTGTTACCACACTTATTCAATAGTGGAAGGTTAGCCCATCTGATGTGAACATATACAAGAAGAATTCAGAAAGGCGTTGAGTCTGGGAGAAAGCCATCCTCCTCCCCTTTCCTTTTTTGGTGTTGCTGGAACATTTCCATGATCTATACCCAAGACTGAAATCTTCATAAGGAGACATTTATATCTGAAAATAAGTGCATTTATTGCAAACATAAATACCCAGGGATGGCCCAGTGGCACTCTGCTGTGGTAACTGAACTGCGGAGCATCTTCAAACAGAGACAAGATGCACATTTTTCATTTTGCCTAGATGACCTCTAGAAATGAAGGGATCTACTGGTGAACGTGACCCCTACAAGCAAACTGGTAAGGGAGCCCTGCAAAAAGCAACTCTTTAAGAAGGCTGATGTGGTGGGGAAAGCACTGAATTGGAAAGGTTAGAAGCAGACCTGTTCATCTATGGCTACTAACACAAGACAAGACAGAGCTAGGCAATCAGTCAGAATCATAATCACTTGACCTGGGGTAGGAAATGGTTGTGTTTGTCCTGCATCCTTGAAGAGGACCATGACATCAAGATGATGACATGACTTGCAGTTGACTTGTATTTGAGTGAGGGAGGGCTGTGCAAGGTCACCAACCTCACTTACTTCTCCTGAGCCATCTGGGTCCACTAGCCAGATATTCATCAGGGTGACTGGAGATGACCCAGGATGCAATGGGAGACCCTGGCTCTCTTTCAGGCTAAGGTCTTTTCAGGTTCTTACTTTGAGTGATGTGACGCTCTTTCAGTGAACAGGCCTCTTTAAGAGGTGAGTCAAGAGATGGTCCCTTTAATTTAGGGGTAGGAAATAGAACACTGTAGGAGGCCAGAGGAGGATTCTTTTGGAAGGAAGGGGTTTGGTGGAAGAGTTCACCATAGCTTCATACCTGATCTCTTCCTTTTTTAATTAGTTGTTCTTGCTAACTAGGTATGAAGCTGGCTTTTCTATGCTTCTGAAGGATTGATTATAAACTCTGACTTCTAATTTGGGGCCCTGGGGAAAAGCCCCTGTCACTCTACCCTAGTTAGGACTCTGTTGGAAGATCTGGGTTTGAATTCTAACTCTGCTAGGTGTGTCACCTAGGGCAAGTCGCTTATCCTCTCTAGGAGGGTGTTTGACCAGATAATCTCCCAGGGTCCCTCCCACTATACATCCCATGATCCTATCTTCAGGGCTTGGGTCATTGCAATAAACCACTCCTCTCATTTTTTAATTGTTTGTGGCTGGGATAGTCTCCTACCTGAACACCGCCCCATCCCAGTCACACCCCTTCCCTGGCATGGAGACCTTCCAATCTCTCTGATTGCTTTCCATGTCCCAAAGGTGACATTCAACATGTGAGCCTCAGAAAGTAATAGCCATCCTCAACCTCTGCCTGTAAAATGGGGATGATAACATTGGCAATAATACTCCTCATGAGGTTGTCAGAAAGTGCTTTGTAAATCTTAAAGCATCTATTAAAAATGGAAGCTTTGCAAACTATTCTCACTTTCTCTGTGATGGGGAAAGTTCTTTTATGAGGTCATAAATCAATGAAGTGGAAAAGAGTCCATAGAGATCATCTGAACCAGGGTTCTTCACTTTTTTTTTATCTTAGACCCTTTTGAAATCTCTAGAACCCTTCTCAAAAGAATGAGGTTTTTTTTTATTATAGTTGAAGGAAATATTAATTTCCGTTAGAGACTGGTAAAAAATTTTTAAAAACATATTAAGATATTATTTTTCCCCTAGTCTCACAGATACCACTCCCCCTCCCCATATCTACTCACAAAACTACTGATTTAAACCAATTGTAATTTTCCAGATAAGAGGTCTAGAAGTGACTTGACCAAGGTCATGCAGTGATTCAGTAGTGAAATTAAATTCAAACATAGGTCTCCTGGCCAGGAGTTCTTTGTCCTATTGCCTCAAGACTCTCCCCATTCCAAATCATCCTTCACTCAGCTGCCAAAGTGATTTTCCTAGAGTGCAGGTTTGATTACACACACACACACACACACACACACACACACACACACACACACACACACACACACACACACACACACACACCCCACCACCACCACCACCACACCCCTACTTAATAATCTTCAGGGACTCCCTATTATCTCCAAGACCAAATCTAAAATGTTCAGTTTGACTTTTAAAGCTCTTTACAATGTCTTCTTCCTACCTTTATAGTCTTCTTGTACTTTCCTTCCCTCCATGCATTTATACAATTCAGCTACACAGTCTTATTTATTGCTTCTTGAACTCAAGACCCCATCTCCTGGTTCAATGCCTTTTCCCTGGCTGTCTCCCATGCCTGAAACGCTCTCCTTCATCATCTCTGCCTCTTGGCCTCTTTCAAGACCAGCTCAAATCCCACCTTCTGCAAGAGACTGAAAAGCCAGGCTCTTTCTCTCCCCTTCCCCTCTCTGAGGGCACCTTCATCTTGCACTGTCTGCATCTTGTATGTCCATAGTTATCTGTACATTGTCTCCTCTGTTAGAATGTCCACTCCTTGAGGACAGAGACTGGGTTTTTGCCTTTCTTTCCAACTGCAGAACCTAGCACCATGCCCAGCACATAGTAAATGCTTAATAAAGGGATATTTACTAACTTCTGCTTCGTGAATGCTCCTCAGAACTGATGCTCTGGATTTCATATTAGTGAAATATGAAAGAAGCAAGACCCATAGAGTTGCTACTAATGTCTCCATCGTTGTTTCTTCCTCATCCCTCATCCCCAAGGAGGTTTCCTCTGGAACACTGGGCCTGGCTGTGGGTACCACACTTAGAAAGGCTATTGATTAGCTGGCAAGCATCCAGAAGAGGACAGCTAAGATGGGGAAGGGCCTTAAATTCATACCATATAAGGATCTGTTAAAGAAAATGGCCATGTCTAACCTAGAAATAAGATCTTGTAAAATGGGCCTCATAATACTTTCACAAGGTTGCTATGAAGCTAAGCATTTTATAATTGCAAAACACTATAGAAATAGGAGTGATTACTGCTGTGGCTACTATTACTTTCTGATTCTAGTGTTCATATTGTTGTTTTTCTATGATATACGTATGAACAGAAATGAAAAAGTGTGAACTTCAAGGCTGGGGGCTGTGAGACCAGGGTGTGGCAAGGGAGGCACAAGTTGGGGGAATCATGCAGGTGTGTATGTATGTATGTGTGTATGTGTGTGTGCCTATGGGGGGTCGATGTGAGAGCAAGGGTGTGGCAAAGGAGATGGAGGAGCTGTGCAGCTGTGTTGCGTGTGTGAGAGGAGTGCTGAAGAGATCTCCAGGATAGCAAGGAAACGTCCCGGCATGCACCAGTGTGCATCCACAAAACCAGCCCCAGGGCAGTGCATGCCTGAGTGTGTGCATGACAAGACACAGATTGTCAATTCTGGGGGAAACCAAAGCATTTCTAAGTTGAGGTTCCAGGAAGAGCTCTTGCTACACACTTACTGCTTCACTCCTGGCAGCCACCTCTTCAGAGCTGGCACCCACCAGCATTTTCGTGAGGGTGCTTAGTACTCAAGGCTCCCCTGGCACAGAGTGCTCAGGTCCCCTCAGGGCTGACAGAGACACCTGGACTTGGCCATCTCTATGGTATCTCTTTCCTTCCCTCTTTCTCTCCTTTCTTTTCACCCTTCATCTCTCTCTTTCACCCATTAACCAATGCTCTGGTCACCAACTGCCTTATTTAAGGAAAACTGTGAAGACACCTGAAGAGAGGGCTGGTTAACTTTTAGTTTGCCAGTGTTGCTGAGGAAAGTAAGAAAGAAATTAGCAGTGAATCCAGCTGTTCTGGCAAATGTGACACTCCGCCCCCTTCCCAATAGTAGCAAGGTCAATATGAGTCAAGAGAGTGCTATGGCAGCCATAAAAGCTAATAGTCTAGACTACATTAAGAGAAGCAGAGCTTCCAGGAATGCAGAGGGGATTGTCCTTCTGTACTCTCTGCCCCAATTAGACTAGATCTGGGGCATGTACTTAGTTTTGGGTACCACATTTTAGGGATGATATTAATTAGCTGGAGAGCATCTAAAAAAGGACAACTAAGATGATGAAGGGCCTTAAGTTCATGCCATATGGTAACCCAGAAAGGAGAAAATCCAAGGGGCCATGAGCTGGCTGCAAACATTTGAAGGGCTCTCATGAAGGGGAGGGATTATGTCTGTTCTGCTCTGCCTGAGAGGGTAGAACAAAGAGTCAAATTTTGCCTCCATGTCAAGAAAAAAATTTCTAAAGAATCAGAGCTGCCCCAAAGTGGGATGGAGACAGGGGAATCCCCTCCTTGAAGGTCTTCAAGTAAAGACTGAATGACTCCTTAATGTATCCACTGTGGAAGGAGTCCTCTGAAACAGGTTAGACTTAATGACTATTGACACTCCTTCTGATTCTGGAATTCTGTGATTCTTTGAGTAACAGAAAGAGGACTGGAACCAGTCAAGAGAAGAGGCCTGGCTTCAAATCCCAAGCCTGACACTGATGGGCAATTCATTTAACCTCTTTGACTTCAGGTTTCTCACCTGTAAAACTGCGATCAAAGTATTTACCTTACCTACCTCAAAGGGTTTTTGAAAGATTCAAAGGACATAATGAATGTAAAGCCCTTTGAAAATCGGAAAGTGTTAGGTCTAAGTCAGTTAAAGTCATTGTCAATAGGTATGGGGCTGACCCTGTGATTTCTTCTGTGTATGGAGCTGCCAGGTGGAATTCCCTTTACCAAAGCATATAACTCAGCCCAGTGCCTGGTACAAAATAAATGCTTGTTCTTTTCCCACTGCCCTATATCCCTCTCTCAAATGTATATAGGCTTCGAGGTTTCCCTGAAGCACAGAGAAATTAAAAGACATGTCCAGGGCCACACGGACAATGTATGTCAAAGATGAAATTTCAATCCACAGCACTCTGACTCATTATTATTGAAACACCTAAAACCCTCCTCAATGAAACAAAACTGGAAATTATTGATGAACTAGTGCTTCTCCACTGACATTCTTCTCAGATGGCCTTGCACAACATAGATCAGGGGCCTTCAAATGTTCTTCCAGCTGAACTCAAACACTGGACATGTCCTGACTGTCAGAGCTGAATGAGACCTCAGAGACTAGTTAACCCAACTCCCTCATTTTACACATGAGAAGAAGGATACCCAAGGAAGGGAAGGGATTTACCCAAGGTTATAGTTAGCAAATATCAGGTTTTCTGATTCCTGGTTTTTCTGAACCCAGGTTTTCTGATTCCAAGCCAGGAAATTATATAGAGGGAAATACAGTCAGTAATCCTAACTTTGAATGGGAATGGGATGAATTTACCTATAAAATGGAAGTAGATAGCAAAATGGATTAGAAACTAGAATCCAATAACATGCTTTTTAGTAGAGGCAGAGAAAGACTTGAAACAGAAAGACACACACCTAAAATAAAGGGCTGCAGCAGAATCTAATATGCTTCAGCTGAACTAAAAAAAAAGGCAGGGGTAGCAATCATGAGCTCAAACAAAGCAAAAGCAAAAATAGATCTAATTAAAAGGGATAATCAGAGAAACTACATTTTGCAAAAAGGTGCCTTTAACAATGAAATAACATTAATATTAATATCAACATACATGCATCAAATGGCATAGCATCCAAATTCTTAAAGGAAAAGTTATGAGATCAAATCAGCCAATAATTAAAGAAATTAATTCTGACTATTCACCAGAAGATCAAATATAAAAGTTGAAGCTGAGATATGTTGACCACATAATAAGACAACAAGACTCATTGGAAAAGAATTTGATGTCAGGAAAGATTGAAAGCCAGAAGAAATGAGAATGGCAGAGGATGAGATGGATAAATAGTGTCATGGAAACAGTGAACATGAATTTGAACAGGCTTTAGAAGGGTCTGGCGGGTTATACTGCATGGGGTTATATAAAGTCAGATGAGGCTGAACAATTGAGTAACAACAAAATATACATTATAGGAGGAGATAGTAAAACTGTATTAGTGGGGAACCTCAGCCTTTCCCTCTCAGAACTAGATAAATCTAATCATAAAATAAATAAGAAAAAAGTTAAGGAAATAAATAGAATTCTAGAAAAGTTAGATTTGATAAGCCTCTAGAGAAAATTGAATGGAAATAGAAAGTAGTAAAGCTTTTTCTCAGCTAAATATGGCATGTTCATAAAAACTGGTCAAGTATTAGGGCATAAAAAACTCACAAATAAATGCAGAAAAACAGAAATATCAAATTCATCCTTTTAAGACCATAAATAAATTAGACAATAAAAATTACACTTAGTAAAAGTCCAGGGAAAATAAATAAAAAATTAATTGGAAACTAAATAATCGAAGTCAAAGAACAAATCATAGAAACAACAAATAATTTCATGAAAGGAAATGACGAGAATGAGACATACCAAAATTTATGGGATTAAAAATGCAATTAAAAAATTTAAAGGGACAAATTAAAAATCCCCAATAAAACACCAAATTGGAAATCCTGAAAATCAAAGGAGAAACTAATAAAATTGAAAGAAAAAATTTAACTAACAAATAAAATGAGGAACTGGTTTTATGGGGAAATAAAATAGATAAGCCATTGGTTGATTTGATTTAAAAAAAAAAGAAAGAAAGAAAACCAAGTTACCAATATCAAAAATTTAAAGAATGAATGAAATTCAATGAAAATGAAATTAGAAGTCATTATTAGGAGCTATTTTACTGAATTTTATGCCAATAAATCTGACAATCTAAGTGAAATGGATGGATATTTATAAAAAATATAAGTTGCCCAGTTTAAAAAAAGAGGAAATAGAATACCTAAATAACTCTATCTTAGATAAATTGAACAAGCTATAAATGAGCTCCCTAAAAATAGTCCCCAGGACCAGAAGGATTCACAATGAATTCTATCAAACATTTCTAGAACAATAATTTCAATACTATATAAACTACTTGAAAAATAGGCAAAAGAGGAAGGAGTCCTATCTAATTTATTTTATAATACAAATATGCAACTGATACCTAAACCAAGGAAAGCAAAAACAGAGAAAGAAAACAATAGGCCAATTTCCCTAATGAATGTTGTTGGGGGGAAAATACAAGCAAAGAGAATACAATATTATGACCTGGTGGAATTTACAACAGGAACACAGGGTTGTTTCAATATTAGGAAAACTATCAGTATAATTGACCATATAAATAAGAAAAATAATAAAAATTATACAATTATCTCAATAGATGTAGAAAAAGTTTTTATCAAAATAAAACACTTATTCCTATTAAAGAAAACACTAGAATGCAAGGGAATAAATGGATCTTTCCTTAAAATGATAAGTAGTATCTATTTAAAACCATCAGCAAGCATTATTGGTCATGGAGACAAACTAGAAGCCTTCCCAATAAAATCAGGAGTGAGCATTACCACCACTATTATTCAATATTGTCTAGAAATGCTAAGTATAGCAATAAGAGAAGAAAAAAGAAATTGAAGGAATTAGAATAGGCAATGAGGAAACAAAAGTATCACTCTTTGAAGATGATATGATAATATACTTAGAGAATCAACTAAAATACTCGTTGAAACAATTAACAACTTCAGCAGAGTTGGATGACATAAAATAAACCCACGCAAATCATCAGCATTTCTATATATTACCAACAAAGAACAGCAGGAAGAGATAGAAAGAGAAATTTCATTTAAATAACTACAGACAATGTAAAATATTTTCTAATCTGCCTGCCAAGACAAACTGAGGAACTATAGGAACAAAATTACAAAACACTTTTTACACAAATAAAGATCGATCTCAACAATTAGAGAAATACTAATTGTTCATGGGTAGGCTGAGCCAATATAATAAATAATGACAATTGTACCTAAATTAATTTACTTATTCAGTGCCATACCAATCAAACTACAAAAAAAAATTATAGAGTTAGAAAAATATAACAAAATTCATCTAGAAGAACAAAAGGTCAAGAATATCAAGTAAATCAATGAAAAAAAGTGAAGTAAGGTGGCCTAGCAGTTCCAGATCTACAAGTTTATTACAAAATAGTAATCATAAAAAACAATCTAGTACTGGCTAAGCAACAGAGTGATGGATCAGTAAAATAGGTTAGGTAAACAATACACAATAGTAATGACCATAGTAATTTAGTATTTGATAAACCCAAAGATCCAAGTTTTGGGGACAAGAATTCACCATTTGACAAAAATTGCTGGAAAAACTGGAAAGCAATTTGGAAGAAACTAGACATAGACCAACATCTCACACCATATAACAAGATAAGGTAAAAATGGGTGTATGATTTAGACACAAAGGGTGATATCGTAAGCAAATTAGGGGAACATGGAAAATTTTGTCTGTCAGATCTAAGGGGAAGGGAAGAATTTATGACCAAACAGGAGACAGAGAGTATCACAGGACATAAAATGGATAATTTTGATTATATTAAATTAAAGGTTTTCCACAAACATAACCACTGAAGCTAAGATTAGAAGGAAAACTGGAAACAGGGGGTTGGAGAGAGAGAGAATTACAATAAGTTTCTCTGATAAAGGTCTCATTTCTCAAATTTATAGAGAATTGAATCAAATCTATAAGAATATAAGTCATTTCAAAGGATACAAACAGGCAGCTTTCAGAAAAAGAAATCAAAGCTATATGTCATATATCAGTCATGAAAAAATGCTCTAAACCACTATTGATTAGAAAAATGCAAATTAAAACAACACTGAGGTGCCACCTCATACCTATCAGATTGGTTAATATGATAGAAAAGGAAGATGATAAAAGTTGGTGAAGATGTGGGAAAATTGGGATGCTAATGCTTTGTTGGTGGAGTTGTGAACTGATCCAACCATTTTGGAAAATGATTTAGAACTATTCCCAAAGAGCTATAAAACTGTGCAAACCCTTTGACCCAGCAATACCACTACTAGGTCTGTATCCCAAAGAGATCAAAGAAAAGAGGAAAGTATTTATTTGTACAAAAATGTTTATTAGCAGCTCTCTTTTTGGTGGCAAAGAGTGAGAAATTGAGGGAATGCCCATCAATTAAGTAATGGCTAAATAAGTTGTAGCATATGATTGTGATGGAATACTATTGTGCTATAAGAAATGACAAGCCAAATGGTTTCAGAAAAACCTGGGAAGATTCGTATGAACTGATACAAAGTGAAATGAGCAGAATCAGGAGAACATCGTACATGGTAACAGCAATAATGTATAATGATCAACTGTGAATGACTTAGCTATTCTGATCAATACAGTGATCCAAGACAATTCCAAAAGCCACATGATGAAAAATGCTATCTACCTCCAGAGAAAGAATTGATGGAGTGTGAATGCAGATTGAAGAATAATTTTTTCACTTTTTTTCTTGGTGATCTTTTTTGCAATATGGCTAATATGGAAACACATTTTGCACGATTTCACATCTATAATTTACGTTGCATTTCTTGCCTTCCCACTGCATGGGGAAGAGTTTGGAGTGAAGGGGAAAAATTGAAAATTCAAAAAGTCTTGCTTTTTTTATGAATGTTAAAATAAACAACTTTTTTTTAAAAAGACAAAAAAAAAAGTTACCATTTTTTTTTAAGTTTGCAAACTCCCTGTTAAAATTTCTGGTCTACACAGGTGCAAAGGGCTATCATTTGTGATAGAGGAAGGAAGATGCACCCTAATGAAATTGTGGACTTTTTAGACATTGAAGTAAGAACAAATGCTTCAAGTCTGTATACAACTTTTAACTTTGGGCCTTCTAGAGGATAGGTGGTGTACTGGACTTGGATTTTGATCTGAGACCTGAGTTCAGACCCTACCTCTAATCCTTATTAGTAGTATGATCATGGGCAATTAGCTTCACTTTTTAAAAATCTCAATTTCCTCATCTCTAAAATGAGGAGAGTGATACCTGGAATACTTAATTCACAAGGTTGTTGTAAGGATCAACTGAGACAATCTTTGTAAAAAATTTTTCAAACCTTAAAGTGCTATAGAAATGCCAAATATTATTATTATTAATGGCAGTGAATGACAGGAACTACAGAGAAAGGTAAAAATACAGAAACTTCACCAAGATCCTGTCTTTCCAGGCCCTTCATGTAGTCTAATGGATTGGGAGGCAGGTAACCCAACTCTGTGTCCTAGCTCTGCCACTAAATTTCTGTATGATCTTGAGAAAGCTCCTTCCCTATTTAGGGCCTTATAGGACCATAGATTTAGAGTTGGAAGGGACCTAAAAACCCAACCCCCTCATTTTACAGATGAAACTGAGGCTCATAGAGGAAAAATATCTTGCTCACGTTTGCACAGATAGTGAGCAGAAGAGCCAAGTTTCAAATATTGGGTCCCCTGACTCCAGATCTAGCTCTCTATCTGTTGTAACACATGACCTTTATCCAATTCCTTCATTTTACAAATGAGTAAACTGAGGCCTAGTAAAGCAACTTGTCCAATGCCATATAGCTAGTAAGTGGTAGAGCTGGACTAGATGTCTTTTTCTGTAAAAAGAAGGCAATAAATAGATTTCCATTAATTGGGAAGTGGCTAAACAAATTAAGGTACAGGAAAGTAATAGAGTATTACTGTATTAAAAGAGATGATGAGCATGATGAATCCAGAGAAGCACAGAAGAAGCTCCATGATGCCATGAAGTAAGCAGGGCCAAGAAAACCATATGAACAACATAAATGAAGGAAAATTCTTAAAAATCCAACATTTAATCTTGCAAAACTGATAAGAAAAAAAACATGGTTCCAAAGAAGATACATATATCCCACTCCCTTTGCAGAGGTAGAAGGTCCACGAGTGTAATAAATCACACATATTTTCAGACTTTTGTAATGTAATTATTGGTTTTTGTTGTCTGTTTTCCCTCTTTTTTTGGTCTTTAAAAATATATTATTTGTTATATGGGGTAGCTCTCTGGAAAAAGGATGGATATTGGAGAAAGTAAAGCAAAGTAAAAAAAGACATTGATAAAAAAATTATTTTTTTAAAAGTTTGAAAAAGATGGTTTCTAAGATTTCTTCTACCTTGAAAGTAGTCTGACTTTATCACTGTCCACTGATTCAAAGCTTGTGATACTCAGAAAAAGCAGGGGCTAGTCCCAATCCTAGACAGTACTAGGGAGTATTCCCTATTCCTGCCTAGCAGCCAAGAGGGGAGGTGTAAAGACACCCCAGAGGATCCCCTCTTTCATTGGTGTGATGTATTTTACTAAATCTTGCAAAACTTGTGGAGAACCAGATTAACTAGTTCCCAAGCAAACCCATTCCACACTCCCATTCCTTTGCCCCAGTCACCTATGGCCAATTGCCTTCTTGCCACATCTATTTTCCACATGGGGATACTGAGGCAAAGTGCTTTTTCCTAAATGTTCTGAAAGACACCAGAATTCCAGCCCAGTTATCTTGACTCCAGGTCTACTGGGACTGCCATTGGACAAAAGAACAAGAACAAGAAGGAGGAGGAGAAGACAGCCTGGGAAGGATGGAGAAAACCTGTCAAGTCCCATTTCTAACACTAGCTATGTGACTTTGGATAAGTCATTTCAGTTCCCCGAGTCTCAGTTTCATCATCTGCAAAATGGGAACACTCTGGTCCTTTTCAGCAGTTTGGGAACTTACAGGATGTTTTTATGAAAGATTAAGGGAAGTCGATAAAGTGTAAAGCAAAAGGAATTCATTATGGCACTTACAAGCTTCTAGGGCCCAAAGTCTTCAGGGAAAGCATGATAAAGAGACAAACAGGAGACCCAAGAACAAAATGGAAAAGATATAACTAAGTAGGACCCCAGGCCTCATGTAAAATAGCCTTCAGACTAGGGCAGGAGGAAAAAGGGGAAACAAAATGGTCCTGAAAAAAGGTTTGTCCACCTGGAAGAACATAAGGTCCAGAACAGCAAGGGAACTAATGAAAAGAAATGTTAGCAAAGGTGGCCTAGCTCTACCAAATCTCAAATTGTGTTATGAAGCAGCAATTATCAAAACCACTTGGTACTGACTAAGAAACAGAAAGGTAGCCAAGTGCAATACTCTAGGTATTGCAATAGACTAGGTGTCTAGTCGACACAATAGGCAATGAATATAGCAATCTACTGTTTGATAAACCCAAGGACCCCAGCTTCTGGGATAAGAACTCACTGTTTGATGAAAACTGTTGGGAAAACTGGATAATAGTGTGGTGGAAACTAGACATAGACCAATGCCTGAGACCATACACAGGAATAAAGTCCAAATGGGTACATGATCTAGGTATAAAGACTGATACTTATAAACAAATTAGTGGAGCAAGGACTAGTGTATTTATCAGATTTATGGAGAAGGGAAGAATTTTTGACTAAAGAAGAGATAGAAAGCATTATAAAGAGCAAAACAGATAATTCTGATTACATTAAACTGAAAAGTTTTTGCACAACCAAATCCAATGCAACCAAGATTTAGGAGGGAAGCAGAAAACTGGGAAAGAATTTTTGCAACTAGTGTCTGTGATAAAGGCCACATTTCTAAAATATATAGAGAACTGAGTCAAATGTGCAAGAATACAAGTCATTTTCCAATTGATAAATGGTCAAAGGATATGAACAGGCAGTTTAGAGGAAGAAATTAAAGATATCTATAATCATATGAAAAAATGCTCTAACTCACTATTGATTAGAGAGATGCAAATCAAAACTCTGAGATATCACATCACACCTATCAGATTGGCTAACATGACAGATCAGGTAGATGATAAATTTTGGAGAAGATGTGGGAGAGTTGGAACACTAATTCGTTGTTGGTGGAGCTGTGAGCTAATCCAATCATTCTGGAGAACAATTTGTTACTATGCTCCAAAAGGCTTAAAAAATGTGCATACCCAGTAATATCGCTTCTAGGACTGTGTCCCAAAGAGATCATAAAAACGGGAAAGGGTCCCACATGTACAAAAAAATCTATAGCAGTTCTTTGCAGTGGCCAAAAACTGGAAATCAAGGAGATGCCCATCAACTGGGGAAGGGCTGAATAAATTATAGTATATGAATGTAATGGAACACTATTGTGCTATAATGATGAACAGGAAGCCTTCAGAGAGGCCTGGAAAGACTTATATGATCTAATGCCAAGCGAAAGGAGCAGAACCAGGAGAACTTTGTACACAGCAACGACCACAGTGTGTGAAAGTTTTTTTTTTCTGGTAGACTTGGAATTGCATTGAAATGCAAGGACTTAAAATAATTCCCAATGGCCTTTTAAGGCAAAATGCCTTCCATACCCAGAGAAAGAACTTTGGAATTCAACTGCAGAATGTAGCAGATTATTTTCTTTTGTTTTACATTTTGGTTTGTTATATGATTTCTGCCATTCATTTTAATTCTTCTACGTAACATGACTATAGTGAAAATGTATTCAATAGGAATGTATGTATAGAACCTATATAAAATTGTATGCCATCTCAGTGACGGAGGGGGGAGAGGGGAGAGAGAGGGGAAAAAATAATCTAAGTTATATGGTAGTGATTGTAGAACACTGAAAAAAATAAAATTAATATAAAAAAAGAAAAGAAAAAAAGCTTGTCACACTGGGCAGACCCAGCTGCAGGAACTCTTCACCATCCCTTATAGTGTGTGAGATGGAGGGGTCCCACCTTCTCTCTATTAGGAAGCTCACTGACAAAGGAAGAAAAACAGTTGGGTGTGGTGGTATATACAGATAATCTCAGTTCCTGGGGAGTAAGAGGATGGCAGATCTCTTGAGCTCAGGAGCTTTGAACAGCAGTGGGCTAAGTCATTTTAGGTGTCTGAACTAGGTGTGGCTCCAATGTGATGGGGAGGAGAGGGTTGTCTAAGGAGGGGTGAACTGGTCCAGGTCAGAAACGGAACAGGTCAAAGTGTCAGTGCAAATCAGCAGAAGAATCTGACCAACTAGCGGGTGCTACATTTCCAGAATGAGAGAGATAGCAAGACCAGTCTTGAAAGACAAAGAGATGAAGTTGCCTGCGTGTGTGTTTGTCCTTCGTTGCCGAGGGAGACCATGCCATCAGAGAAATGATGACATGACTTGCACTTGACTGTGTTTTGAGTGAGGGAGAGCTGTGCAGGTCACCATCCTCACTTCTCCTCCAGAACCACCTGAATTCAATGACCAGATACTCATCAGGATGACTGGAGATGACCCAGGATGAGGCAATTGGGGTTAAATGACTTGCCCAAGGTCACACAGCTAGTGAGTGTCAAGTGTCTGAGGTGAGATTTGAACTCAGGTTCTCCTGACTCCTGCACTGGTGCTCTATCCACTGCACCACCTAGCTGCCCCAGAGAGACAAAGGAAAGAAGGAAGGAAGGAAGGATGGAAGGAATGAAGGAAGGAAGGAAGGAAGGAAGGAAGGAAGGAAGGAAGGAAGGAAGGAAGGAAGGAAGGAAGGAAGGGAAAGGAAGGAAGAAAGAAAGAAAGAAAGAAAGAAAGAAAGAAAGAAAGAAAGAAAGAAAGAAAGAAAGAAAGAAAGAAAGAAAGAAAGAAAGAAAGAAAGAAAGAAAGAAAGAAAGAAAGAAAGGAAAGGAAAGGAAAGGAAAGGAAAGGAAAGGAAAGGAAAGGAAAGGAAAGGAAAGGAAAGGAAAGGAAAGGAAAGGAAAGGAAAGGAAAGGAAAGGAAAGGAAAAAGGCATATTTGTGCTCATCTAGCTGATGTATCATATCTAGCATCACAGATGAGGAGGCAGGAAGGATATGCCCAGAGCAACATGGCAATATGATGTAGCAATAAATAGGGAGTGATATAGAGACTTTGTTCTAGACTAAGTGAAGAAAGCTATCACCCATTAAACTGGGAGATCCTGCTGACAGGAGAGAGAGGAGGAGGATGGCAGTATTACAGGTGGTATGGTTTGGGGATGACTAGGAAGTAATACAGAGGCTTCATCCTGGGCAAATAAAATTTAAAAACCAATAAGTAGAAGTTTACCTATACACTATATCCAAGGCAGGAGCTCACAGAGACCCCCAAACCCAGAAAAAGTCTTTGGTCTATCACAGAGAATAAGTAATCCTGGCATTATCAACCTCACAGGAATATTATGTGCATCAAATGAGATAACAAGCATGAAAATGCTTCAGAAATGTGAAGAGTAACATGTAAATTATTATTACTTTATATATTTAGAATGCTTGGTGTATTGTTTAAAAAACATCAGTAACAACTTGGGAATCGAGAGACCTGAATGCTAGTCCTGGATCAGCTGTGACTCATTGTGCGACCTCAGGTAAGCTACTTCCCATGTCTGAACCTCAGTTTCCTATCTACAAAGTATATCTGATGTGTTTCTATCAACTTTCCAAATTAGGAGGAGGAAAGCATTTTGTAAACCTCAAGAACCTTTGGAATCTAAGGTGGTTTCATTTTTGTATTTATATTCTCCAGTACCTAGCACAGTACCTGGCACAAGTTAGGTATTTAACATTACATGCTTGTATATATTTACAATATTAAGCTGATGGATGGATGGATAAACGGATGGATGAATGGATGGATAGATGGATGGATGGATGGATGGATAGATGGATGGATGAATGGATGGATAGATGGATGGATATGTGAATGGATATATGAATGGATGAATGGATGAAAAAATGGATGGAAATGTGAGCTCTAAGTCTAGGTGTCTGTGTTCCCTAAGGTCATTTGCCAACTATTTTCTGTATTAGCCATAGTTCTCACACACACACACACACACACACACACACACACACACACACACACACACACACACACACACACACACACTCTACCCCACCAAGAAATGTTGGTTTAGGCCTGCAAACTATAAACACTAACAAAACAATAGAGTAATATCTGGAGGCCTTTGCCCTACCTTTCTTAGCTAAGAAAAACCTGAGTGTGTCTATATCTCCCTAAAAATCCCACCTCCTTCACCCCAGGAATAGAACATCTTTGCAACAGCTATGGGGTTTCCTGGCCTCCAAGTCCAAGGCTACCGGGCCAGCCTGAGTTCTGAAGGATGAGATCCATCACTCTGGACCTTGCTTGGGAGTCCTCCACTAAATCACCAACAGAAGAACATTTTCTCCAAGTAGCCCTTTGCCTGGGAAAAGGCCTGCTTCAGAGCTAAGCAGAATCCCAGCCAGTCCTGCAGTCCGCAATTCCTTGTGTGCGTGTAGGAGCCCAGCGTTTTTAAAGAATGTCGCTGGGTCTGCACAGGGCCCTGTGAAGCTGACTGTTATTTATAGCTCGCTTCTGTCTGGTTCATTTCCTCTCACTTCCCTGCAGAATGATGTGAATGAAAATGACAGTATTGACTATCTTGCTAACCATAAAAGACCTTATAGAAATAAGATTTTTACAGTTAGTGGATTGGGAAAACCAAGGGATTCAGAGTTATGGACTTAGCAAATGGGTGAGAATCAGTCTAGAGCAGTTGGTGAGGGCCCCATGGTGGGGAGTCTGGCCAGTGGTTTTGTTTAAAAAAAAACTACGTATAAATTAAGTGTTTGTCTTAGAAGAGTTGTATGAACTGCTAGAACCTGTATCTCCGCCAACAGCAGTTATGTCACTATAGCTATCTTGCAAGTCTCAGGAGAACAAGAAAGCATGCCACCTGCCTGAAAATGAAGCACCTGCCTGGTTTAACAGAGAGGCCGAAGGGACAGCAAGTTGACAGCCTCTGACAGAGGGGATCACCCAGAGACATGAGCACTGACTCTGGAGAAGACATGGGTTCTAATTCTACCTCTGTCACTCACCACCTATGAGACAAGTCACATCCTCTCTCAGAGCCTCAGTGTCCCTATTTATAAAATAAGGGGGTTGGATTAGATTGACTCTAATGTCCCTTTGCCTTTCAATTTATGATCCTATGATACAACAAATTTAGCTGAAACTGTAGCAGAAGCAAATTTAGTTAATCAGGAAAGAGGTAGTACAGAAAAAAGCCTTGGGGGAGAAGGGGCAAGCATGATGCCACAGAAGCAACCAACCCAGTGGGGTGGCCACAGCATGGCCAAGGATCTCACGAGGGAATGGGGCACAGAAGTGAATGAGCCAAGGGGAGGTGCATTCTGGGGAGAGGGGAGGGCGTGGCTCATGCTGCAGAGACTCTCAAGGTGACAGAAAGACCACAGCGTGAGGTGTGAAGGTGGTGGCAAACACAAGGATGAAGTATGACATGGAAGTAAGCTCCCTGGAGAGTTAGTGTGCCACCCAGAAAAAAAGTGTGCCCAGAAGCTGATGCCCTGGGTCAGCTTTTATGAGTTACAACTCTGGGGTTCACCACCACTAAAGATGAAACCTTCCCTCCTCACTTTCATCATACACACACACACACACACACGCATACACACACACACATACATACACACACACAGAGATACACACACATACATACACACACACACATACATACACAGAGACACACACATACAGACACACACATACATACACACACAGAGACACACATGCATACACACACACATACATACACATACAGACACACAGACACACATACATACACACATACATACACACACAGACACACACACAGATTATAAACCTACAAGCCCCTCCTAGCCCAGAGCAAGCGCACCAAGCCAGGTCTTGAAGGCAACTTGTCCATCCTTTGCTAGTAACATTTTAGAGAAATAGTGGATTGGAGTGAGTAGAATGAGCACTAGCATCTAGGGTCGGAGGCATCTGGACTTGTCCAAGGTCACACATTCTCACTGACAAAGCCAGGAACACAGTGAAATTTACTGACTCATATGATACTCTATGTGTTGGAAATCAATCTTATATTCAATTCAACAAGTATTTATGTGCTTACTGAGGCAGCTAAAAGGCATGTTAGAGCTCTAGACCTGGAGTCAGGAAGAATGAGTTCAAATTCCCCTGAGCAAGTCACATGGATCAGTTTGTTCCTCCAACTGTAAAATGGGGAAAATAATGGCATCTGCCTTGCAAGGTTGCTGGGAAATTCAAATGAGCTAATACAGGTAAATCTTAAATCTCTATAAATCGTCACTGTCATCATCATGATGATTATTTACAAGATGCTGTAGGAAGTGCTGGACATCCAAAGACAAGAACAGACCCTGCCCTCAGGGAGCTTCCTTTCTACTGAGCTGTTACTCTCCAAATTAGGTGAAGTCTGCCTTACAAAGTTGCCTCCACCGGTGTGGAACCTGGAAACAACCCAATGCCCCATTACTTAGGAAAGATGACACAGAGGCAAATCAAACTAAATCTTCCTTCAGAAAAACGTTGCCCTCCAGACCTAGCCTGTAGCAAAAAGCACTGGACTTGCAGTCAGGAAGGTCTGAGTTCAAACTCCACTTCATTCTCTTACTAGCTGTGTGTCCCCGAGGAAGTCACTTAACTTCTCTCAACACATTTCCTCACCTGTAAAATGGGGATGAGGATCAAATGAGCATTTTGCATACATGAAAGCACTATGAGAAATGTGAGCTGTTGCTATTAATATTCCAAAGACATCAAGTGATGCCCAGAGAATCTCTTTTCGAGCCATTCTGAAACCTCTCAAGAGAATCCAATGTGGAGCCAAGACTGACTAGCGCCCTGCCATAGGAAGATGGGGAGAGGCTTGTGGCCTTTCATCTGCAGTCATAAAACACCAGATCTGGAAAGCTCCTTAGAGATCATCTAGCCTTTCATAGAGCTAAAAATTGAGTTCACAAGAGAAAGTGACTTGCCCAAGGTCACAAAATGATTTAGTGGCAAAGCTGAGTCTATAACCTAGGTTTTCTGACCACCAGTATGGGGTTTTTACCCTGACACTCACCCTTCCTCCAGGACCTAAACAGGAACTTCTCATCCCCATTGTGATCTAAAAATACAGGAGCTGCCAAAATTGAGAGGGGTGGGATAAAGAATAGGGAAAGAGGAGGAGAAGTGGAATCCTGTCCTAGCTCACACTTGGCTTTTCCCCTGGGAATTTTAGAGTATTAAGACAATGCCCTGGACACTAAGTTGATCTCCCAAATTTATTTCCTAGAGTTTTAGGCAGGGTGGCATAAATATAAGTAGGCATTATGTAAGCAGGATGGAGGCTTTAAGGAAATTTTGAATGCTTCACTTGGAAACACAGCTCAGCAGGGCAAGCTGACCACGCCTGTCGGCCTCTGCCCTACGCGTGTCTGAATTTAGCTGATCGGGTCTGTGCTGGGAGCTTGGCTTGTTCGTGCTGCCGGCAGCCGGGAGTTTGTGGGCCTTGATTACACCCAGCAGGGAGTCCTTCTTAGTGATGAGAGAGAAAATGTTCAACAACCTGTCTTTGCAATGTGCTGATCTCTGAGAGAGAGAGAGAGAGAGAGAGAGAGAGAGAGAGAGAGAGAGAGAGAGAGAGAGAGAGAGAGAGAGAGAGAGAGAGAGAGAGAGAGAGAGAATAAGACAGAATGAGAGAGAAGAAGAAAGAAAATGAAAAAGAATGAGACAGAACAACACAGAGAGGAAAAAAAACAGATAATATAGAAAACAAGAAACCAACAGAAAACAAGATAGGGAGAATGAGAGAAAACAAGAAAGAAAAGAAGAAAACTGAGAGGAGGAAGACAGAAAGACAAAGACAGACACAGAGTGCTTTCTGTGGGGTTTCTTGATTTTTCAGGGTTTCTGAGATCATCCTTGCCATTTCCCATTCACACTTTTTATTTTCGACTTGGTGTAACTTTGGGCCAAAATAACACTCCTCCTATACTCCCATCCAAGTCACAGAAGCATGGAATGTCAGAGCTGAAAGAGACCTTAGAAACTGCAATGTTATGGTATAGACCATAAAACAACGGAGCTGGAAGGAAACCATAGAAAGGAGAGCATAGAATGTTAGATCTGAAAGGATCCTTAGAGCGTAGAACATAGAATGTCAGAGACAGAAACAGAATGTGGCGTCCATTGTCAGAAGCAGCCTGATTGTGGGTCATTTTGGCTTAACCTTTTTTCTCTATTACAAAGGAGTGGTCAATGCATATGGAGGGGCTAGATATCAAAAAAACGATTGTGGTGTCAAAATCATCAATAATTTTTTTGAATTAAAAAATGATTAAAGATATTAAATCTTCAATAACATTGCTGAGAGTGACCTTAAAACACAGAATAAAAAATATCAGAGCTGGAAGGGATATCAGAATATAGAACAAAGACTGTCAGAACTGGAAGAGACCTGAGGGACTATCAGAGCTGGGAAGGACCTTAAAACATAGAATACAGAGTATCATCTCTAGAAGGGATCTCGTACACAGAATATTAGAGCTGGAGGGTCCTTAGAACAGAGAATGTCAAAGCTGGGAGGGACCTTGGAACATGGTATTTTAGAACATTAGAACATAGAGAAAGGGATCATTTAAGCCCCTCGTTTGACAGAGGCCAAGAGAGTATGCCCAAGATCCCTACATGATTTTTGGAGGAAAATTTCGAAGATCCCAGGCCTTGGATGTGGAAGAAGACCCTGGGAGATGGTGGATTTCAGCCAATGCCTGTGCATCATTTCAGGGTGTGCTCATGTATAACTAGATGCCTATATCTGACCTGCTCTCTCCTTCTGCAGCATATTGTGTTTTTAAATGAGCTATCAAAGTCCCCCTTTCTCCCTCAAATAAAACTCTTCAGATACTGAGTGGGAACCTTCTCTTCAACAATAGGTTTTAAATTTTTTCCTCAACCATTTAAGCATGTCAGACTTTAAACGATTGAGTTTGGAATATTCCCTATGGAGGGTCCAGGATTCTAAAGTTGGGGTAGAGGGGGTGTTGCTCAGGTTTAGAGATCAAGTGCTGTTCATATCCTCCCAGAATTCTCCAAACAAACATTCCTTCCAGCTGGTCGGTCCCTTGGAGCCTGTGGCTTAGGACTCTCACAGCCATGATGAGAGAACTGTTTCCTCCTTTGTCCTCCTGCTGGAAAAAGAAAGAGAAGGCCACAGATAATTCTTAAAGCATCAGGAAGTCTGTCCATTCCTATGAGCTTCTGACCCATCCTGATCCTCCTGTGTGGTCACCAGGGTCCCAAGAAGATCCCTCTCCAAAGGGCACTTACAGCGTCTGACTTGGATCAGCAACTCCATTTAGCCATTCCTTCATGTACTCCTTCCACAAGGGTTTACAGGGTCCCTCCTATGGACAGTGCCTGGACTTTCAAGGATGCAAAGGTGGAAAAGATGAGGTCTCTGCATCTAGAGAGCTTACAGTCTAGTGGGAAGAATACCACAACCATCTAAGTAACTACAAAGCAAGGTGGGATGAGACATAGGCTTCATACTGGAATGTAAGGATGAAAGTCAGGTGTCCAGTCTTGGCTCTGTCACATACATCCTATGTGACTTGGGGCAAGTGACTTTCTCTCTCTGGGCTTCCGTTTCTTCATTAGTAAAATAGGGGAATGACAGAAGGGGGGGGGGGAGGGTGTTAGACTCAGTGCTGTCTGAGTTCCCTTATCTCTAAATGGATGATCCCATGACTCCAGTCTCAACTCAGCCAATGACTTGCTGTGGGGCTTGAGTCTCAGTTCCTTCTTCTGTAAAGTTGGGATTTTTAAAGGTCCTTCTATGGTTCTACTATGATAAGTTCTTAAGGAATGCCCTCTGACCATCCCACCTCCCCAAGACTGAACTTCTCCTTCATTATGAGCCAGCCCCCAGGAGCAGTATACTAACCCAGTAGATTCTCAGAAGTTAGACAAGTGAGTAGAACAGGAGGGTGGAAGGCTTATTCTTTGAAACAAATAGGCCCTGTTTCTCAAAACTCTTATCAATACAATGACCAATTATGACTCAAAGGACTGCCTCCTACCTTTCAACAGAGAGGTGGTGGACTACAGGTAAAGAACAAGGCATAGATACATTTTCCTATATGGCCAAAGTGTTTAAATGCTTTGTTTCTTTGCTGAACAGTCTCTTAACTAGGGAAGTCACTGGGAAAGGACAGCAACATGAAAAGAATTAATAAAACATATTTTTAAACAAACGGATCCTATCTAGGAATGGGTATCCACCCATTGGTTCTGATGTGAGCTATGGACCCAAGTTCCCCGAGCTTTCTCCAGGCTCACCCATTTCTGCCCGATAGCTGCAGAGAGGACAATGACGGGTCTTCCTTGGCCTGGTCCTTAAAAAGTTGTCCCCATCATCATCAAAGCAAAGGAATGAATAGACTCTGCCTTGATGATCCCCAAGCCCTGAAACTTCCCAGGGAAAAGTTCCTCCAACTTCATGTGGACAAAAATAAGCAAAATGCCGAATCTCCCTGTAACGGTTGGTTGGGAGGCCAGACTGCTCCTCGGATGTCTCTGCATCTCCTGCCTATGTCTGAATTTAACACCAATAAATGAGCCTGTGCTGGAGCTCGGAGTTCGTTCACGCTGCCGGCAGCCCGCGAGTTTGTGGGCCTTGATTACACCCAGCAGGGAATCCTTTTTAGTGATGAGAGAAAAAATATTCAACAACCTGTCTTTTCAGTGGGGTTTGTTGGACACACTCCCCGGCTTCGGGATGAGACATATGCAAGTTGTGGGAGTAGAGCTCCTGTCACTGGGCCAGAAACACTCAGAAGCATTCCCCACCGGTTGGGGGCTGGGGGAGGGGTGGCAGCTCAAGTGTGGGACAGATCATAAGGCCCCAGCTCCCAATGGACAGGATGGGAAAGTCATCTGGCCAATGGTCCAGTCTATGGTGCTTTGTAACATTTTCTAACTCCCTCCCCCCCAAATTCACACTAGCCAGCTCTGGTTCCTGCTCCCCGTGGCCCTACCGTAGTCCCAGGGCACTGGCAGACAGCTCAGCAGCCTGAGCAGGCCTCAGGCAGGCGAGGGGCCCAGGATGCTGCCAGGGATCTCTGGGGAATATTGTATTAGGCACTCGGGAGCTGCGTTCCTGTTCCGGGGATCTGCGTTTCACAGAACAGACGGGGTGAGAGTGTTTGTGCTATATCCAGATAGGCTTAAAATACTGTCGCTTGGGTAGCTTCTGAAACCGCGGAAACACAGCAAAGTCATCCAAGCCTTTGCCAGGAAACTCTCCCGAGTCAGGTAGTTGGGGGCCCCTCCAATGAAGGTCAGGGGTCCCCTGGGGTTTCTGAGGGCAGGAGGATCTATTTCAAGCCATCATCCTTTTCCAGCCAGACCCAAGGGGATAGAGGAAGAGAAGAGTTGGAAAACACTGGACAGAGAATCAAACTAGTTCCTGGCCCCTGTTTGCTGTATGACCCTGGGGAAATCCTTGCCCCTCTCTGGGCCTCAGATTGCCCATTCTGTAGAATGGAGGGAGGGGCAGGTAGATTAGATGCTATCTAAGACCCCTTCCAACTCCAGCATTCAGGGTTGGGAGAGGGGGAAGGTTGCTGAGTTGAGGGTGTAACCAAAGCCCACAAACACATAAAAAGGATCCTTAGACAGTCTGTAAACTCCAGGCCACACAGAGGCAGGGGTGCTCACGGTTACAGAGGCCAAGCACCATCTCATGCTTTAGACAATACTAGGCTGAACTAGTAGCAAAGTGGGCAGGAGGGGCTTTCATTCAGGTCACTCTTGCTAAAGATGCTCATTTATTTGGTTTCTATAGAAACAGAAGAAGATGCTGGACAGTTGCTGCCTCCTTCTCTAAAAGCAAGGAACTATCCTCCCCAAGAGGACTTGTCCCTTGAAATTTTCACCTGCCCAAACTGAGTCAGGTAAGAAAGCAGGAGTATGCTGGGAAAAGTAGACATCCTCAGTCTGAACCCAGCTGGGAAAACCCCTGGGACTAGGATTGCCATGTACCTATTCCAAACTGGAAATATCCCTGTACCCAGACTAGGAGTGTCCTCATGCTCGTGATGGGGAAGATCATGTCTGAGCAGGGGGAGTCCCCATGTCAAGACAGGGCTAGGAAGCCGCTGAGCCTAAGCTAAGGGTGCCCCAGACCGAGTTCTGCACTCGGAGGTATGAGGGCCCCAGCCGTATCACATGACTACCAGCTTAACTCACTCTCTGACTCATCCCCCCTCCCAGCTCCCCTTCATGTGCTGTCCTCCCCAATTAACATGTAAGTTCCTTGAGGGTAAGGACAGTCCTGTTCACTTGTATTTGTAACCCTGGCACCTGGCCTGGTGCACAGTAATTATTTAATAAGTATTTTATTTGTCATTCTATCTATGTAGACTGCCTCTCAGACCTTGGCAGTGCAGTGTAGGGCACAGACAACCAAACTTGGAGTCAAGATTGCATCTATGAAAGAAAGCAGTGGGACTCAACTATCTCTACAATCCTATTTCTAAATCTATGATCCCATAGAATTGCCTGAACCTCAGTTTTCTTATGTATAAAAGGAAGGTTGGGCCGGGGCAGGGGGAGGGGGTGGAGGGGGGGGAGAGAGGTAGACAAGGCAACAGCTAAAGTCCCTTCTATTTGTAAATCCATAATCCCATGATCATTTCTCCAGGTAACGGGGGGGGGGGGGGGGGGGGAGGAGGGGTGTAGTCCTTGTGTCTGGTCATGAATGGAAAAGGCTCCCTGTCTCAGTGAGAGCACCCTCATATCCTAGCTGGGACTATCCTCATATCTGGGTCAGGGTTGGCTTGTCCTGCTCTCCAGCCTGAGATAGCATCCATATCCTAGTGGGTCTAGAGAAGTCTCTGTGTATGGGAGCCCTCAAATCAGGACAACCAAAGCCTCATTTGTGGGCAAACTTTGGGGAGTCACTCTGCCTGGTCTGAGAAGGAGGGCTGGACCTACACTATACAGTGAGCACTCATCTTGTGCAGGTTGTCAAATAAGACAGGAAATGTAACGCATTTTTGCAAGCCTGAAAGTGTCCTATAAATGTTAGCTGTTAATATTAGCATGGTAACAATTGCAATAACATTTTATCTCATGGATATAGAGTGCTTTAAAGTTTACTTCAAAGGTTTACAACACACTTCACGTCCTGGGTGTCCCAAAAGTCTTAGTGAACTTTTAAACTATTAAAGCTTATTGAGCTATTAAAGTTTTAATAGCTTTAAGTTGAACTAAGGTTTTGGGGATACCTATATTATTACCTCACTTGATTCTCACAATAGTCCTGTGAGGAAGGTGCTATTTTTTTCACTTTATCCAGGTGCTATGATTATCATCACCAGTTTACAAGTGATTAAACTGATGTTCAGAGAATGACTTGCCCAGAGTCACACAGGTATGAAGTGTCTGAGGCAGGATTCAAACATGGGTCTTCCTGACTCTAAGTCCAGCACCTATGCCACAGTGTCTCTCGGCTTGACCAAGAGATGACCAGGGATCACAGCAGTGGTTTGGAAACTGGCGCTAAAGACAACAGGAAAATGTTGCTGCTTAGTCTTCTCTCAATCATGCCCAACTCTTCATGACCCTATTTGGTGTTTTCTTGTCAAAGATACTGCCTGGAGTGAGCTGCCATTTCCTTCTCCAGCTCATTTTACAGATGATGAAACTGAGGCAAACAAGGTGAGTTGACTTGTTCAAGGTCATACCACTAGTGAGAGTCTGAAGCCAGATTTGAACTCAAGAAGCTGAGTCTTCCTAAGACCAGAATTCTCTCCACTGTGCCACCTAACTGCCCCAGAAAGATAGGGAGGAGCATAGTCAAGGCCTGAGCTTCCAGAGAGCCTGGCTATGGGCACAAACCAGCCTCCTGGGATCTTGCTCTGCTCAGCCTCCTTCTGCAACCAAATACATTCGTGGAGATCTGTAAAGAGTCTAGGGCAGAGCTGTTTTGCCTCGGGCTAACAGGAATGCAGCCAACCCTCTCTTCAACCAAATTTCTCAAGAGAGGGTGATTAATGCCAGTCCTACTTCTGTCTCCACTGGCAAAAATCTAGTGTCCGGATCATTGTTGAAATTCTCTTTTCTTTTGCATTTTGGAGTTGACAAAACACGTTGCTCACAGCCATAGGTGGTGTGTTATCCCCATTTTATAGATGAACAAACTGAGGTTTAGAGGTGCTGAGAAACTCCCTCAAAGTCATCTAGCTAGTAAGCCTCAGGGTCAAGGTCATGAGAAGCCACAGTCTTGCTGGGACTGATAAGTACTGGCCCTAATCTGACCTGCCTTTGGTATATTAATCCAGTTCTAAGCACTGTATTTTAGGAAAGACAGTTTAACAAACTGTTATCCAGAGAAGGAAGACCTTGATGGCAGGAATGTGCAAAGCCCTCAAACCTTGTCCCAGAAGCATCCAAGTCATGGAACCTTAAGAAGCCACTGAAATACTCCGTCTCAGTCTCAGTTCTGTTATCTGTAAAATGGGGAGAAGGGAGCAAAGGAATACCTCCCACAAAGGATTATCCAGAGGAGCAGATGAAATACTGCGTAACCTTTAAAGAAATATATAAATGTTCATTTTGTTCACTACATATTTTATTATTATTTGTATTATGTATTAGTGTTTATATATTAACATGTTTACATGTTTAGTATATATCATATAATAGTACATATGATAATTAGTGGTTTATACATACATGTCTACATTATATACCTATATACCTATATAATATCATTTTGGTCCACTTCAAGCACAAAAGACAACAACCAACCAAATGTGTGCATATGTGTGTGCATGTACATATATGTTTATATGTGCATGTGTGTACCCATCTACATGCATGTATGTGCAAATATATGTGTATACACCTCCCCTTCCACACACATAGGGTGCAGGGAATTGACCACTAAGAGCCCAGTTATAGGATCATACATAAAAGGCTGTACTTAGTGCCAACTCATATGAATGATGGGAGAATCTGCTTACGTAGAGGCATACATTATGAAGGGCCCTGCTTTCTACTTATGAGCATGTACAGGTATGGCATGACGGTTCCTGTTCACCTACTGGGTCATGATGAAAAGCCCTTCAAAAGCCCTTGGTAGCCCTGAGCTACCAAGTCAGAACTCAGTGTACATAGAAGTCTCCAAGGGAGGAAATCATCTCTCTTTTCTGATGATAATCAAGTCAAGGACTTCCATTAGCCTCTATGTTACTCATAGAATACAAGATATAATACCAGTGGCCAACATAAAGATGTGAGCATATGTTGTGGTTATTTTTCTGTCTCTATTGTGTCTCCTTCTTTCCCAGTCTTAGGTGAACAAGGGTTGGAGATAGAACATACTGGGCTACAACTTTATGAGCCTCAAGGCCAGATGACCCACCAGAAGTCCAGGAACTGGAGGTCATACCAGAGTTTGCTGGCAGCCAAGCCCAGTGAGGAGCACAACCCTGAGGCCCAACCTGGAGGATTCAGCCCAGCAGGAGATTGACCAAACAGCCAAGACTCTTGATTTGTCCATCAGTCATGACATGCCCAGAAGTGAACTCTATGATGGAAATGATGGTAGCAACCACTTTAAGATTGAACCCACTCTCCCCAGAGATCAAGGTGGTCAAGGGGACAGTATGTCTCAGGTTGGAGGGACCTGTTTATTTTTCTGTTCTTGTTACATCTTCTCAGTAAATATTCCTTTATAAAAGCTAAGTGACATTAATCGCTTATCAGTAATATTGAAGGGACAACAAATCGCTACTATCAATGATAATGAAGTGATAGTAAGAGGCAATGACAAATTATATTGGGAAGAAAATATCACAGTTGGGGACTCAAGTCAATAGCGTTAGAGAAAACCTTATAAACCCTTAGGGCTACACCTAGAGTCCTGAGGGGAACATGTAGTCAGTTGTATTCCTTAGACCTGACTTGCTAGTGTCTATGTGGTTGGAAGAAGAAGTTCAGAGCATATAAAGGTTATGTATATATATATGGGCATGCCTCAGAAATGTTGTGGGTTCAGTTCCAGAACCACTATTACAAAGCAAATTTCACAACAAAGCAAATCACACAAATGTTTTGGTTTCCTAATCCATATAACACTTATGTTTACACTGTACTGTAGTCTAAGTGTGAAACAGTATTATGTCTTTTAAAAATACACATACCTTAGTTTAAAGCACACTTTATGGCTAAGAAATGTTAATCATCATCTGAGCCTTCAACAAGTTATAACCTTTTTGCTGGCAAAGGGTCATGCCTTGATGTTGAGGACTGAAGGCTCAGGTAGCTGTGGCAACTTCTTAAAATAAGACAACAAAAAAGTTTGTCACATTAGTGAACTCTTCCTTTCACAAAAGATGTCTCTGTAGCAGGCAGGCCATCCCCAGTCATCCTGACCTATGTGTTGCCACTGGACTCTGATGACTCTGGAGGAGAGAATCGGACTGATGACTTTGTACACCTCTCCGTCACTTCAATTCAATTCACTTGCAAGTCAAGACATCATGGTGCTGGTGTCCTTAGTCCTGTTTAAGGACAAAGGACAAACAACAAACAATTTCTGTAGCATGAGATGCTGTTTTATAGCATTTTACCCACAGCATGACTTCTTTCAAAATTGGATTCAAATCCTGCCATTGCTTTATCAATTAAGATTACATAATATTCTTCAATATTGTTGTATCTCAGGGAATAGGAAGGCCTGAGGACAGGGAGAGAGATGGGGGAATGGCCATTTGGTGGACCAGTCAGAGCACATGCAACACTTATATAGGTGTGGTTCATGGTGCACCAAAACAATTACAACAGTAACGTCAAAGATCACTGACCACAGATCACCCTAACAGATATAATAATAATGAGAAATTTTGAAATATCTTGAGAATTACTAAAATGTGGCACAGAGATATGATGTGAGCACATACTGTTGGAAAAATGATGCCAATGGATGCAGGGTTGCCACAAACCTTCAACTTGTAATATATATAAATGCATATGCATGTATATGTATGTATGTATGTATATCCAAATTGCAATAAAGTGAAACATAATGAAATGAGGTATGCTTGTGTGTATGAGGATCAGTTCAAGAAACAAGAATCAGCAAGTATTTAATAAGCATTTACTATGTTCCAGAAACTATACTAAGTGCTGGGGAAATGAATACAAGCTCTATTCCCACAAAAAAAACCAGACAATCCCTGCCTTAAAGGAACTTATATTCCAGTGGGAGAAGACAAGACATAAAAGAGAGATGGAACATTGTGGGGAAGAGGGGGCATGATGGAAAATCCATTATGGATGGATTCAGGAGCAGAGCTGAGAGAGGAGTGAATGGGTGAGTATAGCTGGCCTAAGTAAGCCCTTCCTCAAAATGGAAGCACTGAGAGAAGCTCACCAGTGAGAAGAGAAAAGCATAGAAGTGGAGAGATATTCCAAGATGAGAAGGTCGCAGGTAAGGAGGCATCTTCCAAAGTGAGAAGGCAGTTGAGAAATGTTGCAGGAGTCCAGAGAATCACACGAGAAGTCAGGAAACAATACAGAAGTCTAGCCTGGAGAAGAGAGGATTTGGGGGGACATCACAGTTTCTTCAAGTATTTAAAGGATTTTAATGGGAAGAATTAGGCTTTCTTTAGATCTGCAGAGGGGGCTAAGCCATTAGCTAGAGGGCAGAGCTAGAATTGATGGGGAGAAGTTTCAAGGAGGCAGATTTCAGTTCAATGTGTGGAAGAAATTCCTAAGGATGAGACACCAAAAGTAAGATGAGCTGCTTGGGGAGTTAACTAGTTACTAGAACTCTCCAAGCAAAGGATGGATAACCACTTGTGGGAGAAACAACTGGCTACATATCTTGGATTGGACTCTACCATCATCATGCCCCCCCCCCCAAGCTCAATACTTTTTTTTCCCTTACCCCCCCCTCCACTTTTCAACTTTCTTTTGTACTTTGTCTTCCCCTGTTATTTAATAGGAAAAAGAAAGATAATCTCAAAGAGTCCCTCAAAGGGCAGGATTATCTTTCTTTTTTGGATCCTTGGTGCCTAGTATAGCGCCTGGCACAGAAGAGGCACTTAATTAATATTTATTTATTTGAATTGATTTGAAAAAATTGTAGGGGTGCTTACTGATGAGTTGCAAGGAACTGTCAATGCAGCTCTGAGATCTTATGATTCTTTGATCCTAGGATCCTTCATCTGTCCTCTCCCCCTGCCTGGAAGCCCTTGTACACTCTTGCCTGGGGACACACCAGCCTAGCCCTGACTCACAGGGTATGATAAAAAAAGAATAGATGACATTTATGGAATGCTTGCAAAGTCCTCCATATGGATTATCTCATTGGAACCTTAAAGAACCCTGTGAGATTAGGTACGATAGTCATTAGCATCTGAGGAAGCTAAGAACGAAATGCAATAACTTGCTTGTGGCCAAATTAGTGTTGGAGAGAAGATGTGGACCCAGGTTTTCCCTACTCAAAGTCCAGCACTTTATAAAGCACACAATGAAACGTTATCAACACAACCATCTTGTAACCATGGAGAAATTTTTAGTTGTGTTTTGCTAAAAGCCATATTGGGGAAAAATGAAAACTCATGGGGTGCTTATGGCTTAACCCCCTCTGCAGATCTAAAGACATTTTTGTTTGGTTAGGGCATAAAAACCTATTATATATAATTTGGTTTGCTCATAAAATTCTCGTGTTTGGGTCCATTTAGAGATGTAAAAGCCCAGGGAGAAGAAATAGAAAAAATGGGGAAGGGGAACTATTCCTTTTATTTTTTTTTTCAGGAGGGAAGGAGTCCAAGGGTGGGGCAGAAATAGAATTTTCTTTTTCAAGAATTGTATGGTTTTCCCTCAGGGCTTCGTATCTCTCACATCTATCTCTTGTCTTATCCTAGAACCATCATTCAATTCAACTTAGCTCAGCAATGTCTACATGTTAGGCACTATCCTAGGCACTGGGATTACAGAGACAAAAACCAAATCATGCCTGGCCTCAGGAAACTTGCATTCTGGTTGTCATGTACATAGATAAGTAAACACAAAATATATATAAAGTCATTTCAGGAGGTAGGAGAGCTGTTACCAGGAGGATTAGCCTTCTGGAAGAAGTGACCTTTGATATGAGAGGTAAAGGAAGTCAGGAATTCTAAGCAGAGGTGAGAAGGAAGAGCATGCCAGGCATCGAAGGAAAGCCTGGGCAACAGCTCATACTCTCATGATGATGTACAATAAGGCATGACAACCTGCCAGTCTTTCAAAAAGAGGTGCCAAGGTGAGGTTGGGGCAAATGAAGGAGGGGCTGGGTAGACCTTGACTCTCTTATAGGTCCTTTCAGGGCCATGGAAACATTGGCCAGTCCATGATGAGCCCTTGAAAATCAGCCTCTATTTTTTATCAGACATGTATGCCATAAGGGTGCTAAACCTGGACTATAATCTCTCCCTCCAAGGAATTATTGTAATCATATCAATCACGTTTTTGTTGTACCTTAAGGCATACAAATTCCAATCAATCCAACAAGCACTTATGAAGTGCTACTATTTATCAGACACTGTGCTAGGCACAGGGAATAGAACGACAAGTGAACAAAACAGCCCCTGCCCTCACAGAACCTACATTCCAAGGTGGGGAAGTTGGGAGGGATGACTGTTGGCAGTAAACCCATTTATTTCAGAGGGAGAATTAACAGCTAGGGGAGAGGAAGGGAGAAAAGGAGAGGTGGCTGGTGAACTGAGATTTGAAGCTACAAAGGGGAGGGAGAAAAATGAATTCTAGGCATGGGAGGAGATGGGAAACCAAACTAGGAAAACCAAAAGCTGGCAAAATCAACTTATTATATATGTGTGTGTGCTTATGTATACATAACATATATATATTGGAATATAGAAAATTTATGTATATAATATATGTGAATATAATCAATTTATAAAACATACAAAATAGTTATATATAAAATCAAAATATAAAACAAAACTGGAAAGGCAGGCTAGAATAAGACTGTAAAATGCCAGACTGGGGCATATAAGCATCAAACAGCAGTTTGTACTTTATTCGGGAAGCCAAAGGGAAGTCATTGAAGTGTCTTGAGCAGGGCAGTAACTCTCCATCACCAGCCTCTGTTGGGTAAGTAGAATGTGTCATCAGCTCAATTTTAGAGATTGGGAAACTGAACCCCAGAAAGAATTATATGATTTAGAAATGAAAGAGATCTGAAAGGTCATCTGGTGCAACCTAATCATTTTACAACTGAGGAAACTGAGGTTCTCAAAACAGAGAGGCAGTAAATACCCAAGCCAGAACTTGAACCCAGGTCCCCTGACTTCAATCACTCTATTCAGAGAAACCATGTGCTCTTAGGGACAGTCTCAACATTTAATAACTAATCTGAAGGAGCAAGGAGACAGAGGTACTGATACAAAATAAACCAAGAAAAATAAGAAGATTAATACCATAAATATATAAATATTTTATATTTACATTTCTATTATACAAATAAATAGATCAATATATTGCATGTGTTATATAGATATGTATATTTATACATACATATATAATAATATATAATTTATTAATATAATAAATAAATAGCATAAAATAACGTAATAAACCTGGTGCGTCAAATGGAGTACCTCTCTTTCTTTCTCTCTGCTCCAAAGCCTACTAAGACCCATACCAAGTCCCACCACCTCTGAGAGGCCCTCCCTGGATGAGTCCAGCCCACAAGGAATCTTCTTCATCCCTCAACTCCTGCAGTCCAACTTAGTCTCCTAGGATCATCGACCTGGGGTTCAAGGAACATTAGCAGCCATCTGGACCAAGGGATCCTAACCTGGAGTCCCTGAACTTATTGTTTTTTCATGCTTTGGCAACTAGATTTCAATATAATTGGATTACTTTGTAATCCCATTTTGAAAAAATATTATCATATTGTATTTTAGAGAAAGCTAGGTAATACAGTGGATAGAATGTTGGAGTTGGAATCAGGAAGACCTGAGTTCAAATACTGCCTCAGACACTTACTAGGATTCCAGTTTATCTAGCACATATAATTTGTGAAAGAGAAAATAATATTAAATAAATCAGGAAATATATCATTTTAGATTCCAATTGAAGATGGATTCCCTAAACTCTGCCTTTCATTCAGGGGAAACTTTAGTTCACTATCTATTTAAAATCAAACCTTGTGAGACTTAACCAATGGTTGCTTGTTTGTTTGTTCTTAGAGACTAAGTATGGGGCAGACACTTTTTTAAAAAGACATTAAATCAAATAGTTTAACAAAATGAATGACAAAGAAAAGCTTCCTGTACACAAGGGTGTGTATGGGGCAAGTCAATTAAAATCTCTCATCCTCAGTTTACTCGTCTGGAAAATGAGGATAATAATAGAACCTCCCAGGGTTAAAAGTATGAAAGCAGATAATATTTGTGAAGTGCTTTGCAAATCTTAAAACCCTACTGTTATCACTAGCTGTGTGACCCTGAGCAAGTCACTTCACTGCTGTCCACCTCATCTTCCTCATCCCTAAAAAAGAGGATAATAATAGTATCTACCTCTCAGGGTTGTGAGTGTCAAAGAAACTATATTTGTAGAACACTTTGCAAACCTCTAAGCATTATAGAAATGTTAACTTTTTTTATTTTATGTATTTCAAAACATTCTGAGGAAGGATTCATAGGCTTCACCAAACTGTCAATAGTTTCCATAACATACACAAAAAATTAATACCCCCTTCATCGGATCCATTCTGGTCACTTTACAGACATTGAAATTGAGACCCAGAGAGGTTACATGACTTTCAAAAGATCACACAGGTAGGAAGGGGCAGAGGTGGGATTTTAACTAAGTTCTGCTATTCCAAGTTCAGCACTCTTTACCGTTCCATGGCATCTCAAGAAATCCTTATTGTGTGTCAAACCTTTATCCCATTCCCCTATCCTTTCCTATTATCTAATTCAGGACTTTATCCCTTCAAACCAGAAACTGGGAATCTGAAATATGTTCACAGATGTCAAGGTCAGCTCCCTTTCCAGAGAATGAACTCCCTAGGGGCAAACACTGTGCTTTCCCAATCCCCTGACTCCCTCACAAGAAAATCAACAGCAGCTCTCAGCCCACAAGACCCAAGAGAATATTTGATTGAAACATCAGTGGGAGTGGACAGAAGCCTGAACAACTGGGGACTGGCTCAGTGAGACTAGGGAAAGGGTGAGAGGATAACTCTTGGGGCTACTAGCCTCCTGTAGCCAGAGCTGGAGAAACAACTAAAATCTCACCTGGAAGCTACCTGTCCCAGCCCAGAACAAAGGATCAACAGTAGCAGTAGCAGCCAAACCTCCCCCTGAAAGCTGGGAGGATGGGGAAAGATAAAAAGCCCCACTCTGAGTTGATGCTTCCTGACCTACCTGGCAAGTTATCATATACTGAAGCTAACTTCCCTATTAAATGATCCATTCACTTGGGAGATTACTCCTAAAGAGGCTCCCTAAGAAGATGGCAGTTTTGGGGGGGATGTGTGCATTAGCAGTTAGTATTCCTGGGTTCAAGACTCAAAAGACACTGCAGCTCACCAACTTTGTAATCTTGGGCAAAGCTTCCTCTGAGCAATAGAGGAGCTAGAATAGATAAAATCTAAGCTCTCTCCCCAATCTGACAGTCTATGTTTCATGACCTCGAAGGTCAGTTCTCTGTAACTTTTTCAAATATAGCTGTATCTTCTAAGAAGGATACTGCTCCCATATGTGGACCCCCAGGAAAGTTTTTCCAGGCTCAAGACATTCTCATAGTTCATGAACCTTTACCTATGGTTTTACCTATACCAGCCAACCAGAGGATTAGTTCAAACAAAAAATGTGTAAACAGCACAGCAAAGTGATCCTATTTTTCCCATGCATATACTGTATTTCACCACATAGTCATTGTCTTTTTTTTTTTTTTGCAAAAAAGTGGGTTGTGACTGTTATGTGAAGTATTTCTTTTAATCATGCTGGTGTTACTTAAAAATCACTTATTACTAAGCTGTCTTTGGTACAAGATTAGGGTGTATGGAATACTCATGAATAAACGTTAAAATTGAATAGTGACAATGCCCTAAGAATTCTAGGCTTGCAGAGAGAAATGCATGAGAGATAAATGTATATCCATATACCACTGATGAATACCTTGCTGCTCTGTTTATCTTTTAAATGGTGTGATGAGCAGAATTATACCATGTGACGATTATGCAACGAAGGGTCATAAACCAATTTTTGGACTGAAAAAGCAGGGTGCGACAATGAGGTGGTGGTGATGATCATGCACTAAAAGACTTTACAGGTCACATCAGAGAACATCTGTACTGTGAACAGGAAATACCCAAAGAGAACATATATGTGAATCACATGTGGCCAAAGCAATTCACATATACCTCTAAAAGCCACTCACTCTTGAATATCATGTCTGCTCCTTGCTGGCTATAATACCACTGCTAGGAATGTTATCTCCACTGGGCATCACTACTGTTCTCAGGGCTACCATGCTTCTTTCTTCAGGGCCATCTACTAAGCTATTGGCTCCCCTCTGCCATGGTATAATGACTATAAAACCTCTCCCTGACAAGAACAGACTAACAGTTCTTAAGTCCACAAAGTCCTGGCTATTAGCAACTATACCCAGCTAAGGACAGCCAGATCATAACTACGTCAATGCTTTTGACTATTATGTCTGGTACTACTTTTAAATCTGTGGTCCCCGACAACTGTCTAATTAAGGGTTTGCTATTCCTTGAAACGTCTACTTAACCCTTGATGGAGTTCCTAAGACTCCCCAAAATAACTCATTTCAGAGACTCTACCAAAAAAAGAAAAAAAATACCTATAAGCACTTGTGTGCTTCCACTGTGTGTGGAAACTAGAACTACAAAGGCTCACTTTCAATATCTTTTCCATGCAAATGAAGTTGAGCAAGAGAAAAAGTTCATCAAAAAAGGCAAGGTCATTTCACTACACCCTCCTTGCCTACATTCCGGAATACTATGCGTGTGTGTATGCATGTACATGCACATATACCTACACATATGTACATGTACATGTATATGTCTTTTATATATAATACATTATAATATATGATTATGCGATACTTTGCATATTTATTTTATGGATGAATATATTTTATAATATATTGCATATTGTAAATTATTATACGTATGTGTGAATGCATGTGTGTAGCGGTATACGTACCCCCACACACATACACAAATACCAACCAGAATCCCTTTTTCCCTTCGGCTCTTGTAGAAAATTAACGACCTCCTCTTTGACCCCCTCCCTCCAAGTGGTCTCTTCATAGAAGCGTTAGGCCATTGAAACAGAGTCATTCAAGATGGACCAACAAGGGCCTTGTTCCTTGCCCCCTTTCTATGGTCTTAGAGCTTAGGTGCAAAGCCCGGGGCCCAAAGGGGAGATCAGAACTCTTTTGAAGCAGTCTTTGTCAGTTCTTTATGCCTCGTGCTCCCTGCACCTGGAGAGAAGTCGAGTCTTTTCACCAGTATTATAGGAGTTCTATTTTAATTAAGGATCTCAATAGAGAATTCTTTCTTGTGTGTGTTGTGGGTTTTTTTTTTCCAGAATAAATTAAGGAAGTAACTTTGATGCGGTATCATTTTCATCTAATCAGTACCATTCTCAAATTACCATATTGTTTTCCAAAACACCCTCAGCCCCCAAATTGGATAACGGTGTGAGACTTTCCAAGCAAGATGCCTCAGTCCCCAGATTTGGTCAGGAAAAGGCAGGTGGTATACCACAAGTTGCTGGGCAAAGTCAAGGATTCACCAAAAGAACCCCCTTGGCCACAAGCATCTTTGTGCCCTCACCCTAGGGGACTGGCAAAGGGGAAGGATTCACCGAGGGCCTTCTCTGAGAATGCAGCCTCCTTGGGACTGGAAGGACGCCTGTAGAGCTGGTTGGGCAAGATTGGAACCAGCCTGAGGTGCTCCTTCCTGGCACAGGGCATGGGAGGAAAGAGAGGTCAGATTAATTTTCCTGTGCCCTCCACCACCACCACACCACAGTGTAGTTTCACAGAGAAGGCGTACAAAAGTGCCAGTAAATACAAGATATAGAAGAGACCCCCATTAGTAGCTTGGGTGGGTGTGTAGAAGGTAAATCACACCAGGTGGGGGCCCTGAGGGCTGGTGGGAGTTTGTGAAATTTTCTCCAAATCTAATTTCTCATCTATGACATGAATTACACAAGAGCTCAAAAGGCTTGTCTCAAGAACAGCCAAATCAGAGAAAACGAGGAAGGAATCCGAAGTGTAGGCTGCCAGTGTGAGAGAAGGGGAGAGGGGGAAAATTCCAGAATCATAGCTTTTGTTTATTTGTTTCTTTCTTTGTTGTGTTCTTTTAAGGTACTGAAGAGCTTAAAGATTAGAAAGTGTCATGTGGCAGCAAGCTGGTGTATTGGAGGGAGCCCTAGATTTGGAGTCAAGAGGAAATGAGTTCAAATCCAACCTCAGATATCTACTAGCTGTATGGCCCTGGACATGTCTCTTAAACTATGTCAGCCTCCTTCTCTTCATCTGCACGATGGAAATAATAGCAATAATATCCACTTTACAAGGTGTGGCAAGGACCAAGTGGGATGATACATGAAAAAATGTTTTGCAAACTTTAAGATGCTTTATATGTGTTAGCTATTATTACCATGTTCATGACTCTGGATCCATTTTACAGATGGGGAATATTGAGATCCACAAGAAGGGGAGTAATTTACCCAAAGCTGTACAGCAATTAAATATCAAAGCCAGGACTAAAATGTGTCTCTTGATTCCAAGTTCAATGTTCTTTCCATGTAGTTACATGTGTGAACATGTACATATATGCCATATGTCTTCTCTGTTGGAACACGTGGATGCCAGATCATGTTATAATTTCCCAGGGCAGAAAGAGGATTCTTAAGAAGTTAATAGAGTACAGGGTCGTGGTTCAAAAAGTGGCCAAAGCATCCCTGATGGACGGATGAATGCACGAATGAATGGATGGATGGATGGATGGATGGGTGGATGGATGGATGGATGGATGGCTATCTTGGTATAGCAAGGACTGAGTAACAAGGTCAGGACCCCAGCAGCTGTGAGCCACACTGGAATGTAGACAGCACAGGACAGAGCAGACTGGAAGAGGATAAGCAGGGAGGGGAAGGGAAGGGTCTGGTAGATTTCAGAGTTCAGACCAAACAAGGGGCTTGCCTATGAGTTCACTTCACCACAGAGAGAGAATATGTCCAAGTAAGAAACCAGGATCCAGAGACCTGGGAGCAGCAAAGACAATGATGAGCAGGAATAATAAAGATAAGGAGAAGAATAAGGCCTGTTTTGGTAGGGCATGACCTTGGATGAGTTCTCTCACCTCTCCAGGGCTCATATTCTTCATCTATAAGAGAGAAGCAATATTGCAATGCATGGCTCACAGGGCTTTTGAAGGGAACGTATTCTGTAAACCTTGGTGTGCTATATCAATGGAAGCTATTACCATTATCATCATATTATTATTTTCACCATTATCATCAATATCGTTATTACACATGAGAAAATGGAAGCCCAACGTACCACAGGGGTAGTTGTAAGAGTTACGATAATAAGTGGTGATGATTATAATGAAGATAATAATTGGCATTGTATAGTCATTTAATGTCTAAAGCATAGTCTAAGGTGTTCCTAAAGTCTTGGTATAGCTTTAAGCTATTAAAGCTTACTGTACTAAGTCTTTTGGGATGCCCCCTATATGGAACCTTGACTCCCCCAAGCACAGTGTACCTTTCACAGCATCCCATCAAAGGCCCTTACCAGTCCTGGCAGATAAAGTTCAGAGTCCAGAGTTGATCGATCAATAAGTATTTATTAAGCACTCACTATGTGCAGGGCACCATGCTAAGGGACAGTGGATCCAAAGAAAGGCAAAAACCAAGACCCTGCCCTCAAGGAGATTATATTCTAAGTCCAAGAGATAAGGAACCAAGAGGAAGCTGAATGAATTAAGATTGGGGTCTCTAGTTAGAGAGAAGAGACTTTCTTCGCTAAAAAGGAAAAGTTCCCAGACAGAAAGAGGACCAGCCCTCGTGGACCTGCCATTCCTCCCCTATTCTATCTCTACTAGCTACTTCTCCCAAGCTGCTGCTGGTAGAGGGGACCGTCTCCCAGCTATTCTGGCCTCAGCATGAACGTGATCTTCCTTTGCCTTAATCTGAGACAGTGGTTATATTTCTCAAAGGATCTCTGCCAAGAAAAGGGAGGGATGATGTGGTGTAATGGGAAGGGCCCTGGACTGGAAAACAGAAGGTTCAGGTTCAGCCTACCTCTGCCACCAACTCACTGCTTGAATCTAGGCAAGCCACTACCCTCGTTTCTCCATGTCCTCTGTGAAGCTAGGCAGTTTTCTTCACACCTCTGGGCTTAGGTTTCTTCATATATAAAATGAGGAAATTGGAATTAATGACTCTATTACAGCCCTAAAAATAATTCCTAAAACCTATGGGGTATAGTGTGTTTTTTTCAAGAACTTTATAATCTTTAAAGAGTCTTAGAAATTTGAGCTGCTATTAATTACTCAACTCATTTTGTTTAAAGGTTGGAGGGAGTTAAGGCTGAAAAGTACTGAGCAGTGAACTTGACTTCTATTTCTGGAAATATTCTAGAATACATTGTTAAAGGGATGGTTTGTGAACTTTTAGAAAGGGAAGTGATAATCACTAAAAGCCAGCATGACTTCATCAGAAACAAGTCATACCAGATTATCCTTATGGATTTTTTTCTGACAGGGTAACTGCCAAAGAACAAATTTTGACCCATTTTTTTTAAAAGGGAAGACAATGGAGTCTAGAAACTATAAACCAGTGAATCTGACTCTATCAAACTTCTAGAATGCATCATTAAGGATTTGGTTAGTGAAAGTCTAGACAAGAAAGCACCAAAATTCAGTGTGACTTCATCAAGAACAGGGCATGCTAGACAAAATCCGTTTCCTTTTTTGACAGGGTTCCTAGGCAGGTAGGTCAGGGAAATGCTGTTGGTATGGTTTACCTAGATTTTAGGGAAGCTTTTAGCAAAGTCACTCCAGATATTCTTGTAGAAAAGGTACAGGCATAAAGACCAGTGACAGTGCAGAAGGGTGAATTCAGACTGGTTGAATGGACAAACCCCAAAGGTGGACAGTAATGGTTCAATGTCCACTTGAAAGGAGGTTCTTAATGTAGTGCCCCAGGGATCTGTCCTGAGTGCTGTGGTATTTAAGTTTTAGAGGGACTTAGATAAAAGTTTTGATGAAACACTTACAATATTTTCAGATGACATAAAGCTAGGAGAGAGAACTAATATGTTGAATGACAGAATCAGGATCCCCAAAGATCATGGCAGACTAGAAACCTGAGGAAAATCTAATGAAATGCTTATTAATCCAGATTTGTGATTTAATAAGCATAGGGAACTTATAGTTTTCACTGATGCACATGAGCTACTAATGTGTCAGTTATCATCTTGGAGAACTGTCTGGAGCACAAAAATATAAAGTGATTTGCCCATTGTCAGTGATATAACTAAGACATGGTAGAGGCAGGACATGAACCCAGGGTCTTTCTGACTCCAAGGTCAGTCCTTTATCCACTGTGCTGAACTGCATTGAGAAAATAAAATTTAATAGGAATAAGCATTAAGTCTTACATTTGACTTCAAAAAAATCACCTTCATAAATCCAAGATAAAGTTCTAGGGAGAGTCAGACATCAACTCATATGACAAAGATCCAGTGAACAGGAGTTAACAGTGTTCGTTGGATTGAAGAATTTGGAGCTAACGGCTTCTTGCGCCTTCCCCTCCAAGACTGCCTTGTGTATGATTTGAATATGTAAGCAGTGATTTGAATATCACTACATTAATGCTGGGGCCTTCTTTCTCTTGATTACCCCTAATTTATCCTGTATATAGTCTGCTGTAGTTTGCATGTTGTCTCCCCATTAGACCATGAGCTCCTTGAAGGTCCGGAGATTGTCTTTTGGCTTTTTTTTTTTTTTGTATCCTCAGTGTTTAGGCAGGTAGGCAGGCAGGAAGGAAGGACAGATGAAGGGAGAGAGGGAGAGGGAAGAAAAGAAGGAAGGGGAGGAGAGAAAGAAGGAAAGAGGGAGGGAGGAAAGGGGCAAGTAAGGAAGGAGGGAAGGAAGGAAGGGAGGGAGAAAGAGAAGGAGGGAGGGAGGGAAGAATACATTTAGATTTCAATAAAACATTTGACAAACTCAAATGCTATATGTGTAGATAAAGTGAAGAGAGGCAGTTCAAATGAAGGAAGAGTTTGATCTCATTTGGGGGTTTTCTTGGCAAAGTGGTTTGCCATTTCCTTCTCCAGCTCATTTTACACATGAGGATCTGAGCAAACAGTGTTAAGTGATTTGCCCAGGGTCACACAAGTAGTGCATGAGGCTCGATTTGAACTGATGAATAAGAGTCTTCCTAATTCGAAACCCAGTGTTTGGCTGAATAAACAAGTCCCTGAATAGTCAGGGATAGGTCAATGTCAACTTGGAAAAGAGGTCTCTAGTGGAGTGCCCCAAGGATCTCTTCTTAGCTCTGTGCTGTCCAAAATTTTTACTGATGACTTGGATAAAAACATAGCTAGCACACTTATCATAATTGCTGATAACACAAATCAAAAAGTGGTAACAAATACAGAGGATGATAGGGTCAGGATCCAAAACTATCCCAACAGTCCAGAACAACTGGCCAAATCTAATAAGATGAAATTTGTTTTCTAACTTAAAATTTTCTTTATAAAAAATGACAGATCTGCACCTGAGGAAAACCACATTGGCAGCAGCGTTGAGGATGGACTAAAATGGTGAGACTTAAGGCAGAGAGATCAAGTCATTTCTTCTCTCAGAGCCTGTTTCCTCATCTGTAAAATAAGGAGATTGGGCACAGTGACCTCTAAAAGTTCTTTCTAATTCTAAAACTAGGATCTTTTGAGCCTACGCTCATCACCTCACACCACTCCCTTGCCCATTTTCTGTGCTCAGCCAAACTGAACAATTCTCTTTGCCCCACTCTGGTTCTGTCTTCTCTCACATAGATGAATTCATGCAAAGGATCCCTCATGACTAGAACTGACTCCCTCCTCATCTACCCCATTCAGTGCCTTCTCCTGCTTCAAGGTCCTGCTCAGGCATCACTTCCTCCATGAAGTGTTTCCTGATCTCTCTCCTCTCTTCTCCCCCAATATTCTTGGGCGTATTGATTTGATTCTCTCTTTTGGCCCTTCTCCCATCACAGAATAGAGAAAGAGCTACTAACCTGTTTGTTGCTTTTGCGTCCAGGTCCGATGAGTTAGATCATGTTCTACCTTGTAGTGTATTCATAATAATATTGATGTATGTATATATCATTTTGAAGGATTTTTATTTGCATTGCATTTTATTGTTTTATTTATTTGTATTGTATGCGATTTTTATTAACAATCCTACAGGGTATGTACCACTAATGCTGTAACTAACCATCTTTACTCTGGAGGAATTACTGTCCATGCTAAGGACAAGCATGTTCTCAAGCTGGAACACCAGATCCCAAGAGTGATGAACTTGGGACTACTGGGAGGGAGAGGCTTCACTGATGGGAATGAGGGAAAGAGCTCACCTAGGCTAGGGTCACTGGCATGAAGAAGCAGATCATTCGGTCATTTCCTATTTTAACTAATTATTCTTAACAACTTGTTGCTGAGCCATGCTGTTTCTTTTGCTTTCAACACTCTCTAAATTCAAAGCCCTGGGACAAAGCCCCATTTCCCTGTCTAGGTTATTCTACTATTACTATCCCTATTTAGTATACTTAATTACTTTTTCACCCTACCTTCAAACTCACCCTTCTTCAAACTTCTCTGTTTCTTTTGAAATACATCCTCTTAGCCAAGCACAGGATCTAGAACCTATAGAAGACACAGACTTAGTGTTTGTAGAACTGAATCGAATTGATGCACTTAGATGAGACTAGACCCGACAGGTTCTGTCCCCCGGCCATACTCAGAGTCTTCTCAGCATGGTACAACCTGCTAGAGCTTGCCCTTCACTGTCTCCAACAGCTCAGGGTCATCTCCAATGCCACCATGGAGCCATTGGAAGAAGATGTTACTAAAGGGGAAATTTCTACATACCACACGCACACAAAGAATCGCTGACATACGGTGCTATACCTCTATTACTACAATATTTTTTGTCCATCATCTCATTTGAATGCCACTCCAGTTCTTTGAGATTGGAGTCCACATATTATTGGGGACACAGGAAGAAACATGAGGCTCAAAGAGGTCTTACAGTGAGTTACAGAATCAGGACTCAGTTTGATACTGGGGGCAAGAGTATATCTTAGCTGCATCCACCTGCGAGACTGCCCCAGCCTGTCTGGACAGAACTCACAACATGTGAAGTGCATACTACATGCAACCCTTCTGTATAGATGGGGAAACTGAGGATCAGAGAAGTTAAGTGAAGTGTCCAAGGTCGCACATTGAGTTAGTTACTGTCAAAACTCAGCAGGGATAAGAATATATCTTAGCTGTGTCCACCTTTGGTGTTGTCCCAGCATATCTGAGCACAGCTCAGAACCTGTGAGGAGCATACTACACATATCTCTTCTGCACAGTTGGGAAAACAGAGCCTCAGAGAGGTTAACTTACCTATGATCACACAGCTAGCAAGTATTAGAGGTGGACTGAACCCAAATCTCTCTTGACTCCAGGTCCAGCACTCTTTGCACTAAGTCTTGATGCCTCTGGCATGAGGGGGTGGTTCCTGGAGGAAGAGGCAGGACTTTTGTCCCCAGGCCTCTTCTGTGTCCCAATGGGGGCACACAACAGTCCCAGCTTGGGGTCTGATCCACGCTGTGGGTGCAAAGAGGGCCAGCCGGGGGGAGCTTGAAAGTTGTTCCTAGCAGGGCAGAGAGTTGAAAAAAGTGGAGCTCCTCCTCATCTTCCCCTCACCCCACCCCACCCGGGTGAGCTCATACCTGCCTCACACCTCTGGTATTCAGCCTGATGCTATCTCCCCAGCCCTGCGGTTACTCCCTAGAGATGGGAGGCAGATGAGCCTGCAGATGGAGCCGATTACCCCAAGCAGCAGCGAGCTACGCTGCCGCTGCCAGGCCCCAGCCTGTCCCTTGCCCCCACCCCCGCCTCCGTCTGCTGTCTTCCTCCTAGGCCCAATGATCAGGACTGTCAGAGCCCAGGAGAAACAGCTGCCATGGGATGGTGATTCCTGTCCATCCTCTACTCTGCAAATGGGGACTAGGTACCAACAGTTCTGCCACTTAGACTAAAACAGGATCATGTAAAAATGTCTAGGGAGGCAGTGTGGTCCAGTGAGAAGAGAGCCGCACTAAGACTCTAGAGAGTAGAGTTCTAGCGCTCAAGCTCCTGGCCATGTAACCTCAGGCAATTCACTTCTCTTCCTGCTCTTTGTTCTGCATTCCGTCCAAGTGCATGCCCTTTCCCTGGTCCTCCATGTTCATTATGTTGGCAACAGTTCCTTGGTCTAAAACTGGAAAGACAATGTAGGACCCTGGAGACCACGGTACCAGTTCCAGAGCTATGGCTTCCTGGTTATCAAGTACAAACTTCTTGCTTTACAGATGAGGAAACTAAGGCCCAAAGAGGTTAGGTGACTTGCCCAAGGTCACACAGGCAGTAAATGACAAGAGTAAGGATTCAAACTCAGATCTGGTTACTCCAAGATCTTCACTCTGGGCTTGACTAGGCATATTTGTTACAAAGATTTTCGTTTTCTTTTCTTTCTTTCTTCTTCCAGTGGGGGCAGGGAAGAGATGGGAAAAAGAAAAAACCAATGATCATGAAGTGAAAAATAAAATAATAAGTATAAATAAATAAAATAAAATTTAAAAAAAGATTAGCCCTCTACACTCTTCCTTCTTTCCACAACACCACAATACTGCCCTCCCCTAGCCTATGGGTTATCAAGTCTTGCCAATCTCACCTCTTCTTTATCTTCTGGAGGAGCAATAGAACACATTGGAAAGAATGGTGGACCAGGCTTCAGGGGACCTGCAGATTCTGGATTCAACCCTTACTATTCATGTAGCTTGGGCAAGTCACTTTACCACTCTGGTCCTCAGTTTCCTTCCCTGTAAAATGAGGGAGGTAGACCGGAGGAACTCTGAGGCCCTTATCACTCTAAATCTAGGACCTTATGACTTTGCATCCAGCCCTTTCCCTCTGCTCCCACTGTCATTACCACTATATAGGCCCTTGAGACCACCTGCCTCAGGGTCCTCCACCTTGGTCAGATCTTAATTAGAGAACTGTCTTTGGTGCCCATTTTAGAAGCACCAACATTGATTAACCATGGCATGTCCAGAAGAGGATGAACCAGGACTGTCATACAAAGATTAACTGAAAGAACTTGGGATGTTTAGCTTGAATAATAGAAGACTTGGGGGAAATTTGGTAACTGTATTCAAGTATTTGAAGGACCAACGTATGAAAGAGGGTTCAGACTTGTTCTGTTTGGTCTCAGAGAAAAGAAAGAGAGGCAATGGCTGGGGGGAGGGGAGAGAAGTTCCACAGAGGCAGATCTTTGGCCCTACATGTGGAAAAACTTTTTAACAATCAGAGCTGTCCAAATGGGTGGGCTCCAGAGGTGGTGAGTTCCACACCATAGGAAGTCTTCAGACAGAGGTTGCCTAACTAGAAGAGTTGATTCAGAGACAGAGCAACTTTAGAGGTCATCTGGTCTAATGCCCTCATTTTACTGATGAGAAATCTGATGTCAAGTAATGCGCCCAAGGTCCCACAGCTAGTATGTATCAGATCCAGGGCACTTGTACCCAGGTCCTCAGACATCAAGTTCTCTTTTTCCTTTGTCATGCTACTCCTCCCTGTCAGGGATGCTGCAGAGGCAATTTTTGTTTAGGTTGGAATAGGACTAGACCACTCTGAGGTCCTTTCCAACTTGGACATGCTGCAATTACCTCTGCATAAATGTCTCTGCCTCCAGACTCTTCCGACGCCAATTTGTTCTTCACATGTTCCTGAACTCAGCTTCCCATAAGCTCGGATCTGGTCATATTGTTTCTATGATTCTAGAAGAAGACATAACACTTTGTCTCAAAGAGTTTACAATCTAGTTGCAGAGCCATGATCTGCAAAAGAGAGAGGTCCCCATACATCACTAAACTGAGGTCCAACCTATAAAGACTCTGCCCAAGACACTCAGGACCAAATTCCTTCATTTCAGGCCATGATCCAGATCGAGACATCTTGGTTAAGTGACCACTGTGTGTAGAGCTCAGTGCTGAGCCCTGGGATGGGGAAAGAGGGTGCTGAAGGGGTGAGCTAGGGCATGGTGTGCCCCTAAAAGACCTCACAGTCTAGAAGTGGGACAAAACATAAAAAAATGCATAAGATTCTGTGGAAAAAAAAATACATTGGAGAAGTGAAAATCCCAAAATTGTGTGGAATGTCTTTATGGACCAGAGGGTATCAAGGAAGTAGGAAGTAATAGCTGAATTGAGCTTTAAAAATTCTTTAGTAAGTCAACAGTGGGAGGGGAAAGAAAGGCATTCCAGGAACAAGGTATATAGCATGAACAAAAGTGGAGATGCTAGAAAGAAGGAAGATGCTCAAAATTTGTTAAGTAACTTGATTTGGCCCACAGAGTATTCGAAGGGAGTGAGAAAATCTAGAAAGATAAGAATCAAAATGCAGAGTGTCAGAGTCAGGAATTCAAATGTTTACTCTGTAGACAAAAGCAGTCCTCCACCCCAAGGCATGGTCCTTTTCCTCCCCCAGTCTAGGTCTTCATTTCCTCACACCCTCTCTCCAGTCTTTCTTCTTACCAACTGTGTAAATATACACACGTGTATATATGTATAAATACATATGTGTATATACATGTATGTGTGTATATATGTGCATGTATGTGTGTATGTAGTTGCTGTTTAGTCACTTTTCACTCCTGTCCAAATCTTTGTGACCCTATTTGGGTTTTTCTTGGCAGAAATACTGGAGTGGTTTGCCATTTCCTTCTCCCGATATATATAGATATAGAGAGACACACACATACATACGTATATATATATATATATATATATATATATATATATATATATATATATATATATATATATATATATATATACACACATATATATACATATATATTGCCAGATATAGATATAGATACAGATACAGATATAGATATTCGTGTCCTCTTGTTTTATGGATTTGGGAAACTGTGGCCCTAGAATCATAAAAATCTCAAGACCCAGAGACCATCTTGTTGTCGTTGAGTTATGTCCAACTCTTTGAGACTTCATAGACCATACTGTCCATGGGGTTTTCTTGGCAAAGATACTAGAATGGTTTTCCTTTCCTTCTCCAGTAGATTAAGGTAAACAGAGGCTAATGACTTGCCCAGGGTTACATACCTAGTCAGTGTCTGAGGTCTGATTTGAATTCAGATCAGTGCTCTATCCACTGAGCTGCGTAGTTGCCTCTAGGGGGTCTTCTAGTCTCATCCATACTTTAACCCTCTTCTGAGAAGTTGCCATCCAGCCTGAAGATCTCTGGTGATAAGGAGCCATATTTCACTTTTGGACAACTCTAATTGTTATAAGGTTTTTTCCCCTCCCGAGAGTCAAAATTCTGCCTCTTAGTAATACCAACCTCCTGCTTCTCTTCTAACCCCTCTTTCTCATGATAGCCATTCTGATATTGGAAGGCAGCCAGAACATTTGTCTTAAATCTTCTCTTCTCTAGGCTAAACATCTCTAGTTCCTGTGACTCATTCTTATATAGCCTAATCTCTACTTCTTTCACCATGCTGGGCATCCTCCTCTGGATTTTCTCCTGCTGACTAGTGTCCTAAAATGTGCAGCCCAGAACTGAAAACAATCCTCCAGAGGATCAAACTAGGGCATAGTACATTGGGACCGTCACCTCCCTCATCCTGGAAACTATCCTTGTCTTAATGCAGCCCAAGACCATATCAGATGTTTTGACTGCCAAAAAGCATTATTTAAATTCAAGCCGTTGTAGAGTAGGGGTTAGCAAGGCGGCCTTGGAACCTGGGCTCAAGCCTTGTCTCTTACTCATACTGGTTGTATGACCCTGAGCAAGTCATTTTACTCCTTTGGGGCCCATACAATTCTGAGACTTTAAGTTGTAGAGAAGGTGCCAACCTACACCTGTAGAAGATGTTTACTCACCTGGGAGTTCCCTGTCCAATGAGATCACAAACCTAGGCAGCATCCTCATGACTAGAGAACTGTTGATACAAGCTCAGCTTGAGAACAATTAGCATGATGACCTCAATAATGTGAAAAAAAAACAACTTTGAAAGGTTTCAGAACTCTGAACACCTCAGTGACCAACAATGGACAGAGGACTGCTGGTGAAGCCCAGATCTCCCCACTTCTTGGCAAAAGAGAGGATGCACAAAAACATTTTCAAACTTGGGGCGGGGAGAGGGTTGGGAGTCTGTGGGAAGGAACAGTGATATAAAAAAGAAAAGTAGAGTGTGTCAATAAAACAAATTTAATGACGTAGGGGGGAAATTGAGCTTGGAGTCCACTGAAAATCCCTAGTCTCTTTCACATGAACTGCTGTCTAGAAAGTTGCCTAGTTGCATTTCAATAGGATCCTCTTGGAGACAGAATGTCTTAACCAAAAAGATAAGTGGAAAATTCCAGAAATTCAGGCAGTCGGTGGGGACAGGCAGATAGGATGAGAGAACCCAAACAGATTGCCTCTTCCTCATATATGGTGAGGGTAACCTTGGGTTCCAGAGGAACCCAGGAGCAGAAGAGTCAGCAGAAGAAAGGTGCCTGGATTAGGAATCAAGAGTCAAGATTTCAAATTCAGATTTTGAGTCTAACTGTGAGAACATGGGAAAATCACTCTGTCTTCTGGGTCATAGTTCCTTAAATCCATAAAGCAAGAGCATATGGATAAATGAGCTCTGAAGTTCCTTCTCTATGTTCTGGGTGAATGGTTAGAATGCTTAGAATGACTTGGAGTCAGGAAGACCTGAATTTAAACCCTGCCTCAAACCTTCACTAGCTGTGTGACAAGCTGGGCAAGTCTCTGTCTGCTTCAGTTTCTTCATCTGTAAAATGGGGATTGTTATAGTGCCTACCTCCCAGGATTTTTGTAATGATCAAATGAGATGATATTTGTAAAAGGTTTTGCAAATCTTAAAGTGTTATATAAATGCTAGCTATTATTGTTATAACATTTTATTTCCTACAGTTCCATCTGCTTCCATATCTAAGGTCCATTCTAGCTCTGACATTCCATGTTCCAAGGCCCCTCCCAGCTCTGACATTCTATGTTCTAAGATCCCTTCTATCTCTGACATTTTATGTTCTAGGGTCCCTCTCAACTCTGACATTCCATGTTCTAAGGTCCTTCCTACCTCTAACATTCTCTGTTCTAATGTGTCTCTCATCTCCAACATTCTGTGTTTTAAAGTCCCTCCCCAGTTCTGACATCCTGTGTTCTAAGGGCCCTCCTAGCTCTGACACTCTGGGTTCTAAGGTCCTTTCCTGGGCTTTAAAAAATAAAAATTAAAAAAAAAAGCATTTGTCCTTGCTGCCAGCTCTCACCAGGCCTTCTCCACAGTGGCAGTTGCGAGTGGCTGCTGTCACAAGGCAGGGGCCAGGGAGGGGGGACGAGGGGGCGGGGGAGTGGAAGAGATTTCCCTCTGGTGTTCTGAACCTTTCAGGTGGTGATTGACACATTCTCCCTGACATTTGCTGGGCTGTTCGTCTTCCCTCTGTCTGAGGAGTTGGCGCGGGGGCCTGCTCATAAACTCCGGGCACAGCACAGCGTCGGGTGGGCTGGGACCCCCAGTGGGGAGGCCAGCCCGAGGGCTGATTGATGACCTGTGGATGCTTCCTGATGCCACCAGCGTGTTTTATGATGTCATTAGGAGACTTCAGCCGCATTAAGGAATCCCTCATGACATCATAAAGGACTTGATATTTCGCTAATGTTATTTCGGTGGAGAGGCACAGGGACATTTTATCGTCCCCAACACTCCCCCAAGAATTAGGAGTTGTCTAACAGCATCCAGGAAGAAATGCAAAACTAGTCAAATTCACACTCCCCGGGCGATGGCGGGAGAATGCTAATAGGCCTGCGTTCCTTGGGGCCCAGAGTGGTTTTAGGTGGGAAGCATGATGTGTTTATCAAAGCATGCCCAAAAAGTCATTCTTCCTAGGCCCTACCCTTCCTGAAACTGGGTACCATTTGCTTTGGAGTAGCAATGAACAGTCAGACTAGAAACCAGAAAGCCTGTGGTCTAGTCCTAATTCTGATGTTAACCCATTTTGTGACATTGGTCAAGACATTTCATGGCTCTAGGACTCTCTGCAAAGTTTGTGCAAAGCAGTGTCTCTTGGCATGTCAGGATGAAGAGTTCAGGCAGGACCTGCCTCCACAAAAAGTTCTGCTCTTCAAATGATCAATGACCTGGGCTCGATCTCAACCCTGGCCTCACGTGGGAGTGCATTTCATAGGATCGTGGAGTACAGAACCGGAAGAAACCTCAGAAGCAGTCCAGCCCAAAGGTTCTTCTTAACCTTTTACTGTTCCATGATGCCCTCCAGCAGCTTGGTAATACAGATGAACTTCTCCTCAGAAGAATACTTACAATTACAAAGGAAACCAATTATATTGAAATAGTTACTCCAATATTTCCAAAAAATCACAGATCAAAGATTAAACACCCAGATCTAATCTACCACTCTTATTTTACAGTTGAAAAAACTGAGACTCATATTTGTCAAAAGGTCATGTAAGTAGTAAACAAAAGAGCCAAGATGTAAAGGTGATATTCTTTCCACTCAACTCTTGGACTCAGGTTTTCAGGTTCTGGATCCAGACAGAGCTGGGGGTGGGTGAGAGGGGAGGGAGGGAAGATTTATGTTTGGGTGTTGTCCACTGTAGCTGCTCGGGTAGCCTGAGTCAGTGACCTCTGATGGGAAACAGCTCCCAGAATATTCTGGCAGGGCTCATTTCTGAAAATATAATTCCAAGGTCTCCTCCAATGCCCAGGTAGTTGTCTAATAAGGAAGATTAACTAGAAAGGAACAATGAATACCCTTGTAATAGATATGGCTAAGTTGGGGGGCTGGGGATGGCAAGGGAGGAGCCTATGATTATTAATTCCTTCCCCTCTGATAGGACTTTCCCTAACAAATTAATGCTTGCTGAATTGAATTTTAGTCTATTAAGAAGGTTGAGGGTCCCATCCAGCACCTCAAAAGTCTCCATTTGTCCAATCATATGGGCCCTGGGTTCCAGTCCCATCTGAGTTCATATTGTCTAGGTCAATGGTGTCAAATTCAAATAGAAATGGGGGCCGCAAAATTGTACACAAGGATCCTTGCTGGTATATATTTACAGAAAACCACATCAGTGTTATCTGTGTTTCATTGTATTTTTATTGGTTTTGTTAAACATTTCCCAAACCACACTGTCATCTCCTTCAGCCACACTCAGGCTAGCTCATGTAGCTGTGGGCTACATGTTTGACAGCCCTGGTCTAGGTAACCTTTACTACAGTCATTTCCTATCTCTGGGCCTCAGTTTCTCCATCTGTGAGACAGGAACAATAATCCTGGTTCTACCCTTCCTCACAGGACTAGTGTAAGGACCAGATCTTAGTATGGATGAGAAACCCCTTTGAAAAACTGAAAAATGTTGTAAAAACACAAAGCTTATTGTGATTAAGAATGTTGACTTCAGGGCTATCCATAAGGAAACAGAAAAAAATTAGGCTGATAGATTCAGAGAGGGCCAATGGAGCCCCAGTGGAGAAAAGGGGGAAGCCTGCCAGGCAGGGGCAAAGGGTGGAAGAGAGATGGATGGAGGAACTCTACTACTGACTCATTGGATGACCACAGTTAAGTTATTTCCCCTCCAAGTCTCAGTTTCCTCACTTGTAAAATAAGCAGTTTCAATTAGCTGAGCTAGAAGTTCGCTGTTCCTAGAGTCCCCTTGCTGTGTCATCTTCCATATCCTATCCCCCACACAGTTCCATCCTGGACTCCCTTCTCTTCTTTCCCCACCTGGCTGTATTTCTGCTGTCTGACATCAAAGTATCTAGAACATAGTAGAAGAATAACAAATGTTCCTTCAACAGCTGATTGATTGATGGATCCAAATCTATAAGTCTACATGTGGGTGCCCAAAGGCTCTCTCCAGAGTTAGCTGAAGCTGTCTTAGGCTGACAACAGCCATCCAAGGCCACACTCAATTATTTTCTCCTATCTGAAGTCTTTCCTGATCATCCCAACAGTTAACATTACCTTGCCCCTGCCCCCTCCCCAAAATAATTACCTTATATTTATCCCATGTCAATTTTGTGTTTACTTAGTCAAGTACACATTATTTGCACATGGTAGAATTTAATTTCTTGAAGACCTCATACAATGCTGGGCTCACAGTAGTAAATATATGTTGGGTTGAATTGAACTGAATTAGTATCATAGAACTTAGAGCTAGAAGGGACCTTAGAGAAAAAAAGTACTGCGCCTGGAGTCAGGGAGACCTGAATTCAAATTTGGCCCTGACACTGTGTGACCCTGGGCAAGTCATTTCATCTCTGGTTGCCACAGTATCTTCATCTATAAAATGGGCATAATAATAGCGCCTACCTCACAGGCTTGTTGTGAGAATTAAATGAGATAACAATAATAAAGTTCCTGGTACATCATAAAGCCTACGTAAATATTAGCTATTATTCCTATTGTTATCCTCATGAGGCAGCTGAACGCTGTGCCTGGTATCAGGATAACCCATCTTGTTGAGTTCAAATCTGACCTCAAACACTTCCTAGCTGTGTGATCTGGGGCAAGTCATTTCACCCTGTTTGCCTCAGTTTCCTCATCTGTCAAATGAAATGGAAAAGGAAATAACAAACCACTCCAGTATCTCTGCCAAGAAAATCCCAAATGGAGTCAGGGAGAGTCAGGTATGACTGAAAAACTCCCGAATAACAAGAATGTATCATTATTATTACCTAATCCAAGTTTAATAGAATCATATACTCCAAGCTGGAAGGTCATCTAGTGTAATTCCCTAATTTTATAGAAACAGAGGCCCACGGAAATCAAACAAATTAACTAAGGTCCCCCAGGGAAGGAGCGGCAGAAGTAGGTTTCAAACCCAGGTCTTCTATATCCCAACCCATTACTCTTTCTCTTTCGCTTTTCTTTCCAAACGTGCTTCACAAGAAAGGAAAGGAGAAGAGTGTGCAGTAAACTGGAAAACGAAAGACCAAGAGGAAGGGAGCGAGGGAGGGAAGGAGGGAGACCAGGAAGAGGAAAAAAGAGCAGGGAATAGCGAGAAGAGACATTAAAAAGCAGAGAATTATCAGCTGTCACTCAGCTCATGGCAGCCAGCCAGGGAAGCACTCAGAGCCTCACTGGCCAGCGCAGCTCTACACGGCTGCCTCCCAAGTCTCAGAAAGTGCAAGATTTGTCTTGAAACAGCATAATTCGCCATCCAGAAAATTAAGTGCTATTAGAAGCATTAGAGAGGGATCCATTTTTAGATCTGAAAATGTCTGAGGGGAAGAACTACCCATTCTGTGACCTTCAGCCTTTCCTGAAGTTTCCTTGGTCCAGGTGGAGGGTACCAGTCCTTCCTTTTAGCCCACAGAATACAACTACTTTGCACTGCCCTGATCACTGGAAATAATTGTATTTAGACTTTCAGGGCTTTGCTCCTTCGGAGACCCCATTAAGCAGGGCCCTGGAAAAATGAGAAGATGAAGAGAACTTGGGGAGGCAGCCTGAAGGAACAGATAGAGTATTTGATTAGGAATCGGAAGTAAAGGCTTGAAATCCTGGGTCTGCCACTTACTAAGTGACCTTGGTCAAGTCATTTTCCTTTCGAGACTTCAGTTTCTTCATCAGTAAAATGAGGTTTCTTCTAGCTTTAAATCTGTGATCCTATGATTTGCTCCATGCTCCAACACACAGTCTCCCATTCTTAGTAGTTGTTTCTGGTCATTTCAGTCGTGTCTGACTCTATATGACCCCATTTGGGGTTTTCTTGGCAAAGATACCAGAGTGTTTGCCATTTCCTTCTCCAGCTCATTTGACAGATGAGGAAACTGAGGCAAACAGGGAGAAGTGACTTGCCCAGGGTCACACAGTTTGTAAGTGTCTGAGGCAGGATTTGAACTCACCATAATGAGTTTTCCTAACTCCAGACCCCGCCCTTTGGGCACTATGGCATCACCTAGCTTCCTGATAGTACTTTGGATCTATCTAAATCCTTCATGTTGTATTTCTTCTTAGAATGTTAGAATGTTAGCAATGACATTCCATCACTTTCTAGTTGTACAAGTCATTTCCACTTTCTTAACCTCCGTTTCCTCCTCCATAAAAATGAGGATTTGGAATCAGAAGACTTGAGTTTGAATTGTGGTTCCTCTTATATGTTTGTTTTGATCCGGGGCAGGGCCCGGGAGAGTTTCTGTCTTGCCAGAGGAGAAAAAAAACAACTCCAAGAGAAACTAGAAAGAAGGCCCAAGACTGAGATACTACAGGGAGATGGAAGGAAGGAGAAGAGAAAAGAGAGAAGAGAGGAATTGAGGGGAAAGGGGACAGAAGAGAGGGAGAAAGGGGAGAAAAGAATACTTCAATGAGGAATTCTTATACTATATAGATATGGCAAATTCTGTTGATGGCAAAGCTAGGGAAGAGGGGGCCAGTGGTTAAAGGTGGAGAAAGAGGACAGTCCACCCTGATGCATTTGTACTGGGAGAGGAGGCAGCTCAGCTCCCAGAGAGTGGGCCCCCTTTAACTCCCCAGGATCAAACTCCCCTACCCAAATCCTGGTTGCAGACAAAATGAAGGGAAAAAGGAATATCAAGGGAGGTAGTACCCTAAGAACAGTGGCTGAGTTAAGATGAGGGGATGATGGGCTACACATTGGACAACCATATGGGAAAGAATCATGCCCCGCTTGGATGTGGACACCCTGGGGTAAAACCCCAAATACCCCCACATTAACTACAGAAGCAGAAGAAGAGAGAGTAAGAAGAGGGGAGAGAAAAGGGAGTAGAAAATATGAAGGAGAAACTTCCTCTGCTCCCAAAGAGCCTTATTTCAGGGGGGATAAGATGCTAAGGTGAGAAAGAACAAGGCAAGCAATTGGATATCCCCTCTAACTCAGATGAGTCAGGGTCTGTTTATGGCTGTCTTGTGCCTGGTACTGGGTTCAAAGATTCTACCTGGGTAAGAGCAGTGGAATAGATTTTCTCAGAAATGGGGGCCTTTAGAATCTACACTTCCCATTAGAATGTGAGCTCCTTGAGGGCAAAGGACTAGATTTTTTTTTTTTTGTCTTTCTATGTATCTGCAACACTTAGCACAATGCCTGACATTGAGCTCTTAACAAATCCTTGCTGGCCAACAATGAAAAACGTCATGGCTCTCAGTTTGTGGGTTGTCTCTATGTCAAAATGAGAAGGAAAAATCAGTCAGTATGAAGATTTCTTGAAGGAGATGTTTCATTTGTAAAAGAAAATCACATTTTTCCTTACACTTGTAAATTCATGACTTTTCTAAAATGTCTTTCTTCCTGCACTACAATTCTGAAAGATAGATATTTGAAGCATGATTATTTAGCCCAATTTGCAAAAGAAGTAATTGAAAACTCTAAGAGGTGAAGTCACTTGGACATAGGCACATATTTTATAAATGCAGTGTTGGGAAGTAAACCTACAGACGCCAAATCTATCACCTCTAAGTCTTCTGCCTGACATTTAAAGTCTGTCCCTTAAGGTCCTGCCTTCCCCATCCTCCTACACCTGACAAACCCTAAAGAGTCCAGCCACACCAGCCTTCTTGCTTCATCTCTTGACCGCTTTGTTGGGTGCTGTTCTCCACACCTAGAATGTTCTGTCTTCTCATCTGACTTCCCAGGCTTCCTTTAAGGCTCAGCTCAAATCCCACCATCTACAGGAGGCTTTTCCCAGGCCCCCCAGTTGCTAGTACCTCACCCTTTCTTCATCTTTGCTGTATATATCTGTATGTGCCCAGTCATCATCTCCCTTCCCTTTAGAATGTAAGTTCCCTCAAGGCAAGGATTTTTTTTTTTCACTTTAAATATAGCCCCAGCACTTCACATAAAGACTGGCACATAGTAGGACCTTAATAAGTGCTTAGGAAGACCCAAATTCAAATTTTACCTTGACACTCACTAGCTAGGTGACCCTAGGCAAGTCATATAATGTGCCTCAGTTTCCCAAACTATAAAATGAAAGTAAGATAGCTCCTACCTCCCAAGATTCTTGTGAGGATCAAATGAGACACTACTTGTAAAGCCCTTAGCAACGTGCCTGGAACATAGTAGGTACTTATGTTTGCTCCTTTCCCTTCCCAAAACAAAACTAAGATTTATGGGAAGGAAGAGAGGACACATGATAACTGCCTTCACACATCTGACCTGCTAGGGGAATCTGTGGTAGGAGAAGGGAGTGTGGCCTCATGGAAAGTGGGCTAGGCTTGGAAATCTAAATCAGTCTAGGTTTGTCTTGGGACCTTTCCAAGCTCTGTGGTTTGGGACAAGTCACTTCTCTGATCACCAATTTCCCCATCTGTAAAATGGGGATACAAATATTCTCCATCACTACCTCCATAGGGCTGTTTCAGGAAAAGTGCTTTGTCAACATTGAAGTCCTAGAGAAATGTGATTGCCCTCTTAGCTCTATCGAATGGAGAATGGGGAATGTGAAGGGCAAAGGGAGGCAGGCCTTAATTCTATAGAAGGAAGAGTCACATTAAGGGGTCTTTAAGCAGAGCCTTGGGTGATCATTTGTCAGGTAAGGGATAGGGGTGACTAGCATATGGCTTAAGCTGGATAGCTGCTGAGGGTCCTTTCTGACTCTTGAATTCTGTGATTTTAAGCGTTAACACTCTGAGCTATCCAGCAGTAAAATAAGCTACCCCTCATGAGGTAGTGAACTCCTCATCCCTGAAGATATTCAAGTAAAGGTTGGATGATTCCTTTACCTCCTTCCCACTCTGTTCTTTTTCACCTTATCCTTTCTTCCTTGTCTACTCTTTTCTAAGAAGTCCTTTAGGGAGGATACCAGCGTGGAGTCTAAAGATGGCCCCCAGCAGGGTCTCCCAGTTCCAAGATTCCTTGGTTCGGGCCCCGGAAGAGCAAAGCATCTCCCCAGGGTTCCCGTGCCCTCCTCACCTCTTTCAGTGCTGGCTTCTCACCCCCGCTGAGGAGGAGACAGCTCAGGCGCCCTATTTACCATTGTCTCGGGAACATGAGCTGTCACCAGCCCACCTCTCCTGACTGTCTTGCCACATTCCTTCTGGGATCAAAACCCCGCAGATACTGCCTCTAGAACACAGCATCCTGCCCCCCCTCACCACCACCACCCCAGCCCTCAGCCTCCCCCCATATTCCCGACTGTCAGACTCCTCCAGTCACCTCAGGGGAGGTGCCTCCTCCCATTCCTGCTGCCCTCCACACTGAGAGGGAAGAAACCTCGGGTTCTTGTGAAGAAAGGGCAGTGAGGAGAGAAAGTACAGATGAAGACAATTCAGAGACAGGACTGAGAAAGTTCCGGGAACCTTCAGGACCATGTAATTCAGAAGTTCTTCACCTTCACCTTCTTCAGTCTGTGGATAGATTTCAGGGGGGCTGGAAACTTGGATGGGGAAAGACAGTATCTTCATTTTCATTAACTAAATGAAATTTAGTATTTCCTTTAATTAGTTAAAAACATAATCCTAGATGGTGGTCCTTGGACTTCACCATTCTTCCAAAGGGGGCCATGATACACACACAAAAAAAAAATAGATCAAGAACCCCTTATCTAGTACAACCCTCTGCTTACACAGCTGAGAAAATGGAGGCTCATAGAGAGAAAGGATTCACCCAAGGTCATACTGCCAGTTGGTAAGAGCTGGGATTTTCAGGTCTATCCCAGGGCTTGTACGCCATTTGGACACTCACAACATCTGCAGGGCGTTAAGTGGACCCTCACTTCTGCTTAACACATTCAACAATAATCACAGCTTGCTACAAAGCTTTATGATTGACCATTACCCAATAGGCAAAGGGTTTACCACTACCCACATCACCTTTCATCTACATTATTACAACAGCTAATTGGTCTCCCTGCTTCTAGTCTCTTTCCCTCTTTCTAATCTATTCTCCTTTCAGCCCTTCTGATAGCACAAGACTGACCTCATCACTCTCCTTCTTCTGAACCTTCAGGGGCTCCCTATCACCTCTCGGATAACAGACAAAACCCCTCCGCTTGGCATTCAAAGCCCTTCACAGTCTGTCTATTACCTACCTTTGCAAGACTTATTCCAGGTAACTCCTTCACATACTCTATTCCAGCCAAACTGGCCCCCTTTGCTTACTTGCTATTCTCTGAAATCAACATCCTAAATCCCTCCAAATTTTTGCACAGGCTGTACCCCCTCCCTGGGATGCATTTCGTCCTAACAACTGACTCTCAGAAACCTTCATTTCCTTCAAGGTTCAGGTGCCACCTACTACATACACAAGGACTGACCTGATCCTCCAAGATACCAGGACTTTCCCCCATACCCAAATTATCTTACATACACTTACCTGTTGCATCTCCTAACGGAATCTAAGTTGCTTAAAAACAGCCTAAATGTAAGGACCTAAAAAATTCCCAGTGGACTCTTGAGGCAAAACATCTTCCACATCCAGAGAAAGAACTATGGAATTGGATCGCAGAATGAAGCAGACCATTTTCTCTTGTGTTATGTTTTGTTTTATTTTGTTTTCATGGTTTCTCCCACTCATTTTAATTCTTCTATGCAACATGAGTAAGGTGAAAATGTGAAAAAAAAACAAAAAAAAACAAACTGCATATATTCTTGAACACTGATGTTCCCTGGGGGCTCACTGAGGGGAAGGGTGCTTCACCTGAAATCTTTTTGATTTACCAGATTAGGGACACTGAATAGCCAGTATCAAGGGTCCCGTGAATGAGAATTCAGATGTAGGTGCTCCGTCTGGTGATGTCTGTAAATATTTCTGTTACTCTGTTAAGCTTTGTTTTTCTATGTTTCTGTAATGAGGTTTTATATTGTCCTTGTGTGCAGAATAAAAGGTGTGCTGGCTTAAAAAAGAAGTAAAAATAAAAACAGAGCCCAGTCTTTGCTTCTTGGTCTTTACCTTTGCTTTCCTAGGACCTAGGCCATGGTTTGGATTTAAAAATACTTATTGAATTGAATTTCCTCTAAACAGTCCTATGAGATAGATAATGCAGGCATTATTATACCCATTTTGTGGGAGAGAAAATTGAGAGGGAGAGAAAATTCACCAAGAGATAGAAGAACAAAGGGAGACAAAAACAGGGAGACAGAGGGTAGCAGAGACAGACAGACACATAGAGACAGCAACTTGTACAGAAGACAGTAAAAGAAAGATACAGACAGACTCATAGAGACAAAGACAGAAACAGGTAGAGAGGAGAAGGACTGGCCCCAGGTCACAGGATTAATCAGACTAAGAGCTGAGATGTAAACCCAGGACTTCTGATTCTGAGTGCAGTGGCCTTTCAGTCAGTCAGTCAATGAACAGTTATTGATTGGCATCTACTGTAAACACAGAAATGTGTTAGGGCACTGTGAGTGAGAGGAGAAAAGGACAAAATTAATTAATAAGTATTTATTATTAAGTACCTACTATTTCCAGGCATTGTGAAGAAAGGGGAGGCAGAAAGGAATAAACATTTATATTGTGTCTACTTTATAGGCACTTTACAAATATTATCTCATTTGTCCTCACAACAACCCTGTAAGATAGGAGTCCTTATTGTCCTCATTTTACATCTGAGGAAACTGAGAGAAACAAAGTTAAGTGACTTGCCCAGGGTCATACATCTAAAAATGTGTCTGAGGCTGAATTTGAACTCAGGTCTTCCTGACTCCGGGCTCAGTGCTCTATCCACTGCACCATGTGCTAAATGCCAGAGCTACAAAGATAGAAATGGAATAGGCCCTGCCTTTAGGAAGCTTGCATTCTACATAGTAGGCAAACTTGGAGCCTCGGAGGCAGGGGCCACAATCATATCCAAAGGCTTGGTTTGCAAACACTTTGGATTTCCCCCTTCCTCCCAAATCAAAAATAATAACCAAATAAACCCTCCCAGTTTTGCAGATTATCTGTTTCCCAACTTCAGAATGGAAAACAAGGTGCTTGGGGCTCACATAATAATAGTTCACATTCACGTAGCCCACTCTCCCAATTATGCAAACTCTTTATGAGAGCCATCTATGCACAAACTGAAGGCATCTTAGCAGGGAACAAGCAGGATTTCAAAAGTAATAGTCAACATCATTACCATTTCACAATTAACTAAAAGATGTGGTGGATAGAAGATCCCTATGCACTTGTTGTCTGTTGATTATTTTTTTAAAAATTCATGTGATTCAGCAGAGCAAACTACCACTTCACAGACCTCTTGCAATGAGGTGTCTCCCATACATACATCAAAATCAGTCAAGGTTCCTTGGAAAATGCTAACAGAATAATATTAGCTCTCATTTGCATCGAATTTTAAAGTTTAGAAAACATTTTACATGTATTATCTCATTGGATCCTCACAACAACCCCCTGTGAGGCAGATGCTATTAATATTCCCATTCTGCAGATGGAGAAACTGAGGCTGAGTGGTCAAGTGTCTTGCCTAGGGTCAACCAAGTGTCTGAGGCAGGATGTGACTCGAGTCCAGCCTTCTATCCACAAAGTCACCTGGTCACTCACTCCATGCCCTTCTGATAATAAACACAGACAAGGCATCAAACAGGGAAATAGATGGTCACCAAAGGTACTGGTCACTGTAATGGGGGCAACTGAGTTCAGGATCCACACTGAAGAAGGATTCCCTGCAGATGGGGAGGTCTTCCAGATGCTAATTTGCAGATGGACATGCCGGTTGGATGAAGTCCCTGGTCGTTGCCAGAGCCTCCTAGAAGACATCTGTAAATGCTCAAAGGAATTTGACCTGACCATCTGTACAGGAAAGTAGGTGAAGAATATTTATAGGCCAGACTTCAGCATGTGTTTGGATGGGGACCCTATAGAATTTGTCCAACAGTAGATGTGTCTGGGCCAGGCAATACAGATGGACAGTACAAGCAGGGTCCAGAATTGCACAGAAAGAGGAGAGAAGGCTGAATCACCTTGGGGACACTGTAAAGTTCCTTTATTAACTCCCCAAGTTTCCCATAAAAGCAAAGCCCCCTCTTATCAACACTAACATTCTACTGGTGTTGCTATAAAGCAGTGAGATATGGAACACAAATGCCTCTGAAGAATGAAAAATGAGCATCACACAGGGGGTCACCAAGAGATATCTGGTAGGTGTGAGCACACTGCACCACGTGAATCAACTAGGAACTCCAAGGATCAGGAAAAGCAATATAATAGAAGAGGACATGGGCTGGCCAAGAGGCCAGGAGGCCTCACAGGTACCCTTTTGATGCCATGGGAAACCTGAATACGGGTCTCCTAATCCCTACTTTAGATAGCAGGTTGTCTGCCTGCTTCTGTCTCTGTGTCTGTCTGTTTCTCTCTTCGCTCTCTCCTCTCTGTCTCTGCCCTTCTCTCTCTCTCTGTTTCTCCTCTCTCGTTCTCTCTGTTTTTCTGTCTCTGTCTCTCATTCTCTGTCCATCTCTGTCTCTCACCTCTCTCTTTCCTCTTGTTCCCTGTCTTTGTCTCACTGTCTCCATTTTCCTGTGTTGAAAACCCTATCTCGGTTTCTCTTTCTCCCTTCTCTCTCTTCTCTCATTCTCTCTGTGTTTATGTCTCTTACTCTCTGTCCATCTGTCTCTTACCTCTCTCCTCTTGTTCTCTGTCTCTTTCTGTCTCTGCCTCTCTCTGTGTCTCTCTGTCTGTCTCTGTCAGTCTGTTTCTCTGTCTCTCTGTCTCTGTCTTTCTCTGTATCTGTGTCTGTCCCTCTGTCTCTGTCTGTCTCTGTCTGTCTCTATCTCTCTCTCTCTCTCTCTCTCTCTCTCTCTCTCTCTCTCTCTCTCTCTCTCTCTCTCTCTCTCTCTCTCTCTCTCTTCTCTCTCTCTCCCTCTCTTCCTCCCTCCTTCCCTCCCTCCCTCTCCTATCTGTCTGGACAGTAGCCTAGTGGTCCTCTGCTCCTAAGGGCCCACCCTATGAGTAACCTACTTAGTGAAAACACCCTATCAGCTTTATCAGTCCTATATCTCAGAACTCCAGAATTCAAACAACCCACCAGACCAGAGCCAGTCTCTCCCAGGAGCAAGGATTCTGGGCATGTGCCACCACACCCAGCATTTGGACCCTTTTTGCTTCTCCAGCTCTTAACCCAGTGTCTGGCGTATAGTAAATGCTGATTAACTGGCAGACTAGAAGAGGCATTCTCTATATATGGTGATCACTCTTGTTTTCAAGTGCCATTGCTTCTCAGTCACCCTCACCTCCTGCCCACCTAAGAGCTATATGTTGAAGTGCCAGGGGCCAATGTGGCCCCTTGAGTACTTTTCCATGGATTTGTTTTTGCCCACAGACTGATTTCTTTCAGGCAAAGTTTAGTTAGATGGGACTTTCTGAGAAGCTGGGGTGGGTGCCAAGAAACCTGTTGGGATCAGTACCCTTCAATGGCTTGTCTCAAGACCACCATTAGGTGGAGGATCCTCCTACTCCCCCCCCACAATGGCAGAGCTAAATAGCACCAGTGCCTCTAAAAAATGTCAAGATCACTGGAAGAAGCAGGTGCTACCATACTGAAAAAGCCCAGGGACTGGTGAAACTCCATGATCTAAACCCTAGAGAAGCTCCATGTCTCACCAAGGACCAAGAAAGGGCCTTTGCATTTGATTATAAGAGAAAAGGAAGAATGTCTTTGTTTCATTTGGCCCCAATAGACCTATAGGGGGATTGGGAGTTTAGTCAGGCAGATTTGGCCCAGCACAAAGAAAGATATTCCCAACAATCAAAGCTACTTAGCTATTGAGGTGACTGCCTCAGAAAGCAGTGAGCTTCCCATCACTGAAAATTTTCAAGTGGAGGCTGAGGATGTAAGATTCACGCTTAATTGGGAAAATTAAGCTAAATACCCTAAGGTCCCTTCCAACTCTATGGCTCCATGATATGGTATTATGAAAATACTTTATCATATACTAGTTAATGAAGGAGGGCATGGAAGGAATGGAATAGTCAGTCAGTCAACTAGCATGTATTAAGAGCCTACTATGTGCCAGGCACTGTGCTAATTGCAAGACAGAGAACAGTTAAGTTTTGATTGGGGTGGTGAGGATGGGCAAAGGGAAAGACATCTTGGGGAAATTCACTCATGGAGGAGAAATGTGGGAATGCCCAGAGAGAGGGGTCCTAGTCATTTGGCATTATGGTGAGCAGGGTGTTAAATAACAGAAACTAAAAAGAATTATGTCCAGTACAGTTAAAAAACAAAAAGAGCAAGGCTGTCAGTTCAGACTATCAGATGGCCAGATGTGAACTCACATCCAAGCTCTCTGCTTCTTACAGTCTATGCGACTTTGGGCAAATCACTTAAACTCTTTGATGCCTCAGCTTCCTCATCTGTAAAATGGGGAAGGGGATCATCACAGAATCCTCTATCTAGATCTGGAAGGAAACTTAGATGTCAATGGGTCCAAACTCCTAGATTTACAGATGAGGAAACTGAGGAGAAAAAGAGGTTAAGTGACTTGTATAAGGTCACACAGGTATTAAGGGATAGAGCAAGACTTGAACCCAGGTCCTCTGACTCTAAATCCAGATGACCTCAAAAGTGTCTTCCAGATTTAAATCTATGACCCCATGACCCCCATGATGGGCACTGGAATAAATTTAAATAAGGAAAAAGGTCCCTTCCTGAGATAATAAATCTAGCAGTTCATATCCAGTCTCAGGCACTGTGTGACCCTGGGTAAATCACTTAACTTCCATCTGCCTCAGTTTTTTTCATTTATAAAATGGAGATAATCATAGAACCTACCTCCTAGGATTGTTATGAGGATTAAGTGAGATAATATTCGTAAAGTGCTACGTAAATGTTGTTGCTGATGTTATTAAGGGACGAGACACCCAGACAGATAACTGCAGTGTATATAATAGATACAATCAGCACACTTGAAAATTACTAGCAAAATGTTTTGTAAAAAAAGGATAAGAAGTTTACCATCAGAAGGTATCAAGGAAGACCTCTTCTTGGAGTGGGAAGGGGGAAGGACCTAAAAAGCAAGGTCCCAAAGAGGCTGGGGGACATCGTAGCCAAATTCTCCCTGCCCCACAATTTGACTGCAGACCAGCCTAGGGGGACCAAAGGCAGATGGGTCAGGCCAGAGCTGAGGCCTCCCTGAAGATGCAATCATGCTGGGCCATGCATGGAGGAGCCCTCAGGGGACTATGAGATGAGGAGCATCGAATCAGATGGCAAGGGTGGGTCCTTCCCCCTCCCTGCCTGTCGCTCTCCCCCTTCCCCAGGCTCAGATGCCAAATGAGCTCTCTGGCCCATGGCTCTGCAGGAGGTCCAACAACCCAGGAGCTGCTAGAGGCATCTGGCGGGCTGCTGGAGCACAGCTGGGAGGGAGTTTCTTGAAAAGGAAGGAGGAAAGGTCACAGGCTTCAGTGCCCAGCTGCTGAGGGAGATTATTCAAATGGGATGGTGAAAGCTTCATCTTTAATTGATAGAGCTCTGGGAGTTAGTCAAGCAGAAGTTAACACCTGGCAGGGGTGGGAATCTCCTACCTGAGCAGGTGAGGCAAGCAAAAGGAAGGCTGGGAAATATTGGATTTTAGCACTTTCATGCCAACGCCCAATTGTCCTCCAGCTCCATAAGACTTGGACTATCCTATATAGGAAAGTAAGGGACAGAGCCCTGGACCAAGGGTCCTGAGTTTCTAGTCTCACTTCTAACCCCATATTTTTGGCTTCTGGTGCTCTGTTCTCTCATCTATAAAATAAAAGAGTTGCCAAGGATGTCAAAGACAGAGAGAAAGGTCCCACATACACCAAAATATTCATAGCAGCAAATTTTCATGTAGAAAAAAAAATGGAAACAAAATGGAAGCCCATGACTTGGGGAATGACTGAACAAAAATATGGATATAATGGAAGACTACTGTTTCATAAGGAAACATGAGTATGTGAAATTGGGAGAAGCATGAGAAGATTCATATGAATTGATGCAGTGAAATGAAATTAATGCAGCAGAACCAGGGGAACATTATACAACATCGTGTGATGACCAGTTTTGATAGGCTTAGCTCTTCTCAGCAAAGCAAGGATCTAAGACAGTTCTAAAACTCATGATAGAAAAAGAACTATGGAGTCTGAATGCAGATTAAAGCTCACTATTTTCCTTTTTTCGTTCTTGTGGTTTTTCCCATTTGTTCCAATTTCACAACATGACTAATGTGGAAATATGTTTAATATGATTGTACATGTATAGCCTATATCGGATTGCATGCCTTCTTGGGGAGGGCGGAACATTTAGAACTCAAAATGTTATAAAAGCGAATATTGAAAACTAAAAATAAATAAAAAGAAAAGATGAGTATATGGAATTGGGAGAAGCATGAGAAGACTCATATGAACTGATGTAGAGTGAAGTGAGTAGAGCCAAGAGAAAAATATACAATGTGACTATATTAATGTGAATAAAACAAAATTAATAATAAATAAAAACTCTGATTAAGGGGAATGATCATTCTTGGTCCTAGAGGACAGATAATGAAAAACTTACCTCCTGAGTGGAGAGATGGAGGGTTATGGATGGGAAATATTACATACACTGTTTGGATATGGTCCCTAAGTGGATTGGTTTATTTGTTTATTTTGCCTTTGTTACAAAGGAGGGTTCAATGGGGGAGAAATTTTTTACTAATTAGAAAAGAACTATATGAACAAAAGTCATCCACTAAACCTTGCTTTTTCATTGAAATAAAATGAAGGAATGGGACTCGATCTCTAACGTACATTCTAGCTCTAATAATCTCAACATAAATCCGAGGAAACAAGCTTTTAGAACAAACTTTCACAGAACCATGAAATCTCTGAGGTCATCGAGTTTAGAGCCACAAAGAAAGTATCTCACTGTAACAAAATTGCAATGCTCATCTGGTCTAGTCCAGACTGACCAAAAATCTCCTACAACATTCAGCTTAAAAGACATACAGGGATGGAAAATCACTATTCACGAAATGAATAGGGAGGAAACACGGTCAGTGCTGGTTTTGTGGTGTCATTTTAGCAGCTAGGCAAGAGAATGATTGGAAAAAGAAGAGACTGGAGGCGGGAAGCCCAATTAGGAGGCTGTTCCAATAGTCCAGACGATGGCAACGGGGCATTTACCTGCAGGCTTAGCGTGTGGGGTCTTCTAGCCTGGTTGAACTAGAAGAGGACATTTTCTCAATTTACAGATGGGGAAAGGGAAGGTAAGTGACTTGCCCCTAAGATCACTCATCTAGTAAATGGCAAAAACCAAGACAGTAATTTATCAGTTCATTGGAGAAACATGGTTTAGCACTTATATCAGATTCTGTGAATAGTATTGGTTATTAAAAGAAATATATATATATGCATATATATATACTCATACACAGGTAGAAAGGATATTTGCACACAGATATTTGCATACATTGTACATATATAAAGATACACACCCACACTCACACAGTCTAACCTCATAGGCCTAGGCTAACTTGCCCAGACTCTAAGGTCAGGTGCCTGGATACCTATCACTGCCTGTCTCAGTCCAGTCAAGGCTTCCCTCCTCCCCTGGCATGCAAAAACACCCAGGAACAGAGATGAGTCTCAGCTTCTCTCCTGTGCCCAAGCAGGGCTCCCCTAACCGCACGCCCACACCCGCCCATTGGCCCAGGACCCCAGCCCCAGGCTGGTGTTAGGCTGCTCTCCTGATCTTGCTGGCTTGGTGAGCTCAGACTCAGCCAACTTTCACACCCAGATGTGGACTGGGGCCAGCCTGAGGCTTGTACCAGCCTGACAGAGATGTGATCAGAGCAAGGGAAAAGCAAGAAACTCCTTCTACAGGAATGAAAGCTAAGCATCCTTAGCTGGGCGGTCCCAGCAGCCAGGACACTCCAGTGTAGTTCTAGGCCTCATGGGAATGACCTTAGGCTAGGCTGGGATGAGCTACAGGGCCTAGAACATGTGGGCAGGGACCAGGACCGATAGTTTGCCGGAAGTGCTCATTGGCTTCCCCTCATCAACATAAGTACATTGCCTTCCCCTCTCCCCCTTCTAACTCCCCTTCTCCCCAACAGAACAGAGACAAGGTCATGTGACTGCCTGCTTGGCCCAAATCAGTCGAGTGAGGTCTTTGTTGGGGCCTCCAGACGTGGGAGCTAGAGGTCCAGAACGACCCCCAAGGCCTGTCAGCCTCAGCCTGCTGGCTAGGAAAAGCAGTCTGGAAATAAAATGTCAGGGCTTAGCAACTCAGTGGCCTTGGTGACAATGAGTGACTTGCCCAAAGTCACACACATAGTAAGTGTCAAAGCCAGAATTCAAACTGAGGATCTTTTGATTCTAAGACTAATGTTCTTTCTATTACAATCAATCAAGAGTCATTTATTAAGCTCTTACTATATACCAGGCACTGTGCTAAGTGTTTGGGGATGCAAAATAAGGCAAAAATCAAGCCCCTTCAGGAAGCTCCCACTCTAATGGGGGAGATAATATGCCAACAACTAGGCGGGTACAAGATATATACAATGTAAATGGAAGGTAAATGGATTCAGAGGGCAGGAAAACTGGCAAAGGCTTCTTGTAGAAGAAGGTTCGAGCTGAGTTTTAAAGAAAGCCATAGAAACCAGGAGGCAGAGGTGAAGAGACAACATTCCAAGCATGAAGGACATCCAGGAGAAAGACACTGAGTCCTGAGATGGAGTGTCATCTACAAAGAAAGGGAAGGATATACACTCATAAAACACCTACCATGTGCCACGAACTGTACTCTACAGAACTTTACAATTATCATCTTATGTGACTGCTAGGGAAAGAACACCAAGAAGACCAGTGTCACTGAATCAGGAAGAACATGGAAGAGAGTTAAGACTTCTTAGTTGAAAGCAAAGTGTAAAACTGGTAAGATAGGAAGGGGGCAGCTTCATGAAGGACTCTGAAATCCAGAGGAATTTATATTTGACCTTGGAAGTAATAAAGAACCACAAGAGTTTATTGGGTTGGGGAAGATGGAGTTAGCGTAATCACACTGGTACATTAGGAGGATCACTTTAACATCTGAGTGGAGTGGGAAGACACTTGAGGCAGGAGAATCAACAGGCAAGCAGGTCATTGCAACAGAAGTAAAGTGATAGAAAGGGACATATACAAGAGAAGGTAGAAATGACAAGACAATTTCGCAACAGATAAGATAGATGGAGCAAGTTCAAGAGAGGTATCAGTGATGACACCAAGGTTGCACCCTACCTAATGCTTCCCCTTCCCTCTCTGGGACTCAGTTTTCTCATCTGCAAAAGGAGAGTGTTGAGTTAGATGGCCCTCCCATTCAATCACACAAGTTTTCCTAATTCTGAGTCAATTTGCTAAGGTCTCTCCTTATACACATTCTACATTCTATGTTCTGAGGTCCTTTGCAGGGCTAACATCATGTGTTCTAAGATCCCCTCTGGCTCTAATATTCTATGTTCTAAGGTTCCTTCCAGGTCTAACCTTCTATGTTCCATGTGTTCTAAGGTTTCCTCCTAGCCTGCCATTCTGCACTCGAATGGCTTTTCCAGCTCTGACAGTCTGTGCTCCTTGAGTCCCCAGTGAAAGGCAGCTACCAGGCTACCAGGTAGGCCTCGGGTGGTGGTTACTGGACAAGATGATGTCAGGTAGGAGGGAGCCAATCCCCAGCTTCAGCTGCATCTCCAGCCCTGAGAAAGCAGACTTGGCCACTCCAAACAAGAGGGGATTGGTTTCACTAATTGGTTTGAATAATTCTTTTGACCCTAATTAGCTGCCTGTAATGTCCCATTTGCATATAAGAAAAGCCTGTCCATTTGCATATTTGTAAATCAGGAGGGTTTGTTGCCCAGCAGGCTCTGGCAAGGCTGGTTCCTGGGAGCTGCCCCATGATGAGGGTGACTGGCTCAGGGCCAGGGAGGCTGCAGGCACCTTCCCCTGCTGGCCAAGGGGGGCAATCCCACTGAGACACTGGGAAGAAAGAATGGGTTAATTACAGGTCAGCTTGGATGGAGGAGGGAGCCTGAAGCTGCTATTTTGATGAAGACAGAAAGAAGGGGAAACAAAAAGGGATTTCAGGACGCTCTGTGCTGGGAGACCTTCTGTTCGCGTTCTCAGACTCGATCTGCAAACATTTGGAAGCAGGAAAATTAGCTCTCAGTAAGACAAGGAAGGGTGGGAGCTGAGGGTGATCACATATGAGTACAAAGCCAAGCACAGATGGATACCCTCCAGAGGCCCATTTACCTGATACACAGAGAGACAGACTGACACCCACCCCCAACACCCAACCCCAACCTTCCTTGCACTCCTTCCACTTTCCAAGCCGTGCACACAGGCACACAGATCTCCAGTTATACTGAGGGGCACACTCAGGCTAGCATACATCCACAGACTCACACTTGCAGAGGTCCAGGCTCACATACCTGCACAGACTGACACACATTCAACTTAAATAAATATCAATTAAATTCCCACTGTATGTTGAGCCTGAGCTCAACACTGAAGAGATATAAAGTATCTGGAAGACACAAGGCCTGCCCTCCCAGAGGCCTCCACTCTGACTGGGACAACAAGACAGATAACTCTATCACACAGCATCAAATGGGTATCTCGGGCAAAGAAAGTTCTACAATGACGCCTGAAGCGGGGGTTTGCTGGCAGCATCTCAACCTCCTGGAAGCTGATTGTTAAATTTTCTGTGTAACCATTACACCTTGGAAATCAAAGGCTACAAATCAAGGCTTGATTTACTGTTTTATTGATTGTCTAGACTTCAGAGAGTGTACACAAGGCAGATTAAACTTTAAAGCATGTGTTTTCAGAGAGCCTGTCGTTAAAGTTTTATTAGCATGTCCCTGCCTGAGAAAGAATACACAGAAAGAATCCACAGCGAAGATTTCATGAAGGAAGGGCTATTGAACCAGGTCTTTGAAAAAAAAAAAAAAGGCTGTATCTTCTAGGTAATGGGGGCCGTGTAATAACTCCAGGCTCATCATTGCTGCTCTGGAATACTTCCTTTCCCCACTTTTGGAAAAAAAAAAACAAAAAGGTACAACATTGCTCTCCTTCCATGGAGACCACAGGATTTCAATAAACAAGCACTCATTAAGCACCTACTACATACAAGGCATTGTGCCAAAGATACAAAGAAAGGCAAAAGAAAATCCCTGCCCTCAAGGAGCTCCCATTCTATTGGGAGACCACACAGAAACAACTGTGTACATACATGACACAAATGTTTGTCAGTCCTAGAAGAGACCTGGGCATCAGGGCTCCTTAATTGTGGGCTCAGGTCAATAGGGTCAATTCTCTGACCCTAATATTCTACTTGGTGTGGAATATTAGGTTGATGCCCGGGAGAAGGGTATCAGACCCTATTTTATACCCACAACAGCCTTGAAGGTGAGGCAAAATGGGACCTCTGTACCTTACACCTGCTTTGCCCTGATGCCCATGGGCACCTCGGGTCCAAGCTGCAAGAGTAGGTATCATATTTCATACTTCTGTGTCCCACTAAAGTTTTCAAAGAGCTTTCTTCATCACAACCCTTTCAAGGTGGGCCATGTGAGTATTACATTCTATTTAACAAATTTCAGAGGGAGTTAGAAGTAGCTTATCCAAGTCACCCAGCTGCTCAAGGTCAGGCCTCCTGACCCCGGGTCTAATACCTTTTCCACTACAGCTCCCTGTCTCTCTTGTAAAGAAGATGGGCTAGGCCAGACCCTTAGCCCCAGGTCCCCTCAAAGTTCCTGCCTTTGTCCAGGTTCCACCCCAGGGCACTGGGTTCAGAGATATCACCTCTGAGCTGTCCTCCCGGTCACCAGCAGCTCTTCTCCAGGGCCTGTGTTTCCAAAGGGAACATAAATCATCATCATGATAATAATTGACATTTCTACTGCATTTTAAGGTTTCTCCAGTTAGACTGGACAAACATTCATTAAGTGTCAACTATGTGCAAGGCATTGGAAAGACAAAAACAAAGTGAAACCATTCTTGCCTTCAAGGGGTTTCCATTCTCCAGGCTGGGAATTCAACAAAGAGACACATAAGCAAGTGCAAAGTATACATGAGAGAATGCAATGATTTCAAAAGAAAAGGGTGCTAAATAACTAGGCAAATCAGGAAAGGCCTCAAACAGGAGGTGGCCAGCTGTGAGCAGAGGTGTGGTGGGAGAGCAGTCCAGACCCAGGGATCAGCCTATGCAAAGGCATGGAAACAGAAGATTAAATCATGGTCAGGCAACAGCTAGAAGGGGAGTTAGAATTGAACGGGGGTACACAAAAGGGAAATATGAGACTTGAAAGGTCAGTGCGAGGGGGCTCAGTTGTAGGGGTGGGGGAGGGTTTGAATGCCAGGCTGAGGAGCTTGCATCTGAGCCTAGAGGAAATAGGGAGCCAGGGAAGAGTTTTGAGTCAGATCTGCCATGTTAGGAATATGGATTTGGCAGCTCAGTGGGAGATGATAGTGCAAGTGTTTGAAAATCCAGGTCTTCTGCCTCCAATGCTATCCTCACTACCTTGGGCTGCCTCTGCATGGAAAGGTGAGTCTTGTCATGAACAGGTGAATGTCTGTCCCTTCAGCCTAGACTGAGCTTCAGCATTTAAAGATGGGGGAGGTGGAGGGAGAAAGAGAAAAGGAGTAAGGAAAGAAAGGGAGGGAGAAAAGAAATACTGGGAAAGTCTGGCTGATGCAGATTGCTTGAGACATGAATATTCATCAGCGAATGGGGAGAGCAGGGAGTTTGCCTAACAGCTCCACCCACCTAACTGAAATAAATGTCATCGCCTTTGCCAATAAAGTGCCAAAGGAAGCTGGCGGTGGCTCCCAGGCAGACAGTGCCAACCGGCTGGCTTTCAGTCTCAGGCAGAGTGGTCCAGGAGAAGCCACCCAGTCCTTTCCTACACCAAGAACTCAACTTGGAGAGCTTGGGAGAATAGTGGTTAGAAGGGATTCAGCCAGGAAAAGGTTCTGCCACCCACTAGAGGCCCCACAGCTCAGGGCTGCTCCTCCTCCAGAACTTTCTCCAGAGACTATTAAGTTATTCAAGGGAGGCCCCTGGGCACCTATACCACATTACCAGAATTAACACAGTGAAGAGCAACTCCCCAAGAAGTAACACCTGTGGATTCTAGAATCTCTGGGCAGAAGGGACTTTCAAAGGGTGTGAAGCTCAACTCCCACAAAGCCACAGCATCCAAGTTGTTTGGATACCACCGGGGATGGGGAGATCACAACACCCCCAAGGCAACTCACTCCATCGGTGGCTAGCTCTTAACTCAGGCAGGTCTTCCTTCTATCCAGTAGAAATTTTCCTCTCCGAAATTTCCACTGTTGTAGCTAGTTCTGTCCTCCAAGGCCACAGAAAAAGAAAATTTAATCCTTGGTCCTCCTACATGGAGACAGAAATCATAGGATGATAATCCCTGCAACTGAAAATAATGCTAATAACTAGCCACTCTCATAAACAGGGCTTGAAAGCTGGGGAATTTCCAATTTTTTTCTTCTGAGGTAGTTATGGAAAATATTATTCTTCTCATTTTGGAGGTGAGGAAACTGAGGTTCTGTGACTTGGCCAAGTTCACAAAACCAGTCAAATCAAAGCCAAAATCTAAGCCCAGGGCTCTCCTTGGCCCCAAGCCTGGCACTCTTTCTCCCGATGGCTTCCAGCAAGTCCCAGCTAACCCCCCCCCCCTCCACAGGAAGCCTTTCCCAATCCCCTTAATGCTACTACCTTCTCTCTCTCAGTTGTCTCCAGGTTACCCTGTTTAGATCTTGTTTGTACACTGTTGTATATGTTATTTACCCCAATATACTGGGAGCTCCTTGAGACCTTTTACCTTTCTTTGTATCCCCAATGTCTGGCACATAGTAGGTACTTAATAAATGTTTCTTGATTGACTGACTGCACCACATGGCCCATCAAAGAATCTACAGCAGAAAAAGTCCTTAGAGAAAATCTAGTCCAAAGCCTCCTTTATTTCTGAGGATCCTGAGGTCCAAAAAGGTTAAATGACTTCTCCATGATCACACAGCAAAGAAGCACAGCCAGGACTTAAAACCAGCATGCCTTCTGACTCCAAATCAGATATGGCCAGGCCCTATGGCAAAAGATAGACTAGGTGGTCCCTGGAGGTTCTGGGAATCTACAAACTACAGGCCTGGCAAAGATCTAAACACTACCAAGTATCTTCACCATCTGGGTCTTAACTCTCTTCTCTTCCACCCCAAACCAACCCAATCCAATTTGGCCTTGGCCTTTCTTGCTATCTCCCAAGTACCAGTTTGGACACCTTCCTCCTGACGAGCATCTAAAATCATAACAAATACTTCATTAGACTCCCTCCACCCTGAATTTTGAATCTGGAGACCCTCTCCCACTTCCCTTTTTCCTAACCCAATTCACCCAGATCACATTAGCTTTTCTAGCCTCATTTCATTATACTGACTGATGGACACCTTCCCACCCTGCAGGGTTGACACTGTTTGATCTAATTACACACGGGTCTACCCTATTACCAAATGACAGAATGTCAAAACTAGAAGAAGGCTTCAGCACGGAACACAGAATGTCAGAGCTTAGAGGAATACTGGAATCTAGAATGTCAGAGTTAAAAAGGAACCTTAGGACATGGAATGTTATATCTGAGAGGGATCTTAGAATATGAAATGTAGAATCTTAGGGCTGGGAGACCAGAGAACACAGAATGCCACGACTAGAAGCGACCTTGGAGCTTAGTACATAGAAAATACCAAGTTATGAAAGGGTCTTAACCGATGATCTAGTTTAAATCATTCAATTTGCAAAGGGGGAGACTGAGGATCTCAGAGTCCTAGCTTACACAGTTCATTCAAGAAATATTGGTTGGGTTTCTACATTATGGAGCACACAGAGATAGATAGAAAGTGACAGAATCAGACTTCAAGTTCAGGGCTCTGGAGCCTCTCTGACCCTCTATTACCCTGCCCTGACAAGTGAATGGGGAGAAGCAGAGATCAGAGAGAGCACATTCTCTTCCCTTTCCCCCACACAGCACAGAACAGCCCCACTCAGCAATGAAGTCTGTGGGTGGCTCAGCTCTCCAGTTGCTGCTCATGTTATGTACAGTTTGGTGTGTATACATGTGATTTAATGAGTTTATGTATGTTTTCTTACCTTCATAAATTGTTCTTTTCAAACATATTTTCCAAGATGGGGTTTGGGGAAATAATGTATTTACAGCAGCCTGAGCTAATTAAGCCAATCCGAGAACCCTTCCCCAGCGGTGACTTCTGTCCTGCCTTGGGGAAACAAAGGAGACTTATTAGAGTAAATAAAGGAAGCTGTATCCACCAATGGATCAGAGCTGGAAGGGACTTCAGAGGCCCATCATTTTATAGATGAGGAAACTGAGGCACTGAGAAATGAAATGATTTGCTCAGGGTCACATAGGTTTCAAACTCAGGTCTCCCTGACTCCACATTTAGTTGTCTATCCACTATGACACATAGTTACCTTTATATGGAACTAGGTCCCACAATTCCATAAATATGTCTTCAGTTCTGACTGTGTGCAGGGCCCTGTATTTACTACCCGTTTGACCTGGAAAAAGTCACCCAATCTCTCTGGGCCTCAGTTTCCTCATCTGTAACAGGCTTACTGGACTATATGGCCTCTAAAGTTCCTTCCAGTTCTAAATCTGAGTTCCTAAGACATATCAGGACCAGATCTGGGAAAGAAAATATTTGTGGATTGGGACCTCAGGGGCCTTATTGAATAAGATCACAAGAACACAGATTTGGGACCACAGAAGGGACCTTGCAGATCATAAGTCCAACCCACCCCTTATTTCACATATGAGGCATTAGACCAAAGGACTTGCCCTAGGTCATAATGACAGTAAGAGGTAAAGCACTGATGTCCACCAATAAGGACAGAGATCTATACCAGTGGGTTCTCAGGTTACACTTGCATTATCTATCTCATAGAGCTATTATTGAGGTGGGGAGGTTTAGTAAGCTTTGAAGTCCTACAGAAACATAACAGTCATTAGGATATTTCCCGAAGCATCGGTGACTGGCTTTGGCCCCAACAGAGACAGACTCTGATAGGACTGAGGAATCACAAGGGATTATTCTGGTGACCTTAAAGAAGATATTAGATCCTTAGAGCATCCAAAGCAGTTGATTCATTTGCAGAATTTGCACTAGGGCTCCAAGGGTTAGGAGGACAGGAACAGCAGCAGAAGCACAGATTGATTACACTGGCTGAGATGGGTTAAATTGGGTTGGGTAGGGCTGGAAGAGGAAACAGGACAAAGACCTCAGGGTGCTCACTTGAGTTAATTCTTCTCCCTTGGCCTTCCATGAAGGCACATAGGTCACAGATTCCTAGGACCTCCAGGAACCATCCAGCCCATCCCCCTAACTCAAGGTTCAACCATGCCTGACCTAGATTTGGATTATGAAGATCTGAATATAGCCCAAACACTTGCAATCTGATAGAATTTTAATCCTAACTACCTTTTTTCTGCATACCTCAGTTGGAATTTAAGTTTCATGAGAGATGAGTCCTGATCTAGCCAGTATCTCTTTATACCTTCTACGATATCCAGAACTGCATCCTACATTATACATGCAGTAACTGACTCGTTGTTGTTTGGTTATTTCAGTTGTATCTTACTCTTTGTGACCTCATTTTGGGGTTTCCTTGGCAAAGATACTGGAGTTTCCTTCTGCAGCTCATTTTACAGATGAGGAAACTGAGGCAAACAGAGTCAAGTAACTTGCCCAGATAGCCAGATTTGGACTTAGTTCTAATTGGATAGGAACTCAATAATGTCAACTAGCAACACACACATATATATATGTATGTATATTAATATATAAAAATACATGCAAGTGCATGTGTACATGTGTGCACATATACATGTGTATACACATGTGTGTGTTCATATGCATGTGTGTGCACGTATACATGTGTGTGATAGACTCATTACAATGAAGTGTTCCATGATCAGAGCTATAAACATAATGCATATTTTCCCCAGGACCTGCAGAATGGGATCTCCTTCCCTACCCTGAGAAATTTTTGCAGGGCACCAAGGAGGGAAAGCGTCCAGGAAGGGAGCATTGTCCTCTGCCATCCTCTGGCCAGGAAACACAAAGCCCCCCATGGCACGGGCACAGAGGCCCCTTGGTTCCCCTACCCCCATTACCAGCCTAATTCCAAGTCTCTCTCAGGTTTCCACAGAAGAAGAAGAAAGTTCTCATGCAAGACAGCAGTTTTCTGAGATTTGTGTGACAAGGCTGGGTAAAATTCAAATGACTCTGGGTGATTTAATCCATTTGGGGCCCTGGCGGTAAATCAGCAGAAGCCAGAGCTGACACACTGGCCCCCGAGAAACCTGCAGGTGGATGATATAAGTTTATCGGCAGATCTACAGGTGAAGACTCAGACAGCCTTGAATTGCGATGGGAAGTGTTCTCCTCTCTCAGAATACATTTGGAGCGCCTGCAGTCTCCCCACCGCCCTGTTTCCACCCAAGCCTGGCCTCCAGCCGGCTGCAGCGTTCATTCACCCAGAAACAAATGCATTTTCAGAAGCTGAAGGAAGAACCTGGCCCCTCCCACCTCTGCCTGCAATGGCTCAGGGCGCAAAACATATTCCAGGGTCAGGGATGTCACAATGCCCCCAAATCATAAAGGGGATTCAGCTTCAGGTAAGAGGCTGGGCTAAGTGAGCTTTAAAAGCCAGCTGGAAGGCTGAAAGTCTTCTCAGCCTGGCACTCAAGGCCAATCTGACTTCCCCTTTCTATCTCGAACCTTCTCTCACTCCAGCCAAATTGCCTTCCTCATCATTGTCTGAATGCTTCCTGTATTCTATTGCCTCCGCACCTTTGCTCTCAGGGTTCTGTAAGCCAAGAATGTCCTCCTTTCTTCACTACTTTATCTTTTCCTATTTCTATTAAAGACCTTAGCCAACAAGAGCCAAAGTCTCCCATTATATCCTAGGCCGTCTCCAGTTCTCCTGATGAATATCTGGCCACTGGACCAGATGTCTGCAGGAGAAAGTGAGGCTGATGACCTTGCACAGCCCTCCCTCACTAAAATCAAAGTCAATTGCAAGTCATGTCATCATTCCCTGATGTCATGGTCCTCTTCCAGAACAAAGGACAAAACACATTTTTCCTATTGAAACTCAATCCAGCCTTCAAGGTTTAAATAAAATGCCCCCTCCTTTACGAAGCCCCCTGGGTGGGGAGGCGGAGATTTTACATTCTCTGTTCTAGGTTCTAAGATTCTATCTAGATCTGACTTTGTACATTCTGAGTTCCCTTCCAGCTCTAATAATCTATGTTCTACATTCACAGGTACTTGCTAACTGTCTCCTCCTGAAAGCTCCTAGGGCTAGGACCCCGGGCCTGAGCTAGGCTGGACCAGGCCTGGGGTTTTTCTGGGCCATGGAAAGGGGCTATTGCTGCATTTCCAAATGAATCTGTGCTCTCTCTGGGTTTTGTCTTGGAAAGATCCACTTCTATTCTCTCCCCTGGTCCTGAGGCAGGTATCATGACCCATTCCCAGGGTCCAGGAGAAGGCCACAGCTGGGGTCGGCCAATGTCCCAGCCCAGTGAAGGACTCTGGCTCAGTCCTGAGCCACTTCAGTCAGTCTTGAAGTGACGTTGCTGTAGCTTTCTCCAGCTACAAGAGAGAACATTCTCCAGGTGTTTCCTAGTTCTGAGGGCAGCCTGGCTGGGTATAGCCTCCAGTTTTTGCTTGGGGCAGAGGGGACTATACCTGCAGTCATGCTTATCACTCTCCATCTTTGGAGACTCAGGTTATTGAACACAAAGGGGCCTCAGAAAGCACTTAATCCAGTCATTTTACAAATTGAAAAGGAGTGAAAAGATCGGCCCAAGTGACACACCTAACAAGTGTCAGGGCTGATCCTTAGTCAGTCCCTGACTGCTGGTTCTTCCATACATATCCCTTTGCTACTGGACCAAGTCCAGACCCTGGCATTCAGGGCCCTCCACAACCTGTCCTCAGCCTCCCTCACCATCCTCATCACTCCCTTCTTTCCTTACACACACATTTTGCTCAACTCAAGCAGTATCCTCCCTCACTGTCCCCTACAAAGGGAACTCTTGTTTGTTCCCCACTCCCACCCTTGTTTGTCCAAATCTTAGTCCTTATTCAAGAGCCCCAAACGAGTCTCATCTCCTCCCTGACTCATTCTTCCCCTCCTACAGGTCCCTGTATATAAGTGGTACTTAATACTTGCTTGTTGAATGGGACCAATTCTCTGAACCCCTAAAGCACATAGCAGTCTGAACAATACAACATATTCTTAATTTTTTGAAACCTGATACCATTCCCAAAGAATTTTATGATGACTTATAATAAAATATAATAAAAATAAATTAATTAAAATTTATTATAATAAAAATAAATTTTAAAAATTAAATAAATAAGTAGAAATTAAAACTAAAATTAAAAATAAAAATAAAAAATGAAACTTATAATAAAAGTTTATATTTCACTCCCATTTTCAAAACACTTAACTCCATTTCCCGCAGAATCTCAGCATCTCAGAGCCAGAAAGACCTTTATGGACCATCCAGTCTGAGCTGAAAAGCATTTTTCTCTACATCTTTATCCAAGCTTCTCCTTGAATATCTCCAGTGACAGGAAACTCATGATCTCCTGAGGCAGTTAATTCCAACTCATCATCTCCATCCAACTTCATCATCTTCACACCAATCTTTTTAGGTTGAGAAGGTAGGAATGATTATCCCTATTGAGGCCCAGAAAGTTTCAAGTCCCATAATCATACAGCTAGTGGTTGGAGAAACCAAGGCTCAGAGAGAAATCTCCTGACTGTGTTCTCTTCATTGTATTACTTCCCCCAATGCAAGCATAAGCCCCTCACATAAAGGGACTAAGGTTTATTTTCCTCTGGTTCCCTCCCCTCCCACAATACCCAGCAGAGGGATGAGCACACAGGAAGTCCCTTTAAATAGACCCTGCTCAGCAACTAACTCACCGGATGATCTTGAGCAAGTCTCTGGACTTTCTGGATGATAATTTCTGCATTTGTAAAATGAACAGTCAACAGAATCTCGGAGGTCTCTTCAACCAATGAAGCTTCAGGATTCCCTTCTCTCTAATATTTACCTGTTCTTAAGCAAAAACAATAGAAAAAATATATTTCCACAGATTTATCTGGTGAACATACCCTGAATGAAAGTTTCACAGGAAACTAGGATGACTTAAAAAATTGTGGGGAGCTTTATAAATAGAAATAATAAAAACAACCCTGGTTACCTAATGACTTTTAAAGAGTTAAGGGTCTCAAGAAAAAGGTACAGTATGTGATCTTGAGTAAAATCATGTCTCTTTGTGCCTCAGTTTCCCCACTGTGAAGAAAAGGCAATGGTTTAGATTAATTCTGAGGTATCTTTCAGTTTTTGTGTTTTATCTTCAAAGGTCCCTTTCAGCTCTATCGCTCTATGGAAACATTCTTCTTTTTGCTGAGAGTCTATTTTCTGACACCTCTTCCAGTTCTAATATTCTTTGTTCTAAGGGCCCTCCCAGCTCTGACATTCTGTGTTCTAAGGCCTCTTCTAGCTCTGACATTCTGTGTTCTAAAGGCCCTCCCAGGTCTGACATTCCACATTCTAAGGGCTCACATGGTTCTGACATTTAGTACTCTAAGGTCCTTCTCAGCTCTGACTATTCTGATGGTCCTCCCAGTTCTGATATTCTATATTCTGAGAACCCTCCCAGATCCATCATTCAGTGGTCTGCATTCTGAGGTCCTTCCAGAACCTTCTCAGGTTCTATGTTTTCTGTGACCTGGAATAGCTCTCCCCACCTCCAGAGTCCCTGTTCAGAAGGTTTCTCACAGGAACACTCCCTGTCTCTCCTGCCTTAGACTTTGGTGAGCAGCCCCCGTATGGAAATGCTGGGACGTTCCCAACGCCTCCCTCCCTTTTCTTCCCCTCCTTCCCAAATCTGCTCCAACCTTCCTATTGCAAATGCCTTGTTTATTTCAATATCAGCCTTATTACTTTTCTGTTCATGCAAAAAAAATTATGAAAACAGATTTAAGGGGGAAAAAAAGTATTTAATGAGTAAAACTGTCTGCGGTTCGGTTTCCTTCCCAGGGAAAAATGGCTGTGATTTTGGCATAAGAAAAGAAAGCGCAATAGCTTCACTTCAATGCAGCTGCCAGGAGGAATACATTTAAGAGTAGACCAGAACCTTAAAATTAAACAGTATTTCTTCCCAGCAGACACTTCCTGCACTTGATTCTGTTTGGCAGGTAAATGTTCCCAGTTAAACCCAGGATTCAGCTCCAGCAGGAGCAACGTGAACAGTAGCCCTAAACACTCCATATCTCAGGGTATCTGAGGGCATCTTCCTTGTCCTTCAAGGCCCAAATGCCACCTCCTCCATTATGCTTTTCTAGACCACCCTTTTACCCACTGACTAACAAACTGTTCCATGCCAGATCCAGACCTAGGTTCAAAGAGGAGGCTTCTGGGGCCAGTGATCAAGGTCAGGTTCAAACATTTGGACAGAGACAGCTAGAATTAACTTCCATCCTCTCCAGCCTTCACATTCAATCCCAAGGTGAAAAGATCATCGTTTTATAGAATCTCAGAGCTAGAAGGGACATGAAAGGGCATCCAGTCCAGACGTCTTCCTTACAAGAACACTGCTTACAATATCATCCACTCTCTTCTTAAATACCTTTAGGGATGTTAGTTCACTATCCAACAGTGCCATCCATTCCATTCATTGATGCTGACTGTTAAAAAATTCTTTATTTTATTGAGCCAAGATCTATCACCCTAATTCTACACTCTGGCACCAAACAGATCACCAGCATAAGTCCCCCTTAGTTTTCTCCCTACCTAACCAGAAAGATTCCCCAAACAATGATTACCCCAGGTTTTCAGGGTACTAGGAATGAACCCACGCTCCTAAAACTAGGTTCACAAGCCCCCACTAATGTGTTTATTTTTCAATACGCAGCCAGATGATACAATTAGATCAAAGCAAAGGCATTTACTGGAATACCTTAGTCAGAAGATTTGCAATAGAATGTTTTCCCCATCTAAAATTAGGGTTCGCACTCCCACTACCATACACACCATCAAAGGAGAAGGTGAGCAAGTATAGAGATCCGACACAAAAGGCCCACATGAGAGCAACTCACACTCCAATGAGATAAGTCCTCTGATGTTATCTGATGTTGTATCCATACTGCTCCTCACTGATAAAGACAGCTTGACTGGACCTGCTCTCACCTGAATACATTCTATAGCTGGGCCATCTTTCTGTAGGCCATGTTGATTTGGCAGGTGGCTCTCTCTCTCTGTCTCTGTCTCTGTCTCTGTCTCTCTCCCTCCCTCCCTCCCTTCCTCCCTTCCTCCCTCTGTCTCTGTCTCTGTCTCTGTTTCTCTCTCTCCCTCCCTCCCTCCCTCCTTGCATCCTTTCCTCCTCTCCTTAACTCTTTCCACTGAAAGTTGGAGGGCAGAAGGCCATATTCTTGAATTTCCCTCTCAGATTACATGCTGATCATATGTACCTTTGATCATATGCTACTGCCATAATCTGGCACTGCTGATTGGAGAAAAGTAGAGGAGAAGGAGGAAAGAGAGGTAAATTCTTCCTTAATAGGCACAAGGAGGAATCTCTAAAGATGAGAACACTCTCAAGAGGAGAGTTTCTTCTTGACTGCCTCAAAGTGGGGACTGGTTTGTTTTTTTATCTAGAATACAAGGGATATGGCTGATCCTCTCCTTCAATTATTAGAAAATCCTGTGGACCAGTGATAGTCTAGGTCAAAACCCCAAAAGTTTAAGGAGAGAGGAAAATTACCCATTTGTACAAAAATATAGTAGCTCTTTTTGCAGTGACAAAGAACTAGAAAATAAGTAAGGAGAGTCGTTAATTCGGGAAAGGCTGAACAAATTATGGTATATGCATGTAACAGAACATTATTGTGCTATGTAAAATGATGAAAGGGCAGAGAAAACTGGGAAGATTTATATGAACTCATGTAGAATGAAGTAAGAAGCATGAGAACAATTTATGTAACAATTTAACAATGATGTAAAGAAAAGAAACTTTGAAAGACTTAAGACATCTGATCAATGTAATGACACCAATGACTCCAAAATATTGATAGCAAAGAAGATGCTACCCACTTCTTGAGAGAGGGGTGAAGAATTCAAGATACAGAATGAGGGAAGGGAAAGAAGGGAATAAGCACTTGTATAGAGCCTACTATGTGCCAGGCATTATTCTAAGGGCTTTAAAAATATTATCTCATCCTCATGACAATCCTGCAAGTAAATGCTATCTTTGCTTTACAATTGAGGAAACTGAGGCAAACGGAGGTTAAACAACTTGTCTAGGGTCACACAGATAGTGAGTGTCTGAGGCCAGAACTGAACTCAGGTCTTCCTGACACCCGATAACCTACCCACTGAACCACCCACGAGACATATTTTTTGACATGGCCAATGTGGAAATTTGTTTTGCTTGACTATGTATATTCATTACAAAGTTTTTGTTTTTCTTTATATTCAGTAAGAGAAGGGTGATGTGAGAGGCAAAGAGGGTTTCCGTCCCCTCCAAAAAATGAGAAGAGAACAGAAGGAAAACCAGAAGGAATCCCAGACAAGCAGGACAGCTTTGAAAGTTACATGTTGAATTTATTACATATTTTAAAAGGAAAGCAAGTTCTACATAATAGAGATTCACTATTTCATGTGCAATACTCCCCTTCTGTTCTATAATCTATATGGAAATGCTCATTTTATTTAGTGTTTTCAAGTGCAGAATTTTTTTAAAAAGAAAAAAGATTTTTCAAAGTATGTTCCCTGCTCCCCATAAATTGCCTTAATCCTATAGCTAGTGCCCAATATTCTCAACAAAGTGGTGAAGGAACTTCCTCAATTTAATTATCCACTTGTTACAGCAATGGCCCTTATCATCAGGTTGCTTAGAAAACTCCTTCACACTGTGTTATCAGATTGTTTAGGAAAACCCTCCAATTTAGCCAAAGACTTCCCCTGATCCACCTCTTTTACACTGGAGAAACTCAAGCATTGTCTTTTCAAATGCCTTCCAATCATGGCCGTTAATGAATGGCACCAGATTCTGTGTGACTCAGTTTTAGACAGTCTGAAATTAACAGTCTGTGATGAGGATCCAGGCCTACCATATCCCACGGTCCTAGAGATTACAACCACCTCCAAATACATGGTCATATAAGTTCAGCAAATAACTTTTTTTTATCTCTCATAGATTATCACCTGTCTTGATGCATGTAAAAGCATTCCTAACACAAAAACAAATAGAAAAGGGAACAACTGAAAATAATTGAAGAGGGGAAGGGGAAAGAGAAAGGGAAGAGGGGAGAGAGAGAGAAAGGAAAGAAGAAAGGGAAGATATGAGGAAGGAAAGAGGATGGAAAAAAGGGAAGGGGAAGAGAAAAGAAGAGGAAGGGCAAGGAGGAAAGGGGAAGAGGAAAAGGGAAATGGAAAGGGAAGAAGAAAGGGAAAGAAGAGAAAAAGGAAAGGGGAAAAGAGGAGAAAAAGGAAAAGGGAAAGAGGAAAGGTGAAGGGGAGGGAAGAAGAAGTAAGGGAAGGGGATGGGGAAGAGAAGGGAATGGAGAAGAGGAGAAGAAAAGGGAGAGAAGACAGGAAAGGCTTACCTTCATGTGAAAATCATGTGTTCTGGGTGAAAATTCTACTAATGGCTTCCTTCAATACATAAATTTTTCCAGTGGAGTCCTAAAGACTCATAGAGCATTCCAAATGGAGGTACAGATTTCTCCAGTTTTCCTTTCAATTGCATAGGCCACCAAAAATTTCTCCATTGGATCCCTGGAATGAACAAAGTTTCAAGTAGAAGTTTAAAAAAAAAAAAAAGAAATTTTTAAAGGTCAGAAATACTCAAGAGATATGTGGAGAGTCCAAAAAAGTACTAATTACTTGGGATTGGTTACTCAAGATCTCTAGGCCATCATCTTATCCTGAGGACAGCAGTTCATAAGGATCTCAGAGGAACTCCTTTAACTAGGAATCTTCTGTGTGACTCTTGGTGGATCAATAGGTACTCTTCTAAGGATATAACAAACCTGTTGCTCACATCAGGACTTCCATACCCTTAACAGACACATTAACACATGAGACTTTAAGCATTCAACATATAAAACATATATTCAACATACAAAAATTACATCAAAGCAACTGATCAGATATAACAAAAACATCAGAAAAATTATTATATTCTGAAAACAAAATTAAGAAGTCATGAGTTAAATAGAATCAAACATTTAGATCTAGACATCTTAGTGGTTATCTAGGCCTGCCCCCCAGATCACACAAGGAGTTCATTGCAGAGCCAGATTTCAAGGCCCAATCATCTGATTCTTTCCTCTGGTCCAAGCTATCTCCCATGAAGTTCAAGCAGAATCTGGGTGATCTCTTCTCTGAGACATAGAGGCTATTCTCGTTCAAGTATGAGTTGGACCAGAGGCCTGCTAAGGAACCTTTTCTTCCTCTGTGTTCAGTGACCCTTTACAGCCCTTGGCACATGGTGAGTGATTATAAAAGTTTGCTAATTAAGGGCAATATGCCTGGCCTAGAGCTTCAGGAACCTCAGAACTTCCTAGACAATTGAGGGTAGGGAGACTCATGTGAATGCTGAGGCACCAAAAGAGGGACCTGAGAATCCACTCTGGGAGCTGTCATACATGTCCTTGGATTCTTCCCGGGGTGGGGGGGTGCGTAATAGAGAACCCTGGATTTAGAGCCATGGAACCTGGATTCGAATTCTAACTCTGCCACACATTATCACCATGACTTCGGGCAGGTCCTTCACCCTCCCAGGTCTCAATTTTCACACTGACAAAATGATGAGATTGAATTAATCTAGTAGAACCTCCTCTATTTTTCTTTTATGGCTCTTCATGATCTGGTGCCAACCTACCCTTGTTCCCTTGCTGCCCATACTCTACAACACAGCCAGACTGAACGTCTTCCAACACGACCTTCTCTCTCCCATCTCTGGGCCTTTGCAAATGCCACCTCCTCCATAAGCCTTGCCTGAGGAGCGCCTTGGGCCCCCAGTGCTCTCCCTCCCCCCTCCAAAAAAATGTATCTCCTATTTATTCATTTATACTTAAGTGCACACAGCTAGATTCACTTAGTAAACAATGAATCCCTGAAGTAGTAGCTTTATTCAAATTCACATTGCTTCTTTCATTGAGCTGCAACCAATCACTACAATTTACTTAATTATAACTTTGAATATAGAGAATTAGAATACAGGTGACCCCTGCAGGAGATTCATTACTCATACTAATTGGGACCCAGCTATGATCATATATGCAGTATTGTCTTTCCCTCTGATTAAATGTAAGCTCCTTAAGGACAGGAAATGGTCTCTTTTTTTTTTTAACTTTTTACTTATAGCACTTAGCACAGTACCTCATACATAGTAAGCACTTGATATCTCTAAGGTTACTGCTGGCTCCAAATCTATATGATTTGTGTGTGTGTGTGTGTTTACTGAAACTTCACCAGGATGCTAGAAACAACTCCAGCTAGAGCTACGAGTGTTAATACAGGTTCAACTTGCTCAACGGAGTAGATTGTTAAATTTTCAGTGTGAGCATTTACCCCTTGGAAATTGGCAAATTTTACATATTAGGACTTGATCTGTTTTGCTGATTGCCTAAACTTAAGAGAGTGATGGAGAAAATGCTAATAAATGCAAATTAAACTTCAAAGTGTATTGAGAGTACTCCCCCCAAAAAAAGCTGGTTGTTAAACATTTACCAGCTCCAACTTGCTCAAGAAAGAAGATTGTTAAATTTTCAGCGTGAGCATTTACACCTTGAAAACTGGCAAACTCCACATACTAGGGGCTTGATTTGTTTTTTTGATTGTCTAGACTTGAGAAAGTTATGGAGAAAATATTAATAAATTTGAATTAAACTTCAAAGAGTATTGGGAGTAGTTCTCCCCCCTTCCACCACCAGAAAGCTTGTTAAACATTTACCAGCACATGGTATAACATGGTAAAGTGACTTTCCCAAGATCAAACCACTAATATCAGAGCCAGGACACAAATACAGGTTGTCTGACTACAATACTAATGCTCTTTTCAGGAGGTCCAGGATAGCCCCTGCAGACAGATGAGGAAACTGAGGTTCACAGTAGTGAAATCACTCACCTAGTATCATAGAGGTAGGAAGCAGCAGAGTCAAAATTCCAAATGAAGTCTTCAGACTCCAAGCCTAGGGCTCTTTTCACCACTCCACATTGCCCTGTGAAGAAAGAACCACCTTATGCCATCTATGTAGAGGGCAGAAGAGGGGACAAAATGCTAACAAAATAACCAGCCCAGGGACAAATGGCTGCATCCTAAGGTCTTCACTCTACTTCAGCCTGGCTAGCTCCCAGGGTCCACACCTCCGTCTTCCCACCCAAACCCCCAGCACTGCTCCAATGTCATCTGCTTTCCTAATCAGGCCTTTCCTTATCCACCAGCTTCTAGTTCCAAAATACTATTTCCTTCTCTTTTTTTGTCTTTGTATCCCCAGAGCCTAGCATAGCATCTGGCACACAGTAGGCGCTTAATAAACATTTGTTGATTGACAACATAACTAGAACCAGAAGCCAATCGCTCAACCTCCCTAAAATCAGTTTCCTCATCTTCAAAATGGAATTCTGAAGATTTATATTCTCTGTTCTCATATTATATGTTTTAAGGCCCCTCTCAGTTCTGTGATTCTCCATTCTAAGAACCCTCCCAACTCTGACACCCTGTGTTCTAGGGGCCCTCGAAGCTCTGACATTTTCTGTCCTAAGTCCCCTTTTGGATCTAACATTCTATGTTCAAAGACCACCACTGACAAACCCCCAACTTTCTGTTCTAATATTTTCTGTTCTAGGGCCCCTTCTAATTCCAACGCTCAGTGATTCTCTAATTCCTTGGCAAGGGCTGGCTAAGCATGAGGGGCATGTGAGAAGGCAGCTGTCAGGGATGAGACTAGATTCCGGAATCCCAGACTGAAGTTCAGCCTCTGGATGCTATGGCAGCACTATTTTCTCTCTGCCAACTTCACATGGCTGTTATTGGACCACTGTGCATCCTAAAGCTCTTCTTCACGAGAGCGACCACGGCAGCAGAGCGCTCCACCGTGGAGTGTTAGGGCTGCTCAGGGCTTGGCATTTTGGTTTTTACGAGAGTCTTTAAGCTGGAATCTGCTGTCATGCTGGCTCTGTGCCAGGAGAGGATGAGGAGGGGGAGGCTGACAGAGGAACCCTCCCCTACAATGAGTCCCCCCAGAGGCCTGAGGTCACAGATGAGGGAGAAGGGGCCAGAGATCAGAGTTGCTTGGGCAGATTCCAAAGCCCAGCCTGAGCACCACTGGTGGAAAAGAAATGGGGGACAGAGTGGGGCTCCTCTATATATAATGGGGAGGCAAAGTGAAAAAAAATCCTAGGGAACAGAGAGGCATTTCTGCACATCCCCTTCCACACCTAGTCCAGAAGGTTCCCCCTAGCCTGCTGGGCCTCTACACAATCTCCTTCCCTCAGCCATTTGCTTTTTGGGGAGTAAATATCACATACCACAAAGATCCACATACTCAACTCTACCCACAGATAAGCAAAGTCAGAAAGACACGTATGTATACACAGAGGTTTACTGCCCATGCATGCACATACACACACACACACACACACACACACACACACACATTCAATGAAGAGACCCCATTGTCACACATGATTTTACCTGGAACCAGGCAATGGGCACATGTACAAATTCATGAGCAAAGTTCTAAATATACCCACCCACAAACAGAAGGACAAATGTTCTTATGTCCATGTGCCCTTACACACAGCTTCACACATAAAGATATTCCAAGTCCCAGAGGCCTACATTGGCATACACATACACTTGAGGTCACAGAAATATTATATTCACATAGACTCACAATCCCAAGATTCAATCAGGGCTTATCACTGCACAAAGAATCCTAAATATAAGGCTGGGAGGGAACTTAGAGGCTTTAGCATTTTACAGATGAGGAAACTGAGGCCTGAGGAGATGAAGCACCTTGCCCAAGAACACAGCAAGTGTCTGAAGTAGGATTCAAACTCAGGAGTCTCTGCCACCAATTCCTAAGCCCCATCCTCTCCCTCCCTTGTTTACAGGCACACCATACATATGTAGATATGGACATCAATGACACAGATACATGCAAACACACAGATGAGCATATAGACACACCCCAGCTTCCACTGTTGTCCTATATTTGTCAAGGCAAGGCAAAGAGAGGAGCTGTTCTTTCATTCAACAACTTTCCATGGTTACCCTTAGCTCCTCACTGCCTTTCCTAATTCCCTTACCTCTACTAGTCCCCCTCTCCATGAGGAGTTGTCCTTGCTGGCCTCCCAAAGACCAGGTCCTAATTATATGCCCTTCCTACTTTCATAAGTGAGAGGGAGGTTTAGGATGAGGAAAATGGGATAAATTCACAAGCCTTCTGCCTTCATTCATTCATTCAACCACCACTGACTAAGTAACAACTATACACTAAGGACCTGCGCTCTCTACTCCATGGGGAGATTGAACAAGAACACAAAGATTGAACAAGAAAATAATTCTTGCTCTCAATAAGCTCATAGCCTAATGCCACAGAACCTTAGAACATGAGATGTGAGAGCTACGTGGGTCCTTCATGGACTCAGGCTCATTAGAGAACATCTAGATTTCTCCCTTCAAGGGAAAGTGCAAGTAAATAATCACCCAGTAGGATGTGATCATTGCCATGAGTTTCTGATTGGCCAGAAGTCATCATATGTAGCCCTGACCTAGACCCACCCTGAGACTTCCCTACTATCTTCATTGCTACCATGTTTCTGAGTCCCAAACTCCATCAACCTCAGGGTACCTCATCTTGTGCCTGGGCTTCTGATTGATAAGCACCAGCCATATCAAGACCATACTCTGGACCATGGATGCTGATGTTCCCTGGCCATTCTCATGGCATATTCCCATACCTGAGTCCCTTTCTTGCTGCCTCAATCCCCCACTCCCTACACTTTCCACCTCTAGCTTTGAGAAGAGCCATCAAATCAATACCACCATTCCTGCCAATTTCCACCCCCTAGTCTTCCAATCACCATTCCTTCTGACTTCACTCTCCAAAACATTCCTCTCTGGTCACCATTCTTTTATAGGTTCTGTCTTCCCTTATTAGAATGGAAGCTCCTTGAGGCAGGGATTGTCTTACTTGCATGTGTATCTCCCACTCATAACACTGTGCATGTAGTGAGCACTTAATAATTTTTTTCAATCATTCATTTATTCAAAGATAACCAATAGAGGACCAGACATGATGTTAGGAGACCTGGGTTTGAATCTCTGCTCAGGTACTTATTGCCTGAGTGTTCATAGGTAGTTAAAAGGCTCCTTGCACGTGGAGTCAAGGCTGCTGGTTGAGGAAGCAGAGAAGTTGAATCTGGAGGGAAGGGGTCATGGCTAAAGTCTCCCTAATGGAGTGGTGGTCTGGGCTGATGACTTTCCCACCAGAAAAGGAGTCCTCAGGGCAGAGACCCTCAGGGCAGGGCCAGGCTGATGGTGAAGTAGAAAATCAGGAGTGAAAGCTGAGCTAGGAGTGAAGCCAGAACAGATGGAACCCTTCATTAGAATGACTTGCTTGGGGTCAGCAGCCCATCTTGAATCCTGAGGCACTGATGGGTTAAGTGATGTGACCAAATAATAGCTGTCTCGAATTCAGGACTTCCTGACTAGCCAGCTCTCTACCCATTATACCCCACTGAACTCTCCTAGGACATAAATGTGTCAGGTTATCATTAGATGAGAGAGCCAAGGGTTTTGTTGTTTTGAGCGGGACAGGGGGCAGGGAAGGATGCTTACCAAAGGACAAAGGTGGGAAAGATCACTTCCAGAGGGAGGCAATCAAGGTAAGTTCCATGGAGGAAGCAGCATTGGGGCTCAGCCTAGAAAGACGGACAGAATTTCAACAGGCAGAGATTAGCAGGGGGGGCAGGAGCAGGGATGGCACTCAGAGGAAGACAGACTGCTTTACAGCCCACATCTCTTTCCTCCAGGGGATGAAAGCAAAACAAATTTAAGGATTAAATCACACGGAGGTATAATCCCCCAGGGGAACATGGTTATGATGATGATACTGTACAGGAACTGGGTTAGGGCAAGAGAGGGGTGAGTACCATTTCAGCAGGGACTCATTAGGAGTCTTCCAGCCAGGAGAACATTACGGGGGCTTTGCAGGGGCCTGGTGACGGATGGCCACCACAGGGCAGGGACTCTCACCCTCACCCTTGGCAGTTTTCTTTGTACTGGGAGCAAGGGGGTAGGGGAGGGGGCATCGATGACATTGCAAAGGTCGACCTTTACAGGAACCCTGTGCTGGGGTAGAATTGAAGGAAAGTGGAGGAGAGAAAATGGGGGTGAGAAGGTGAGAAGGGGAGTCAGGCAAATTTAGAGAAATCAGAAAACACTGAAATCTCAGATCCTGGCTAGGAACTGTCGTTCCCTAAAGGAATTTCTCCAGGCCCCTGTGATCCCCAGACTGACAGGAAACCAGAACATTTACTAGTCCTAACTTTACAATAATGCCTCCCCCTGCCTCTTGATGTGGGTCTGACTCCTTGTGGAGGTTTTCTCCCTTCTGTCTCTCTGTCCTTTTTCTTTGTCTTTCTCTCTCTGCCTTTTCCCATGTCTCTGACTATCTTTGTCTGCGTATCTCCCTGGGTCGCTGTCACTCTGGCTCTCCAGAAGGGCTGATAACACGCCCAGTCTGAAGCATTGGGCCCTGACCTTGAACTGTACTCATGAAGTACACATATATGCAGGTGTACGCATCTCTGCATGGCTGTTTGAGTATGTGTGTCTTGTATGTGTCTGTACCCTTGTCTCTCCTCCTGGAGCTCTTAGAATCTCATCATTCAACATCATTTATGGGGGGGGGGGGCTTCACTGTTAGATCCCAAACCACTTCCATGTTTGTCAGCTCATTTGATCCTCATACCAACACTGTGAAGGGAGCAGGGCAAGGGGGAAAAATTTTTTTAAAGGAGACAGGGCAGGATTTACTCTCCCTGCCTTACTTAGAGAGGGGGCAGTAGATGCCCAGAGATGGGGAATGACCTGATCAGTGTCACAAAGCTGAGTTGTAGGCATCCTAACTGAGTACCATGCTCCCCAGACCTGCACCACCTCCTCCATTGCTATGGTAACAGTCAGGTAGCAATGATCAAAACAGAGGCTTGGGTCCTAGCCCTAACTTTAGTTCCATGAATCCCCTAAATGTGGTCTTGTAGAAAAAACTCTGGATTCAGAACCAGGAATCTTTAATTTGAACCCTAACTGGGCTACTCACTTCTTTTGTGACCTTGGACACGTTATTTACCCTGAGACTCAGTTTCTCCATCAGTAAAATAAAAACAGTAGACTACTGAGGTGGGAAACTTTCCATCTCAAGGTCACATGTGTCCCTCTAGGTCCTCAACTTCGTCTCTTTAACTGAATCATACTTTGTAGAATAAATCACCTTAATAAAAGGATTTGTTCTATGAAGTGTGGATTCAGTCAAAGAGCCCCACTTGAGAACCTAGCAGGCCACATGTGGCCTCGAGGTCAAAGGCTCCCCATCTCTGTATGGTCTCTAGGATCGCTTTGGGTTCCAAGTCCTATATCCAAGTCATGACCTTGGCCTACCCTACTTTAGGGAAACTATAGTTTCCTTGGGCTGAGAACCCCAGATTCTCTGGAATGAATATTTTCTGCATCCTTACCCTACTACAAAGATAAGCATAGACTCTACAGAATCTGCAGAATAGCTAAAGGGGTAGGGGAAGGGCCTCCAGACTAATGATTTTTCCTCAGGACTCAACCGAGTTTTGTTTCTTGTTTTCTCTTTTTTTTTTTTCCAGCCTGGAATATCATTTTAGAAAGAGTATTCTGCTAAGAGCACAGAACTGGGAGTCAAAGGACCAAGGTTCCTATCCTGACACTACGTGTATGACTTGGATTATTCTCTTTCTGAGTTTAGGACTCAGTTTCCTCATTTGCAAAAATAAAGAAGTTGGGCTAGATCATCTCTGAGGGTCCCTGCCAGCTCTAAATCCCATGGGGCGGGGAGGAAATCAGTGCTATGTTATCTCAGCTCTAAGTCCCCAGCCCAAAAGAATCCTCTGCCCCAGCTTTTGGGGGACTCGGGGGCTGCCCCCTCCCCACCCTGCACAGGAGAAGGGAAGCACCCGACTCTCTCACCATCCACTCTGGGGCCTCCCCATTTCTTCCTCCTTTTCATAGCCCTGTGCCTGCCCGCCCGCCGTTTGTAGTTATAGAGCTGGGCCTCCACAGAGTAATTTACTAGCAGAATCTCTCTCAGAATGCAGCTTGAAGCAGAGCTGTAAAAACAGCTGAGGGTGTAAATAATTCATGCAGACAATATGACTTTTTTATGTAAATTCGGTGCATTAACCCTCTATTATAATGATGGACGACAGATATGGGCGACGTTGCCTTGGTAAGAGCTAATGGATGGCCGCCATAAATTCACAGCACATTTTATTGTGTTGCTAGAAATTGTGCCTTCCGGCAAAGCTGTTTACTTTTATGTAAAACTCTAGGTTCCCTAAATATTACAAATATTTTACATCCGGCTCCTCAGCATTTGGGCGCAGGGCACAAATCAAGCTTTCTCCGTGTGAGTTGTAATTAAAGGTTTGTTGTTGTTTTTTTTTTTCCAGGGACAATTATCTCCAACTATAAAAAGAAATATTTTTCCTCCCTTTAGATATTCTTGTCATTGACTTATTAACAAATCCTTTGAAGAAGGAAGGACTCCGGAACCTATCTCCCAGTGTTGTGACGGTAGAACCTGCAGCCAAGCAGCTGGGCGGGAGGAGAGAGAATAGAGGGGCAAGGTCCTGGTAACTGACTTTTACGTCTGTTGTTGCTCATGCTTATTTACACATATAATATTCCTGCTGTCCCTCTCAGGCTCCCCACCCCCCTTCTTGTCTTTCATAGTCACAGTTATGGAAAAGAGTCAGAAGACCCAGGCCCATGATGACCTTGCCTCCCCCTTACTACATGGCCTCCATCAAGATGATCGCCCCTTCCGTGAGCCTCAGTTTCCTATCCTAATAAGGATGTTGGCTATTGGACTAAATGATCTCTGAGAACCTATCTAGCTCTAATAGTCCATACTCTCTGCTCTAATATGAGATATTTAAAAGTTCCTTTCCAGTTCTTTTGCAATGTTAATACTTTACCTTTTGAGGTCCCTTCCAACTTCAATATTTCTAAGCTCTATGTTTGAAAACTCCATTTTGTAATCTCTTTTAAATTTTATTTTAATTTTCAATTAACAAAAATCTAGTCTTCTTTTCAGCCCTAACATTAAATACTCTAACACCCTGTGCTCTGGAAGTCTTTGTTTTAGGTTCTAGCATTCTGTGTTCTAACCTTCTTTCCTACTGTAATCTTTTGGGTCCTAACATTCTCTCTTCTAAGATCCCTTCTAGACCTAACCTTCTGTGTCTTAATGTCCCTCCCAGCTTTCATATTCTCTATGCTTAATATGCCTTCCAGCTCTCAGTTTCCATTTGTTCTTTTCTAAGTTCTAATGTTCCATGCTCTGATTCCATCAGGATAATATTTTTTTTCCCACCTGCCTCATTGAGCAATCAGGTTCGTCCATGAAAGAATACAACCTGTCTCTTCTTCCAAAGGGTATCTCATCTTTCTCAGCTCTGGGTTACATCCTAGTTCTGGGGCAAAAGCTGTTTTCCCCTCCCAAGTCCCAACCCCTCCCTCCATAGCCCATAGCCCACAGCCCCAGGGACTAAAATCCCGTTTTTGTTCTTTTATGGATTCTTTTTAAATCCCCAGCCCTGGAAATGCCCTTTTCCCTTTCCTACCCCTCTCCGCAAGCCCACAACTCCCCACCCCCACCCCCTGCCAAGGCTGACAGTTGTCGGGGATACCGTCCAACTTCTGCCAGGGACCAAGGAGAGAGAAGTATGACAAGAGTCATTTGTCAGACATAATGCCGTGGCTTCTCCCGCATAGAGTCACACCAGCCTGTAATGAAAGGAGGCAGCTTCTGGAACAGCCAGCAGCTTTGAAAAGAACACTCATACTTGTTTATTGTTATCATTAATATTAATGGTGCATCCCGTAAATATTCACATAATTGGATTAATATCATTAAGAAAGGCTGAGATCTCAAAGCACTTCTAATTATACATTTCATTAGGTCTTTCAACCCTGTTGGATGGCCTGACTGACACCCTAAACCACACTGTTGTAGTGCATCTTTCAAACTGCACCCCCACCCCCCATGCTTTTATGTCTGTGGCTATCCAGAGCACGGGTATACGGTCCCAGATAAGAAGTTGGGACCCCTAGGTTCTAATCTTCACTCTGGCACTGGTTTCATGTGTGATTTGGGGCAAGTTACTCTCTTTCTCTGGGTCTCAGTATCCACATAAATATGATGGGGGATAGGGGTTGGTCTCGTGGGATTTTCTAAGGTCCTTTCCATCTCCGTTTCTCTGTGTTCTATGATTTTCGGAAGTTTCTTCCAGTTCTAAATCTATGATCCTATAATTTTCTCAGACCAAAGTAAAGCTCAGAAGGTAGCTGTCTAAATCCAATCTGAGGCTGGAGAGGGGGGGAAGGGGGGTAGAGAGGCAGAGCCAGGTGTATTCGCTCCCTCATTCAGATGCATCCTTCTCCTCTCGTGACAGACAGCATGATGCACTGATCAGAGCCCTTGATTTGGAGTTAGATGACCTGAGTTCCTCTCCTGGATCTCTACTCCTCACAATCTGTATGACTTTGGATGAGTCCCTTCTCTTCTCTGGAACTCAATCCCCTCCCCCCATTAATGTAAGGGAGTTGTACTCAGAAGCACAGTGGAGTGGAAAGGACATTGGGCCAGTTGGCAGAAGACTGCCTCTGAAGCCTTACTCTGACACTTACTCTTACCTTGGGTTAATTTGCTCTTTACTATCTCAGGGCCTCAATTTCCTTATCTGTAAAATGAGGCAGTGGGACTCCCCTGCAAGCGTTAAATCCTCTGATTTCCACTACTGTGACAGAAGTGGCTCCAAGTTGTATTTGAAGGTTTCCAACTGAGATAGCTCAAGTAGAAGAAACATTATATTTTCCCCAAAGGCCCTAATTTCCTGAAGAGTCAATAAAAGACACGTTGTGATAGAAGTGAGAAGGGGGAGGGTGCCACTTATTAAATAAAAGCAGAATGCAAAGAAAGACCTGTTAATGACATCACTCTTCTCACCAGCCTGTCAATTTCGGGCAGTAATAAGAGGATGGCTAACAGGTTAATTGCACATAAACTGATTTAATAAGAGGACTTATTTGACTTTGTAAGCCTTGGTGTCATTGTTCTCCGCTCTATCAGATGGGTTGGAGGGAGAAAGCCTCGTGGGGTACAGCCAAGGCCACTGGACCGAGAGAGTTCCAGGGTTCACATCTCCGCTCTGCCAGTTTATCGTAGGACCTTGGCCCCTCTGCGAAGCCTTATGTTACTCATCTGTAAAATGGGGGCTCTCCTCCCCATCCACAGAACCCACTCTACCGCCTCCCCACCGTTGTCATGAGGGTCAAGCAAGAAAATGGATAGAATCACAAAGTAAAGTGCTTTTGTTATGAATATTATTGGTAAGAGCGAGCGGAAGGCAGCGCTGGAGACCCAGGCTGAGACTCGGGGTATTGCCTTCCTCGGCTGAGCCTGCAGCACTGGCTGAGGTTTCTAAATTGGGACTTTCGGATTTTGCACCTTATTCTTGTGACATGCTTTACTGCCCCGAAGCCACTTTGCAAAATTCATCGCGGCTTTCACATGCTCTGCTGCTTCCTGGGACCAATTCAATCTTGAACAATAGCCGCGTGAGCACAGGAATGGGGGAATGGTACACTGGAGAGGCAGCGGGGCCCAGCTAGGCGGGGGTGCCTCCGTGACCCACGGCAGACAGCGACGAGCGCGCGGGGGGCGGCATGAAAAAACATGAGCTCGTCCTCTCCGCGCCCGCCAGCGCCACCGGGAAGATGAGCCCGGCTGGCCGGCCGGGCACAGAGGCGGCCAGCCGCTCCCTCCTCGGGGAGCTAGGAACAAAGCCCTCCCGAGAGGCGGCCGCCTTGTGTTCACACCGCCAGGGACGACCCGGTGATTTTAGAATCAGAACAAAGAATGCCCGAGTGGGAGGAGGGCTTAGAATGTAGAACACAGGATGTCAGGGCTGGGAGGGACCTTGGAACACAGAATGTCAGGGCTGGGAGGGCCCTTGGAACACAGAACGTCGGGGCTGGGAGGGCCCTTGGAACACGGGATGTCAGGGCTGGGAGGGACCTTGGAACACGGGATGTAAGGGCTGGGAGGGACCTTAGAACATAGAATGTCAAGGCTGGGAGGGCCCTTAGGACACAGGATGTCAGGGCTGGGAGGGACCTTGGAACACGGGATGTAAGGGCTGGGAGGGACCTTAGAACATAGAATGTCAGGGCTGGGAGGGCCCTTGGAACACAGAATGTCAGGGCTGGGAGGGACCTTAGAACATAGAATGTCAGGGCTGGGAGGGCCCTTGGAACACAGAATGTCAGGGCTGGGAGGGACCTTGGAACACAGAATGTCAGGGCTGGGAGGGACCTTGGAACACAGAATGTCAGGGCTGGGAGGGACCTTGGAACACAGAATGTCAGGGCTGGGAGGGACCTTGGAACACAGAATGTCAGGGCTGGGAGGGACCTTGGAACACGGGATGTAAGGGCTGGGAGGGACCTTAGGACACAGGATGTCAGGGCTGGGAGGGACCTTAGGACACAGGATGTCAGGGCTGGGAGGGCCCTTGGAACACAGAACGTCGGGGCTGGGAGGGCCCTTGGAACACGGGATGTCAGGGCTGGGAGGGACCTTGGAACACGGGAAGTAAGGGCTGGGAGGGACCTTAGAACATAGAATGTCAAGGCTGGGAGGGCCCTTAGGACACAGGATGTCAGGGCTGGGAGGGACCTTGGAACACAGAATGTCAGGGCTGGGAGGGACCTTGGAACACAGAATGTCAGGGCTGGGAGGGACCTTGGAACACAGAATGTCAGGGCTGGGAGGGACCTTGGAACACGGGATGTAAGGGCTGGGAGGGCCCTTAGGACACAGGATGTCAGGGCTGGGAGGGCCCTTGGAACACAGGATGTCAGGGCTGGGAGGGCCCTTGGAACAGAGAATGTCAGAACTGGGAGGAATCTTAGAACACAGGATATCAGAGCTGGGAGGGCCCTTGGAACAGAGAATGTCAGGGCTGAGAGGGACCTTGGAACACAATGTCAGGGCTGGGAGGGACCTTAGGACACAGGATGTCAGAGCTGGGAGGGCCCTTGGAACACAGAATGTCAGGGCTGGGAGGGACCTTGGAACACAGAATGTCAGGGCTGGGAGGGACCTTGGAACACAGGATGTCAGGGCTGGGAGGGCCCTTGGAACACAGGATGTCAGGGCTGGGAGGGCCCTTGGAACACAGGATGTCAGGGCTGGGAGGGCCCTTGGAACACAGGATGTCAGGGCTGGGAGGGCCCTTGGAACACAGGATGTCAGGGCTGGGAGGACCCTTGGAACACAGGATGTCAGGGCTGGGAGGGCCCTTAGGACACAGGATGTCAGGGCTGGGAGGGCCCTTAGGACACAGGATGTTGACGTCCTTGGAACACAAATATTAGAACAAAGTCTAGTGTCAAAGCTGGCAGGGAACTAAGAGTATGGATTATTAGGATAGAAGGGAAGAAGTATTTATTAAGACCCCACTATATGCCAGATATTATATCATTTAATCCCAACATCAACCTTGTTGTTAGGTACAATTTTCATCTCCATTTTACAGATAAGGAAACTGAGGCCTGCTATCTCAGCTTTCTTTATCCATTAGCAGAATTGATGCACCAGCAATCCAGGGAGTTTTGGGGACTGAGAGTGAGATCTATAAATTTTGTGGGTTGCCAAGAGCTAGAAGGTTCAGGTACCTGCTGACACCACTGCAGGTAGAGTCTGAAGTTCTGAATACAGACTTGCCCGAGGTCTCACAGCTAGTAAACAGCACAGCCAGGAATCAAACCTAGGTCATCAGAAGCCAAACCCAGGATTTTTTCTACCTGAGCCACCTGCATCAGGTGCCTTTTAGAGGCCTAACCTAGATTTCTGAGCCCTGAGGCTATCCTTGAGAGTTTTTGGACCCATCTCTGAAAGATATGAAATTTGATCTTCCAGGGGGCCTGCCCCACAGTCCTAAGAGCTGAGAGTACAGAGCCTGTAAGCTATGTCCCTTCATTTTCTCCTGCCAGGCATTTCACAGACACACACACACACACACACAAACACACACACACACACACACACACACACAGGCTCGCACACACTGTGATGTGGGTCAAATGCAACTGTCTGTTGGGGTGGGGGGAGGCCTGTCTGCAGTCCCTTGGAGCGTTCACATTTTTGCAGCTAGGGAAGGAAGTTGACATGTTAGCCAAGCTATGACGGTGTTTTGCATAAATGCTAATTTATTAATTACCATTTACGAAAAGATGCAATTAAAAAAGTTAAAATTTTTTGCTTCAGAATCAGTGAAGCAGGTGCCGCCCCCACCCCAGTCTGTCACAAATGGGTAGTCTAGCCAGGAAGCTGCCATGAACCCAATCCAATGCCCTCACCACTCACTTCAGGTCAGAAATCAGAGCACCTGAGAACCAATCTGGTTTGATGAACAGGTGCACGGCTGGGAAACAAGAAACCTGGGTTCAAATCCTACAGCAGCCCCTGGCCTGATGGGTAACTGTGGAAACGCCCTTTCCCCTCTTGGCCTCAGTTTCTCCCTTGTCAAATGAAAGTGGTAGACTAAATAATCTTTCTATTCATTAATTTATTGTTAGTTTTCAACATTCTCTTCCAAAGATTTTGAGTTCCAAATTTTCTCCCCATCTCTCCCCTCCCCTACCCCCGCTCCAAGACGGTATGCATTCTGACCACCCCTTTCGCTAATCTGTATAAATTAAATAATTTTTAAGGTGACTTTCAGCTTGTATGAGCTGGAGGTCAAGGACTGGGTTTCTCTCTTGTTTTGTATTTTCAGCGCTTGGCACCGTGGATATCATATAGTAAGTATTTAATAATGCATGTTCATTGATGATAAAAAGTTCAATCTCATAAAGGAGACAAAATCACAAATGCACATAATTGGTAGAATAGGAAAAGAACCATAAAGAAGTTCAAACAAAATGCGCAGATTGGGGGGAAAGGGGAGGAGGAGGAGGGAGAGGGGGAAGTCTCATGGAGGAGGTAGATTTTTTAACTGCCATAGGTGACTTGCCCAGGGTTACACAGTTAGTGTCTGAGGTAGAATTTGAATCCTCGACCACAGGACAGCTAGGTGGCACCATAGTGCACAGAGTACCAAGCCTGGAATCAGGAAGACCTGAGTTCAAATTCAACCTCAGAAACTTACTAGCTGTGTGACCCTGGGCAAGTCAGTTAACACCAATTGTCTCATTTTCCTCATCTATAAAATGAACTAGAGAAGTAAATGGCAAACCATTCCAGTATCTTTGCCAAGAAAACTCAAAAACTGGGTCAAGAAGAGTTGGATGCAACTGAAACATGACTAAACAAGACTTATTGACTCCAAGGCCTGTTGTCTTTCCACTTCACCATCTAGCTACCTTCTTGGACAGGAATCCAGAAGACCTAAGTTCAAATTCAGCCTGACACTAACTATTTGATCCTGGCCAAGTCACCTAACCTCTGCTCTTCAACTGTGAAATAGGGATTATAATAATAACACCTATCTCCCAGGATTGTTGTAAGGATCAAATGAGATATTTCTAAAGCACTTAGTATGGGACCTGACACATAGTAGGCTCTTATTAAATGTTTAGTTTCTTCCTAATATTCTATGGTCAGTGATTCTTTCCCCCTGACACCTCCACCACCACCATCTCAGCCCCCCAGAGAGAGCCCAGAACAGCAAGAGCCTAAGGAAGAGCAGGACTGTGCTGAGGTCACCCGTCCATGATGGCTGACGTTTCTGATTGTCCACAGTCTGATTTCCTCTTAGCTCACAGCCTTAGTTCCATTCTGTTCAACAGAATTGAGGGCTAGGGGAGGCTCAGGGGGCTTGTGTCCTTCAGTAAAATGTGCTGTAGGAACCAGTCACCCCTGGTGAGGGGGGTGGGGAGGAATTGCCAGAGGAAGTAGAGGGTCCTTGGGTCTGGGGAGGGGCTCACGAGAACTTTGGGGGCTCTGAAGTCGTCAGAAGGGAGCAGTGGGTCCTCACAGTGACCAAAGCTCCCTTTGTCCCAAAGGTCAGGAGCACCCAGCCAGCTGTGGGGGAGTTCCGCTTCCCCCCTCCCCCAGCCCACGGCCCAGATGTGCGTGTTTGCACAGCCGATCGGGTATACTGAGGGGGCCTTGTTAAGCAGGATGAAAGCGGGGCTTGTGGACCGGCTGTCAGCCTCCTCCCCACACCCCCATCCCTGGCCCGCCCGACTCCATGACACACATCCAGGAATGCTGCTGCCACTGGATGGATGGAAACCTGCTCCCTCGGGCTCTCTGACTTTTCCTTTCATTACAGCAGCTTCTCCCTTCCATGGGATCCCCATTTTACTGATCAGAAAAGTGAGTCCCAGAAAAATTAAGTGGTTTGCCCAAAATCACTCAGCTAGTAGTGTCTGATATAAGATTCAGACCTAGGTCTTTCTGGCACCAAATATAGAGGAAGAAATAGAATAATGCATCCATAAAATCAAGTTAAAGAGCATCTAGTCCCAGTGCTAAAACTAGGGCAGGGCAACTGGTACTTTGCCCCAAGACCAAAATTTTAAAAGGCATCAACATCGTTGCCCCAAGAGCTCTTCCTTCTCTACCCTACAGTAGTAGTACCCCATATTCTACCTTCCCTTCCCATACATTAAAAGTGTCACTGGGTCCCAGACACACTTTTCCTCTCCCTTCCCAATATGGAGCCACATCCCAAGGGAGTCTACCTCACCTCACTTACCACTTGTCCCAGGTGTAGCCATGTCTATTTGTATCATTTTACAGAGGAGGAAACTAAAATCCAGAGAGGGGATGGAGTTGACCCAAAAATACATATCAAGTGAAGACGCTGAAGGAGAATTTGAACACAGACCTTATGACTACCAGTAAGTTCCTTTTGGAAATATATTACATGAGCCATGGCCTACAGTTGAAAACACAAAGAAAAAGATGTGGGCTTAATGTACCAAATAAGAATAAGAAAAATAATAACATCGACTACAGCCAGAATTGAATTAGATTTTACATCTATAAATAACTTTCCCTACAGCTGTCTTGTGAGGCCTATAGAATCAGTAATATTTGCCCATATCAGAGATGAAGAAACTGATGTTCAGAGATGTCTGACTTACTTATTCAGTGTCACTTGGCTAAGGTGCCAAAGCTAGGATCAGAATTCTAGTCTCTGGGCTCCCAGGTCAGAGCTCTATCCACAGCATCACACTGAACTTAACATAATGATAATAATAGCACTTTAACATGATGATTCTCACAACAAACCTGTGAGGTAGTTGCTATTATTATCCCCATTTGACAGATGGGGAAACTGAGGCAGAGATTTGTTGAGTGACTTACTCAGGGTCACAGAGCTAATAAATATCTGAGGCAGGATTCAAACTTGGTTCTTCCTAACTCCAGATCCAGAGCTCTATCTACCGTACCACTCATCTGCCTCAGTAATTAGAACTTTCCAAAGATGTTAGGGAAGTAACGAGCTTCCTGTCACTAGAAGTGTTTCAGCAAAGACTGGGTGACTCTGTAAGGGACACTGTAGAAACAGGTCCTCTGAAAAACTGATGGAGAGGGAAGGTGTAAATTAGAGGTCTCTGAAGACTCTTCCTTGAATGAAAAATGCCCCTTCTCACTAGATATAGTCCATGAGTGATGGCTATAGGCCCAATCCAACATGCTGTCAGTATCCCTGGTCCACCATTCTCTCCCTGCTCTTCCAATGATGAGAGAGATAAGGGAAGCTGAATGGGTCCTGGCCAATGTGACCTGGGTTTCCTCTAAGCCTTGGCCTGTCTGCCTCAGGTAGTAGGAAGCAGGGCTGGGGTTGAGCTCTTGAGTCTGCAGACATGGTCTTGCCTTAATGCCAGCACAATAACAGTTCCCATTTCTAGAGTCCTTTAAAGTTTACAAAGTGCTTTGTGCCCAACCACCCAGTGAAGGAAGGAATACAGATTTGTGGAATATTACAAAGAACATTAGACAGAATGAGACATATTTTTTGGACATGGCCAATGAGGGAATTCGCTTTGCTTGACTATTCATGTTGGTTTATGAGGGTTTTATTTTACTTTGCCTTGCTTTGCTTTTTCCAGTAGGAAGTAGGGAGATAGGAAACAAAGGAAATAGATTTTTGTTTCAATTTTAAATTAAATTAAATTTTAAAAAACAATAGATTTTTATTTCTATTAAAAATTGAATTAAACAAATATAAATGTGGGGGAAAAACAAGAGGTATCTTTAAAAAAAAAAAAAAAGGAAAAAACAAAAAAATAGCACAAGACGCAGCCAGGAGACCTAGGTTCAGATCCTGGTTAGGACCCTTGCTACCTACCAGACCCAGAAGGAGTCACTTTGTCAGTCTGACACTCTACAGAGAAGTTACAAAAAGGTGGAGACATTCTTATATTACCTAACTCCAAGGGGAAAGAGAAGTACTTTGTAAAAACTTAGAGCTCTAAAGAAATTAAAATTATTTTTATAGATGAGGAAACAGAGGCCCAGATCATAAATCTAGAGCTGGAAAAAACCTCAGAGGCCACCCAATCCACCACCTTCCTTTTATAAAGGAGAAAATCAGGGGCTAGAAAGATGAAGTAATTTGCCCAAGGTGCTAAATGGAATACGTAAGTGGCTGTCTGGGAATTGAACCAGATCCTCTGATTCCAGATCTAGCACACCCTTCCACTGAACAACATTGCCTTGAATGGGATGGAAAGTGATTTGCCAAAGGTTATACAGCTTGTAAACACTGGATCTAGGATGTGACTTCAGTTCTCCCAGTTTCCAAGGCCAGTGCACTCGCCTGGCCTCCTGGCCCTCTTTGACCAACCATGCCTACCCAGTCTTCTGCAACTCCACCTCCCACCTTGGCTATAAGACTCACCTCAGAAGTGGATATATAAACTTTCTTCTCTTACTGAAGAAGGATCTCCTGAAAATACACACCTATAGAAATGGACCAAGGTATTGAAGGAGGGCTCAGAGGGGCTCACAGCGACAGATTCAGTTCAAGTTGCTGCTGATTAAACACTTGCTATATTCAGGGCTTTCAGTTCCTTCAGTGTTAGGGCCGTACATATGAAAGCTAACACAGTCTCTGCTCTCCAGGAGCTTACTTACCTTCTACTGGGGAATACATCAGACATACACACAAGTATGATATAATTGTGGAGTGTGATGGGGGGGTAAAGTATTCTAGAGAATGGAAGGCTTCATGGAGTCTTCTGACCTGAACCTTGAAGGAAGGGATATTTCTACAAATAGAAATGAGATGTTAGGAGGAGGAAGTACTAGTATACCTTCCCTCCCTTTCTAAGACTGATGAATAGCTCCTCAAAATCCCAAACCAAAAGTCATCATCTCCAGGAAGTCTTCTCTGATCTCAATCCTCCCCTCCCCTCCCCTACTTCCCATTCAGACCTCACTTAGTCTCTGCTTCATCATTCTCTCGTGCATGTATCCTTTAATACTACATATCATAGCTATGTTGGTGTCCTGTTCCTCTTCTGGACTGTGAGCTACACGAAGGACTGGGCAGACATACACAGTACTAGATACATAGAAGGTTCAAATATGTTTGTTGTCGTTGACTTCCTGGAGTGAGGGGAAGGGAGGGAGGTGGGGAAGATGACCTGTGACTGCACGGAAAAGAAGAACTTGGCTAGGAAACAGTGAATCCGCTCTATTGGACTGGGACAAAGTGTGCATGGCATATAGGGTCTAGAAAGGTAGTTTGGAGCCAGAATGTAGAGAGCCTGGAATGACAGGTTATCTTAGAAATGGCAGGGAGCCACTGATGGTTGTTTTGTGCTTTAAGCATGTGAGTAAAATGACCAGAGGCACTATGCTTAAGGAATCAATCAAAATTTATGAATTACCCACTATGTGCCAGGTCCTGTGCCAAACACTAAACCCAACAGTTCTCTGTTCCTCCACATTTGTCTGTCTCATTTTATCTTTTCCTTTCATTCCCCAGTAGTTTTTTTTTATCTAAACATATCTCTGGTAGATTAAGAAAAACGTTTGCTGATATCTGCTAAATTTGAATGAAAATTTGATTCATATATGAATTGTTCCTTCTCCCAACTTCTTTTCTTTTTTTTTGTTAATGGCACCATCATCTTCCCAGTCACCAAGTTCTTAACCTTGGAGTTGTGTCTGGAGTCATCTCTGAGTCCCCCTCTCCCTTATCCCCGATGCCCAATCCTACATCAAGTCCTGTCCGGTCCATTTTTACCTCTCCGTTCCACTCACTCCACTGCCAAGGCCAGCAGCCTAGTTCATCATCTCTCCCCTGGCCTATTATAATGTCTCCCTGCTTTAGGAGTGTGCTGGAACCAGAACTCACCAGCTTGTTAAATTTTTAGTGAGCATTTAAGAAGCAAACACTCACTATAAATCAGGATTTATTGATTTATTGTTTTATTTATTGGCTGATTTATTGTTTTGTTGAATGTCTAGAAGTGTGTGCATACATTTTCCCTTGAAGAACCTGGTTGTTAAACATTTACCAACATATCCCTGCCCTACTTCTAGTCATTCTCCTTGCCAATACATCTTCCACAACAATCGCCAAAATAATCTTCCAAGCCACAGGCAGAACCATATTACTCCCTTGCCCAGGGACCTTCAGCAGTTCCCTATTGCCTCTAGGTTAAGAGGTAAACTCTTCAGCCTGGCCTTTAAGTCCCTCCCCAATATGGTTTCAAGCTAACATCCCAGCCTGTGCCAGCCAAACTGAACTGCTATCTATTCCCTGAATTCATCCTGACATATTCCTCTTTCACACATTTGCACATATTCTCCTCACCCCATACCCAGAATTATTTTTATTACTGCCTGTAGCAATCCTTCCCCATACCCCTTCCCATTTCTGCCTGTTGTAGTCCTTCTTTTACTGTAAGGCACAGCTCAGAAGCCAATTCCTCCATGAAGTCTTCCATGATCTTCTCCTCCCATAATGATGAACTTTGATGATCTTTGAGAACAAAGGACAAACAACGTCCTCTCTCATTTTTCCTAGAGTAGTTTGTCTCAGCCTTTCTTTTGCTCCCCTCATGTAGCCTATCTTATAGGAGTGATAATTACCTATGTACATACATTTTCCACTTCCTCCTAGTAGAATATTAATTCTTTGATGGCAGGGACTTTCGGGGTTTTTTTAATCTTTGTGTCCCTAGCACCAAGGACAGTGCCTCGGACGTAGTCCTTTAAAAACAAAATTTGTTGAAATGAACTGAACTAAGTAGGAAGTAAAGAAGTGATCAATCTCTTGGAGGATGGAGCTTTTAATTTCATTTGTTTCTGACCTGCCCAAGGGATAAAGAACCCTCCCTGTATTAAAGCAGGCCAGACAGCTGTTGTTCAGGGAAAATGAGGGAAGGTTTTAGTTATGCTGCCCTAGAGAGAGCACTTAATTTGAAGTCAAGAGAGCTGAGTTTGGGTCCCAGCTCTGCCACTTACTAGCTGTGCAACCTTGAATGAATCACCTTACCCTTCCAAGCCTCAGTTTCTTCATTTGTCAAAATAAGAACAAATACACTTGCAATGTCTTCTTGAAAAAGCCATTATAGGAACCACTCAAAATGTAGGTAAATACAGTGTTTCTTAAACATAATTAGCTATCTAAATGCTAGACAATACTATTTTCTGCCCATTAACATTCTCTTCCGATGATCCTGAGCTCTAGAAGGCAAGGCCATGGGAGCAAAGACTCTGGAATATTTTGCCAAGGCACAAAGTCTTCAGTGAGAAGCAGCCTAACTAAACTAGGTGATGTTCATGGCCAGAAACCACCAGAGATGTATTTTGGCCACAGCTGCTGATAAAGGGCATCTCTCTAACTAAGCAGGAAGATAGATGGTGCAGTGGATATAGCACTAGTCCTGGAATCAGGAAGATCTGAGTTCAAATCTGCCCCCAGATACTTGATAGCTAGTGACTAAGCAAGTCGCTTAACCCCTACTTGCCTCAGTCCCTCTTCTGTAAAATGGGGACACACTGGAGAAGGAAATGGCAAGCCACTGTACCATCTTTGCCAAGACAACCCCATGAACAAATTCCATGGGGGTCCACAGAGTCAGATACTGAACAGTATCTACTAAGATATGAAAGAGCTGAGCTCCGTCAGGAAGGAATGAGTTCCTATCTCTTCTTTCAGTTAAGTTCACAAATCTGTAGGAAACTGGGCTTGAAGTCAGGAGAATCTGGGTTCAGCTCACTGGCTGCTAAAGGCATAGGCAAGTCTGCACCAAGTCTAAACCACAAGTACCTCCTCTGACGGAAGATAACACTACCTGTAATATTTACCTCACAGAGTGGCTGGGAGGATCAAATGAGCTCATGATGCCAAAAACTCATGTAAAGGTATGATGTTCTTATGAAGCAGTTTGTTAGGGGCCTCAGAGGTAGAGGGGCGAGAGGAGCCATTCTCTTTCTAAACTAGAGGCCTGAGATGACGCAAACCCCCCCCCCCCCCCCCCACACACACACACACAGTGCCAGGACCCAAGCAGAACCCTACCCCACCAGCCAGCCGGAAGCTGGAGCCCCCTCACCACCGCTCTGGAATCAGAGTCCTCTAGGCAAGGCAGGACCCAGTTCTTCCTCAGCCCCAGCCCCTTAAGCCTCAAGTTCCCCCACCCTGGGCGGGCCATGAATCCACTTCTCCGTTTAATACCCTAAGTAGTGCACTCTGCATATGAGAAACCGCAGTGTTATCAGAAAGCATTTCAAAAACATATGTTTCGCCGAAATGTGTTGACAACTGCAGAAGCCAAGTTTTTGTGAAGTCTCAGGAGTTTAGCCATGACAAGCAGTATTAATGAATGGAATTAATTAAAAAGCATTTCCAGATGAAGAGGGGTCTGCGGCGGCCCGCGCGGCTCCATACACTGGGGGGAGAGAGGGGAGCTGCATTATCATGCAGCCATTTGTAAGCGGAGGGTTTGCCTTCTGAGATCCCCCACCTCGGCCCGGGCAGCGCTGGCAGCAAGCCCTGCCATTCCTCCTCCCGGTGGGCGAGTGGGCTAGAAGCGGGAGACTGGGGGAAGGGTTGGAGAGGAAGGGGGCCTAAGAGGAGTGGGATGGGACAAAGCCTCAGCAGCCGGGAAGAGGGGCGGTGGGGTGCTGCAGACAAGGAGCCTCAGAGCCTCCTCTGCCACCTCCCTCCCCAGCCCTTCGGGGTGCAGGGCCAGGTCCCGCTCCGCCCCTCCTGTCCCCTGCCCTCCCTGCTTCAGTCCCCCAAATCCCCCTCCAGGTCTTTCCCACTCTATTTCATGTCCTCCTCTCCAGGTCTCCTTTCCCTGTCCAGTCTCCTTTCTTCCTCCTCCCCTCTCCCCACTTCTTTCCCCATTCCTTCCAGTTCCTCGCTCCATTCCCGTCCCAGCCCCGCCCTCCCTCCTGCAGCTCCTCTCCTTCCAACCCCAGTCCACCCCATCTCTCCACTGGCTCCTCTCTCGGTCCACTCCTCTTCCGCCTCCAGTGGCCCTCCCGGCTCCACTATCCCTCCCTTCTCTCAGTTCTCCTCTCCAGATGCCCCGACGTCTCTGCCTTTGTCAAGGCCCGCACCTCAGTCCGGGCAGAACAGCTTTCCCGCACCACCAATCCATGAACCCCTGAGTTAGTTCAGTTAGTTCACTGAAGGGACTTGGGGTTGGGAAAGGGAGACTGCTACAGAAGTACAGAGAGACTAAAGGCAAGGTCGGGGCAGACAGGGGGACAAAGAAGCAGGGAGAGAGGCTGGGCCCTGATGTCAAAGGGAAAGAAGGAAGAAACAAAGGGGGCAGGAAGAGGAGGCTGAGCTAAGCCGCCCCTTCGGTCTGCAATCTTTTCCTGAGAGTGACCCAAGCCGGTTCCAGCGACCTGGGCAGGGTCTTCACCCAGGTAACACTGGATCAGGGCACTGGTTTTCCTGGGACTGTAGGAACCCAGCGCACCAGCATACTAGGGCTAAGGGCTGCTAGGGAAAGGAGGTACTGGTTTTCTCCTGCCTCATCATGAACAGTCCTCTCCCCTTTTTCTGGCCTCTTGTGTTTTTCTCCTCTTTCTCTTCTCCTCAATTTCTTTCTGATGGCTCCTATTCTCTCTACTTCTCTTCTCTTTCTCCCAATGCCCATTCCTTGGAGCTGCAGAAGAAAGAAAGAAAAAAAGAAAGGAAGGAAGGAAGAAAGGAAGGAAGGAAGGAAGGAAGGAAGGAAGGAAGGAAGGAAGGAAGGAAGGAAGGAAGGAAGGGAGGGAGGGAGGGAGGGAGGGAGGGAGGGAGAGAGAAAGGACCCTGTACTGCGAATGAGAAAAGCCTGACTCTAGTCCCCACCAGCCACTACAGTAACTCTTTGTGACCTTGGACTTTCTCTAGACCTTAGTGTCCACATATGTAAAATGAGGCTCAGAATCAAATGGTCTTCAAAGCCCCTTACCACCCTAACATTCTCTAGTCTGACATTATATTATAATAATAATAGCCCACATTTATGTATTGATTTAAGTTTTTACAAAGCACTTTCTGTATTCCAAGGGCCCTTCCATCGGTAACATTTTATGACCGATAAAATCCCTTTAAATTTGAAGTCTATATTATTTTTATTCTAATTTTTTAAAGCACAGAGTTTTTCAATTCCAAATTCTCTCACTTCCCCTACCCTCTACTTCACCCATTGAGAAGTCTTTTTTTTTTTAAAAAAAACCATTACAAATATGTAGTCATGCAAAACAAATTTCTACATTGGACAGTATATAATCTAAGGGTCCTCTACATCAAGTATTTATGTTCCAAGTCCCTTCTAGATCTAACATTTCATAATTCAAAGTTTCTTTAAGTCTGACATTATATGTTCTGAGGTTCATCCTAAGTCAAACATTCAAGCTACTAAAGTCCCTTCCAGTTGTAATAATAATTGTTCTAATAATAATAATAATATTCTACACTTTATAATACTATAATAATACTATAACTCTATAATAATAATGTTCTAAAAATAATCTGTTCTAATAATGTCCCTCCCAACTCTGATACTGTATATTCTCACCATTTTATATTTTATTATATCATTTTATATTTTAAGATCTTTCTAACTCTCACATTTTATCATCTCAAAGACCATGCAGCTCAAACTTTCTCTGTTCTAAGGGTACTTCCAGCTCAAACATTCTAGGTTCCAGCCTTAGCCAGTGCTACACTTTAAGAGAAGGGACCTCCCCCACATCACGATGAGCAGGGGGTAAAGAGAAAGTTATGCCTTCCTGGGAAGTTTCCAATAGTTCCACCTGACTTCTGATGGAAGAGCCACCATTGCCACCTCCAATAGCTCACCAGACCACCAATTAACAGAAAGAGGAACTTCTCTCCCCAAAAGGAGGATAGGGTGCCTGATGGAGCAGGAAGGGTCTCTATGAATCAGTCTTGTTCAATGCTAGTTCTCTGCTGTAGATATTGCTATTTGGAGGGGTAGCTTACAACCCTAATGGGACCACTGCTGCAGGATGTTCATTAGAAACGGCAATCCTGTTACTCAGCCTCTTCCTTCAGCCCCCACACATCAATATTTAATTTAATTACCCATGTTGTGGTGCAAGTCACATCTGATTTAGGGGATAACCACACTTATTTAGTAATGAGAGATAGCATGCCCCAACTGTCACCTCTCTCACTGGGAGTCAGCGAAGGGACTCATAGAATGTCAGGGCACAGAGAGACCTTAGAAAACAGAACATAGAATTGTCAAAGCATAAGAGTCCTTAGAACATAGAATGTCAGAGATGGAAGGGACCTTACAACAGAGAATGTCAGAACTGAGAAGAGACCTAAGAGCATAGATTGTCAGAACTGAAAGGTACTTCAGGAATCATCATTTCATCCAGCCCATTCCTTTTACTGTTGAGGAACCTGAGATCCAGACAAGGAATATGAGTTGCCAAAGGTTACACAAAAAGTTAGCAGCATATCTGGGGTCTTTCAACTCCTACTCCAATGTGCATTCTAATATTATATTTACATGTTTTCATATTTACATATATACAGGTATATACATGCATATACATATATGGATATATACAGGGACTCTTTAGGATGCCAGTGGCACCCACTTGCAAAAAATTCCCAAAACAGTCATGGAGGATCCTTAGTCTAAACTCATTTTACAGAGGAGAAAGTCAATGCCCAGAGAAGGGAAGGCACCTACTCAAGGTCACACAGACAGTGGCCTAAATGGGTCTCCTGAATCCCTGGTTATCAGTCAATGTTCAAGTTTCAAATAGTGCCAAAGAAAGAAAGAAAAACTCCACTCCTCCACTCCCCAGGGGCTTCCAAAGGATAGCGGTCTGGGGGAAAGCCCCAGGGAGAGACACTTAAACCTGTAGTTCTCTACAAGGGATCAGGAAGGTAGGGTCTGATGTCAGTTGGGGTTCTCTGGGCTGGGTTCCTATAGCCTTAATGAATGAAATAAGATGACATCTCCACTTTTGTTTCTATCCAGGATGAATAATTTACATGTCTCATCAGTGTCTCCTTCATCCTAGAGGGACTGAATGGATATAAGTGGGGGAGGAATTCAAGCTGATGGGTTGTAAGAGGTCCTTTGTCCCTGTGCAATGCTTCCATGTGTCATTTTCTCTGTGTGTGTCCTCAGCACAGTAACTTACATTAGTTTTCAAACTTGAGCAGATCTTCAACCCCCTACACTTATGCCCTACCCTCTTCACACTTTTATAGCCCATGTGATCCATGTCTATATTTTATGTGATCCACGTCTATGTTCTCTTGGAGATTGTAAAAATAACAGAATGTTAGAGAAGAGACCTCAAAGACTCATATCTACCTAAGAATTCCCCTGCCAAAAATCTGACAAGAAGTCATCCAGTCTTTTCTTGAAGACCTCCACTGAGAAGGATCCACTACCCCCAAAATAGACCATTCCACTTCAGGATAAGCTCTCCTTGTTAGGAAGTTTTCCAGCCTTCAATTTTAACTTTGCCTCTTTATGATTTCCACTACTTCCTTCTAGAACCAAGCAGAGCATATCCAATAGTTCTTCCATGTGACAGTCCTTCCAAATGGATCAATTCAATTTCTTCCAATTCAACATTTATTAAGCAGCTACTATTTGCAAAACATAAATACTTAAATATAGCTATTATGTGCATCATAAATTCTCTCTTCTCCAGGCTGAACATCCCCTGTTCCTTCAAGATAGCTTCATATGAAATGACATCAAGACTCTTTGACATTTTGGTCCCCTCCTCTGGGCACTGGCCAACTTATCCTCTCAAAAAATATGGCACCCAAAACAAAAAGAAACTATCCAAACAGGATCTACTCAATGTACTGAAGACTTCCCTAGAATTCTTTTAGGATTTCATGTCCATCTGCTACTTCACATTATTGTTTGGATAGACTAGGAGGTTCTTGAGGACAGGAACTGTTTCATTTTGCTCTTTGGATGTCCAGTGCCTAGCACATAATAAGCACTTAGTAAATGCTTGTTGATTGATTGATGGATTACATGACCTGTCTACCACAAAATCATAGAATCTCAGAGTTAGGAACCTCAGAAGCCATCAAATCCAATCTATACCTAAGCAGGATACCACCATTACAGCATCTCTAGCCAATGATCACTAACTTTTCTTGAAGTACTCCTTTGATGGAAGCAACTCACTACCTCTTGACAAAGCCCATTCCACTTCAGGAGAGCTTCACTTGTCCAAAAGTTTTTTCTCGAACCAGACCAAAAACATGTTTCCCTGTAACTTCCCCCTTCTCTTCCTAGTTCTGCTCCCTCAACCCAAGCAGAAAACCTCTCTTGCACATGATAACCCTTCAGATGTCTGAAGATATGATGTCTCTTCTCCAGGCTAACCATCCCTCCATCTTTCAATCAGTCCTCATATGACGTGGTCACCATCTTACTCATATAGAACTGAGCCAGGGAGAACCATGGCTGTGGGTTAAAAGCAAATTGGACTATGGACATACAGAAACTTTAGCCTCAATCTCAGTATGCCCTAAACTTATGTCTTGCCCTTCCTCAGGTGCTTGCTGCCATAGCCCTCCTTGAGATGCTAGAAAACAGAGAGGACTCATAGAACATAGAATATATAAGTTTGAAGGAACCATAAAACATCAGATAACTTAGGACATAAAATTCTGAACTAAAAGAGATCTTAGACTATTAAACATGAAGTTTCAGAATTAGATGAGATCTTAGAACACTGAGCATAGACTATCAGAGCTAGAATAGACCCTAGAACATAGAACATGGAATATAGGACATAGAATATCAATTAGAAGGGATTTTAGAAAACTGAAGATAGACTGTTAGAGCTAGAAGAGACCTTAGAACATAGGAGAGCTAGAAAAGATTTTAGAACATTGAGCATAGACCATCAGAGCTAGAAGGGACCTTCATACATAGGATGGGATCCAATTTGTCAAGATCCTTCTTAAAATGGGATGGTCAGAATGGAGCACAATAGTACAGACATGGTCTGACCAGGGCAGTGTACAGCAAAACTGTCACCCCTCATTCTAGATCAGTAAATTAACTCTTCTGGCGGTAAATTAAAACTCCTATATCACCCTGTTAACTAGAACTGAGGAAATATATACCCTTTGTCCAAGGGCTAGCCTAGCTGGGTGCAAAGGGACTCATTAGCAAAGACCATTTCCTAAGGCATAAAGGGATCAGGAGCCATAGCAATGGCTGGAGCTCCCACCCTGATGAAATCCCATATCTTTGAAGAAGTAACTGCAGTTCATTTACAGCACTTTACAAAGCACCTTCCTCCCAGCATCCCTGTGAAGTAGATTCTGCAAATGTTGAAATCCCCATTTAAAACATGAGAAAACTGAAGCTCAGAGGAAATGATCTGCCCAGAGTCATACAACTAATAAGTAGAAGAAGTCAACCTCAAACACCGGTGCCCTGTCCCCAAGTCCAAGACTCTTTCCATTGTGCCAGGGTAAGATGTGCCTTGTGACATCCACAAGGTACCCATGGGCACAAACACCTAACTCACATGGCAGGAGGAGGTGTTGATAAACAAGTGTAGCTGATCCTCCTAGCCTTTGGACTGAGCAGACTCATGGCACAGAGAAGTTGACTCTTGGTCAGCTCAATCCTTGATTTTCATGAAGATAGAGTGACAAGCTGCCAGGGTAGAGAGTGATGCAATGGAACTCAACCCAATCGTGCAGCACAGAATATTTGCTGTCATCCACCTGCAGTCCCACATCTGTTCACAGTGATGTTCATTTGCAGAGTAACATATGTCTGTAACAGCATCTGTCCACAGAATGAGGTCTATCTACAGTGTAGACTCTTTCTTCAGTGTGATTTCTGTCTTCAGGGCAACATCTGTCCACATGGTGGCTTCTGTTTGTCGTGTGACATCTTTCTGCAGGGAGAATATCCACCCTTGGAGATGTCTGTCTTCAGAAGGATGTCCATCCACATTGTGACATCTGTCCACAGGGGAACATCTGTCTACAGTATGACATCTGTCTGCAAGGGAACATGTGTCCACAAGGTATGACATCTGTCTACAGGGAAACATCTGTCTGGAGTGTGACAACTATCTGTTAGGGGTTATCTGTCTTCAGAATGTCTTCTATAAGCAGTGTGACATCTGTTGGGGGGGAGAGGGGAAGAGTCTGCCCCCAGTGAAGTCTGTCAACAGAGGAATGTCCGTCCTTAGTACGATATCTGTGCCCAGGGGAAAATCCATCCAGAGCACTCTGCTTGTCCCTTGTGTGACTTTCCTCCTGGCAGCAGTATTTTGCTTAGGTTTCTGCTAGTCTCAAGAGGATCCCTGAAGCAGGATGTGACCTCCTGCAAACCAGATGTTTGTACCTGAGGCCAGACACATCTGCTTCTTCCACTGTGCAAGTAAAGGCATAGGGAGGCCCAGGAAAAGGGGGAAGGAGAGGGCAGGTGCATGTCTCTTGCCTGTAAGAAGGTTGCTGCCCGTACATCTGAAGCATCCAGTCATAGCAGCGGCCTCCAGGCTGTCTGGAACCCAGCCAAAGGTGTCTCTTTGATCTCTGCGCCTGCTGAATATAGCTGCTTCCCCTCCATCATGGGCTGTTCCCACTCAGTATCTTCTGATTTTAGACTCTTAGAATGTTTTTGAGCTGGAAGAGATCTCAGAGATTCTATAATCCAACTCCCTACCTATTTTACAAAACAAGGAATTGAAGCCAAGAGAGAAGAGGCTGGTATAAGATGACATAACTAAGTAAAGGCAGAAGCAGAACCAGAACCCAGACATCCCTACTCCTGGCCCAATGTTCCTTCCACTACACCACACTGCCTTTCTTGCAGCCTCCTCCCACGATGCTTTCAGGCCCTGGTCCTCCATGGATAACTGGCTTTTCTTAGCTCCTCACCATGCTAATTGTTACCTTAGAGAGTAGGTGTCCTCCTGAAGCAGAGAAACCTAAAGAAAGACACTCATCTCAGCCAGAAGCCATCAAAAAAAAAAAAGCTTCATTAGGAGTCAGGAATATATAGTCTCAGACTGGAAGTCTAGACACAAGGCACCGGATCTGTCTCAGTCATTGTTCTCTCACAGAATGTCGTGCCTCCTCTCTGTTCCCCTCCTTCAAAGAAACTGTGGGGGGAACTTTTGAACAAGGGCGAAAGGGGCCCTTGGTCTAAGACAGAGGTATAGTCCCTGCCTTTTGTGGGTACCCAGTAAAATAGAAATTGAAAAGATGTGGTAAAACAGCATAAGAACATGTGTGGAGTATTGATACATGCAACTAGAAATATAAACTGAATTCAAAATTGCTGAGGGGACATGGACAGAAAAAACTTGGGTGTGGTTAATTAGGGAATTCTTAGAATGTCAGAACATAGAAGAACTAGCAGGGATCTGGGAACACAGAATGTCAATATCAGAAGTGACTTTAGAACATGAAATGTCAGAACTGGAAATGATCTTAGAACATGGAATATTAGAATTGAGAGACGTCTTAGAAAATAAATGACCAATGATGGAAGGACCTCAGAATATAGAATTCAGAGTTTGGAGGAAGCTTTTTTTGTTGTCCTTCAGTCATTTCAGTCATGTCTGACTCTGACTTCATTTGGGATTTTCTTGGCAAAGATACTGGAGTGGTTTGCCATTTTCTTCTCCAGTTCATTTTACAGATAAGGAAATTGAGACAAACAGGGTGAAGTGACTGGCCCAGGGTCACACAGCTACTAATTGTCTGAGGTCAGAATTTAACTCGGGTCTTCCTGACTCCAGGTAGGGTGCTATACCACCCTACTATACCACCTAGCTGCCCTATTTCAGAGCTGGAAGGAATCTTAAAACATAGAACATTATAGCTGAAAGCAATCTCAGAGACTACCTACTCTAACCCCTTCTTTTACAGAAGAAGAAACTAAGACCCCATGAGGAAACGGGCCCCTTAGCCCATTTTTGAAGCTCATTATTCTCATCAGATCCATAGTACAAAGATTTTGGCCTCCCTTGTGGGAGGAACTCTAACCACCGACCTTCTTTTCACAAAGCTGTATGCCTTCCCTGGGTTATTTCCCTCCCATTCATGTCAGATTCATTATGTCTGTGATTCACAGAGCTTCTATTTTATGGGAGGGCCTGGCTTCCTCATTCAGTGCCCTCCCCACTGGAGCCACCACCTTCTGAAGCTGTGAATACGGAGGTATTGGTATATCCCCTAGGGGATTCCTGCCACTCCCAGATTGAAAACAGAACTGGTTTGAGGACAGGACAAAAGTCTCTTTATTGGTTCCATGAAAGCCCCAGTCAGAGGTTTTCCCATCCCAGAACACCCCTATATCATGATACCCCTAAATAAAAAGTTCTTTAGTCAGCAGACATCCACATGCAAAAACTCCCCTGCCAGTAAGTCAGTTATCTTGTATGGTATCTTCCTAATTGACTGTAAGTTCCTTGAGGGCAGGGACTATCTTTTACCTTTCTTTGCTCTCTGGCACTTAGCACAGTGTCTAGCACATAGTAAAGGCTTATTTACTGACTTGTTAACTGAATGTCCTATCCTTTTCCTGTGCAATATTAAATCCTGGCTTCTCCTTTCCTCCCCCAGCCTCCTCCTTTGGAGTAGGAGGGTGGAAGTAGATGGAAGGAAAGGATGGGGGATGCCTAAAGCCCCAACACAAATGACCCCATTATCTTTGAAGGAGGGTGATCAGAAAGCCCACAGAAGCTGGCATCCACTGACAGCTCTGAGTGAGGTTTAGGAATCCTGCACCCTGCTAAAGTCTAGCTGGAGTTTTGAGTCTCTTTCCCAAGGAATGTAGTTATGCTGACTTTCATGGTTAATTCAATGTCAATTAGTTGACTGCTAACCTCCCTCTAACTAGACCTTATTCAGCAGCAGCCTAGAGTAGAAAAAGAAAGATGAGGGGAGAGCTTTCAACAAGCCAAGCATTGAATCTTAATCATTCAGCTCTGGCCACCACCTCAGAAAAAGTGGCAACAGATAGTCTGTCATTTTATCAAATATTTCTGCATATCCGTTATTTCTGTGATAATTCTAGATAATCCCAGGAACCTGCATGTGTGGGAAGCTAAGGCCCAGAACAAAGTCATTAGAAGTTACTCTCTGAAGAAGCCTAGGGCTCCAGTTTGGCCAGCAGCGAAGACTTTTTCCTCCCTTCTTCTCTTCTCCAGAGTTCTGATGTCATTAGTCTAGACCCAGGTGAAGGGCAGCCTTCCCTCCTTGTCCCGCACTAGACTATAGACCTCTAGAATTTTCACCACCATGTCCAGTAATGTCCCTCATTGAAGGTGAGGTGGGGGAAGTGGGATCTGGGCAAGAAGAGAGAAGACTGCTGAGGAGGAAGGTGATGAGGGAAAGGATGAAGGATCAAGCTGCAGCCATACTCTGGATTCAGGGTAATTAGTCTCAAAATCCTCCCACCACCACCACCCTATTGGGAGAAGACCTCTGGGACCTAAGACTGGGATTGACATATTTTATTGAGGAAAGAGAACGAAGGGACACCAGAAGAGAACTCATCAATATGTATTTATCAACACCCTCTTTGCCAAGTGCTCTGCTAGGTACTGTGGAGGGAAAAAGAATTTCCCCTTACAGTTTATGTGCAATATATGTACATGTGTATAATATACATTATGACATGCAACGTGCACATGGGTATCCATTTGCAACATACATGTTGCATTCATTTATATTGTGCCTTTTATTACAATTGTGTGCAGTAACAGGTATTATAAATAGGACTCAAATAGTGAAAATAATAAATCCTATTAAGTGGTCACATTATTTGAATTTCCATTGCCCAGGAAAAATTTTCCTATTCTATGACTTCAGAGTTACAACTTTGAATTTACAACCTTGAGACATGTGAATTCAAATAATGTGACCACTTTATGGGATTCATTGTTTGCACTAATCAAGACCTAGCTGTATATTGTGTGTGTGTGTGCGCGCATAACCTATCAAAGTCTGAAACATATGTACTCACATAACATAAATATTGGCATATGATGGTATGTAGCACATATGGAGATGTTATGTGCATGTACGTCATGCATAGATACGGACTACAGGTGGGTTGGGAACACACTGTGGAACATGTATGGGTTATGTCATACACATCTGTGTGGTTTGCATATGTAGTGACTACAGTACAGGGATAGTGGGTGATGTGTACAGGGTATAACATGCATGGGTCATGTGTATATAGGTATGCTATCCTAAGATTTAGAACTGAAAGAGATCTAAAGACCATCTAGCCCACCCCACCCCAATTTTACAGAAGAAGAAACCGAGACCCAAGAGTCACAAAGGCAAGAAGTAACACAGTGGTTTGCACATATATATAATATTATGGACAAGTAACAGGGGCATGACCTGAACAGAAGTATCATTTGCACAGCTGTATGATAACTTCATGTCTTTTGATACAGGTGATTTGGATGTGATTTTAAAGTAAAAAGAACTTTCCCTCTGAGGTCTCAGTTTGGGGATAGGAAGGACATTTTCATCCAGACCAGGACTTCACAATTATGATGCAAGTGATGGTAGTTTTCTGCATCCCTCAAATCCCAGGAAAGCACTGTTCTTAGTGCATTGAATATGGAGTCAGAGGACTTACATTCAAAGCCCAACTCTGGCACTAGTTACCACCTATGCGACCTTGGCTATATTACTTTCCTCCCTTCTGTTTCCTTGTCTGCAAAATGAGGAGATTGAGCTGGATGATCTCTAAGTTCCGTTTCAAATTTCTAAGTCTTTCCCTAAAATATGATTCTGAACTTAAGCCCAGAAAAGAGGCGAGGGTAATCTCTGTTGAAATATAAACTCTGTAATAAAACAAAATTGAATGCCTCATAATTATAATGAAAAAGCTTGGCCCCAGAGAAGAGTTGAGAAAATGCACCGTATACATCTATCCCCCTCCACTGCAGAGTCTGGAGGTGGAGAATATTACATAAACTCTCAATGTATTGGTTAGCAGTGGAAAGAAAGCAGGCCCTGAAATGAGGCAGATGGGGGTTCAAGCCCTGTCTCTAACACAGTACTGACTGTGTGACTCTGGGTGAGTCATTTACTCTCTCAGTGCCCCAGGCAACTCTCTAGGATTGTAAATGACAAAGTACTAGAATGCATCGGTAGTGGGAGCTTCTTTACCTCTGAAATCCCAGTGCCTATCCAGGAAACACTCAATGGGTAAGGGAGAAGAGTGGATATATTGAGAAATCAAAAGCATCCATAAAACAAAAATTCTGGGCCTTAAATATTTTAAAAGTACAATGGACGTCAACCTCCACTAACACCCTCCTGTAATGCCTCACTCCAGGAATGAGGTGACCCTGGTCTATTAAAGGCTATACCAAAGGAACACAAACTACTCAGGCCTAGGAAGCTGGGACCCTGCAGAGGCTGGGTGACTGTCATCTTAGAACCAGTTAAACTACTTAGAACAACAGAAAGTTGGCTACCAAGTAATGATTTTTTTTTTTTGGCACACACCCACACCAGTGAAGCTTTCTCTCTCTTTTGAGATACTATAATAAAGAGAGTAGAGTAGGGTTACTTTTGAAATGCAAATGTACGTAGGGGAGCCAGAAGATGGCCCTAGAATATTACTAGTTGCAGCAAGGTCAGAAGGAAGTGGCTGTTAGATAAGAGAAAAACATTCAGCTAGATGGATAGAGGAAAATCCCAGGGAAAAGGAGTAAGAATCAGAAAAAAAGGTAGAGAAAAATAGGAAAGTTCCAGGGAAAAAAATAGCAAGCACTTTATAGATCTTAAAGCAACAGGAAAATATTAGTCGTGATTATTGATTCTGTTGGCATCATCATCATCTTCTTCATCATCATCATCACTGCTGCTGTTTGCACTGTATATGACTATGACCTATCTATACAAAGTCATTTTCATGCTAACACCTCCATCAGAATGTGAGCTTCTTTAGGGCAGAGATCTTTCTTTGTACGGTGCCTAACAAATGGTAAACGTTTCATAAATGCTTGTAGACTGACTCTCTGGTTGGCTGAAAAGAAGGAAAGACAGATCCACCAGGATGGATGTCAAATGTAGGGAAGTAGCCAGAGCCTATCAATATGGCAGCAAATAGAACAAAAAAGGGCAGGACAGGATATGCAGAGTATGTTCAATGGGGAAAGAAGACAAGGTTCACTGAAGAGAAAGAGAAGAGGGAAGATACAAAGGTGAAAGGCATGGACACCAATGAGCTCCTAAGGAAGATGGCACTTTTGGTTAGAAGGGGAGAAAAGACCTGAGGCCCAAACAGCAATCTTCCTCCTTCAGAGAACAGAAGGAAGGCTAAAGTCCTCACACCTTGACCTTAACCCTAAGGTGAGAGGAACAAGGCTGCACTGAGTGGAGTGAGTAAGGTTCACCATGCTCTGCCCTGGTCAGAGTACTCTGGAGTATCCTGTACAGTCATGGGATCCCATTTTAGGAGGGAGCTTAATAAGCTAGAATGTGTCCAGAGGATGGTAGACAGAATAGGGAAAGGACTGGAAACTATTCCATTGGAGAATGGCTGGGATCAGTATGGGGCCAGGGGTATGGCTCAGTTTGGGGCTGGCGTTAGGGCTGAATTTGCTTTCAGTCAGGAGACAAGAGTTAGGACTCAGTCTTAGGGCAGGTACAATTAGTGCTCTGTCTGGAACTAGGGTTAGAGTTAAGCCTAGGATTGGGATGCAAACTCAGCCTAAGGTCAGAGTTTAGACTAGGATGAGGATTAGGTCTCATCCTAGGGTTAAGGTTAGAGTTTGGTCTGTGACTAGGACCATATTTCCATCCACAGCCTGGATCAGGGCTCCATTCTATAGTTTAGCTATGCTGGGCATCCCTGTTCCATATCTGACTTGACACAGCTCAGGAGACATTGGAAAATCATGATGGCCAGAGGAGGAATAACAAACTGCTAGGACCAGGACTTTGTCTTGGACAGAAATTGGTGCTGAGGCTCAGGGATCTGCTTTAGTTTCTCTGGTCCCCAAACCTACAAGGTCTAAATTCTCCCATCTCCTGTGGAAAATAGGAGGGAAAACAAGGAGGCCTCCTTAGGGTTCCACCTTTTTGTAGAGAACCTGCCTCACATCCTATGAGGAGTTTTGTGAAGTGAAACCCTATCACCACTACCACCACAGAGTCAGACCATGACTGGAGAGATGGGCTGGCAATGCTGTCCCACTCAGGGGATGTCCTAAAGGAAACAGAGATACAGTCAGAGCTGTTCCAGTGCAGCAGTGGAAATGACAGGCCTGGCCCCTTTGCCAGCTTCACCCTAAAGGCCTAAGGCAAGGTTTCCGCGGATTTAGTTCTTTATTATTTTATAACCTCATTTCAATATAATTCTACGTATTTTATTTTATGCATTTAAAAGCATTCGCACAATAAGGTACATAGACCACACCAGACTGCCAAAGGGGTCTGTGATTCAAAAGGTTAAGATCCAATGACCTATATGGAGCTTTTTCTTCAGATAGAGGTCTAGAGATCTCAAGGATATATTGCCCTCTAAAATTCCCTGACTCCTCCTGAGAGTGAGAGGTCTCTGCAGCAGCCTACGCCCAAGTCAGGCCTCCCTGGCATATACTGACGACTACAATGCCTACCCTGTGCCAGCTATTTAGTGAGCGTCCTAGTAAAACAGACTATTTATAAGTCAGAAAATCACAGATGCAACTCACAGCTCAGGACCAAAATTCTGGGTTTACATTGCCTGGGCTCAATGTTAGGCGTGATCTCTCAAAAATTTTCTCTTGCTGGCTCATTTTGTCTCCATCCAGGCTCTCTCCTTCCAATATCAGAATCTGGTTCATGTCAAGATCTCTCCAGGAAGGGTTTAAGATATCTCAGCTCTCATACAAGCACTCAGGCTAGCAGTCTATGGAATACATAACAGGCTTTTATTTCACACGAGAGAAAAGGCAGAGATTTGTAACTAGCCACATAAACCATCAAGACAACTCTCCTCCATTCCAGAAGCCCTACCACCTCCAGGAACCTATCCAGACCCAGAGTTCAGTCCCAGACCAGTCCATGCCAACCTTTCCACCTCAGCCTTGCTCTCTTCAAACCCAGGCTAGCTCCTTGAGGACTGACACTTGTCTTTTTGTTTTTAATTGCATTCCCAGAACTTGGTATCTGGTGTATATTAAATGCTTTATCTACCTATCTATGCATCGAAAATTCTATCTTTAAGTTGTTCCCTCCTAACCTCCATCACAAGAGAAAGCACTCACTAGCAGGGGTGGGGAACCTGCAGTCTTGGAGCCACATGTGGGCCTCTAAGTCCTCAAGAGCAGTTCTTTGAATCCAAGTTTGGATTCACTTGAGGACCTACAGGGTCACATATAGGCCCTGAAACTGCAGGTTCCCCATCCCTGGTTTAGAGAATCAAGCCTCTCATCCCTTACAGCCCTTCCTCTCTCAGAGATCTAAATAGTCCAGACTTATAGCACCTCCCAGCAAGGCTTCCCTGTTCAGAGAAAGAAATGAGGATCACTAGAAAGCATACCTCCCTTCCCCTGGATCTGCTGGGTCCACATAACTAGTGAAGGGTGGTCTCTTGTTATTCCTTGGTGCCAGATCCAGTTTCATCCCAGAACTCTTTCCTAGGAATTCCTCCTCTTTTTCTCCAGAAGACTTGGTCCCAGAATTCCTTCAGCTTGTCCAAGAATGCCTATTCTTTCTACACCATTTCCAATGTACACAGGGATATACACTTACATATCTGTATTCTTGTGGCTCCTCCTATTCTGGGGCAATAGGGAACTAGTTCACATTTCCCTGGAGGCAACATAGGGATCCACAGAGCCATGGAATTGTAAAATACCCTCAAGGGAACTGGAGTCTTCCTTTCTCAGTTCTGTGTTTCTCATTATCTCTTAGATATGTATGCTATCCCTTTTTAAAGGTGAAGTGGAATGGTGGAACTCAGTTGTACACCAACCATGACTCAATCAACCATCTTTAACATGGTACCAATGGGCCAAGCACCTAGGGTAGAGGTACTCATACCCCAACAAGGAGACCCCATCAATGGCAGAACAAAGTCTCAAATGGGACATTAATTGGGGGTGTTTGGATTTACAACTTCTAGAAGGAAGAAGCCTTCAAATCCAGGAAGAAGGCCTCCTCCTTCAACCTTGTCAACTTTGGCCAGGATGCTCCTGGTTGTGCCCACTATACGGATACAGATGGTTGACTCAAAGTTCAGTCTTGAACCCTATTCTTTCCTGATTGTCCCTACACTACAATTCTTTCTCTGTCCAGCCCTTCTTCTCACCCTCTCCCTCAGCCTGTTTCTTGGACTTCCCAAAAGTTTTGTTCCTAACCTTCTAATTTCTTTCATCTCTACTTGGTTTCTTCCTCCCTTCTGGCATCCTTAAATATTTGTCTCCTCAGACTCCTGACAAGAGACAAATGATAGAAAAACAGAATCCCAGACTCTTGGTGCTTGAAGAAACCTGAAGCATGAATCTCCTCACCAACAGCCTAAATGAAGTAGTCATCTCCAGATTTTGAACTTGAACTTGATCACATGGAACACCTAAACACCTGAACACTTCCAGCATACCCACTATGGCCTCACAACTACACACAGACACATGATGATTTACAGCACAACTTACTCACTGGCCTAAGCATAGATGTCATCGCTGATGACCTAGGGACAAATGTGCACTTGTGGCAGGACAGATGCCCATTCAATATAAAAAAGAATCTCATCCCAACAAGAGCTCCCCCAAACTAAAATGGACTTTCTCCCAAAGAAATAGGCTTCCCATCTGTAACTGGAGGCATTCAGTTGGACTTTAAATGACCATTTGTTAAGGACATTATAAGGAAGATTCTTTATTAGGTACAGTTTGAAGTAGGTGCCCACTGAGTTTTTTAAAGGTCAAGTGCAATGATGAGACTAAGTTGCACATGACTCAACCCACCATCCTCAATATGATATCAATGAGCCCAGCACCCAGGACAGCAGCACTCACAGACCACCAAGGAGGCACTATTAATGACAACACAAAGGCTCAAATGTAGCTCAGGGCTTCCAGCTCTGAGATTCCAGATCTGTAGAATCCCAAGACCCTTTGGATCTTCAAGACGCACCCATAATGAGTATCCCAACATGCTACTGAAGAGCTATTTGTTTCCTCCCCAGTGGGCACCTCTGGGTATTCCCCTAAAAGGCCAATAACAAAAGACCTAGAATTTCTTGTGCATCTGTTTACTGACCTCTGTGACTCAGCACTAGAACTGCTTCCCCAAGTGTTTATTTGAGCAGGATAAGCAAATGCTTATCAGCAAATCTGCCCATTCAAATAGACAGAGAACTTTTTCATATAGCCTTAGAGACAGAGGGATCTTACAAACAATTTAGTCCATGCCCCCATCTCATGCAGGAGAAAAACTGAAGCTACCTTCGGGGAATTGCACTGTCCCAGATCACACAATGAGTCAGTGGCAGAGGAGAACCCCAAGTCTTCTCATTTGCACACCTAGACTTTGGCACACCAAGTTGCTTCCTCTCTCTGAACCCTGATAGAACTCTAACCCTAAATGCACTCTGATTTTTTTTTTCCATTTTAACCTACACTTTTTGCTTTTACTTGATGGATACTTTCTAACAAATACTCAACCCTACAACACCTACAGAGTACTTTCCTTGAAAATTGCTAAGCAAAAGTCAGGTACCTTCTTTACCACCACCCACTCATTCATTCATTCATCCAGCAAACAAACGATGAATAAGCACCTATTATGTGCCAGACATTATGAAGGGTGCTGTTTTCTCTTGGGTGTATAAACAGGGAGATAGTCATTAATACTGTTCCTCTGGTTCCTAGGATGTCACCCTTCTCTCTAGGGATCTCCCAGAGTTTCCACTTGGACCCAGCTCTGGCTGTGTCATCAGCATCTAGTACAGGGATAGGAAATCTGTGGCCCTCTAGGTCCTCAAGTGCGGCCCTTTGATTGAATCCAAACTTCACAGAACAAATCCTTTTATTAAGGGGATTAACTTTGGATTTAGTCAAAGGGCTGCACTTGAGGAACTAGAGGACCACATGTGGCCTCAAGGTTGCTGGTTCCCCACCCTTTATCTAGTCAGTTCAAAAGACCCACTAATTATGGCTCTAGGGTGAGGGGACAGACTGTGCACAGACAGGTGTGGCAGGCTGCACGGGCAAATCGACATGATTTAGGCAACCTCAAAGTGGTTTGAGGTTCCATCTCTGTGATCATGGACTCCACGGAGGCCCCTGCTCTCCTGTATCATTGGGGTTCCCATCCAGTCCACCTGCATGACTTGACAAGCTGCAGCTTTTACCCTTCCCTTGAAAAGGACCTCAGAAAACACCTAATACTACCCAGACCAGAACAATTATCCTCTCACTACAACACCCTCAACAAGAGGTCACCCAACTTGTTGGACAAATATATGTGCTAGGGAATGTGCTAACTCCCCATTCCACTTGTGAATAGTTCTAATTGATTATTAGAAAGTTTTTCTTGATATTAAGCCTAAATCTGCCTCACTTTAGCTCCACACCACCAACACCACTAACACGCTCCCAATTTTAATTCATCCATACAGCTGAAAAGAAGACTCAAAGATAACATGATGCCTGTTTTCTGTTATTTGAAGGGCTGCCCTATGGAGGAAGGATATGAATTGTTCTCTTTAGCCCCAGAGGGCAGAACCAGGAGCAAAGAGTCATACTGAGGTTTGATGTCAGAAAAAAAACCCAACTAATTAGGGCTTCCTCCAAAAGTGGGGCAGCTAGGTGGTACAGTGGTTAGAGTGCCAGACCTTGAATCAGGAATACCCATCTTTCTGAGTTCAAATCTGGCCTCAGACACTTACTAGTTGTGTAACCCTGGGTAAATCACTTAACCCTGTTGCCTCAGTTTCCTCATATGTAAAAATGAGTTGGAGAAGGAAATGGCAAATCACTCCAGTATCTTTGCCAAAAAAACCCCTAATGGAGTCATAAAGAGCTGAACATGACTAAAATACCACTGAACAACAACAACCACTAAAAGTGAAATGGGCTACCTTGAGAGGTGGTAGGTTCACTCTCTTTAGAGCTCTTCAAACAGAGGCTGGCTGACCACTTGTCAGGTATGTTATTGTGGGGACCTTTCATGTGTAGGTCAGACCACATGGCCACTAAGAACCCTTCCAACTCTCCAATTCTGTGAGTCTGTGTGGTCTAGCCCCCTCCCCTACATAACAATTCTTCAGATACCAGCTGTCACATCACCCCTAAATCTTCTCCCCACTCCCCTGGTTAAAGATCCCTATATCTTCCAACTGATTCACATATGGCATGGTCTTTAGTCTCTTCATAGCCCTGGTCACCATCTTCTGAAAATAATGAATAGACATATGGGAGTGAAGAAGGCAGAAGGAGGGAATGAGGGAGACATATGAACAGACCATTTAGGTTGTTGATTTTGTTACTATTCAGTCATTTTCAGGTGTATCCAACTCTTCATGACCCCATTTGGAGTTTTCTTGGCAAAGATACTGGCATGGTTTGCCATTTCCTTCTCCAGAACATTATAGAGATGAGGAAACTGAGGCAAACAGGGTTAAGTGACTTGCTCAGTCACACAGCTAGTAAGTGTCTGAAGCTGGATTTGAACTCGCAGAACAAGCAAGCCATAAGGGTGGTATGGACTGCAGAAGGGGAGCCCCAGTCAGTTCCTGAAGAACTGTAGAGCTCTAAGCCTCTGGAAATGGGTAGTGGGTTCAGGCATCCAGGTCAGAGAACAATCCAAATGAAACAAAAGTTAAAGGACCAGAAAATAGCAGCCCCAGGTAATGAATTGCTACACAAGAAACTTAGTGGGAGGGATCTTCTTTCTGAAGTCCCAGCACAAGAGGCCCCAGGAAAGGGTGGAGAGCTGGGTAAATAAATACCATTTACAGATCCACGACTAGGGCCTGTCAAACCTCATCTGGCCAGGCCTTGAGAAACTGGTCATACCAAACTCCCTCCTGGCCCAGCAGTAAGAGTTAATGAATCAACCAAATCATTTAGCTTCAATTTCTTCCATCTATAAAATGCACAGGGGATAAGGAGGTAGATCAGATCACCCAGGGTCCCTTCTGTTTCTAATGTTACATGCTCACAGGGTCATTTCTGTTCCAACATTCATTTCTTGGGTCCCTACAAACTCTGACACTTTGTGTTCCAAGGTTCCCCTTCAGTTCTAATATTTATTCTAAGATCCCTTCCAGTTCTGACATTCTATAGTGTAAGGTCCTCATTTCCAACGTTCTGTGTTCTAAAGTCCCCCTCTGTTCTAAAGTCCCTACCAATTGGACATTCTATTTTCTAAGACCACTCCCTGCTCTGACATTTGATGTTCTAAGCTTGCTCCCAGCTCTAACATTCTTTCTTCTAAGGTTCTTACCAGCTCTGACATTCTATGTTCTAAAGGCCCTCTCAGGTCTGACACCTTGGTTATATCAACAGTGCCCAAAGACAGATATAAGGGTAGACACTGGGCTCTGGGGGAGAGGGAAGATTGGTACCTGAGGAGAAAGGAGAGAGCATATGCCGTCAGATTCAAACCTGGGTGACTTGGGGCTAGCCCTGGCTTCCCACCCAGGGTTGCTCTGCTGCCTGGGGGTGTGAGGGAAGAGGCTCTAGGCTTTGCCACCTGAGTTCTCTCCCTCCCCCAGCAGGTTATCAGCATGAAAACAGGAAGGATGGCAGCACCATGAATAAAACATGAAGCCTCTCCCCTGGCAGTCAGGCAGGGCAGGCAGGCAAGCAGGCGGCTCCCTCCTCCTCTTTCATGGAGCAGGCAAGCATGGGGGAAGGTAGGGGAGCAGGAGAGCCAAACCCCACTAAACCCTCATCCCACTCTTATCTCTCTCTCTTTTCTGAAAGCCTCCTGGAATCGGAGCTACCTGTAGGCCTTCTGACCCTGGGATTAATTGTCTGTGACCTTCAGAGATCAGAAATACTCAATTTCAGTCTTATTGATGAGGATTGGGGGGGGGGGGGGAAGGAAGGACAAGGAGGAGAGAAGGGAAAGACCCTCTTATGACCCTTGTTGCAGTTCACTGGTAAGGAGTGAGGGCTGGGGCTGGCAAAGGCTCAGTGGAGATGCCCAGAGTAATCTGGAACCCCTGGCCTGTAATCACCTAGAAATCCCTGAGATCAGTTTTCCCCAAGTCAAAGAGGCACTGCAGTCCCAGTAGGAAAAGCACAGGATTCTAGATCAGAACTCTTCCATTTACTATCCTCGTTGACTGTGGGCAAGGCTCTGGGTCTCAGTTTCCTCAAAATGAATGGGTAGGATTAAATGACTTTTAAGGTCCCTTCCAGCTCTAAAGCTCTGAGCTGATCATCTAGACATGATGAAATATTCCAAAATTAAAGGATCAACATAGTGGATAAAATGATGGACTTGGAATCAAAAAAACAACCTTAATCATTTGTTAACAGCAACACCCTGGGTTTCACTTAACCTCTCAGAGACTCAGTTTCCTCCTTTGTTAAATAGGGATCCTAATAGCACCTACCCCACTGAAATATTGAAAGGGTCAAAGAAGACAGCTCATGTAAAGTACTTCTCAACCTCACAGAATCATATGCATGGGAATTATGATCATAGATTGCCAATATGGCCCCAGTCCCACGTATTTTCACTACTATGGGAGTTGATAGTGAACAGGGCATTGGACCAAGAGCTTAGACTCCCATTTCTAACCCAGGCCTTGGCATGTTCTGTAATTCTTGGCCATTCTAGTACTCAGTTTCCCTCTCTATAAAATTACAGAGAATAACCTCTACCCATGCCGAGAGCTTCTGGGGACCTTGAGACATGGGCTGAGAGGTAGGGGGAAGTGGCACTGTCAGCCACGCCTGGATTAGCCCCAAAGCTGCCTGCATGATCTCTAAGCTGTTTCTTGCTCTTGGGCCTACCTTGGCTTAGGTTCCTAATTAGGATCAGGCCCACTAAGGTAATGCAGCAGGGAAGCAGGAAGCCTTTCATAGGGACACCCTGGGGCTTGATCTGTGATCCCAAGGAAAAAAGGCTAATAATGGCCCAGGACATGGCAGGATAGACCCCAGACAGACAGAAGAATTCTCTGTCCCAAAAGAGGAAAGCAGGAAGCCCAGGCCTGATGAAGGTGCCAGTGGGGATTGCTGGTCAGCATCCTCTGGGAGCACCATGAACATGAGGCCCTAGCTGGAGGGAGGGCCCAACCGCAGCACCATGGCTGGAAGAGAGCTGGGTTACAGCCAGAAGATTTTAAACTCAGGCACAGCTAAAGGAAGAATAGCCACTAGCAGTCCAAGGCTCCCCTTTCTGCTTCTGCTTCTGCTTGCCTAGTACAGGAGATAGAACCCAAACTCAGGAATCAGGACATCTGGGGTCCATATGATCTGTGTTCCTCCACTTACTGGCCACAGGACCTCAGATAAGTTATTTTCCCTCTTTCCTCACTGTCTGCTCCTGTATCTGGTATTCAGTGCTTGCCTCTGTCCATAAGGAGACCTTCCCACTGTGTCCAGGCTTGGTCACTTTCCCAAAGGAAGAATGTCTTCTCCATAGGCATCTGCCTCTTTCCTGTGCTCCAATGCATTTTTGTAAAAGACCAGAGGGTTTAGATCTGGGAGTAGGGCAGTTGTGAGCCTCAAATGAGAGAAGGGGTGTAAAGCACTTTGGAAACCTTAAAGCTATATGAAAGTCAGTTATTGGTGATGGTGGTAGTGGTGGCAATGGTTGTGGTTGTTAGCTCACAGTTACCAAACCTCCAAGCTGGTGATGACTTCATTCCCTGAGTCTACTATTGCCCTCCTGCTGTGTTCAAGCAATGTTTATGGAGCGGGAGAGGGGTGTGCTGGTAAATGTTTAACAACCTGACTACCCAGGAAGAAAGAAAAAAGTGCCCACATACTTCTGAATTTAATCTGCATTGTCGACACTTTCTTAAGTCTAGACAATCAACAAAACAATGATCGAGTCCTGATTTGTAGCTGTTGATCTCTGAAGTGGACATGCTCACAACTGGATTTCTATTAAAGCCGGCTCCAGCCCACCCGGTCTGGAATGGCCTTAGAAATCATCTGGCCTGTGGACACAGCAGAGGAAAAGGATTTGCCCAAGATCATATTGTCTCACCCACCATCTCTCTGACTTTTACTTTCTCCCTCTCTGTCTATCTGACTCTGTCTCTGTGTCCCTCTGCCTGTCTCTCTTCTCTGTCGGTCTCTCTGTGTCTCTCTGTATATTTCTCTCTCTTCTACCCCTCCATCTCCCTTCCTCTTTCTCTGTCCTTCCTTCTTTCCATTCTTTCCTCCTTGCCCCTGTATTTCTCTGCCTCTCTTAACCCTTTAGATTTAAGGCCACCTAGGAACATCACTTCCTCTATAGAGATAACCTGGACCAGTGCTACTCTGCTCTACTCCGGGGCAAGATCTGCATTTTCTGCTAAGCAATAGAGCAACCAGGTACAGCTTCAGGCTGAGGAGCCTTTAATGACCTCCCCTACTGAGCCAACCAAAAAAATCTGTGGTAGAGGAAGAGAAACTGAGGCAGAGACCAAGACCAAGAGGGAAGACGGGAGCCTCGATGGATACTTCCTTCCCGTTTCAATACTTGTGTAGCTGGCCACCCTCAGCAAAGGAGTCAACACCAGGGAGATATCTTGATGTCTCTGTAGCCAGAAATGTTTTTCAAAAAAATTAGAACTAAAAGGTGATTTAGAATTTAGAGATAATCTAACCCATCCCCCCTCATTTTACAGAAGGGAAAACTGAAGATATTGACTAACCTAAGATCCCAGATTGGAAGTAGGAGAGTCAAGATTTGAGTATCCAAATCCAGCGCTCATTCTACCATTACACACTAGTCCCTGCTACCAAAAAGGGGGGGAGTGGAGAGGAGAGGAAGGGGAAGGGTAGAATTAAAGAGGAAATAGGACCTGAGTTCAAATCCAAGCTCAGACTCTTAACTAGCTGTGTGACCCTAGGCAAGTCACTTAACCCTGTTGGCCTCAATTTCTTCATCTGGAAAATGAGCTGGAAAAAGAAATGGCAAACCATTCTAACATCTTTGCCAGGAAAACCCCAAATTGGGTCACAAAGAGTCAGACACAACTGAAATGACTAAATAATAACAACCAAAAGAACACAGGAAAGGCAAGGGGCAACAGTCTCCCTCCATTGGGATCTCTCCTGAGGGAATCAAGCTAAGCTACAGTTTGGGTATGCCCCTAAGATCCCTCATTACAAACACCTGGTGACTACCATCAATAACGGCTCAGTCTTTGCTTGGATGGATACACTCAAGGAACCTTCAAGCCCTCAACTGTTGTCTAAAACAAGGGGCTTCCTCCCCAATATGCTGCCCGCTCTCTATCCCAATCTCTTCCTCCTCTTTTCTCTCTATCTCTCCCTCCTCTAATTTCTGGAATTTTTCTTCTCCTTGTTTCTTTACCTTTCCCCTCACACACCTCTCTTCCTGTCACTCCCTGTCCTTTTCTTCCATCCTAGTAAAGCAGTATTCCCCCAGCCCTAGCCCACGACTCTAATGTTACCCAAACCCAGGAGTGCCTATGTTGACGATCCCTTCCCAGGACCTTCCCCAGGTTCCAGCATTTCTGCTTCCTCCTCCCTCTTCAAAACCTGGGCCTTACATCTCCTCTCATCATGGTCCATATTAAAGTACTACTGAATGAATTGGACAATGAGTGAATATATTGCTCTTCCCAGTGAACATAGCTACATATCAGCTCAGCAAGGGCCTTCTGAAGACAATGCCTTGACCCAAAGACTCCAGTCTGGAAGTTTTTGGAGACAGGAGGCTTTTTTGAGAGAGAAAGAGACAGACAGACAGAGACAGACATCTGTGGAAGTCTAGAAACTATCAATATTCACAGTATATTTTCAGATGTCCCAGTGGCAACCCTGAACAGAGACAAAAGAGTCAAAGAATTATGATTATTGGCAGGACAAAAGGGCAGCCAGGGACAGAACGGGGACTAAATAGCGATCAGATCATAAAAGACCTTACAGCCCATCAAGTTTAGCCCTCTCATATTACATGAGAAAAGTGAGGTTCAAGCTCAAATAACTTACCCAGAGTCACACAGTAAGGCAGGATTGAATTCAGGTCTTCCTGACTCCAGGCCCTGCACTCTATCCACTGAACTACCTAGCTATCCCCTTCTTCCCCATACACACACACACACACACACACACACACACACACACACACACACACAAACCTTAGTTGCTTTGTAAAGCCTTACAGGTGGCCTGGGAAAAGAAAGGTTGATATTAATAAATTAACTAATTAATTAATTACACATGTTAATTAATACATTAAATCACATGCAAATCAATTTAGTTTTTACTATTTAAAAATCAATGAGTCTACATCACAAGGTATTCGAGTATCTGAAAGATGCCTTAAGGTTTGGGAACAGGGCTTTCAGGGATCTCAGAAAGCAAGATTCGATACAGACTTAAGGTGATATACCTGCCCCTCCCACTAGAACTTTCTTTCTGTCTCCTGGACCCATTTGGAATCTCTCCTAAGAGTCATATCTCCACCCTTGAGATTGAATTTAAAAACATTTATTAAGCACCTCCTATATTCTAAAGGGTTTGTGCAACTAAGTGGTGCAAGGGACACTCAAGGGGACAATAAGAGTTCACAGGAATTAGGGTCTGCTCCCCCAGTCTCCTCCCTAGTATCTGTCTCATCACCTCTCACTTAGACTATTAGAACAGCCTCTGGACTGGTCTTTCTGTTCCCAGTATCCTCTTCCTAATGTTACTAAATTGATATTGCTAAACCCACAGGTCACTCCCCTAACCTAGAAGCTTCAGTAGCTCCCTTTGTCTCTAAGGTAAAATACTAATTTCTCTATTTGACATTTAAAATTTCTCTATTGTGACATACTATGACTCCAGCCTATCTTTATAAGCTGATTTCACGTGACTCCCCTTCATATACTCTACGTTGCAGCCAAACAGTGGCTGGTTACCTATATGTGATATTCCATTTTCCACTGCAGTGTCTTTGCCAAGGTCATTCCCTATGACTGGAATGATCTCCCACCTCTTCTTCTGTTATAATCAGCTCAAGTAAAGCCACTTCCCACACACACAGTCTTTCCTGATGCTCCTCTCCACGGTCAATTGCTCTGTTCCAAAGCCCCAAATTACTTTGTATTTCGCCCATTACACATATATTCTTTCCAGGAAAATGTAAGCTTCCTGAGGATGTGGATTAAATTTTTTTTGTCTTCAAAACCCCAGTGATTAGTACGATGCTTTCATACCTAATAAATGCTTTCCTTCTTAATATGTGTTTGTTGAATTGAAGAGGACACAACGATAGTGGGAGAAGAGACAGATAGACCCTGGGACTGAAGCAGAAGATAATAATGATAATAAAAATAAAATAGCACTTCCACGTTTACAAAGCTCTTTACATGTATTATTTCATTTAATCCTTACAACACCTTTGATAGGCGTTATTCCCATTTTACAAATAAGGAAACAAAGAAAATAAGCATTTATGAGCCACCTATTGTGTACCAGGCCCTGTGGTAAATGCTTTCTAAATAGTATCTCATTCGGTCCTCATAACAACCATGGGAGGTAGGTGCTATTACTATCCCCATTTTACAGATGAGGTAATTGAGACAGACTAGCCCAGGGTCACACATATAAAAGACTGAAGTTAGATCTCAAGTCAGATCTTCCTGACTCCAAGCACAAAATTCTATCCATTTTACCACCTAACTTTCAGTACCAGGGGGATGCTCACAACAGGACCCCTGGACTAGTCATTCCTGTGTGACTCTAGGTCTAGGGAAGACATTGGAAGAATCCTGAAAAAAAACCACATAAGTCAAAAGTCAGTCAATGGGCTTCCCCAACCTTCAGTTTTGTATTGCTGACAGTCCCTTTACACGTCTGGTTTCAGTAAAGTCATGTTCATGTGGCATCTTGGGAGCATCAGAGAAGTGAGAAGTTAAATTCTGTGGAAAAAAGATGTAATACACAAAGAAGAAACTAAGTTATCACTCTTTGCAGATGATATCATGATATACTTAGGGAATCCCAGAGAGTCAAGTAAAAAACTACTTGAAATAATAAACAACTTTGGCAAAGTTGCAGGTTACAAAATAAACCCACATAAATCATCTGCATTTCTATAAGACTAACAAATACCAACAGCAAGAGAAAGAAAGAGAAATCCCATTTAAAGCAACAGTAAACACTATAAAATAACTGGGAGTCTACCGGCCAAAACAAACCCAGAGACTATATGAAGACAATTACAAAACACTTTTCACACAATAAAGTCAGATCTAAGTAAGTGAAAAAACATCAGTTGCTCGTGGGTAGGCCAAGCTAATATAATAAAAATGCCAATTCTACCTAAATTAATTTATTTATTCAGTGTCATACCAATCAAACTACCAGATAATTATTTTCTAGAGCTAGAAAAAATAATATCAAAATTCATCTGGGAGCACAAAAGGTCCAGAATATCAAGGGAACTAATGAAAAGAAATGCTAGGGAAGGTGGCCTAGCCCTACCAGATCTCAAATTGTATTATAAAGCCACAATCATCAAAACCACTTGGTACTGGCTAAGAAACAGAGGGGTAGACCAGTGGAATATGTTAGGTACTCAAGACACAGTAGTTAATGAACATAGTAATCTACTGTTTGATAAGTGCAAGGACCCCAGCTTCTGGGATAAGAACTCACTGTTTGACAAAAACTGCTGGGAAAATTGGATAACAGTGTGTCAGAAACTGGGCGTAGACCAATGGCTGACACCATATACAAGAATAAAGTTTAAATGGTTACATGTCTAGGTATAAAGACTGATACTATAAACAAATTAGGGGAGCAAGGAATAGTGCATTTGTCATATTTATGGAGAATGGAGAAATTTTTAACCAAACAAGAGATAGAGAACAATATGAAGTGCAAAATGGATAATTTTGATTATATTGAATTGAAAAGGTTTTGCACAAAGTCAATGCAACCAAGATTAAGAGTGAAGTAGAAAACTGGAAAAGAATTTTTGCAATTAGTGTCTGTGACAAAGGCCTTGTTTCTAAAATATATAGAGAACTGAGTCAAATTTACAAGAATACAAGTCATTTCCCAATTGATAAATGGTCAAAGGACATGAACAGGGAGTTTTCAGAGGAACAAATCAAAGCTATCTGTGCTTTGTCACACAGGAAAAAATGCTCTAAATCACTATTGATTAGAGAGATGCAAATCAAAACAACTCTGAGGTACCACACTATGCCTATTAGATTGGCTAACATGACAAAACAGGAAGATGATAAATGTTGGAGAAGACGTGGAAGAGTTGGAACACTAATTCATTGTTGGTGGAGCTGTGAGCTGATCCAATCATTCTGGAGAATAATTTAGAACTATGCCCAAAAAGGCTAAAAAAATGTGTATACCCTTTGACCCAGTAATATCGCTTCTAGGACTGTATCCCAAAGAGATCATAAAAATGGGAAAGGGTCCCACATGTACAAAAAAATCTATAATAGTTCTTTGTGGTGGCCAAAAACTGGAAATCAAGGAGATACCCATCAAATGGGGAATGACTGAACAAGTCATACATATAATGGAATACTATTGTGCTATAAGAAAGGATGAACAGGAAGACTTCAGAGAGGCCTGGAAGAACTTATATGATCTGATTCTGAATGAAAGGAGCAGAACTTTGTACACAGTAACAACCACAATGTGTGAGGATTTTTTCTGGTAGACTTAGCCCTTCACAGCAATACAAGGACATAAAAAATTCCCAATGGACTCGAGGCAAAATGCCTTCCACATCCAGAGAAAGAACTATGGAATTATGGAACTATGGAACAATGAAGCAGATCGTTTTCTCTTTCTTCTGTTTTATGGTTTCTCCCATTCATTTTAATCCTTCCATGCAGCATGACTAAGGTGAAAATGTACTTAGTAAGAATGTATATGTAGAACCCATATAAGATTGCACACCATCTCAGGGAAGGAGGGGACAGGGAGGGAGGAAGGAGGGAGGAGGGAGTGGGGAATCTAAGATTTATGGAATTGATTGTAGAAAACTGAAAACAAATAAATTAATAAAAATAAATAAATAAAATTCAAATTAAAAAAATAAAAAAGAAGATGTAGTAAGTGTAACAAGTCAGGCAAGGGGGGGGCCAGAAGAAAGAGCACTGAATTCAAAGCTGGAAGACCTGAGCTCAAGTTCCACCCCTGGTGTGTGACTTGGGCACGTCAGGACACCTTCGTGTGAATCAGTTTCCTCTTCTATAAAATAAAGGAATTGCAGTTGATTTCTACTCTCCCTTCTAGCTCAACTCTGTGATCCTGACCCTGAATTAGAGGGAGCTCTGAGGCTTTAGCCAACCAGAACCCAGAAAATCCCTGACCTAGGGTTTTCCTAGAAGCATCCTGAGCCCAGTTCTGCTGCAAATTTTCACTTTCCTGGACCACAGTAAGCTCCCTAGGGAATTAGTTTTGGCCTACAGTGGGAAGACAGGTCAGAAATGAGAAAAGTGGTCACTGCTCACTTTCAAGAAGGAAAAGACCACTGAACTGGGCCTGCACTCAGCATGATTCAGAAGCAAAAATAGATGATGTGGTCTTTGGCTGAATCCACGGAGACCTGTGACTGGAGCAAGGGAGGTGTCCTGGCCAGACCATTTCTGGGGAACTGTCCAATCCAGGTCATGGACTTTAGGAAGGATGCTGCAAAGAAGACAGAATGATATAGTAGGAAAATGGAGAATTTGGCATTAGAAGACCTGGGTTCAAATCCTAAATCTGATTTCAATACATATTTGACCTTGGGCAACTATACATAACTTGCCTGGGCCTTTTTTGTCCATGACTACATGACCTCTCTGGGCCATTCCAACTCTGATTCTTATGATTTTAAACCAAATGATTGTAAGGGGACTGGACTACATGCCATATGAGCATCAGTTGAAAGAACTGGGGATGCTCAAGTCTAAGGGAAAGATAAAAATATATCAAATATAATATAAAATAATTTAGATAAAGACAAAAATATTTTTTTCAAAAGAATGAAAAGAAAGAGCCAGGTAAGAAGTCAGATACAATACCACTTACCAGGAAGGCTGAGGCTGATGAATTGTTTGAGCTCAGGATTTCTAAGCTAAAGTAGGGTTAATACATGGCAGATATCCAGACTAAGTTTGCCACCAAAACGGTAAGACCCCTGGAAAGGCTGAGGAGAGGATTGCTAGGTTGCCTGAGGAAGGACACTAACCCACCCAGAGCAGAAACAGAACAGGTCAAAGCTCCCATGCTGACCAACAGTGGGAGGTCCCTCAATGGCTACTGCACTTAGGGAGGCCCCAGACAGCAGAACGAGGAGCAACTGGAATCTTCATCATTATCATCATCATCATCATCATCATCATCATCATTATTGATATAGCACTTTAATAAAGTTATATTAACAATATATGTTATATTATACCAACCAATAACAAATTATTTGCATTAATAGTGTATTAATAAATAATATATAGCACATTTTTAGAGAACTTTATGTTAACTCATCTTGTCCTCACAACAACCCTGTAAGGTAGGTGATGTTATTATCCCCATTTTATAGATTAAGAAACTAAGGCAGACTGAGATGAAATTATTTATCCAGGGTCACATAGGGACGGACAGACAGACAGACAGATAGACATTTATATTTATATCATTGTATTTCAATCTAATTGATTTCCTAGATAATCTTATATATTTCATGAATTTAAAAACATGATTCTGAAGAGGAAGGAAATAAGTATTTCCTAGTTTCAGCAGACTGCTTAAAAGTCATAACACAGCCAAAAAGTTAAAAGAGGCTACTCTAGCCCATTTCTCAGGTCCCTTAAAGGTCTAGTATTCTATGATTCCATGGCAGACAGGAGAAAGGGTCCTACCTGGGGATTGTGGGGAGCTGGGGGGAGACACTTGAGGGCTTAGACTATCCCACTCTGTACCCAGTGAATCCCTCCCAGGACACCAGAAAAAAGGAGAGAGCTCTGACTTCATCCCAAATCAGTACTATCCAAGATGAAAGTAATATAATTATTGGGTCTTTATTGGATAACTACTGTCCCAGAGCGAGGCGGGTTCATCCAGGGAGATAAGGACCTGGTTGGTGAGAGCAGGCAAAGAAGACAGCATTCTTCCCCACGTACTCAGTGGAAATATTGTTGGGGGGTGGGGATGCAGACAGGAACAGGTGTCCTAATTCACAGTGTAATAGAAAGAGCCCTGGACAGGAAAATAGCATTCTGGTCCTAGCTCTGCAAAGAATTGGCTTCATGGCCTTGGCTAAGTCTCTTCTCCTCTCTTGGCTTTAGTTTCCTCATGGCAAAAAATGAGAGGGTTATATTTAGTGATCTCCAGGGCCACTTACAGCTTTGACATTGTGTGCTCTGAGGTCCTCTTAATCTCTGATATTCTGTGTTCTAAGGTTCCCATCTCCATCTCACCCCCAACGAGCTCTTACATTCAGTTCTCACATTCAGAAGTTATATGATTTTGTGAGCATGGGCCTGCTCCCTGCCATTCCCATCCTCCCTCCTCACTAATCCATACAATCCGGGCTATAGGAGAAATAGACTCAAAGACTTGGTTGAAGAACTGTTCTAGAATATAGGCACGAAGGTGGAGAGGGGGAGGGGAAAAAAGAGAGAAGAAGGAGGAGGAAGAGTGCCCTAGCTGGAGCCTTTGGTGCCCACAGACTAGCCAAAATACAAAGACTGAGCCCATATTATAGATAGGTCCTTCTACAGAGATGGTCCTAGCAGGTACAGGACAGTTCATGAATATAGAAATCAAATCCCCAAACAGAACTCAACTAGCCTAGCCTGAGGCTCTCCCCTCGGACCTTAGAGCCCTCTCCACTCTTCTCCCAGGAATCTTCTAATGGGATAAGGGATAACCCCCATTCTTGCCGTATGAGGCTCACCAGGTCTAGGGAATAGGGGACTTGAGCTACATAACTCATCAACACAGAAAAATCAAGGCTGAAGGGCTGACTGGACTAAGGATTTAAATTATCTCAGACTCCCCTACCCATTCTCTTTCTAACCCTCCCCTCCCTCCCCTCTTCCCCTAGTGGGATGGAAGCTGAAGCCAGCCAGAGAAAAAGTTTGCTTTGTGAGAAATGAAATCTAGCCCTCAGCCTGGCGGGGTGATTAATCCCCCTAATGATTTACTGATTTGCAAAGAGCCTGCTTTGCATATCGAGAGAGCAGGGAGATACATTCAGCCAGTGCAATTCCCCTAAAAATGGATATAAATATCCCAAGCAATTGACCATCCCCAATTTGAATATTCTGCCAGTGCATCATGGGGGAGCTGACAGGCCAGGTCAAGAAAAAAAAAAACCCACCATGGAAATGCTTATCCCAGGGTAATATTTCATGCCCTCCATCAGCCAGAGCTCCACCCCTCCATTCCCCCATCCCAGCTTGGAACCTGGCTCAACAGATCAATAAATCAAAGCTGCCTACACCAACCCTTCCATCCAACACCACCACCACCCCTGACGGAAAAACTATCCTCCTGTGGGCAGCCACTGACCCTAGGCAAATCATTTCCTTTCTCTGAGCCTCAGTTTCTTTGCCTGTAACATAAGGATATCATGCCACCAAACCAACTCACCTCCCAGGGTCAGTATCAGGATCACTGTGTGACAGTGGGTGGTCATTGCCCTTTGTAACTACAGAGTAGTAGATAGAAATGTAAGCTATTATTATTACTTTTTAGTTATTAATATTACTGATTCATCTTGACCTAGGATGATTCCTAAGGTCACACTCCCTACTCCTTAGGCATAGCAACAGAATGAAGCAAAGGAATGGTGGGGCAGAAAAGATACCTGGATCCAAGACTTGGCTCTGCTACTTCCTGACTGCTACCTGACATCTCCCTGAGCCTTGGTTTCTTAAATTGTAAAACAGGACAATGAACTAGATTCTCTGTAAGGTCACTTCCACCACACATTCTGTCACCCTAATAAACACTACAGGAGGAGGATTAATATTAGCTATAAAAAAATCTTCCCAAAAGAAAGGTGGCCAGTCTGAGGGTCAGTAGCTAAGATACCCTTCCTTTCCTGGTGGGGAACTTCAGACGTAAAGAGGAAAGATGGCTGGGTTAGGTGAAGAGGGGTAGATGGGACAGATGACCTCTGACATGTCCTGCTTAAGTTAGGAGTCTGTGATCCTCTGAGACAGCTGGGGTGATGCCAGGTTCCCCTCAGGTCAAAACTGATACACATTCCAACCCAGACATGCTGAGCTGAGTGAGGCAGGGAGGGGCAGCTCAGGTGCTGGGCACGTAAACAGCTGTGGGTGGTGAAGTCATTCCTGAAAAGATTTAGCAAGAGGCAAAGCCTAGGACAGCATATGGGGGAAGGGAAGCAAGGGTGACTTCCTAAGGAAAGGCTTTTCCCTCTGACCCAAATGGCCTCTGCATCCCAAGCCTAAGGTGGGGAAGGAGGAGGAAGGGAGAGTTCTGTCCAGCTCTAATGACAGTACTTGGGTGGAAATATCACCCTCTCTTTTCAATCTCTCTAACAAACTGGAAAGGCAAGGTAGAAATGATTCCACCCATTTTGCAGGTAAGGAAACTGAGGCTCAGAGACAAAGAGACTTTTAGTTACTCTGAAGTCATACAGAAAGTTAGGAACAAACCAGAAATAATAGTACCAATGGCATTTATATAGCACTATTTAGCCAGCACCTTATAGATATCGTTTCATTTATCCTCACAAGTACTCGGGTAAATAGGTACTATTATTATCCCCATTTTAGGAGGAAACAGATTACGTGACTTGCCCAAGGTCTCCAAGCTAGTAAGTATCGGAGGCTAAATTTGAACTCAGGACTCTCTGACTCCAGATCTAGCACTCTATCCACCAAGTCTCTTGACTTAAGGATTTATTAAGAAATAAACCTAAGGCTTCTCTATAGTTAAGAATATAAAATAGAATGGATGGATGCAGAAACAGACGAACAGGTCAGCACTTGCCCTCAGACACCAAATGGGTGTCCACAAAAATGGGGTTCCTAGCCAGAAAAGCACTGTGATTTTAACGGGCCTCCACTAGCCTTAGTCTCAACCCCTTTCATATTCCTCAAGCCAGATGGGATTCTCTGATGGGACATCATGCCACCTGGGACAGTAAAGAGCAGGCCAGGGCTAGGACCCCAAAGCTGACTCCTCCCAGGGAGCCTTTCCAAATAGACCTGCCCTGAATTTGATCATTTGTTATTCCTGCCCTACACACACACACAGGCTTCATGAAGAAGACAGACTTTGCACTCAGAAATGCTGAGAAGTCATAGAATTTAGAATTAAGAGCAAAATGGTATAATGAGAAAAATCAGTCTAGTAGACAGGGCAGTGGACTTGGAATTACCTTGGAAGATCCGGGTTTAAATCCCACTTCATATACTTACCGTGTATATGACCCCAGTCAATTTACTTAGCACGTGTTTCAATTTCTCTATCGGTAAAATGAGGCAATTTTGCTCAGAAGTATCTAAAGGTCCCTTCCTAGGTGAAATATATGAGTTGAAAAGTGATTTATTTAACCCAGCATTCAGTTACAGACTGGTAGGGTGGAGAAAGACTCAAAAGTCCTGGGTTTGAATCTCTACTCAGCCACTTCATGACAGAGTGACCTCAAGGTCACAGGGCATGAACAGATCTATTATATTAGCACACCCCTTCCTTCTGAACTTCAGTGTCTCCTTCTATAAAGGGGGTGTAAAGGAGACAGGACAGGACTCAGAGATTTCTACTATCTCTTCCCACTCTGACCATCTCTGGTCCTATCCCCTTGTGGCCAGAACTTCTCCTTGGTCTCTTTCTCTCACAGACCTTGTGGGGGTCTTATAACTGACCAGCTAAGGTCTGGCAGTCTCCTGATTGAAGGGTCTGAGACAGAGCTATGCCCCCTCCCACGCTCCAGGATGAGCAGTCATAAGATAAAAACTCCCCTCATCCCAGCTGCCTCTAACAAACCTGGAACAATAGAAAGCCCCTGGCCTTCCATTCACAGTATGTCCACCCAGTCAGGGCCCTGGTGTTTTCATGTGTTTTCATGGATGTGGGCTCTCTGACTAGTATCTGCAACTAGGAGGTATAGATCTATATCATAATATTCATGCATATATGTAACTGCTCATAGGCATGTTGTCATGTGTGGGCTGTATGGTTGTGTGTGATTTCTGCCTAGCTACACTTACGTGTGGTTGTGTGTGGTTTCTGTGTGACTGTGACATTTCTGTGGTTTTCTTTGTGCTCAGTAGCTATGGCCCAATCTATGTATATATTAACATGTGGAAGTCAAGGTAGCTTGTATGTGTGTGGCTATGTCTGATCTCTGGGATAATGAACAGACTGCTGGATGTAATATGTGTGGTTGTGTTTGCATCTGTTCTAATATGTATGTGGAACTGTGTGAATACACTGCCCTCTACAACCCTGACAGAGGCCTGCAGGACTCCCCTCCCCTCTCCTACCCTATCTCCAAGCCCTCCTTCTTGTCAGCCCCTCCCCATCCTGCCCCTTCCCCAGACAGCCCCGCCTCCCTCCTGAGACCCCCCACAGAGACAGGCCCATCTGCTGGACGATCAGTGACCTGTGTCAAATGAGGCAGGAGTTTGGGTAGGCCGGACTCATTCTGGGCCAGAGTAGGCAGGCAGCTATGCTGGGAAAGCCCCCAGCATGGGAGTTGGAGGAGGGGAAGGGGGAGGGGGACAGATTGACTGATGTGAAGGGGAGCCCTAAAAAAGAGAAAGGGGATGGGAGGAAGGGGGGGAAGGAAGACAGACTAGAGCTGCTCTGGCAGGAACGCTCTCTGGAAACAATGGAAAAAAGCATGGGCTTGGGGAGGAAGAGGAGCCTTTTCCCCCCCTGGGGATATAACTTTGGACACAGTGTCACACCACAAGTACCCTGACCTGGGTAGCCATCAGACATTTCAGAGCAAGCTTCCCCTTGGCCTGGTGTGCTTTAGTATGTCTGTTTGTGTGTGTGTGTGTGTGTGTGTGTGTGTGTGTGTGTGTGTGTCACGCGCATAGGTGCCTATCTGTGCCTCTATCTGTATCCACTCTTGGTTGCACCAAGAGGAATTCTGCTTCCATCTCTATATGCCTGCTCTGGCTCTGTCTGCTGCAGGGAGGCTGACTGTGTACATTCTTGCTTCTGCGTGTGTTAGTGCCTGTATGTGTCCATGAAGGGTCTGCACATATCTGTCTGATCTCTGTGTATCTGTGCATGTGTATCTATTTCTGACTGCATCTTTGGGGTCTGTGTACTCATCGGCATGGATCTGCCTGCCTGCCTGAGGGCCAGTGTTGTGCAGGAGAAAAAATATATATTCAGTTGGGGGAAGGGGGAGGGGAAAAAGCAAAAGCCTTGCATTTGTTTCCCAGATCCATCCTTGGCTCGGTGTGTCTGTCACCTTAGGCAAGTCACTTTCCCTTAGTTTCCTCATGTGCCAAACATGGATAATACTCCATCCTCAATAATATTCTGTCCTGACTGTCTCCCAAAGCTGTTGTAAGGATCAGGTGAGATCAGATGAGTTTCAAAGAAGCATAGAGCTCATCCAGTCCAGTGACCTCATTTGACTGAGAATGGATGGGAAAGTGAGCTGTAACCATGAAGTACTCCTGAAAATGGAAGCTGGAGTATTATTACCTGGGGGGGGTGGGGGGGTGGAGAGAGAGGAAGGGTTGAGCTCCAGCCAAGAAGGGAATTCTTCTCTCTGCCTCCATTAACTCTGAACAGAGAATCTGCTTTGAACCAAGCTTACACTGGTTAAGTCCTTGCTGATCTAGATTCCAATGCCAGAGGCGGTTCAGTGCTATGGCTTGAAACCTCCAAATCCAAATTGGAAAGAATTTTGACTTGAAAAATAAATCCTAATCATTGGTGTTCCAAATCTTGAAATTCCAAAACAGAGGAATGATTTTTACTTTTTATCCTGAAAAAAAAAATTCTATTTTCTGTCTTCCACATCTCTTCCAGCTCTAATGGTCTGCAGGTGATGTTCTAGCACAAGACTGAAGCCTGGCTAAGGTAGCTGGGTGACACTGGGGTAGGAAATACAGCTTCAATACCGCCCTTTTCCATGTATCATCAGCTTCTACAGGCAGCACAGATCTAAGAAAATGTTCTCCAACTAAAGTAGCCAAATAGGTTAGAACATAGACTACTAGAACAAGAAGGGACCCTGGAACATCAAACAATAAATATCAGAGCTGGAAAGTATTAGACTCCAAAATTCTAGCATGGAGAACAGAGACTGTGAGCTGAAAGGTGCCTAAGAATTTCAGAATTGGAAGAGATCCTAGAGACAGCCTAGTTTAACCCTCTCATTTGACAGATGGAAAAAATAAGGCCCCCCCAAAAAAATAAATGTGAACTAGTGTCCAGATCTTGAAATACCAAAACAGAAAAAGCAAATGTGACTTTTTCCTGGAAGTCCCCATCAGAGACTTACTTCACTTCTAAGCCCCACCCAGTCCCCAAAGGTTTGAAGTAGAATCCTTTTTGCCCCTGAGGATGGAAATAGCTGGGGTGGTATCTGGTGCTAAGTCACAGCCTAGGTAGTTACTCACTAATGGCTGAGCCTGAATCTAAGTATCACTTGATATACAAAACCCACAGTGATGATTCAGGAGGGATTTTTTCCTCTCCCCAAACTTTGCCCACAGCAGCTAATGGCAACGGCCCCCAATGGTGATCACTACGTGACGACAAGCTCTTGCTTAAAGGCTCATGGACTGGAGAGGTCCCCACATTTGCTGCTGATGCCAAAGGCAAATAAGTGCTACACTGCTTTTAAACACTTGTTATATTACCAGAAGATTTCTGTCCCAACAAGAAATCAGTGTTGAGTTTACAGTCAACAATGCAGTACTGGGTTGAAGGCAGGATTCAGAGTTGCTGAGTGAGAGCAAGCTTTCTCAGGCTTTTAGAACTGGAAAAAATTTGAGAGACCTCCCTAGTCCAGTGGTTCTTAGCTCCCCAAAGTGCTCAACTCCTCAAAGGATCTGGATTCTCATCCCATCATCGCTGCTTACTATGTGACCTTGGACAATAACCTCTCTGAATCTTAGTTTTCTCATCTGTAGGAATCCTTTTGGCTCTAACTGCTATGATCTAACTACTGCATTAAATGACACTCAAGTGGAACTCAGATTCCATTCAGACAGAACAACAATCACTGTCCATTTAAAGATTCAGTGCTTTTGGGTTGTTTTCCTCCCCACCCCACCCCCAGACCAAGGAAGACTGGATGGGTTTGATCACCTATGTTTTCCTGTCACTGAAACTTTTTTTCTTCCTGGAAACCATTTGGATATCTAATTCCTTTGTTTTACAAATAGGGAAGCTGATAACCTCAAAGCAATAGTTCAAGTTCACCCTGGTTGGGACATTAGTGTCAAGGCTAGGACTAGCACCTGTGACTCCTGTCCCCCAAACACCAGGTTCTTTTCTGTCACCTAGGCTGTGAATCTTGATTTCCTGGTCCAAAGGAAAAGAATCAGGGCAGAGGGGAGAAGCCTTTTGAAAGGTAAAAAGAACAAACTTACCCAGCAGAAGGGGTCTGCCTCATATCTTCAAAAGGGCAAGGCCTCAGGAGCGCAGCCATCTGACAGCCTGAAGTGAGAAGACATTTGGGAAGCATTTCATGGCAATCCTGGAGGCCTCAAGTTTCTCAGACTTAGCCACATTAAGAGCCTATGGTAGAGACAAAGAGAGTAATCCCTAAAACTATGGGTGGTGACAGGGAACGACTGGGAATCTGTCCTCAATAGGGAGGTGGAGTAGCCAAAGTGTCTGTCACCTACTGTCTGTCACCTACAGGAAGTATAGAAGACTCCTCTGAAGGTCTTCACAGAGTTCAGTCACTATCTGAGAAATCTATCTGTGTCACGGATGACTCTCAGAATGGTCAATGCTTCCCTAACTCACTTGGGAATCTCCAGAGAAAAGAAAAAGAAGAATAGTTCCTATATCTATAGCATTTTATGTTTTATAAAAAGATTTTCAGAAAACTCTGAAAGATAAGCAGTGCAAGTATTATTGTTATACCTATTTTTAAGGATGAGAAAACTAAGGCCCAGAGATGACAACTTGAGCTCAGAACTCAAAGAATGACAGAACTAGAGATAAACTACAGATAATCTTGGATATCATCAAGTTTATAGATGAAGCAGTTGGATCAGAAAGGGGTAGGAATTCAAAACAGTAGTAAGTAGCAGAGGGGAATCCCCATTTAGGTCTCTTGACTCAAGGCCTATACTCATTCTACTACCACTACATGAAACTGAGACCTGATTGTGTGTGTGTTCGTCCTTCATTGTTGAAGAAGACCATGTTATCAGAGAAATAATGACATGACTTGCACTTGACTTTGTTTTGAGTGAGGGAGGGCTGTGCAGGTCACCAGTCTCACTTCTCCTCCAGAGCCATTTGAATCCAGTGACCAGATATTCAACAGGATGACTGGAGATGACCCAGGATGAGGCAAGTGGGGTTAAGTGACTTGCCCAAGGTCACACAGCTAGTGAGTGTCTGAGGTGAGATTTGAACTCAGGTCCTCCTGACTCCTGCACTGGTGCTCTATCCACTGCACCACCTAGCTGCCTTGAGACCTGATTAATGCTTAGTTGACCACTTGCTCAGATGGGCATTGCCAAGCATCTTTAGTATAGGTTGCCTGATGATACAAAGCCCCCACTCACCTCACTCTGAAGCCCAGCCTCAATTCACAAACAGAAGCCTAAGGGAAAAAGTAATGGGGGAGTGAAAGAGGGGAGAAGAAAAAAAAAAGAGAGAAGAAAGGAAAAAGGAGGGGGAGAGAAAAGGAATTTCAATGGCAGAAGAGAGATCAGTCCCCTCTGCCAGCCCATATAGCATTCACATACACATAGAGCAAACACCCTGGGATCCCTAGGGATCAGAGATTTCTCTGGCTATAATCTCAGAGCTGGGAAAAGACAAGATACTGGTGAATGAAGTAACTAAGGAAAAGATGGATGAGGACGGGCAGCTAGAAAGCTTGGGTTTCTGGAGATCTGAGCCCCTTCTGAAGCCTCTGCCTTCCCTCCATGAAATAAGAACATCATAAACCTTCCGAGGACTCTGTTATAGCTGACGCTCTGTCCAGGGCCCTTCATCTGCCCTTAGTTTCTATTGCATTAATTCTGGAGTGAGCCTCAGAGTACCTAAGTCGGGGCCTGACTGTAACTGTCTAACCCTGATGGGTTTGAGGGGAAGGTGTACCAAGATGTCGGTGCCTTTCCTTTCTTTCTTGTCCTGCTCTCAGGACATAGCCTGCTGAAGACCCAGGACCTCCGACCCACAGAAATGGTAGGAACAAGAGTGAGAAGGTTTCTAAGGTTTCTCTGACAGAGCTTAGCCAGACTTCCAGAGAGAACAGGCTGGACAGCTCCCCAGAAGGTTTGCCCAACCAACAAACCCCCTCCTCAACCCTCCCCTCCTGCCAGGCTGTACAATGTCTCCTTGGGAGAGGGGGAGGGGGCAGTGACCTGACTGTGACCCTAGTCACTGAGCCTGTCAGGCCCAGTGGGGAAGTGGAGCTGGGAGCAGCTTCCAGAGAGCCCCGAGCGGGCCAGGCCAGAGAGGGAGAAGTCTAAGTACCTGGCCTATTCCCATGGCAACGAGTCCCACCCCCACCCCCACACCCTAACTTGCCCCTTCGGAAGGCCCGATGACATTATCCCAGGGAAAAACACGGGGGCTGGTCTCTAGTCCGAACCCCTCCCTGACACCAGTTACTTTCCCGCTAGTAGTAAGTGGGAAAAGAATGAAAGGAGACCAAAGAGGCTTGGGACAGTGGCTTCTTTACTGGGGACAAGCGGCTCGGTACTCACCTGGGCTGCAGCGCTGGGGCTGACTTCGTCGAGAGACGGAGGAGATCGAGCCCCAGCCCTACCCGGTCGGGCCTGGAAACCCCCGTTCTGTCTCTGTCTGGCACAAAGCTCCGGCTCCCTGCGCTTTGCACCCTCCCGGTCTGACTGCCTCGCCTTTTCTGGGGAACCAGAGGCCCCAAATTGGAATTGGAGCGGCCGAGGATCGAGATGGGTGGGCCCTCAGGAAAGGAGACCGCGGGTCAGGCGGGGATGGGCAAAGCGGAACCAAGCCCACCACAAGCCCCGATCCCGAGCCGGGGGCGCAGGAACCGGACCGCAGTTCTACCTCTCAGCTCAGCACTGCAGGGACTCGAGATGGCATGGGGAGGACCAGTCCCGGAGCAGGGCAACGGCCTCTCGGAGAGGAGGAGCCGCGGGGCTGAGCAGCTTCTGGGGGAACCTGAGCGCCTCCCAGAGCCAGCCCTGATCCCCTGGACAGGGGAACCGAGAGAGAGAGACTCTCCTGCCTTGCCCAGAAAGAGTTATCTGTACTCTCCCGGCCTCGTTGCTCATGGCCGTGGGCCTATGCTGGGGTCCCCACTGTCTGCGGGAAGCAGGGCCCACGCAGGGAGTGGGGAGAGAAAAGCGGGTGCGGTCCCCAGGCCACCCCCGCGCCTCTCTCCCACGTGGCGGCCGCGCCCCCGGGGGCGTGAGTGTGAGTGTTAGGTGCGGGGAACCGGGGGGGTAGGGAACTAGGGGGAGGTGGTGAATGAACCCCCTGCGGCCAATCAGCGGGACCAGCACGCGGGACCATCCGGAACCGGAGGCCAATGGTGAGGGGGAGGCCGGGGCCCGGCCGACAGCCGAGAGGAAAGAAGGGGGGCATCAGCCAAGGGCTTTGGGGGGGAACGGGAGGCGTGTCTGCCACCAGCCAATAAGAAGGAGGAGGGGTGGGGCTCCAGAGTACAGAGCGGGTCCCGGCTTTAAGCCGGCGGAGCGCGGCGGCGGGGCCCGCAGACGGAGCAGCAGCGGCGGCGGCGGCGGCGGTGGCGGCATGGCCACCACCGCGCAGTACCTGCCGCGGGGCCCGGGCGGCGGGGCCGGGGGCGCCGGGCCGCTCATGCACCCGGACGCAGCTGCGGCGGCGGCCGCGGCAGCAGCGGCCGAAAGACTCCACGCGGGGGCCGCGTACCGCGAGGTGCAGAAGCTGATGCACCACGAGTGGCTGGGAGCAAGCGCGGGGCACCCCGTGGGCCTGGCCCATCACCAGTGGCTACCTACGGGCGGCGGCGGCGGGGGCGACTGGGCGAGTGGCCCCCACTTGGACCACGGGAAGGGTGGAGGCGGCAGCCGCGGGGACGACGGCGGAGGCTTCCACGCGCGGCTGGTGCACCAGGGGGCGGCCCATGCGGGAGCGGCGTGGGCTCAAGGCGGGACACCTCACCACCTAGGCCCGGCCATGTCCCCGTCACCCGGGGCGGGTGGGGGTCATCAACCCCAGCCTCTTGGGCTCTATGCGCAAGCAGCCGCGTACCCCGGAGCCGCTGGGGGCGGGGGCCTCGCGGGGATGCTAGCGGCTGGCGGGGGCGGCGCGGGGCCCGGCCTGCACCACGGGCTGCACGAAGACGGACACGAGGCGCAGCTGGAGCCGTCGCCACCGCCCCACCTGGGTGGACATGGACATGGACATGCGGGTGGGCTCCATGCGGGTCACCTGCACCCGGGCGCGGGTGGCGGCGGCTCCTCCTCGGTCGGGGAGCACTCGGATGAGGACGCTCCGAGCTCCGACGACCTGGAGCAGTTCGCCAAGCAGTTCAAACAGAGGCGCATCAAACTGGGCTTCACGCAGGCCGACGTGGGGCTCGCGCTGGGCACCCTCTACGGGAACGTCTTCTCGCAGACCACCATCTGCCGCTTCGAGGCCCTGCAGCTCAGCTTCAAGAACATGTGTAAATTGAAGCCGCTGTTGAACAAGTGGCTAGAGGAGACCGACTCTTCCACCGGCAGCCCCACCAACCTGGACAAGATCGCCGCGCAGGGACGCAAACGCAAGAAGCGCACGTCCATCGAGGTGGGCGTCAAGGGAGCTCTGGAGAGCCACTTCCTTAAGTGCCCCAAGCCGTCGGCTCATGAGATCACGGGCCTGGCAGACAGCCTGCAACTGGAGAAGGAGGTGGTACGCGTCTGGTTCTGCAACCGGCGGCAAAAGGAGAAGCGCATGACCCCGGCCGCTGGCGCCGGCCACCCCCCTATGGACGACGTGTATGCGCCAGGTGAGCTGGGACCCCCTGGGGCCGGAGGTGGGGGCGCCTCGCCGCCCTCCGCCCCGCCGCCTCCACCGCCTGCCCCGCTGCACCATCACCACCACCACACACTGCAAGGATCCGTGCAGTGACCCCCTCACCCTGCGGGGCCCGGACTCGAGCCCCTTCCTTCTCCTCTGCCCACCGTGCCAACACCCCCCCAAAAAAGGGAGCGGCCCCCGAGACAGCGAGACCTAGAGGACAATCGGGGGCTGATCCCGCCCGCAGCCCACGCGGACAGGACTTTTTGTTTGTTTGGATTTTACAATTTTAAAAAAGGAAAAGAGACTTTAAAAAATAAATAAATAACGCGACCCCAAACCAGATGGACGAGGACCAGAAATTGGCTCGGAGATGGCGGACTGGCGGCGGAGCCTGGGCGGGAACCGAGAGGAGCCGAGACCCCGAGCGGACTTAGACAACTCGCCAGCCTACCCGCGGACCGCCACCTCCATCCATCCCACTCCTGGCAGCCCTAGTCCCCCAGACTCCCAGGCAGGCGGCCGCTCACCCATCCCTTCCCTCCCTCCCTTCCCCCGGCTGTTCCGGGCGGGATCCCGGCAGCGTCCTCCCAGCAGCGACAGGTAACGCGATTAGGGGGCAGGGGCATCCCGGGGAGAGGGGCAGAGGAGAGGGCGCTCGATGCACACACGCAAGTACACATACTTTGTCACACGGACACGCTTTCAGGCACACTTAGGGACACATTCACACTTGCAGTCACACGCACAAACACATACACAGTCGGCGACCTTCATAAACGTATACTCACTCTCCCTTACGCAGGCACAGTCAGGCTGAGGAACCTCCCCAGGTGGGGTCCCGGGGGTAGCGAGGTCCCTACGGGGTTAATGCCCGGGGAAATTCACGCACCTACGGGGAGAAGCGGGGTGTGGAGGGAGGGGACCTTATTTTCTCCCCTTCGCCTCTTTTCCTTCCCAAATCTTGACCCCTCTCTCCCCCATCCTCCTGGTTAGTGGGTGTTGTTTGGGGTGGGGTTTTTTTTAATGTTATGTTCTTATTTATTCGTTGAGACGTTCTTCGTTTTTGGTTTGCCAAACTCCGCTCGGGTCCTTAATTTAAATCGCTGTTTACTGTATTTATCGGGGCTCTCGACGGGCGCGGGCGGGAGGGCGCAGCAGGCGGGGGAGCCCGGGAGAGGAGAGCCGAGTCTGTGTGTCTGTCACACAGGAAGTAGCCAAAGCTTTCATCTAGTCCTATCTATTCTCACACTCCCCCACTTCACCCCAGAAAACCGAAAACAAAAAAGATGGATCGAAATCCCCAAACCCCGGGGATGCTTTCTGTTTCGTTTTATCCGAACCCGCATCTTTCTACACCCTTGCAGGTGGCGGGGGGTCCTCTCATTCCCCTCCCTCACCCCTTCAGGGAGACTCAGAGGGCTGAGGACAGAAGGACTTCAGCCCCTCGGTATCCCCACAACCATCCGGGGGCCCCTTTGTCTCCATCCCATTTTGAAAACACTTTTTGGAAAAGTTAGAACCCAATTATTATTTTTAAACCCAGCGACAGAAACAGCCCCCCTCCCCAGTCTTCCTATCCCAGACTCCCCTCCACTCTCTGCCCCCTTTAGCTCTTCCCCTCCCAGATGCAAGTCTGGGGGTCCGGGAGCCCAGGGGAAGCTGGGAAAAAGTCCAGTCCCGCTTGGAGCGTTTTGGGGAGGCTCTAGCCCTGTAAATATGTGAGATGTGTATGCACAGGCCAGTGGTTAGAGGAAAAGGAGGAATCCGCTGTGCTGAGCTTATCTTGGGGGCTTGGGGTTTTCCATCCTAGAGAATTTTGTACGCTGCCTAATCTGAAGAGGATATTTTAATATGATTTCCGGATTTCTGACCGGTCCTATTTATTTTCTGGATGTGTCTGGAACTTCCCCTCCTTCCCTTCCTTTCCCACCCCACACCCTTCCCCCAGTTCTAGGTCTGTTTGTTACAGTTTAAAGTTTAATTTTATTATTTTTATTAATTTTTTGGAAAGCATTTCGGTGCATTCTGTTTGTATTTTAATTTCTAAAAATTGTAGACTGGGAAGTTCCCCCCTTTATATTTATGTTATAGTAAATATTTTATTACTCATAAAACATGTACCCCATGGATGTGTCCTGTCCTCTTTGCTGTAGTAGGGGCTGGAATGGGTGGCATGGGTACCATGGGAATGAAACTGAAACTGGGATGGGGGTGTCATTCCAATGTCCACATGATAGGATCCATAATCAGAGGACTTGTGGTTTATTTCCAGAAAGTCCTCAACCTCTTCAGCTTATCTTTTCCCCAATGCCATCAGCCCGAAAGCCTGGTCTCAGACAGGAGAGAGCCCAATACTGCTCGGACCGGCTCCTCCTGAAAAGAGGTTAGGCTCAATTCTGACTCTAACAGTATTAGAAATCAGTCTCAAGTGTAAAGCTTTACAGAACAAAACTACACCAAATTTCCCCTCTGGATATGAAGACCCTAAAAAGAATTTGTCTCACCACTCTGCACCAGAAAGCTAAGCAGACAGACTTGGGGGCCAAGGAATTGGCTGACCAGAGTCTGCAGCTCTGAACCCCTCAGGCCACACCTACCAGATTCTAAACAAAAGCAGCTTGGCAGTGCTCTCACCTTCCTTGTCCATTTTAGGGTCTGGGAAAGTCTCTTCCTTGTAGGGGGTTGGGGGGCCTTGGGAGAATGGAAGATTCTCACACACTCAGGCCACTAGCATCCCCATGTTCTCCTGGACCAAGTTCTACTTCCTGAAATGTAAAGCAAGTTGGCTCTTAGCGTTTCTCATGCATGCTTGGGCAGCTGGAGCGGTCAGAACTTTGACAGCCCCCAAGTTCCCCAAGTCCATCACCCCTAACCAAGACTTTCGTACTTCTCTTCATGGGTCATTCATTCTTTTCCTACTTTGTATTTAGGAGCAAAATATCCGGGTTTGATTCCCATTGGAATAGATTTTTTAATTTGATGGGGAGTTTGAGTATATAGAGCCAACAGCATCCATCAGGATGCCTGGTCGAAGATAAGGTCTACAGAGAACATCCCCAGTTTCCACTGATACTTTTCTCTAAACTCTGGGTGTCAGCATGGAAGGGGTGTCTGGGGAGTAGGAGTAGAAAGAAGGAAGGGGAAGGGAAAGAGGAATAAGCAAGCATTTATTAAGCTCCTTCTGTGTATAAGCACTTTACAAATATTATCTTATTTGATTTGAGGGGAACATGAACACTCACTTCTGAAGCTAGGAGGCCCTTCCTATGCCCCTAGAACAGGAACCTCCTATAAGCCCTTAAGAACAGCTGGCTAGGTGTTGGAGAAACTTGTGCTTTTTAACAGGACATTGGGCTGTAGGATCAGGGGCCTGGGCTTCTGAAGAGCTAGGAAATTTGAAGGTTTAACATCTAAAATCCTGTCATTTGGGGCCCCCAACCAGCTTCACCAAAACCCTTTAGCAAAGATGAGACAGATGTCTTAAATTTGTAAATAGTCTTAATATTGTCTCAAACGTATAGCTCTTTATTCTCTAGAGAATCCTATTCTAACAGTAATTTTTTCCTTACAGTAACTTTTTTTCACCTTTAGTACTAAAAAAGTTGCATTGGAGTGTGTGTATGTGTATGTGTGTGTGTGTGTGTGTGTGTGTGTGCGCGTGTGTGTGTGATGGTACAGTGTTCCATCCCCCAGTCCTAGCCAGCTGGGTGGCCTTGGAACTTACTCCTTAACTGGGGAGGGGACGTTTTCCAGACAAATAACTGAACCTAGAATGACTTTACTTTATTCTTATTTCATTTCTTCTGTCCTGTATAGAGCAAAGGACTAGGGTAGGGGCAAAGGAAGACTATTATTTCTCCTTGGTCAGACTTCCTCTTACTTTGGGATGTATTTCCTAAGTGACAATTGGGTTCTGTTTCAGGTCAAGGGGCCATGCTCACCCACCAAAGGTTCTAAGGCTTTTTCCTCAGGACAAAGGCCTTAGCTGGTGTTTTCAAAGCTTCCAACTCAGACTCTCTGTTTCTTTTTTGTCCTTTTTTTCTTGCGGTCTCAGCCTTGTAGACGACCAACATGGATAATCAACAACCGTCCAGGAGCCTGAAATTATTGGTGTGCATGGGTGAGCAGGCAGACTGAGTCAGGAAACTCAGTAGTGACTGGACAATGAAATTTCTAAATTGACTTTCCCCCCCGGACCCAGAAAACACCGTACAATTGATGCCAGACCCCTAGCACCAGCAGGGCCCTAGAGCAAGCCGAAGCCTTATTTTGTTCCGAATATTTTACTCAAAATTATTTCTTTGTTTTGCCCCCTTTCTCTTTTTTTTTCTTCTCTCTTGCTTTGTGTCTCTGTCCCTGGGCCAGGCTGGGAAATGAGCTTAGGAGAGGACAAAAGGACCATAGCAGTGCATCCTCTTCTCCTGGGTCACAAGACCAGTTTGGAAGGAGGGTAAGAGCACTGCTGGAAGGAAGGTAGAGGCTCTTCTCATTTAAAGAGGCTGAAGGAATAGAGACTATTTCCCTGGCCTAGCCTCCCCTCCTGATTTCTTGCAGCTACCTCTGAAGGAGCTTGTTTTCCTTTAATTGTCTGGTTAATCCTTGGCAAGAGTTTAGGTTTACCCTTTAAAACAACTGACCTGCAAAAAAGCAGAGGGAAAGTCCAAGTCAGAGCCAAGCTGGAGTTGGGGCCACCGAACTACATTTCGAAATAAAGTGAGTCTCAGAAAATTCCTGATCTCTAGGGTACCATGATGATTTCTCCAAATAAGATATAATCCATCATCCCCAGGTACCCACTGTGTGCCTAGTGACCCTCTGCGTTTGGCTTTTTGGCCCATCACCTCAGCCCAGCTCCCCATTTGGGGGCAGATCAAATTCATCCCAGTCACTAGATTTTTCCTGGACTTTGGGGCTGGTTGGGATGGGAGTGGTTTTTCCAAAGAATGTTTTTTTTTTCTCTTGGATCAGAGGTCAGGCAGGCAGGCAGGTACCAGCCCCTACTTCTCCTGCCCAGCAGTGCCTGTGCTGCGGTATTGGTATGCGCATGGATGCGTGTCTGTGCATGGATGTGTGTGTGTGCACACACTCACCTTCAGGGAAAGCCTCTCACTCTTTCCCAAAGACTCAGATGTCCCTAGGCTCTGACACATAGTGATGTTTCCCCAGCAAAAATATTACCCTCCCAAATTTTTTTTTAAATTGATCATATCCACTAAGAGGTAGACCAGCTAAAGAAACAAGAGGTGTTAGTCCACCGTGTGTGTATGTATGTGGATATTTCCTGCCTACGTACATCAGTGTTGGTGTGATTCTGTGTTAATATGTAGATATGGGTGTGTTCCTGTGTAGACTAAATTTGTGTGTATACATTAATCTCTGTTCATATATACATCAATCAACAAGTATTCATTAAGCACCTACTATGATCTAGATGCTGAGGACAAGTACAAAGAAAAAAATTATCCGTACATAAAAAGAGCTTTCATGTATGTATGGGTTTTTCAGTGTCTGTGCCTATGTGGTTTGGTGTGCATTGGTAATTGGCGTGTGGGCTTACAAATTTGTCTGGAGTGTCTGTGTGCATGCGTGTTTTCATGCACATCCATGCTTTGGCATGTATTTCCAAGTAGTTGTATGTGTGTAAGTGCGTATGTGCGTGTGAAATGGGAGAAGGTAGGTCCCTGAGGACCAGCACAGACTGGGGAGGCATGTGAATGAAGGCAGTGGTAGAACCTTAAGGCATTGGGGGAGTTAATATTTCCAGACCTGCAGCTACCATGTTTGGGAGAATGGGAAGGCACCATTCACCAAAATAATGGCTACTTGAGATAGATCAGTCATTAAGACATAGGCCTCAGGATACATGTTTAGTGACCATGTTTGATCATTGTATATATGCTCAGTCCCATACCTATGTATGTTCATATGTGTGTTTGTGTATGTGGGACCCTCCAACCCCCATAGATACCCCCATGTGTTCAGCCCGGTATCCAGCAGAGAAGGATATCTGAGGGTAGCCCTAGCCCATAGCTGAACTCAGAGTAACTGAAGTAGACTCAGACACCTGTGCTGTTCTCTGAACAGCAACCCCAGAGTAGGGGAGGCTCCCACCAGGTGATGGTTCTGCATTTGCTACTGTTTCTCGCCTCACTCTGGGGGCCACATTCAACCAGGCTGACCTCTTCAGGGGCTCCCCCCGGATGGAAGTTGTCTAGAAAGGGCATAACTAAGAGGGGCAAGGGTTGCTTGGAGGCCTGTTTAATGATTGCCTGGGAAGCATGCAGACTGGCCCTGTGTGCTCTGACCTCCCACCACCCCCATGGTTTTGAAAGAGGGGGTTGGGGAGAATCCCCGGGACAGAGCTTGGCTTGTGCCCCAGCATTCCCTGAGTTCTCCACTCTGGGTCTGGGCTCATTGGGGCCGCAGTATAGGGTCTGTTGCCCTTCCTCAGTGTGCTAAACTACATCCTGATCGTGGTGGATTGAAAGTGCTTCTTGGAGTGAGGCAGCAAAGCCTCAGGCTGCCTTCTCTGCTCTGCTCACTCCCCTTCGGCCTCCCAGGCCTCTTGTGGGAGAGGACTGCCCTCTATTGGTCTTTGAGCCAGGGGAATGTACAAGCGAGCGAGCGAGCGAGCGAGAGACAGAGAGACTGAGAGACAGAGAGACAAAGAGACAGGGAGACAGAGACAGAGAGAGAGAGAAAGACAGAGAAACACAGAGACACAGAGAGAGAGACAGACAGACAGAGACACAGAGAGACAGACAGAGACAGAGAGACAGAGACAGACAGAGACAGAGAGAAACAAAGAGAGATACAGAGACAGAGCACATTGGGGTGGTGGGGAAGATCCAAGAACTGGGCCCACCTGCTCCCAAGGAAAAACAGCCTCAGCCTCTAAGGGACCTGACCTCGTTCCTTCCTATACACAGTCCCTCAGACTTTTCCCATTTTTCACACACACACACACACACACACACACACACACACACACACACACACACACACACACACACACCCATAGCAACAACGGATGGTCAGAGCTAGGCCTACTCAGAAAAGCTGTCAGTATGTACATTTCAGGTTCCTGAAACTTGTAATAAAAGTGGTGTTTGTACTGTCATCTAGAGACTATTCTCTGAAGATCTCCAAGCACCCCAGACAACCTACACTTCACTAAATTAGCTGGTATTAACCTTCAGTTGTCCTCTCTTCCACTATCCCTTCTGAGTACCCTTCTGATAATTGGCAGGAAGTAAGTGTGCATATGTGTAATTCTGTTTTTTAAACATACACCTCCACATATACATATGCGTGTGTATATGCAAGCACACACAAACACACACACACACATAGCAACGAACTATCGACTTGTGTCTCCACAATCTCACTGCCTTCCATAAAATGCAAATCATGTAAATACATTCACAAGTCATGGTGTAAACACACCCGCACATACCAGCCCTCTAGCACCGCCACGTACACAGTTGTACACCATCATTGTCACACATACACACACATACACACACCTTCCACCGCCTTTTTACACCCTTACAAAATCGCCTCTTAGTATGTTCTAGTCAGTCACACGTCCGTCAGTGTCACCAACACTCACACTGACATACACATACGTCATCATTGTCACACACACACACACACACACACACACACACCCTCCACCATTCTTTTACACCCACAAAATTGCCCATCAGTAAGTTCTAGTCAGTCACACCCGCCAGACTGTCACCAACACTCACACTGACACACACAGACGAGACCGACAGTATGCCCACATTTGGCCGACATAGTTTAGCACTCGTTGTCACTCTCACACACTCTCACACTCCCCTGGTCGAGCAGTCAGTCACACCATAGAGATCATAGTCACTCAAAGCCATGAATTCACACAGTCATGCTAACACGGTGACATAGCGCGCACACACACACTCAGTCACAGGTACACTCGCACATCCCCAATGTTCCACCTGGATCACAGCTCCCATCTTTGGTCACTCCCCCTGTACCCTTTGGCCAGACAAAGTTCCCTTGAGTTTCTGGCAGCTGCTTCCCTGAGCTGGTCCTGGGTAAGGCTGATTATTACTAGGCTGCAGAGGAAGAACCAAGGCATATGGTCTCATACACAAGAAATAATGTTCATGTTAAATCAGACCTCATGCATAATGCATAATGCCTGGTGCCTGATCTCACATTATTTTGGGTGTTCGTCAAAATCAGTGTTATTTCTTGTAAGCTCTCCTGAAAAGATGGGGAGGTGGGGGGTAAAGGCGTTTGCTAATTATCCACACTGTCTCATGGACACATAGCTGAGAACATTCCTTGCCAAGGGGCCCCCTCTGTTCTTGAACAGTCTTTCTGTCTCTTCTCTGTGTCTCTGGATGTAGTGACTTCTCAGTGTCTGTGGTCCTAGGTCTGTCTCTGTCTAGGGGCCAGGGCTTTCTGCCATCGTTGCGCTCTCTGTCTCTGACTGATTGTGTGTGTGTGTGTGTGTGTGTGTGTGTGTGTGTGTGTGTGTGCGCGCGCACATGCATGTGCCCTTTTTTTCCTGGCTTTCGGAAGGAAAGAGGGAAATTCCTAGGTCTCTGTTGGTGAAAAGAACTGATTCTGAATCCTCCTGTTTGCTGGGCTCCTGGTCCCTGGAGGCCTGGGGGCCTTGCAGCCTCTGCTTCTGCTCTCACACCCGATTCATTTGCTGTTTCATGAACTCCCCGTTGATTCATCGCCTCCCCAAGTCAATGACTCACTCCTGATGCCTTTTCAGAATTTCTTTTTCAAAGACTCTTGATTATTCAGGCTTTCAACGGAGGCGACCTGAAGCTAGAGCTGCTGCCTGGTGAACTAGCTAGCGGTGGGCTGGTGTACAGCAAGTCGGGTAATGGGGGAGAATGCTGTTGATCCCGGGGGCTGAGCCAAGGAGGAAGAGCAGGGCCAGGAGGCAGGGGACTTTGTCTTTGTCCCTAGGCTCTGGGGTTGCAGTCATGTTAACAGCACTCCCTTATGCTTGCATGGCACGTTATCTCATTAGAACCTCAAAAATACGTCATCAGGAACAGGCGTCAACATTCCCATTTCACAGGTGAGGCATCCAAACCTCAGAGAGGCCTTTCCTACCAATACACATAGTAAATGATAAAGCCAGGAATTCTAACCCAGGTCAGTCCTCCCTGGGTCCAGACAGGCTCTTTTCATCAAACTCTGGATCAAACTGAGTTGAGCAGCAGAGAAAGTACTAGATTGGGTGTCACAAACTTGCTACCTATGAACATCAAGTCGCTTAACTGACATGAGCCTCAGTTTCCTCATATGTAAAGCTGAGGGGATTGGACTTGATGACCATGTAAGTATCCTTCCAACCCTGTATCTATCATTGTATGAGTCAATCAGAAAACTGGCCCAGACCCACAGCTCCCTGGCCCTTGGGAAACTCCCAGACTAAAACACTCGTACAGGACATATTGCTAACAAGAACCTGAGAATATTCAACCCAGAAATGACTGCAAAGGGTAGAATTTCTTCACCTATGGTTCCAGGGTCAGGCATAATTGGGAAAAAGTCCAAAGATGGGCTATGACTTATTCCAGGAAAGTGAAACTATTTTGTGAACTGACCAGAACAGCTCCCTGGAGGAGGTAGGCCTCTTGTTGTTATAATGTTAGGTGTGGTACAATGAGATGCAGAAGAGGTGAGAAATGGGGGATGGGGTGCACACACACACACACACACACACACACACACACACACACACACACACACACACACACACACACCATCCCTAGAGATCTTTACAGATAGACAGTGGCTCTGATCTGGGATCAGAGAAGCCTGGAGGCAGACGGATAGATACAATAACCTTTTGGAGACACCTCCAGGTCCTTCTCCTCGCTGGGGCCAGTAAACACTGAAGAAGTCTTACCATTCACCTCCAGCTTTCAGTAAATAAAGTAGCCTGTTGACCTTCGGTGGGATAAAGTCTGTGGCTTGTTTCCAGGGCCATATTTCCATAACGTGGCCTCCAGCACCGATCTAAATAGCATGTCTGCACCCAAGTAAAAAAAAAATATGTCCATGATTAGAAGGGGAGGGTTGGGGGGAGAGGGTGCAGAGAGGAGAAGGAAGATGGGAAGGAGAGAATGACCAACAGCTACTCTTTGTTGATCTAGAACATATAGATGGTGGAGGGCTTCCCGACTCAGGGGTGACCTCCCCTGTGAGCACATAACTAGGGGCAGTGGGATAACATATCAGATCACGAAAATCCCCTTAACTTCATCTCTTGCTAAGGACAATGAGCAGCCAACTTTATATCCCTGCGTGCTTCCTAGTACAGCACTGGGTCATAGGGAATCCCAACTGTTCCCTCCCACAAAAGACCCTGTCTCCCCAGCACTGCTTAAATTTTCGAGGAACGCTTCCTCCCAACAGAATGCTGAAATAGCAGTCCTCAGAAAGGGGGCTGTACCTCCCCAGGAAGAAAGCTCCCCCCCAAAAAAGAGGCTGCCCCCCAGGAAGGAGGCTGCTCATCTCAGCACTGTAATGAGCTAATTTGGAGCCTAAGGCAAGAATATAAAATTGCCCCCTTCCCTCCCCCACCCTGAACTTAAGAAAGTATATGCATATTTTATCTTTTAATTTTTCCTTCTGCACCACCTCCCCAGCCCAGTCCACCTTAAGCTTAGGATTCTTCACTCAGTCAATACTTCCTAAGCACCTACCATGTACACAGTACATTACTGTTTCAAATGAGATATTTGAAAAGCTCTTAGCACAATGTCTGGCACACAGTAGGTACTTAATAAATGTGTATTCCCTTCCTCCCTACCCCCCAACCCTGTACTCAGTACAGGTGGGACAAAAGTGAAAACTGACACAGTTACACAGTTATCTGCTGCCCTCAGGGATAGGATATTCTGATGGGGGATAGGGATATGATTTGGACACAGAGAAACATCATCAGTGGAATGTTGTGGGGACAAAGGCAAGATCCCAGCAAAGTGCCTACTATGTGCCAGTCACTGTGATAAGCCCTAGGGATACAATGAAAGGCACAAGAGTGTGCTTTCAAAGAGCTCATGGTCTGATGCGGGCGACAACACACAAGCTGCTATGTACAAATAAGATATAGGCAAGAGAAATTGGAGATGATCAGCAGAGGGAAGGCACTAGCATTAAAGGCTATTATTGGCCCTATTAGAAGTAGGGATCTAGAGGCATCCCACAGGAATCATTTAGTCCATCTCCTTTTACAGATGAAGAAACTGAGGCCTAAAGAGGTTAAATAACTTGCTAGTAAGTGTCTAGGTCAGGATTTGAACTAGGGACTTCTTTGTTCTCAGGAGAATGTCCCACCCACTACCCCACACAAGAGGCAGAAACGGAAAGATCATTAATGTTTGGGCTGGGGGGAATGGGAGGGGGCTATTAGGGGGCAAATAAAGAAGACAGCATTAACTGAGCTGGAGCTTGAAGGAGAAGGAGGATTTCAACAGACAGAGATTCCAGAATAATGACACCTTATATTAGGAAGCACTTTCACATCCATTATCTAATTAAATCCTCAAAACAACCCTGTGAGAGAGTTATTATCCTCCATTGGACAAATAAGGAAACCAAATAATTGACAGAGCCAGCGCTTGGACCCAGGTCTCCTAAATCCCATGGGAAAAGGGGCCCAAGACCCATGACCCCACTGCTGCCATAAGCCACAAGTTCTTCTGTCTCTAGGCAGGCTTGGGAAACCATCTTCCTCCCACCGCTTGGCCCCCACCCCAGGATCCCAGGAGCCATAATGTGAAAGGAAAGGGGAAGGCAGTTCTCTGCTCCATCTTCTGCAGATGCTGAACAAATCAGCCCCTACACAAAGGAGGTAAGCAGTCTGGTCTAGGGGCTGTCTTCTGTTCCTGTTCCGGGACCTCCAGCCCAGGAAAAGAAGCAGGACAAGTAAAGTTCTCAACAAGCTTCCTTTCTCTCCAAAGCCTTTTCATCAGATACAAGGCAAACCCAGAAACAGGGGGCTAGAAAGCCATGTATGAGAGAGCCCTCCCTCTTGTCCTGGTCAAGGCTGCTCTGGGTCCATGGCATGTTGAGTCCTCACCCCGTCTAAATAACTGCCTTCACTCTTCCCTGGCCTGCCCTGGCCTTCCCTCACCACCACCACCACCCTCCTCATTCCCAAGAATAATAATGACAGCCTACATTTACATAGCACTTTATTGTTATTTGGAACACATTCTCTCACTCCTTATAACCTTAACGCAGTAAGGTGAGTGCTCCAGTGGGAAGAACTGTTTTCAGTCCAGAAAAGCTGAGTTCAAGTCCTGGCTCTGAAACTTACTACCAATGTGAAATGGGGCAATACGTATAGGACTCTGGGTCTCAGTTGCCTAATCTGTAAAATGGACGAGATAAGCTTCCAAGGCTCCTTCTAGCTTTAAAAATGTGAAACTAAGGAACAAAAATTATGCCCATTTCTATAAATTAGAAAACCAAGACACCGAGAATCAGATTCCAACCCCATTCCTCCCCACCTCACTGCACAAAGCAGACCACACCTCTACCCCTCCCCAGGAGTTTTAGCAAACAGTGACCTTCCCCTAAATCTCCCATATTGGCAAAATTCCAGATACCACCTAAAGCCTCTCCCCTTTGATTCACCTGCTCTAAGCCTCACCCACAAACTGTGTAACAGGGAGCTCAAGGAAGACCCAGGACACCTCCTGCCATCTTGCTGTGGAATATTGGTTGAATTACGTCTCCTTCTGCCCTTCAGTCCTGGGGGGAGAACCTGTGGAGAGATGGATCTTTGAAAGAAAGATGACAAGGCCTACATCTCCAGGACCCCTGTGTGAGCCTGGGCAGCACCAAGCTTGGCTCCATATACCAGAACACCAAAGAAAGTCTGTATGCTCCCTCGGATTGGAGCCCCCTGCAAGTTTCTATGTGAAGGACTCAAGAAGTAACTGATAGGGCTGGAGGATATTAGTGGTGGAGGAAGAAAGAACTGGAGAAGCAATCAGTCCAACAGCTGGCAATTATGAAGCACCTGTTGTGTGCAGGCACAAAATCCTGGGGACACAAAGACAAAAGCTAAACAATAACTGTCCTCAAGGAGCCAGGGAGACAAAATATTCATAACTATATATGCAGAACATAAGCAAAATAAGTGCAGTAAATTTGGGGATGGGTGGAAGTAGTCATTAACAAAGTAAAGGATCCCTATACAGAGCAGGGAAGAGTTCTAAGAGGCAGGGAAGTGAGGGGGGAGTCCAATTAGGAGGACAGGTACACAGATATGGAAATGAGAAGCAAGGTAAACGAGGAACAGTAAGAAAGCCCCTTTGTTTGGACTGTAGAGAGAGAAACACAGTCTCTCCCTCATTCCATCTTCTCTGCCTGGGACCTGCTTCTGAGTTTTTCCAGATAATACAATTCACTTTAACAGCTCTCCTACTTTGAGCACAGTGTTGGGGAAGGCACTGAGGAAGATAAAAAGCTTAGATAAAAGTGTGGTCCCTGCCCTCCTCAGCAAAAGAGGTGAGGTAGCTGGAGGGGGATGGGGGGTGAAGAATGCCAGGCCTGGAGACAGGACAACCTGAGTTCAAATCCAGTCTCTGACACTTACTAGCTTTGTGACCTTAGGAAAGGCACTTGTTCTTTGTCTGCCTCAATTTCCTCAAATGTAAAATGGGAAGCACCCACCTCAAGGGATAATTGTAAGGATCAAATGTGTTAATGTTTGTAAAGCATTTAGTACAATGCCTGGCATATATTAGATGCTTAATGTTTATTTCCTCATGGACCTCACAATCTAGCAGTAGTGAGATAACATATCATTACCACCCTGTGATGCAAATGGTCCAGTGGAAAGAGCCCTTTTGAAGTCAGAGAATCAAGTTCAAGTCTTGGTTCAGGATAATAGACATTATTCTGCTTCTAAGAGAAGTTTCCTCTTTTGAAGGGGGTGAAGAAACAAAGGATGCCCTAATTCGGGACATTTAGGAAGGCATCTTGGGGGAGACAATATTTGAGTTGTGCTTTCATGGGAATGTAAGAACAAAGATAAAATAAGAGAAATTGTTAAGTGGGAAAAAAATATTGCATCAAATATCACCAATCACTCAAAGAATCACTATTCTCCATGATAAAGAGGGAGTTAACACAAATGCATAAAACCAAGAGCCATTCTTCAATAGATAAGTGATCAAAGGACATGAACCATTTTCAAAAGGATCATAAACTATAAATGACCATTTAAAATCATTTCCCAAATTATTAATAAGAGAAATGCAAATTTAAACTCTGGGGTTTTACCTCACACCCAGAAAATTGGAAAAACGACAAAAGATGGGAATAACTAGCAAGAGAGGGGGTGTGGAAGGATGGATACACTATAAGCATGGCGTTGTGGAGCTATGAACTAGTCCAACCATTCTGGGTATCAATTTGGAATTAAGCAATACAAGTGACTAAAACCAGAGAAACATACATATATACCCTTTGATCCAGTCATCCCACTATTAGGCATATATACCCAGGAAGTCACAGACAGAAACAAAGGTTCGATATATGCCAAAATAGTCATGGGAGTACTCTGTGGCAGCAAAAACTGGGAGAAAGGGAGAAGTGGAAATAAATCTAACAGTCTAATATAGATTTAGAGTTAGACTGGACCTTAGGAGTCAAAAGGTCCAAAATACTCATTTTATAAATGAGGACTGTAGGTCCCAGAGAGATTAAGTGAGTTGTCTATGGTAACATTAATCCAGTAAGAGTCTGAGACAGAATTTGAATACATATCTTGCCAACTCCAAGGACTTCCTGAACCCTAAACACTCCACCATGCCACTTCTGCTTCTCACATGAATGTAAAATAATATATTATTATTCAGTAAAAAAAATGAAGATGAGGAATTCAGAACAACCTGGAAAGATTTGTGTGAACTGATGCAATGTGAATTACATAAAACTAAAAGAATCGTGTACATTATGACCACAACAATATAAATAGAAAGGTCACTAAAAAGAAACTGAATTGTGAGTAACTGTCAAAAAACCAGCAAAGATCCTAGAGAACAGGAAAGGAAGTAAACAAACCTTTGCCTTCTACGTGGAAGGAGGAAGACTCTGGAGCGAACACCTCTATATACCATGTTTTCGTTTGATTGTTCTTCTTTGTTGAATAAGGGAGGATTGAATCTGAAGTAGGGGTGACTGAGTAAAGATAAAGGTCAGCAATGAAGGTTTTTTAAAACCCATAACAGATCTGTAGGAATTCAACAGGATGAGGGATCAGGAAACAATTCATCCAGCACAGGAAGAAGATGGAGTTTCAAGGATCTGACAAGCAAGAGGACGTAAAAGGACCAGAAAGAGAGAGGGGGTCTCAGGTGTCAGAGGGCCTTCAAGGCCTTATCTCAAAGCAGCCATAGGGAGTCACTGAAGGAGTTGGAGCAGAAGAGAATCATGTACAGATCTATGCATGCCTAAGAAAAATGAATCTGGCAGCCTGCAAAGAATGAAGTGGGAAGGAATGGGAACAGAGTTTCCTACAGAATCAACCCCACTCAGTCCCCTACACCCCTACTACCCCCAGGCTCCCATCACCCTCCCCATCTCTGGCATCCCAGCAGCGGGGGTGGGCAGCTATTGGCTACACAATGAAGTCTCTCTAAACAGCCTACACCCCAAAGGGACTGAGGCAGGGAGAAGGAGGAGAGGCCCAGGAGCCGACCAGGCTTGGCAGGCACCTAAGACTCCTTTTGCCTTTACACCCTAGCCCCACCCCCTAGGACACAAACAGCCCTCAGTCCCCCTCACAGTCCCACCATCACCAGAGGCTGGTCACAACTGTCCTCCAACTGCCCCATGAATTCCCCTTCTGTGGCCCCCGGGGGAGTGTGGTGGATGGTTGGCCTGGGCATCAGGGTGGGGCAGTATGAGGGGGCACAATGTGGGTCTGTGGTGGCCAGTGGCAAGAATGCCTGGGTCTCTGGGCCATTGTCTCCTGCCCCTGGGGCTCCTCGGGCCTTACTGGCCTCCCTGGGCTAGTGTAAAGAAAGGTGGGTCAATGCCAGGCTGCCCAAGCCACATACATGTGCCAGGGACACAGAGAGGCTAGAAGGCAGGGGCTGGAAGCAAGATAGTCCAGTTTTCCTCCTCTCTATCCCTGTCCCTTAATTACACGGAGGGACAAAATGGAGGGAAGGATAGATAAAAGGAGTTAAGGAGTAACATAGAGAAAGATGACAGGAGGATGAGTGGTAAGAATGAAAAAGGAAAGGAGTGAGAGAGGAAGGAATAAATGAGAGGAGGAGTGGATGGAAGGATGAAGGGGAAAGAAAGGTACACATGGAAGGAGGTGAGGTGGAATATGTGGAAGAAAGGAGAACTAGAGAGAGAGAGAGGGATGGAGGGAAGAACATGAATGAAAGAAAGAAGAATTTATAGAAAGGGGTGGGAAGAAAGGAGGAAAAATAGTGGGAGAAAGGATGACCGCATAAAGGAGGAAGCAAGAGAGGGAGGGATGGTGTGGGTGAGGAGGCATGGATGGATTAGCTCTTCCTGAGTCACCTAGCTCCACAAAAGAGCCTGTTATGAAGCCTAGAAGAAAGTGGACCAAAGCCTAAAGAAACCAGACTAGAGGCAAGAATTTTATTTGTGACAGAGACTGCATCCTACCTGGACGTCTGCTCCCATCCCTGGGGCACTTGGGGAGGGCCTGCACAGTTAGCCTGACCCTGGCAGAAGTGGGGGGAAGGGCCTCAGGGGAAGGGGAGGTGACGTTCAACTGAGACCCAAGTCGTCCATCATAGTGGGGAGGGGGGGGGGGTGTGATAACTGCATTAGAATAATACAGGATTAGAGTGGGGTTGCCATAGCGACGTATTAGGGCAATGTATCATGAAGCCCCAGCCCCTCCATGATGTATGATGCTCTTGCACAGTGAAAGTGGGGGGTTGGGGGTGAGGGTGGGCAGTAGATATTCCACCCCCACGGTGGAGCTGGGGATCAGACAGCAAACTGACCACTTCATCAAAGGGTAGTGAAGGCCTCAGAACCTACTCCCCCTGATACACACACACACACACACACACACACACACACACACACATATATGTGCACACATTTACCCACACATATGGCCACAAATGTATGCTCTTTTACCTCACTAACATCAGCTCTGGGAAAGTGCCCTACCCCAATGCCCAGAAGCCCAGACCAAGAAAGTGACAGTTCTCAGATTCAATCCTGGCCCCCTGCTGGGTTTAGTCTTCTCAGCCCTGGCTTCTGACCACCCAGGCCCAGGTGCGGACCTTGTTTTACTTGAGAATTCAGAGACCCAAGGCATCCAGAATTGTTCCCTCTTCTGGACTTAGGATTAGGATGTGAATAACTGAGGGCTGAACGGGTCTTTGAGTATAAAAAGGGCATGAGGGAGGAAGTAGAGGGTGGGGGTGGGTAGAGAAGGTAGATAGTCATTTAGAAATGCTCCTGCCCAGCCACATGCCTCAGTGATGCTAACTGGGGACAAGAGAGACAGCATGGAAATAGAAAACAGGATAACGCTGTCTATTACAGATGCTTCAAGCTCATAGCTAGTCCCTAAAGCAGAGAAAGACCCAGTGACACTCCTCACACCCCAGCATAACGAATGGCCTTGGACTTGAGGGGAAGAGGCTTGGCCTCCGTTTTCCCCTCTCTCTCAGTGTCTCCTGCCCAGAGCATGAACCCCAAAGCCCTTTAAAAACAGAGGAAAGAAGAACTGGGTCCTTTCATGTGTGTATCCATGTCAGTCTCCATATGTATGTTTGTAGAGCAGTAAGGTGGGGGAGGCCACACTCCTCACCCAGGATGATAATTTTTAGTTAATTCAATTGATTACAATAATTTCACACCCCAAAAATTCTTCCTTTTTCCTTCTCAATGCAATGCCCTGGCTCTGTGCCAAAGAATGGGGGGGGGGGGGGGGGGGGGAGGGTGCTGCTGGCCCAGGGCCAGGGACAAAGACTGCACTATCCAACCTTTTCCTCCCTGTCTCTAACCCTCATCCCAGGCCCAAACTTCAATAGGAGACTAGGGCCTTTCTCAGTCATCCACAGAACCCATCCTCACCACTATCACACACAGGCATGAACATACTTCCCACATACATATTTCCAGATTTATGCACGGATTCCAACCCTGGAGAAAGAAGAGAGGAGAGGAGAGGAGGGGAGGGGAGGGGAGAGGGGAGGGGAGGGGAGGGGAGAGAAAGACATAGGAGAAAGACTTAGAAGAAGGGAGAGAATGAGATAGGAAAAGAGATGTGAGAGGCTGAAGTGAGAGAGAAAAAGATGGGAAAAAATCATGTGAGGTTGAGGAGAGATGAGGACAAAGATAGGAGGCTGACAGGAGAAAGAGAGGGCAGAAAGAACCAGGGAGAGAGAAGTCAAGAACAGAAAGAAGAAATAGGGAAACAAGCCCAAAGAGAAAAGGGAGAACAAACGAGGGCAGGCGGGAGAGGAGAGTGAACAGGAGACAGTAAGAGACCAGAAAGGGAAGGGAGCCAGGGACAGGCAGGATTCTGGGGGGGGCAGCCCCACAGCTGCCTGGTCCAAGACCCCTTGGTACATAGAGTGGGTGAGCTGAGAGCCTACTCCATTCATACCCCTTTCTTCTCAAGCCAGTAACCAAAGGTCAGCATGTGCTCCCCAGTCAGCCACGTGCTGTCCATCCCAGGGCTTCACCATGTGAGGTTCCATCCAAACATTATTGTGTGCTGAGTTCACCCAGGCCCCAACGCCCACTTACCCAATCTCTGCTCAGTCCTTTCCACAAGGTCTTGTCCAGGCCATCTGACCTTCCTACTACAATGACCTGTAGCTTTCAATCCACCAGGAAACTGGCTCCCAACCTCAGCATTGAGAGAAGCAACCTTTAGGGTGAACCCTATTCTGGTATCTCTGGAAAATAAAATGAAGTCCCCTTCTGCTTTCACGTCACATTCTGGAAAAGACAGAATCCCCCAGCATCTGAGAGAGGGCAAGATCAGGGCCTGAGGGGGTGGCTGGGAGGGCAAGGAATATACATGAGGCCACTAAGAATCCTTGGAATGAGATGCCCCCATCAGGGATATAATGACATCTCATATCTTACCTCTCTCTGCTCATTCCTCCCAGTGATCTGAGGGAAGAGAGGAGGAGCTTAGGGCCTCCCTGCGTCACCATGCCTGTCAGTGGTGGGGGTCAGTCCAGGAAGCCCAGAGTACTGGCTGCCAGCCTGGTCCAGAACACAGGCTCCATTGAGGCCCTGACCCAGGGAGGGCATTTAAAGTCACTGGACACACATGTCCTGCCCACTGGTCTTGGTGTGTGGTTAGCCCTCCCAGAGGCAGGCTGGCCCCCACTAGGCTCATTGAGTGACCCCACATGGGGTGGACATAGGTGGAAAAATGGAAAAGGTAGCTTCAGATGCCCAGCACAAAGAATGTGCTTCTATAAAAAGGGTCCTTGTGGTCTCCTTAGTTCCAGCCTATTTGTGAGGAGCCACTACCTCCCCACCCCACATTTCCTAATCCCATCACAAATGATTAAAAGATGTTGGTAGATGAATGAATGTATAACTTGGGATCTAGATGGGGTGTTTATAGGTCTGTAGATTTTTGTCAACCTAGGAAAGGATGGGGTTTCTTGTCTTCCTCGCAAAAGTTTCATTTATCCTTTCTTAAAACCAAGAGGTCCCAAATCCCAAAGGAAGCCAGGTTTGGGTGGAGTTTGCACTGGCCACAGCCTTCTGCATGGTGGGAGATGAGAGTAGATGGGGAGAGGTAAGGAAGTTGGGGGATAAGGAAATAGAGACTCCAAGAAAGCAGCTCATTTGAGCCGGTCTAGAGGGTGGGGCAGGGACTTGGGCACTTCTCTGGGACTTCATCGGGGGAAGGAGGAATTTGGGGCTGCCAGGAGAAGTGACAGAAACATGATTAAATCCAGAGCCTAGGAAGGGGGCCAAAGCACAGCTTCCAAAAGGTGGCCTGTGGAGAGGGTGTGGAATTAACCCATTGCACCGCAAACAGGAAGGACCAAATGAGAAAGGGTTCAGCCAGTGGGAAGTGGGAGGATGAATTGCTCACCTTTTTCTCTCCTACACCGTTCAGGACAGTGACTCCTCAAGCCCAGGCCCTGTCTCTCCTACCTTATTTCTCCCTCTTCCTAACTTGATTTGCATCTTGGTCCTGTCCCCATCTCCCACTGTCCCCTTCTCTGCCTCCCCCCCAGTTCTCTCACTTTTGTTATAATTAGGTTCAGATTTACATTTGAAACGCTGAGTCAGAAAAACCAAGGGCTGCAGTGGCGAAACCATGGGGGGGGGGGGGGGGGTCCTAGCATCAAGGAGCTGTCCTCATCTCTACCAAGAGGCAGCAGAGGACACAGGATGGATGAGGAGGTCTCTGCTTCTCGGTGAACAGGGAAATTGGCATTCTCCCCAGGTCTTGCACTTCCCCTCTGGCTCAGGTTCAGGGTTTCTCCGTCTCAACCCTGTTGGTCTAAGAACCTATACTGATAAGAGGATGACGGTTGGGTGCGGGGATGGGGGGGAGTAGAAGGAGAGGGGTGATGAAAACTGCCAGGGATGACCGTGACTAAAAGAGCTTTAAACTGGGGAGTCTGACCCCCTCGGGTGGATCCCGAGGCCAGGGCTTGGGAGTGTTCAGCTCATCTGACTGGAAGAGCCTAATCCTCCTCTCCCCACTCCCACTCAGACCCCCGCTGCCAACCCAACACCATGATTCCCCTCCCAGAAGGAACAGAGAGGAGCAGGAAAGAGCAGGGTCCCAGTTCTCCTTACTGGAGGTATAGCTCAAGTCCAGCACACTGGGAGACTTGGGCAATGACTGGGTTGCTACCCACGTGGGCGTGGGGGGCACACATGTACAAGCGTGTTTGGCAGGCATGCGTGCCCGCTTCCACCTTGCAGGGAGGGGAGAGCCAAAGTGAAAGGCAGAGGGGAGGGAGTATGCTGGGCAGGTCTGTCTTTGCTCCCTGGGTCTCTCTGCCTCCCTGACAGAGGAACTGGGCATTGTTGCCAAAAATAAACGTTGGCGCTCCCGCTCCCCGGCTCATTAGAGATGCGTGGCGTTTGGCTTCGGGCCCACACCTTGCAGCTCATTATAAATATGCAGTCGCTGCTGGCGCTACCCCAATCATCTCTGCAATCAGAGCTTTTAATTAGGTTAATTAAATTGTATCAAATCTCGCAGGGACGCAGTTCACTGATGCTGATGAGGCAGCCAAAACAGACCCCGGCTCCTCCGCTAATGAAGGCCGCCGCCTGCCTGAGCGAGCAAGTGAGGGAACGGGAACGCATAATAAGCCGGCATGTATGTCCTCAGAGAGGAGGTGCTGCCCAGGTGGGGGTTGGGAGCACCTCGGTGCAGGGGATCCAGTACAGGCTGCTCTGGCAGGGAAGGGAGTGGTCCCAGACCCTTTACTCTGGCAGCACAGGCTGCAGGCTGCAGCCAAGAGCCTTGGCAGCGAGGAGGAAATCAGTTCTCTCCAGCACTCAGCCACAGAAGCAACGGGCAGCCCACCCCCCATCCTCCCCCAGGAGGCCCATTAATAATAGAAAAGGCCTAGCATCAGATGCTCTCATCGGAGCACCTCCAGGATGCCAGGCCAAAAGGTGGGGTCCCCCGGCTTAGCTGCTCTCTGAACTCTGGGAAAGGCAGTGAAAGGGGATATGCCTCCAGGTTACCCCATCACCCTCAGGAAGAGATTGTCTGTTGCTAGCAAATACTGAGTGGGGTCCACCCAACCCCAGCCCTTGGTTCCTGCCACTCTCTGCCCTAATAGGCACTCTGATAATGTCACAGGGCTTTGGAGCCAGCAGGGCTCAAAGAGCATGTAATTCAAGGAAACTGAGGCAGGCCTGCAAGAGGAAGGAGGAAGGTGTGAATTCACACAGCTGATAACTGGCAGTTGGGAGTATCAAAACCAGCTCCTCTGACCTGATACAGTTAGTCTTAATGTGTATGTGTGTATATATATATATATATATGTATATATGTATATATATATATATATATATGTATGTATATATATGTTAGGCAACAGCACAAGGAAGAGTCCCTCTACAGCCCCTGCCCCTAGGTGACAAGATCCCTGAGCCCACCTTTATTTTAGATCCCCTCTGCCCACCACGGGGATGTTCCCTAGTCTTTGGCAAGGATACACAGGACCCTTCTCTCTCTTGCCACTCACCCTTTGATGGCATCATCAAATGCCTGGCTGAGTGTTGAGCCTTGAGCTCACACAGTTGAGAAAGCTAAAGACATTCTGTGTTTAGGCAAAAGTCTCCCACTTAAGCTGTCAGAGTAGGAGTCTGGTTCAAGGGTCCTGGAGAGTGATGGCCAGCCAGAGTGGGGGGTCGGGGGAAGAGGAAGAAGGTGGAAGAGAAATGCTGTCATCAACTTCACACCCGGAGGCTTGCTCCCACCATCTTCTGTAGTGAGGCCAGCTTGGTTAAAAGGTGATGAGAGAAGTTTCCCTATTTTGGTCAAGTGATGTTTCTGCCAAGGAACTGGTATTTGGAGGGGGAGGGAGGTTCTTGAGTTTGTGGGGGGGTTTTCAGTTTAGAAAAGTAGGGGTTTTCCCCACCTAGTTACATGAAAACATGAAACTTGAAACCAATCCCTTCCCTCCTTTGCCCCTCAATGAGAAGCCTTTGCTGGGCTAAAGAGGGGAAAACAGAAAATGAGTCAGGCTGGTTGTAGGGTCAGTGGAGCTGCAGGGTTGTCTCTAGTTCATCAGTTTCACAAACCCTTGTGAGCCAAGCTGGGTCAACAGTGACAGTGGGAAGGGGAGGAGCAGGAATTCCACCCCACCCACCTTCTGAAGACTTAATAACCCCAAAATATATCTGTATTTGGGGACAATGCCTCAAGCCCCTAATCTATGCCTTCATCCTGTTCATGGAACCGTTCAAAGAGCTGCCCATAAGGCCCCTTCAGATGGGGGAGAAAAGATATCCTCGGATGCTGAAAGGATAAGGTTTAAACCAGGATAGGAAGGACAGACTTTCCTGGGTCTGCTAGCTGATAAGACCCAAAACAGAGAAGAGAAGGGAGTCCTTGCACATCCTCTTTAAGAATGGGGGGAGACTCATGGGACCAGAGTACTTTAGCTATAGACAGCTGAATGGACTGTACGACCTCTGCAAATCTCTTTTAGCCCCAGGATCATGGAATGATGGGGCCAGGGACTGGGAAATAGAAGCCCACTCCCTCCCCACTCCACCTTCCTTTGCTTCTCCCCTCCATGGGAAACTCCTCCTCACTACGTTTGCTCACCTCCCCCAGGCCTCTGGGGAGCTGGGTGGGAGCTTTCTCAGCAGGGAGGCCCCAAGATCTGACGATTTGGAGGGGGAGCACCCTCTGACCCAAGAAGCAGCTGCACAAGCCCAAGAAACCTGGACTGCCTAGGCCTCCCCTGCACAACTCTGCCCTGCCCACAGCTCCTCCACCCAAAGGCTTCCGTGGGCCCCGCCCCCTCAGCCCCCACCCCAGTAGAGCTCCCAAGGCTGGCATTCGTGAAAAGGGAAGGAGACAGGCCAGCAAAACCAGGAGACGCACACCTACTCTAACTATTTCATGTCCCAACAGGCCCAGGCCCCACCAGCCTCCACAAGCAGAGCACCCGTTTCTCCAGCTGGGGGGCACACAGCTTCGATTGCACAATGTACTCCTGGAAGCAGAGGATGGAGCAGCTAGATGTTAATTATGACATGGCAAGTGCAGTGTGACATTGCCAGCATCGGCAGGGAACAGCCAAGCCCCAGTCTAGTGGGGAGGGGGGAGGGGGATGAGAGGGAAGGGGGAAGAAGGGAGGGAGGGAACCGGTCAAATTATTAGGGAGGCATTTGTAGAGTGGAGATTCCCAGGGCTCCCCCGCCAACAATTCAAGTTGCGGCAGCAAAGTTCCCCTCGGACCCTCCTTGACCACAAGCTTGGGGAGCACCCTGGGGGAAGTAGCCCCGGACAGACCATGAAATTAATACGTTCTATATGTTTTTAACACTCACTGCATGCCTACTGTGCACAGAAGGGTAGGCTCACAGGAGCCAGTAGATTCCACAGGAAAGGGACAGCAGTGCCACCTGCTGGCCCTGTCACATCCCTGCTCAACCCAGTAGCAGAGCCTACAAATGAGGCATCATCCTGGGAAATGCGGGGCAGAGGGGGGAACAGGAGAGCTGTGTCTAAGGTTCCTTAGCCCAGGGTCACACAGCTCAGCTGAGCCCTGAGGTCATCCCTCTGGAAATGAGACTGATCAGTCCAAGGGCGGAACCCCAGGTCTGGCTCTGTTCTTTCCCAGGGGCTAATGTATATACAAGGCTAGATAACGGGGAGCCATACAGGACCGCTCCAGCACAAAAGACTTCATCGTGCTCTGAGCAATCACCCACTGGTCCTGCTGCCAGAATGGGGCCTGCTTCAGAGAAATCCAATCCCCAACGTTTGAGAGACCCGCCAAATCTGGCATGTTAGCTTCCCCATGGGTGTACTCTAAAAGAACATGGCCTCACACTTTCTTCAAATATAGCCAACACACCAGAACAGCCCAGAAAGTATCCATTGGGTGTCGAACTTTCCACTGAGAATGAGGACCAAGGTCAACTAAGGATCATGGTACCTCTGGCTGTGATCGGTGACTCCAGGAGACCACCAAAGGGCGCCTGATGGAACCCTGGGAAGTGTTCCAACACGGAGCTCCACAAAGGCCCCTTTCAGACCTTTATAAACTCTCCACAGCCCTGGCTGGATTCTTGTAATGGTTCATTAAGGCAGGCATTACAAATGTGTGCTCCAGTCAGTTTCACAGCATCTTCACAGCACAGAATTCCAAACTCCTAGGATGGATTCTCCATGCTAGGGAAACTCAGGCCACCGACTGGGAAATGACTTAGCCAATGTCACTCAGCTTGCTCTTTACTGCTAATTCAGGGCTGTCTACCATACCAAGCTGCCTCTTACCTGATCCCACAACACCAAGCCCTATCATGTAACAGAACCTGCCAAGAAGGACAAGGAGTAGGGAACACGAGGTGGGAGTGGGGGCAGCACCAGGCCCTGCCTGGGTGGGACATGAGAGAGGACAACTCAGATTGCTCCTGCCTTTTACCTGTAATGATGATCATGATGATAGCCAGCATCTATGTGGCTTTCAACTGATACAAAGGTACTGTACTGTTCTCCATAGTCAATGCCACCTTATAAAGTGACCTCCCACGATCCCACTAGGAAACACTTGCCTCCAGAACCCAGTTGTTTTCCTTGAGTTTCTCTGACCTTTATACATTCCCTTCTCTTTCTAAGACTGCCTCAGTCCTACTGGGTGCTCCTTGCAGAAAGAGGCCACCTCACACTAGTTTCTCTACTGAGCCTGGCAATCATGGGCACTTGTTAAGTGTTAATAATGACAGAAAGAAAAAAAAAATCATGAAAATCCACCCACAGCTGTTCCCCCTCCAGGGCACTGGTGGTGTGTGCACAAGTCTCCCTGAGCACTCTCCCCACCCCCACCCCCCCAACCATCTGCTCTAAGCATGCTCAGTCCTGTCAGGCCTCAGGCCCACAATCCCTACAAGGGCACAAGAGGCAGGCATGATTCCTGGGGAAGGGGAGGGGGAGCTGCTGCAGCCTGGGGCCTGTGTCCCCAGGGTGAAAGGGCCATGCCGAGCCATTTGTGGCCTCTGAATCATGGGAACTCCACTGAAGCACAGGGCAGGGGCAAGGAGCCAAGTCGATTCTGATTTGAGCTGCTGGAATAAGGGGAAAGGTGTTCCAGGACCTTTGCTTTCATAGGACCCTAGCCCATACTCTAGCCCAAGGTAATTCAAGACCTCCTCAGAAAGCTTGTATGTCACTTCTGAGGAGACAGAAAGGTACATTTGCAACTGAACTTATTTTCTTCATCTATGTTGTAGTCACAAGGAGGAAGATCCTGTCTGAAAGAATTAGACAGTCATTAGAAAACTAGTATTCTTGTGTCTAAAGAATGACCAGACTTGGACAAGAAGAATTTAACGTTTTCGTTGACTTTTAAATTTGTAAATAGCTGGGGAGTTGACTGTTTCTTTCTTCACCTTCACTCTGGGGGTTTTATCCTGCAAAACAGAGGGAAAAAATTAGTATAATATTTAGGGGAAGAGGGGAGAATTGGAGAGGAAAGTCTCAAAAACAGAGAAACAAATGAATAGGGTATTTATGTGAAAGTAACTAAAAGTACATGAGCATCTAAAGAGTCTGACATTTCATGGACAGATGATAATAACATGGAAGTGTCATCTTAGACTCTTCAGGCCTGCTATTTAACTACACAATACCGTCTATTTTTAAACACCAGTGAGTGGCACTCACTGTTTTGTTAACCTGTTTAAATGTTACGGAGAGCTATTCATAAGCTATAAAGTTCAAATGCTGCCCGTTCCTACCCTATGCTGTTCCACAGCACTGACTAATAACCCCCTTATTACCTTCTTAATCAAGGAACATTTCAACACTCCCAGAGTAACAGACATTGGCTCAAACGGTGCCCCTGAGGAGCAGACATTTTCACCGCGCCTGATTTACACACAGATGAAATCCAGTTTCAGTTAAGACCTTTAAAAGAAACGAAGGCCTGAGGCTTTTCTCGACTCACCAGAAGATCTTTGCGTGTTTGGATTTTCTGTGCAATAACAAACAATTCCTTCTCCCTCTCGATACGTTGCTTCAGGAGGCTGTATTGCCTTTTCCTCTCTCTAGCTAGCTTCTGCAAGAGAAAAATATACAAGTATTTTCAGCAAAACAAACAAATGGAGTAAAAGTCACTAAGAAATGTTTCGGAGCCCAATGGGAGGCCAGATCTGCCAAGGTTTAAACAAGCTCTTTTCATGACTCCAGGAGGGCCTCTCTCTAAGGCAATGGATGAATTTCTTCAACTTTGGGGAACTGCACTTATATGGATTCTCCAATAATCACAGCACCCTTCTGCAGAGTGGTTCTGCTTACTGAGAGCCTCCTTCACAGCAACTCTGTGAGGTGGTTAATCATTAGTCCTATTATACAAAGGAGGAAACTCAGACTGAGAGAAGTGACTTGTGCAAGGTCACAGAGCATGTAAGCAGCAGCCCAAACTCAAAACCTCCTAACTCCAACCTCCCCCTCCCTCTCGTCCCCCAATCACTTTCATTGTTTGTCTAGGATCTGAACATCTTGAAGCCAACCAAAGGGGCTGGGAAAGTATGGCCTGGTCTTTCTTTAGGCACTCTGTGACATACTGAAAAAAACTTCAGGAAAAGAAAGAAATGGCTCGGCCTAAATTCTGAAGCCTCTCCCTGACAAGCACTCTTTACACACCCCTTTCAGAGATACCATCATCCAGAAGTAAACAGGGCAACAAGCCCCAGTACCCTATCTCTCTCCACTCCTTTCCACCCACAGATGCAAAGCAGTGCAACCAGGTAAGGACAGAGAGATTTCTCAGGGCAACAGCACTTAATACTCAGGAAAGGTCCACTTACTATTTCCAAAGCTATTTCACAAACAAGGATTTGTCACAACTGGTAATGCCAGAAAACCAGCCTGGCTGTTCCAACTGCTGTCTACGTAGAGGGAATATTCTTGGACCTGAGAAGACGACAATTCACCAACTATGCCACAGTCTCCCAACAGCGGTTTCAGACAGCTTTTGTTTTCACTTTATTGCACACGCTGTCAAATTTATGGGATTGCCCAATATATTCAAACTAATTAGGGGTATTTATATTACTAAAGCAAGTTTAGCTGCCTCTGAGCTAGAGGAAACTGCTGTGAATTAAACATTGGAGGCAAAACTGATGCTGTGTAAATGATTCAAATCACAACAGAACAGCTGTCTGCTTGAAACTCACAAATTTTTTTTCAATGAATCAGTCAGAACAGAGATTTCAACTCTCTGAGAAACAGAGCATCACGTTTCATAAACCCAATCACAATAATGGAAGAGAGTCATAAGGGAAAATGGAATCAAAATTCAACATTGAAATGAGGCGGGCTACATGGTGAAGACTCAGAAGACCCGGGCTCTGGCACCAACTATATGATATCTGAGCTTTGTGAGGGAGCCAGAACAAATGACAAGCTCCCTGAGCTTCAACCTCCTTATCCAAAAGGAAAGAGAGAAAAAGAACATCTCCCAGCACTTTGTGGGGGATCAAGTAAGATGGTAGGCATGGGAGCATCTTGTCAACTGCCAAAATATAAATGTGAGTTATTATTTGTAACCAAAAAACTTAGGGGGAGGGGTGAAGACACATAATCACTACTAAACACAAGACCACAGACGAAAACAGTCCAAGTGCTTTATCCTTCAATGGTAACATCTCTGATAGGATCAGAGAATGCTGCTGACAAAAGAAATCTCAGAGATTACCTAGTCCCTTAATATATTCACTTGTACATTCTAACCATTTTTAGCACTTGTAACATCTTGTCCCAATAGAGGAGGAATGATACTTTGACTGCACTCAAGTTTACCAATTATCTCATTTGTTATTATTTATAATAATCACAATTTTTTTGTTTTTCAGTAGTTTTTCGGTGATATCTGACTTTGACTCCATTTGGGGTTTTCACAGAAGAGATAGCTGAGTGGTCTGCCATTTCCTCCTTCAGAATATTTTACAGATGAGGAAACTGAGGCAAACAGGATAAGTGACTTGCCCAGGGTCACATAGCTAGTAAGTATCAGAGGCTGTATTTGAACTCAGGAAGATGAGTCTTCCTGACTGCAGGCCCAAAGCTCCTTGCACTATGGCGCCACTAGCTATCCCAATGCATGTATCACTTTGAGTTCTACAAGCACTTTACTTGTTATCTCATTTGATTCTCACAACAATCCTGTGAGTTAGGGTGCTATTATTAACTTCATTTTACAGATGAGGAAACTGAGGCACACAGAGGTTAAGTGGGTCACACAACTAATAAATGTCTGAGACATGATTTGAATTAAGATCTGACTCCAAATCCAACACTCTACGCTTGCACTGGTTGATTACTTTTATAAAAAAAAAAAGAACCCTGGATTAGAAGCCAGAAAACCTGGCACTTTTTTTTTTTCTGACTCTGCCCCTCACTAGTTTTGTGAACTGGCAGAAATCACTTCCCTCTTTCTAACTCAGTTTCTTCATTTGTAAAATGAGGGGGTTGAATTAATAACTAGAATTTCTTCCAGCTCTAAAATTCTATTTAAAAAAAAATTAAAAAACTGGGGGTCCACAAGTCCAGCTGGTCCACACCTACATTAGTAGTCTACCTAATCACATCTTTAGCACCAAAATAACAGTCACTAGCATATGCACAGAACTTTAAAGTTTGAGAAGTGCTGTGATACTTTATTTAAAAAATACTTTTTAAAAAATCTCATTTTCATCCTCACAACAACCCTAGAATGCAGGTACTGCTTGTTATTCCCATTTTATAGATGAGGAAACTGAGGCAGAGAAAGATTCAATGACTTGCTCCGGGTCACACAGCTAGTAAGTGTCTGAGACTAGATCTGAACTCAGGACTTCCTGACTCCAGCCACCACAAATCTAGCACCATCAATAAATTAACAAGACTACCAAAGTCTCCAATCAAACCAGATTATGATCCAGTTTCCAGTCTCAGAAATCTATTCAACAGAAGAGTTTACAAATATCTTTGTTATACAAAGTAGCAAAAAGAAAAAAAAAAGTCCTCCATCCCCTTGAGGTTAAATGTACAGAACTGTGGCAAAAAGCACCTTGAGCTGGCTGCGCTCTGTCACACCCTTCACGGTTTCTTTCTTCAAGGTCTCTATCCTGGGCCGGTTATAGACTCTTGTCACCAGCTCGGGGGCCGTCTGCAGGTGAGTGGCGATATCAAACGCTTTAACTACAAGTGCAGACAGGGAGAGCTTGCTGAGTGAGAGCACACCAGTGACCCATCCCCAAAGCCAAGGCTCCAAGTTGACGCCTGCCCCCCTACCTTCCTTTTTGGTGTCAAAGAAGAACACGTGCTGGTTCTTTTGCTTCCCTGAGGCCTCCAGCAGGTGGAGCTCCGATTTCAGACGTTCGATTTTCTAGAGGAGAGTCAAGGGCGCATTGGCCTGGCTTCTAGGGGCTCAGTCCAAAAAGCTAACCTATCCCATTTCCCCTGCCCCAACAAGCAAAGATGAGGTGCACTGGTAGGCACTGAGACTTCACCGGGGTCTCTCTTCACCCAAGTCCCACTTGTGCTCTGGATCACCCTTCAGTGACATCATACCTTCCCAGAAAGAAACTGAGGCCCACAAGCCCATGAAGCACTCCCATTTTAACAAAAGGGAAGAACAGGAGAGGATGCTCTCCACCATACCTTGGCTTCTGCTGCCCTTTTCATCTCCACATATTTGATGTCCTGAGTCTTCATCACCTTCAGCTGCTCATCGGTCACCTCATCCTTGGGCTGCTTGATCACGTGAACCCCATCCTAAAAGGCCCATCCAACCAGTCACTGAATTAATTACCTGAGCAGTGGTTAGGCCATCCTGCAGTGCCCCAGGGCCTCTCTGAAGGAGGATGCTCCCCTCACAGACAGCTCAGCCGGACTGCACTGTGCAGGATGCCCACCTTCCTCAAATGCCTTCTAAGGGTCATCCATTAGCCCTAGCTCTGCCCACTAGGGTCAAGCGGAGTAAGTCTGATCCCTTTTCTACATTAATATCCCTTTAGATAGTTTAAGAAACAATTACTTCCCACAAAATCTTCTCTTCTCCTTTAACCCTCCTCACCTGATAGGGTTTTGAGACCCTTTACCATCCTGGTCCTTCCTAAAATGAGGCCCCCAGAGCTAGATAATATACTACAGATGTAGATGTACCAAGGCAGGGGACAACCAGACCATCACTTCTCTGATTCTGGACAAAAGCCTTCTTCTAGTGACGCAGGAAAAAATGACACTAACTTATTTGACGGCCACGTCTCACTACCAAATCACACTGAGTCTGAGTTCCACTAGGGTCTCCATGTCTTTTTTTTTTTTTTTTTTACAGATGAAGCTATCTGAGCTCATCCCCTACCACCCATCTTTCTGCACTGAGTGTATATGGGACAAACTCATTTTGCCATTTGTATACCCCCTCTTTCACAGCAACTGTTAATACAAAACGATTCACAGCCAGTCACCAAAAGCCTGCTGTCTGTTAGAAAATAAGTGTGATAATAGGTGAACTCAAGATTAGCCCAGGGTTAGCCTTGACTCTCTATCCTCCCTTCCCACAATGACAGGCACTCAATAAATACTTCTGGGTCAATCGGACACTGACCTGGAGTTGAACCCGAGTCATCTTAAAGTAAAACTCATCAGGATTTTTTTCCAGGGCCTTCTTCCGAAGGGCTCGGAGATGCTCCTGTTTCTTGTGGTAGTCACTGAAAAATACATTAAGTGGAGTTTACCAAATGGCTTCCTCAGACCAGATCAATCCCCACAAGCAACTTCTACAGGGAACTGAAAGTTGATGGACAACAAAGCCCACAGCTCACTGTGGCCCCAAAGCAACTAATTCAGCGACTGCCAACGTCTCTCTTGCAACTGAAAGATACTTCATCCAACTCAGTTCTCTTCATCAAATCAAAGTACAATCTACGTCACAGAAGCCATAGATTGCTAGTAAGAAACAAAGGTCCAAATCCCAGCTCGGCCACTTAACACAAAACCTTGGGTAAGTCATTTAACGTCTCTGGACCTTGGTTTCTTCATCTGCACAATGGGAATAACAACAGCACTGATGTTTCTAGGGCAGCTCTAAGGGTCACTCAGGGGGTGCATGTAAAGGACTCTGTCTAGAGTCAGGACCTATTCATACATCAGTTATTGTCTGACCCTTCCTCTCTCCTACCCTGTCATACCTGACCTGGGCTACTTGGCTACTTCACTTTGGCAACACTCCTGTCACTCAAGAAGCCAAGAACCACACAAAGTGAGAAACCAGGTATCTGAAGGGGGGGCCTAGATGCCAGATGGGGTCACAGATGGAAAGAATGTGATTCTGGAGTGACAAAGACAGCAAGTGTCTATCTATCTATCTATCTAGGGCAAGTACTATCGTGCCCATTTTACAGCTGGAAAAACCAAGTCTCACCCAGGGTCATACAGTACCAGGAAAGGATGAGCCTCAGGGTCTTCTAGATCCCTGATTTAGCACCAGGGTCCACCAGCTCCTGCAGGAATTGATGGGTCTTCAAAATTCTATAAAACGCTCCTCCCAATCTGTACTGGAGGTACAAAGACCTGGACCATTGTGTGGACTGACCAGGAAAGGTTAAATCAAGCCCTGAAGAAGAATGATAGTTCTAACTGCTATCAAGCCTTCATCATCTTGGGGGTAGGTATGGGAAGGGGTGGCAGTCACTGTAGCCCCAGCTTTCACATCTGGATCACAAACTCCTATCCAAGGTATTCACTCTACTTCATGGAAATGTAAGAGATGGAACAACTGGATATTGGAATGCCATCTGGCATTTCAAGGACTGGAGAGGAAAAAGCCCTCTGTTTTTTGGCTCAAATATCAAGACTATCACATAAAGTTCCTCTGAGGAAATGAATCTGGAACAAAATGCAATGAAAAATTATGTTGCAACTGAAATTGCTACAAATATTACAAAGCCTAAACTAACAGACCAGTTTAGGGCCACAGAAAAGTATCTGAGGGGCTGCCAAAAGTTCAGCTACTTTATCAATGGCGGGAAATGATACCCTCCTGGACACTCGAGCAATTTCATCACAGTATTTCAAGATTATTGTGCTATTTGCAGCAGCTTGAACAAAAAAATAAACTCACTTGGCACGAAGTTTATAATCTTTCTTCTTTTCCAGAAAGCCCAGATGTTTTCGAAAGCCAGGCTAGAAGACAAAAACATGGTGTTTGGTTTCCCCAGCACACAACACCCCCAATAAAACTCCCATTTGACTAGCACCAGCCCCCCTGAAGAGACAAGTAAATCTATGTATGTCCTTGGAGTTGTCCCCTCGCCCTAGCTTTCCTCCCTCCCCATTTCCTCCATACCCATCCTCTGCCAGAGGACAAGATACACCAAGCTGGGTGCCAGGAGATTTAAAAGTTTGGCCATGGCGGGCATTCTAGCCAATTAAGGACAGCGGGAGGCAACAATGACTGTGCACCATGTGACTGGTTGCCAGCAGAACTAAAATTAATGTGAACTGAACACAAGAGTTTGTAGAAATCAAACAGAGGGAACATAATGCATATGTCCAGTGTCCCAGCAAATCTTAGGGAAGGTGGGGAAAGCTTTCTATCTGAAGAAGGTTCGTGGCAGGGAAGCCACAAGGACAGAATGGGGTGGAGGGAGGAGAGCGTGTTTCTGTAACTCTGACTCTATGGGGGTGGTTGCTCTGATAAAAGCCTCCAATTTTTATGGAGAGATCTGAATTCAGGAACTCTACTAATATACTGCATATTTATGAAGCGGTTCACCATTTTTGTCCATTCTTCCCAACAACTGTGTCTTTGGTAAATCCATAGCTTTTTCCTCTGTACGTCCCTCTTCTACTGTCATATACTTCATAACCATCTGGTCTGAGTATTTAGAGTAGGAAAGGGCTTTAAAAATTCCCTTCCCAGTGGTTCCCAACATTTTCAAGCATGAGAAACCCTTTAAAAAATCAAAAACCATAACATATCTCCATATAATGGTGACTGTACCAAATAATCATTAAGAAAGAAAAACATGACAAAAACTTCTATGAAATCTGCTTTTAAATGACATTATATTCTATTCATTACAACAGCATTTACAACCATTTGAAAAACAGTAATATTTATATGAGCAAGATATAGTATTTATTCCATGTACAGAAGTTAAGTTTGTCAAGACAGTAGCTAATAACTAAGTAAATTGTGACACATTAATGTGGTGGAATATTACTACACTGGAAAAAAAACAATGAAAATTAAGAATTCAGAGAATCATAAGAAGAATGAAATAAGCAGAACCACGAAAACAACATATACATTGACTAAAGCAATGTAAATGGAAGGAAGAATCAAGTGAAACTGACAGTGGCAAAATGACCACACTTGGCCCAGAGACAATTCTCCCTTGGAGGGTGAAGTAGGGGCTTTGAGGTCTACAATATTGTATTTTGTGTCACAGATGGGTCCATGAGTCACTTAATTCCTTGAAAATTTTTTTTTAATCTATTAAAAGAGAAGGCTCTCTAGGTACAGCAGGGAGGGATGTAATAGGCAATAAATGTGACATAAAAACAAAAGGTTATATAATAAATTAAAGGAAAAATGCAATGGGAAGAGTGGAGGTTGGGGAGAATGGAGGGGGAAAAGTATCCATCAACAAGGGGTTCAGGAGTCAGGATCTGTCTTGTGTCTTGTGTCAATCAGAAGACAGAGAGGGAGTGAATTAAAGTAAATTTATCACATTACTCGCCTTCAATAGCTCCCTATCATCCATGAGGTCAACTCTGTAACCACAGAATGTCAGAGCTGGAAGAGTCCTTGGAGAACATCTTGTCCGATCTGCTCATTTTACAAACGATGAAACTGAGGCTCAGAGAGTATTAGCAGCCTACTCTGGAAAGAATACCAGATGGCAAGTCACATGACCTTGTGAAAGTCACTTAACCTCTTGAGGCCTCGATTTCATCATCTGTAAAATAAGGGGATTGAACTAGATGCTTTCTAAAAGCTCTAAATCCTATGAACCAACTGCCTGCTCAAGGCAAGTCACTTTGGCATAGCCTAGTCCTGCCCAATGAAGCTACAGGATGATCCCTATTACCTCCAGGATCCAATCTGTCTGGCATTTAAAGATTCTCATAATCTGCCCCCTTCCCACTTTTCTAGGCTTCTTATGCTTTACCCACAACCCCCTCACTCTACAGTACAGTGATCCTGGCCTCCTTGGGGTTCTTTGAACACCTGACAATTCAACTTCCGACCCAGACATTTTGGACATTTTCAGCGGCTGTCCCCCATGCCCGGAATTCTCTCCTTCCTCACCTCTACCTCTTGGCTTCCTTCAAGTCTTCAGCAAGAACCCTTTCCTGGTGCAACTTAATGCTAGAAATCTCCACTCCTGATCATTTCCAATTTACCCTGTATATAATTTGGATGTAATTGTTCGCATGTAGTCTCCCCTGTCTGAAGGTGAGCTCCTTGAGGGCAGGGATTGCTTCCTGTCTTTTCTTCTTATCCCCAGGGTTTAGCATGTGTTAAGAACTTAAGAAATGCCTAACAGAACATCATTAGCACAAAGGATGACAGAAATCAGGTCTCCCAACTAATAATAGAAGATTCTCGTACTACACCACCCTAGCACAGCGATTACAGGGTTAAGTCAGCTAGTCAATGAACATTTATTAAGGCCCTACTGTGTGCTAAGGGCCGGAGATCTAAAAAGAGGCAAAAGACAGTCTCTACCCTCAGAACTCAAAATCTAATGGGGGGAGGGTGTGAAACAAGCAAACAAATATTATAAATTATATACAGGATACCTAGGAAATAAGAGGAAAAAAGGCAACAGAATTGAGGGGTTGGGAAAAGTTTCCTGTACGTGAGGTTTTGGTTGGAAGGAAGTCAGTAGGTGGAGATGAGGAGGGAAGACCATTTCCAGGCTTGGCAGACAGCCAGAGAAAATGGTCAAAGCTGAGAAATGAGTGTCTTGTTCATGGAACAGCCCTGAGGTCAGTGTCACTGAGGGATGGGGGAATAACGTGCTTAAAGCCTGGAAAAATGGAAGGGAACTAGGTTATGAAGGTCTTTGAATGCCAGACAGAGGAAAAAACTCTGGACTTATAATCAGAGAGCCTGGATTTGACTCCTGGCTAATCCATTTTATGACACGTGTGATCCTGAGCAATTCATTTAACTTCTCCCAGTCTCAGATTCCTCACCTGTAAAACAGAACTCCCAGGTGAAGAAGCTACCTCTGCAAATGTTAGTCGGCATCTAGTCTAAAACTTTTAAGCACCAGAGTTGCACGAGGCACTGAAAGGTACTTGCCGGAGGTCGCATGGCCAACTTGTGGAACAGGAGGGACTTGAACCCAGGTCTCCCTGACTCCCAGACCAGCTTTCTACTCACAAAATGCAAGATAATAACAACCTGTTGAACGGAGCCCCGGCCTGAAAGTTAGGGAACCTGGGTGCGGGCCCTGGCTCTGATCCTACTTCTAACTCTGCCACTACCTCTATGTAGACCGTAAGTAAGTTCCTGCTGTCCTTCCACAGAACCCAAGTTTCTGGAGCTCCGGGAAATTGACGTGGGATGGTTCCACCAGGCAGCAGCCTAGAGAGCGCGGTATGCAAATGAGGGGGCGGGGACGACGCCGACGAGCCGGCCCAAGATGCGCGCACGCGCCAGGCTGAGCACCGAATGGAAAACGCCGGATTCGCGCCCCGGAGTCACGGCGGGGTTGGACAACCCCGCAGAGAAAGAATGAGGGGCTCATACCTGGCTTCGTTCCCGGTGCTCCCGCTGCTGGGACTTGGCCGCCTTTTTAAACGCCGCTGACATGTCGCTTCCCTTGTCCGAGAGCCCCAGAAGCACCTCCGACTCCGCTCAGCCTCTGCCGCCTCACCGGAAGTAGGCCGCGCCACTCGCTGGCCCCTCCCACTTTCACCTCACAGCCTATCGAACTCGGACCTCTTCGGAAGAATAGTCGCCAGATTTTGAAAGCCCTTCTGGGAAATGTAGTTTCCCTTGGACTGGAGCCACGTGACATCTGGCACATTGTTGGGTGCCAGCTCACGTTTTCAACCACCTAAGACTTCGTTCTGTGCCAGTCCTTGGCTATCGATTGTTTAGCGTCGACTACGTTCCAGCTAGGTGATGCAGTGGATAAAGTTCGGGGACTGAAGTCAGGAAGACTTACATTCTTGAGTTCAAATGTGGACTCAGACACTCACTAGCTAGCTGTGTGATCCTGGATAAGTCACTTGACTCTGCTTCCGTTCCCTCATCTGTAAAATGACCTGCAGAAGGAAATGGCAAACCGCTCCAGTAACTTTGCAAAGAAGAATGGCACACAACTGAACAGCAGCAGCATGTGCCAGGCACCAATGTGCTAATGGTTAAGGGTACAAAAAAGAGTTGAAAGACAGTCCTTGCCCTCCCAGAGCTTAGGATCTGAGAGAAGAGACAACCGGCAAACAAAGCGTGCTACAAGATACAAGATAAATTGGAAATAATTAACAGATGGAAGGCACTGGAATTAAGGGGGAGGAGGGGTCTTTCTGTAGAAGGTAAGGTTTTAGATGGGACCTAAACGAAACTAGGGAGGTCAGTAGTTAGAGTGGAGGAGGAAGAACATTCTAGGCATGGTGGACAACCAGAGGAAATATCCGGAGATAAAAGAGGAGTGTCTTGTCTCTGAAACAACCAGGAGCCCAGTGTCACTGGATGGAAGAGCATCCTATTCAATAGTAAAGTGGAAGAAGAGAGGAAAGGTCATAAAGGGCTTTAAATGCCAAACAGCATTTTGTATTTGATCTTAGAGGCCATAGGGAGCCACTGGAGTTTAGTGAGTAGGGAGGTGACTGTTATAGACCTACGCTTTAGGAAAAGCACTTTGGTAGCTGAATGAATGATTGATTGGAGTGGGGGGACAGATTTGAGGAAGGTAGACCCACTAGGAGGTCATTGCAATAACCTAGGCATGAGATTATGGGGGCCTGTGCTAGAGTGGTGGCAGTGTCAGAAGAGAGAAGAGGGTTTATCCAAGACATAATGCAAGGTTGAAATTGGCCTTGGCAACAGCTTGGATATGAGGCATGACAGTGAGAGATAGTGAACTTGAGGATGATTCCTAGGTTGCAAGCCTGAAGATTGGAAATATAGTGGGGTACTTTACAGTAATAGGCAAGAAGTGGGGGGAGCAAGAGAGAATGGGAAGATGGGTTCTGTTCTGAAGATACTTGAGTTTAAGATGTCTACTGGACATCCAGTTTGGGACATCTGAAAGGCATTTGGAGAGACAAGATTAGAGGTCAGCAGAGAGACTGGGGCAGTGTAAGTAGAGCTGAGAATTATCAATGTGGCAGTGGCAATTAAATCCATGGGAGTTTATGTCATCACCAAGTGAAATAGTAATAGAGGTAGAAGAGAAGGCCCAGGATAGAACCCTGTGGATACCTACAGTTAGAGGGTGTGACCTGGAGGAGAATCCAGCAACGGAGACTAAGAAGGGGTCAGATAGGTAGAAGGAGAACAGGAAACAGTAATCTCCAGGAAACCTATAGAAAAGAGAACTACAGGGTGATCAATAATGTCAAAGGCTGCAAAGAGGTGGAAGAGAATGAGGTTTGAGAAAAGACTATTGGATTTGGCAGCTAAGAGATCATTGATAACTTTGGAGAGGAAAGTTTCAGTGAGGTTGGAAACCAGATTTTAAAGGGTTAAGAAAAGAGTGAGGAGAGAGTGTAGGCACCTATTATAGCCTGCCTTTGGAGGAATTTCGCTCTAAAAGGTAGAAGAGATATAGGATAATAGCAGAGACGGAAGGATGAAAGAGATATGTGTATATCTGTAAACAGGGAATGAGCCACTAGACAGAAAGAGATTGAAAATGTGAAATAGTGGAAATGATGGCATCTGTTGGAAAAGACAAGATAGAATGTGATTGCTTGAACAAGTAGAAGGTTTGGCTATAAGGGCACCTCATTATGTGAGACAAGGGTGAAGGAGGAAGGAGTGGCAGAAGGAATCTGTGATAGGGGATGAGGAAGAGAGAAGAGGGATCAGTTTTTGTCTGTAAAATATGAGACAACTTCTCGGCTGAGAGTGGGGGAAGGGGAGCTATGGGAGGGATGAAGAGAGATGAAAAGGTTCAGAAAAGCAACTGAGGAGAGTGGGAGACTGAGTCAATGAGGATTGCCTAGCAGCAGTGAGGACCCAGTTGGGGTGTGTAATGTACATTTGTAGTGGACTTAGAACAGTCGTGTCAGTCACCTTTGTTCAGCAGTATGTGTGTAGGAACAAAGGGGACAAATAGGAGTGATTTAAGGCTGAGGCTTAGCCATATGATAAGGGGGGGGTAGGGATTCAAGGGACAATAGTGTAGAGCTGAATTGGTTCACAAAAGGATGAAGATGGGGAAAAGACGGGAGTAGACAGTGCAAAGGAGATGCCCTAAGAGAGAAATGAGGGATCAAGAAATTGGTGGTGACAGTGTGGGTGAAGAGTAGGGTTATGTAAGAAAAGACAGAGGGAGAGGTGAAAAGCCAATTGATTATGACTGGATAATGGGATTTGCAAATTCTTGAATTTAAAGGTGGCACATCTGTGCATCATAGCAAGATTAAGGGTAAGATCATCTTTGAGTTGGCACCTCAAAACATGAAGCTGGCCCTTCCTGGAGGCTGAGGTAGAAACATGAAACCCGAATTCATGTTTTCTTGACAATGTTTAGCCTTTTCCCATAGTTCTGGGTTTAATTTGCTACTTTTGAGCTGCTACAATAGCCCCATGCACCTGGCTACCATTCATATTTGGTAATGGGAGCAAAAAGAAATTGACCCACAGTTCCTCCTAAATAGGAGAATTAAGGCTTCTCTGGCTCCTTTGCATAAAAATTAAAATTCCTCATATCTTTATAGTAGTTTACAGGTTACAAACCACTTTCACGTCTATGTATGACCCCATAAGACCCCTATGAGGGAAGCTAGACACATGTTCTTATACCCATTTTACCTACTGAGAAACTGAGGTCCAGAGAGTAGAATAACAACAGTTCTCATTTCTGTGTTGTGGTAGTTTACAAAGCACTTTTCCCACTACAATTCTGTGAACCCAACAATGTAAATACTGTTTCTGTTTGCCCAAAGTCACCTCCCTGGTAAGTAAAGGAGACAAGACTCAAGGTCCCAGGATTTTAGAGTTTTAAATGATCTAAGGACAACCCCTCATTTTGAAAAACTGGAAAACTTAAACCCAAATCCACCTTTTAGCCAATCAAGTAACTCACACAAGGTCACAGGGTCATAGCTACAACCAAAGCTTGAAGAAGCCACAGACAGCTTCTTCAGCCTCTCATTTTACTGATGAAGACAGTGAGGCCTTGAGAAGATGGATGATGTACCCAAAGTGATCCATCCCACCTCCCAAGGTGGGCTAAAGACCCTCCAGAGCCCTCTCCTCTGTACCAGCACAAACTTACAAAGACAACCTGAATCCTCTAGTCACCTACACTGTTATCAGGGTTTCTTGCCTAACATGGACTAAAGTTTCCTGAGAACTCTGGCCCAGCAGAAGCATTTCCCTTCTCCAGGACCCCCAGCATTTTGGGGTCCTAGGCAGCATACTCTTAGAAGTCATGCTCATACATTTCATACATTGCTTAACTTTTCACATACATCTTGTCAACCTTGTCAGATTTTTGAGCTTTGACCATATCTTGCTTTTAGATACCCCCACCCCCACCCAAAGGCCTGGATGAATCATTCTGGTTGTTTTCTTCTAGATATAAGAGGGGCAGTGTGGTACAATGGAAAGGTGACCTACGTTTTCATCTGAGCTCTGCCACTAATAAACTGTATGACCATGAACAAGTTCCCTCCCCACTATGTGCCAGTCTCCTACCTATAAAACTGAGCTGGACTAGATGACATATAGTTCTTTCCATCTCTGACAGGCTATGTATGACTGAAGCCCCTCCCAGCCCTGACATTCCCGGTTCTAAGGCTTGTCCCAGCTCTAACATTCTGTGATCTAAGGCCCTTCTCTGCTTTGACATTCAATAGTCTAAGGCCCCTCCCAGCTCTGACATTCTGAGTTCTAAGGGCCCTCCCAGCCCTGACATTCTCTGTTCCAAGGGCCCTCCCAGCCCTGACATTCTCTGTTCCAAGGGCCCTCCCAGCCCTGACATTCTCTGTTCCAAGGGCCCTCCCAGCCCTGACATTCTCTGTTCCAAGGGCCCTCCCAGCCTGACATTCTCTGTTCTAAGGGCCCTCCCAGCCCTGACATTCCCTGTTTTAAGACCCCTCCCAACTCCAACATTGTGTTCTAAGGCCCTTCCCTGCTTTGACATTCTTTATTTACATGGGCCCTCCTAGCTCTGACACCCTTTGTTTTCTGACACAAACTTACCATAGAGAGACAGGGCCTCAGGGAAAGAGGAATCTGAGATCAGTCCAGTGGATACAGGGAAGTGGGTTTCCTCCATCTAGGGTGGCTCTCACTAAGTCCACCCCACGTTGACTTGTATTACTCTGATAACTTCCAGACAAAGGAAGCCTGAGAAATTCAGTATCCTCACTACTGTTCTGGGCGATTTAAATGGGAGGCTAGGCTGAGCTATGCCAAAACTCACCTTGGGAAGAACTGCTTCTACAGGCAGGCCACCCCCCCCCCCCCCCCCCCCCCCCCCCCCCCGACACAGCTCACTGACAAAAGACCCATTGTCCTACTCACCCCACCAAGAGTCATAAACCCATCAGTAAGCATTTACTGAATAATCCTTCATATCTGTACTGGCTTCTCAAGTACCTCCACATACAATTATGTCATCTGATCCTCCTCATAACCCTGCAAGACAGGTATCATTATCCCCATTTTACAGATGAAGACACAGACTCAGAAGTGAAGTTACTTGGCTCAGTAAGCAATAGAACTGGAAGTCAGGCATAGGCTGTCTGACTCTCATTCCAATGTTCTTCCCATCGAGCCACTCAGCCTTTGGGAGGGCCTTTCTGGGGGTATACAAAGTAAGGTTGGGTTGGCTTAGATCCCTGGAAATTAAAGGTATGTGAGTACTGAGCAACTGTAGACCAGAGAGAGTGCCTTTGGACACCTCGACACACAGACACACACACACAGACACACACACCAGGACCTAGCACAAGCTGCAGGCGGCCCCACACACACACACACCTCCAGCTGCAGGGAGCACCCCAAAGCAAAGATGACTAATTAAGCCTGTGAAGGAAGGAAGTTCTCTTGATAGGGGAGAAAGGAGGGGTTGGAGTAGAGAAATAGTACAGGGAAGAAAAGGAAGGCTGTTTTCATTGCATTAGCATTTTTTTATATTTAGTGGTTACACTACCACAGGGCAACCAAGTTCCTTCCTATTCAGCCATGCCAAGTCCAGCCTGGACAAAGGGAATGCATCTGCAGGGACCGACCCCTCCTAACCCCTACTGCACATTACTCCTCCTCCCTCTGCCCCCACTGCCCTTCACGTGCTCGCAAGCGTGGATCAGGGGCAGCTGCCTGATTGCCAGCTTCTCCAGTGCACCTGTTCCATGGAGCCTCTAGGGTGGGGTGAAGGAGAGAACAGAAAGTCCAAGTGGCCTAAACCCCACAGGGTCCCCTGGTGGCATACCCCCCAGGCCAAAAAAGCCAGGGACAGGTCACGTGGGGACCTTGGGTTGTGGAGGGAGGCAAAAAGACACAGCCAATTTGGCAGCCTACTCCAGGGAGTAACAGCTAATTGCTTTTACTACCAGCCCTACTGTTTACTACTTCTGTGACCTTGGCCAAATCCTACCTCCAGCCCACTTTTTCTCACCTGGAAGTCTCTCCCACCTCCTCTCAGCCTCCTGGATTCTCTGGCTTCCTTCAAGTTCCAGCTAAAATTCCTCCTCCCTTCCCCCCCCCCCCAGCAAGTCTTTCCTAGTCCCCCTTAATGCTGGCTCCCTCCCTCTGTTAATTAGACCCGATTTACCCTGTATATAATTTGTTTGTACGTTAGTGTTTGCATGTTGTCTCCCCCCCATTAAGCTGTGAGTTCCTTGAGGGCAGGGACTTTCTTTTACCTTCCTTCACATCTCTGGTGCTAAGCAAAGAGTAGGTGCTCAATAAACATTTATTGACTGATTGACTGCAAAATTAGGTGATTACACTAGGGCCCTAAGGTCCATTTAAATTCTAAATCAGGGAAACCTGCAGCCTTGAGGCCACCGGTGGCCCTCTAGGTACTCAAGTGTGATCCCTTGACTGAATCCAAAGCAGTCAAAGGATCACACTTGAGGACCCAGAAGCCTCAAGGCTGCAGGTTCCCCATCCCTGTTCTAAATCCCACTGTCCTAAGACATACCTGGCCTTAAGACTCAAAGTTCCCTGGCTGAAAAGTCCCTCTGCTAGCTGAAAGTGATCTCTGCTGCCTCCAAATTCTCTTGTTACATTGTTACCTCTCTTGTGCTCTTATGTGCTATTTTGAATTGTGGTGGTTTGAGTACAGGTCTCATTTCCCTACCCATTGTAAGCTTCTTGAGGACAGGGACCATTTTTTTTTTTTAATCTTGGTGGCTCCCCCAGTGCAGAGCACAGAATTTTTGAGGTAATACTTGTGTAATGCTGGTACAGTGGAACTAGTGTTGTATTTGGAGTCAAAGGGCCCAGGTGCAAATTCCATTATCGTTATTACCTATGTACCCTTAAGCAAGTCGCTTGGCCTCAGTTTCCCCATCTGTTAAGGCAATTAAATGAGATGGCCTCTAGGGTCCCTTCCAGCAGGAATACCTTGGAAGGAAGACCTTCCAAGCTGGAAGACCTGGGTTCTAGCCCTGGCTCTGCCTCTTGTTCCAAAAGAAGCCTAGGTTTCCCTATCTGTGAAATGAGTGATCCTTCTACATGGTCTTTGAGCTGCCTTCGAGTTCTGACCTATATTTTAAGGTTCCTTACCACTCTAACATTCTGTGGTCTGAGGCCCGGGTCTGATGTTCTCTGAATTTCTTCCATTTCTTCCTGCCATTCCATTCCCTAAGCTCCCAGCGCTGCAACAACTGAACCCCTTAACAAAAGATGGAGAAAGGCAAAGATCTCAACTTCCTTCATTCAGCCATGAACTTTTAGTTTCTTCTCCATTACCTTCTTCCCTAAAAGGACCAGGATCCTAGAATCCATTCCAGTCTTCAGTGCTCCCCTTCTGCCCAGGGATCCCTTCCCTCCCCAGGGCAGAATCCCCTCCCTCTAAGTGATCGGACTCTCCCCAGTAGACCAGACCACAAGATAGTGGCCAAAAGCTCAGACCTCCAGCATTCCAGTATTGATGCCTCCTCATGGATCATTCCAGTTGAAAGGAAACTTAGACCATCTAGGCCAACCCCTCATTTTGCAGATGAAGAAATTGGGGCACAGACACTGGAAAGGATCTGCCCTACGACCACATGAAAAGACTCACAGGCCATGCTTTCCTTCACCACAGGGCTCAGAATAAATTTAGCACTGATCAGAATCCCTTGGGTCTTAAGAAAAGAAGCAGAATTAGAGGCCGAGAGCCTCAGAATGGAAAGAAACCTAATGGGGTGGGGGCTGGAGAGGCTCTCCTAGGATTTGAATTTCTGTTCTTAATTGTCCCTGGAGCCAGTTTATCTGGAAGGTTATTTCTAGGATCAGTTTGTTGTCTCTATTTTGCAAACAGCCCCAGCAGTGCCTCCTCACTTCCCCCGCTTTCCCTCCCCCAGTCACTCAGGGGCTATTTATTTCTGGTGACAAGCCCCATCGTCCCTTGGTGGGGGTGTATCAAAGCATTGGAGGGGACAGGGTGTCACTGGCAACAGGCAGGCAGTCACCCAGCCTCCTATGGCACAGGAGAAGGTTGGAGCAAAAAAAAGCCCTAACACCCCCACCCCCAGCCACTGGCCTTTCTCTCTTCTCTAAAAGTACTGGGCTCAAGGGATCAAGGATCATCAGGCTCTCCCCAGGGCCTCAAAGGTCATGGTTATTTCTGAACACTGGGGAAACAGAGGCAGTAGAGTCAGGATATTTTTGGTGTCAGAGATGGGGCCTGAGGGTAGGTTGGAGAAAGAAGGCGTCTCCCTCCCTTCTACTACCCCTCCCTCCTCACTTACACACAAGTACTCCAGCACTCATAACTTTTAAATAAAGAACTCTGGAAGGTCACAGATCCATCGGCAGGAGTTCTCCTTCCTGCTGTCACCACTATGAATAGGAGGAGTATGTCCTCCATCTCTCAAGTCAGCTAAGGAGAAAGTTACCCATGTAACTTTGGGGGAGTCCATTTGTTCTCTCAACCTGCTTTTTTCTGTTAAACAGGAAAGTTATGACATACTTGGGTACAATGGAAAAACCACTAACTGCAGTCAGAGGCCTGGGTTCAAATTCCCCCAAAGATGACCTTAGAAGAGTCTCTAGGCCTCAGATTCCCCACATGTACAATAAGGAGGTCACAATAGATAGCCTCAGAGGTCTCTTCCACTTCTAGGTCTATGATACCATGACTAACTGCTCTCTAAATGCCCTTCCAGCCTTAAATCTAACAGTCCTAGGACCTGAGAGACCATGCCCCTACCTTTGCCTGGGCTACAGCTAAGCTAACCCCAACTGAGCTCCTTATCCCAAGCTGTGGGATCCAATTTGTGCTCCGTAGTCATAGTGGGCTAGGGATCTAGGAACAAAAGACACTTCCACCCCACCCATAGGTAGGAACTCCTTGAGGCCATACTCAGATTCTTGGAGTAGGGGCTAGAAAGATTCCACCAAATAAAAGGGGAGAGATCAGTGGATAGTGAGTGAGTCAGAGGAACTTGTATAGTGGGAAATGGGCAAGACTTAGAATCCTATTTCCTGGCTTCAAATTCTGGTTCTGCCACTTTCATTGTCACTTGTGTGACCCTGGGCAAATCCCTCTGGGCCTCAGTTTCTTGATGTGTCAAATGAAGGGTTTGGACAAGATGCCCTACCAGCTTGAAATCCCTGAGCTGATAGTTTAAATCCTAGCCTTGCTATATACCATCTATGTGATTTAGGCAAGTCACTTACACCCTGTGGGCCTCAGTTTCTCAAAATGCAAAATGAAGGGATTGGGCTAGATTAACAAAATTCTATATTCATTCTGAAGTTCGAGACCCCACCTGATAATACGCCCTAATCCTCAGCCAGGGAGGCCAGAGCCACGGGCTCAGAAGAGCCCCGGGAAGGCTTTCAATTCAAAATGCCTACTACGTGCAAAGCCCTAGGCTGAGGACCAGCACAGATAGGCCAAGCTTGGGGAAGGGGACTCGCGGAGAGGCTCTGGTCGAGGGGGCGGGCCCCAGGTTGTGGCGGGGAGACTAACCAGGAGGGGGGGTGGGTCCGAGAGGCACTGGGCCGAGTTGGGGGGAGGGGGGCCGGGGGCGGGGTCCGGGCTGGGCTGGGCGGGCTCCCGCCCTCACTTCCTCCGGGAGGGGTTAGGGACGTAGTGCTCAGAGTCGCCCACACAGTCTCTGGACAGGAGTCGTCCGAGCCGCGCGTCCAGCCCCGGCCCCCCAGGTAAGAGCCACCGCCCCGAGCACGGCGGCGGACAGAAAGACTCGGCCAACCAGGATCCTGCCCCCGCACCCCGCCCTCGGCCCCCTCAGCGGCTGCGCCCCCTCCTCCACCCCATCAAGCCTGCTGGCTGGACTCTACCCTTGAATGTGCCCCCAGCCCCACGTCCCAGGTCTGTCAGTCCCCTCCTGCTGGGGCAGGAAGGTGTGGCGGGAGTCGGGGGCGCGGGGAGCAGAGAGGAGTTCCCGGCTGGCACACAAAGAGTTAACGGCAGCTGTTTCTCCGCCTGTCCCTGGCTGGCTTGCCTGCCTGCTTGTTCAGGGTCCCAGCTTCCGAGCGCCCCCAGAGCCCGGGAGACCGTGCTGAGCTGTGCTGCATAGTCGAGGCCGGGGATGGGAATGAGCTTCCCGCTGCCGAAACCCCACTGACATCTCCCTCTTCCCCGCCCTTCCCCAAAGGCCGCTGTCCGTGCCCTCCCGCGGGGAACCGGCCGGCTAGTTTCTGGTCCTGGCCAGGTTCTCCCTTAGGGGATGAGGGAGGGAGGCCGGGCGGAGACTCCCGCTGTCCCACTGGGTGTGGGACTGTTGTTGGGAGCCAAGTTGGAGAAGAAAAAGACAGAAATTCGGAGACACTGAGAGACTGAGACACGATTGAGAGACAAAGATGGAGGAGGCATCAGGGAAAGAGAAACAGACACACAGAGGCTCAGAGTGAGACACTTACCTGGCGAGCTCCAAACTTTTATCTTCCAATTCAGATCTCTGTTCCAGTGCCTCAGCCCCAGGGGACAAAGACTGAATGAACTGGCTGTCCCTGGGCCCATGGGAGTTTCATCTCTCCATCCCTTTGTACCCAACCTTTTCCTTTCGCAAGCAGCTTTGTCCTTCTAAGCCCCCATGGTGGGGAGGGGGGGAAAGAAAGAGAATTTAGCTCTGGTGCCAAGCAGCTAGTAGTGGTAAGGGGGAGGGAAGGAAGGAGGTAGGGAGAGAGAGACAAACAGACAGAGAGAGAGAGAAAGTGTGTTAAATTTCTCCCCCTGAGTATTCTGTCAACAAACCCACCAACTCTTGGAATCTGTGGAAGGGGAGGAAAGGGGGAGGGGGCAGAGAGGGAAGGTTGTAGTCCTAGTCACAGCTGAGGGGTGGGGTGCAGGGCAGATTCTGTGCTAGCCTGTGGGGAAATAAATGTCCTCACATATGTATGCCCTTCCAAACTGTGGAGCAGTTAGTGGGAATAATGGGAAACTTTATTTACATGAACATTTAGGGAACTGGGAGTATCTGGCCCTCAGTGATAGAGGAAGAAAAGGGAACCTAGACCCCAACCCTGTTAATGTTCTCTGCCTTTTGGCCAGCTTGGCTGAAACATTTCCAGATCTCTCCTCTCCCCTGAGAATTCAGTATTGGCAGTCTCTTGGAGCCAATGATTCCTGTAGGGCTCAGAGACATGATACCAGGTGTGTCAGAAAGGAAGGAGGGAGGGAGAAAGATGTCTGGGTAACCCTGCAGTCTGGGGTTCTATAGTGTCTTTTCCACTGGAGCTAAGGAGGCTGAACCTGAGGGAATACCTGGGCTTCCTCTTAATTCTCATGCTGGATAGACTGATCAGGGAGCCCTTTCTACATTTTTGTTCCTAGACAGGAGCTCCATTCTTGGCTATAGAATATAACAATTCAGTTCAATTCAATTCACCAAATATTTATTACCAAATGACTACTGTGCTAGATTCCAAGAATACAAGAACGACAATTACTACGGCCACTGTCCCTACCTGGCTGGAATTTACAATCTGCTATGGGGGATCTGACTCAATGGAAACAAAATTAAGCCTCCTACTAGAGAGAATGTGATAGGAACAAGGGAGAGTTAGACTAAGTGCTCTGAGAAATTTAAGAAGGGAGAACCACACGGAAGGCACTCCCTCTTAGGGGGAAGCGTCCCGGACTTCAACTAATGCCTAGGAAGGGATGGAGATTCTCTGATCTTTGTTACCCACTTGGGCCACCAGCACCACTGCACTGGGGAAACTCAAAGCCTGCCCACTCCTGGGCATAAAAAAATCAATATCTTAAGATCCTGCCCCTGGCCATTCAGACAGGATTCCAGGAGTTAAGGGACTAAATGGCTCTGTGTAGATCTCAGAGCGTTGAGATTCTCCTTTCGATTGTAGCTGTTGTACCTTGGGGGAAGAGGGAATCCAGTACACAGGACTCTGCATTCTGGTGACTTCTTGCCCCCCCCCCCCAACCTTTTTCTGACTAGTACCTAAATTTGAGGGGCAGGAAGCTCCTGGAAAGGAAATGGAGGGTATAAATTGGGGCAGGGGAGGGGGGGATTGAAGAGAGTGGCCTGAAGGGATTCTAAATCTCATCCACAAAACTCAGTTACTCTAGCTGCACCAGGAAGACCAGATGGGCTTTGTAGTGTGTGCTAGATGGATTGTTGGTCCAGAAGTCCGGTAGACCTGGGTTCAAGTCCTGTCATTGGCAGCTATGGATAATAACGTCTCTTGTTGCTGCCTCATGGGGATAGTGAGAACTTAATAAAATAATCTAGGCTAAGTGCTTTATGAATGCCAGCTAAGTCTTATTATTCTCTGACTTCCCCCTTCCACGACTTAGGAGGGGAAACCCCTTGTTTCAGGAGCTGGAGGCCAGGCCAGGGAGGAAGGAAAGGGTCTTGAACACTCCCAGACGGATGTCCTGCCACACTCCCCACCTGCACTGACCACTCTCACATATAGTATTGAATGGCCAAGGGGAGCTTCAGATGCTGGGCCAAAGGAAACATGAGCTGGGGGGGAGGGAGGAGGGAAATGGGGGGAATAGAGATGCCCAGGACAGAGGGGAGGAACATTCTGGAGAACAGGAACCTGTTTCCCCCAGAGCTCTCTCAGCTTTGCACATATCCTTTCCCAGAGGGATCTTTCCCCTCTGTACAGAAGGGGAAGCTGAGGCACAGAGCCATGGTCCCTGGGAAACAAGTTCAGGGGTCTTGATAGAGTCCCATATTGACTGATAGATTTGCTGATGGACTCATTAGTCAAGTAAGCACTGATTCCCTGTAACAGAACTACGTTTACCCTACACATCCTAGAGGAAAAGGAGCAGATAGCCCTTTTCTGGGAATCCCTCCCCAAACCACCATGGCCCAAGGGACTGACATGAACTCCTGAGTCCCAGGGAAGTAATATCCCTGGAAAAGATCATTGTGGTCAGAGTAGTCTGATAGGGGATCCCTGTTCCCCAAGAATGACTGAACCTCAAAGGAACCTCAGCTCTTTTTCTGGTTTCTTTCCCCTAAATCCACTGGCCCTATCACCGATTCAGGAAAGGGACTCTGAGACCATTTAGCCCAACTCCCAAAGGCTAGTATGAGGTGGAGGGTGACCAGGTTACCCTACCAACCTGGACTGAGTTCAGCTCATCAGAGAGGTTTGTTGGAGAGGAAACCTCCACTCAGGGGAAGGGGAAAGGTTTTTTTCTCCTCAAAGTCAGAACAGAAGTATCTTGGGGGAGAGCCAGTCTCTTGTCCTGTCTGCAGCTCCTTCTCCCTAGCTCTACCAATCCAGGTTGGTCTCAGGTGTGGCAGGAGAGGGGAATATGAGAGTCGCTGTGGGAAGGAATGAGGGATAGCGTTTAGGGAAGTGTGGTGGTAAGGGAGGTGGGGGGGAGGTGCAAAGGATAAAATGAAGGGAGCTGAAGGGGAAACTGAAGGGAGGATCAAATGAGTAACTAGATGTGTGTGTGGGAGAGTGGGGAAATGAATGTAATGGGAGGCCTGAAGGAAACCTGAGTGGGGATGGGGAGAGGTGTGAAGGGCAGCTCAATGGCCAGGCTACTTTTCCCCAGTAGAATTGCATGCTTTGGTCTCTGTCCCTTTAACTTCCCCGGCTTTTCTCTGCCTCTGCCCCAGGGCCTTCCCATCTTCTCCTCCTCCTACTTCCAGCCCCTTCCTGTCCCACTCTGTTACCTTTCTCAGTCTTACCCTAGGCTGAGTTCCAGGTTCTCCAATGAGTCCAAACTTGAGGCTAGGGGAGAGGAAACTGGTGTCTACCTAGGGGACTTTTGTCTTAGATGCTTCTGAGAAGGGGGTTGGGGTAACCTGGGACCCCCTCTGCCCCCAACCCCCAATCCCATCTACTCCAACTCCTGCGTCTGCTGCAGAGGCAGCTGCGCTGATGACCTCACCCCACAAACACGCTTTGTTCCTGAGAAAATGGAAACTGTCTGAAGTTTGGGGGCCGGGTGTCTGCAGCAACAGCTCCTAGGGCTCCCCTCCTTCCGCCTCCCCTCCCTCCCCTCCTAAGCCCAGCCAGGAGCCATGGGGAAGTAAGATTTAGATGGAGGAAGATAAGATAATTGTAGTTCACATTTTAGATGACTCTAATGTTCACAAACAGCTTTTTTCTTGACAACTATGAGGAAGGCAGAGCAGGTTATTACTGCCCCCATTTTACAGATGAGAAAACTGAGGTTCAGAGAGATGGAATGATTTTTCTGAGGTCATATAACTTGGTAACCAAGATTGAGTGGCAGAATTGGAACTTAAAACCAAGTATCCTGGAGCCAAGTCCAGTGGTTTTCCCATTATATAAAACACCATTTCTGCCTTCCTCCCTCCAAATGCAAATTCTTTTAATCTGTCCCCCTCAAAAAACCAGGAAAAGGTAGAAGGAGGGAACCATTCACTGTAGAGGCAGGGGAAGGGAAGGAATGAACTTACAGCTTTGTAAGGAGCAACTTAGCCAGTCCTAAAGTCTGAGGAGTATTTTGCCAGGTGCATCAAGACACTGAATGAGATCAGGCATAGTAGGAGTACAGGCAGCGAGTGATCTATCAGAGGTAGATACTGTGTAGTGCATGTCTTCTCCCTCTCTCTCTCTCCCCATCTCTTTTTCTTTCTTTTCATTTGCTAACAAATTTTGACATCTGGCCATCTGTGCTCCCCACAGATACTACATATGTCAGACACCAAGACTGCCAATTCATGCTGTGGGAAAACAAATGGACCTGAGTGGCTGGAGGCCTGGGGAGTGGGCTAGTAGAAAGGGCTGGAAAATCCAAGCCTTCTGGAAGCCTAACCGTTCCCTCTCAGTTTTTGACAGTCTCCCCACACTGACTTCTCACCCTTGGGCTGAATTCTGCTTGCCCCCATCCCTTCCCATCAACAAGCCTTAATTAAGGGTCTGCCAAGTGCCAAGCACTTTGCTAAGTATAGGACATAAAGAGAAGAAAATGAAATAACTCCTACCTTCAAGGAGTTTACATTCCACTAGAACACAGCTTCTTAACCCCTGTAGTCTGTGAATTTATTCTTGAAAAAAATTTGGATAAGTGTATTGTAATATAATTGTTACCTTTGCATTTCTGTGTATTTTATGCATTTAAAAATCTGATTCTGATTCTGTAGTAGAGGGATGCAACATGTTTGCAGATAAGTAAACACAAGATATATACAAAATAAACATACAGTTAAACAGTAGGGTTCTAAGAGTGGGCCAGAAGGAAAGCAACTTGTGGCATCTCCTCTCTTTTTTCTTGGGCATGGACCATGAGGAGCTATTACATCTCCCTCATCACCTACCCCATAAGTGCCCAGCTGCTAGTGTCCTCCCTCCAGAAATTCCTTTCCACTTACTTTGTACATTATTATTAGCACGATTATATAAGGCCCACACTCACTTATTGGTCACCTCTCAGTCTGCTACCTAAGTAGTACTTTACCCCAAGCAGTAAGGTAATCTAGGAGCATATTTATTTGTTTCCTCATTAATAACATTTAATATAACTATCAATAAATTAAGCTCAGGGCCCAACATCAGTTCATCAAATGTCATTTATTTAATAAACAATAGAAATCTCTTTTCTGAATCATAGTTACTTGTATATCTTTATATATTAAATTCTTTAATTTCATAAGATTAGATAAAAGTATTTTTGATCACAGCCACAGTGACCTCCAACAATCACTGTAACTACAGATGACTTCTCCTTACTTCTGGAAACACAGATCCACCATTCAGTTCACTCAGGATCCCAAATAAAGTCCCTTCTCAGGAAATCTTATCTTTTGAAAAACAAGGGTTTAAACAGTGCCTTCAAGAAAGAGGACCTCTCCATCCCCATTCTGCTCTCCCAACACAGTTAAAACAGTAATTCCCACAACAATCCATTTGGCTTCTAAAGCTATGTTAACTGTAGCCTCTACGGGAAAGGCTTTTGAAACACATGTCATTACTCTTAGGTATGTGCATGTTGTCTTTACACCTAGAATGTAAAGACCTAGAGGGCAAGGACTGTTTCATAGTTGTCTTTGGATCCTCAGACCTAGCATGGTCCCTGGCACATAGTAGGTACTTAATAAATGTTTGTTGAGTGATCATAGATTTAGAAATAGAAGGAACTTAGAGACTATTAGTCTAACCCTCTAACTTCCCCCTTTGCACACTTTAAGCACTATATAATAATAGCTAGCTCTTATTATTTCACTGATGAGGAAACCAAGGGCTTGAATATGAATGAATATAAGTGAATTAACAGGGCAGCTAGGTGGTGCCACAGTACACAGAGCACTGGCCTTGGCATTAGGGGAACCTGAGTTCAGATTCGGACACTTACTTAACTGTGTGACCCTGGTCAAGTCACTAAACCCCAGTTGCCTCAAGGGGACAAAAAGGAGTGAATTAACATACCCAAGGTCAAACAAGTAGTATTAGAGCTGAGATTTGAACCCCAATTCTCAGACTTCAAAACCAATACCCTTTCTAATAATAGACCATACTGCTTCCCTTTCTCCTTTTCTCTGAGTCCTGAGCTGTGTTCTCTCTGACACCCACCCGGGCTTTTCTTTGGTCTGTCCACAGCGCTGGGCACCAGAATCATAGTTTGCTCCCATTATAACGAGGTCTCCTTGGTGTTCTCTGGGGGCCTGGGAAAGGGGTAGAGTTTTGCATTAGATCTTTGAGGGGAGTTAGGATGGGGCAAAGAGAACGCCCGTCACTCTGCCCCCTTACCCAGATCAGTCACCAGGGAAGGAAAGCTTGAGTATAGAGGGAAGTAGTGGGGGGGTAGTGGAAGGAACTCCTCAGAGCTAGGACAGGAAGTGAGTCATTTGTGGGGGAGGGGGTTCATCCCTCCATCAAGTTCTGCTAGGACCCAAATTAGGAAGCAGTCTCTTCTTCCTGTCTCTGATCTGACCCATCTCCCCTGGAGTTCAGAGTATGGTATCAATCCACAGAAGATGGGGAGCCCTCCATACACCAACTAAGTATGTCCATATCTCCCAGGACCTCTTTGTAGCCTTAAGCCACTAGGCCCCTTATCCCTCCTTTCTTTGGACCAGAGTTGAAGGGGAGTGTTGCCTTAAGATTTCAAAGGCAATTTCCCCCATTCTTTCCTCAACACAATTTGGCCAATTCTGGCTTCTCCCTTCTAAGGCTACCTTGGCATGGACTATGTTCCCCCACTTAGCCCCAGAGCTGAGAAAAGACTGAGCAGGTTTTGAAAATTGGGGCACTTAGGACATGACCTAGCATACAATAAACGCCTTCAAGTCAAAGAGAGTGAGATGTTCTGGCATTAATAGTCTTTGTGTCTAAGACAGAGTACCTAAAAACCAGTAGCCCTTGTCACACCATCCTGAATGTTGTATCCATGATGACTATCCACCTTGTCTACCTGCTAGGCCACTCTAGCCCAGCTGGACACTGACCTTCCTTATTTCATGGAGTAGATCTGAGGGAGTTGAATTCCTCCTTCTTTTGACCATTTCTCTGTTCCCATTGCACCTATGTGACCACTCTCCTCAGGCCATGACCCCTGACTCTTGCGATCTCTCCCTTCAGGGCCCCTTTACACCATGAGCGAGGCCTTCGACTGTGCCAAGTGTGGGGAGTCCCTATATGGCCGAAAATACATCCAGGCAGAGGGTGGCCCCCACTGTGTTCCCTGCTATGATGGTACCTTTGCCAATACATGCGCCGAGTGCAAGGAGCTTATTGGACATGACTCTCGGGTGAGGATGGCCACCAGCTGCCAGGCTGGCTTTGGTTTCTAGACACTTAGATTCTATCTTAGATCTATTCTGGGCTTCAGTTTCCTTATCTGAGAAACTGGGAAAGGGCTTTGTGCCTCAGAGGAATACAGTGAAGAAGGATGTGTCCAGGAGAATGTCCAGAGGGCATGTGGCCTTGGAAGTGGTGAGGAGTTGACTCTAAACCCAAGTGTGTTATTCCTTTTCCTCTGTCCCAATACAGGAACTATTCTATGAAGATCGCCACTACCATGAAGGCTGTTTCCGCTGCTGCCGCTGTGAGAAGTCCCTGGCAGACGAGCCTTTTACTTGCCAGGACAATGAGCTCTTGTGTAACGAGTGTTACTGCAGCGCCTTCTCCTCCCAGTGCTCAGCCTGTGGGGAGACTGTCATGCCTGGTATGGGCATGGGGACTGACAGGTCCCTTGGATGGGAAGGATGGGCAAGATGTGGCTGTGTTGGAAGTGCAGGGCAAGTGGAGTCCCCGAAGGAAGGGGCTGTTCTTTTCTGTCCTTTTGACCCCTTTTCCTTCCCAACCAGGGTCTCGGAAGCTAGAGTACGGGGGTCAGACCTGGCATGAACACTGCTTCCTCTGCAGCGGCTGTGAGCAGCCCCTAGGCTCTCATTCCTTTGTGCCAGACAAGGGTGCTCACTACTGCGTGCCTTGCTATGAAAGCAAGTTTGCCCCTCGATGTGCCCGCTGCAGCAAGGTAAGATCAGGGAGGGTTTGGGGAGGAGGACATGGAGATATGGAAAATGGAGGTCAGGGCTCTGGACCCAGATCTAAGATGGAATCTAAATGTCTAGAAACCAAAGCCAGCTTGGCAGCTGGGCCCAGGACTCTTGGTACCTCTAAAATGTCCATCTCCTTCTCATGTCAGATTTCCAAGGCTTTGCCAAAAGGAGCCAGAGAATGATGCAAGGTCGCTCCCCTTCTACTCCAGACCAGTATCCTAAATCCAATTCCATGCTCCCTGACCCTGGCCCCCTAATTTCATAATGTATGTTCCCAAATTGATATCCCTTGTACCCCTCTGCCCTTCGTGTCATGCCCCCTGACTGTGTCCCTGTTCTACCAGACACTGACACAAGGTGGAGTGACTTATCGTGACCAGCCCTGGCACCGAGAGTGCCTGGTCTGCACTGGGTGTCAAACCCCCCTGGCTGGCCAACAGTTTACATCCCGGGACGATGACCCCTATTGCGTGAATTGCTTTGGGGAGCTCTACGCACCAAAATGTAGCAGCTGCAAGCGGCCCATCACAGGTGGGGCATTGGTACCTATTGGGGAGGGGGCGGGTTATTATGGTAGAGATTGGTTGGGGAGGCTTTCTCCTGCTAGATAATGTGGACCCATAAAATTATGACTAGAGGAGTGGAGGGAGTCTTCTGCGAACGAGAGGAGGGTTATTGGGGGATCTGACCTCACCTTTTCCATTTCTCCTACCCCCTGCAGGACTTGGCGGGGGCAAGTATGTGTCATTTGAGGACCGCCACTGGCACCACAGCTGCTTCTCTTGTGCCCGTTGCTCCACCTCCCTGGTGGGCCAGGGATTCATACCCGATGGAGATCAAGTTCTCTGCCAAGGATGCAGCCAAGCTGATCTCTGAGGGAGCCTCCCCGGCTGGGGACCTCCCAGGATACTCCCACCTCAAAACTGGGGTCTCCTATAAACCCAAACGTCTCCTTGGTTGCCCCTTCCCAAACTCAGGATGCCCCCATTCCCACAGCTCTCCAATCCCAGCTTATAAGGTAGTGCGCTCCCTGTCACTGGAAGTGTTGAAGCAGAGGCTGGATGACCATTTATTCAGGATGTTGTAGAACAATCTTCCTGCTTAGGTAGGGGTTGGACTAAATGACCTCTGAGGTCCCTTCTAGCTCTAGGAGTCAATGGAACCTGAGACCCTCACCAAGAGTCTCCTGCCCTGCCTGAAATCCTAACCCCCAAGTCTCTAACCAAAGGCCCTTAAACCTGAGATCGCTCCAACCCACAACAAACCCAGGACCCAGGGACTCCCAACCCAAAGATTTTCTTCATCCTCCCAGAGGGCCTTAAACCCTGGCTATATCAGCAGAGGCCTGACACCGTCCTTCCCTGCCCTCATCTGTGTGAGGCAGCCTTGGCTCTGAGGACTAAACTGGGTTGGGGGTGGGGAATGAGGAGGAGAAAAGGATACAGGGGCCTTAATTGGGGTTGGGGGAGTAAAGGGGAAGGGGGAACCATTCATCCTCCCTCTCCTTTCTTGCTTCTGCAATAAAAGTGTGATGAAACTGTAGCAGTTACTTTTTGAGGGGGAGGAGGGTTTCCCTAACCCCAGACTCCTGTTCTTCCCAACACACACACACACGCACGCACGCACGCACGCACGTGCGCACACACACGCACGTGCGCACACACACGCACACACCCCTCCCTTTCCCACAGCCTCCTGCTGCACCTTAAAGGATAGCTTTAATCTTCTGTCCTCTGTGGGGATGGAGGAATGGTGGCAAAAATTTCAATCACATGTCCTACAGTGCCTTAAACTTACAGAACCCCTCTCACAAACTGAGGCCTATGGCCGCAAAGAGATCTCCCAGAGGTCCCACATCAAGCCTCTGTGAGAAGCATCCTGATCCTAACTACCCCCCACCTCCTTCCCCTATATTAGACTTCTCAAAATACAGTCTGACAGGGGGTTATAATTTTAATGGCTCATAGCTCTATATCCTTGGGGCCTAGTACAGGAGTGGGGAACCTGCAGCCTCGAGGCTACAAATTCTTGTTCTGTGAAGTTCGGACTCAGTCCAAGGGCCGAACTTGAAGACCTGGAGGGCCACGTGTGGCCTGGAGGCTGCAGGTTCCCCACCCCTGGATGCCTGGCACATAGTTGGTAGTAAATGCTCCTTGATTGACTGGTTTCTGTAGCTCTTTGCGGAGGCAGGCAGGGGTGTAGTACAGCGGATAGAGCCCAGGACCAGGGATCAGGAAGACTGAGTTGTCATCTGGCCTCAGCCACCCCAAGGCAGGTCTCCAGCTTGGCTTCAGTTTTCTCATCTGTAAAATGCGTATAATTAATAGCAGCCACCTCAGGGTTGTTGTGAGGATCCAGTGAGATAACATTTGTAAAGTTCTTTTCCAGCCTTAAAGGTCTGTCTAAATGCTCATTATTAAATGATCTTATTCGCACAACTGCGTGGTGAAGTAGATCAGGGACGTATAAATGCTCCCATTTTAGAGATGAGGACGCTGACTGGATGCAGGGGCGTTCCTTTCCCTGCAGTCAAGCTACCTCCTCCTGGTCCTCTCCATCCTCACCTCGCCTTTCCCCTTATCCTCCACCCTCACAAAGTCCCCCAAAGGGGCGAGCTAGCGAGAAGAGAGGCTCCTTGCCTTCATTGCCACAGTCCCTGGACCCCCACTACAGCTCCTTGCCCCTCAACACTTTCCCGAGATGGGGAGAGGGGGGCCGCTAGGCACCCCCTTCCCCCCGGGGATTCGCTCTCGGCTGCACGTTTTTAGCCAAAAAAGGCAAAGGAGCAGCTGCACGAGGCAGGAACATCTGGATCCGATTCCCGGCATGAATGGGTCACGGCCCCGCCTTCCCCTCCCGCTCCCAACGCGGGTGATTCATGGATCGGTTTGGGACAGGGAAGGGGGCTGCCCCCCAAAATAGGAGGAGGGGGACTGAGGGAGGTCGGCGTCTGAATGACTACGCGTCCCCTCCCCCTGGGACGTAGGGAGGGGGGCCACACTCCTCCAGTTTGCCTCCGCACCCCACCTCCCCCATTCCCCCTTTCTCCCTTTCCAGCCAGCCCTTCCCCCTGCCCGTGGCTCAGTAACTTGACTGCAGTCAGACCGCAGAAACTTTCTCGCTCCTTGGCCCGATCTGCCTGTCTTACTTCTCTCTCTCACTTCGTTCTCCTCCCTTTGTGTCCCAGACAGACAAACACAAAGACTCACACGCCTAAGGTTACTCGAGCCTGGAAGCTAAGGGTGTCTCCTTTCCCCACACCCACTTCAGGGGAGCAGAAATATACAGTAGCCTCCTCACCAGTCCTCCGCCTCCACCCTCTAATTCAGCCTTCAGACACTGCCAGATTAATCTTCTCTATGCGTACATGAATCACATCACTCACTGAGATAATTTTGGAGGGCAGAGACACTGGCTCGGGACTGGACCATAGAGGTCATTTGGGTAATCACTTCATTTTACAAGCTTAAGAAACTGAGGCCAGGAAAGGAATAGTGGTTTGTACATGGTCATCCCCCAAATAGGTGGCCGGAAGATTCCAACACCTATTATCTCCTGACTGCTAGTTGCCTCTCCACCCACGACAGTCAGTATAAATTCCATTTTTGGCCTTCTACAATTTAATTCCATTTGAATAGTCCAGCTTTATCTCCTAGCACTCCCTTGCCTGTACTCTGAAACAACTGTCCCTTTCTGTCATCTTGTCCTCTCGAAATCCCTATGCCTGGAATGGACTCCCACCCCACCCCCCTCCACCCAATCCCTATCAGTTTCAAGCTCTCTCTTCCTTTAAGACCCAACTTTGGCTCCCCCTCCTCCCTAGCAGGAAGCCTTCCCAGACTCCCCAGGTGAAAGGGATCTCTTCCCCACTCACATTTTCCATAGCACTTCTTTGGATTCTCCTTGGCCCTTACCTCACTCTGTCATAGTTATTTGTGCACAAGACCTTCCCTGACAGAAGCATTACTGTGGAGTGAAGATATTGCTGAATTTGGAGTTGGTATCTCGGATCTGCTACTTATCTGTGGGACCGTGAACAAATCATTTCCCCTCTCTGGGCCTCAGTTTCCTCATTCCTGCTCCAAATATGACAATAGGGCCTTATGTAGAATCTATCTTTGTAATCCCAGCACAAGGGCACTTATGTTATAGGGGGGTGGGGTACAAGTTGATCAGGATACCATTTTTTGCATTTAATTTTATTTTTTTTCTCATTACATATAAACAAAAACTTTTTACATTCTTTTTTACTTTAAATTCCATATTCTCTCCCTCTTTTCCTCTCTTCCCCATTTAGAAGCAGCTAGGTGGCACAGGGGATAGAGATCAGGGCCAGGAATTGAAGAGACCTGGGTTCAAATATGACCTCATATACATACTAATAGTGTGACTTTGGATGCCACTTAACTTCTGTTTGACTCAGTTTCCTCATCTGTAAAATGAGCCAGAGAAGGACCTTTACAAGATTTTTGATCCAAACTGACAGAATTAGAGGGTAACTTAGCCACTGGCTGGTCAAGAATGGATGACCCTTTAAAAAAGCAGGATATACTTTCTAGGAATTGAATTGAGGATTGAATAGGGAAACAGTTTTGGAGCAATGTGACTGATCTCTGTGAGTCCAGAGAAAACCAGCTCTGGATATTGAGAGTTGAGCTGCTGAGGGAAACAGGCTGGGAGAGTCCCGCTGAGCAAACTACCCTGCAGAGACATTGAACCCAGAGCAAGCAGCATGATGACCTACAAGAAGGGAAAGGACCCTGGGGAGCTTCAGATAAGTTGCCTTGGTCCCATGTATTCCCTAAGTGTTGGCCTCTCTACTAGTGTGTTCTCAGTCTTTTCACTAACGCTGTGTGTGGTTGTGATATGTTTGTTTGGTAGGAGACTGCACCGCTGGTTTATGAAGGGAATGTGTTGTTACTGTTATTTCTGCCATTTCAGAAAATATTTTTCTTTTAACCTAAGTGTGCCAACCTGATGATTATTAGAAGTAAATGCTCTGGTGGGGGCTCATGAGCAACAGTTTTTACGAGTGTAAAACACAGAGTACCTTAAACCTGTGGGCAGTTGCCCCCTAGGGATCCACCCATGAGTTAAAGTTGGAGGTATTTCATAAAGGGTATAGCACTTGGCATTGAAATTACTAAACTAAGCCACATTGATTCTATTCTATCTGCTGCCCCCATCCCTAAACACCTATTACAAGGTAGATGATTAATAGCTGGTGGGTTGTTATCCTTAATACTCAAAGAGGACTAAAATGACATCACCATGTCAGCATCAGTGTGTCCAACTGTGGTAATACAAGCCTAAAAGGGTCTGTCACTGGCTGAGCACAAACAGACCACATGGACATTTGGAGTGGAGACATCTCTAAATTGGCATGTCACCTTTCTTTTGAGCTACTGCAATTCTGTTTTACTCATAGAACACACACAGGACCTTCTTTGATACTGACACACCATATTGGGCAGTCCTATGCCAGTGTCTCCCATGCCTCACAATCAATTCCAAAGCTCTTCAAAGAGACCTTGAGAGTGTCCTTGTATCACTTCTACTGACCTCTACGTGACTGCTTGTCTTGTGTGAGTTCTTCTTAAAATAATCTTTTGGGTGAACATACATTTGGCATTTGAACAATGTGGCCAGCCCATCTGAGTTATACTCTCTCCCACAGAGTTTGAACGATTGTCAATTCAGCTCAAAAGAGGACCTCAGCATCTGGTACTTTATCCTGCCAGGTGATCAGAATCTTCCTACGACAATTCAAATGGAAGCAATTCAGTTTCCTGGCATGGCGCTGGTAGATTGTCCAGGTTTCGCAGGCGTACAACAATGAGGTCAGCACAACAGCTCTGAAGACCTTCAGTTTAGTAGGCAGTCTAATACTATTCTCTTGCACTTTCCTTGGGAGCCTCCCAAACACTGAGAGAGCCTTGGCAATGTGTGCATTAACCTCATCATCTACATGTACCTCACTGAAAGTATAAGGTAAATGAACTTATCCACAGACAAGAGCTGAGATGTGTGGCCTAGAGTGCTAAACCAATCATTGACTTATCCTCCCCAAGCTAAACATTTAAATTCAACAAAAGCAGTAGCTCCAAGGCAAGTTGACTACCAGAAGACCTTATGTCAATAGATTAGATTGATTTTCCGTGGGAGAACAGTTTATTGCTAACTTGGAGAGAAGGTTGAGCCAACATATGGGCTGGTAATGACGAGGTTGAGGGGTGATGGGGAACCCCCAAATACAGACAGTCTGGGTCGTGCTCGAATGAATTCGACTCAAGCCTTCTTAAAGCCAAAGAAAACAAAGTTTATTAAAGATTCGCCAAATTGGGTTGCCTCTTAAAGAGCCTAAGCATTTGTGACGCTTGTATTCACAAGTGGGCCAGATGGAATCTCAGCTAGACAGAGTCTGAGCTGGATTGCATCTGAGCGCCTTCATGGAGGCAAGATGGAACTTAAACACAAAAAAGGGTATAGGAGGGATCTGGGGGGTGGTCAAGTAGTCCAGGGTGATGGGAGGAGGGGTTTAGGAAGGGTCTTGAGGAGAAGTCCCAGGAGGAAATCCAAGGAGGGTCAAAGGCTGGAAACAGCTGGAGGCTATCACAAGACAGACTAGGGGGCAGACTAGGGGGCACCTAGGTGGGAAGCAGGTGGGGCAATCCAGAGCTCTTGATAGGGGCTGTATGGGAATGGATACAGATCTTGAGGGGAGTGGTTGGTAGACTGGGGAATGGGGTTTTGATGGGATCAAGGGTGGGGAGTGCAACAGAGACCTGAGAAGAATGATAATGAAAAGCCCATGGGCTTCCTGAGACTGCTGGAACAAATGGGAAGATTAGATTTGAGTAAGAAAGGCCAGATTAAGTGGGAAGATTCAAGGGGAGTCAAAGAGGCTCCCAGAGTCTGAACCCCATCAGTAACAGTGGAGCAGAAAAAGAGTGGGAGCTGTGTAAACCGTGGCAACTCACTTCATCTCAGAGTCTGTAAAAATGTAAAAATGGGAGTGATAACATCACAAGGCTGTGAAAAAAGAGTTTTGTAAATTTTAAAGGACTATGGAAATTGTTCTCTGAGCCTCCTATGTAGTTTTCTCCTGTGTAGATAGATATGTCAACCAACAAATATTTGTTAAACATTAAAATTATATACTAAGCACTAGAGATAGTAAGAAAGGCAAAAACCAGGCCTTTTTCTTGAGTTAACTCAGACAACAGGTAAACAATTAAGTACAAACAAGCTACATGCAGGATAAACTGGAGATAATCAATGGAGAAAAGGTGCTAGGATTAAAAAGCTTCCTGCGGAAGGTGGGGTTTTGGTGGGGACTTGAAGGAAGCCGAGGAGGACCATGATATCAGGAAGGTGATACTGTTGAGGTTCAGGGCTGCTGGGGACCCCGAAATACTGACACGCCGGGTTTTGCTCGAATGAATTTGACTCAAGCCTTCTCAAAAACAATGAAAAACAAAGTTTATTAAAGATTTGCCATATTGGTTGACTCTTAAGGAGCTTAAGCATTTGTAAGGCTTGTATTCCCAAGTGGGCCAGATAGAATCTCAGCTAGACAGAATCTGAGCTGGACTGAATCTGAGTGCCTTCATGGAGGCTAGAGGGAACTTATATACAGAATGTGTGTGGGAAAGATCTAGAGGTCTGGGAGGAGGGTCTAAGGAGGATCTTGATGGGATGAATTGGGGTAACTAGGGATGAAATCCAGGGTGAGAAACAGCTGGAAGCAAATGGGAAGTATCAGACAATGCAGGGTCTGGGTGGAAAGTAGGTGCAAAAGGTAACAGACAATGGAAGGCCACGCTAGGCCAAGGGCAACAGATTTGAGTATGAAAGGCCACGTTAAGTGGGAAGATTCAAGGGGAGCTCAGGGAGGTTCCCAGAGTCTGAAGCCCATCAACACCATGACCTGCAAGTGAATTGGATTTAAGTGAGGCAGGATTGTGCAAGGTCACCAGCCTCACTTTCTCCTCCAGAGCCATCTAGGTGCAGGGACCAGAAATCCAAGGGAAAACACCGAGAAAGCAGAGAGAGAAGGTCTTGTTTGTGGAACTATCAGGAGACCAGCGTTGCCAGATCAAAGAGTACAAGGTAAGGGTGTAAGACGGTTAGAAAAGTGAGCAGGGCTTTGAATGACAAACTGCATTTTGTATCTGATTCCGAGGGCAACAGGGAGTCCCTGGAGACTTGTGTAGGGATGATTTCATCGTGGAAGAGGGGCTTTCTGTCTGGTTTGCGCCACTTTATCCGGGTCTCGGGGTCTTATCTGTGAAATGAGGCTGTGAAACGTGGATCCTGAACGTTTCCAAGGACGCTCTGGGATGATGAGTAAAGCATCGTGCAAGTGTGAGGAAGGCGAAGACTAAAATAAGGGCTCTGGACGTAGTAACAACAAGGGCAGTTGTTCATCTGTGAAATGGGGACGGGACACCTCCCCGGCTGCGCTCGCGGCCCGCTGTCAAGGGGCCAGGCTGGGAATGAGGGCTGGTGCCTCGCCGGCCCTGGCCCCCAGAGCCCAGGCTCCAGGACGCCCCGGGAGCGCACCCACTCTGGCAGCTCGGGACACCCTGCGCGCAGGCGGCTGATGGGCGCCAGTGTCTCCGCAAGGGCAGCAGGGGGCGCTGCCGCCTCGGCCCCAGCGCCCCGCTGCTCTCGCTGCCGCTCCCTGTACTGTCTCCTCCCCCATCCCCGATCCCAAGCAAGGACTTCCGGCGAGGGCGGAACCTTGGTGTCGCTGGGTGTGAGGCGCGGGCGGAAGAGCGCGGAGAAGCGCACTGGCGGCTGCCGCAACTTCCGGAGTGAGGTAGAGGTGGCGGGGGCAAGATGGAGACCATCCTCGAGCAGCAGCGGCGCTACCATGAAGAGAAGGAGCGGCTCATGGACGTCATGGCCAAAGAAATGCTTATTAAGAAGTCCACGGTGAGCGGCCGGAGGGAGGGCGGCGGGACGAGACGGGGAGGGAGAGGAAAAAAAAGCGGCCACATCCGGGATCCTGCCCCTCCCCCGGCTCCCAGGATCTCCCGTGTGCCAGGGACGCGTCCAGCCTGGGGGTCCCGTTCTGTCCGGGGGTGGGGGGGGGGGGGTCTGGAGGAAGGGAAATGCCGAGCGTCCCCGGCGGGTGGAGGCTGACCCAGGCTCTTGTGTCTTCCCCCTTCAGCTCCGGGACCAGATCAACTCGGACCATCGCACTCGGGCTATGCAGGACGTGAGTGCTGGGGCGGGGAGGGGCCGAAGGCTGTTGGAGCGTAGGCCCCCCACTGGGCAGGCCCGGCCGGCCGCTCGGGGAGTCCGGGTCCTCCGCGGCTGTTTGCGGGTGGTCTCCCCCGTGAGACCGGGAGCCCCTGAAGGGCAGCGACTGCCTGCTTTTGTGTCTTTCCCTGCGTCCTCCGAGTTTGTTATTAAGTTATTTTAACTAAATCGTTAAATTTATTAGTTATTGAAATTAAGTTGTTATTAAGTTTGCTGACCGAATTAATTTATTAATTTCGTATCATTTAAATGAATAAACTGTTAATAGCGGCTTATTGACCGGCATAGCGGGCGCCTAATTAGTGCTTGTGCGGCGAGGCACCAGGCCATCCGTGGTCCGGCAGAACTTGTGGGCCTGGCACTGTGCTGAGGGCACAACAGCAAACAGTCCGCTTCTCAAGGCGGTCACGGACCAGTGGGGATTGGCGTTTCTCCTGGGGCTTCCTTCCGACTCAGTGACCACTAACCACCCTCTCTGTGCAGAGAGGTAGGTTCGCTTCTGAAGGGAGCCGCCAGAAGGAAGAGGTTGGACTCTCAGGAGTACCCCTGGGCAAGCATCTGGTCTGTCCCCTGCCTGACCAAGACCTCTGCCTTGCTCGCCACGCTTTTGGACGATCTAGGCCCCTCCTGTGGTGCCTTTACCACAGCCGATAGACCAGCTCCGCCTGGGATGGGGAAGACCTGAGTTCACGTGCTTCCTGTCTGTGCACCCCTGGGCAAGTCGCTTCACCTCTGTCTGCCTCAGTGTCCTTATCTGTAAAATGGGAATAGTTCTAGCACCGACCTCCAAAGATTGTGGTGAGGTGAAAATGAGATGGTGCTGGTCAAGAGCTTTGCAAACCTTACAGTGAAATATAAATGGTAGCGATTGTTATTAGAACGTTTATGACCTCAAGCAAGGCATTTCACAACTTAATCTTTGGTGTTCTCTTTTCTGAAACAACTGTAATCATATTTGCACAGGATTGAGTAAACCACTTGGCGACCTTTGAAATATTGTGAAGTGTTATGTTATTAGTTGTAGTTATAGCTGGAAATAAGGAACGTGTAAATATATTTTGCGTTATTTTATGCATATAATGGGTATTGTACTTTTTTTGTTGCTGCCTTTTCATTGGGTGGTGGAGGGAAGGAGAGAATTCAGAACTAATTTTTTTTAATTGATTGTTAATACTACCACTTTTTTCACCACCATTACTACTACTATCGTACCACCAAGCTTGCCTTCCTTTTAGACTTATCTTTTAACTCCCTTCTTTTATATACAGTTTTCATCCCATCTTTGAGGAAGCTGCTCTAGCTTTGAATATAAAAAGTCTCTAATAAATATGTTCCCACTAATGTCTTGATGACTGAGGCCAGCATACTATGCTCTTCTTAACTCTCCACTTAGTTAGATTTTACTAAGGTGCTAGACCAAAAAGTAATATTAGAGAATGATGATGGGTTAGTAGAGAAAGAAGTTAAATGGGGAATAGACCTTCATTCTCAAATTATGTCATAAATAAGGCCGTTTCCAGTCATCCTGATGAATATCTGGTCACTGGATCCAGATGGTTCAGGAGGAAAAGTGAGGCTGGTGACCCTCACTCAAAACAAAGTCAAGTGCACACGGTCTTTTCGATAACCAAAGGATGAATACAGCAATAACAATATAAGTAACATCTTTACTGTCTGCTGAAGTCCTTGTGTCCCTTAATTTATCTTGAATAATCACTGAAGAGTCTTTGTTGGATATCCAACTATGTGGCGACAGAAACTGCTTTATGTTGATACAGTGTTTTTATTTGGTTTTTTTGCCTTTTAGAGGTATATGGAAGTCAGTGGGAATCTGAGAGATTTGTATGATGACAAGGATGGGTAAGTGGCAGTGCTGCGCCATGTATGGGTGATTGTGGGGTGCCAGTGTCAATCAAATTACTGACCCTGGTCCTTTGTTTTCTCTTTTGGTCCCTTTGGGAATTTCAGGTTAAGAAAGGAGGAACTCAGTGCTATTTCAGGACCAAATGAATTCGCAGAATTTTATAATAGACTCAAACAGATAAAAGAATTCCACCGGAAGCACCCAAATGAGGTAAGCATAGACTTTCAGAGTGAGCCAAGGGATACTTGAGAAAGAAGTAGCAGGGAGGAGGAACACTATTGATCTTTGGTTTTGTTTTGACTCATCAGTTACCTAATTTGCACCTTTGAATTGTTTTGATGACCTACAACAGTTGAGCAAGTGTCAGTATATTTGTCATTGAAAGACAGTGTAAGACAGACTTTGGCAACAGTTGTCTCTGTCTTTCCTTGTTTGCTGTATTAACACCTTTTCCTGTAAAATCATGTATGAATGTAGAGAATATATATATTTTTATTGTTGTTAGTATAGTATGACAGATAGGTGTTTTGGTGTAGTGGCACAGTAGACTGCGGGACTTAAAGTGAGGAAGACTTGGGCTCAAATCCTGCCTTGGATACTTACTAGCTATGTGACTATGGGTGAGTAATTTATCTTCTCTGAGCCTCAGTTTCCCCATCTGTAAAATAGGGATAATAGTAGTACCTACTTCCCAGGGTTGTTACAATGTTTGGTGAGCACTTTGCAAGCTCTAAAGGATTATGTGAATGTTCATTATGATTATTACTGTTATGATGTGTAGTTGTTCACAGTATTTGTGGCTTGGTCTTTGCCCTGAAAGAGCTAACTATCCCTGCAGAGTGACATATTTAAATACCAGACAGGAGACAGCCATGGTATACTGGGCTTCAGCTCAGGACTCTTTCCCCTGTACCCAGGAGAACAGGCTTTAATTCAGTTCTGGAACTAACGAGCTCTGTGACTTTGAGCAAGTCACTACTTCATGTTTCTGGGCCTCAGTTTTGGGATGGTTGTATTGGATGACCACTAAGATCCTTCCAGCTCTGACCTCGCATGAGTCTGAGGATACAGCCAGTAGGAATTTAGAGGCAATAAAGTGCTGGGGGTTGAGGAAACGGAAAGCTTCTGTCAAGAATAAGGACTTGAACTTGTCCGTGAAAGATGGTTAGATAGAATGGTGTGGGAAGGGAATTCCAGGGTAAGGAAGCATTGTGAAGAAAGGTGCAGAAGTGAGACTAAACAAGAAAAGCATGAGGAACAGGAATTAAATCAGCCTTGAGTGGAAGGTCATGTTGGATTTTAGTAGGAGAGGAGGAAAAGGAATTTGAGGTCAGACTGTAGATCCTTGAATTTCAGGATCAGGGAAGTGGAAGAACCATCAAAGACTTTTGAGGAAGGTTATTATGTAAAAGAAACAAAGTAAAAAGGGTAGTCTGCCAGTGGTATACAGGTCGAATTGGCTGCAGGGCCCAATAAGGCAGATTTTACATCTAGGTATAAGGTGATATGGACTGGGGCAAAGTTGGTGCCAAGGAGATGCTGAAGGTGAAAAGCTGAGTAGAGATGCCTGCATTGAGGGTGAATGTGGATGCAGCAGCTAAGGAAGCACATCTGCCAGTGTAAGGCTATACTTACCATTCTGGATTGCCACTTGCCTTCTGATCATGAACAGATGAACAGAAAAGTTATTATAACAGTAAGCATCCCAACATACAGAAGGGAGCCTGTTATCAGAGGTTCTTTGATATGCTTCTCTAAAAGGAAGGGCAACCTTTGAGGGGTTAACATTCACTTTAATCAAGCCTGACAGGTGTCAGAGAAAATCAGAATTTCAGAGAAATCAAAAATCAACAAACAACGCTTCCAAACTGCCTGACCATTAACATATATACTTACTTACCAGAGAGGGAAGCTTCAACATATGGATTTTCAAAGCCAGGGGGCTCCTTAGCGGGCTTCCCAGATTCTCATTTGGCACACAAACCTTCCAAAAACTAAATCCCAAAGAAAAACCTCACCCTCAAGAGTATTTATGCACTTTTCAGAGCCAGAGGATTACTTTGATCCAGTGCCTTAATAGAAAAAACAAAGGGTACTTGGGAACCTTCTACAAAACAACTCCTCTAATCAAGCTTCCCCTAATGGGCAGGCCCATCCATGGGTGGGGAAGATCTTATTTAATCACATTCAAACAGAGGCATTATATTTCCTGATTATACTAAAACAAAAACAGCCTGACATTGCTTGGCCTCACAGTTATTAAGCACTTGCTTTGTGCCAAACATGTGCTAAGTGCTGGGGATATAAAAAGAAAAGCAAGCAAGTAGAAGCAAAGAAGAGCTGTCAGGGGGCTCACATTTCTAATTATGGGCGAAAGCACGGATGTGGGACAGTTAGAAGATAGAGGCTTTAGCAGTCCTCATCGTGCAGCCACGGGCCAAGCCCAGGGTCCTTAGGTTAACTTGTTCGGTCAGATGTCAATGCCTTGAGGGTTTGGAAGGCAGAATGTAAGGCCTAGTAAGGATAGAAATGAGAGGGAAGGCTCAGGTATCCCTTAGGCACTTTGCTGTGATGCATTAGAGTCAACCACAGCGCTGCAAGCCACACTGCATACAGAGCCATACTTAGGAGACAATGTTGCTTCTATTCAGAGGAAGTAGAGGGTCCATCTGGGCTTTGTGCTTTCTCTTCTCAGATTTGTGTGCCAATGTCAGTGGAATTTGAGGAGCTCCTGAAAGCCAGAGAAAATCCTAGTGAAGAGGCACAAAGTAAGTGGACTTTTCACATTTCACATTTACAGAAATAAAGCAAATGTTCAGCCAGTTTATGTGTAATTGCAGCTCCCCTCTCCAACTCAGGAAACTAGTCTCCCAGAAAAAATGTGTGTTAGTTTCCTGACATTATCTAGTGAGGTAAAATCTTGGTTTGTTGCTGTGGGGGACATCACAAAGCAGTTGACTTCAGTTTCTGTTATCACCTGAATCAAATCAGGACTCCATGGAGCTGGAAGTTGCTGCCTGGGACCGTTTCCTCCAGAGCTCACTCCACTTTGTTGGCTTGAAAAGCTTTTCAGCATGTTGTGGTCAGCTTACACCAGAAACAGCAGGGGCTCTGTGAATGGCCCCTACTGTCTAGTGAAGAAACAAACAGGCTAAATGAATAGGCTGACAAGAGAGGTTTTGTGTAAGGGACTGTTTTTAATTTATTTGGGACACCTATTCTCTCTGATTCCTCAGACTTGGTGGAGTTCACAGATGAAGAAGGATATGGCCGCTATCTGGATCTTCATGACTGCTACCTTAAGTACATTAACTTAAAAGCTTCTGAGGTAAGATTAGAGATCTTGATTCGCAGAAGTGGACTAGAGAGGTTGGGCTGGGGATACTGGCTCTGAAACCGGTGATATTTCACTTTCTACTGGATTGGAGATGTGATGATGTGCACTCTTTGAATGAGCCTTCACGTTAGAAATGAAAACATAATGTAATATTGTGTGCTGATTATGTACAAGACAATGTGCTGCATGCTGTGGTGACTACAAAGATGTATAAAAAGTAAAGGAAAATGCCTTTATTAAGCTAAAACAGTAAAATGCTATAACACTGCTAAGAGCTGAGACTATATAAATAGAAAAGCGAGATACTCCCCATCCTCAAGGAGCCTTACATCCTGATAGGGGGAGACAGCATATATAGAGAAGTGGTGGTTACCAGAGGAAGTGAATGGGGGTGTTAGTTGAGGAAATCAGAGGAATGGTTAGTGGAGCCATAGAGAAGGTGATGGACATGGCTTTTCCAGTAGCAATGGCAGTATAGATTTGATAGTGATTCCTAGAGGAAGAGATGGAAAGGGACAATACACAGGTGAGATGGAAGGGAGAGGAAGGTCATGACCGAGTAGGTTGACTAGATATGGTGGGCCATTTGAGCATGTGTATTTGTGCCCATATACTTAACAACCACAGGCCCCAAAGTAGGAATGGCAAAGCTGAATGACTGAAATCTCCCAGTGCAAGGTTTCTGGAAGTCTGGGGATTCCTAGGGTGCAGCAGGTGGATGAAAGATGGCTAGGGCAGAAGCATGGACCTTGCCTTTAGAGAATTTACAAATAATTCATAGAAACGAGTTCAGCTCCCAAGTGAAGAACATCAACTTTGGGCAAGATCAGAATTGAGAAGAAACTTAAATCAAGTTCCAAAGTTAATTGACTCCATCTGGAGCATCCCACGGATAGAAGGAAGTCTTATGATTTTATTGTTTTTTGTCACTGCGTCTGCTTCTCTTCTAAATGTCCAGACTAAGACATTGCCTACCTAAGTAGTGAAGGGATTGAATGTTGGAAAAATTGCAGAAGAAGAAAAAGACTCAAAAGTTGTGCCTTGTTACACTGAGCTCTCAAATTGGATCTTGCATAGAATTGATTAGACTGTATCTTTGATTTCTGCACACCCTGCTTAGTCAAGCCTCATGTGTTATTTTCAGAAACTGGATTATATCACATACCTGTCTATCTTTGACCAGTTATTTGATATTCCCAAGGAACGGAAGAATGCAGAGTATAAGAGGTGAGCATTGTCAAACGTCTTGGCTTGTTTTTTTTAAATTAGAAGCTGAATTCTAACCCTGGCTGTTCTCTGATCCTTCCCGGCTTCTAGAGTTATTGGGGAATGTAGAACTCTTAAAAACACAATTTTAAAACATCTATACTCCACCAGCCTTGGCAGAATGAATATACTTTAAAATTATTATGCATTTGACAAAGATGAATGCTTCTGTATGTGAAAAACAGGGAGAAAAAGAATTTTATATGAAACTGTGAGGCTGTGTGTACAGCTTGGTTTTTGCAAATGTGTTAAATTTAAATACTGACTTGCTTGTTTAGGTTCCCTTCTGAACTTCATGTTCTTTACCCTGCACTTTTAATATATTCATTGATGCACCTTTCTTTAAAAATTTTTAAAATCACTATACCTCTTCTACCCCTTTCCCCAGATAAAAGCCTTCTTTTGTAGTAAATATGTACAGTTAATAAAAACAGATCCATACATTGGCCACATCTGAAACTCATCTGCACCTCTAGTTTGTCAACTCTGCCCAGAGGAGGGCTTCATCATCAGTCTTGGAGGGTATTTTGTTTTAGAGTGCTGTGTTCTCCCAACTCTGCTTACTTCAGTCTGTATCAGTTCAAGCAAGTCTTCTCAGGTTTTTCAGAACCTGTCCCTTTTGTCATTTCTTATGGCAGAGTAATAGAAGGAGTATGATTTTTGTCCTCTTAGGCACAACCTGCTGCTTCATTACTGTACCCCATAAGGCTTTCATGTTTAGGGCTTTGTGCCTTAGGGGCTGTGGATTCAGTGCCTGGATGGGAAACAAGACTTGCTTTGCTTTATTACCTCCATCCCAGATGGTACCCCTGACTTTCTCTAACCAAGTCTCTCTCTGTCTTTCTGTTAGGTACTTGGAGATGCTGCTTGAGTACCTCCAGGACTACACAGACAGGGTAAAGCCCTTGCAAGACCAGAATGAACTGTTTGGGAAGATTCAGAATGAATTTGAAAAGAAGTGGGACAATGGTACCTTCCCAGGCTGGCCGGTGAGCTGGAGGGGCTCTGTTGGGAGACTTAATCATGACTCTTGCCCTTTGCACTTTAGTAAAGGGCCTGATAACAGGGGTCCTTTCACCCTCAGTTGTGGCCCTGAAGCATTTTCTGCTCTGTTTTATGGAATCTGGTTTTCTTTTTAATGGTTTCTTTTGGAGGTCATCCCTAAGACTTAACATATGGGAAAGAGGGAGGGATCCATTGCTGTTGCCTTAGAGATGGCTATTAATAAGTCTCCTTGTTGCCTTTCTTGGCAGAAAGAGACAAGCAGTGCACTGACCCATGCTGGAGCCCATCTTGATCTCTCTGCCTTTTCCTCCTGGGAGGTATGTTTTCTATAACTTCCCAATCTGTCCCACAGACCAGGCAGCCACTCTTGTTAGTTTGTAACACCCTCTTTTCTTTGCAATTGAAAATAAAAACCCCAGCATTTTCTAGAACTGGGCACATGCAGAAGATAAGAAAAAAATCAAATAGGCTAATGTATTTCTATGATCTTGAATAATTGTAAAGTGCCATGTGCATAGATAGTACTGTTATTATTAACTCTACTGTTGCTTCCCCACAATGTGGAGATCACCTTGGGATCTCAAGTTCAAGTAGATCCTGCCAGTCTGGAGGGGCTTCACATGACAGATGAATGTAATACTCTGTGTATGACGTTTGAGGACTGACTTGGTTAAGTGCAGCAGGGCTTCTCAACATAAGGTTGGCCGCACAAGTGGATGAATTTTTCCAGCCATAGCAACATGTGAAATCATTTACTAAAATGTAAAGGAGTTGCCATCTTCACTAGTACCGACATCCAGTTCTACCAGGATAGCATTTGGTCTCAATCATTTTCTTCAGCATCCTAACTCATTCCTCTTCTTTTTTTATAGGAGTTGGCCTCCTTGGGTCTGGACAGACTGAAATCTGCCCTCTTGGCATTAGGACTGAAATGTGGCGGGTAAGAGGCGGGAACTGTAGTCTTAGTTGCCCAGTATTCCCTTTCTCCACTTGTTCACCATAGTCTTTAGAGAGGGTTAAGCTCCTTTTGTCTGACTCCTGTAAAACTAGCCAAGTGCAGGGGAGACTGCCTGGTGTAATCAGAGGGAATCTTTTGTCTTTCCATAGTACACTGGAAGAGCGAGCCCAGAGGCTGTTCAGCACTAAGGGCAAGTCCCTGGAATCACTTGACTCCTCTCTCTTTGCCAAGAATCCCAAATCAAAGGGAACAAAAAGGTGAGTGACCTGGTCGTTTATTTGTCCCCTGGTACAGTTGGTTTTGTCTTGGTCATCTTCCCTGGCAGGTGGCGTGGTGTAATTGGAGGAGTATTGGACTTAGAGGCAAAAGACTTGGGTTTAACTCCCAGTTTTGACACATTGGCAAGCCATCCACCTCCAGGTCTCAGACGCCTCATGTGTAAAATGGGGATAACAGTGCTTGACTGATCGACCCCCAAAGACTCACATCAGAGTGTTTTTATCAATAAATCGCTTTCATTATTGTTTAAAAGGCAGATTGTGAAGCCTGCGTTTTGCCATCACTGATCCATGGTGACAGCCGGTTGTTAAGTACCTGCATGGTTGGAGGGAGGTGGTATTAATGTTCCCAAACAGAAAGATTTACACTTGTGTAAGTCAGCGTTGACTCGACTACTATAGAAATGTTACCTCAATAAATGGAAATGTAAAGAGCTTGAATTTAGCTGGTTGTTCCCTAAACAACCAGCTTGAAGCAAGGCACTTGGGTGAAAGACAAGGCAAAAGCCCTTCCACCCTTCACAAATTTAGTCTTGGCCACAGGGCTGCAACACCCAGGTGAGCATAATACAGAGTCTGGAGGTGTGGGACATAAGAGAGCCCACACAGAGTGCTCCTCAGAGAATCTGAAGAGTGAGAGAGACAGCACTGAGAGCTAGAGGAAAAGCTTCTCCTGAGCTGAGCCAGGAAGGAAGACACTGAGGAGGAGGAGAAAGAGGTGCATTCTGATGTCGAAGATTGCTTGTGTTGATGCGTACTAGCTAGATTTGTCATGGTGATCTAGGGAATTCTGCTATTTTATGGTCCAATGTGGTAGTAACATCAGACTGTGTTAAGGTAAGTAATGTAAGATAAAGCTGGAAAGGTAAGTTCTGATGAAAGGGTTTGTGTCTTATCCTGGTGGTGATAGGGAACCACCAAAGGTTTCTGAATACTAGGGTTTAGGTGAAGAGAGTGATGGGAAGTGGTATTAAGAAGTTAAAGTGACAGGATTTAGAAGGGAGGGGAGGAAAAGAAGGGGAAATGTCAGAGAAGACTCCATTTTGGTCTGTTCATTGGTGATGGGGCAGTACCCCAGTATACTGATGTTCTCTGTCAGTGGCATTAAGTGTAGTCTTTGCCCCTGTGACATTATCTTCAAATTTCTACAAGATTCTGTACTCTTGGTTTTATGGGTTTGGGTGGCTATAGCTTTTAAGATTTTTAAAAATTGCTTCTCTAAAGGAAATGTTCTTTTACTGGGAGTGAGGTGCTAAGTGGAACCATTCCTAGGATTGGGGGATTGAGTTTGAATTATAGAGAACCCCCATTTTATCATATTTTAGTACTCTTCAAATGACCTGGATCACTTCTATTCATAGGGACACTGAGAGGAATAAAGACATTGCTTTCCTTGAAGCTCAGATCTATGAATATGTAGAGATTCTTGGGGTGAGTATATAACACTGAAAGTAATGTAAACATCGACCACTGACAGGCCATCCAACCCTTTCACTCTTGGCTTAGACGGTTAAACAAAAAGAATGAGGATTATTGATGTCAGAAGGTTGTTCTCCTTGGACAGCTTCAGTTTCTCCACAGTGGTCTTGGGCATGGCCTGAGTTTCCAGTCTTCCCAGGCATAACTGGATGGGCAAATCTGTCTCTAGCTTTTGATTTTAGGGAATCATTTGCATTCCTCTGCATTTTTGAGAGCATGGTTTCTTGGGGATCCTAGAGACCATTTGATTTCTGGAACAAGTTCTGATCTTTGAAAAGATGAGGTTTCTACACCTTTGTCTAAGGCAATCTTGATTCCTACAGTATAAGATTTTAGGTGAAAAATTAGAATCTTGGGCTTTTTTGACCCAGATTAGGAGAAATATTCTAACAGAAGGCTATGAAACTGGATCAGATGAGTCCACTAAGTCATTTCTGCTTTTTAAAAACCTGTAATCCTTGTCCTGGTTGCTGCACCGCATTTGAAGAGGCATCTCTGATTCCACGTCCCTGGACATAAAGGTTCCAAGGACTTCAGCAAGTTGAGCGAGGTTCCCCTCCGTGGTAATGATAGCTAGCATTTAGATAGTGCCTTACGGTTTGTAAAACACTTTGTACATTATCTCATTTGATGTCCACGGTAACCCTGTGAAGATAAGTGCTATTAAATTCCCCAAACTGAAGCTGAGGTTAAATGACTTGTCTGGGGTCACATAGATAGCTGGTCTCTGAGGAAGATTTGAATTTGGGGCTTCCTGACTCCAGGCCCTGCAATGTACCCTCTATACCAGCTAGATAATCTTCTTAAGAATGTATTTTTCTTTTTATTTTTTGTCATATTGGATTTGACAAACATGATCATTTCCATATGTAGGGAACAGAGAAAAGACTATATAAATCTTATGTATACCTTTAGATTTTTGAAAATTTATAATAATTTCTTCTTGATACTTTCAAAGCTGCCCTGCTTCTATGTATTCCTCCTGTTCCCTGATTTGCTTATTGAAAAATACCTGAGTAACACTTTTTTATCCCTTTTTGGGGCATCACTGTTGTTAGCCCCCTCTCCTCCAATGTCCTTCCCCTCCATTAAAAAAATAAAACTTATAACAAGCATAGCAAAGCAAAATTGATTCACATTTTGGCCGTGTCTGAAAATATTATTTCTTACTCTGTAACATTAGTCTGTCTTTCCTGCTAGGTGGTAGGTATATGTTTCATTATTAGTTCTTTAGAGTTGTGGTTGGTTTTTGCATGGAGCGGAGTAGTAGTTCCCCCCCCCCCCCCCCCCAAATGTTGTAGCTGTTATATAAATTGTTCTCGTTCTGTTTATTCCACTCTGCATCAGTATATATAAGTATTCCTACATTTCTTTGAATTTATCCCTTTCCCATTTGTTACTGCACAGTGATATTTTATTATATGACATAATTTATTTAGCTATTCTCCAATTGATGGGCAAGCAACCCCTTATCCCCACACACACACCTTGGTTTCCCATTCTTAGCTGTAACAAAAAGTGCTCTTGTGAATATCTTTATACATGGGGGTCCCTTTTCCTCTCTATCTCTTTTGAGTATGTTCCTATTAGTGCTATAATAAAGAGGGTCAGAGGGATTTTGTGATTTTGGGTTGTAGCTGCAAATAGTGTCCCAAAAGGACTGAATCACTTCACAGTTCCACCCGTACCGCATCAGCAGCTATCTTCGTGCTTCGTGCTCCCACACTGGGCTGTACTTCTGTATTTATGATTAGCTTATTTTCTGGTTCTTTAGGAACAGCGGCATCTCACTCATGAAAATGTGCAGCGCAAACAGGCACGGACAGGAGAGGAAAGAGAGGAGGAAGAGGAGGAGCAAATAAGTGAGAGTGAAAGTGAAGACGAAGAGAATGAGATTATCTACAACCCCAAAAACCTGCCCCTGGGTTGGGACGGCAAAGTGAGTTTGTGCCCTATTCAGGAAACCTGTTCAGCCTTTTCTGTCTTCACACTCCAGCGTCTTACTCTGTCCTGTGTCTCATTTCTTTCCAGCCCATTCCCTACTGGTTGTATAAGCTGCATGGCCTCAATATAAACTATAACTGTGAGATCTGTGGCAACTACACCTACCGAGGACCCAAGGCCTTCCAGCGGCATTTTGCGGTAAGGAGTCCTGGGGCCTGTTCCACCAGAAATGAAAACAAAGCCAAGGGAGGGAAAACCTGTGAATGGGGACAAGCCATGGCTAGCTCCTGTGTGGAGTTAAGGGGGGAGAGCAAGGACTATTAGCATGCTTAGAGGTGTTGGAATGTGGCAGGGTTCCTTGAGCCACCAACACATGCCTGTGCAGCCTGGAGTAAGAACTAAGGCCATTTTGGAGCTGGCATCTGCCGGGCCTTCCTGTGGTTAGAACATACATAGGCCAGACTGAAGCCACCAATTAGTATGTTCCCAAAAACAGCTGAGTGAGAGAGTGATTGTGAGAGGCAGTATGTGCACCATTATACCTGTGTCATTAACCATTCTTTAAAAGGAAGGAAATGAGGGCCTTCAGCCTACATAATTCTTTACAAATAGTCCCATATTTCTTTGAATTTTGTTTCTTTTTCTTTATTCGCTTTCTTTTCCCTTGCTTTTTTGTCATCTCAATACCTATGTCTTATACTCAACCTCAGAGTATTTCATGGTCCATCATGGCATTAAAGGCCGAGATAGGTGCTACCTTCAGCCCTGATGTCACTGTGGGCTTCTACATCCTATCTCCTACAGAAAATAAAGCCATTTATGACAGTGTTCAAGGTAGCATTTTTACAACAAGTTGTTAATGAAAGAATTTACTGTGACCAACAGAATAACTTAAACTTCTTATTTTTCTGCTATTTAGAAGGAACTTTTCCAGGAGGAAAAAGGCTTCTGATAATGGTATAAGAAAGAGAAAAAATGTTCGATTTAAAGTCAGGAGACCTGACTTGGTATTGAATTTTATACGTATTTGCTGAGTGACCTTGAGCATATCTCTTAACTTTTTCAAGCCTCAGTTTTCCATCTGTTAAATAGGGTTAATTATAATACATGCATCACCTGTCTCCCAGGATGGTCCAGGTTGATTATGAAAAAAGCACCATAGAAAAGTGTAGCTTTTTTCTAAACAGTTCATATCCAACATAAGCTTTATTCTGTTTTCTAGTCTTTCATAGACCAACAGTGAAATGAACTTACTGTGTACAAAGATGTTGTTGGCCAGTCACCACTAAGGTGTACTTGGGGTATTTTTCTAGTAGTGGTAATGGTTTGTGTGTAGCCAGCCATCCTCTCTCACCCACTTCTCCTTGAAACACTAATGACTAATCAGAAGGTTGATTAGAAGGGTCCACTAAGACCATAGAATGATGGAACTAAGAAATATGTAATCTGACTACCATGTTTTACAGATGAAGAAACATTCCCAAAGAGGAAGGTTCCTTGGCCCTCGGTTGCACAGCTAGCTAGTTGTAGAGCTGGTACTTAGACACATTGTACTGATTCCCTCTCCAGTACCCTTTCTACTTCATGGTGTTGCCTTCCTTTCTGTGATCATGGCACAGAGTTACTGACATCAAAGATGGACTGGCCTATAAAAGCTAGGCTGAGTTTGACCAAACAATGCAGCTAGGGGAAAAAAAAGTAAGGTGAAACAGTATAATACTTTTTTTAATCATCTGCTTCCTATGGTGTTAATTACAGTCTTTCTGCTTATGAACATATCTTTTAGGAAGAGTCTCTGATGGAGGGGAAATTTCAGGATTTAGGGATGAGGTGAGAATAATAGTTTGTGTGTAGTTGGTACCGTTTCCCATTGTCCTTGTGACTTTTTTCCCTCCCAGGAGTGGCGTCATGCTCATGGTATGAGATGCTTGGGCATTCCAAATACAGCCCACTTTGCTAATGTGACCCAGATTGAAGATGCTGTCTCTTGTAAGTAACCTTTAGTTCTTTCTCAGTATTAGGACAAACTGAGTGTCTAATCACTTTACCACTTACTACCCTAGGTACCTGTGGTGAGTCAGCCCTCACAACAACAACATACCACCCTGGGAAAGCTCTCAAGTCTCTTTTTTTTTCTATTTTGCAAGACTGGAATTATAGAGGGCCCCTATTCCAGATCTGCTCCCATTACTGATGTGTACAACAGCTTTCACCTATTCCATTTCTACACTGGAACAGTTTGTTCCTCCTTAGGTATCCTGGAGCCCTCTGACTCCTGGGGACTCATCATATTAATGCCAAGGGTAGTGTGGGCACACAATGAGCATTAGCCCTCTTGAGCTCAGCTGAGGAGGTCCACCAGCCTCAGGCTCCCCAGTGACTGGAATTACAGGTGTGTGCTAGCGTGCCTGGCAGAATGGAGCAGTCTTAAGTATCTGACTAATAATGCTGCCAGCTTTCCTTCGTTAATATGAACCCCAAGGTGATGTGGCCATCTTCTTCCAGCGTTCCCCTCCTTCTGGTCATCGGCTAATTGTTCCTTATTGTTTAACTCCAACACACTTAACCTGACATGCTCCAGGTTGCACCCAAGGACTTGAAGTTGCAGAGCAGACACCCATCCTGTGCCAATGAAATCACAGCTAGGATAGGGTATGGGATATAGGAGATTTATGTGACCTAGTTTAGAGTTGAAAGAGCTTTGTAAATTTTAAAATACTACATTCGTGTCAACTCTTTATTATATTTCATTACACCAAAGTTCTAACCGACATGTAGCTCTTGAATTCTGAAGAAGAGTTGGGATTCTAATCCCATGCATCCCCTGGATACTATTAATACTAATTGTTGGTAATTTTTTTGCAGTGTGGGCCAAATTGAAACTACAGAAGGCGTCTGAACGGTGGCAGCCTGACACCGAGGTAAGTGGCCATATTTGAGGATCACTGGTAGAGTCAGTCACAGATGCTGCGAAGAAGCAAAGACCTAGCTCCTTTATCAGAGAGCTGTAGACTTTGGCGTGGCCTTGCTCCATTGTAATAGTGATTCTTTGATCATGGCCAGTGAACTCGCTGGCAGGGAGCAAAATAGATTTGAGGCTAAATGCTTGTAGGAGTGTTGTCTGTAATAGGGTAATGTGTATCCTTTTAGAAATTTACCTGGGATATATAATAAACTCTGCACTGTTTCCTTCTTTCAAGTATTCCATTGTATTATGGAGGTGACCCTGACCTTGGCAGAAAGCTCTGCCAAGTCCCACCAAACCTAATGGTAGGCTCTGTATCTAAGGACTAACCTTAGTAAGGAGAGACTTGTCACTAGAGGGATGACCACGAAGGGCTGAAGTTTTTGAGCTGTAGCAACTTGTAGACTGCTTCCTTAGTATTTTTAGTTGAGGGAGTGCACACACCAATAAAATCATGAATTCTTCAAGCATATCATAAAACCAGAAGTCACCTTATGTGCCTTTCTTCAAAAATAGTGTCATCTTTCTATTAATTGGCAAGTATTTGTTAGGGGAGTCAGCATCTAGACAGGTCCTTTTCCTTATCAGAGTGAACCAGTAGCCACAAAAATTGAGAGTGGATCCACTTCAGCAGTTCTTTTTACCTTTTTTGTGTTCTGGACCTCTTGGGCAGTCCAGAAAAACCTTTGTTTTTAATGCATAAAATAAAATACATAGGATTATGAATGAAACCAATCATATTAAAATAGTTATCAAAATAATAAGATCAACAGGTTCATGGACCCCAAGTTAAGAGCCCCTGCCGTAAGAGTTCTGTGTACTTTTGCATGATCTGCCTTTGTTAGAGTTATGTCATGATTGGCAGCCTCCTGTGCAGTTGTGGTTATCACTATCCAGACTGCCACCCTTGATTTGCAGGGGTGAGGATGGGGTGCATATATTAGGGCAAACACTAAGTGGCAGTTACTAGAGTGGGGAAAGGCAGCCATGTTTTGCTCACATACCTTGAGGCTGCCCAGAAGTGACCTGAGGCCATTTCCAAACATTGAAATGCTCATTTTCTCCAGGTCTAATAAACTACTTCCCTTTTTCTTTCCCCCCACTTTGTAGGAGGAGTATGAGGATTCCAGTGGAAATGTTGTGAATAAGAAAACATATGAGGACTTGAAACGCCAGGGACTGCTCTAGTGTCTCAAAGCCAACTCTGTGACTTGATGGAGCATCCTAGGATTTGGCATTTTTTTTTTATTCTACACAGGCACATGTTCCCAAAGACTGCTTCGTGATCTAACATTCTAGCATGTGTCTTGTGAAGATAAGAATTGTGGACATAGTGGAGATTTGAAATATGTTTAAATTTTTGTTTTATATTAAAAAGTGTTCTGAAAAAAAAACACAAAAAAGCTGGGCTTGATTTGAATTTGACTTGTCATAAAGCCTCATAGGGAAGCCAGCTCTTCAGGCCATTGGTTGTTGTCACTTTGCTGCCCAGACTAGGCCAGAGGTTGAAAAGAAGAAAGAACACTATCCAAATGTCAGAAATCAGCAGACTTCTCTTATCGTTATGTGAAGCCCACACAACTGCCTCACTGCCCCTCCTCAGGGAGTCACCAAGCACCACTGTTCTCTCTGTCTCCTGTCCCGTTTCACTGGAGGACCTCTGCTTGATGGCACCGGCACCTGCCCTCTGCCTAGTTGTTGGAGCTCCAGCAGCTGCTTCCCCTTCAGTTCCCCTAATACAGGAGGAGCCTGTGGTCTTTAAATCTACATTTTCACTGTCCTGCTTATCTCCACATTCAGTGAGTCAGTCTGCATTTAAGGTCCTGCTGTGTGCTGGGCCTCGGGGATACAGGTACAAAAAGTGAAATGTTTGACACTCTTGACACAGGTCTGAATTCTGTTCTGGCTTCCCAGATCTTTTCTCCCTTATTTTCATTGTGTAGCCTTTTTTTTTCCTCAAGGAACATTTCATTCTTCCTGATGACTCAGAGAGAAGAGAGGTGTTCCTCCAGCCTCTGCCCCTCTTCTAGGATGGTGACCAGGCTACACTTTGAGGACAGTTTGTGGTTCCTTGGCCATGACAGACAAACATGCCTTCTTTTCCTTACCCTCCATTCTTGTTGGAAGTAAGATCCTTAATCTCTAGTCCTCCCTCACTCTCATGGGAAGGTATTGCATTGATAATTTTGAAGGACAGGCTGCTGTGGCAAACTCCCTGTTGCCCTTGCCTGCTCACCTCCCTAGAGGCTGTTCAGCAAAGCTTTGTAAGAGTCTTATCTTTCCTTCCAAGGTGAGGCTAACTTGCTCACCTTGCTTTGGTTCAGCTCCTAACATGAAACCCTTGCATACAGTAGGCACTTAATAAATGTGTTTTGAATTGTCCAGTTTCAGTTAGAGCTGCTACCTGCCAAGCCTCTTCCCCTGATACCACATTAAAGCTCAGCCCTTTGGCACCATCCATGGGAATTTAAGAAGATTGGTCTGAATGATTTCTGAAGCCTCTAGTTTCTCTGAAGTTCTTGCCCTTCTCTGAGTTTGAACCCCTACTGCTATTTACTAGCAATGTGATCTTAAGCTGTCTCCCTTTCTGAGCTTCAGTTTCCTCAAGGGTAAAATGAAGCAGTCAGAAGTGACCAAACCCCTGAAGCCTCTTAATTCTGTTTCCTCCAAGCTATGATCCCAAATCTCTTTCTGCTGTACTCAGCCCCAGGAGCTTCTGAGCCCTCTTCTTACCCAAGGCCATGGTCATCTCCTGCCCCTTCACTTAGAAGACTTGGCAGTGAATGAATGGCTGATGGTTGAGCCCTGCCCTCTGCTTGGGGCATTTCCCTCACCCTACATAATAGTATCTTCCCCTTATACTATGCTTTAAGGTTCCTGGGGCCTTTTTCTCATTTGATCATTATAATTCTATGAAATAGAAGGTACATTTATCATCCATATTTTATAGATGAGGAATCTCAGACTCAATTAGATTAACTGACCTTACCCTTGATTACTCTAGTAAAGTGTCAACAGCAGGAAAGATTAGAAGTCTACTCAGTCTGACTTCAAAGCAAACCCACAGAGAGCCATACAGACACACCTATCCAGACCTGATAACCACCAAATCAGAGTGGCTGCCAGTCTGTTGTACATCTACATTTCTCATGACATCGTCACCCAGCAAGGTGGGTATTGGCTTGTGTTACACTACTGGCACCCTCCCTCTAAGGTTAATTATTAGGACCACCTTTACAAGACAAGATGGTGAACAGGGCTCAGGATGCCACGTTGGGGTTTGTGCTTAGTCTCAGGGAAGAGCCAGGGAGTGTTGGGGTGCAGGCACCTGAGCTTTCCACAGGTTTGTCCCTGGGGGTGTTTGAACCTGAACTGGATTTCTATGGCTTCTTCCTTTGGCATATTTATACTGATTTGTTGGAAGCTCACAAGAAATATGCATCAGTTTTTTCTAACCAATCCCACCAACTCCAAGATTGACTCTGCCATGCTCTGCCTCACACCCACAGCCAGTGGCCATGACCAGATGGTTCACATCATTCTCCCATAATGGGAGAGAGGTATTAGTGATAACCACAGTAAATTAAGGAATGCTACTATGGTGACTGATGAGTTGAAAATGGAAATTATTACCCAGAGAGCAAGAGAGAGGGGCATAAGAAGATAACGAGATCAAAGCGTTATAAACAAGGCTTCAGGAAGAGCTCTAGAATAAAAAAATGTCTTCAGAGAAATGGATAAGCATGAAAGAAGGTGAGGTGGTTGTGTGAGGAGCAACTGATATCTGGTTCATGGGCTCTGCTGACATCCTTGTCAGGAAGAATGTAGGAAAGTCCTGAGCACATTGGGGGGCCCTCAAGGGGGCCAAGTTCAAGTTGAAGATGTCATTTATTATTAGGGACTTCCTGTGTCAGGCACTGCACTAAGGAAGGACTGGGGATACAAAGGAAGGCAAACAACTGATCACTGTCTAATAGGGAGACAATACTCAACAATGCACCAACAAGGAAAATTATACATGGAAAATTAGAGATAATGCCAGAGGGAAGCCTCTCAAGAAAGAGAGAGGCTTTTTGTTGAAGTTGAACCTTGAAGGAAGTCACAAATCAAAGTTCCAAATAATGGAGGTGGCCAGGGAAGAGGTACAGAACTAGGAGACGGAGGGCCAGAGTCACTGGATCAGAGGAAGGCTGGGAAGGGCCAGGTTATAAAGAGTGGAGGGTTTGCAATAGGGAGCTGCTAGAGTTAAATTAAATGGTGTGTGGACATGAGAGAATGGACATGAGAGACCTGAAGCCAAGAAACGCATTAGAAAATTATTGTTATAGTCCAGGCCTGAGGTGATAAATGTCTACACCAGAGTTGTGAAATTGTCTGAGGAGAGGAGGGATAGATACAAGTGATGTGACAAAAGTAAAATAGTTAACATTTATATAGAACTTACTGCTTTACAATGATCTCATCTTTCCCCTCATACCAACCCTGGAAGACAGGTGCTATTAATATTTCCAGTGTACAGATGGGGAAAAAGGCAGAGGTTGTGACTTTCCCAGGGTCTGAGGTTGGATTTGAACTCAGGTCTTCCTGACTCCAGACCTAGTGCTTTATCCACCATAGCCTCACAAATAATTGGATGTTGGGGATGGAAGGTGAGAGAAAGTGGAGTTGAGAATGACACTAAGGTTGGGAGCTTGGGGGACTGGGAGAATGGTGGTGCCCTTGTTGGTAAAAGGGAAGTTAGGAAGAAGGGAGGGTTTTGTAGAAAAGATAATGAGTCCAATTTTGTACTTAGTGAGTTCGAGAGGACTACGAGACATCCTGTTTAAGGAAGGCAGTTGGAGTCACAAGACTGAAGGTGAGGAGAGTTTGGAGCAGGACCAATGGACAGATACTGGAATCACACAGGTTGGATGGGCACAAACTGCGGTTCCCAATCTGCTTTATTCATCTGAGTATTTAAGAAGAGCTTCCTACTTTCTATGGCTCTCCAGTATTGTAAGCACTTCTATCACACAACAATAGAATGAGGAACTCGACTTAGCAAGGTGAGATAACTTGTCCAGGTGCACCCAGCCTGGAATTGTTGGACCTGGAACTTGAGCTCAGAATTCTGCCTCCAGTCCTTTCACCACACACTCTGAGATTTAAAATTTTACCTGTGCTGAACTGTCTCCCCAAGTACCCCACAGTTCTCCACTGGGTTTGTGAGTGTGCAAGAAAAGGGCTTGTTCTATCTCAGAGCTCAGAATGCAAATCTATGTGCCAGTCACCGTGCCCAGTGCTAGGGATAGAAATACAATCTCAAGGAACTAACATTCGGTGGGGGAACAAGTAAATATATACATGTATATGCAGAATAAATAGAAGATAATGAGTGGCTGGAAGGACATTAGGAGTTGGGAGGAGGGAGTGATCAGAATGTGATCTTGAACTACAAGGTGAGAAGGAGAGGGAGAACTCTAGGCATGGGGCACACAGGACCAGTGCAATGCAGAAAATGGACCATTGTGTGTGAAGGTGGGAAGGGGAGGAAGAGATAATGAGGCTGGAAAGATGCATTGGGGTCAGGTTGTGAAGGGATTTAAAGGCTGAATGGAGGAGTTTGTATTTTCTCCAAGGGAGCCACTTGAGATCAACCAGTGTTGACATAGATCTATACCTAAGGAAAATCACCTAGGCAGCTCTGGGGAGGATGGGCTGGAATGGGGAAAGATTTGAGGCCAGGGATCCCAATGATAAAAAGACACTCCATGTACCTCAGAGTTCAACACTTGTCCCTTGGGTCCCCAGGACCCAAGGGCCACTTCTCACGTAGCTGTTTATAGATGAGTTCCTGCAGCTGTTGAAAACCTCAGTTGGATTGTATGGTCTCTTGGGGCTCTAGGATAGCATGAATGGATATTTAAGCTTAATTGGGAAGGGCTTGATTACTGTAACGAACCGCTGGGGTGATTGGTGCCAGGGCAAACCAAGGAGATGATAAACAGGCAGAACAGTGGGTAGGGTTGACTGAGTGGTGGAGAGAAAGGTCAAGACCACTAATGTGTGAGAGGCCTAGGGATGTAGTGGGCAGAGCACTCATTGGTCGGATCTGAGTCCCCATCTCTGGCATTTAATTTTTAAAATTAATTTAGTTTTAGTTTTCAACACTCACCTTTATAAGATTTTGAGTTTTAAATTTTCCCCCTTCCTTTCCTCCTCCTCCCCAAGAAGACGTGCAATCTGATGTCCACATCATGTCTACGTCATGATGACTACATGTACAATCATATTAAACACATTTCCACGTTAGTCATGTTGTGAAAGAAGAATCAGAGCAAAAGGGAAAAACCGAGAAAGAAAAACAACAAAAAAAGAGAAAATAGCCTGCATTCAGACACCATGGTTCTCTGGATGTGGACGGCATTTTCCATCACGAGTGTTTTGGAGTTGTCTTAGATCCTTGCATTGCTGAGAAGAGCTAAGTCTATCACAGTTGTTGTTACTGTGTACAATGTTGTCCTAGTTCTGCTCACTTCACTCAGTATCAGCTCAGGTAAGTCTTCCCAGGTTTTTCTGAAATCTGCCTGATCATCATTTCTTATAGCACAAGTATTCCATTACATTCATATATCACAGCTTGTTCAGCCATTCCCCAATGGATGGGCATCTCCTCAATTTCCAATTCTTTGCTACCACAGAAAGAACTGCTATAAATATTTTTTGAACATGCGGGTCCTTTTCCCTTTCTTATGATCTCTTTGTGATACAGAGTGGTCTTGCTGGATCAAAGAGTTTTATAGCTTTTAGGGCATAGTTCCAAATTGCTCTCCAAAATGGCTGGATCAGTTCACAACTCCACCAATAATTCCAATTTTCCCATATCTCCAGCATTTATCGCTTTCCTTTTTGTCATGTTAGCTAATCTGATACCCACCTCTGGCATTTTACTAGGGCGATGTGACCATGAGCAAGTAACTTCACTTCTGTCCCGTTTCCTGGCTATAACCTGTATTATCTCTCTCGGGGGTCTGAGGAAAGCTTTTGGAAACCTCAGTGTGCTATGTAAATGTTATTATGGGGAAAACACAAAATGTACCCAATACTCTCAAATGTCCATGTTCCTTTCCTGGGGTTGGGGCTCTTTGCTCCTTAAGCAGATGCTTAGAATTAGAGCCATCCAAAGGATGTATGGGCCACTTGAGAAGGGAATGAATTTCCTCCAAGCAGAAGCTAGATAACTATTTGTCAGGTAGGCTATAGAGGGAGTTTGTATTCAAGTAAGATGAACTCTGAGTTTTCTTATAACCCTTGGATTTTTAGAGATGGGAAAACTGAAGTTCAGAGATAAGATCTGAATAAGCCCTATGATTGCATTCTTAAACTCCAGTTCCTTATAGCACTTTCCTCACATCAGCTCCTTGAGGAAGGGAGACAGGTATTATTTTTCTCATCTTATGAATTAGAAAGCTAAGCTTCAGCCAAAGGAAGCAACTTGGATTTGAATCTAAGTCTTCTGATTCCAGACCAGTCAGTCAGTCAGTCAGTCAACAAATATATATTAAAGGTCTATTATGTGCCAATGTTTGAGCTAAGTGGCAGGGTTACCAAAAGGGACAAAAGACAGTCCTTGTCCTCAAGGAGCTCACAATTGATTGACATCTGTTCTATTTAGATTATACTGACTTTCTTACAGCATGAGCTTAATGTCATCCCCTTATTTCACTTCTCTGAGGAATACAGACACTCGATCACACACACACACACACGCACACACACACACCCCTGGGGGTATTTATTACTCTTGTGAGTACTGTTGGTCCCACCTGGGATATAATGAAATTATACTTTTCCTTTACTTGGCCAATGCTAGGTTGGCTTCCCAGACTAAGAGCTAGCATTTATATAGCTGTAAGGTACAGTGTATCTTCGTTTGATGCCCACACCTCTGGGAAGCAGGTGCTATTTTCTCCAACCACACTCTCTCCATTTTACAGATGAGGAGCCTGAGACATGGAGAGTGACTTGTGTGGAGAGGGAGCGATGGAGGGAATAAGTATTTATGTAGTCTCTGCTTTGTTCCAGGCATTGTGCTAGGCACTTTACAAATATTATTTGATCCTCACAACAACCCTGCAAGGTAGGTGCTGTTATCATCCCCACTTTACCTTTGAGGAAACTGAGGCAAACTGTGAATAACTTGCACAGGGTCACACAGGTAACTGTCTCAGGCAGGTTTTGAACTTGAGTCTTCCTGACTCCACTTCCAACATTCTCTTCACTGGGCCACTTAGTGGCTTACTCTACTTTGACAACCAGGGAAGAGTATTGGAGATTACTCTTCCAACTGAGGGATCACCCAAAGGCCCCAGACAGATGCCTCTGTTCAGCCTCCACCCCAGTCCTCATATACCCTTCTGAGGGACAAGGTAGGAGGTTGAAGAAGATTTTCCTATTGGAAATTAAACCAAAAATTCAGTGCCTCCTACTATGACAATAATTTTTGCGAAGGCGGAGATAAAATCTGGGATTGGCTCTCTTGGCCATGAGCCCCACTCCCTGGTGCCTGAATAGGTAGGCATTCCATCCCTTCACTCTTTTTATGCTGGGTATGTGCCTCCCACCTCAGACTCAAAGCCCCAGAAGCTTTGGTTGATTCTCTCCACTCCCACCCCCAGCCCTTTCCACTGGGATTGTTTGTGCTGGAAGAATCAGTGAAAAGCTTAGACAAGAGAAACAGTGAGATGAGGGGAAGGGGGTGGGCAGAGCTCCAAAACTGTTCTGCCTGGGACTCTTCTACCTGGGTCTCCCTATCTCTAGACTCTGCCCAGCCTTGCTCTCTCCTACCCACCTCTAGGTCAGTTGGTCAGTCAACATGCATTAAGTGTTTACTATGTGCCAAGTGCTATGTACAGCACTAGGCATATAGAGGAAGTGAAAAACAATCTCTAACCTCAGTCCTCAGACTAGGATCTTAACCTCCCTCATCATTCATGCAAGAAAGAACAATAAATTTCTAAAGCACTTTAAGGTTTATAAAACATTTTCTTCACAAAACTACGTGGTGGGTACTGCCAATTATTCCTCCTTTTAAAATGAGGAGACAGACCTTCAGAGAAGTGGATGAGATGACTCATGCATGGTCATTTGGCTAATAAGTACCTGAACTGGGATTTGAACTCCTGGCTCCAGGTCCAGAGCATTTTCTACTACTACGCCATGTCCACCACTACTACCCACTCAGCTGCTGCACTTGTTTAAATTCAAGCAGGGATGCTTAACCTGAGGTCCATGAATTTGGTGTTGGAAGTGGGTTTTTAAAAAATATTTTTATAACTATTTCATTTTAATTATAATTTCCTTTTGATCCTATGTATTTTAAGTATTTAAAAGCATTATTTTGAGAAGGGATCCATGAGCCCATGGACACAGGACACAAACAAATGTTCAGAAACCCTGAGCTTAGAGTTTTATTTCAGCCCCTATGCTCAGGGCTTCTGGAGGAGGCTAAATAGCTCCCAGGTGAGGTCTGATACCTTCTTACTTCCCCTCTGTCAACCTTTTCTTCTGGCCCAACCCAGGAGAAGTACTTGGTGACAAATGAGAGGAGGGAGGGTAAAGAAAGGCCTCTTGCTCTGCCTAAGATGTGAGAGTTTCCCTGAGTTTTCTCTATGGAGGGATGTGGGGAGATCCATGATTCATCTTTAGCCTCTGTGGGGTCTTAGGCTGCATCAGAAAGCAACATGGATGACAGCTCTGAGGTCTAGCCTCACCAGAGTGAGCCAGCAGCGCACAGACTCCTACCTCAAGCAGTGCCCTCACATACCCTTAGCCACACCCAAGTGGCTGGGTTACTGGGGCACTGAGTGATGGAACTGACTTGATGCTGAGCTGGTTTTGGGAGGGATGGATGAAGAGCTGGGATTCCTGTCAAATAGGCTTTTCCTGGTCCATAGATTCAGGCTCACCTCCCCCTGCAGTGGCTCTCAGATGCAAGGAGGACCCTGTGCATGGGCCTGATTAGGACTGCTTAGGGAAAGGAAGCAGAGGTAATTCATGGCCTGAAGCTGTGTTCAACTTGCTTTGGATAGGGATGAAGGGGGAAAACATGAACAGGGACAAGAACTAATGAGCACAAGGAGGCTCCACTTTCCCTTCCACAGGTCAGACACTCCCTAAAACAAACAAACAAGCAAAGTCCCTCCCTCCAAATAAACCTCAGCCACACCCCTGTCCTCTGCCACAGAACTTTCCTCAGGGTCTGTTCTTTCTGCCTGTGAAACCACAATCCTCCCCCTGCACCCCTCCAACCCTGCCCTTCCTCACACTGTTTGAATAGAAGGCGAAAGAGTCTCTGGCCAGAGGCACAGAATGTCTGGATCTTTCCTTCCTGGCACCTGCTCTGAGTTCCAATTGGAGCTGGGACACTGGAACATTGGGACCTTGGGATGGAGGCCACCATTACCATGCCAACCGAAGCAGCTGCTGCTCCCATTGGTGGCCCTTACTGGGCTGCAGGGCCTAGAGAGTCTTTGGTGACAAAATGGATGGGAAAGGCAGGGATAGTGTGTTTCTAGAAGCAGGAATAGTCTCATCTATTGCTGCAGGGGCAGAATCACCCCTGTAAGGCAGCCTTGCATGGGAAGCCAGGGTATGAGAGAGGAGCCGAGCGAAGCAGCTAAAGGAATGAGCCAGAGCTCCTCTCTCCTGCTAGGATCAGGGGGAGCTGTTGTATTGGTTCTGAGTCTGGCACAGTGCAAGGAGCTGATTCCTTCCAGCCTCTTGTTCCTCAGTTGGGGAAATTTCGGCCCTGCTCTTCTCCCCATGGATTCTGATGACTTCTCTGCTGTGCTGTGTCCTCTTCCCATCAGAAATGTGACCTAAATAAACATTATGTGATTGAAAGGCGGGTGTTTAACGAAGGCAAGTGTAGGACAGTGAATGGGGAACATGGGGGAGGCGTTGGAGCCCAGCAGCATTACCTGGTTTCCATCTGCGAACAGGATAGGCCACTGCTTTAACCACCCCACAGCTCTGGAAAGGAAGGAGTGATTCGGTTCTCTTCTACAAGCATGGGAATAGGGAAGCAGTGGCCTACCTCCTCACCATTGTGATTGATGTCCCCAGGTAGGAGAGAGGACCTTCTCCATTGGCTGGGAGGTTGAGGGCAGAGTGAGAGGTTCTATAGAGAATCAGAGCAGAGAGCCCAAGCACAAATTTGTCCACATTTAAAGGATCACTGAGGGTCTTTCTATGTGCCCAGGACTGTCACAAAGTAGTAATAATGAAAGGAATTTTAGAATACAGAACACAACACACACATACATACATATATATGTATGTGATATATTTAAATATATAATTGTAGTGCATTCAATGTAATATATTATTTATACATAACATAATATGTAAGTATATATTATTATGTATGTATGTTATATATAATACATATAACATTAATAACATAATATAAGCAATTATACTGTTATAAAATATATAATAAATTATGTTATAAAATATAATCAAATATATAATACTGTAACATTGTATATTATAATATATACAGAGAATATATGTATTATACACATATATAATTGTACACACTTGTGCAATACATACAGCATATAATAAGGCTAGATTTATAATGTTTTATTTTATGCATATTAAAAATGTGTTGTTATTAAAGCTTAGCGCTGTACTGAGATTTTTGAGACACCTGTATGCACACATATAGAAAAGAATTAGATCTATGATTTCATTAGTATAGGAAGTCCAGAGCGGAGGAAACTTCATCTACCAGGTCAGCATGTCCACTGAAACTTAACCTTAAAGAATTACCTTGAGCAGTGGTATCAAGCTCAAATAGAAATAAGGCCATGAAACTGTATATGGGGATCCCTATATGCCACATATTGACTTAACACACCATATCACGTTAACAAAATCTATGTTTTATTGCATTTTAATTTAATTTGATAAATATTTCCTAATGACATTTTTAATCTGATTCAGACTGCTCTTAGAAGAGTTTCAGGGAGGGTCATTGTTTGACACCTCTGACCTAGAGATTAAGGGACTCAAAGAGGACCCAAAACCAGAATGTGTCACAGATGGGATTTGAAACCAGGTCTTCCAACGTTTCTAGGCTAGCTCTGTCCACTATGCCATGCATATATATGTGTGTGTGTGTGTGTATAAATTATATGTGTATATATATAAATTATATGTATATATGTGTATGTATGTATATATACACACATACATGTATATATACATACACACATAGATACATAGATAGATAGATAGATAGATAGATAGATAGTGGATAGATGGATGGATGGACGGATAGGCAGCTAGGTGGCACAGTAGATATAGTGCTGGTCCTGGAGTCAAGAGGATTCATCTCCCTAAGTTCAAATCTGGCTTTAGATACTTACTAGCTGTATGACCCTGGGGAAGTTACTTATTCCTGCCTGCCTCAATTTCCTCATCTGTAAAATGAGTTGGAGGAGTAAATGGCAAACTCTTCCGGTATCTTTGCCAAAAAAACCATCACAAAGAAGCAGACATGACTGAAGAACACCAATAACAAAGATAAATAGACACAGGAGGCTACTGATAGATGATGGATAAATAGATGGGATGGGTGGCTAGGTACATAGGCAAGCAGGTAGACAGATAGATTCCTACCTCCAAAAAATTACCTTGTTTTTATACAAGGTATTGTGTATTATGAGTTATATTTGTGTATGTATTATTCTCCTGGCAGAATACAAACTCCTTGACAGCAGTGGCTTTCACCTTATCCTTGTATCTCCAGGGCCTGGCATTTGAAAATGCTTGCGAATGGAATGCTTGGTATTGCGGTTGGAAGAAGCTTAGAATGTTAGAGCAAGAGGAACCTTTGAACAAAGAATTTTGAAGCTCCAATGGATTTTAGAATATGGATTCTAAGATGGCAGAGTCCTGAAAGCCTTCACTTTACAAGTGGGGATACTGAGGCCTGTAGAAAGGAGGATATTTCGTTTCAGCGCCTCACGGCTAGTAAGTGACAGAATCTTCTAACATTGAGTCTGACAGTCTTTTCACCACACTGCCCATTTATATTTTAGGGAGGTCAGGGTTCTTCAAATACCAAATATTTCCTGAGCACCTATTAGAATCATAGAACCTTCAAACTGAAAGAAAGTATGTAGGATCCTAACTTATTTACAGGTAGAAGGGACCTTAGAGGTCATTTGATCCAACTGTCTCACTTTACAGGCCCTGAGTGGTTATCAGTGGTGGGCAACCTGTGGCCTCAAGGCCACATGTGGTCCTCTAGATCCTCAAGTGTGGTCCTTTGACTGAATCAAATGGAGGCAAATGGCAGAGCTGGGATTTCAACTCAGGTCATCCCACTTCTAGTCTAGCGGGTTTTTCTCTATTATATCATGTTGCCTCCTCTACTCTAATTTCCTCATTGTTACAAATGGGGAAATTGAAGCCTAGAAGAAACTTGTTTAAGGCCAGAAGCTGCGCAGGGACAGCTGCTCAGGCCCCAGGCTCTTAGGCCAATACCATTGCCCCACATTTTGTTTGTCAGTGACAGGGACAGAGATCATCAGTGTAGGGGAACATACGGTGTAAAAACTTAAGTCACCAATATTTTGGTGGCTCATTTTAACTTAATATCTTAGAATCCCATATTTAGAGTTGGGAGGTACCTTAGAAACCATCCAGTTCAATCCTCTTATTTTATTGATGAGAACATTGAGGCTGAAAAGTTTAAGTAACTGAACATCACACAAGTTGTAAGTTGTGCAGTAGAATTTGGATCTAGACCTTTCACTCCCAATTCAATACTCTTTCTATGATACCAGGATTCCTCTGCATAGTCTTGGAAAGTTGTACAGGGCACTGAAAGGTTGTGACTTCCCCAAGGTCACATGGCTAGTATGCATCAAAGACTAGCTAGGCTGAGTGACTGAGGCTGGATTTGAAATGAGGTCTTCCTGACTCCAGGGCCAGTGCTCCATTCACTTTGCCTTTAGCTGCTTTGGTGAACTCCATTTGAGGCAACCCTTTGTTGTTCTATTGAGTCTTTGCCACAAGCTACTACAGTTTCTCCAAAACTCACAGCACCACTCCAGAAAGTAAATATACTGTGGAAGTTACTAAAAGAAGCAATCCTCTTCCCATCAGACTTATATTATCTGAATAAATCCTAGTAGAGACTGAAAAGTATCCTTTGCTCCCTCTCTCCTCCCCCACTACTTATTGATGTTTTGTTTTCCAAGGATTACATGGGCAATTCTCTTAGCCTCCCAAGAGGCAGTGTTTTTTGTGCAATTTCCTCTCTAGAAGGGCTGATGATAAAATTCCCAAACTTGAGAACTCTCAAACTCAGAGTTAACCACAGGACAAACCCCAATATTGGCACTGCCCATGAAATCTCCTTTTTTGACCAGAAGGCTAGATTGTGGGATCTTTCTGCCCAGAGAATTCTCCTCTTCTCCACAGCAAGCTTTAGGTTCAGTAGCATTGTTCATGAACTCCCCTCTTTGAGGCAACACCTCTGGTTCTGCCATGTTCTCCTGCAGAAGCATTCTTTGTCTCAGCTGATTTAGTCCCTTGAGCTGGGAAAGTCTACTCTTTGGCATCTTTTTTTTTATGTCAATGCAAGTATGTCCATCTCTTCCATGTGTAAGGTTCCAAGAGATGTTTCTGGGTGGAGGAGGGATATTCTTCTTTCACTCCCCCTAGGAAAGGAACAGGGGAAAACAGGACCAGAGAGAGACCTGAGTTCAAATTCAGCCTCAGACATTTACTAACTGAATGACCCAGGGCAAGTCATTTAATCTCTTTCTGCCTCAGTTTCCTTCTCTGTAAAATAGGAAATAAACCCACATTTGTTGTGAGATCAAATCAGATAATATTTGTAAATTTGTAAAGAACTGTGTAAGCCTTAAAGAGCAATATAAATGCTGGTAATGTAGTAGTAGTAGTAGTAGTAAATTGTCATCATTTTGTCTTTGGGCCTGGGAGCCATCATGGCTTAGTTGTTGTTTTGTCCTGTGTTCTGGAAGAGGACCACGGCATGCCATGACATGGAAGTAAATTGGATTTAAGTGAGGGCAAGCTGTGCAAAGTCAGCAGCCTCACTTTTTCCTCCATAAACATCTGGGTCCAGTGGCAAGATATAGATCAAGACTGGTGGATACACTTTTGAAACCAGGACTTCAGCTTAAGTTCCGACTGACACATACTGACTGTGTGACCCTGGTGAAGTAATTTTTCCTCCTATTGCTCTAAGTTCTCTCTGAGATTGAGTTATAGAGAAGGTGTTTGACTCTGACCTAATAGTGTGTGATAATGGGCAGAAGGCTAGTTTTGGAGAAATAGGATGTGGGTTCTTCACTTATTACCAGCAAGAGAGCCTACAAGTCACTTAAGGTCTCTGGTCCTCAGTTTCCTCATTTGTAAATGAAGGTGGTGGTGGATAAGATGACCTCTAAGGTCCCTCGCAGCTCTGAACTTTTGCTCAGCTCCAAATCCAATGATCCACTTAGAGAGATTTACTAGACTGTTGAACTGAATTCTACTTAGTTAGGACACCATTTGCATGCCAGGATTGGGTCATCCCTCTTGGGCTGGGGTTTTGTGTATTTGCGTGTGTACGGGGAGGCCGGGGTGAAGGGGGGAGATGAGGTGCTGAATGTCCAGGAATCCTTGGTGGTCTTTAATAGTCTTGCAGGGGCAAGGACAGGGTAAGGACCCTTCAAGATTGCGGAGATGCCGAAGGGGTTAAATAGGGACAGGCGCAATGCAGGCTGGGACTTGTAGGCCATCTGGCCCCCTGGCCCGCTAGCCCGCGGGCAGCTGCGTGGAGCCTGCCCGGAGGTGGAGTGAGTTGGCGCTGTCCCGCCGTGCCCAGGCTCTCGGTTGTTCCCAGCGCGCAGCAGGTAGTGACATCCCCAGAGGTAAGCAGGCAGGTTGACAGCGGCGTGCTCCGGCAGGCTAAGCCCGGGGCTGCAGGACCGGGCTGGAATCCCGGTGGGCAGACTAACCAGGGTGGGGTCGGAGGCTGCGGATCTGTAGCTTGGGTGGGGTATCCTTCTTCCCATTCACTTGCCTGTCGCTTCAGGACACTGCGTCCCCTCCTGCGCCCACCTCCGGCTGATGCAACGCGGCTGGACTCCCTCCCCGGGAAGATGGTGAAGACTGGGGAAGAGTAGTGGGGCTAGACTACGCTCCCTCGCCACTCCAACCCTCCTTTGCCCTCTCTTCTCATCCTACATCGCTCTCCTCTCGCCTTCCCCAGCCCTTCGGGGTCCCGGGACTCCAACCACCCCCTCTGACATCATTCATTTATTCGGCCTGGACGGGAGGACGTCTGAAACGCACCCGCTCCCAGGCTTCCAGCTGTGCGTCTCTGGGTCCAGCCGCAGCTGCCAGAATGGACCAGTCTGGGGCCATTCAGGAGACCCTGGCCCAGGGTGAACACTGCATTATTGTATCCTTTTCCTGTATGTCAGGCTCTTGGAGGGCGGGGAGGGGAAATGAGGAAGGGAACCCTGCGTGGTCCCCAGGGTGGTGAGGGGCTCTCGGGGACACAGAAAGTTTTCTCCTCGTCCTGGTCTCGTTCCTGCAGAACCTGGTCCTATGTCTGTTGCTGTGTCCCTGTTCCTGTAACCCTGCTGGGTAGGTGAGGAAGAGGCGGGGAAGATCAGGGTGGAGTGAGTCTAATTGAAAGACTTCCCTTTCTTCCATCCTTCCCTTATTGCCTCCTATTTTCCTTGACCTTGGGCGGCAGGCAGTACAGGGTGTAGTGTGTGCGGAGAATAGTTTACAAAGCCGCCTCTTGGGCTTGGTCCGATGTGGCCTGGAGTATGCGTAAGTAAACTCAGAATGACACCATATCTAAGCAGAGGGGACCTTAAAGTTTACCTATTCCAGCCCTTTCATTTTACAGATGAGGAAACTGAGGTCTGCTGAGGGGAAGGGACTTATCCAAGATTCCTGAGTTAATAAGTGGAAGAGTTAGAAATTAAACCAAGTCTTGGGTGTTCTGTTTCCAGGGGTTTTGCATTTTAGCAGCTGCCTCCTGCTTTTCCCTGGCACCATTTAATTAACTTGAAACTCTAATTGTGGCACAGGTGTTGATTCGGTCTCTATATGTAGACCCCAGAGCTAATAGAAGGCTGGACTATGTCTCATTATTCTTTAGCCTCTATTCCTGCCCCCTCCCCCTCCCACAACTCAGAGAACTGTTGATTCCATTGATTGGGTTAAAGTTCAGTGACCCAGTATAATTCAACAAACATCTATTAAAGGCCAGCTGTGTGTAAGGCAAAGGTGGTACAGGGCCTGGAGTCAGGAAGATTTATTCAAATGCAACCTCAGACACTTACTATGTGACCCTGGCAAATTACTTCACCCTGTCTGCCTCAGTTTCCTCATCTGTAAAATGAGCTGGAAAAGGAAATAGCAAACCACTCCAGTATCTTTGCTAAGAAAACCCCAAATGGAGTCTTGAAGAGTCAGGTAGGACTGAATAATAACAACGTGTGTAAAGGCTCTGTACTTAGCGTTGAGGGAGGTTTAAGGAGGAAGATGCAGCCCTTATCCTCACAGAGCTTACAGTCACATAGAGAAAAAAAAAAATTGACCCATTTCTGTGATTTTTATTAATGTAGGGAACTTCCTGTGTGAAAATGCCCTTTGCTGTTGCAGTTCAGCAACTGTCTTCTAACACTGTATGAGAGAGTTGCCTGGGGCACTGATAGGTCAACGAATTTGAATATGGTACTACAGCTAGTACAAATATATATCATAGGAAGGACCTGAACTCAGGGCTGGCCCTGTATCCACTATAGCAGAGTGCTTCTGGGTAAGGGAAATGAGCCAACTGAATTGAATTGGTGCCAGGAGTGAATGAAGAAATAGCCTTTATGAAGTGTTTGCTCTATGTTTCGTGCTGGTGATACAAATTGAAAAGCTCTCTAGGAGTTTACTTTCTAACAGGAGGAGACAACGCATATAGGAAGTGATGACCAGGGAGGACACTTTGTTTGGAAAGCCACAGGAACAATGAGCGGAACCACAGGGGAATTGGCTGACACATATCCTAGACACAATTGATGGAAAGGGGGGAGGAGGGGTACTTGCTTAAGCGGGGCAGATGGCAAGGAGCTCCTGGGGTAGATCATCACATGGGATATCCAGGAAGATTTGGGGCCTGGGAATGGCTAGATCTAGTGGGCCCTTACCTTTTCAGTCACTAATTCAGGTACAGCATGGCCCTGGGCAGTGGTTCTAAAACTTAGTGGATTAAGTCAGTCAGGACATGATCTCAGGGATCTGTCTGATGGTCTTAAAGGAGCATCAGTAGGGGAAAAGCAGGACAGAATTCAGAAAGATTTGGGTTCATGACCTGCCTGTGACATGTATTTGTAGATAGAATAAAACAATTCAATTCAATAATCAAGTACCTATTATGTGTGAGCCCTGGAGATACAAAGATGAAACAAGACACTGTTCCTGCCTTTCAAAGAGCTTACCTGTCTATTAGGGAGATTAGACAGGGACACATAACTCCAAAAAAAGGTAGAGTATGATAAGTGTCCTAAGAGAATGAGCTGAGAGGGCTCTCTCCCACATTTGGGCAACTGATGATGTTCCGAAGCCCCGGCACAGGGGCTTCCCATCCATTCATCTTTCAGAATTCTTACCTGTACGTCTCAGTTCAGGTACCTCCATGAAGCCTTCCCTGATTCCCTCAGTTATACACAGTTTCTCCTCTCTCTAATGACCACAGTGATAATAACTCACATTTGTACGGCATTTTAAGTTTGTTACATGCTTTCCTCATAACCCTGTGAGATATGTTGCACAAGTATTCTTTATCCCCCTTTTGCAGATGAGGAAACTGAGGCCATGAGCAATTAAGTGACTTTCCCATGGCAACCTAGAGGTTCTGAGGTGAGAGTCCCAAAATCACATTGGAAAGGACTTTGGTGACCAGACCAGAGTTTAAAGGAATCTTGACTATCGTATGCCCCAAAGTGGTCATCCAGCTGCTGTGCTCCTAAGCAGTTGAGGTTGGAATGGGACTGAGGAGAACCTCTTCCTTTAGTAAGCCTTTCAAAAAGGGAAATGAGCTTAATGTGTAGGGCATGGTCTTTGTAATCACTTTTCTTTCTGGCTGTTCACTTACCATCTCTTTAACAATCCACTGTAAAATTTTCCCAGGAATTGACATTAAGTTCACTGGTTCCCCAAGTAGACTGTGAGCTTCTTTAGAGCAGTGATTGTCTTTTGCCTTTGTTAGCAACGGAGAATGTTTAGCATAATCTGTGGCACATAGTAGGCACTTAATAAATGTTGGTTGCCTGATTGACTATAGATTGGTCTCTTCCTCTTTTGAAAATTGGGACAATGAGTCTTTCTCCAATCTTGTGGTGCTCCTCCCATTTTCTATGGCCTTTCAAGAATTGTTACTGACAAATACATAGCTCAGCAATCACACCTGCCACTTCTTTAAGTAGTGGAGGAACAGGTGACTTGAATTCATTAAGGACAAACAGGTGCTCTCTTGCCATTTCCTTATTTATCATGGGTATCAATTCTGTTAAGCCATTTTTTGTTGGGTCATTTCTAATGACACAATTCCCCGCCCCCCCCCCTCGCCCCCACCAAAGAAAAGGCATTCAGAGGAGACAGGTGAAAAGGGAAAATTAAACAGCCCTACCTTCTCTCTGTTGTCAGTTACCATTGTCCCATTCATCCCAGGCCAATGTCCTGTCCCTTCTTTCATCTTCCTTTTTCCTTCAATATAACTTCAAAAGGCAACTACCTTTGTTTTGTCCTTAACTTCCTTTGCCAGCTTGAACTCATTCTAAGCTCTACCACTTCTGACACTATTTTTACAGGACCAAACCATGTTTTTATATGTGTCAATTGTTACATGGACTTACTTTTATCTTCATATTTCTTTTTAAAATCTAAGTTGGTTGGTGAGTTCCTTGTATGTTGACATTGATCTCTTCAAATAAATCCAACTTTTCTTCATCAATGAAATTGGTTTCCTTTATGTCTTCAGAATTTTCATTTTTGAATATCCTTCATCTTTCCTGGGCCGACTTTCCCTGTAGCATTTTAGTCCATGGGTTACAACTTCTTTTTTTTTTTTTCTTTATTCCTTTGAAATCTGCCTTCCCCAAATCTCATGGGAATGTCAGATTTTCAATCAATTAATCAACCAATCAACAAACAGTTATTAAGGGTTACTAGGTGCCAGGCACTGTACTAAATGCTAGGGGTACAAAGAAAGGCAAAAACAATTCTTTCCATCAAGGAGTTTACATTCTGATGAGGCAGTGAATACTTAGGTATATACCAGATGCATACAGACTAGATGAAAGGTGATATTAAAGGAGAAGGCTGTCACTGCTGGGAAGGTTGAGAAAGGCTTTCTGCAGAAAGTGGCATTTGAGCTGAATCTTGAAGAAAACCCAGGATTTTAAGAGGTGCAGGTGAAGAGGGAGAGTATTCCAAGCATGGGGGAGAGTCATCGCAAAGGCATGGAGATGGGAGATGGGAACGTAGCACTGGAGGAGCAGTGTATTGAGTTATTGTAGGAGCAATTAACTGTTAACTGTAGGAGCAGTTATTGAGGAGAGCTCAATAATTGAAAATGTGGAAGAAGAATACAATGTAAAAAGAATGGAAAAGAAGAGATTCCCCCTCCTCTATCACAAATGCTGGGAGGAATTGGTCACTTCTTTCCAGGCAAACCTTCATTTCTACCCCAGAAACCAGTTTCTTAGAGTTGGTGAGAGGATGATGGCAAATAGAACTTCATCTTGTTTGTTTCTTCACCCGTTGGAGGATGAGATTATCACTAAGACAAGTCAAGAATTTAGCTATTCTGCTTTGTCAGAGAAAGACAGACAGAGAGAGGAAGAGGAGGGGAGGGGGAAAGAGAGGCAGAGGGCTAAAGATAGAGATTTTGGGCAGATGTCTGGATAACTGAAGTCCTCCATCATTACTTTATCACACCTCTCTTCCAGGCTGTTGATCTGTTCCCCAGACTCTTTATCTATTTCCTCCTCTTGTCTAGGCGGTCTGTAGTATACTCCAATGACAAAATCACTTCTGTTTCTCCTTCCATTAGCATTCATACAAATATTTGCCATCATACTTCTCTATTTGGTTCCTGTAGTTCCTTATATGTGTATATCTCCTTAAAATACAATACTGTCCCACTCTACCACCTTTTCTTTTTTCCTGTTTCTTTTGTATATGACATACCCATTTTGAACCATGTTCGGACTATATGTCTTGTACCACCAAGTCTCAGTGATGCCTTTGAGGTCGTTTGCCTCTTTTCATTAGGACTTCTAGTTCCTCTTGTGTATTGCATAATCTCTGGGCATTTGTGTATTGAAATGGGAAGTCATGAGGTTTTTTACTGGGTTTTTTCTTGGATTTTGTTTCCTATGAACTGGATGTTTCAACTACTCTTCATTCATTGTAATTACTCTCTTTGGATATATATATATATATATATATATATATATATATATATATATATATATATATATATACACACAGGTAGGCAGCCCCCCTTGTCTCTCCCCCATCTTTTTTAGTTTAAAGTCCATTTGTTTAGATTTGTAAAACATTTAGCAAATATATTTTTACCAAGCTCTGTTAAGTGTGCTTCATCTCTGGCCAGGAATTTCTCATCTTTATATTTAATTATTCTTATTCTTATATTATATAATATTATATCTTTATATTTTAATCTGTTCAGAAATACAAATACCATCCTCAGACACCACCTTCTTACCCAGCTATTCCCATGCCAAAGTCATTTTTCTCTTCTTTGTTACCTCTTGCTTTAAACGATTAACAGTGAGAAAATTGCATCCTGGGGTCCTGCAAGAAACCCCAAGACTTTATAAGTATGGGCACCACTTTTTCATTTGTGTCCATTGGAATCATCAAAAATGGGTAGTCATTATCCATTTTGATAAGCCTCAGGACGTTCTCTGTTATGTCTTGGAACCAAGCCCTGGGAAGACAGCGGACCATTGTTATCTTTTCAATAGATAGCTGCCTCTGAGCTGTTGAGCAGGGAATTTCCAATTCCTGCTCCTCTTCTCTTCTTCCTCTGACCTTTCTAAATGATCTCTGTGACTCCACTTTCTTGTTCCTTGGCATTCAAGCAGCTTCTCGCTCCTCAGAGTATTCAGTTCTATCCTCTCCAAGAGGAGCTTCAAGTCTAGTTTTGAGCTTTAGTTATATTTCTCTTCTTTCCTTCCTTTTCTCAGTCAATCAACAAGCATTTAAATACCAAGCATTGAGGATGGAAAAAATGCAAAACATGGTCTCTGCCCTCAGTGAGCATCCCAGATAAATATAGGGTAAATTGGAGGTAATCTCAGAGGGAAGGCACTAGCTGAGGGGTGATGGGTGATTGGAAAAAACTTGTTGCAGAGGTGGGATATGAGTTAAGTCTTTAAGAAAGCCAGGGAGTCCAAGAAGCAGAGTTGAGGAGGAAGAGCATGGCAGATATAGGGTACTCACTGAGGAGAGATGGAGAGTTTTCTTCAAAGAACAGATAGTAGACAGATGGAGTGTCCTTGAGGTACAGAACATAGGCCAATATCACTGGATCACAGAGTATATGAAGGAGATTGAAGTATCAGAATGCCGAGTAAAGTCAGAAGAGATTGGGTTATGACAGACTTTCAAAGCCAAAGATAGATTTTAAAATTTGATCCTGAAGGTAACAGGAAACTACTAGAGTTTTTGGAATATGTGTATAATGGGGTGGAGAGTGTGACATTGTCAGATCTGTGCTTTAGGAAAAGCATTTTGGCAACTGAGTAGAAAAAAGCTTGGAGTGGTGAGAGATGGGAGGTAGGGCTACCATTCAAGAAGTTATTACAATAGTCAGGGTGATAGGTGATAAGGGCTTGTCCAAGGGGGATGGTTATATGAATGGAGAGAAGGGGGCATATAGGCATATGCATGTATGATATATAGGTGAGACGTTGGGAAGATAGAGACAAGATCTGATAACAAATTGGCTATAAAGAGGCAGCTAGGTGCTGCAGTGGATAGAGCATTGGCCTTGGAGTCAGAGGACCTGAGTTCAAATGTGGCCTCAGACACTTGATACTTAGTAGTTGTGTGACCCTGTGTAGGTCATTTAACCCTGATTGCCTTGCCAAAAAAAAGAAAAAAACAACAAAAAACTAGATTGGCTATGTGAGGTGAATGTGAGTGGGGAGTCAAGGATGATACCAAGACTGTGAGCCTGAGGTTAGTGGTGACATTGGAAGTAACAGGAAAGCTGGGAAGAAAGGAGGATTTGGGAGGAAGATCATGAGGTCATTTTTGGCAGGTCAGATCTGAGATGATTAAGAAGTAAATAGGAAATGGAAGAGTGTTACATAGAGCAGATCCTCCCCTCCTTCCAATTTTGCTTTTACTATGGGGTTTCCTCTGCGTAACACTGTTTTCCATAACACTATAATAGTTCAATCTTTGCTCCTCCACCTCAGATTGCTCTGTTTTCCCCTTGAAGCCTTGATTGTGTTCTTTTAAGAGCACTTCCTTCTCCCTAACAACCCGGGAGTATTTAGAGGTTTTCTTCACACCTCTTTTAGCTCCTACTCCAGGATCAAGATAAGCCTATATATACTTGGAACACAGATGAGTCACTTGACTCTGGCAGAAATATGAATGTGACACACGCCATGAAAGCCACTTGGATGAAGTATTCAATCTTTTTGTTTGTGTCCCTTTATTTTCAGCAACTTACAAGTATTTATACTTCAGCCTTAAGTTCCTGATTAAGATTTATGATTTCTTATTACCTCTTCTTAATAATCTGGAAAACCCACTCAACTTCCTTTCCTTAGGCTTAGCAACTTTTATAGCTACATCCTCTCCTTTTTCAACCTAACACCAAACTCCTTTCTTCAAGACCAGTTTCATCACCCACCAATCCATTCTCTCAATTTGCTTTACCCTCTGACTTGACCCTTTTTACCTCAGTTTAATCATTTGTAAAATGAGCTGGAGAAGGAAATGGCAAACCACTCTGGTATCTTTGCCAAGAAAACCCTAAGTGGGATCACAAAAGTGTCAGATATGACTGAAACAACTGAATAACAACCAATTGCTACAATTATCTTTTCCTACTGTGCCTTGTTTTCCCAACTACTTCCTTCTTTTCTTTCTTGAATCTTCTTCAGGATTTCATCCTTTTTGATCTTATGTCCTCCTTAATTATCTTTGATCTTGCTCCTCTTTTTAACAGAGAAGTAAAATCTAGACTAGTATATGTACCTAAAGAGTTTTCTTTCTCCAAATTTTCCTCAATTTCTTCTGTCCAATTAAAATTTTGACCTATTTCACTAGTCCCAACTCTTCCAAGATACCTATATTATGGTTTTAATTTTCCTTTCCTTTTCTTCCAAGGAAGATGGAAACATTAAAAGTTGTTCTATTGAGATATCTATACTAACCTCCCACCTCATATTTATTTATTCTAAAACTAGATTTATTATGTCTTTGATCACCACAGCCATTTCTGGATGAGTTTTTCTACGCAAGAAATCATTCATTGTGATTAAGAAAATAGTTAAACATAAATCAATAAGGCAGTGATCTTGTCTGACAACATGCAATATTCTATCATGACAGCATCCCACTTAACTATTATTCCATGAACCATTCTCGGGGACCAAGATTAGTTGTTACAGGTACTCAGAATTCAATTAGTGTTCTTTGAATTACAGTAGTCACTGTGTATAGTATTCCTTTTCTCCCTCCTACTATCTTTACCTATTCGTAGTATATACACATTTCCCCAAGTTTCTTTAAATTCCTCATCTGTGTTATTTTTAACTGCACAATAATATTTTGAAATACTCATATACCACAGTTTTTTAGCCACCTCTCAATCAATTAGGATCTATTTTGTTTCCAGTTCTTTGCTCTCACTAAAAAATACTATTAGTATTTTGACATATAGGAGGCCTTAACTTTCTATATTCGACCTTCTTAGGGTATATATCTATTTCTTTTTAAATTTAATTTAAATTTAATTTTTTTCAATTACATGTAAACAAAATTTTAACATTTTTAAAAATTTGAGTTCCATATTCCTTTTCTTCTTTTCCCTCCTCCCATCCCCCTTGAGAAGGCAAACAATTTTACATAGATTGTACATGTACTATCATGTAAAACATTTCCATGTTAGCTATGTTGCAAAAGAAAATGCAGAGGCTATATATTTATTAATGAAGTGGCTGGGCCAAAGGATATGAGAAATCTTTTCACCTTTCTCCCATAATTCTCATTTCCCAGAATGTTTACCCCAGTTTTTCATGCTGCCAGTAATTTAGTAGTGTGGCTGTCTTCTCACAGTCCTCCAATATCAACTATTTCCATTTTTTGACAATTTGCTGGGTATGAGATAAGAACTCAAATGTTGTCTCAGTTTTTATTTCCCTTAGTATGAGTAATTTGGACCACTGTTTTATATGGTCATTGATAATTTGCCCCTTCTTCCTTTGGCAACTGCTTATATCCTTTGACTCATGATCCAATGGGGATCGGATATTCATTTATGTCTTCGTGCTGTATTTTCTACTACCCCTCCCCCCAATAAACTATAAGCTCTTTGAGGGCAAGGAGTAGCTTTTTGTTTTTTGTCTTTGTGTCACCAGTACCTAGTGTTTAGAAAGAGCATGGTCAATTTTTGATGAATAAGATTAAATTGAGGAGGTTAAAAAAATGGAAAATAAGTTGAGGAAGTCTTGAAGAGAAGGAAGGATTTATCCAGGCAGAGAAGGGAGATTATGGGCAGAATCTGTTCCAGGTGCTTTCCAGGTGGGAGGAATGGCACATGGCCAGGAGAGGGCAGGATGAGATGGGGAAACTCAGAGTATTCCTGAAGTGAAATCATTACAATACAAAAGAGGACTTGAGGGCATAAGAGAAATGTAAATAAAGTGCCAGGCAAAGTTCAGGGAAAGAGATATCATTATAGACTTGTGGGGCTGGCAATCAGTGAAGGCTCACCAGAAGGTGTAACATGTGAATAGCACTCCCCCACTCCACTAGCCTCCCCCCCAGCTGTGATCCCAGAGTATTCTGTAGGGGCCATTGATTCCACAACCAGAGAACCCCTAGGTTATAGAAGACTCTGAGTGATGGGGAGGGACTTTATTTCATGATTTATAACCTCATTACATTTATTGGATTTGCTCATTCTTTGTTACCCTCTGGGTCAGTTATTGGTCATGGCTAATGTAGCCATTGAATGATAGATATGTATTAACCATGAACTCAGTGTCTTTCCCATACTCATTCCCAGAAGGCTCTCCAAGGTCTTCTGACTTCTTTGGGGGCCTATGATCACCCTTAGGGCCTGTGGAGATCAATGATCCTGGGTATCTAAGCAGCCACAAACCTTCTATCTGCAGCCTCTTCTTGTACAGTCATCGAAGGATGGCGATCACTGGCGAGGATGTGTCCCTGGACAAAGTGGTGCCCATCACCAGGAATTTTACAGTGGAAGAAGGTGCCTTGTAGGGGTGGGAGAGGTGGTGGTGGTACAACAGACATTATTTAAATGTCTGCTATTTAATACTATCTTAGGCATAAGGTGGAGGAGTGTAATACAAAATTCTGATCCTGTTAAGGACCCTGACCTCTTCCTCTTGGGGCTAGGATGGAAGAGGAAGTGGTTTGTCTCTTACCCTTGGGGCTCTTTTCATTTTGTCCTTGACTTGGCCCTCCCCAGACATCCGTAGACTATGAATGGGGTTTTAAGAGGTTAAGGTAGTTAGAATCCAAAAAGAGCTTGACAGGCTTAAATATTAGACTGAATATAGGAAGATGGAATTATGAATGTAGTCATACACTTGCAAAAAATCAACTTCACAAGTCCAAGATGAAGTGTCATGGTTAGATAGTGTCATTTGTCTGAAAAACAATCCAGGAGTTTTATGGTACTGCAAAGTTAATCTGAGTTAATGGTGTGGTATTGAGACCAAAAAAGCTAATGAAATCTCGGGTTACATTGAGAAATAGAGCTCCCAGGAATAAGGAGGTGATATCATGCCTTGCTCAGACCATACCTAGAATATTCTGTTTGGGATGCCATGGTTTAGGACAGATACTGATAAGCTGGAGAGTATCCAGAAGAAGGCAGTCTGGATGATGAAGGAGATCGAGTCTAGGTCATATGAGGATCAGTTGAAGAAACTGGAGATATTTGACCTGAAGAAGAGAAGATAGGATGGGATCGGGGAGGCGGGGAGGTTGATAGTTGGCTCTAAGTATTTGAAGGACTGGGATACAAAAAGAGACTTCTGTTTTAGCTGAGAGGGCTGAACTAGGCATGTTGGGTAGAAGTCAAATAGATACATATTTAGGCTTGATGTCAGGAATAAAACTTTCTGCCAATCACAGCTGTCCAGAAAGAGATTAGGCTACCTGAGAGGTGGTAGATTCCTTCCCATTGAAGGTCCTCAAGCAGTGGCTAGATGGCCATTTGTCAGTATTGTCATAATGGGGATTCTTCTGGGGGGGATGGGGTGGATTAGATGGCCACTGAGATCTCTTTCACCACTCAAATGTTGTGATTCTCTGATTCTGAGATGACATTTCTTTTCCTTCTGACAGTCCCCTCTGACTGTGACCTCCATGTCCTGGGTAAGTGGTCTAATGATTTTGGTTTTTTGACCCCAAATTGGGGAAGGGTTCAGAAACTGGCATGAGAGAGAAATGATTCAAGAAAAAAGACTCCTTCTCCCCCACTTCCTTTTGAGAGCCATTTCTGGTTGGGCTGAAGATCTGAGTGGTCTATTCTTGGCCTGCCAAAAGTACTACTGTGGTGAGACATGAAGACCTTGGTAATCTAACATTTCTGTGGTATTTTGGGAGAGGAAAGAATGCTAAAATTAGGGTCAGAAGAGCTGGGTTAGAATCCTCATTTTACTTATGACCTATATGATCTTAGGCAAGCCACTTTACTCCCAGAGAACTCAGTTTCCCCTTCTACAAAATGATACAGCATAATAAGATCTACAATACCAGAGAATGGCTGTTGGGAAAGCATTCTGAAAAGTCTAGAGTTATAGGATTTAGATACATAAGGGAGAGATAGCTTAATTACTTTATCTGTTGATAGATCGGTGTTGTTCAGAGTGTCCAACTCTTCATGACCTCATTTGGGGTTTTCTTGGCAAGAATACTGGAGTGGTTTGCCCTTTCCTTCTCCATCTCATTTTATAGATGAGAAAGCTGAGGGAAATAAGGTGAAGTCACTTGCCCAGGGTCCCATAGCTAGTAAGTGTCTGAGGCCAGATTTGAACTCAGGAAGACAAGTCTTCTTGACTCCAGACTGCACTCTACCTACTATACCATTTAGCTGCCCCATTAATAGACAAAGCATTTATTAGGTATTTACTATGTGTCCGATGCTGGAGAAGGAAATGGCAAAGCAATCCAGTATCTTTATGATCCAAATGGGATCATGAAGAGTCAGACAAAACTGAAACAACAGAACGAATGTGGCAGACACTGTGCTAAGCATTGAGCGTACAAATATAAATGAAAAAAGCTAGTCCCTACCCTCGAGGAGCTTGTAGTCTAACTGGAGAAGACAACATGTTATCATCATCACCATGGATAGCATATATAGCATTTTAAAGTTAACAAAGCACTTTACGTATATTAACTGATTTGCAGATGCTGTCATTAATTACATTTTACCAAGAAGGAAACTGAGGCAGAGAGATTACTTGATTTGCCCAGGTCACATGATTAAGGAGTGCCTGAGGCAGAATTGGAACTCGGGCCTTCCTGACTCCATGTCCTTCACTCTATCCACTGTACCATATAATTGGAAAGGAGGTGGAAAGGATCAGGGTGGGGCTAAATGGAGGAATGGTATCCAAAGAAGCTAGGTTGGCTAGGGAGGAGGTAGAAGGGCCAGGAGAGTGAACGTGGCGCCGGAGATCAGATAGTCCAACCTCCTCATTTTGTCCAAGTTTTCAGGATTAATTAGCATCAGAACTGAGATTCAAACCCAGATCTCCTGGTTCAGTACCTTTCCCATATCATTTTGCCTCTCATGGGCTTAACAATTTTCCTGCCCCGGTTTGCTCTACTCATAAAATGAAATGAGTTTGGGACTGGGAGGGAGGAATGCAGAGAGAATTAAAGAAGCTCATTTCGCTGTATTTTCCAGGATATCTGTCCTAAGCCTGGATGTGATCTTAGAAGTCTAGGGGAACAGTTTGAAGGGGTGAACTTAGGAGTCCTGGCTGGTTCTCCCCTTAGTGATGGTGGCCTAGAGAGGTGCAGGGTAGAACAACATGGACTCTCACCCTGTGCCCTTCAGCTAGCTCCTCTCTCCTCCATACAGGCTCTGATGTGACTGTCTGGATAGAGTCTGAAGAGATAAGCTTCACCGTGCAGCTCCCCTTTGGCTCTCACACAAGAACGTTCCTTCAGGAAGTCATCAGATCCTGCCCAGGTTAACTTCCTTCTCTCATGATTCCACTTGCTTTAGGGGTTCCTGCTAGCTTCTGTAGGAGTGGAGAGGACTGACTCTATATTCTCTGTGCATTTCACATCCAGGGTCCTTTAAAGTTTTCACCCTTCAACAATTCAATTCATTGAACCTGTTGAGCACCTGCTCACGTATGGTAGGAGTAGGACCACAAAATTAAGCACAGCACAGGCCAGAATTCAAGGAACTTTTACTTTAATGACATCAAGGACCAATGTGTAAGTAATCAATTAATCGATAAGCATTTATTAAGCACCCACTAAGCGCCTGACACTGTGCTAGGTGCTGGGGATACAAAAAGAAGCAAAAGACAGTCCCTTCCTTCAAGAAACTTATAATCTAATGAGGGAGATGACATGCAAATATATATAAAGCAAATTCTATAAAGGACAAATAGAAAATCATTAACAGAGATAAGTCATTAGAATTAGAAAGGATTGGGGAAGTCTTCCAGTAAGAGGATTTTAGTTGGGACTTAAAGGAAGTCAGAGAGGTCGGTAGGGGGAGCAGAGGAGGAAGTGCATCAAAGGCATGGGGGACAGAGAGAATGGCCAGAGCCAAGAGATGGAGCATCTTGTTTGTGGAACAGCCAGGAGGCCAGTGTTCGGTGGGTCAGAGAACACAAGTTCAGGAGTAAGGTGTAAGAAGACTGGAAAGGTAGAAGGGGCTATGAATGCCAACCAGAACATTTTGGTTTTGGCCCTGGAGGCAGTAGGAAGCCATTGGAGTTTACTGAGTAGGGCTGGGTAAGTGACAAGGTTGGACTTTTGCTTTTGGAAAATTGCCTTTGTGGCTGAATGGAGAATGGATCGGAATGGGGAGAAACTTGAGGCAGGCAAACCGACAAGCAGCCTATTGCTGTAGTCTAGGTATGAGGGCATAATGACCTGTACTAGGGTGGTGGCAGTGTCAAAGGAGAAGAGGGGACACATTGGAGAGATGTGGCAAAGGTGGCATCAACAGAGATTGACAACAGTTTGGATATGAGGGTATAAGAGATTGAGGGGTCCAGGATGATGCCTAATTTTTGAGCCTGAGGAACTGGAAGAATAGTGTTGTTCCCTATAGTAATAGGGAAAGAGGTTGGGGAGAGGGTTTAAGCAGAAAGACAGTGAGTCCAGTTTTGGACATACTGAGATATGTTGGACATCCAGTTTGAGATATCTGAAAGGCAGGTGGAGATGCAAGATCTGACGTCAGCAGAGAGGCTGGGGCAAGATGGGCAAATTTGAGAATCCTCAGCATTAGAGATGGTAATTAAAACTATGTGAGTTGATAAAATCATCAAGTGAAATAGAAAAGAGGGAGAAGAGAAGAGAGCCCAGGACAGAACTGAAGTACATTTAGAGTTAGCACATTTCTGCTAGAAACAATTTTTAAAATTTAAATTATTATGAATCCAAATATTTTTTGTGTTAGAGAGAGAAATGTCTAAACTGGCACAATCTTTCCCTGTCTTCAGACGTGTCTCCTCTCCAAGACAATCTGAGATAACATTCATAGGAATCTTAAGCAAGGAAAATGTCATAATATTTATTAATTAGGGGCAGCTAGGTGGTGCAGTGGATAGAGCAGTAGGCCTGGGTCAGGAAGACAGGGGTTCAAGTGAGATACTCAACACTGACTAGCTTTGGGACCCTGTGCAAATCACTAAACCTCTGTTTGCCTCAGTTTCCTCATCTGTAAAATGGGGATAACAATGACACCTACCTCCAAGGTTATGGTAAACATCATATGAAGTAATATTTGCAAAGCATTTAGCACAGTGTTTCACACAAACTGAACATTAAGTAAAGATCAGCTATTATCCATATAATTGGTTTCCTTTGTAACCCAGGATATTTTATTTTATGCATTTAAAAACATGATTCTGAGGAGACAATAGGTTTACCAGTCTGCTAAAAGGGCCCACAACATGGAAAAGGTTAATAACTCCTGGTGGAGGTTTTCCTACTTTTCTTCCTTCCTTCCTTTCTTTCTTTTTCTTTCTTTTCTTTCTTCCTTCCTTCCTTCCTTCCTTCCTTCCTTCCTTCCTTCCTTCCTTCCTTCCTTCCTTCCTTCCTTCCTTCCTTCCTTCCTTTCTTTCTTCCTTTATTTCTTTCTCTCTTTCTTTCTGACTGATTTCCACATCTAGATGTCTGCTGTTTGTGCCTCAGGGTCCTATTCTTTGACCTCAAGTAACCTTCACTCTTTCAGGTAGAACATCAACACTTTGAGGTCAGGGACTATTTTTTTTTTAAAGGGGAAGGGAGAAGTCTTTTTATCAATATACCTAACACAATGCCCTACACATAATAAGGGCTCAACATTTTGTTGAGTTAAATTTTCACCTGTGTAAGGAAATGGATGGCGATAAGAAAGGACAGGATGTAAAGGGGTTCTGAAGAGTACTAGAGCAGAGAGGATGTGAAGGTACCTGCTTAGCTGGAGACTGAGAGGGATGTTCAAGATGTGCTGATCAGACCTTGAATGTCAGGATCGAGAGATTATACTTTTGTTCAGTAGACAATGTGGAAGCAGTAGAGAATTTGGTGGAGAGGAGCAACATGATCCGAATGGGACATTAGAAAGATTTCCCAGGTCACGTGTGGAGGATGGACTGGAGAACGGATCTGTGGAAGCTGGAAGACCAGTGAGGAAGTTCACACCAAGCAAACTGTGGATGAGTGCTGGAATGAGGCTGAGAGGGGAGAAGAAAAGCCATACGTGATAGATATTACAGAGGTAGAAATGACTATCCTTGGTACATGAATTGCGTTGTAGGAGTGAGTCCTCTGTTCAAGGGGGTCTTCATGAGGCCAGTCCTTTTTATCCAGTGTCTGCTGAAGAAGGCCGTATCTGTGAGGGCTTTGAGATCCTCAGGCCTGGTACTGAGCGGTGGTCACCCAGAGCCTGCATCTTTCCTGTCTCTCCTTTTCCTGTTGCTCATTTCCTGTCTCTGTATTGAGCCATGGAGATTTCTCCAGGACCCTTTGTCCCAGGAAAACATGGAGAGGGGGCTACCAGGGAGCAACCTGGAGCTGGAGGAGCAAAGGGAAGTAGGCCTTTCTGAATGAGGACCAAAGAGAGACACAGAATATCAGAAAGGACCTCAGAGGCCTCATCTAATCTTATCTTTGCACAGGAGGAAAGAGTCCCAGGGAGAGGCCCAAGGTCACAAAATGAGTCAGTAGCAGAGCTGAGACCAGAATTCAAGGGTCTTGACTCCTCCTAGGGCTCTTTCCCTTGTATCAACCCCCCTGTTCTGTCCCAATCTCGGATCCTGGGGAATGCTGGGATGGGAGCGAGGAAGTCTTTTATTGTTAGGGCTGAAACATGGAGAATTGTTATTGCTCTCTCCCCAAATGCCTTGTTTTTGTTTTGTATATATTTGCATATTGGCTTGTCCATCTATGTGTCATTGCTCCTGAGTAGAATATAAGATCCTTAGGGGAGGGGTACTGGTTCACTGTTTGTAACCCTAGCTGGTGCAGATACTTAAACAGATGCTTGTCAAATTGAATTCAACCAATTAATCAAGTATTTATTTAACTTCTCCTAAGTGCTAGGGAGGTACTAACTAGATGATATGGATAGTCATTCAACAAACATTTATTGAGTGCTTACTATATGCCTCTTACTGTGCTAAGCACTAGAGATAGAAAGGCAAAAAACAGCTCCTTTTCTCAAGGAGCTCACAACGTGTGCATGTGTGGATGGATAGATAGATAGATAAGATAGATAGAACGAGCGATCACAGAGAGGGAGGGTACTAGTATTTTTTTAAATTAAATTATTTTATTTGTTTTCAGTGTTCTGCAATCACTTCCATATATCTTAGATGTTTTTTCCCTCTCTCCCCCTCCTTCCCCACTCCCTCCCTGAGACAGCATACAATTTTATATAGGCTCTACATATACATTCCTATTAAATACATTTTCATCTTAGTCATGTTGCATAGAAGAATTAAAATGAATGGGAGAAATCATAAAACAAAACAAAACACAATACAAAAGAAAATGATCTGCTTCATTCTGCAATCAAATTCCATAGTTCTTTGTCTGGATGTGGAAGGCATTTTGCTTCGAGTCCATTGGGAATTTTTTATGTCCTTGCATTGTAATGAAAAACTTAGTATCAGAAAAATTCCTCACACACTGTGGTTGTTGCTGTGTACAAAGTTCTCCTGATTCTGCTCCTTTCATATCAGTTCATATAAGTCTTTCCAGGTCTCTCTGAAGTTTCCCTGTTCTTCATTTTTTACAGTACAATAGTATTCCATTATATTCATATAATTTGTTCAGCCATTCCCCAATTGATGAGCATCCCCTTGATTTCCAGTTTTTGGGCATCACAAAGAGAGCTGCTATAAATATTTTTGTACATGTGGAATCCTTTCCCATTTTTGTGATCTCCTTGGGATACAGTCCCACAAGTGGTATTGCTGGATCAAAGGGTATGCACAGTTTTGTAGCCCTTTGGGCATAGTTCCAAATTGCTCTCCAGAATTTCCGGATCAGCTCACAGCTCCACCAACAATGAATTAGTGTTCCAACTCTCCCACATCTTCGCCAACATTTATCATCATCCTGTTTTGTCATGTTAGCCAGTCTGATAGGTGTGATGTGGTACCTCAGAGTTATTTTGATTTGCATCTCTAATCAATAGTGATTTAGAGCATTTTTTCATGACTATAGATAGCTTTAATTTCTTCCTCTGAAAATTGCCTGTTCATATCTTTTGACCATTTAGCAATTGGGGAATGACTTGTATTCTTGTACATTTGATTCAATTCTCTATATATTTTAGAAATGAGGCCTTTATCATGGACACTAGTTGCAAAAATTCTTTTCCAGTTTTCTGCTTCTTGTTTTTTTGTAGAAAGTGGGGTGTTAGGTGATACTTGAAGGAAGCCAGAGAGAGAATTTTAGGTATGAAGGGACAGTTAGTGAAAATGGTTGGAGCCATAAGATGGAGCGTCTTGAGTGAAGAATAGTAAAGATACAAAGACAAAAATGAACCAGTTCCCTGCCTTGTAGTAGATAACATACACAATTGAAATCAGGGCAGAAGGGAGACAACCTGGTTGTCTTATCTTATTTGAAAGTTGTCATTAGGAAGATAAATTAGAATTGACCTGCTTGACCTCAGAGCATAAACTAGGAGGGAGGAAAGAAAAAAGTGCTACTGGGAGGCAGATTTTAGCTTGATAAAAGGAAAAACTTTCTTAAAAATCTATCCAACAATAGAATGGATCGTTTAGTAAGGTAGTGAACTAGTGTCTGGAAGTATTTAAATGGTGGCTACTTGTTAAGATGGAGTCGGACTAGGTACTTTTTGAGATCCCTGGCAGTTCTGAAATTCTGTGAGTATCAGAAAGAAATTAGTTAAACTCAGCGAGGCTCAGTAGAAAATTTGAATTTGGAGTCAGAAGACCTCGTTAAAATGCCAGCTTTGGCAGCTGGGTGATCTTGGACAAATCACTTAGCCTCTGTGGATATCGGTTTCCCTACTTGCAAAATGAAGTGGGTGGACTGGGATGTTTCAAATGATAGTAATTAGATGTTTCAATAATAGTAGTCACTGGCGTTAGTAATGCAAGGCATTTCTTTTCATCCTTACCACCACCCTGTGAGCTAGGTTCTATGGGTATATTTATTCCACGCCTTTTACAGATGAACACACGGAGGCTCGGAAAGGTTGAGTAATCTGCCTATGATCCCACGGTTAATCAAGTATCCGAATCGGGATTTGAAGCTAATTCCGCCCTGGCACTGTACCCATGACGCCATCGTGCCTCTTGTCTGTGCCCATCTAGCGACAGCGGTGGTTTTCCCAGCAAGAACAGTCTTTCACTCACTCCACCGGGTTTATGAGGCGCCCAGGGTGGGCAGCGTTTCCACGCCTCCTCCGGGCCTGGGACTGACGTTCTGCCTTGCCTCCCCCATTCCCAGGTCCTGGAGTCCCGGAGCCCCAGTTCCGATGGCTGGCTCGTTACCGGTGCGCAGGTGTGCGGGAGGAGCAGCGGCCGCCGCAGCCTCAGAAACCTGCGCTTGCAGCCTCAGGTAGGTGCGCAGGGCGGGCGGGGATTGGTAGAGACTGGGAAGAGCCACCCCCGGTGGGAGGCCCCTGGCGATTGGAGGTGGGCCCTAGCAAGAAGTGGGGCTCCCTGCGCCAGCCTTCTTTATTGGTGAAGGCTGCGTGACGTCTAGGAAAGGGGCCGGGCTCTGTGGTGGACTCCTGGAGGGGGAGGAAGCTGAGGAAGGAAGCGGTGGCAGTGCCAGGGAGATGACATGTCCGTCTTTCGGGAGCGGAATGCCGCAGGTTGGTTTGGGGGCTCGGACCCGAAAGACCGGGAGCGCTTTAGGGGGCCGAGAAAGGGGCTCCCGCCCGCTGGCTCCCCCTTCGCTCTTCTCTCTCAGGCTTGGCAGGAGGCGCGATCACTCGGGGCAGGGACTGGGGAGCGGAGGTGGTCGTTGTGCGAAAAAGACATTATTCGGGGATCGGGGGGACGGTGCCAGGGTGCAGGAAGGACGGATGGTGCCGGAGGGCCCGTGTGCCAGAAGAGGGAGTATTCGGTAGGTCAGTGTGCCAGGAGGGAGGGTTATTTCAGAGGGTCACCGACGAAGAAGGGTGGATTAGATTGTCTGAGTGGAATCGTTGTTATTCGGGAGGGTCTAAAAATTCTGTAGAAAGTCAATGGCCTGAGGGCAGGGACAGTTAAATTTTTGTCTCTAACTCCGGTGCCTGTCACCATGTGCCTGGCGAATAGTAGGCGTTTAATTCATGTTTGTTGGACTGGAGGGTCACCGCGAAGGGAGGGAGGCCAGGATTTCGTGGTAGGATGGTGAATGAATCAATTAGGTCATAGAGGAAGATTCATCTACTCAATCTGTAAGGAAGGACGGTAGGAAGATTAATCATCTTAATTAGTCACATTGTTTCTGTAGAGGGAAGGTCCTCATTAGTGAAGAGACCATGCATTTTTGTGAATGAATTAAATACTATGTATAATAGTGAGGGTAGTCTATTAGGGGACGAGACAAGAACCACTGGACTGCAATTGAGATTTGGGTTCTAGTTCCTATTCTGGAACACACGAAGTCCTTGTGTGTGTGGTTTTTTACTTTACTCACCTATAAAATGAGAGGGCTCACTTAGGTTAAAGGTTCTTAACTTGATAACTATTTCAACATAATTTATTTCCTTTATAATCTTATGTGTTTTATTCTTTCACACATGTTATTTTGAGAAGGGGTCCATAGTTTTCACTAGAATTCGAAAGGAAATCAGAGTAGAAAAATATGCAGTCTCTAAGCTGGAAGGAAGCTAACGTTCTGTGAGTCTGTATGAATCAGTAATTCACACTGAACTTGGGCTTTTGGCAGATTCTAGGGAATGACTGTAGACTTCTGGGAATCAGAATCCCTTCTCTAGGGGTCTGGGTAGGAGCTGGAACCTGGTTCTGATAGTCAGGTGATATGAACAGTGGATGCTTCTTACATGTTGTCTGACTTTGCATAAGTCAGTTCTCTTCTCTGGCCCCATTTTCTTCTTTCTGGTCTATAATCTCTACAATCAGCTCCAGGACTGACCTACAATTTTATGATGTCATCCTTTCCTGCACAGCTAGCTCCTCAGAATGTTTGAATGCTAGAATTGGAGATCTTAGAATTAATCTAGTCCAAAGTTCCCCTTTTATGGATGGGTAACTGAACTTAGAGAAATGAAATTATTTGCTCAAGGTCACAGTAGCCAGTTCATCGTGGCTCCCAAGTGTGGATTGAATGTTTGAGGAGCCAATTGTTAGCACTGGACTCCAAGAGAAGCTTGTAGGGTAAAAATAATTAGATGATCTCCACCTCGTCCCTGGTGGGCAGCTGTTTGGTTGTACTTGGCTAAGTTTGGGCCTATAATGTAGGTCAGCCTGATGCTTTGGTAAGGAACAGTGCAGACCTCTGTGGGTCCAGTTTCAAGACCTTTCTGGAGGGATTGAAAGAGCTAGGACCTTTCCCTTGATGTGTTAATGAATACTCAGTTTATCAAGTTGACTTTGGGTACAATAACAAGATAGTGAGTTGCCTCTTTTTCTCAGTCTTTGGCAGAATTGCAGAATGTGTTAGAGAGCTTTGTCAAGGCCATGAGAACTGGGAGGGACCTGTTTTCGTAAGAGTTTAAAGAGAGAACAGTGCTTCTATTTCATGGCAGCCTCCATAAATGCCAGCTCAGGTGCTTGATAGGGATGTTTATTTGTGTCTTTTCCAGGCTTAGCTAAGGGAAACTCAAACCACTTGATCTTGCCACTTTTTTCATTTCTCCAGTACTGTGCTCTCTTCTGTGTTGCCTTAGCAAGTAAGTCACAAAGATGAAAGGGACATTCTTTTTGTTGTCCCTCTGAAGAAAGCTGCCCATGATCAAGGTCTCAGGGCCCTGGTGGAAGAAAGCCACAATCCTAGCATTCCTCCTTCTTTGTGGTGTCCTCTCCCTATTTATTATCTCCAGCTTATCTTGTCTGTACTTAGTGGTTTGTCTATCGACTCCTCCATTTGCTCCTTGAGAGCTAGGACTGGCTTTTGCTTTTTTTTTTTTTGTATCCCCAGAGCATAGTAGGTGCTTAATAAACTGAAGTAATAATACTTGAATAGTAATACTTCATAATACTAAAATAATAATTGAAATATATTCTCTTCTCATGTCAGTATGTTATTATTACTTCCTTCCCTCTTCCAGCAGAGCCCTTTGAAGTTTTTCTCAGGCCAGGTTTAAACTCAATTAACTGCTGCCTTAGGAGACATACACTATGATTGTTTCCATCTCCAAAATTATAGCAACCTGGTTGTTGAGGACTTTGCTTTCATTGTAGCTTTGTCTGTTTGTTTAAAAATGGCTTCTTTGAGGATCGTCCTTGGACTGTGTGGAACAGTGTTATTAAAGGTTTTCATTAAAAGCACTGAGATATGAAGACCAAGGGTAGACATTTAGCATTCCAGAACTTGGCTGACCTCACCAGGTTGAGGACGGAAAAACCAAGTAGGAGGAGCTTTGTTAAAGATTAAGGCCATGCAGAGACCAGGTAATGAAGCTTCAGAAAAGCAGGGACTCTTGGACTTGGACCCTAATATCTGCACATTATAAAAAAGGGGAAAAAAACCCAGCCACTTCCTGATAGCCCAACCAAGGTCTAACTAACCAAGACAAAAGGAGGGTTGAAAGAAAAGAGAAACCATGTGTAGTGGACCTTCAGAACAAGAGAACAAATAAATCTTGCCTAATGGAGAAGGGCTAGGAAAAAAGGAACATTGCAATCCTAGAAGGCTAAAGTTGGAAGGGGCTTTAGGGATCTTCTAATAAAAGTTGATAATTTTACAGATGTTGAACCACTTACAGAGAAATAACTTTAAAGACTTCTAGTTCACAGAATCTGAGATTGGAAGGGACCTCTGCAGTCATTCAGTTCACCCTATAAACCAAAGGAATCCCTCCTAGAACATGCCAACAAGTGGTCATCCAGACTCTACTCCTAGACCTCTGAAGAGGTAGATCTTGTTCAGTCATGTTTAACTCTTCATGACCCCATTTGGGATTTTCCTGGAAAAGATACTGGAGTTGTTTGCCATTTCCTTTTCCAGCTTACTTTACAGATGAGGAAGCTAAGGCAAACAGAAAAAACAGCAGAAGGGGTAGATCTTGGATGAGCTCTTGAAGTGGCCATGACCTTGCTGGACATCCAGTTGTTAGGAAACATCACCTGGCATTGAGCCAAATTTGCATCTTTGAAATTTCCACCCCTGTTTTCCTGATTCTGCCCTCTGGGGCCAAAAAAGAACAAGACTAGTCATTCCTCTCATGGCAGCCCTTTGTTCTAGAAAAACTCATTAGAGAAGTGGTAGATGAACATCTGGAAAGGCCAGCCTGGCCTCATCAAGAACAGGTTGTGCCAAGCTAACCTTGTTTCTTTTTTTCATGAGATGACTAGACTAGTAAACGAGAGGAATGCTGTGAATATATATTAGCTAGATTGTAAGGAGGCTTTTGGCACAGTATCTCATGTTGTTCTTGTGGAAAGAGGTATGGATCATCAGGGATTCTTAACCTCTTTTTTTGTCATGGCACCCCTTTGGCAACTGGGCAAAGCTTATGAACCCCTTCTCAAGATCATGTTTTTAATGCATAAAATATGAAGTATGACAAAGAAGATTAATTATATATTGAAATATGTTTAACAAAATATTTTTGTAAAAGTCCATGGATCACTGGATTAAACAGTGATAGCATTATATATATTGAGAGCATGAGCAGTTGTTAAATGTTCAGTGATAGTGTTGTAGTGAATTTCTAGCAGAGATGATCTATGCTTGGTCCTGTGCTGTTTGACATTTTTGTCAGTGACTTGAATAATGATAATAGCTAACATTTGTATGATGCTTTCAGGTTTGCTAAATGCGTTACATATATTATCTTATTTGATCCTCATGATAGCCGTATGAGGGAGGTGCTATTATTATCCTCATTTTACAGATGAGGAAACTGAGGTAGATGAGCAAACTGACTTGCCACACAGCTAGTGCCTGAGGCTGTGTTTGAAATCAGGTCTCCAAGTTCAGGACTCTATTTAATGGGCTGGCTAGCAGCTATTATAAGTAACAGCATAGATAGATGCTCATCAGATTTGCAGATGATTCAAGACTGGGATGGATAGCTATTACTGATAAGAGTCAGGATCCAAAAAGAATCTTGCTAGACTAGAGCATTAGGCTGAATCTAATAAGTTAAAATTCTGTGGGGATAAATTTGAAGTCTTATCTTGACGTATAAAAAAATCAACTTCACCATTATGAGAGCTATGGTTAGTAAATGTTCTAAAATGTTCTGTGGGTTTTATTGGTCTTTATGCCCCATATGTGTGAGTAGTATGATACGGCAGGCAAAAATCCCCAAACTTCATTCATTCTTAAAGTGCTTGAAGATTGGCATTGTTCCTAAAAATATGGAGGTGATAATACCCTCTGCCCTCATTGGACTTTGTTCAGTTCTGACCAAGGTTAAGCCTTTGTTTTTTTTTAACTAATATGGAAAGTGAATCTGTCACTTAACTTCTCCTGTTTCCTCCTGCTAGAAAAAAAACAAAATTGGGTTTTGTTTTCTTTTAGTAGCAAATCACTTACAGTTCACAGGTTCATTGTTTAACCCAGATGCTTCTTCAAAGGGACCAGCCCCCTTCTTTTGCTTCTGCTTTAGAGACAGGTTGAATATGCTAGGCAAAAGGGACTGTGTGAGAGGGGACAATTGTAGATCAGTCACTCACAGCACAGACCAGAATATTAAGACATTGTCATCAATTCTTTATTTTTTTGAATTGGTGTCAAAATGGGAAGTGTGCATCTGTTTAGATGTTAAACTCATCCAAAAGCCTTGTGTTCATTTCCAAGTTTCTTTGGCTCCTTTAACCTTTGAAAGGCCATATATTTGGATGAACAACTAGGCTGGCCAAGTCTTCTTCTGCTTTTCTAGCAAATGGTTTTCTTTTACTATGCTTCCATTTGTTGTATGGGGGTTTCTCCTTTCTCCCTTAAAATGGTTGTGATCTGATTTAGAAGAGATGCCTCATTTATTACTAGTTATGTGGCTAGAGATGCTCTTAAGTGGTCACAGAGTGAGAAGAAATTGTTTTAGCTTACTTGAATAGGGCTCATGCATCCAATGTCATTACATGATACATGAAATACAATTCACATTAGGTGTGCTCACTGAGCACTGATTGAGTGATTAATGAGTTTCTCTTTCCCCCAGCTAAATATGTGTATATACCTGCATTTTGTCTCAGGGTCCTGCAGAGCCCTCGGGCAGGTCTCCCATGGAATCCTGGGTGGTGTGCTAAAAGGAAATAGCTGCCCCTAAATCCCATTGGTTCTACTGGAGCCAGGCTTTAGGTAACTTAATAAGGTTGTGAGAGCAAGAAACTAACCTTGTCTTTTCAGAACAGTTCTAAAATGCTTTGTTTAGTGGAAAGTGGGTGGGGTTGTAACTCAAATGTAGATTGAATTGTGTTATGTTTTTTTCTTTCTCTCTCTTTGCTGATCCAACAAACAAAGCATCATGGCTTGACTGGCCTTTGAAAGGAAATGGGCACTATTTATATCTCAAGATCCCAACAAAGCATAACCCAGATTACCATGGTAGATGCCAAAGAGATTGTTGGAAAAATAGCTCTTGGGCCTCTTAGAAAAAATTTGCAACTAAGTTCTGGGATTTTACTCTGTTGGAATTAATAAAAAAGTTTCATTTGCCAACAAGCACTCTGATGTGAAAGGAATGTTAAAGTATGAATTTGTTTCCATTTAATCTAGATGCAGTGACATCCCAATTACCTCTACCTGAACTGAAAGCTATACCAATTTCTAAGCAAATTAAATCATTTTAGGTTACCTTGCTGTTTTCACACAGAGAGTTCTTGCGTATTCACTTTCTTCCTCTTTTCCCCACCTGCTGTTTTCCTTCTGTGTCCCTTGTAATTTTAGAGATAGTCTCAGTTGGATACAACAACAAACTCTCTGTCCCTGGACTTTCTCTCTCCTAACAAAAAAAAAAGTTTGCTTTTAAATTCTTTGAGGGACAGTTTAGAGCAAGGCAAATAAACCATAAATTTTCAGTTAGGAATGAAACTTTGAAAGCAAGAGTCCTTAGGGACAGCTCAGAGTGCACAATAAATATTTGTTGGAGGAAAGATGTTGTGTTGATCAACAGAAAAAAACAAGTGACTTGTAAGTATTTCTTTTTTGAAACATACTAGAGCAGTAGTCTTTATGTACAATGTAACTTACGTGACCTGAAACAAGCGAGTAAATGTGAATAAGATGTTTATTTCTGGAAGTGCTCATGATTTTAGTATTGGAACAAAGTTGTGTGTGGTTTTTTTTTTAACGCTTCCTTAGCTAGTTTCCCGAGGTTGATTTTCCCATTTGTTTTAGAAGTTTTTGTCTTTGGAGGAGAGACAGAGCTCAGTGTCTAAGGGGACAAATGTTAATAGTGTATGTCTATTGCAACAAGGAGTAGGATGTTTTTGATGGGGCAGAGTTGAAAGCATGAAATTTTAACCTATCTGATTCTCCATTGATGATGCAGGTCTCTTGCCTTCCTCCTATATAATGGAGATGGGACTATATCCCTCGTGGGATTGTGGGATTCTGATTAGGTCATCCAGAGTATTAGCTTTCCCTTTTGGCTTTGTGTCTCCTGTCAATTCGATGAGCATGCCATCTATGCATCTATCCTATCTATATAGTTCTAGATTGCAGATCTGGAAAAGTAGGGGTTTGGAACTACACAGTTAATATATAGCCACTCTGTTCTTCCATTAAGGTAGAAATCTTACTAGAAGCAGAGGGTAAGATAGGGCCCCCAGCTGCTCCTGAGGTCACTGCCTTCTTCCTCATTACACAGAATAGCCAGCCCTCACTTCTCCTTGGTCTTCTTTTATCCACTTCTCATTTGGCTCTGTGGGTGCGACACTAAGGCCCTGGGAGGGGAATATTGGAGAAAGTCATCTCTTAACATTCAACATGCCATTTTTCTCTGTTGCCTACAATCAGTGTCTTCCTCCTTGGAAGATTTCCTTTTTCTTAAAAAAATTTTTTTGTTGATGTCTTTCATTTTTTTCACCATATTCATTTCCAAATATATCCTTCTTCCTTGCTCCCTCCCATTCCCTAGGGTCTCATCCCTTGGAACAAATAATTAAAAATAAAAAATAATTTAAAAAGAAGGAATAGGAGGCAGTTCTGCAAAACTAGCCAACACTCAATCAAGTCTGACATTAAATGCAACATCCCATGTCCATCTCCAGTCGTCCTGATCTTTATCTTTCCATTGGACTCAGATGGCTCCCAGAGGAGAGAGTGAGGCTGAGGACTTTGCACAGCCCTGCCTCACTTAAATCCAATTCACTTGCCAGTCAAGACATCACCTTCCTGATGTCGTTGGTCCTCTGTGAGAACAAGGGACAAACACCAACAGTTATGTCCATAGACTCCCATATCTGCAGAGAATGTAGGGAAGCTGCATCTTCTCTTTGGGGTCAAGCTTGATCATCATAATTTTTTCATTATTATTATTTTGGGGGGGATTATTCTTCTTTCTCTTTACATCATTATAGTCATTGCATATATTATTTTCTTGGTTCTACTCATTTAACTTTGCATCAGTTTATTTCATCTTGGAGGTTTCTTGCTTGATGACCCAATAGAACTGTTACTCAGAATAGAAGAATCCTGTGTGAGTCGTGCATTCATAGATACAAACCAGAAAAGAGAACCTGCAATGTGTGATTAGTGATGACAAGGGTTGTCCAGAAACCTGTTGACTTTAAGCTGCTTCCTGTTTTAGAAGTTGGGTGTTAAAAAAATCAAATAAACTGTGCTATGTGGTGCCTGAAAGAGAAGTAAAGCTGGTTTTGGATAGCATTCTGGCTCAGGACAAAATCAAATTCTCTATCAAAGGCAGTAGTTGAATATTAATGAATGTTTGTAATAGGCACTTAATAAACTTATTGAATGAGTGAAAATTAACATTCTATCTTATCTTATTGGTGGTAACAGTTATTTCATAATGACTAAGCAGCCATAATCTGTTAACAACCACATGAAAAATACTCAGATTTTATCTAGTGTATTATGTTATTATAAACTATTAAGTCTCATGGGGGTTCTGTTCTATGCATACAGTGTAAGTATAACTTTCACAAATGCTTCCTTGAAAATATAGTGTTCAGTAGAATCCTGTTACACAGGAAATGTTACAAATGGGCAAGACATCAGGCATTTGGCAAGTGCTTATTGAGTGCTGGACCTGGAGTCAGGAAGACTCCTCTCTGTGAGTTCAAATTTGGCCTCTGATATTTACTAGCTGTGTGACCCTGGGCAAGTCACTTAACTCTGGTTGCCTCAGTTCCTTGTCTGTAAAATGGATCTGGAGAAGGAAACAGCAAACCACTCTAGTATCTTTGGCAAGGAAAACCCCAAATATGGTCATGAGGAATCAGACACGACTGAAAAATGATTTAACAAGGACATACATACCAGGCACTGTACTAAGCATTGGAGATACAAATACAAGCAAAAAACATGCAAATACAAATACAAGCCCTTAAAGGGCATACATTCGAATATGGAAAGAGAACACAGAAAGGGGAGTTGAAAAAGTGTGTGTGTGTGTGTGTGTGTGTGTGTGTGTGTGTGTGTGTGTGAGAGAGAGAGAGAGAGAGAAAGAGAGAATGTGTGTGAGAGAGTGTGTGAATGTGTGTGTATGTGTAAGTGTAAGGATGAAGATCCCTAGAATAAGTTGGCTGGCCAGAACACCTTCCTGCAATGGAAACTCCTAGAAGAATTCATCAGTAGGAGACTGGAGGGTGGAGGAGGCATGGCAGAGGGATGTTCTAGGGTGAGGAGGCCCAAGGAATTGGGGGAGGGTCTAGGTGAGACTGCAGCTAAGGCGCAGTGTTGAAGTCCTGAAAGCCAAATGCACAGCTGGGAACAGAATGGGAACATGATAAGACTGACATTCAGTAAAGTCAGCCCTGCTAGGGCTTCTATATTAGTCTGGATTGCTGCTTCTAGACCTTCAATTTGCATCTTGAACTGTTGACTAAATGATATTTCAGTGGCGTTTGAGATGTTATGGTTTAGTTTGGTGATAGGTTCCTAATGGTACTGGGAAATGTACCCGACACAGATAAATGTTATACAAACTTATTCACAATTTTTATTGCTATCTTTTGTTACTTCATTTTCAAATGTATTCTTTACCCCTACTATCCCTTGAGACATCTCTTGTAAGTAACAATGATCGAAAGAGGGAAAACATTGTTAGCAAAATTAACCAACACTTCATTGAGTGTTTTATTCACTAAGATTAACTTTAGCTGTGTTTTTGAAAGTGTTTCCTGCTGATATGTTTTTGCAGATTCTTCAGTGCTAGGGAATTAACTCTAGATGGAAGTGATGCGGCAAATATCACTGTGCCACCGACCTGTCCCTCAAGAAACTCAGGAAGGGGAAGTTAGGAAGTTCCTCTACTCATTGCAAGAGAAGTCTCTCTCTCCCTCCCTCCTTTCTTCCCTCTGCCTCCCCCCCCCCCATCTGTCTTTGTTTGTCTGTCTGTCTCTGTCTCTGTGTCTCTGTCTGTCTGTTGGTCTCTCTCTCTCTCTGTCACACACACACACACACACACACACACACACACACACACACACACACACACACACACACAGTCTGATAAGATCATGATGGTTCAAACCAGAAGACTCAAACTTGTGGCTTGGGATCTCCTCCTGGAAAACTCCTTGAGTGCAGGGGGAAGCAGATTCAAATGTAACTGGGAAATATTTAACCAAATAAATAAAACTATAATACAACATAATATTATGGACTGGTCTAGACTTTTACCTTGTCTATATGTTTTAAGGAAAGAAAATTAATTAAATATGTAGAATGAACTCTTTACTTAATAGTTCTTACCCTCCAGGATTTTATAATCTTATTGTTTAGAAAATACACTTAGAGGTGGAAGTTTAAATAACACTACAAGATAGTATTAAGTGCCAAATGAATGAAACAGACAAACTTTATAATAGTTCTGAGTAGTGTTTCCTTGTGATCTAGGGGAGAGAAAATAAGAAATGAGTCTTGGTGGATGGGTGGAATTTGTATAAAAAGAGAGGATAGAATTAGAAATTCCAGTTATAGGATACCTCTTGAGCAATCCAAATAAAGGGAAAAACTAGAAAGTTTGTGTTCCGGTGTAGTAAAAAAAAAAAAAAAAGCTTGGTAAAATAGATTAGAAATGGATTCCAAAGAACCTGAGTGCCACGCAGGGAAACCGTAGCTCAGAGTTGGAAGGAATTTTAGAGATAATCAAGTCACAATTTTATTAGAGGCATGAAAACATTTTATCCTGTGAATAAAGTGGAAAGCTGTTAAACTTTCTTGGAAAAAAGGAAAGGGGCATTTTGTGAGAGGAATATTTTATTATGTATTTATGGAGTTACTGATGCATTTTTTTAGACCACTAGTCACTTTTCAGTATCTCCTCCCTTCACTTTTCTCCTAGTGTAATGGGAGTCAGAAATCTTCCCCACCCAAATAGGCCTCAGATGGGGCTATTAGGGGAAGCTTGTTTTGTAGGAAGGCCTTCACCTTTTGTTGATTGCTAATGGAGTAGCGGGTCACTCAGGTAGTGCCCTCCGGCTCTGAAAAGTGTATATATACTCTGAGGTGAAGTTTTCCTTTGAGGCTCAAATCTTTGGAAGAGTGTTTGCGTGATTAGGCCAGACACCCGTTAAGGAGCACCACCCCCCTTTGAAAACCCAGATGTTGGTGTTTCTCTGGTAACAACGTAAGTATTGTCGATGGTCAGACAGTTGGAAGCCCTGTCCGTTGATCTTTCTGTTTGTCGTTTCTGTTTGTATTTTCTCTGAAGTTCAGGATGCTAACTTTTTCCCATGAACTAAATGAATGATATATATACTTGATTAAAGTAGGATTGTTTACCCCTTTTAAGGTTGCTTTCCTTAGAAAAGCAGATCTAAGAGCCTGTGCAGCAATCTCTTCTGTGTATGGGGTCCTTGCTATGTTACATATAGCACTCATCATATAAAAAAATCTACAAGGCGATCATGACCAATAGTGAGTCTACACCTATAGTCTTCCATTTTTCTACTGAGATCAAGGGAGTATGTTTTATCACCTGTCCTCTGGAACTATGGTTGGTCATTGTTTGTAATCTGAATTCAGATGCCATCTTGCATTGTTTTCATTTAAGTCATTATAGCCATTTTGCATAATCTTAGTTCTACTTTCTTCATTCTCTATCAGTTCATATGTTTTCCCATGTTTCTCTGAATTCCTAATATTTCTTGTTTCCCACAGTACAGTAACTTTATATATAAATACACATATCTTCACACACAGTAACTTTCTATAGTAACTTGCCATTACATTCATATATCATAATTTGTTCAGCTATTCCCTAATCAACATAGTGTATGTGTGTATTTGCACATGTTTGTCTATGTGTGCATGCATGTGCATGCATGTATTTCTTCTCTTACAATGAAGGGGAGAATTCTCTTATTTCTCTTTATAAGTGTCTTCTTCGATCCTCACAACCTTGTGAGATAGGTGCTATTATTCTCCTCATTTTACAATTGAGGAAATTGAGGTTAAGTGACTTGACCAGGATCCCAGGGCTGATAAATGTCTGAGGTCAGATTTGAACTCGGTTTTTTCTGGTGCTAGGCACAGTCCTCTATTCACTACACCATCTAGCAGTGCCTGCGATGGCTAGACTATGGATTAGAGTGGCTGAACAATTGACCTGCCTCTTGCAGATGCTTTCCTGAGATACGGAAGAGAAGCTGTTAGAACATCCATAGTTAGGGGGCCAGAGCAGAAGGAATGACCAGAAGAGGAGTGATCACAGAGATTGAAGGAGCCAGAGTACGTTGAGGGGGCCAGACCTGTACCTGCTGGTCATACCATCACAGGCAAGTCTGCAGAGAAGTCACAGCTGGACCTCAGTTCTGAGCTGTCCAAGGAGAGATGACTTGCCCAGCCCAAGGCTGAGAACATACTAAAGGCTGCCATTGGGGAGAGGATGTGTGTCAGTTATGTGTGTGAAACTGGTTTAGCTGACTTTCTCATAAGATATATGCAATGTGTAGTATTTGTAAGAATGAGTACTTCTAGTGTCTTTCACAACATTTGGTCAGAGCGATAGGATCTGCCCTTCTGACCTACTATGTCTGCACAATGAGGAAACCATCTCACATGGGAAATAATTCCAATAAGGAATTGAACAAGAAAGGTAATTGGTAAAAGGACCTGGAAATTGCATTCTGGTTAATCTCTGAAGATAAGATCCATGAGACTTTGGCTGGCATTATATTTGGTGAAAGGTCACCTATTAGCCAGCCATTGTGGTGAGTTCTGGAGAGGTTACATCCTAAGAAGATTATAAGGGGAATTTAAAAAGACTTGGTAGAGTTCATTCTAAAGCTATAGTGCAAATAAATCTTATTTGTTTGTCAGTGAAGGAAGAAACCATGATTCACTGGAGATACAAATTAGAGGCTAAGGCCTGGCTGTTAAAACAGAATTGTTATGCATTTGTTCTAGCAAGCTTTCCATGAGTGGGGTTAAGTATTGGCCAGTAAACTAACAGATCTCTCCCTGCCACAGGAAAGTTCTCTTCTACTTGGCCCTTCCTAACACATGTCTTTGGGAAGAAATATGGTATTCAAGGAGTCCTATAGATTAGTGATGTCAAATGCAGATAGGAGTGGGAGCCCCCAAACTCTATCTAAGGATATGTGTGGGCTTCCTGTTGACTTAGAAAGCCACATATGAACATTATCAGTGTTTTATCACATTTTTATTTTTCTTGTTCAGTATTTCCCAATTCTATTTTAACCTGGTCCCCAGCCCACTTGGGAGTGTTGCCAGCTGTTTCAGGCAGAATGATGCCCTGTTTTTGATACCAGAGTGTAGGTGATTCAGGGCAGGAAGTAGGGAAGGAAGAAGCAAGGAAACCCATGGCATAAAGGAGAGCAGAACCAGGCTGTCCACCCATGAATGCTTATGGTCCACCATGCTTAAGAAATGGGATGTGTAGGTTGGTCTGAGATGTGGCCCTCTGGCAGAACTAAGTCAATACTTGGGGGAATCACTCCACAAGCATTTCTTCAATGTCTACTGTGTGCCAGGCACTGGAAATATAGTAACAAAAGGGAAAGAGTGTTTGTCTTCAAGGAACTTCTGTTCTCTCGGACAAAACATGTGCACATATGTGCGTACATATGTGCATAAAATCTGTTTCCACATATATACACTGTGTAATCACACATGCATACACACATGTTGCTGGTGGCACCACTGTGCACAGAGCACTAAGCCTGGAGTCAGAAAGACTCATCTTGTGTTCAAATTCAGCCTCAGACACTCACTAGCTGTGTGACCCTGGGCATATCGTTTAACCCTGTTTGCCTCAATTTCCCAATCTGTAAAATGACCTGGAGAGGAAAGTGACAAATCATTCCAGTATCTTTGCTAAAAAAACAAACAAACAAAAAACCCCAAATGGGAATATTAAGAGTCAGACACAACTGAAACAACAAGAAAATGTATACATACATGTGTTTGTGTGTTAGTCCTTCATTGCCAAAGAAGACCATGCCATCAGAGAAATGATGACATGACTTGCACTTGACTTTGTTTTGAGTGAGGGAGGGCTGTGCAGATCACCAGCCTCACTTCTCCAGAGCCATCTGAATCCAGTGACCAGATATTCATCAGGATGACTGGAGATGACCCAAGATGAGGCAATTGGGGTTAAGTGACTTGCCCAAGGTCACACAGCTAGTGAGTGTCAAGTGTCTGAGGTGAGATTTGAACTCAGGTCCTCCTGACTCCTACACTAGTGCTCTATCCACTGCACCACCTAGCTGTACATATTTCACAAAAGGTAATTTTGGTGGGGGAGGCACTAGTAGTTGGAAGATTCAACAAGGCTTCCTATTGGAGGTGGCATGTGAGCTGAACTTTGAAGGCAGCTAGGGATTCTAAGAGGTTGGGGTGGAGGTGGGGGGACAATCTAGGCAAAGGGATAGAGACTGGTGACTAAATATCAGGTGTGATGAACAATGCTAAGGTCAATTTAGCTGGATTATTGAGTGTGTTAAGGGAGGGGATAATATATGATAAGCCAGGAAAGGTAGAGAGTGGAACCAGCTTGTAAAGGCTTTAAATGCCGAACAGAGAAGTCTGCATGTGATACTAGGGGTATTAGGGAGTTGGTGGAGTTTACTGAGTAGGGAAGTAATGTAAAGTAAATGTATGCCTTAAGAATATGACCTGGAAGTTAGGAAACTTTTGGTTTGTCCCCAGTATTCCTTTATTACCTTAGGATGATGAAGTCATAGATTTAGAGCTGAAAGGACCTCAGAAAATCCTCTAGTGCAACGTCCTTACTTTCACAGCCGAGGAAACTGAGGCACAGAAAGGTTGAATGACTTGCTTCAGACCACATAAAAGGTCATTGAGGCATTAGTGTTTCACTTTTCCCACATCTTCTCCAAGATTTATCATATCCTGTTTTGTCATGTTAGCCAATCTGATAGGTGTGATATGTTACCTCAGAGTTGTTTTGATTTGCATTCTTTTTTTAAAAATTTTATTTTATTTGTTTTCAGTGTTCTACAATAACTTCCATATAACTTAGATTTTTTTTCTCCCTTCCTTTCCCTTCTTCCCCCCTCCCTCCCCAAGTCAGCATACAATTTCCTATAGGTTCTATACATACATTCCTATTAAATACATTTTCACCTTAGTCATGTTGCATAGAAGAATTAAAATGAATGGGAAAATCATAAAACAAACCAAAATGTAATACTAAAGAAAATGATCTGCTAAATGCTGTGATGGAATTCCATAGTTCTTTCTCTGGATGTGGAAGGCATTTTGCCTTAAGAGACCATTGGGAATATTTTCAGTCCTTGCATTGCACTGAAGTTCTAAGTCTACCAGAAAAAATTCTCGCACACTGTGGTTGTTGCTGTGTACAAAGTTCTCCTGGTTCTGCTCCTTTCATAACGGTTCATATAAGTCTAACCAGGCCTCTCTGAAGTCTTCCTGTTCATCATTTCTCATAGCACAATAGTATTCCATTGCATTCATAAACCACAATTTATTCACCCATTCCCCAATTGATGGGTATCTCCTTGATTTCCAGTTTTTGGCCATCACAAAGAGTGCTGCTATAAATATTTTTGTACATGTGGGACCCTTTCCCATTTTTATGATCTCTTGAAGATACAGTCCTAGAAGCAGTATTGCTGGGTCAAAGGGTATGCACATTTTTGTAGCCTTTTGGGCATAGTTTCAAATTGCTTTCCAGAATGGTTGGATCAGCTCACAGCCCCACCAGCAATGAATTAGTGTTCCAACTCTCCCACGTCTTCTCCAACATTTATCATCATCCTGCTTTGTCATGTTAGCCAATCTGATAGGTGTGATGTGGTACCTCAAGAGTTGTTTTGATTTGCATCTCTCTAATCAATAGTGATTTAGAGCATTTTTTCAGATGACTATAGATAGCTTTGATTTCTTTCTCTGAAAATTCCCTGTTCATATCCTTTGACCATTTATCAATTGGGGAATGACTTGTATTCTTGTACATTTGACTCAGTTCTCTATATATTTTAGAAATGAGGCCTTTATCATGGACACTAGTTGCAAAAATTCTTTCCCAGTTTTCTGCTTCACTCCTGATCTTGGTTGCATTGGGTTTGTTTGTGCAAAACCTTTTCAATTTAATGTAATCAAAATTATCCATTTTGCATTTCATAATATTCTCCATCTCTTTTGTGGTCCTAAAAGACAACTCCAAGATAAACGTTCTGTGATTCAAGGTGGGCAGTGAGTTTGAGCAGACAAAATTCCATTTGAAGATGGAGGAAGAGGATCAAGCAGGAAGAATTTTGTAAATGCCCATTGCCATCTTTCCTTTCCCTGCCTTTTTGCTGCCCTCTAAGGTGATAACAAGGTTTCTTGTTGATTCATAGACCCATAAGGCATTTTCACTTGAATTTAATGATCTCTTCTGGATGAAGGGATTTTATGGGGCAAACATAGCTGAAAATGTATTTTTAGTCATTCTTTTCAGATCAGAATTCTTCTGTGGTGTTTCATTCCTCCAGTGACACTATCATAATTTGAGAAACAGAACAAAGAAAGTCTTTGACCTCTTTATGTTCTCTGTTGACAAGAGATTAATCTTTCTGGGAGCAAGGATGCTATTCATAGAAGAAATATTTTTCTTCTGATTTTAATCGTGTAGTGTCATCTTTCCCCAAATATTTCTTTTTGTAATATAGCTATTGGGAATTCTTAGACTTTTTGGTGTTCAGAGCTTTTTGGTAGAGCAAAAGGCACCAACAAGAGTGGGTGTGCCTTCTGACAGCTTATTCCAGTTTCATTTCTCTGACCTTTGTAAAATGAGGATGTTGCATCAGAAAATAGTATTCAAGATATGACCAATGTAAGAATTTATTTTGCTTGACTATGCATGTTTGCTTTGAGGCTTTTATTTTTTCTGTTGAGGAGAGGTGAGAGGGTAAGGCTGGCAAGGGATAAAGTTTCTTCCCAATGAGAAGGAAACAGAAAGAAGGAATCATAGATAAGTAGGACAGTTTTGAAAATGACACGTAGAGTTTATTATATACTGTACTTATAAAGAAAAGATATTCTCCATTTCATGGACAGCTCTCTCCTTCTGCTTTATACTGTATATAGAAATGCTCATTTTGTTTGGTGTTAAGTTCATAATTTTGAGGTTTGAGTAGCATAGAGAGGAAAGGAAGAAAATGCCCAAATTCCTCTTCTGACTCTAACATTCAGGGATTTTCCTTGAGGGAAGAAGGCTGGGTCTGGGGCTCTGGGCTTTCCTTGGTGGGGAGAAGATAACTATTCCTCATATTGACATGACATTTTATAGTTTTCTAAACATAAGCTGCTTCATTTGCCCCTATTAGCAACCTAGTCAATTAATCGGGGCAGATATTGTCTCCATTTTACGGAGGGGAAAATCGGTCTCAGGGAAGTTATAGCCTCAGTTCCAGGTCACACAGTAAATGACAGAGGCTGAATTAGAACCCGTGACTTGACTATGCCTCCTTTCCACTCTACGATACTGCCCCTACTGCTAGAGAACAAAGGAGTAAAACTAGCTGCTGAGAATAGAATTGTCGAAAATAAATACTCCCTTCTCTTTGCTTTTGCTGTTCTCATTCTGCCTACAGAGTTTCCTTTACCTCCTCACAATAACTCAGACTTAGCAGAATTTTATTCATCTTTCCTGGTCCATCTCTAGTATCACTTTTTCTATGATGTTTCCACCTGACTCAATCAATCATTAAACATTTATTAAGCACCTACTATGTGCCAGGCTTCATGCTAAGTACTGGAGATATAGGAAGAGGCAAAAGACAGTCCCTGCCTTCAGGGGACTCCTAGTCTAACAGGGAGACAATATGTGAACAGCTATTGGTCACTTCTGAATCCTTATAGTACTTAAAAAAAAAAACACAACCATTTTTATCTACTTTTGCTTTATAATTTGCATGTTGTTTTTACAGTTTCCTCTTTCCCTCTCTTCCCTCCCTTCAATAAACTTCTAGAGAACAAAAGGTGGCATTTATGTCTTTATATCTTCTTAAGTGTCTAGCATCATGCTTTGGTACATAACAGACTTTATTCATATTTGTTGAGCTGAACTAAACTTCTGTTGGCTGTGAACATCACCCATATAGTGACCAAACCCTTCTATGCATTTTTGGATCAATGTGTATAACATTATAATTTGAGAACCAGTGATCTATATAAAAAGTAGATAATTTTAGTTAGACAATCAGTGGTTTCTATATGATAGGGCAGCTAGGTGGCTCCATAGTGCACCGAGTGTGGGACTTAGAGTCAGAAGACTCATCTTCCAGAGTTCAAATGTGACCTCAGGCAGTGTGACCTTAGGCAAGGCACTTCACCCTATTTGCCTCAGTTTCCTCATCTGCAAAATGAGCTGGAGAAGCAAATGGCAAACCACTCCAGTACCTTTACCAAGAAAACCCCAAATGGGGTCACAAAATGTCAGAAAGTTCTGAACAAAAATATCTATATGAGTAGATATCTGCATCTTGACACTTCCCTCCCCACTTTGCCCTTTTAGGTATTCCAGATGTTGAAGAACTGAAGCCAAATGGGAAAGGAGTGTTGGGAGAGCAAAGTTCTTGGGTTTTTGAGAAACCTGAAGCTGCATCGGCCAGGTAGGACTTCTTTCACATGGACTTTGTAGGTCTCAGAGTGGGGAACTTCAATGTACAGTGTAAGCTGGAGGAAATTCAGCAAGACAGATAAGGGACATTAAAAAACCACCAGGAAGCTGTGCTGTGTCCGTAGTCTGGCCTCAGTATCAAACTCTTCCCCTCCTCCCTCCCTCCCTCTATCTTTCCCAAAGTCTACATTATTTCTGTGTTAGTAGGAGAGAAGCGTAGTCTGGGAAATAGTAGCCATGGCCCTTGCAGCCCTAGAGAGTCAATGACGAATATTTGGAGAGGTTCCCAGAGCTTATCATCCTGGGAAAAGGACACATTTTCCGTTGTCTTGTTTGCTGGGTTGAATAGGACAACATTCTCTGAAAGAGACTCCTTCCTGTGACTTTGTGGGTTTTGTGGTAAGGAACAAGGTCGCCCTCTGCCACCTTCTGACCACAAGGAGAATTACTTGCCATGGCCAAGGGGACAGCTTTGCTCTGCAAAGAGCTTTCTCTTCTTTTCATCCCAGTGGTTCTGATCCCCAAGAATACACTTTATATTGATATATTTCCCCTGGAGCAGGACTCAAAATGCAAATATCTGGCTCGTTGTTCCAGGCCGAATAAATCCAAGCCCGAAATTACCAGCGACATGGTACGGTCTTCCACTGTGACTGTTTCAGACAAAGCTCATATCTTATCAGTGCAAAAGTTTGGACTCCGAGACACAATTGTGAAATCCCAGTTGGTACAGAAGGAAGAGGCTTACACTTACATCCAGAACTTCAGGTAACACACTCAGAAGCAAAGTACTGACTTCACTCTGCAACGTGAGCCCTTCCCTTTGTGCACTGGTCCAAGTGTCAGTCAGGCTGCAGACTCTCTTTCCTTTGCACCAGTTCTTTCTACTGAACCAGGCTTTCCTTTTTATCTCCTGTCATTTTTTAATCTTTTTTTGACTTACCATACCATCTCAGTCACTTTGAGCCCTTGAAAAAAGAATTCAAAATGAAAGTTGTATTGATCCACACTGGAGATTTGAGAGGTCTTTTTAGATAGGTGTTTGTCCTACATTCTGGAAGAGGACCATGCCATTACTTGCAAATGAATTAGATTACAGTGAGGGAGGGCTGTGCAAAGTCACCAACCTCACTTTCTTCTCTAGCACCATCTGGGATGAGTGGCAAGATATACATCAGAAAAATTGGAAATGACCTGCAGATAATATTTTGGGTCAGTGGAAGATACAAGTCAGTGTGGAAGTGTGTGGTCTCAGACGTAACTTATTCAGTCCTTAATTTCTTTATCTTTAAAACAAGGTTACTGGACAAAAATGTATCCTTAGGTCCCTTCCAGCTTAAACTTCCATACATCTATGAACTCAAGCTAGGATAAAGGCACAGAATTTTTCCCTAAACCCTCCCATTTCAGAGTTTTTCCTCTTTAATTATACCCTATTTAAACTGTGTATAGCTTGTTTTGTATATGTTTGTTTGCATGTTATCTCCTCCTTTGCATGTTAGGTCCCTGAGGATAGTGACTGTCTTTTGCCTTTTTTTGTAACCCCAATGTTTAGCACAGTGCCTGACACATAGCAGATACTTTATAAATTGTTTACTGATTGCTATTTTAAATTATTTTGCATTATGATTACAGAATAGAACATTGATATTCATTCAACAAACTTTTTATTAAATGTCAATTGTATTCAATGCACTGTGCCAAGTGTCGTGGAGTCATAAATTTTTGTTGTTGTTGAGTCATTGAAGACCTGTCTGATTCTCTGTGACCTTATTTGAAGTTTTCTTGGCAAAGATACTGGAGTCGTTTGCCGTTTCCTTCTCCATCTCATTTTACAGATGAGGAAACTGAGGCAAATAGGGTTAAGTGACTTGCTCAGGGTCACACAGCTAGTAAGTATCTGAGATCAGATTTTAGCTCAGGAAGGTGAGTCTTCCTGGCTCCAGACTGAGCACTCTATCTACTATTCCACCTGGATTCCCATTAAGCTCATAGTAGGTACTTAATAAATGTTTATTGATTGAATGATCTACATTGTTGTAATTATTGTGAATATTGTCTTCCTGGTTTTTCTTACTCACTTTGCAGCAGTTCCTCTTACTTCTCCACATATGTTTCTTACCGTCCAGTAATATTCCATTGTATTCATGTTCCACAATTTATTTAGCTGTTCCCCTCCTGATGGTATTCAGTTGCTTCATTTAGTCATAGTTTATATAGCATTATTCTATTTCTGCTTCCTGTGCTTTTATAAGATGGTATGTTTTTCTGTATTTCTTTATATTCCTAATTTTTATTGGCTCACTAACTTTCTTCTGTATTGATTTAATTTCAACCACTTTCACCATGACTATGAGAATTGAAATTTGTATAGAGTAGTAATGTGTGTCATGTACTTATCTGAGTTGAGAGTCACAAAAGAACTTATGAATTGAGACTCAAAGAATAAGTTGAATGCTGGTTTTCCAAACTGGAAAGGGACCAAAAGCAAGATCTGAAATCAAGCTTGCAGACTTTACCAACACACTACCCATTATGCTGTGCTGTCTCATCTAATTGCAGAACGTATTGTTATGAGTTTTCTTAACAAATTAAAGAGCTAAGAATTTTTTTCGCACTTTCTTGTATAGATCACTTTTTCCACTTAGGAGAGAGCTTTAGTAGAAGGATCACTGGTATAAAGTGTATATGGTTGAACTATAGTTCCAAAGGTCTCAAAGGACTCATGAGATACAGACTAGCTACTTCCAAATAGAGCTGACAGCCTTGTATTTTCTTTTCTCTCTCTTTTTCTTTCTTTTTTGGGACATGGCTAATGTGGGTATTTATTTTGCAGAACTATACATATTTATAATGAGTTTTGTTTTCTAACCTCAGTGAGTGGGGGAAGGGAAGAGAAAGGAACATAATTCAGAGCTCAAACTAAAATTGAATTAAAAGAACAACAGAGTATATGGTTGGTTTTTATGAATTTTGATGTATATTTCCAAATTGACCTTCAGAAAGTATCGTTTATTTAATCTGGTCAACAGTTGGATAGAGTTCTTTTTTCCCAACAGCCCCATCAACATTGAATTTTAATGAGTTTAACTATTTTTGCCAATTCGATGAGTCTTAAGTTTATCTCAAAGTTGTTTTAGTCTGCATTTTTCTGATTATAAGTTTGAATAGTTTTCACGTGATTATAATTTTTGTTGCCTCTTGAAAGTTGTACATATCCTTTGAAAACTTGCTTATTCATTGGGAATGGACATTAATCTTATAAATTTCCATCAGTTCCTTATTGTGTATTTCATGTGTTAGACTTTAAATAGCATTATTTACAGCCAAAACACATTTTCCCAATATTTCCTTTTCATTTGTTCATTAGGAATTTTTTTTTGCATTTAAAAAATCTTCCTTTTTATGTAATCATCCATCTGTTTTTGTATATCTTTTTTTAAAAAGTTACATTTAATTTTTTTTTCAATTATCAAGAATTGTTTCCTTCCTCCTTCCCCCCCCCCAACCATTGTAACACATACGTCAAGCAAAACAAATTCTCATATCCAAAAAATATGCTTCATTTTATATCTAAAATCTAATCACCTCTCTGTCATGAGGTAAAAAGCATTTTTCATCATCAGTCCTCTGGAATCATTGTTGATCATTGTGTTGATCAGAGTTCTTAAGTCTTTAAGAATTGTTCATTTACTAAAAGTAGTAATGTATTCTGTTGGTTCTGCTAATTTCCTTCCGGTGTGACTTATGCAAATCTTCCAGGTTACTCTGAAACCATTCTTTTCATTTCTTAAAGCACATCAATAGTATTCCATTCCCTTCACGTATTGTATTTGTTTAGCCATTACCCAATTCATGAGCGGCCCCTTGTTTCCAGTTCTTTCACTATGACCATTGGTCAATTGGGGAATGGCTTTTATTCTTGTAAATTTGAATTAGTTTCTTATATATCTTAGAAATGAGACCCTTCCAGAGAAACTTTCTACAAAGATTTTTATTTTTCTGGGTAACTTTTTCTTCCACTCTTGGCCAACCTTTTAAAATTCATATAATCAAGTTTGCTTACTTTGTCTTCTGTGATCTTCTTTATCCTTTGTTTAATCATGAATTTTTCCTTTATCCATAGATCTGAAAGGTAATTTCTTCCTTGCTCCTCTGATTTGTTTTGTGATGTGACATTTTATATTTGTCATGTATCCATTTGGGACTTACTGTGGTATATGGCACAAGGTGTTGATCTAAACCTGTTTTTTGACTAGATCACTGTCTAGTTTTTCCTATCATTTTTTGTTAAGTAATGAGTCCTTCCTTCAGTAGTTGGAGTCTTTGGGTTTATCAGACACTAGGCTAGTAGTTTCCTTTTCTTTTATATGTTGTACATGTAACCTGTTCCATTGATTGACCTCCTTTTTAGTCAGTACCAAATAGTTTTTGGTGATTATTGCTTTGTAGTATAGTTTGAGATCTGCTAGGTCCCTTTCCTTTTTATTTTTTTCCATTATTTCCCATGAGATTCCTGGATATTCCTCTGGATGAATTTTGCCATTATCTTTTCTAGTTTAATATAAGTAATCCTTTGGTAGTTTGTTTAGGAAGGCCCTGAATAAATAAGTTAAGTGATTATGTCATTTTTAATATATTACCTTGACCTATCCAATGAATATTTTTCATATAATTTCTTTCATTTGATAAATTTTTGTCTTCTCTCTACAGTTGAGTGAATCTTTATTTTATTACAATTTTAAATGACTTTTAACATTTACTTCTTTGATCTAGTTGGGATTTATTATATGTTACATGAAGTATTGATCTAAACTGATTTTTCCTCATACTGATAAGCAGTTTCCTAGCAATTTTTATTCAGCAAAAATGATTGAATTCACAGAATTTCTTTTCCTAATATTTTATAATTTTGGTTTTGCCTGCCAAAATTAACGTCATAGACATTTGTTCATATTTCTGAATTCTCTATCATTCTATTCTTACTGTAAGTGTCATGTGAGTTGGGCTTTGAAGTAGAAATGAGAGGGGGAAGGAAGGTCCTCTCAGTATAAAGAACAGCAGTAACCCAAGATCACAAATGGATATGCATGGAATGTATTCTGGGGATTGAGAGTAGCCTTAGTGAGGAGGTAGCCACATGAAAAAATCTGGAAGGTGGCTAGGTTGTGGGGGGATGAGGGAGACTCTGCATTCCTGCCTCAGGAGCTTGTTAGACTTTATTCTATAGATAACAAGGAGCAACTGAAATTTTTTGAACTGCAAATGTATTATTAGTTCTGGAAATATAAATCATGATTGTTTTTGAGGATCAAATAGGAAATCCTCCATTTGTCTTTTAGAGTCCTTTACGCTTGGCCCTTTCCTCTCTGATCTCTCTTCAACATGGACATACTTTAGGCATTCAAGACAGTTCTGTCTCCTTTGAGAGTGCTGTGTTTTCAGGCTAACCATCTCTTCTATCTTCAGTGACCTTTGTATGGCATGGCTTCCAGTTTCCTTCCATGATGCTGTAAGACATGTTGGGTTAAGGATCAAATCAGAGACGATGGATCCAAAGTGAAGTATTAGTGGAAAGTCAGGAATGTTTAGTTAGGAATTTAATTTCTTGATGTTAAAAGGAATGAGAGATAATTGCTGTGATCAACCTTGAACTCTCCCTTGATACCACAGTAACAACAGAATCCTTAGCATGGCGGACCATAAACTAACTTCTCTATGACATTTCTTGTATTTTAAGACTTTTTTCCCTGAAAGAGAGTAGAGCTAAATAGAATGGGCAATAAAATGATATCTTCTTTGTTAGCTCTATGTGTTCTTTCAAATTTCAATTTTTTCAAATTGATCCCTTTTGTGGTAGGTTCTTTGTGGGAACATACAATGTGAATGGTCAGTCCCCCAAAGAATGCCTCCGGCCTTGGCTAAGCCAGGATGTTCAACCTCCAGATATATATTGCATAGGGTAAGTATTTTTATCGCAGAAGCTCCTCTGAATCTTTACTTAGGACACCATGGTGTATGTCTGTGAGCTAAGACTTTGCAACTAGCAGAAGGAATTTTAAAGTGATTAGGTCATTAAAGTTTTCTTTTCTGTTTATTTGCTGTTCTCTATCATGTAACACATTTCTGGTATTAAGATTGAGATATGTTATTTTAATGCTAATACTTAATATTTCCTATAACCAATTGTCAGAGTCATTGTTCTTGGAGTGTTTTGTTCCTTAATTGTCAGATACTTTGCATACAAACTAATTTTATTATGGAGAGGGTAGAATTAAAGAAAGTCATAGCAATCCACCAAATCTTTATTAGGTACCAGGCTAGGTGCTGTGGGAGGGACTAGCAGAATGAAGTGATGTGCTCTGAAGCTTTCAGTGTAGGTGGACAGACGGAACTTACAAATCTGAGACAATTCTAGGGCACGCCTTGTGTTTTATCCTTTTCTAGAGTCTGACTTGTTTCATCTCATTTCTGACAGATTCCAAGAACTAGATCTGAGTAAAGAAGCCTTTTTCTTCAATGATACCCCAAAGGAGGAAGAGTGGTTTAAAGCTGTAACTGAGGGTCTGCATCCAGATGCCAAATATGCAAAAGTAAGATGGAGGTCTGGGCCATAGAGGTTTAGCTCCTAAAGCTTTATGTTGACATCCAGAGAATGAGTCATTTTTGCTACATTTTTCATGACCTTTAACTTGACTGAGTGCCCAACGGTCTTATTCCTTTTTGTTCCTGGTACAGAAAGGGTGTGCAGTACTATTAAAAGGAAAAGATTCATAGTCCTGGTTCCAAAGTGGGCCAGTAACACTAGGGACCATGAGCTGTTTTGGTTGTCATTGCATACTCAATAAAGTGAGAGGAAAGAGGAAATATTAGCAAGTCAAGGGAGAGGTTATCCCCTGTCATTTCTAGGAAAGTGATGTACTGTCATCTTCATTGTTCAGAAATTATTTTTTCTCCCAAGGGCTAGAAGAGATACATTATTTTGAATCAGTCCTTGAAATCAATTCCTCCTGCCCTTAGCCTTTATCTAATATGCAGGTGATTTCACAAGTTTGCATGCTTCTTTCATAAATGGAGATTGCAGACCCTCCATCATCAGACTGCAAGCATTTGCTTAGCATTTACTAAGTGCCAAGCACAGTGTAAGTACAAAGAAAGACAAAAACAATTCTTGTTTCATCTTAATAGTAGAGAGAGCATGCAAACAACTATGGACAGATAAGATACATACAGAGTAGAGGGAAGGAAATCTCATGATATGGCAGCTAGGTGATGCAATGGTTTGACCATCAGCCTTGGAATAAGGAGGAACTGAGTCCAAATCTGGCCTCAGATGCTTATTAGCTGTGTGACCCAGGGCAAGTCACTTAACCTTGTTTGCCTCAGTTTCTCATCTATAAAATGAGCTGGAGAAGAAAATAGCAAACTACTTCTGTATCTTTGCCAAGAAAACCCCAAAGAGGGTCATGGAGAGTTGAAAATGACTGAAATGACTCAACAACAACAGTCTCATTGGGAAAGAACTAGCAGTGGAAGAGGAGAAGGGAGAAGGAGAGACCAGAAAGGACCTCTTGAAGGAGATAGGATTTGAGCCAATTCTTAAAGGCAGCCAGAGAGACTTAAGAGGGTGAGGTAAGAAAGGAGAACATTCCTGGCATGGGGGTCAGCCACTGAAAAGGCACAGAGTCAAGAGAAGGAATGTCAAGAAGGAAGATATTAGATTGTTAAGACTGTGGAGGATAAGTAAAGTGTAGAAAGGCTTGAAACAGGAAGGGTCAGGGTGAAATGGGTTTTAAAAGCCAAAGAAAGGCATTTATATTTGATCCAGGAGATTACAGGGAGCCACTGGAATTTATTGATGAGGGAGGTTAGACCTGCATTTTTAGGAAATTCACTTTGGCACTGAATGCAAGATGCGTTGGAGTGGAGAGAGACTTGAGGTAGAAAGACCAGTTAGAAAACTGTTGCAGTGGTCCAGGCATGAGGTGAAGAGAGCCTGGCCCAGGTTGATGGCTATTCAGTGAAGAGGAGGCTCATAAACAAGAGATGCTATGAAGGTAGACATGATGAGTTTTGCCAACTTGTTGGATATGTGGAGCGATGTAAGAGAGAAGTCCAATGTGATACCTTTGTGTACATGGGTGACTGGGAGCACTACAAAGCTTTTCAATAGTAATAGAATATTTAGGAAGTAGGGAGCTTAGGGGAAAAGCTCTCATTTGGACATATTGAGTTTGAGATGCCTATGAGATAGCCAATTCAAGCTGTCCAGAAGTTAGTTGGTGACACTAGACTGGAGCTCAGGAGAGAGAGATGGATTTATTGATTGGGCAGTCATCTGTATATAGATGATATTTGAACCCATGGAAACTGATGAGATCACTAAGTGTGACAGTATAGAGAAAGAAAAAATGAGATCCAAGATGGAGCATTGAGGGTTGCTACCAACCTTCCTTTCCCCTCACTCTCTTCTTAACTCTCTATAATCTGGCGTCTAACTTCATCATTCCACTGAAACTGCTTTCTCCAAAGTTATCAGTGGTCTCTTAATTGCCAAGCCTAATGGCCTTCTCTTAATCCTGAGCCTTCTTGACCTCTCTGTAGTCTTTGACATTATCACCTTCTCTTTGACACTCTCTTTTCTCTCTCAGCTTTTATGATATTACTCTGTCCTGGTTCTCCTCTAATTTATTGAATTGTTCCTTCTCAGTCTACTTTGCTGGATCTTCATCCCGGTCACACTTAATAACCATGGGTGTCCTCCTAGGCTTTGTCCTAGGCCCTCTTTTCTTTTCCTCTCTAGTATTTCACTTGGAGATATCCTCAGCTTCCATGGTTTCAATTCTTCTCTCTATGCTGATGATTCTCAAATCCACTTATCTAGCCTTAACCTCTCTCCTGACCTCCAGATTTGCAATTCCAGTTGTCCACTGGACATCTCAGATTGGATGCCTATAGACATCTTAAACTCAGCTTGTTCAAAATTGAACTCATTCTCATTCCTCTCCAAACTCTCCCCTCTTCCTGATTTCCCTATTACTGTTGAGGGTACTGCCATTTTCCTAGTACCTCAGCTTGACACCTAGGCTTTATTCTCTGTAACTCACTTTCTTACCCTCCCTGTCCTGTCCTGTCCTAAAACCTTAAACCTACTGCACTCTGAAACTGGGACTCCAATGGGCCCCTGCCCAAGGGCTCCTCTGGACCCTCCTACCTTTAGAGTGATTATCAATAGCAACTGTTACTGGTTTCCCCCAGCCTGATGTCTTCCTTTTTCTTGACCTCATTAAAGGGGCCATGCCTGGCTACTTCTTAAACAGGCCTATTCAAATGGACATTGCCTCACCCTAAGTGAGTACCCACAAAGACTTTGGCCTGAAGGGCCCAAGACCTCCCACTGCATCCTGGGTCATCTCCAGTCATCCTGAGGAATATCAGGTCACTGGATTCAGATGTCTCTGGAGGAGAAGTGAGGCTGGTGACCTGCACAGCCCTCCCTCATTAAAAGCAAAGTCAAGTGCAAGTCATGTCATTATTTCTCTGATGGCATGGTCTTCTTTGGCAATGAAGGAAGAACACAATCCTGTGAGTAGATGCAGCTGCCTGAATGGGGACACAACTAGCTGAGTAACTGAACTTCTCCTCTCCTGTCTGCCTCCTCCTTCCCTTCCTTCTCCTCTCCAAAGGAAGGTAAATTTGGATGGCCAAAAGAGATACCCAGTTGACTTGGGTTTTACTAGCTCTGTTCCTTTCCTCTCCTCTCCTCTCCTCTCCTCTCCTCTCCTCTCTTCTCCTCTCCTCTCCTCTCTTCTCCTCTCCTCAAACCTTAAACCTACTGCACTCCAACCCCATATAATTACTAGCTGCATGACCCTGGTCAAATCACTTAACCCTTATTGCCACAGTTTCCTCAAATGTAAAATAAACTGGCAAATCACTCTAGTAACTTTACCAAGAAAACCCAAGTGGGGTCACAAAGAGTTGGATACTATTGAAAAATGACTGAGCAAAACCAAGAATTGAGTGAGAGGAGTGAAATTGGAGGTAGCAATTGTAGACAACTTTTTCCAAGTTTTTAAAAGATATAGGATGATAGTTATCAGGTATGGCAGGATCAAGTGAAATTTTTTTTTTTTTGAGGCTCGATGATGCATGTATATTTTTAGGCATCAGGGAAAGCATCAGGAGGTAGGGAAGGATAATCATAATGATGATAGCTAGCGTTTATGTGGTGCTTTAAGGTTTGTAAATAGCTTTACAAATATCTCATTTTATCCTTGCAACAACTCTGGGAGGCAGGTGCTATTGTAATCTCCATTTTACATATGAGGAAACTGAAGCAGGCAGAGGTTAATTGACTTGCTCAGGGTCTCTCAGCTTCTAAGTATCTAAGGCTGAATTTGAACTCATATCTTCCTGACTCTAGGTACAGTGCTTTTACCCTGCTTGGAGTGAGAGTGGAGATAATAGAAAGGGCAGTCAGTGTTCTGGACAAGATATGGGGTGGGTGGAATGTATGTGCCTTGCTAATGAGAAGGGCCACTTCATGAGAGAAGGGGGTGATAAAGAGAGGGTGGAGAGGACTTCTGAGCTCTGTGAGATGGAGAGGAAAGGGACTTGTTAGCAAATGACCTTAATTTTTCAAAATATGAACCAAGTTCTTCAACGAAGGGTGGGGAATCAGGGTTGCTCCAAGAGATCTGATGAAAGATAAAAATATTTGGATCATCCATAGTAGTGAGGGGGAGAGTATTCAATAATGCATGGAAGGGACTGTTGTGGCCAGAATTCATCACATGGTAGCTCACCTTGCTGTGCCAAGCCTCTCCAGTGCCAATGGTCTTTGGATTCAGACCAATCAGGCACTGGTCCTGTATGTGACTGAAACCTTTCCAGCTAGGTGGGAGTGCCAGAACTTTGGCTTATTAGGAATAGTAACAAGATCTCAGTGTCACTACCATATCATCATAAGGCCTAGAAGCACCGCCATCGTAGAGATCCTGGCAAAGGAAAACTGCACAGCGGTGACCTTGTCTTTCAGGTGAAGCTTATCCGACTGGTTGGGATCATGTTGCTTCTTTACGTCAAGCAAGAGCATGCGGTACACATCTCAGAAGTCGAAACTGAGACAGTGGGGACAGGAATCATGGGCAGGATGGTGAGTGAGTCCATGGTACAGATGGGCATGGGTCTGACCCTTTCCCTGGACAGTGATTCACAGAGGTCTTACCCCAAGCCAAAGTGTTTTCCTGCATTGTTTTAATTCATCTCAGACTCTGTGTGCCCCTCAGCTCCCCAGACCTCCCAAATATTCAATCCCTTTTGTAATAAGCCTCGACCTACCTTTTATCCTTTTCCCCAATGTTAGCTGATTGTTGCCTTTTAGCCCCATCAGTGTGTTGTGAACATTGCATTGAGAAAGCTAGAACAAAAAATGAGGAAAGGAGATTTGTTTACTGAAGGGGTCAGACTTCCACTGACTTTTAAGGAGAATTTTTTTTCCATGTTTCGAGCTGGACCTGTGATCTTAGTGTTTGAAGCTTTCTTCCCAGATGTAAATCAGCAGCTGTCTTATATAGTGTAGGAGGATTGTCTGAAGCACTATGAGGGTGAAACCTGTTGTGTCAGGCAGTCAGTGTATACTAGAGGCCAAACCAGAACCCAAATTTTCTTAACTCCAAGGCTGGCCCTTCATCCATTATTCCAGATTGCCTTGAATAGGGATCATGTGGTTTAGAAATGTAGAGTTGCAGAATTAGAAGGGACCTTAGAGTTCAATCTAAATTAAAATATAAATCACGTCTAAGATGTGCCTGATAATTGGTCATTAAGCCTCTGCCTAAACAGTGACAGGGAACTCTCATTCCCACCTGAGACAGTCGATTCCATTTTTGAACAGCCCAAATTGTTGGAAATTTTTTTCCTTTTCTGTGAGTTGAAATCTGCCTTCCTGTAATTTATCCTTATTTTTCTTTCTTCTGCCATGTGGGGCCAAGCAGAACAAGTTTGACGAGACTGGTCATTTCGTTTCTTCTTCATACTTCTTGGTCAGTTATGTCTGACTCTTTGTGACCCCATTTGGGGTTTTCTTGGCAAAGGTACTGGAGTGGTTTGCCATTTCCTTCTCCAATTCATTTTACAGATGAGGAAACTGAGGCAAACAGGGTGAAGTGACTTGCCCAAAGTCACACAGCTAGTAAGTATCTGAGGTTGGATTTGAACTCAGGTCTTCCTAACTCCAGGTCTTGCACTCTATCTATTCACTGCACCACCTAGCAGCTGTCCTTCAGACTAAACCTCCTTTGGTTTTTCCACCAATTGAAGCACAGTTCTGAATTTGCTCATCACTCTTTTCTGGACCTACTTATCAACATTATTTTTGCTCCTAAATATTCATTCTACAGAGTTGTGTCCAGAATCCTCCTGATGTGGTCTAGCCATATGCCACAACCTTACACCCTATATTTCCATTTGTGTAGCCTAGGATAGCATTACTTTCTTGTCTGGCACATCATTCTGCTCATTCATGTTGTTTGCAGACCACTTAGAGCCCCCAGGTTTTTTGAATTAAAAAATAGGGCTTTTTATTTATCCCCAGTGGGACTTATCAATCAATCTGCAAGCATTTATGAAGCACTTTATATTTCCAGGTGCTATGCTATGTGCTAGGGATACAGAGCCAAAAGCAAAACACCTCTTGCCCTCAAGGAGCTTCTGTTCTCACAGGGGAGACAATGTGTACTTGTTATCTATATACAAAACAGAAACAAATTAACTTTGTTGGCAAGGCATTAGAGGCTTAGGGGACTAGGAAAGGTCTTCTTCAAGATAGCCCTTGAACTGAGACTTAAGGGAAATCAGGAATTCCAAAACCCAGAGATTAGGAGGGAGAGCATTCCTTGTCAGCATTCTGGGATACAGGGGTTTTTAAACTTTTTTTGTGTCGTGGACACCTTGGCTGTCTGGCAAAGACTTAGAGTTCTTTCTTAGAATCATGTTTTTAAATACACAAAATTGTTGTTGTTGTTGTGTTTGTTCTTCATTCTCGAAGAGGACCATGACATCAAGATGATGACATGACTTGTAGTTGACTTTGATTTGAGTGAGGGAGGATTATGCAAGGTCACCACCCTCACTTACTTCTCCTGAGCCATCTGGGTCCTGTGGCCTGATATTCATCAGGATGACTGGAGATAGCCCAGGATGTAATGGGAGGCTCTGGCCCTTTCAGGCTAAGGTCTTATCACAGTATCGCTTTGAGTGAGATACATCCATTTAATGAATAGGCTTCTTTAAGTAGTTGCTCAAGGGATGGCCCCTTTAATAAAAAAAAAAAAATCAAACTGGGAGGGAAAGACCCTCAGCATTCCTGGGTAAAAGAGAAACAATTACGTTTTAGTAATTACATTCTTAGTGTTTGTAAGTGTTCTGACCCAGATGAGCAAATGCAGTGCTGTACACCAAATCCCTGAAAGCTGCCTACTCCTTTTTTGCTCCACTGTTGCCGGCTGTGCATTGGCTCAACTTTCCCTCCAAGTCAGCAACAAACTGTTCACACTCAGAGAAGAGCTCTAATTTGTTGACATTGATTCTTTTGGTAGTCATTTTTGCCTTGGGGGTGGCACTTTTGATGAATGTGAATATTTAGCTTGGAAAGGATGAGTCTATGATCAGTCCAGCATTGCGCACTACACATTGCCTTTGTCACTCTCACATCTTGTCTGTCTCTTCTCCTTACAGTCATATAGTCTATTAGATGCCAATGTTTGCTGCGAGGGTGCATCCATGAAGTTTTATTGCATTTAGGTAAACGAAAAACAGTGTTGGTAGTGAGAAGGTCATGTGATGCACAAGTCTTCAGTAGTAAATGACCATTGCTGTTGCTGTTTCCAATTCCATTCCTCCCTAGGACTCCCTGCCAAGTCTGGTAGTCTGAGCCTACTCTATCATTAAAGTCACCCAGAATGATAAGCTTGTCCTCTTTTGGCGCATTGACGATAAGGGTCTCCAGGTCTTCGCAAAATTTTTCTTTGATCTCATCAGGGTTCATCATGGTGGGAGCATAGACACTGATGATGGTGGCATGGCGTTTTCCTGCAAGTGGCAATTGCATTGTCCTGAGCTTGTCGTTCAGTCCTTTTGGCAGGCATGCCAGTTTTCTGACTAGATTAGTTTTGATTGCAAAACCTATGCCAGTTTTATGGCGCTTCCCTTCACTGAGGCCACTCCAGAAAAATGTGTATCCAGCTCCAACTTCAGTAAGCTGGTTTTCATTTGCCAACCTTGTTTCACTCAGGGCTGGTATTTGGATGTGATACCTGTTGAGTTGTCTTGTGAGAAGAGCAGTTTGTTTTTCAGGTCTACTGAATTTTGTGTTGTCTATAAGTATGCGCACATTCCATGTACTGATGGTGAATGGAATCATCTTTGCAGATGTTTTTGTACATTTTGTAAATTTTTCTTGCATGTTTCGACCACAGAGTGGAATTCCTTGCCTGGTGTGGTAATCAGGCCAGGGTTGGATAAGCAGATAATTTTTAGGGCGCTTTTTCTAGCCCGCTTTGTCACACACCAGGAGGTGAGCAGTGCAATCCTTAAAAGGCTATTCAGACACCCACAGGGCTGCTGAGTCCCACTGCTGTTTCCGGCTGCCGCGTCCCACTGCTGTTTCCAGTGAGAAATGACCCTATGGCCTAGCCCCCTTTGTGCAGGGTTGTGACTACAGCTCCCAGTGTATCCGCACCTGCTGCTTCATCACTTGCCTGTTGCCACAGGACTTTGAGACCAGTGGCAGGACAAAGTAAAGATGGCTGGTGATGGCTCAGGATTCAGTGGATGACTTTGGCATCTTCGGTGTCTAACCAAGGTCTGAGCGCTCCACATCACCTGCTTCAGCTGCCTTCATGGTTATTGGAACAAATTGTTCTCATCCACCCATTCCACCAGGGGAAGTCTTCACATGCTTAAGGTAGACACCCCCCTAACTCACCAAGGGGTTTGAGACTCCTTGGTTACCCTCAACCTGGTTTGACCCATCTGCTGAAATGGTTTACCGGGGTTTGGCCGCTGCGTATGCTGTAGCTTCTTAGAGCCACAGGTGAGAGTTGGGTGGAATAGGCAGACACCAAAGGTGGAAGGAGCCCCGAAGAGGGCTTGGCAGCCATCACACCAAAGGTACTGGTCCTCTCTGAACACACCCTACACCCCAAGACTGGTTTGATGAAAATGATGGGGAAATCCAGAAGCTGCTAAATGAAAAACGAAAACTCCACAGAGTTTACCAGCAGGATAGTTCATCTATCTCTAAGAAGGCAGCATTTAATTCCATCAGAAGTAAAGTACAAGCAAAGCTTAGAGAGATGCAGGATTCCTGGCTCAGTAAGAAGGCAGATGAAGTTCAATTTTATGCTGATGGTAACAATCCAAAGCGCTTTTATGATTCCCTGAAAGCTATTTATGGACCAAAACCTATGTTGCATCACAACTACTCAGTGCTGATGGAGCCACATTAATCAGTGATAAGGACATGATCCTAGAGAGATGAGCTGAACCCTTCCATAGTGTTCTCAACAGACCATCATCAATCAATGCTGAGGTGATTGATCATTTACCTCAGGTTGAGGTCAATCCCTCCTTAGCTAAACTTCCAACTGAAGAAGAGGTTTTGAGGACCATTAGACTCCTTTCATGTGGCAAAGCACCTGGTGCTGATTCTATTCGAGCTGAGATTTACAAGGTAGGGGGACCATTGCTCATACAAAAGCTGACTGAAATACTTCAGGTTATATGATAAGAGGAGGTTGTCCCCCAGGAGTTCAGAGTTCAGGATGTCTTCATTGTCCATCTCTATAAAGGTAAAGGGAATAGATTGTCCTGCAACTATCACAGGGGGGTATCTTTCTCAGTCATTGCTGGCAAGATTCTTGGTTGAGTCCTCCTTAATAGGCTTATCCTTCACTTGGGAGATGGTCATATACCTGAGAGTCAATGTGGCTTCAAAAAGGATCGAGGAAGAGTTGATATGATGTTTGCTGTCCAACAACTCCAGGAGAAATGCGAGGAGCAGAACAGAGGTCTATACACAACATTAATAGAGCTTTGACACTGTTAGTCATGAGGACTTATGGAAAATTATGCCAAAATTTGGTTGCCCAGAGAAGTTCATCAGCATTGTATGTCAATTTCATGATGGCATGTTTGCCTGAGTTCTGGATAGTGGACAATGATCTCATGCCTTCCCAGTGACCAATAGAGTGAAACAGGGATGTGTGCTTGCTCCTATCCTTTTTATCATGTTTTCAGCCATGTTGTCAAATGCTTTCAACGAGGATGAACATGGCATCAAAGTCAACTACCAAACTAATGTTAAGTTCTTCAACTTGAAAAGGCTACAAGCCAAGACCAAAGTGGAGAGAGTATTGGTGCATGATTTTCTGTTTGCAGATGATTGTGTACTCAGTGCAGCCTCTGTAGCTGAGATGCAACAAAGTATCGATCAATTCTCTGCTGCCTGTGGTAATTTTGGCCTAATAATCAACACCAAGAAAACACAAGTGCTCTATCAGCCACCACCACACCATCCATATGTGGAACCATTAGTTACACCAAATGGAGAAGTTTTGAATGCTGTGGATAAGTTCACTTACCTTGGTAGTGTACTTTCCAGGGATGTAGACATTGACAATGAGGTTAACACATGTATTGCCAGAGCTAGCTCAGTGTTTGAGAGCCTCCAAAGAAAAGTTTGAGAGAGAAGAGGTATTAGACTGACTACCAAACTGAAGGTCTACAGAGCCATCATTCTGACTTCATTGTTGTATGCCTGGAAAACATGGACAGTCTACCAGCACCATGCCAGGAAACTGAATTGCTTCCATTTGAACTGTCTTAGGAAGATTCTGAAGATCACCTGGCAGGATAAGGTACCAGATACTGAGGTCCTTGCTCTAACTAAACTGTCAAGCATTCAAACTATGCTTCAGATAGCCCAGCTCTGATGGGCTGGCCATGTTGTTTGAATGCAAAATGTACACTTGCCAAAAAGACTATTTTATGGCGAACTTGCATGGGGCAGGCAATCACATGGTGGTCAGAAGAAGCAATACAAGGACACTCTCAAGGGCTCTCTCAAGAACTTTGGAGTTGATTGTGGGATATGGGAGACATTGGCACAGGACCACTCAGCATGGTGTGCCCACATCAGAAAAGGTGCTCTATGAGCAAAGCAGAATTGAAACAGCACAAAAGAAACATAGGATGCACAATTCTGGAGTAATCACCCCAGATGTTCAAAAGGACTATCTGAGCTCATATTGGTCTGATCAGCCACAGTTATACACATTGAAACTTCACTTTATCATGGTAATGTCATTTTGGTCCTCTTCGAGAATGAAGGACAACAACTGGTAACTATATTCACTGTGTTCTAGGTGGGTGGGGACATGTTGTTCAGTCTATGAGCTCCAGAGTGAATTGGTTTAAGGCTTGATCTTTGATCAAGAAATGTAGCCAGTAAACCCAAAGGAAAAAAGTCAACTTTTGGCTGTGGAGAGTACCTTCCCCTTGATAGGAGAGGAGAAGAGAGGAACTGCTACTCACTCACAGGTTGTGTTTGTCCTTCGTTCTCAAAGAGGACCATGACATCAAGATGATGATGTGACTTGCAGTTGACTTTGATTTGAGTGAGGGAGGGCTGTGCAAGGTCACCAACCTCACTTTCTTCTCTTGAGCCATCTGGGTCCAGTGGCTTGATATTCATCAGGATGACTGGAGATGGCCCAGGATGCAATTGAGACCCTGACCCTTTCAGGCTAAGGTGTTATCACAGTCTCACTTCACGGGATGGCCCCTTTCATAAAAAAACTCAAACTGGGAGGGAGAGACCATGGGATTACAAAGGAAACCAAATGTATCAAAATATAGTTATCAAATGTTAATTTCACAGTCCCCAAGTTAAGAATGCCCGGTATAGTAGAAAGGCAGTGTTAGAGACTGGAGTTTCAGTCCTGGTTCTCTTGCTGCATGAACTTGATCAAGTCAACCTCCCTCAAGGTATCTAAATATCCTCCTCTGTAAAATATGGATAATAATACCTGTTCTCCCTGTATTGGGAGTGGCTAGGTTACACAGTGGATAGAAAACTAAGTCTGGAGTCAGGAAGATTTATCATCCTGAGTTCAAATCTCATCTCAGACACTTACTAGCTTAACCCCATTTGCCTAAGTTTTCCCCTCTGTAAAAGGAGCTGGAGAAGCAAAAGGCAAACCACTCCAGTATCTTTGCCAAGAAAACCCCAAATAGTGTCACAAAGAGTCAGATACAATTTAAACAACTGAACAACAACTTGAAATGGAATTATTTTGATGATTAAATCAGATAACATATATAAAAACTTTTTGAGAAGCATAAAACACAGTTCAGAAGTGTAATATTTCAAGTACTGATACAATCAGTTGTGATTTCGATAATATTTTTTGGTTTCTTTTATAGGGTAATAAAGGAGGAGTGGCAATCCGATTCCGATTTCATAATACAAGCATCTGCATTGTGAATTCTCATCTGGCAGCCCACACTGAGGAGTATGAGAGGAGGAACCAGGACTACAAAGACATTTGTTCCCGAATGCAGTTCTGTCAGGTTGATCCAAATCTTCCACCTCTCACCATCGGCAAGCATGAGTGAGTGGCTAATTTTGCCCCGTCTGCTGAACCACTGATGTCCATAACAGTTCTGGGCTTCTGAAATCAGGGTGAGGGGCAGGGTGTGTGTGTGTGAAGGTGGACAGAATGCTCACACCTACAGGGGCATAGTCAGCTTTCACGTGTTCACGTGTGAAACATCTTTTGCAAATCATCATAAATCCTGAACTTATTGCCCCTCACTTTCTAGCCAGCTTTGGTCATCTCTAACTCTTCATTATTTGGTGTGTCCTTGGGAAATACAGACTTATATCGATATCGACCCTTCTCAGTAAAATGTTCCCTGAGAGAGTTTATCAACTACCCCAAAGCAAATCGTACAGTTGATCCCAAACCCAGTTTTAAAAGCATTTGTTGTTTTGAATTATCTGTGTCACTCTTCCCCTCCCCCTGCCCCATTAGTACTGATCATTGAGAGCATTTGCTTTGGTTCTATTTATCTTGGTCTCAGCTTCAGCTGCTTAGATCATTCTGTGTTAAGAACATCCCTATGATTCTTATCCTTTCCCTCCAGTTCACCTTCTGTTTTTTTAGTCTATTTTCTTTTTCAAACACTTTTTATGAAATGACAAAATCCCATCAGCAGATGTGTGAAGCTCCATGCAACTTGTTCTTGAAGAGGCAGGCTGGTGCGACCATGGTGGCGTCCACCAGGGGGGTGCACAGAGTCCCAAAGCATTCCTGCCGGGTGTGTGTGTGTGTGTGTGTGTGTGTGTGTGTGTGTGTGTGTGTGTGTGTGTGTGTGTGTGTGTGTGTGTGTGTGTGTGTGTGTGTGTGTGTGTGTGTGTGTGTGTGTTGCTGTGCTAAACTGACTGTCGAGGAGGTAGTTGATTTCTCACGCAGCAGTCATCGTTTTTACAGACTGTGTGGCATCATCTGGGGTTTTCCCGTCTCCTTCGTACCCAAATGATATTTGTTATTAAACACTAACACTCTCCACAAAAGAGTGTCAAAAGTGTCAAATGAACAATGGTTGTGTTTTCTGAAAGCTGAGCCCTGGAAACCACCAAGTCTTTCCATGCCTTTGGTGAATCAGAATTTGTTGGGGTAAAGGGGTACTGCTGTTTGGTGTGCCCTGGAGACCTGCACAAGTCCCTATTTAAAGAATCTTTTTAGTCTCCCTGGAATGAGGAGCATGATCTTATTCCTCGGATTTGTCATGCTGGCTCCCAGGATGGCAAGACTTGGGTAAATAACTTCCCCTGTGGGAGCAGGGGAGGAGGAGGAGGAGACTCATTCTGAACTCAGAACCAGAATGACTAAGCAAGAGGTGTAGACACGCAGCCAAGACATTTTATGGCTAACTGAATTGCTTTCCCAACCTACTTCCCTGAGTCTCAGTCATCTAGGGCCTTCTGAGGAGAGCCCCAGTTGGGACAGGTTACAGTCCTACCTAAAAACCCTGTTGCCCTTGTCCTCTGTCCTCACAGTGTGATCCTGTGGCTGGGGGACCTCAACTACAGGATAGAAGAGCTGGATGTGGAGACAGTGAAAAAACTCATCGAGGAGAAGGCATTTCAAACCCTGTACACATATGATCAGGTACAGAGAGCCACTGGTAGGCTGGGCAGGTGGCCCACTTACCTCTGGCCATAATGCAAGCAGCAATGTCCTTGGACTCTCAGGACCTCTGAGGAGAAGCAATGAGTCCCCTGTTGGGACTCACCAATTTGGCACATGGGGAAACTTTTCCCCATCTAATTGATCTCTTTCTTGTCAAGCAATTTCTTAATATTCAGCCAGCATTTCTCATCTCAGTTCTTATCTATATTATTGAGATTTTCTCTGCCTCTTCTCTCGTTGCTTCATTGGGATCTGAGACTTTGTTAGGAGGGAAGGTGCTCAATCAATATATTCACTTTGATTTCCTGAGCAAGCTGCTTCCTCACTTCCTCTTCATACTATGTAGTGTCATTCTTTTCTAAGAACTGTCATTGCTGAGAAAGCTTTCTTTACTTCCTCCATGATCCTCTCATGTCATTTGTCACTTTACATCCCCTTTTAACTTAAAAATCCTTTGCTGGATCATCAGTCCTTTGTGCATTTTTCTGCCTTTCTGAGGTTCATATACATTTAGATGTTTTTATGAATTGGTTTGGTCACCAAATTCTGCTTTGAAAAAAAAGATCCTTTTTTCCCCTATTAGTCTCAGAACTTTTAATGTCCCCTTTTATTTCCAGAACATTATTATAGTAATAACTGATCCATTCAAATCTTTCTATTCTCATTTTGGAACATGAAGAAATCTACTTAGAACAAAACAACCAACTCTGGTGTTTTAATCATTAGTCACTTTCGATAGGTCCACTCTGCTTCTAACTTTCTTCACTGGTAAATTCTTTTGTTTTTCTCGAATCCTCATTTCTAACATGAAGTCATTCTTTTCACTTGCTGCCCATCTCCTAGTTTCTTAACAGCTTAGGTCAAGGCATCAAAGTCTCAGTGTCATATGTTGTCTCATCTTTATTCTTTGGACTATTTTAGTGGTCTTTCCAGAAGCCATAGCATACATCTTGTGCCTTGTGCTACTCTTTTTAGATGGATTGTAAGATCTTGGTTACTGTGATTCAAGAAGCATCCTGAACTGTTGTTATCTCTTTGTTTTGTTCCCTTCTCGATCCATTTTGGGAAGTGAAAATTCCCAGTCCCAGCTGCAAGAATTAAGGCTTTTCGGTAACCTTCCCAATAGTGTCAAGGACTAATCCAAAAGTGCCTCCGGTTTTCATCTTTTGCTAGGAATGGGATCTGAAAGAAGTTGGCAAAGACCTGGCACTTATGGCTGCTGATGGTCGAACTGTGCTGAATAGATGCCACGAGGAGAGGAGTGAACAGTTTCGTTGTTTGTGAGCTGTTCACTCAGTCTCCCTTGGACCTAGCTAGTCACTTCTTTTGTGGAAGACTCTTAAAAAGATGGAAAGGAAAATAAACTTAGTAGTGGTTCCATACTCTGTAAGTGTTAGGGTTGGGAATCTGTTTGGTTTTAACTATATTGATAAAATAATAGCCAACAAGCTCCTGTTCTCAAGGGTTGGAATTGACCACAAATTATACAATGGTCTGGTTCCCACCATTGACTATCCACTCTCCTTTAATAGGAAATTTAATACTAGGGTTTGTTTTCCTCCCTTCCAACAGCTGAAAATTCAAGTGGCTGCAAACGCTGTCTTCCAAGGCTTCACAGAGGGGGAGCTAGCTTTCCAGCCTACCTACAAGTATGACACTGGCTCTGATGAGTGGGACACCAGGTAGGTTGCAGGGGATTGACCAAGTGGGAGGCATATGGATCCTAGTCTTCTTTATCCTCTCACTGAGCTCCAGTCATGTTACTGGTTTTGGGACTGGTTTTCTTTTCCTTGGTTCTCTGTCTCATGGAAGTATACTGAGACTCCTGTTAGGCTACATACATAAATGCTACAGATTACAAAATAATATTAGGATAATATTTCAAAGTCCTTGGTTTCACCTGGATAAGAAATTCTTATTTGTCTTAATCAATTCTGAAGCAATACTTTGCACTGAGTCCTTTCCCCTTCTTACCAATGACTTAACCACTTTCTTTGAGGAAATTGGGTAAACAGTTCAGAGAGAAACTCTTTTTTCCCTTTTGACAGATTTAGCGCTGTGACCAGACAAGGTCTAGGGGTCCTTGATTGTTCCAGTTAGGAGTTAGACTCTCTTTCCCCATGCCTTGAGCAGATGAGTGTAGTGGTCAGTCTAACAAAAGGAAGTCTTTGAATATTTCAGTTAATGGGAATATTTCTTAAGTTGACCTTTGACCACCTGGAAAGGGGAATCCTTAAAAGGAATGGTGAAAGGATTGGATGGCTTTAGAAAAATGATTCTTTAATGATTCTCCAGTGCAGAAAGTTAAGTGATTATTGTTCTGTTTGATGAAACAAAATGTTAACTGAACTTTCACCTGAGCTCTTTAAACACCTGTCTTATTGTGGAATTTTGCCCATTGTATAGGAATGCTATAAATAGTAACTCCAAAATGGCTTGAGAGAAAGATTTTCAAATCCAGAGGGAAGCTCAGCCCACCTTTGGTTCTCTCTCTGAGCAGAAATATTTAGAATTAGTTTAACCTAATAAAATTTATTTCCAGTAGGCTTGTGCCTAAATTGTAGAGTACAGAATTTTCTTCCACAGTTCTTAGCTTGATTTCGGTACTTTGATTTCAGTACTTTTGATCTCCAGTAGCTCCCAATAGTGAATTTGTTGTCCATTTGTTTTGGCATTTCTGTAGGGCAATGGTTCTCAAGTAGTGGTGTGAGGACTCTCGGGGGACTGTTGAGACCCTTTTAAGAAGTCCATAAAGTCAAAACTATTTTCATAATACAAAGATGTTTTCTCAGTTAATATTACCCACACAGGCAAAAAACTCTTGATCAGGAAAGGTCCTCAATAATTTTTAAGAGTGGAAAGGCATCTTGAAACCAAAAAAACCCAAAAACTGAGAATTACTGCACCAGGATGATTAGGATCCTGACCATCCACTGGGACTTGGATACTCCCCATAAGAATCATGGGAACTATCTTTTATTCCCTCAGAAACAGCTGTTTAATTTAGACTTTTTCTAATAACCCATGAACCATGAAGGGAGAGAATTAGGAAGAAATTTATACTGGACTGAAAGGTGTTTCATGATTTGGGAGTTTTGCAGGCTATGTGGTTAAACCAAGAACATAAACTATTCTTTCTCCTCCCTGGGCAAATCCCTGCAGTTAAAACCAATGTAAACTGCATCTCTGTCAGGAGACGTGATCTGTATAATTACTACTGAATTGTTATTAAGGCATGACTGTAGAGATGATCTACATAACCATATCACTAAGCTGGGCTCTGCTCTGGTCAGGCAGGAGACTGGACCAGGGGTAAGCATTCAGGGCTCTGTCTCTGAAACAGACCTCTCCATGCATTTCTTTTCATTTCAGTGAAAAGTGTCGAGCCCCTGCTTGGTGTGACCGGGTCCTGTGGAAGGGGAAGAACATTACTCAGCTGAGTTACCAAAACCACATGGCACTAAAGACAAGTGACCACAAGCCAGTTAGTGCAGTGTTTGACATTGGGGTAAGTGACAAATCATTTTTAGCCGAGGCATCTTCTGTCTTTCAGGTTTAATTCATTTCTAGTCATGTTGCTTCTCTCTTTTTCAATGAAAGGCTCCAGGAAGTATCTGCTCAAAGCCTGTCAGGAGCAGAAGCCCTATGGTGCCAGACACCAATCATCCCTTTATGCTGGACCTGCATCTTGGCAGAGCTGCCAGCCAAGTCTTTGCTATTTTCTCTACTGTTGCCAAGAGGGGAATGACTGACAATCACAAGCATTGCCTCTAGGGGAACCTATTAATTATACTTTTCCTTGGAATCTTTGCTGATGAATTGACAATGCCTAGGTCTTTATTTTTTAGAGAAAATCCCTGTTCTCATCCTCTGATGTATGTAAATTTGCCTGATTCCCATGTTGTGAGCCCCTCTGTACTGAAATCCCAGTAGAGTACTGAACCTCTGGCATTTTTCTTCCAGGTAAGAGTAGTAAATGAAGAGCTATATCGGAAGACCCTGGAAGAGATTGTCCGATCACTGGATAAAATGGAGAATGCTAACATCCCCTCAGTGACTCTGTCCAAAAGAGAGGTAGGAGGGATGTCATCATAATTCTGGCAGCCACCTCTTCCAACAATGCAACTTTGACTCTCTTAGCTTGTTAGGGCAGAGAATTCTAGGACAGCTCAGAGCTATGGCCTCAGTCCACTAAGCTCTGGCATAGCCTTGAGAAGCAGTTGGCACTATTACTTGCTTTGTGAAGTGGGGCTTTTGCTGATGGCTTGGCAGAGCTAAGTACAAGTTCACAGATTTTAGTCTCTGGTCAGCATTTCATCTTCCATAGGCACTGGCCTGCATAATTCCAATTTATTCTCTGTTGCCAGGAATCCAGTATGTGATAGCTCATTTTGTAGCAGATTTGTATAACTAATAATGCTTGACTTTGGCTAATAGGAAAATGCATTCACTTTTTTTTAAATCATGAAACTGATGGTACTGAGAAGGGAAGCAAAAAAAGATAGTGTGACAGTGTGGGAGCAGGTGGGGGAAAGCCTTGTTGAGATAAACGATTGGCTATGCATCATTCACAAAAATAATCTTCTAAGTTAATAAAAAAGCAGCAAAAGAAATTCATGTGATACTCTGGCTTTCCCCATCAGAATTCAGAACAGCTTGTTTTTAGCTTGATGTAGAGGACATATGTTGGGTAAGCTGGGCTGACTCTCCCTCCACCAGCTTGTCTCCCTCCCCTGCAGGTACTTTATATGGTAAAAGCCAGTTTAACATGAGGTCTTTGCTTCTTTTCTCACCTGAGTTAAACTCAGAAATCCAGGGGCTGTTGCTACTAGTAAATGATTAATAGAGCCAGAATATTGGTCCACAGAAGATGGTCCCTTGATTTTTTCCAAAAACATGAGAATTATGGCTTCGGGAGGACCTTGGCAGGGTAGGCGAGGAGAAGGTGCTGGTACCCACTGACCCCTGGTCTTTTCTTAGTTCTTCTTCCAGGATGTGAAGTACATGCAGTTGCAGGTAGAGTCTTTCATGATTTATAACAGCCAGGTGCCCTGCCAGTTTGAATTTATCAACAAACCTGACGAAAATTCCTACTGCAAGCACTGGCTGAATGCCAATCCCAGCAAGGGATTCCTTCTGCCTGGTAAGTCTTCTTCCTTACCTGGCTGTGCAAATGAAGAAAAACAGTTCTGTTTCCAAGGACAATAGAGGGAGGAAGGCACTTTTAAAGACAGGTCATCATAGTCCTGTAGAAGCTCACATTTAGATAGTGCTTGGGTTTAGGAAGCTCTTCCTGGGAATTACCTGATTTGATCCTTAGCACAGCCTCTTAAATCAGGCAGGCCAAGTATCTCCATTTGACAGATGAGGAAACTTCTTGAGAGAGGTCAATGCCAGGTCCAAGGTCACACAGCTGGTAAGTGACAAAGCTGGCTCCCTCCTAGCCTTCTGCCCCCCAGATGTGGTAGCTTACCCTTGTGGCTGCTGTGTACTCTGCTTTGTGAATTCCATGGGAGTGCCACATACATGTGATACCAGCCACAGGAGGGAGATAAGCAGAGGACAGCTGAGAAGTACTATTTACATATGACACAACAACCACAGGAGGGAGGCAGGCAGAGGACAATAAGGTGAGACTTGGTTTGGTGAAATTGCCACTGCTGGGAAATGTCTTCAGGGATTTGCTATAGTCAGATCTTAATTATCTACAGTATATAGAGCTGTCAAATATGGTGAATCATCTATAAATCTTTATATCTCTCTGTAGGATACACAATACTATTTTTCTTCCCTAGATGTTATTTTTATACCATATTTATACTGCTTTGTGGCAGAGACATGCAGCCCAGGGACTGAACATTTTCCATAAGTAATTCACACACTGATTATTGAGATGTGACTATATTCACTGCTGACTTGATAGCGACTCCATCTTACTCTGAGAAGAGTCTGCTCTACACATTTACATTGTATTTGTAATCTATACCATATCAGTTAATACTTGTTACCTAAAGTGTTGGATTATACGATGTATCACAATATAGCTGTCTTCTCAACTAGATTGTAAGAACTTCCTGAGCAAAAATCATCCTCCCTAGTGCCTAGCAGTGTGTTGTGGACATGACGTAGCTCGGTAACTACTTTGTGCTAGGTTGATTTCTTTCACATGCTGTCTTCTGATCCCCCATTGCCTTAGATCACCTTCTCTTTGTAGATTCTTCCATTGAGATTGAACTGGAGCTGTTTGTTAATAAAACCACTGCAACAAAGCTCAATTCTGGAGAGGACCAAATTGAAGACATCCTGGTTTTGCACCTGGACAGAGGAAAGGATTACTTTTTATCTGTGTCTGGGAACTACCTGCCCAGCTGTTTTGGTTCTCCCCTCCACACCCTGTGTTACATGCGGGAGCCCATCCAGGACTTGACCCCTGAAACCATTCAAGAACTGGTGAGTTAACCCTTGAGATTGAAGCATCCCTGCTCACAAATGAAATGATCAGAATTGAGGAGTGGCAAAACCACTGGATTTCCAAAGTTGGAAGGGACCTCAGACAGGGCTATTGAGTACATCTTAAAAGTAGGGTCACCCATCACTCCCACGTGTTCACCCAGCTTCTTCCTGAAGACCTCCAGTGATTACTACCATTTCTGCCATGTCGTTCCATTGTTAGCTCCAATCATTAGGTTTCTATTTTGAATCAAAATTTTCCCCTTTGTGACCTAGGAGGCAGATTTTCTGGTCCTCACTGGTGCTTTCTTCTGATGACTCATCATGGCAGGGAGGTGACCCTGGGTTTTTCCAAGGCTGTTCCAGTTGAATGCAAACAGTGGCAGGTCCTTCTGTGTTGGGAAGGCTTTAATGATGTGCCTGATGATAACTGTAAATGTCTTCCCTAGAAACTTGATAACTAAGGTGAGGAGGCTTGTAATGTGCTCTAGTGGAAGAAGTTGGTAAACATGTGTCTTTTGAAAAAATAATGAGGGAGAACTAAGACCTAAAAGGCCAAGGATATTTCTACGAGGATTCAAATAATTTGAACCAAGCTGTAGTGATGGTTTGTTTGTAGATTTTGTCCAAGAATTTTCAGTACAGGATCTTATTCTATGTGTACAGCATTTAAAGGATTTATTTCCCTATTATATAGAGGAAAAAAATGGAGACTAGGAGAGGTTGTGACTTGCAAGTGGTAAAGTTAGAACTAGAACCCAGGTCTCCAGTACTCCAGCTTGGGACTGTTTCATAAAATCATGAAACTGGGAGGAACCTGCAGATCATATGTTGTAACCCCTTCATTTTGTAAATAAAGAACTAGACTACACCATCCCTCTTCTCTGGTTTATCTTGGATGGATTATAATAGAATTTAACCTGTATTTTAGCTAATAGAATCACTCTCTGTACCTCTCAGAATCTGGAATAACTCACCTTACCTAATTTACATTTTCTGCCCTTGGAAAATGGGAAGCTTGGTTGGAAGTGCTCTCTTTCTCTCTCTCTCTCTGTCTCTTTCTGTCTCTCATAGATTTCCTTGTTTAGCGGATATCTTTCTTGGAGTCATTCAGTTAGAAGAGGGAGGTTGTCCTAGTTAGCTGAATCTTTTCATATTATCTTTCCCTTTCAGACCTTAATGCCACTGCAGACAGAAGATGATGGGACCCGGGAAGAGAAGCCTTTAGAAATCCCCAAAGAACTCTGGATGATGGTTGATCACTTGTATCGAAATGCTTCCCAGCAAGTAGGTGATGCCTAAGGAGCTTAGTTCCTTGTGCCCCCAAGTTACCTTTAGAAGGAGTATCACTCAGAGCATACGATTTTCTCTTTTTGGTGTGTTTTTTCTTTCTTGTGGTTTTTCTCTTTCGTTCTGATTCTTCTTTCACAACGTGACTAGTGTAGAAATATATTTGTATAGCCTATATCAGATTGCTTGCTTTCTTGGGGAGGGGAGAGAGAAGGGAGGGAGGGAGAAAAAAATTTGGAACTCAAAATCTTAGCAAAGTGAATGTTGAAAACTATCTTTACATGTAATTGAAAAAAAAATAAAATACTACTAAGTGGGGGGAAGAGTATCAGCAAAAGGTGTTTTGAGTTCTTGCAACCTTGATTTGCAGGTGGCCCTGTGAGAAGAGCCCCCTCCCCCAACAGGAAGGGCTGTGTGGCCCAGGCCCCAAGACCTCATGTTGTTGCCATCAACAGTTACCTTCCCCTTAAGGAGACAGAGTAGACATACTCTACAATCTGCAGACCAGCTCCAAAGTGCTGACTTGTGTTGGATGAATTTTTCGTTGGCTAAGGCAGCAGCTTGCTTATCCTCCTGGTATCAGACCTTTCAGAACAGCTCATTTCTCTAATTTTGGTGCCATCCTTGGAAAGGAATTTAGCCATGGTGTAATAGACTGGTCAATGGGGCACCTGGTTTTAGTTCTGGCTGTGTTATCAGCTTGTTGTATGACCTTGGGCCAGGCACTTCCTCTGTGGCCTTCAGTTTTCCTATCTGTTAAGTGAAGAGCTTGAATTGGAAGTTCTCCAAGGGCCCTTCCTTCCAACTCTAACATTCTAGGACTCCATGTTCTGTGAGCTTATGTTCATACTTTCTAGACATGGAAAAGGCTGATTTAGAAAACTAGGAAGAGATGGTATGAGTCAGATCAATCCAGATTCAAGTGTGGAGCACCAGGTCTGGAGTCAGAAAGACCTGAATTTAGGTCTAGCCTCAGATACTTCCTAGCAGTATGATCCTGGGAAAGTCACTTAGCCTTGGCCTGCCTCAGTTTCTCCATCTGTAAAATGGGGATTATGATAGCACCTAACTCGCATGGTTGTTGTAAGGATCAAATAAGATATTTGTAAAGCACTTTGCAAAACTTTTAAGTCCTATGTACATGCTGGCTATTATTATTTATTACCATCACAAGTGGACTTGTAGAAATAATCCTAAAATTCTCTTACCTGGAAGAGAGCAAGACAAGTTCTTGCTGTACTCTGCTTCCTCTCATTTGTGGAAGGACTCCTTTCAATGACCTCTTTAGGATAGTGCCTACCAGAGTTTATCACTAACAAACTTACATGGAAGTTTTGTAAAATAATTTTATAAAATAATAAAGCATATTAGGTCAGATGGCAATACACTTACCGTTGTTTTAGTTTTGTTGCTTGCATTTGGCTATATTGTTTTTATCTAGATGGTAATAGAATTTATTTTTGATATTAAAAAATTCCTGCTAATGGCAACAGTAGGAAGCTTAGACATTTACAGCTTTCCCTCTGTACTCCGGTCATATCCTCATTCTGTGACAATGGCCAGGACTTCGTAATCTCAAAGGTGCTCTTAGTGAGGAAGGAGCTGGAAAGGCTCATGAGTTACATGGTATGCTTAGGCAAGGCCAGGCCACTCCCCACTCTGACCCAGAGGACTCCCCACAGCTCTCCTTTTTGCCCTGTGCCTACAGTTATTTCTAGTTCCTGAAACATAAACATTAAGAAACACTTTGGAACAGACTGTTTACTGTGATTTCCTTTCCCCTTGAAGGAAGATCTGTTTCAGCAGCCAGGCCTGAGGTCTGAGTTTGAGTTGATTCGTGACTGTTTGGACACTGGAATGCTCGACACCCTCTGTATCCTTCTCACGTTCAGTCCACTATTACTCAGAAGAGATCTTTCTCTAGGGATTGAGAGCCATTGTCAGTGTTCTTCTTGGAGGAGGCTCTTTACTTCTCTTCTCTGGCAGATAATTAAAAACCAGGATCAGTCAGGTCCTGGATCAGGATCTAGGAAGGAGCCCTTCTGACGACCATCCCTTTCCAGGAGGGGAGAAAATCAGTAAACATTTACCAAGTGCTTGCTAGGTGCCAGGCCCTGTGCTAAGTGCTCGGGATGCAAAAAGAGGCAAAAAGTTCCTGTTCTCAAGGAGCTTACAATTTGATGGGGCAGACAACATGCAAACAAATATGTACAGAGCAAGCTGTATTCAGGATAAATAGGAAATCATTGAGAGAAAAGGCACTAAAATAAAGAGGGGTTGGGGAAAGCTTCCTGTAGGAGGTGGGATTTTAGTTGGCACTTGAAGGAAGCTAGGGAGGTCCATAGTGAGAGCGGAGGAGGGAGAGCCCTCCAGGCATGGGGGACAGCGAGAGGAAATGCTCAGAATCGAGAAATGGATTGTCTGGTTTGTGGAAGAGCCAGGAAGCTAGTGTCACTGGATTGAAGGGTACATGTTAGAGAGTAAGGCATAAGAAGACTGGGAAGGTAGGAAGGAGCTGGGTTAAGAAGGGCTTTGAATACTAAACAGAACATTCTGTATTTGATCCTTCAGGCAGTAGGGAGCTGTGCAGTTTATTGAGTAGGGGAGTGACATGATCCGTCCTGAACTTTAGCAAAGTCACTTTATTAGTTGAATGGAGGATGGATTGGAGTGGGGAGAGACTGGAGGCAGGCAGACTGCCCTTATCACCAGCAGCTAGCACATTAGTCCAGGGGTGAGGGGATGAGGCCCTGCACTGCCACAGTGGCAGTGGCAGAGGATAGAAGGGGATGTATTAGAGAGATGTTGCAAAGGTGACATCAACAGGCCTTGGCACCAGCTTGTGCTTTTTCTCACCATGGGCAGTAGGGTTTGCCCATTCCTTAACTATGCCACTAGCTGGGAGCAATCACTCTGTGGCTGAGGCCCTGCTGCTTTTCCTGGAGAGTCTGCCTGAGCCTGTCATCTGTTACAACCTGTATGAGACCTGTCTGGAGTGTTCTAGCAACTACCCACTGAGTAAACAGGTAAGAATCAATCCTGCGTCCATAAGCCTTGTGCCAGTGTACCTGGGAGAGCAAGTACACAAAGTAGGTGCAGGAGAGAAAAAAAATCACGTCATGCTTAACTTAAGGGATAATTGGACTTGGAGGACAGAGTACTTTTAGATCAGGCATCAACAATTTAAAGCAGAAGGAGATAGGCACCGGATGGTAGCTGTAGAGTTGGATCTGCATAGATGCAGAGCTAGATGGGATCTTAGAGTTATCTCTCCTGACCTAACCCCTTCATGTTACAGATACAACTGAAGCCCAGAGTTATTGTCAGGAAAAGTGGCTGGAGCTACCAAGGCTTTGGCAAGCTAAAGTCAGTGGGAGAAGTAGGTCCAGAACTCAGCTCTGAATAGAGAAATAGGAGGAGATACCCCCTCTCCCTACTTCCTTGTGGAGGTGGGGGACAATGGTTGTGGAATAGTGCGTATAATTTCAGATTTCTGAGATGACATCGGTTAGTTTTGCAGAATGTTTTTCTTTATATAAGTGATCATTTTGGGAGGAAGTGTCAAGAAAGGTATGGTAGGGAATGTAAGTGATGTAAAAATAAAAGCTAGCAATGAAAAATTTAAAAAAAAAAAGATCCTTTCACCTCATGGAATTATAGGCATTCAGGTTGAAAATGCCCTCTGAGGTTAGGTAATCCAACTCTTCCCTGAGTAAGTATCCCTTGTACTGCAACATTCTCAACAAGCAGTAATCCAGCCTCTCCCTGTACATGAAAAGGGCCAGCCTCTCTCTGACTGTTACTTTCTTCTTTGCCTCTCTAGTGCCCTCAAGAACAAAAGGTTGTATAAAAGCCGATTCCTTTGAGTCCCACTGGAGCCTATCGGCTATTTCCCTAGAGTACCCTGTACAAATTATTCCTCCATTCAACAATTTTATTGAACTTTTGCTACAGAAGACATTTGTATGTTTAAGGAAGGCACTGGTAACTGACGAATTTAGTAGGAATATGTAGTGATTTTTTTTAACAGGGAAATTTGCCTACCTAATCGTGGGCTCCCACCTTTCCCTCCTCCTCCATCTAGCAGAAGACATTTAAAAGGCCAATAATATTGGAGCCCTTATCAGGAGGGGGTTAGAAATAAAGGAGAAAGCATTCTCTTTTTCTCATAGGAAAGCATGGTCCTATGATACTGCAGGCAAATCTGCTTAGTTCCCTTCCAGGAATGCACGGGGCTGCCTAAAGTAGGTCCAGAGAAGAGCAGCTAAATTGGGGCGTGAAGACTTGTTGTATGAGAAGACAAACTAAGAGGAAACACTGATCTGCAGAGCTAAAGGCCATGAAGGAGGTTGAGTGGAATAAAGTCTGTAAGATCCTGAAGAGGATTCATGGTCTGAGGGAAAAGGGCTGATAGAAGCACTCCTACTGGGTTAGGTCTCTGGGAGCACTTCTAGATGTTTTAAACACTCAACTTTAAGCCAAAAAGGGAAATGATTTACACATCAGGGCAAACTTTGGGAAGTTAACATCTTAAGAAATGGTACATTGGAAAGTCACCTGTGAGACTTGGGGGAAGTTACTCTTGGGTCTTGATATCTTCCTTTGGAAAATGTAGGGGCTAAATTAATGAACTCTGGGGCCAATCTAGCGCTCAGTTTATGAAAATAATGAATTCTAAAAGAGATAAACATGTTTTAGGAAGTGCTTTTGCAAGCTAAAGCTGAATGCAGAGAATGGTGACCAGAATGGTTGAGGAAACTTGAGAACATTCCCTGAGAGGGCCCATTGAAGGAACTAAGGATATTAAACCTGGAGATGACAAGGTTTAAGGTTAACATAACCACCTTCAGGCATGGAAAGTACTATCATACTTAAAATCCCAGCAGCTAGAACAAGAATATAGATTTTGGTTCTATATGGAGGAAAGGTATCCAAAGATGGAATGTTATTCCCCAGAGGGGGCCCTTTCTTCAAAGTCTTCACAAAGAGTATAGACCCACTTGTCAGGGGTGTTGTAGAAGTGGTACCCATTTAGGAAGGGCTGGACTAGATAGGTTCTGAGAGTCCCTTGTTGAGATTCAATAATTCTGGTTAAAAAATTCATAACAGGTGTAGCTAGAATGTTTGAGGACAGTCAGCTCCTGATTGGTGTCGTCCCATGAAGTGGTCACATGTATTCAAAGTTGCACTTTTTGAAGTTATAATTATGAAAAATATGGTGATTGTTTCCAGCCAATGAAAACATGCAGTGTGAACTGGAATACTGCAACTACTTCATGAAATACATTATTTTCACTAATTAATTAGGACTAATCTGTTCATCTCTAACGTTTTGGGCTAACATCTTTGAAAGCCATGTTCAGCTCAGAAACCAAAATTCTAGACTATATGGCCTATGAATTTTACCCAGGTGCTGATACTATTGGCAAAAGGAAAAGTCAAGCATGGGGATTTTGTTCTCCTGCCTTTAAAAAAAAGCTAACAAAGTTCTCCTCCCTCTTCTAGATCATCTCTACTCTCCCCACTTGCCACAAAAATGTCTTCAATTATCTGATAGCATTTCTGAGAGAATTACTGAACAATTCAGGGAAGAACCATTTGGATGAGAAGATCTTAGGTGAGTTTCAATATATCTGTGTATCCTGAGGGGTTCATTGGTGGTCAGGGGAGGGGTCCAGATTCTAAGATTTTCTCACTGTTCAACTAGGGCAAAACATACAATTCCTGAAGCATTTTTCATAAGTTTGCACCCTGAAAACGAAAAATGTTGCCTTCGTACCCTTCCCAGGGCCTAGGACAATGCACATTAGCAAAGTTTCCTTGTGCTGAATCAGTTGTTTTCTGTATTTTTTATACAGCTAGCACATTTGGCAGCTTGCTACTCCGTTCCCCAGCTGGTCACCAAAAGCCTGATATGGCAGAGAAGAAGAAGGCTCAGGACTTCATCCAACAGTTCCTTGTGTAAGGACTCAGCACACCCTGAGGCTCCCCCTCCAGCCGTCCTCGTCACTCACTGCTGGCAACCGGTCATCTCCAGCTCTTTCAACTCAGTGACCCCTTTGAGCTGCCTGCCTGAAGTCCACTTGGGAGTCAGGATGCCAGCTGACTGATTTCTGAGCACAGCCCCTATTGTCAGCACACACAGCTTTGAGTGAAAAAGAACACTGAGTAATCACAGTCTGAGGACAGCTAGCCAGCAGAACTGACATTCAGTGTTCAATCATTTATTTAATACACATGCATAGCTCTTACCATTTCCTTTTTTTAAAAAAGAGGAAAAGGGGTTTAAAAAAGCCCACCCAATACTATTAGCTAGTTTCTTATGTTCACCTAGCTCATCATAAAGCCACCTGTGCAGCTTGGGCTGTGCTTGCCAGCATTTCATTAAACACCCTGGAATCCTGGGAGAGCAAGCATACGTCAAGCATACGTGTGAGTCAGCAGGTTTGGAGGTGCTAGCCAAGCCCAAGGGCTTTTTCCAGAGCTGAGTTTGAGCACCTATGCTTTTGTATGAGCTCAGGTATCCCCAGAAGAGGATGGACAACGTGGACCTGGCCAAAGAACCTTTGCAAGCAACACAAGGACTTAAAGATTCAGATGAAATGGCAAGGTGGAAGCAAATGGGATTTCTCTCAGGTTGCTCATCTCCCACACTGTAGATACTATACCGTGCTGATAAGTGTAATATATTTTGATGATAAATGTATTTTTAACAGCGGTCAGTGTGACTATGTTTTGTTGTTACTCCTAGATAATGTCATTCTGAGAGTCTTTAGATGGGTCCTTGAGCATTCTTGTTTAAAAATTAGTTTTAAAGGCATTTTGTCCAGCAGTTTGGTGATTAATCCCCTTTCATGGTAGGAGAGGGAGTAGAGATGGTCTCAACACCTAAGTACTCTGCCCTGCTTTGCTTAAGGGTTGCTTGACCCTAGATGGGAACAACAGGACAGACTAGTTCTATTGTTTCAGTGTCTCTGTCTCCCCAACAAGGCTTCTTTAGAGTCAGATTCTTACGGCTGATAATCCAGTTCAACCTTCTGTCTCACACAGTAATCTCTGATAATAGCAGCCAACATTTAAATAGAAATTTAAAGTTTACAAACTGCTTTACATTCTGAGCTGATCCATAAAGAAATTCTGGAAAGTAGCATGTCCCCATTTTACATGTGAAGAAACTGAGGCTTAGAATTGTAAAGTGATTTTTCCAGAGTCATACAGCTGGTAAATTCAGAGGTAGATTTCCTGGTAAAGGTAAAAAAGGTAGATTTCCAGGCTCTTCTGACACCAGGTTTGACACTCTTTCCATTAGCACGCACTGCCTTATATGACCACATCTCTGTTTGTAACGTTTTTCTTTTTAAATTAATTTATTTTTAGTTTTCAACAGACAACTTTCACAAGATTTTGAATTCCATAATCACCCCTTCCCCCAATCTGCCCTCCCTTCTATCACACTCCTCCTTTCTCTTATCCCCTTCCCCTCTATTTTCTAGATAGATTTCTATACCCCATTGCCTGTATATCTTATTCCCCTATTGCATGTAAAAACAATTCTTAACATTTGTTTTTAAAACTTTGAGTTCCAACTGCTCTCCTGTCTTCCCTCTCCACCCATCCCCACTGAGAAGACAAGCAATTCAATATAGGTTATACATGTGTAGTTATGCAAAACACTTCCGTAACAGTCATATTGTGAAAGACTAACTATATTTCCCTCCCTCCTATCCTGCCCCCCATTTGTTCTGTTCTCTGACTGTCTCTTCCTCAAAAGTCTGCTCCCATTTGCCCTCCCTTCTATCATCCCCCACCCCTGTTTATCCCTTTCCCCCCTACTTTCCTATAGTGTAAGATAGATTTTCATACCAAATTAAGTGTTATTCCTTCCTTAAGCCAAATTCGATGAGTAAGTTTCACTCTTTCCCTCTCACCAACCCCATCTTCCCCTGCTTATAACACTCTTAAATGATGAGGAACTTGGTACCTCTCAAAATGGCCCGTTACACTGTTAGGTAGCTCTCATTGTCATAAAGTTCTTCCACACACTGTGCTAAAATCTGCTTCTCTGAAACTTCTACCCATTGGTCATAGATCTGCTCCTGAGAGTTATACTAGTTATCTTCCTTTTTCCATGACAGACCCTCAGGTGTTTGAAGATCATGTTCTCATATCTCTCAAGTTATTTTTCAGACTATATATAACTCAGTTCCTCCAACTGTTCTCTTGTGGGCTCAAGACTACCCCTTATCCTGGTCACTTCATCAAAACACCTTCAGCTTGTTGATCTGTTTCTTAAAGTGGATGCATGCAACTATCCCACTGTGATTTGACAGGAGCACAAAATAATGGCCCTCTTCCTTCTTTTATCCTAGATATTAGGCCAATTAATGAATCCTAAAATTACCAGACTATCAATGAAAATCCCTAAGTCTTTTTTTGGATACTTTTCTCCATTATGCCCTAGACAGTAGATTTTTTTGAGCCCAAGTATGAGACTTTTCATTTTCATTTATCTTTATTAAATTTCATTTCATTATGTGCTATTTTCAACCACAAAGGCTTTACTTTCCTTGTGAATCCTAGTGTGTTTTCATTCATACAAATCTGTTGCTTAGAAAGTTTTTCTGTTTTAATCTCTGCACTGTAATTGTAGCTGGTAAAATCTGAAATGACTGAGGAAACAAAGGCTTGAGCTTCTGAGCATATCGATTTATTAAGCAATGCATGCCGATTCCATAACAAATCGGGATCAGGTCTCCTCAATATGACGCTGGAGCCTGAATACAGGAGGACACAGATTTTTATGCATTAAAAGAAAATAATTAACAGGATATAAACCAGGATATGAGATTAGGTAATCTGATTTCTAATTGGAGGGAAGATTAGGAGTTTTCCAAGTTGAGAGGGTGAGGAGACTGAACAGGTACATTCTCTGAAATCACAAAAAGGTGTATCACTCCCCCCAAAGTGTCTATTCAATCAAAGGAACAAAGAAACGGTAACTAACTAGTGTAGGGTCAGTTTTCAGATAAGAGATATGGGTTGCTTGAGATGTATAATTGTGAGAAAACTTGTACCAATCTTTGGATCTGATTGGGTTTCTGGTCAGCATAGCCTTAGGTTCTTAGTTAAGCGTTAAACAAATATGATCTTTAAACAATAGGTGGAGGTGGTCCAGCTTCCCAGCCACGCAAGGCTAGATTCAAACAATGCAATAAAGTTTTCTCATGACTGCCATAATTGAATAAAGTTTTCTCACAAGACAGAAATTGACATAGACCTGATAACTGAATAGAAAGGAAACTGAGCTAGATCCAGAATTGAGTCACAAGATGGAATCAGTGTGGTTCACTCTATTCCCATAATTCCCTCCTTTGATTCTTGGGGGAGGAGGCCAGCCTTATCTATAAACTAATCTATGTAAATTATAATAAATATAACATTTGTATATAATAATCTATACAAGTCTAAATAAATTTATATGAACTTATCTTTAAGCTAATTTATAAGTTTTTTAATGTGTTTATGCTGTCAACATTAGGTACCAGGAAAAGACCACTGGGAAGCATCCTCTCATATAGCTTAGTACAACAGTTAATACAAAGTCTAGGGACAAACGTTATTAAATAGACTCTGTAGGAAAACTAAGTCAGGCTACAGATCAAACTACTTAGAGGGCTCAAAATGAACTAATTTTGAGAGGGAAGATATCACCAGGGTAACTAAGAAAACTCAGCAAACATAAGCACCATGAAATAAAAGGCCAAAGCAATATAATGATGATTACCAATATTAAATAATATCAAGTCTCCTTGTATCCTAGTAACTCACTTCCAATGCCCATTTCATCCTTCCATTGTGAGTGAGTTCCAGATGTCCCATGAAGTTATCTGGTCCTTGGATCTCTTCTTTTGGACATTCAGAAATAGGCCTCATTTTCAGGGCAGCTCTAAAGAAGGCTCTGCTTCTCCCATTCCAAATCACTTGCAGAGATTCCTAGGTAATTCTGCTCAAATCTTCTAGTAACAAGACTTAATACAATTTACTACAATCTCTCAAATTTGTTTTTCCAATAACTAGTTAATGTAGTGAAAACCAGCTCAAGCCTTATGGAGCTAATCCTATTAACAGAGCTATAAGAAGAACACCAAAATAATAAGCCTTAACTCATCTGAGACTAGAGAATTTCAGTTTTTATTTACCACTTCCTGTCTCTTTTTTTACCTAAACTTATACCTGATATAAGAATCTAAAAAAAAAACCAAAACCATGAGGTTCTGACTTGTAAAATGAACCCTTCTGTATTAAAATTATCAGACAGTACTTTAAAATGGAGAAATATTTTCACTTTCTTTACAATTATCAATTTTATATGTAAAATCCTTAATCCAATATTGAGAAATTATTAGTAAAACATAAAGCCTGAATTTTCATACTAGATACATTTGGAAGTCACTCCTATACATACATATACACATACATACATACACACCTATATATCATAAACAGTCTAATCCTTTTGTTTTCTCAAAATGTACTATTCCACTTAATTAGAAAATTTTGCATCTTTGTCTTATTACTTTGTCTAATCCCCCACCCCAAGGAGGATATCATCTCTATAACTTGACCACAAATACAGATTGAAATTGGGACATTTTTCATACTTGTATCCATTATAATAACTCAGAGATGTTCTAGCATCAGTCTACTAGTGGATTTAGTGTTGTACTTACAAAGTTTCTACTGCTTACCTGTCCTGATTATAGAAATTTGCTATGAAAGGAAAAGAAGAGACATAGTTATAACAATGTTAAGACCCATCCCCTTAAGGGCACAGACTGACCTGACACATACCATAATAAGGCAAAAACTTTAGCTCTGTGATTCCAGGCACAAGTCATATCTGACAACTAATCATGTAGCAAAGTTCTACATTATTCACAGAGTATCTCAGAATTCAGCAGATGAGTAAATTTTCTGTTCAGAAAGGCAATAGCACAATGGGGAAACAGAAGAGGATCCTATCTTTGGCCACACCAAGGTTGTCCCTTCAACTTTTCCCAGGGAAAGGGTGGCTCTGGAGAAGAAAGTGAGGCTGGTGACCTTGCACAGCCCTCTCTCACTCAAATCATAGTCAACTGCAAATCATGGCATTATCTTGATGTCATGGTCCTCTTCAAGAACGAAGAACAAACACAACCACCACTACCCAGGGACAGACCTGTAGCAGTTCTCAGCCTGCAGCACATGCCATTTTTTCCTTAACTGGCGGACTGTTGGCTTCATAACACTTCAAACAACTATTCCTGGAATCAAACTCAAAATGATATCAAGACTATGGTCCCATGACAGTTTACCTCAAATGGCAAAGTTTCATTAACCATAACTTAGGGCTTGAATTATTATCAGTTTTCTCATATTTCCTTAACAGTTGCATGTCACTTATCCTTTATTTATAAATTAATAGTAACCACATTCTGAGGGTTCAGATGTACAATGAATACATGAAAGCTGACACATTAATGTACTGAAGTTACATCTTTAAACCACTTTATATATTTTATACATAATTGTGGTAAGTGATAGCCAAAGATTTTCAAGTGAAAGGAAACTCACCCTTCATTATAGTAAACTTGTAAATTCCTCCCTACTCTGCTTTGACAAGAATTGGGAGAGGGGATCCGATTTTCTCACTTCTAGGTTCTTAAACTTCAGTTTTTTAGATTTTGCAACATGTATTCAGTAGGGTTGATAAGATCTTCTGACCCTGCCTGAATAGGAAGTCTCAAAGGGTCTCAGAGATAAGGACATCTTAAAGGGTCTGTGCAACTTTCCCCTCCGAAAAGTGGATTATTATTATTTTTAAACAAAATGTATCCCATTAAATATTGAATGGTTTTCAAATATCTATTTTTAAAATCACATTCTTTTAAATAGCTCAGTTCATAATTTAAGAGCATCCAGATTAAATGGTCTTTCAGGGGCAGAATAACTGTATTTCCTAACCAAACCCCAAACTATGTAAGGATAACTAATCTTTAATCCATAGAATGTCTCCTTTGCAAATTAGTACAAAATTTTATACAACTCTGATTAACTGCAATACTATAACCCTTTTGGGTTCCTAAGAGCTTACAAATACTTGGTTTCTTTCTCATTTTCTTTGGTGATCTTGCCCATAGTTTGTCTTAACAATTGATCTGTTATATAAAACTTTATGAAAGTTTTACTTTAACCTTTCCAAAAAACATTCCTAGTACCTGGCCATTCCCACCACGCCCCCACCACACACATTGTGAATATCTATCCAGGGTCTCAGCTTAGGCCACTATGGGAGTTGGGTTGGTGGTCCTCACAGATCCCTCTTCGATTCACATCACCTTTTCCATTCCTTACCTGAATTTTACTCATTTTAAAGTTGCTCCCTGATTTAAACAAGCTTTTCTCTTTGCGCAGTCATGAAAGGCTTAATGAGAGGTGGCTATTAAGTTCTAGCTAAATTTAAAATGCAAACGAATACCTATTCTTTTTCTTCTTTCTGGCATTTCTTTTAAACTAATTGCCTTCCTTCATTAAACTAAAACAGTAGATCAGTCTTCAGGGAAAAAGTGATCTAAGTGGTGTTTACTCCTGAAACTTTCACAAAATTTAATTTTTAAAACAAATTCTACAGAGCAGCATCTCAAAACTCCCCCAGATATTTCAGTATGTGTTAAGCTTCTGCTAAGTGTCTTATGAAATAGAACAAAGAGAAGGGGATGAGTTCCTTATTCAATACTTGTCTCAAAACTATCTCAATCAATCCATCTCAGACCTCTTTTCCAACTCCAAATCCTTCCCCCCAGAAAGGGGAGAGAGGTGCTTATGCTTAATCTTCAAACCTCCAAAATCTGTGATATTTTTAGTAGATACTATAATTTGGAAATTTACAGTAAAGATATCCCATGTCAATTTCAAATTCAATCTCTAATTCATTTATAATGCCACAAATTTCTACAAAGCAGGTACAAGTTTTCTTTCTTTCTTTCTTTTTTTTTTTGATTATCTGACTTTATCTCTGTAATCCCATCATGACCAGGGCAGAAAGTATCTTGCAAAGTTTTTTGTTTTTTTTTTTAACTTAATCTCTTAATGCAAGCCTAAAGTGGGAGCGAATCCCTGCTTACTGAAGCTGAGAGTTTGGCATCAGATTGCAGAAAGCTGGGAGAACTGTTTCAAGTATAAAACTATGAAACTTCATTAATCTTCCCCAGAATTCTAAACACTGCGGCTGCAGCTTTTTACAGAAGTATTTATGGCTAGTTGCATTTTCCCCTTAGACTTCTTTCAAGGTAGCAGAGTCTACAGATGTTAAACACAACACAAACATTTTTCTGAGCATTTCACATTAAAAACATTAGAGAAAAACATTAAAGACATTAAAAACAGAGACAAAAATAGCAAGACAGAAAAAGTTAGTGTACACAATTTTCCAAACTTTGCAGTAATTGAAAGTCAATTCAATTCAGGCCAGTTTTGGTACCCATTTGAATTCTAATACATTTTGGCATAATTTGAGAGTTCTATCTTTTAGTCACCCTCTCCATTCCTGTATGGGAATCTACACGTGTTTTCAGGCCCATAAGAATTTCCCTAAGGGAGTGTCAATTTAACAGCCCTCCCTTCCCCTGGTCTCATGCCAAAAGAAATTTATCTGGGGGTTTTCCCATCAGGATGCTACTCCAAAATCCCATAGTTTTCCCAAGGGAACTTCCCCAACTATGTAGGCTTACCCTTATTTCCCTAAAGGGACTTCTACATTGAAGAGGCTTACTTTAACAATTCCAGGGGTAGAGAACCTGTAGCCTCAAGGGCACATGTGACCTTCTAGGTCCTTAAGTGCAGCCTTTTGACTGAGTCCAAGTTTTACAGAACAAATCCTTTTATTAAGGCCACATGTGGCCTTGAGGCTGCAGGTTCTCCACCCCTGCAGTCTGCTCCCTTAAAGGAACTTCCTGGGGCCATCTACTTCCCCTACGGAGGGAGGGCTTAGCTTCCTAAGAGTGTGGGAGTTAGCCTTTCCCAGCTATGTGGAAGCTTTCCTAATTCTTCCCTAGCAAGCATTGTTGGGGGGAGGGGGGAGCCTACAAAGTCTGACCTATAGGGCAGTCTTCACCCAAGAAGTACCTTGGATGAAAGATTAACCAGAGTACTCCAGGGAGTTTTTATGAAAGATTGTCCTGGTGGCCAGAGTCCTGTCTCTAGACCTGGCTGGCCACATCAAAGAATCAAGGAATAATTATGTATATATTGATAATGTGATGCTTTCAAAGGTTAAGGGGAAAAATAAATTACATGAAATAGAAGAGAGTGCTTTTAGTTATGGTTTAAAGGGATGAATGGGCACAATCTTAATTCCTCACTGAGTGACAAGTCCTGTCACTTTTGCTTTTGTAATATCTCTTGAATATCTTCTTTTCTCTCCTCTGACACTGCTACCATCCTGATGAAGGCCTCCATCACATTACATGTGGACTACTGAAGTTGACTCCTGATTATTCTCCCTCTGCCTCAAATTTCTCCTCACTCTAGTCCAACCACTACTCATCTATCAAATTGATCTTCCTAAAGTGATGGTCAGACCCCACCCACTCCCTTCCCTTCCTCATTCAATAAATTTGAATGGCTTTTTATCACCTCCAGGATCATCAATAAATCTTGTTACTCAAAGTTCTTTCCTTTCATCTTACACCTTACACCCCACATCCCTTACACCCCACATCCCTTCCCCCAACTTAATCTTTGATCCAGTGACAGAAATCTCCTTGCTGTTCCTTAAACAAGACAAACTCCAGCTCCCAGTTCCTTGTGTTTTCACTGGTTGTCCTCCATGCCTAGAATTCTCTACTTCTCTCTACCTATTGATTTTCCTGACTTCCTTCAAATTCCAACTAAAATCTTACTTTCTATGTCTTTTCCAATTCCCTCTTAATGCTAGTGTCTTCATTCTAAAATTAGCTCCAATTTATTTTGTATATATCTATTGTTGGCACAGTTATTTGCATGGTGTCTTCCACGTTAGTGTGAGCTCCTTGAGATCAAAGACCTTTCTCTGTATGTATCCCCAGCATTTAGCACTGTACCTGGCATGTGGTTGCTGTTTATTCTTCATACTTGATGAGAACCAATGACATCATGAGGTTGAGGGTCAAAGTACTGTACATTTGCAGCTGATCAATCCAACAAGAGCTTGGAAGGCTCCACCACAGGTAGTTTGATAAGTAGTGAATGTTATCTGTCTTAATGCATATCACTCACTTAATCTGTTATCTTATCAATGTAAAAGTTCCTTGAAATTTATCCTTGCCAGCTCATCCTGTGCAATTCTTGCCCATATACTCCAATGTGTCAAAGGTAACCTTCCAGGGTGTTTTGAGATGTCAAGAATGTCAACGGAGTACAAAGGTTATCTGTTGATTATCCTTCATTCTTGGCATAATGTGATCAGCCCATCTTTTTTCGTATATTTCTTTGATTACATCTTTTATTCCACTTTTTCATAAGACCTTATGTGTTGCATCCTACTTATACCCAATATGTGTCTCTTCACTTCCCTCCCAGTGATACCTGATTTCAATTTTTTTGGAGATGGTGGTTCATGACTCAAAGCCACAAAACATCAGAACACAGCTATTAAAAAGATAGGCTCTTGTTTCAGTAAGAATTCTGAGAAATTGCAAAGTTCCTACTAATGAATCTAATCTTGTTGATTAAAAAAAGTGGAACAGAACAGGGCTAAAGGCAGAACACTGCACCGCTTTACTAGAAATCTCCATATAGATTAGCTTTGATCTATTCATTCATGGATATTTTTCAAGGCTACATGGATGGTGGAATCTAGCTAGCTGGTGGAATCTGCTATCCTGCAGCCTTCATTTCTCCATCTTGTGCACGGATGACTTAAAAATAACTCTGAACATCGAAATTTCAGTGAGGCATCTGAAAAATCTCAAGAATTTGCTTTATCGACCAGCCTAGTAATCCTGTCAAATTAATAGCTCACTTTATGTAACACTTTAAGGTTTGCCAAATGCTCCACCTGTCACACGCAATCTCCACCACCCAGGGAGTTGGGCTCTTATCATTCCCATTCTTAAGAAAACAGAGGTAGAAAACAGGTCCAAGGTTTGCCCTTGGATGAATGAAGTCTGAGGCAGGACTGAAGCCAAGTTCATCCCATTCCACAATCCACCACGCTACCCATCATGATGCCACTCGATTAGCTCACAAATCGATAGCTCTTTAAGGTTGGCAGGTTAGCAGGGGGCGTTTCCTCACCCACAGCTCCCCCTGTAATAATAAAATCACAGGTCTGGTCCAAAAAAAAAAGTTGGCCAAACCCTGTTTGTGGTGAGCGCACGCTGGCCCGCAGGGATCGCCAATTCCCTAGGGGCCCAAGAGCCATTGGTTTAAAGATCTGCCCTCGCTCTCGGCTGGGGAGGGATGCCCTCGGCTCGGGGGTGGGGCCGTCCGCGCCCAATCACAGAGGTCAGCGGACGTTAGAGGGTCCAGCCTCTCGGGGGGAGGGGAGCCGCTGCGGCCGAGCCTCGCTGGCTCTTCCTCGAGGCCCCTCTCAGGGCCCTCGTGCGGAGCCCCGGCCCTTCTTGGGGATGCACAGGCTCAGTCCTTTCAGCGGAGAAGTCCGCACGGCCGCCGAGAGGGGACGGTGCAGCCCCGGCCGTAGTAAGGGTTCTCTCCCGGCAGGGCCCCGATCGGGAGCAGCTGTGGGGCAGAGACGGAGACCTGGACCGAGCGAGAGCGAGACCGAAACGATGATCCAGGCGCTGCCCGCAGGAAGCTCCGCCCCCTCGCGTGACCCCACCTCCTCTCCGCGTTGATTGGACGCTCCTCGTTCACACCCCCCCTCCTCCCTCCCCGGCCCTGAGCTCTGGTTCTCGAGGGAGTGGTTGGTTAAGTCCGCGCGCACCCCACGCTGGAGACTCGGTGGCTTCTCCCTCTTTCTCGTCTTCCTCCGGAAAGCGGAAGCGGAAGTGACGTTGAGGGAAGGGGGGGAAGGTGGGGGGCAATCATGGTGCCGCTGGGGAGGGGAAGAGCTGCTGCCACCGCTGTCGTTGCCGGGTGCTGCCAAGGTAAGAGCCGGAGCCGGGTGTCGACTTGGGAGTGGAGACTACTTGGGAGGTAGGGTCCGGGATCGCGGCCTTTAGGGGCCGAAGGAACGTTTTCCTAGGGGCTGGGGGAGAGATTCCCGGTCCCGTCTCCATGGGGACCCCCTCCTTCTCTGTCTCCATGGGGACGGGGATCCATCCCCCTCCCCCCATCTCCATGGAGACCTGGCCCCGGCCCCTCCCTGCTCCCCCGGGGAGACCCGGCTTCCTCCGGGATTCCGCCTGGGGCTGAGGCCTCCCTGCTTCCCCCATCCCTGGCCCAACCCGCCCGTCCGCTCTTTCCCACCCACTTCGGGGATGGGTACCCTCACTTGACCCCCCCTCCTCTCCTTTTTCTGGCCTGGGTAAGAGGCGAATACCCAAACTCTTCGAGACAACTTCCCAGCTGGGACCCTGGCTCGCTCCCCTACCCCCTTCCCTGTCCTAGGGGCTGCTCCCGATTTCCTCTAATGCGTCCTCACTGGGGACGCTCCGCCGGTGCAGGGGTGGGTGAACATCTCTCATCCCACCCCTAACAGGGGACCCTAGCTCCCTAACTTCCTTCCTGGAAGTGTGAAGCGTTCCAGCCCTAGCCCCTTCAAGGGCACCTTGAGCCTACCCCCTACCGGGACCCCAGCGCCCTTTCGTCTCTCTCAGAGATCGTCTTGATTCCCTCCTGTCCCCGCTTCCCGTAAACGTCCCTTTAGATGTCCTTCCTTTTCCTCTTGTCCCCTAGTTGAGAATCCTCCTCTGTGTATCTCACCTCTGGGCCTTCTAGCTCTACCAGGGGCATTTACATTCTGAGTACCCCTACTCCTCCAGTTGAACTGATAGGTTCATCTACCATCACATCACCACGAGCAGCCGTGATGATGGCCCAAACACTCTCTCTGTCTCTCTCTCTCTGTCTTTCTCTCTCTCCTTCTCTCCCCCCTGGCTCCACACCTCTACCCTCTACCCCAACCTACTTCACTGTCTAGGTTGTTTCTATCCGCTGGCTAGGGCCCAGTGTACTCTTATCTTTCTGTTCCTCCTCCCAGCTGCAATGAAGTGCATCCCTCTGGGTAGTTGCATAAGCCTGAGTCAGGGGTCAAAAAGGTTCTTTCCTAATCTGGTTCCTCCAGCTTCCTTGGCCCCATAGTTTGTGTAGACCCCTTAGAGAGGTAGGCTGACTTTCCTAGCTATTCTGAGATAGAATTTCCAGCACCAACGTGGAAGAGAAAGTTAAAGTGTGAAGTTCAAGCAGAAAATAAGAATGACCATGTTGAAACTTTCTAATTACCCTGTGCTTATATGTTAAGCTGAGCCTCACCCGCACTTGTAAAACTTGATGTGTCAGATTTGGGGGGAATTGCAGTTTCAAAGAAGACAAGCTTCCTGTTTGATTCCTGCTCCACCCTCATCAGCAAATCTTCGTAGAGAGTGGCTTGTGGTTGGGTGTACCAGGAGAAATATGAAGCAACCTCCTTTGGAGCTGCCTGAGGGTGTAGTCCCAGAATCCATGTGTAGCAACCCATATAAGAGGAGAGTCCTATTCTCATTTGAGAAATATAGAAAGGGTTTTTTCTTCTATCAATATCTGGAGTGCCTCATTCTTTAAATTGCCTAATTATGCTTAACTCTGCTCCTTTCACTTTCTTCTCTGGCAACCTTTGGGTCATCAGATGGTAAGGAAAAAGTATATTCAGAAATTCTTGTGTAGTACTTCATTTATCTTAGGAAAGACTTGAGCCTTACAGAATAGGATGACATACTACAGAGACTACAGTATTGATGATTTGTCTAGTTTTGGTCCTCTTGAGGTTTAAAAAATACTTTGCAGAGGTAATAGCAAGGGGAAAGAGGGCCTTAGTGATACTGCTAGGACGCCTAGGTTCTGAAGTCATCTCAGTCCATGTGGTAGGCTTCTAATTTTCACATTGTTCCTTTGCAGATTGGTCCTTATCGTCCCATATCTCACAATTGCACTGAGCTCTGTTGAACCATGGGGGAAAACAGTCCAGATGACAATATCATTTGCTATGAGACAGAGGAAGATGAACTATCACATCATGATAAAATACTCAGGTTTGTGGATAAGAACGGACTGATGCCTTCTTCATCTGGAACAGTTTATGACAGGACAACTGTTCTCATTGAGCAGGACCCTGGCACTCTGGAAGATGAGGATGATGAAGGACAATGTGGAGAACACCTACCTTTTTTAGTGGGGGGTCCTGATGAGGGATATCACTTAATAGATCATGAAGGAATGTCCCAGGGTTATGTGCAGCACATCATCTCTCCAGATCAGATCCATTTAACCATAAATCCTGGTTCGACACCTATGCCAAGAAACATTGAAGGTGCGACTCTTACCCTCCAGTCCGAGTGCCCAGAAACGAAGCGCAAAGAAGTAAGTAAGCTCCTCTACCAGGAACCTGCACCCAGCTCTTAGTTGGGACATCTGATATCCTGAGGGTATTAAGGAGAACAGTTTAAAAAAATAACAAAGGCCTCAGGGAAAAGGGCCTAGGCTGGTTTTCTATACCAAGTTTTTATTTATCAGATATTCACTGTAAATTGTTTTGTGTTTATTGGCCTTTTGCTTCTGTTTTGGTTATTGGCATACTCATTGGTGTGTATATATGTATACCTTTATACATATATATATACACACATACTCTTTGAACTTGTGTGTCAGTTCTTTGAAATTTCCAAGTGTAAATAAATGATTGTTTTACACTTCATCTTCCCCAGTCAGGATTAAAATGGAAACTTGACTGTTTGGTAACTTCACAGACTTAATGTTGAAATAATTGCTCTTTCCTGTGTAGAAGCCTAAGAAAAGGGACAGTTGTTGAATTAGGGTTTTCCTCTGGGATATATGTTAGTGGTTTGTTTTAAAGATGGAAGACTCTAGGAGCCTGAGTGAAACTTTATCTGGGTAAATTTTTAATGCCTCACAATTGAAAGCTTGATGTTTTTCACAACAATTTCAGGAAAATAATAGACAAAGTAAATTCTCTCTAAGAGAGGAAGAAAAACCAACAGTTTTGGTCCCCAGTTTAATTAGAAGCAAAAAGGGTATGCATTAGAGGTAGACATGTATGTTTTCTAGAAACTGTGATTGTAGGTCAGATAAAAATGGGTCAGTAGTAGCAGTAGTATCTGTGATTAAATAGAAAGTCTTACTAGACAGATAACCAGTTGTGCAGAATGCCAAAATCTTTTTTTTTCTTCCCTACTATTTGGGGTTGGAATTGGGGTATTCATTATCCTTGAAATAACTCACTAGATTTCTGCCAGCCTATGTTTGTACATTTGAGTGTTAAAAAAACCAAGATGCAAGATTTCACTTCTGTTAAATTTCATCATAATTTTGGTTCAAGATTCCATCTGGATTGGACTAGATATGGGGCGAGGAGGGCGAAGGGGGCGAAGGGGGGTAGTGTGGTGGTGAGGGGGGTTGGGGCAGGGGCAGGGGGTGTGGGGAATCTCTTGACTGAGTCCCAAGCTTTACAGAACAAATCTTTTATTAAGGGAGTTTGTTCTGTGAAGTTTGGATTCAGTCAAATGGCTAAATTTGAGGACATAGAGGGTCACATGTGGCCTCGAGGCTGAAGGGTCTCCATCCCTGGACTAGTTGACATCTAAGGTTCCTTTAGCTCTAAGTCTATGTTACTATGAGTTTTGATTCTGCCAACATGTTAGCTGTCTTCTTTAGCTTTGTGTCAGCCACAGCTTTGATAAACCTATCATATCTCCACCCAAAAGTATTGAAGAAAACTGGGTGAAGGCCAATACTGTGGAAGCATCTGTTTTCTTAGGCTTATAGGATTAAATCTGGAAAAGACCTGAGAGATCACCTAGTCTAACTCTGTATTTTGCTGCTGAAGGAAGTTAGGCCTGGGGGGTGGGGGAAGGGGAGAGAAAGAGAGGAAATGTCTTGACTTAGGCCAGTAGTAAGCAGCAGAGCTAGGATTTGAATCAAAGTTTTCTGACTTCAAATCCAGGTTTACATTGATCCATCAATCAACCTTAGTTTGGGGTATGATTGTTCTGTGTCTCTAACAACAGCTAACCAGCCCATGGTGTTCATCCTCCGTAACAGCTGTTGAGAAGATTTTTGTCACTTTGCTGGAAACCACCACAAGGTCAGGCAGGGTTTTTTGCCCGAGAGTTTTTGAAGTAGCTGATACTTTGCCAGGAGAGAGGGAAAGTAAAACCCTGGTTTGAACTCCAGTCATCTTTACTAATAGCTTGGTCTCACTGTGAGCTGCTGACTGGAACCAGGCTCATGGTGAGTGGGTCAGGTGGCCAGGCTGAGCAGGCCAGTGTTTCAGGCTCTCAGGGTCTGCTGTCTTCCAGTTCTCAATTCACCAAGCACTTAGTAGGTAGCTCTGTACAGTGCTTTGTACCTAGTGCTGTGGATGCAAAATGGCAGGTTCTGCCTGGAGGAGTTTCCTTTCTACCTGGTCAGTCTAGCAAATAAACGTGTTATAATGAGGAGGAAGGAGAGAGCACTGACAGCTGGAGGGATTTGGAGAGGCTGCCCACAGGAGGTGACAAGGGAGCTAAGGATTCCAGTAGGGCCACGTGAGGAGGGAAAGTGTTCTAGGCCTGGGGGACAGATGGCCTGGGTTTTGTCTCAGTGCTTGTCCATTTCGAAGTGAAGATGACTTGGTTGGCTCTGTTTTCCCTTATCTGTGATGAGATTTCAGTTTGATTTTTCCCTGTTCTGTCCTGTGTATAGATACTTGAATTCTGTGACTAGTTTCTCTGTAGAACTACTTTATGGTTTGTTCCTGCCAGCTGTCCCTCTGGGAAGCATTGTCTTTGGGGCAGAAAGTTAGCACAGTAGACACCACTCCATTGTCTTCTCCTGAGGCCTTGTGGTTGTTGGTAGCTGCAACTTTCCCTTTGATGTTTACTATTCATTTTATTGCTGTTTCTTTGTTGGTCTTTAGCTTTAAGCAAGAATTTTCCTGTCATAATTTGTTTATTCCTTTTTTTTAACCACCAGTTGATGGTTGCTTTCTTGAATGCTTTATAAATTTGATTCAGTTACTCCTTCTGTTTGGAGTTCTAGTTCAGTGTTTTCCACCCTTTAAGTGCATGCCTTACCTGTGACCTTGTCGGAGCACACTGAACGATACAGGGGGTACTGTCTACCAACCCATCCGGTCATCTCTTCATTTGCCTATAAGATCACTGCCTAGACTCAGGAGACTGTGTTCAGGTTTCAGCTTTACAACTTATTAACTTTGTCATCGTTGGCAAAGGAATTTACTTCTTGCTTCAGTTTCTACGTTTGTGAAATAAGATTATTGGTATAGTCCTGCCTCACAGGACCATTGCTGATGTATATACAATATGTTGTAACTGTATGAAAAGTGCTGTACAAAGTTGAGCTATTGTTGTCATCATGATAAACACATACCCATTTCTTCTTGTTTCTACAATGGTTAGTAGCCAGACACCTAAAAATTGGCAAAGAAAATTCAAGGAACTTTGAAAGTTGAGGAAACCCAAAGATGCCATTGTAATGCAACAAAGTATCCTACACATTGGCTGGGTTACAGTGGTCTTATTCACATAGAACTATTAGAAATGGTGTTACTGTATTATTTTAAGGGTTCTCTCACCTTTGTCCATGTGGTTCTCAGAGGATGTGCTGTGACATACTAGAGTGCTACAGATTTTATTTATTTGGTTTGCTGCAAGATTTTGGACCCGCTGTTATTGCAGATAAAAAAAAGTTTAGATAGTTTTGATTAATGAAAATTTTACTGACCCAGCATGCATATGTAGTATGGTATGCATTGTGGTTGTTGGTAGCTACATCTTGGTAAGTATGATAAGTCTAATATTTACGAAGTAAGTAAAACTTTCCTATTACACTGTGTACTAGTAACAGAACATCAGCTCTTGGACTTGCAAAGAACTCAGCAGAATGGCCACCCATATTGAAGGGAGCTGGGCATGCATTACTCTCCTGATTCTCCCATAGAGTTGCCAACTTAAACATTTGGTGTTCCACAGTTCCTCATGGCAAAGAATACTGTGCTCTTAAGCAAAGAAAGTTTGAGAGTCCCTGGAATTCTTGAACTGGAAAGAATCTTCAAGGGCATCTAGCACATCTTTTATCCATGCTGCGCGTAACATCCCCATCAGCTTCCATGAAAACGTCTCAAGTTTTCCCCAGGGTATGCATTCCATTTTTGAACTATTCTGATTATTGGGAAGCTTTTTTCTTCGCAGTGAGTGATATAAAACCTATCTCCATTGAATTCTCCTTCCCCCCTCTACTTCTGTATCCCCATTGCTCCTAGGTTTGCTCCCTGGGGTTCAAGCAGAGCAAGGTGGATCCTGTGCCATATGGACTTCCCTTCTGATCCTTAAGAACGGATATCCCGTCCCCAGCTAAGTTAGTAAACATCCCCACTTTCTTCAGCTGGGTCGCCAGTGGCCAGAACTCAGCATGTCTAAAGCTGTCTTTCCCCAAAACTCCCCTTCTTCCATATGTCCCAATTACTATCAGTGGCACCACCATCCTTTCAGTCATCTAGGTCCAAATTCTCAGTGTTATTCATGGAATCTCCACTCTCACTTATCTTACAGATCCAGTCTGTTGTGAAATCTGGACCTTTAAACTTTTACAACTTCTCACATACATCGACTACTTTCCATTCACTTTGCCGCTTGTTTTAGCTCCTCCTCATTTCTGGTCTAGACTATTACACAGATTTTCTTTTTGATTCATCTGCCTAAAGGCTCTTCTCTCTCTAGTCTATCTTTCACTTAGTTGTCTTTATGATTTTCTTAAAGCATAATTCTGATTATATCATCTCCTCTGCTCAGTAAATTCCAGTGGCTCCCTACTATCCCCAGGATCAAATAGCTCCTCACCACTTATTCCTTTCCTAGCCTTCCAGTCGCACTGATCTAGACACACCAATTTACTTGCTATTCCTTGTGCATCTCCCATCCTTGTCTTTCCATTGACTGTCACCCTGAAATGTTCACCCTCTTCCCCTCTGCCTCTTCATTTCCCTGCCTTCCTTCAAGACTCAGTTCAAATCTCACCTTCTACAGGAAGCCTTTGTATGGTCCTTCTAGCTTCTACAGTCTTTCCTTCTGAGATTACCTTTTTTGTTTACTCTCTATGTATCTAGCTATCTATGCATTGTCTCCTCCATTAGAATGTAAGCACTTTATGACCTGGCAACACATCTTTGCATTCCTTTTTATCCTGAGTGTTTAGAAAAGTGCCTGACACTAGTTAGAACTGAACATAGGCTTGTTGATTTGGGCATTTTTTTATACTGATGAAAATATTGTCTTGACCGTTTTTTTCCACTTTTACCCATCCCCCAAAAAAGTTTATTTCCAAGTTGGTTGTTTAGAATTTGGTAAGTTTTTTTGTGATAAAAATTATATTATAAATCATAAATATTAACTTACAAAGTTACTGATATCTACTGCTGATCATACTTGAGAATGAAACTTTCTATTTAAAGCATAGTTTCTAGCAAGTAGTTGATAAACTTTGGTAATACTCTTAGTACCTTTTCTGCACCACACCATGTGCTCAACACTGGGGTTTCAGAGTCAAAAATGAGATAATTTGTATCCTTGAGGAGTTTGTATTCTCATAGGGAGATGTGTGGTCATGTGTATTTACATATACACAGAGATGTAGAGTGTGTATGCATGCATGCACGTTATATACATCATGTATGTATAGCAATGGTCTCTGTATTATTTCTCTATGGGAAAATGCATCTGAGGCTCCATTTGGTAATACATGGAAACAATGTAGCATCTGGAACGAGTGCTGGACTTGGAACCACAAACCCTGGAGTCCAGGCCTACCTCTATCACTTAGCAGCCATGTCACCTTGGTCACTTAATCTCTCAGCTTTTTTTCTCATCTGTAAAATCGGAGTGGGAATACTTGTTGTATCTACCTGATAGTGAAGTTGCAGAGATCAGATGAAAATGTATGTGATACACTGTAAACTTCACTGTCCTAAATAGATGAGAGCTATTATTGTTGTCTTGGCCTATGGTAGCCCTAGCACAAGACACAGACACTCTTACAACTCCTTTCCCCAAGTTGCCAGACAGTAGTATCAGTCAGGGATTCTGTTTTCGGTGGTGGGGAGCAAGAATTCCATCTGGGGCAGGGAGCTGTGATGGGTAATAGATGAGGGGTCTCACAGTAGAGTAGGAAGGGTAAAGAACTTAAGGCAGAACTCCTTCTAGAAGATGAAGGAGATAGCTCAAGGGCTCTAGGAGATTAGATACAGTGTGGGGTTAGGGCAGCCCTGATGGGTGTGGGGTTAGGGCAGCTCTGATGTTGGAACTCTTGTGTGTTGGGAAGGTCATGAGGGTCAAAAAAAATCCAAAAACAGGGAGAGGAAGGGAGTTTCTGCATCCATATTGATAGAAGGAAGTGTGCTGTTTATGGTAATGATATGTTCCTAGTTGTGAATGCCTGTACCCAGTGAATGCTTAGTAGAAATAGTTGAGTGGCCTATGGAACAGGAGCAATAAGAAAAGGAGTTGTGGAATTTCAAACTTAAAAGGGCCCTTTAAAATTATCTAGTTTAACCTTCCAGGAGATTATAAATTGCTTCCAAAATCCTACTCTGTGGACCTCATTTTTCAATTCTCTTTTATCTGTCACTTGTATGTGCAGCTCCAACATCTTTTCCTTACCCACCCAAGACTTTGAAAACTGTTTTGTTCCTTGATGTGTGTTTAATGCCTAATTTTCTTCAGCTTTTATACTACTTTCCTCATCTCATCACCACCACTCCTTCTAACTTCCTCTGACTTCATTTGGCCCATCTCTTTCTGTTTCGCCAGCACTTAGCACAGTGTAGGTACGTAATAGGTGCTAAGTGTTTACTGACTGACTTTTGACTGGGGTGGAGGCACCTTCATTCAGTATTTCTCACTATAGTGTGTATGTATGTGTGTACATATATGTGCATATTTACTCACACGGAGAAATCCTTATTGCATTCTAGACCCTTCACAATCAGTTTTTGAATATTTATCTGTTTCCTACCTCCTGGTTGGAATTTTATCATGTTAATTCAGACCCAACCCTAAATACTAAATCCTTAACATGACCCAACTTTGTTCATTCCATGAAACAGAAATTGAAGCCATCTTCTTCAACCCTCTCATAATAACAAGTTCTCCTTCTTGTCCTAGCTTAACATTAGTTTAGGTGTGCGTTTGTCCTTTGTTGCTGAAGAAGACAATGCCATCAGAGAAATAATGATATGACTTGCATTTGACTTTGTTTTGAGTGAGGGAGGGCTGTGCAGGTCACCAGCCTCACTTCTCCTCCAGAGCCATCTGAATCCAGTGACCAGATATTCATCAGAAAGACTGGAGATGACCAAGGATGAGGCAGTTGGGGTTAAGTGACTTGCCCAAGGTCACACAGCTAGTGAGTGTCAAGTGTCTGAAGTGAGATTTGAACTCAGGTGCTCTATCCACTGTACCACCTAGCTGCCCCACATTAATTTAGGTACATTAATATCCAAGATCCATTAAAACCAGAGTTCACTTTTGCTGGTGTAATCAAAGCAACTGATACTATAAGACTGATTTTATTGAAATGAACCATAGAGAACAACTCTACCTTCACACAGCCTGGCCTTTAGCACTTCTCCTTTTTCTGATACAATTGGACATTGCTTGGATTTCACTTCTTACAAAATTTGGTACCGTTGAAAATTCAGGAGTGTGGTATTTTTTTCTCTCACCAGTAGTAAGGTAGGAAGATTACCTGTTAAGGCTCAGAAGGTGACGTAGTTGCTTTGAGAGTTGGACAGTTGAACGTCTTTGCCACTAACTGGTTGTATGGCCTCTGGAAAATTACTATTCTGTCAGCCTCAATTACCTCTATAAAATGAAAGGGTTGGATAGATCCTCTCTAAGGACCCCACTCAGTTGTAAAATTTCCTACATGCTTCCGTATGTTCTGAATGAGCTGTCAGTATTAAATTCCTGCTTTAGGACTTGGGTATCTAACAAAACATAGCAAAGATTTGTTTTCTTTTGGGTGAGGTGGAGTAACAGCTTCCATTTTGAAATAGTCTTTCTGTGCAGGGAAGATCCACGTGGCCGTCCCCCCTCCCCACCCCTTGTCCTCCCTTACCTGATTCAAGCAAAGAAAGAATAAGAGGAGCTTATGCTTTATTGATCCATAGTCCCATTCATCATGGGACCTTTGAGGAGACTCTATGAAGAATGACAATACTCATCTTTATTGTCATAAACTTCTTTTTCATTGGGTCATGGAAACTTTGGTTCCATACAGAATCTTAGTTCTTTTGCTGTTAAACACTCACCTGCTCTTTAGGTCTCTTTAGTATGGATCTGTAATCATGACCACCGTGGTCCTGTGATGCTACATGCTAAGTCCTAGATGGGTTCTCCGGAGCCAAGATAGATAATGTAGTGAAACTATGTGGTAACAAAGATGTTATCAGAGTCAAGAAATAATTATTGTGCCTCTTTTGTGTGTTCGGGGAGCACCATGCTAGGTCTGTGAATACACAAATACATAGACCCTTCGAGTTGGAAGAAATCTCAAAGATCATCTAGTGTGGCCTTGTCTATTTGAAGCATAAAGTCCTAGTGTATATGGAATTATGTGGGGAAGGGGAAGGGAGAGGAGGAAGGAAGAAAGTGTAATTGGTGTGTAAAATCACGAGTTAACCATCAAATGAGCGATAATACATATGCTAGAACACAAGTTCAGAGAAGGGAGCAGTCGCTGAATCTGGAATACTTCACTAAGACTCCATGGAGGAGGTGGGTTTTGAGGTTAGGTAGTATATAAACAAGTAGAGAAGAAGGACATATTAAGCTGGTGTAACAGCCTGGAAAAAGGGGAAGAGATAAGAATATGTGGGACATATTCAGGAAACAGTGAACGTATTAGTTTGGCTTGAGGAAATCAGTAGAAGATTCATATATTGTGGAAGACCTTGAATGCCAAGCTAGAGAGCATAGATTTGATTAAAGACAGTGAGGAGCCACTGAAAGTTTTTGAACAGAAACATGTGAATATGTATTTTGAACATGTGAAAATATATTTTAGAAAGATTAATCTGATAGTGATATTTAAGGTGAATTAGGTAGGTGGCAAAGTGGATAGAACACTGGGTTTGAAATCAGGAAGACTCATCTTCCAGAGTTCAAATCCTGCCTCAGACACAGCTGTGTGATCCTGAGCAAGACACTCAACCTTGTTTGCCTCAGTTTCCTCATCTCTAAAATGAACTGGAGAAGGAAATGGCAAACTACTTTGGTATCTTTGCCAAGAAACTCCCAAAATGGAGTCACAAAGGGTTGGAAATACTGAAAAACAACTGAACATCATCAGAGATGATGATACTAGTCTGGAGGACTATAAGGGGTTAAGGATCTGAGCTATGGTGATTGCAGTAGGAAAAGAAAAGAGGGATTAAAAAGAAATTATAAAGGAAAAATTGAGAAAAGACTGAAGGGACAGGGGAAGAGAGAGACAGACAGACACGTCAAGGATGACTCCAGGGATTCCAACTAGAGTCACTGCGGAAGTGATACCATTGATTGGCATAGGTAAATCTGAGTAAGAGATTGGGAAAAGATAGAGAGGTTTAGATAATACCAGGACATTCAAGTAGAGATGATCAATAGGTTATTAGCTATCTGGGAGCTAGGATGGCACAGTAGATAGAACACCAGACCTGGAGTCAGGGAGATGGAAATCTGAGTTCAAACTTTGTGTCAGACACTTTCTGACTGTGTGGCCTTGGGCAAGTCACTTAATCTGTTTGCCTCAGTTTCCTCTTCTGTAAAATGGGGATAATAATAGTACCTACCTCCCAGGGTTGTTGTGAGGATCAATTAAGATAGTATTTGTAAAGCTCTTAAACTCTTGCATGTGGTAGGAGCTATATAAATATTAGTTGTTGTTATTGTCTATTACTACGAGGCTGAAGCTTAGGAGAGAAGTCAGGGCTAGAGACATAGATGTAGCAAACATCTGTCTAGTGATAGTTGAAGCCACAAAATGTGATGAGAACTCTGCAAATGAAAGTACTTTCTTTTTCAAGAGTAAGACAAGAGCGTTGAAGGCAAGTTTGGGATCTGCCTCTTTGTTGTTGTGTTTGTCCTTCATTCTCTGTAAGAGGACCATGACATCAAGATGATGACATGACTTGGAGTTGACTTTGATTTGAGTGAGGGAGGGCTGTACAAGGTCACCAGCCTCACTTTCTCTTTCAGAGTCATCTGGGTCCAATGGCCAGATATTTATCAGCACGACTGGAGATGGCCCAGGATGCAATGGGAGACCCTGACCATTTTAGGCTAAGGTCTTTTCAGGTTCTCACTTTGAGTGAGATAATGCCCATTCAGGCAATAGGCTTCTTTAAGTAGTTACTCAAGGGATGACCCCTTTAATTAAAAAAAAAAAATGAAACTGAAAGGGGGTGGACCCTCAAGGTTCCTGGCCAAAAAAGAAACACTTACTATTTAGTATTTACATTCACTCTGTGCTAGGATGGCAGGGACCTATAGTCTAATCCATAAGCTCCGGAGTGAACTGGGTTTAATGTAAGGCTTGGTCTTTGTGCAAAAAATCTAGCCAGTAAACCCAAAGGAAAAAAGGCAGCTTTTGGTCATCGAAATATACCTTCTCCTGGGCAGAGCACCCCCAGGTAATGGGGGAAAGGAGAGGAGAATGCCTCTATGTAGGTGGGAGGAGGAAGAGGAGCCTAGCTAAGGAGGCTGAAGGAGCAAAACTGTAGAGATTGTCACGTGTGAGTCAGAGATGTTGGTGATTAGCACTTTGTCAAGAAAAGTAAAGGCTGAGGTATAGAGAATGGGCTTGGTGATGAGGCCATCTTTGGGGACTTGAAGGAATACCAATTGAATAATGGGTTGGAAACCAAATTGCAAGAAATTAAGGCACTGATGGCTGGTGATGAAAAAGAGGCAACCAGGGTAAAGAAAGGAGAAGGAAATAGGATGACAAGGGCAGGGTCAGAAATGGAGTAGCAGAAGCTGGGGGATTGGCAGATATTCTGCCCTAGAATATTCCAGTAAGTTGATCATACATTAACTTTTCTTCTTTTGGATTTGGAACTTATATACTTGAAACTTTAACTGTTGTTGGTAGAGTAAATTATCAGGATGGATTTGGAGTCATTCTTTAGGCCTTTATCCTTAGAATCACAGAATTCCCCTTAATGTTGGGGAAGGGACTTTAGGGGAGTATCTAATCTAATTCCCTCATTTTATTCACGATTATACTGAGGCTTAAAGAAATCAGGACTTGCTTAAGATCATGCAAACTGTGATATATGGCACAGCTGGAATTAGAACCCAGCTCTTCTGATTCCTAGGATTACTAAGTCACTGTTCTTGCTGCTTTTTTGATTCATTTCATTGTGATGAAGCAGACAAGTTGTGTTAAGAGAGTGCTGTGTGGTAATGTTCAAATACATACCAGAATTTTGATAGAAGAGAATATTTAAAAACAACATATACGAGATTGACCTTAAAGTCAACAAGTATGTGTGGTGGTTTATTTACTTGAGAATATTCAGTTACTCAGAAGCTTAATTTTACCACCTTCCTCATTCCCAAGATTAACAATAGACATGCAAAAATCATTTTTAAGGAATTATGGAGTAGATAGACGAGATTAGAATAGATTCAAGAAAACTTCAGCTCAGATCCTGCCTCTGACACTTAGGCACAGGACCTCATGCAAATCATTGAGCTTGCCTGAGCCCTAGACAACTCTCCAATTCTAAGTTATAGATAGATTATGAACTGCATTGGTGTGGATAGTTTCCTATACCCGTATCACAGATCCTTAATGTATTGTTGTATGTTATCCTTAAAACATAGTATTTAATAAAGGAGGAAAGCCTGCGTGTTGGTGTATTTCAAGGATCCTTGATTTCACCAGTACAGGAATTTATCAGCCTCTATACAAATGGCAACCCCACTGTAACTTTGGTGTCCTCAGTGAGTAATTGTGGCCAGTCTGGTGGAATGGGTCTTTCTGAGCTGTACTAAGCTGTTCCTTAAGAGATCCATAAACAGTTTATTGCTGACTCTGTATTCAAAACATTTATAGCTTGGGAAAAGCTGCCTTCTGGGACTGGCACCATATTTGGTATAGCCTTTGAGAACTTAGGTTCTCAAAGTAGGATTTTGAGGAAGGAATATCCCTGAAAAAACACTATAATTTCAGATTTAATAGTAAGGAAATAACTTGGATTTCTTGGAAACTATGATAATGGAGCCGAAGCTGTAGCATCTCCAACTAATCTCTAAAGGCTGAGTGAGATGTATGTATGTTCTGTGAGTACCACCCTAAGTGATTGAAGAGACTCATTACTATATTGACTGAAGGCTGTGGATTTTTTTATATGGTGTCTCTTGAAAACCATCTAAGTCACAGAGGGGCTATGATATATGTCAGTGGATGGGATACCCACACCAAAGAGATTGCAAGTCCTTGAAGTGATGAAGTAAGTTATAGCAAGGAGGTGTTTCTTTTAGGCATCTTCTGGGAATGCGACATGGGGAGTTAGTTGACAATGAGTCCTTCAGTACCACTGACCAGGCAAGCTTTGTATTCTAGGTGAAGCGGTACCAGTGCACCTTTGAGGGCTGCCCTCGAACCTACAGCACAGCTGGCAACCTTCGCACCCACCAGAAGACTCACCGGGGCGAGTACACTTTTGTCTGCAACCAAGAGGGCTGCGGCAAAGCTTTCCTCACCTCATACAGCCTCAAGATACATGTGCGAGTACACACAAAGGAGAAGCCATTTGAGTGTGATGTGCAGGGCTGCGAGAAGGCGTTCAACACATTGTACAGGTTGGTTCCCCCTTCCCACTAATTTTGCCTGATAGATGTGTTTCTGAATAATTGTGTGTCATCTTCCCTCTTCAGAGAGGTGGGCAGCCAGGTTCATAAATGTCAGATGAAGTAGTCCCCTTGGTTGGTTTTGCTTAACAGAATTTCTTTGTTTCGAGGGAGAGTTGGGGATGGGTGGGGCAGGAGATAATACTGGGAAAGGATTAGTGTAAACAGAAGACATCTAGGAAACTTTAAAACTGTGTAAATAAAATCTTTATGAACTCAAATAATTTGATAAATTGATCCTTTTTGCTATGACACAGTTGACACTTCCCAACACACTACCTAGATAAAGCTTCTTATGGAGTCCATAGAATACTTTCCCTGAAAAACTGATTATTGGTTGGTACTAGAAGGGAAGATTACCCCCTTATTTTGCCAGTTTGGTAGTAGCGTTAGCCATTAACTAATCGTTTTAAATGCAGGCTCTTAGCAGTTTCACAAGTATCTTTTTTGTAAATCAAGATTTTCATGTATCTGTTGCTTCAGGTAAGAACATACCTGTATTTAGTTTTGTGTGTCAGGGAGTTCCGTTCTTGCGTCTTGCATTGTCCTTTTGTCCCTTGGCTCAGGACCTTGCTCTGTGGGGCTGAGACTTTGTAACTTTCTTTCTTGCCTTCCCATGTACAGCTCCTCTCAACCCCACTGAGAGCTGTCTGCTTTTGGTTCTGCATGGAATGGGGAGGGGACTGGAGGTGAGACATCGTGACCCTTATTTTGAGTCTTTTCTCTTTTCCCTACTCAGCCCTCCTCTCCAGCAGTTTGCACATTTGTCTGTTCCCCCAATCTAGTCGTGTTTAGGGCTGCCAGGGACCAGCTACTGTTCGAAGTAGGGTGGGGGAAGGAAGGAGGGAGCTGAGCAATACACAAAATGCTAATGGAGGTACACACATGCAGAGAAGGAGTGTCAGGTGGAAGTGTCTGTATACCCAGAGACCCAAGCCAAGTTGAGTATTAAAAAAGCAACCAGAAAGGGACTCCAGGGAATCGTGCAGGTGCTGTTCATTACTTGCTCACTGTGAATGCCAGCAGTCTCCTTTCTGCATGTGTTGCCCTTCCCAGCTCTGTATCTTAAAGGCATAGAGATATGTTGGCATCCCTGAGAACACTCTGGAAACCTCCTGGCCTGGCCCAGAAAGGTAGGGGCTGAATTATGGTAAAAAGAACGTTCTTGGATGTTTTGTAGGCTGAAAGCACACCAGCGGCTGCATACAGGGAAAACCTTTAACTGTGAATCAGAAGGCTGCAGCAAGTACTTCACCACGCTCAGCGATCTGAGGAAGCACATTCGAACCCACACAGGAGAAAAGCCATTTCGGTAGGTTACTGAGTCAGGTCTCAGCACTAGTGATCACAAACCAGGTTTCTGCTGGGTTTGTTGATGTATTGCTACATTCCTCCTTTTTTCAATTGGGGAAACTTTCTGCAGTCCTTCTACATAGGTTGGGAACATCTCCATACTGGCTGCAAAAGTCTCAGAGGCACACCTGTACTTGGGGAGGCCAAGGGGATGGGGATGACTCATAAAGCCAGAAAACAGCTCAAATTTTGTCTTTATTGCTTTGTATTATCTTATTTGACCAACACAGTAATCCTGTGAAGTAGGTCATGTAGTGTTCATTTAATTGTTGAGGAAACTGAAATGATTTAATAATAGCTAGTATTTTGATAATTTAAGTTTTTACTAAGTGCTTTACACATATTGTCTCTATTGGATCCTCCCAAGAACCTTGTGGAGTAGGTGTTATTACAGCCTGAGGTCACACAGCTTATTTTGGCCAAAATGGTGAACCAGCTTGACTTGATCAGGTTTGGATGAGTTGACATTTCGCCTTCAAGGCCCATGCAGACAAACATATCCTTGGTGTTTGTGTTTGGCATGACTAAAGTTTTATATGGTAGATTTGCAGGATTATCAGAGCTAGAAGAGACCATAGAGGTCCCTGAGGCCCAGCCCACTCATTTCATAGGGAACTGTCCATGGTTAGAGACTGGAACCCAGATGTTGATAAAAATCCTAATCTCTTTTCTTTTGTCTGATGACTCAATTTGTAAGAATGTGTTGTAACTAACCAATTTTGATTGGTTTTATTTTTATTTCATGTTTCCGGTACTCATTTGTGTGCATTTTCTAGTAGTCACCTCTAATTCAGTCAATCACCAGGCATTCATTAGATGTCTACTATGTGGCAGGCATTGAGGTTAGAGAAAACTGAAAGTAGTCCCTGCTGTCAAGGTGCTTCAGTTCCTTTGGGGGAGCAAGGAGGACCACATGCACTTCCATGATAAGTTTATATGAATAAGTACAAAATAAAATGAAGGTAATCAAGGAGAGGAGGGCCAGGACTTGGGTGGGGCTGTGTGTGTGTGTGTGTGTGTGTGTGTGTGTGTGTGTGTGTGTGTGTGTGTGTGTGTGTGTGTGTGTGTGTGTGTGGAATGATTTCATATAGAAGGTGCTGCTTGACCTGATACTTGAAGGAAGTGGTGTGCTAGAGAAGGTACTTGGAATCAGGAAGACCTGGTTTCAAATCCTGCTTCAGATAGTGACCACCTGTGTGATCCTGGGCAAGTCATTTAACCTCTCAGTGTCTCAGTTGCCTCATCTGTAAAACGAAGGGGGTTGGGCTTGATGACCTCTGGGATCCTTTCCAGCTCTAAAGCCATGATCTTGTGATTGAAAATGATGTGATTGTTTTCATGCAGAGGTGAGGAGGGGGTGTATTTCAGGCCAGGGGTGCAAAGGTTTGGGGAAGGAATATGGAGTGTTGTAGGTGAAGAACGGCACAGGCCAGTTTGGCTAGAGTGCAGTGTGAAGGGAGGAAGCCACATGGAATGAGTCTAAGGCCATCCTGTGAAGGGCTGTAAAAGCCAACTAGAAGGGTTTATGTTTTATCCTAGAGGTACTAGGGAGCCCCTAGAGTTTATTGAACAGGGTAGTGATATGGTCAGATCCAAGGATGAGGAAAATCACTCGGGCAGCTGTGTGGATGAAAATGCCATTCTATAAAGTAGTGAATGAAAGTCTCACCCTGTCATAAAGTCCACAGCATTCAGGCCACCCACTGCTAATAGAGCTTTTCTTTCCTCTGTACCTAATTCCCTCTGAACCCTGATAGGCCTCTAAAGCTTCACCCACCTTCTCTGAAGTGTTGTTGGTGTGCACTTAACTCTTTGGTGGTAGAATTCCACCTTAGCTGATGGTTTGTGTTTCTTTGTGTTTCAATGATTCCTTCAGGTGTGATCATGATGGCTGTGGGAAGGCATTTGCAGCAAGCCACCACCTTAAAACACACGTCCGAACACACACTGGTGAGTTTATTTTTTTAAATGCATCTTGATTGCTTTTTACTATAAATGTAATGACAGTATAATTCCAATTGTTTAGGTACATCACCTCATTTGTTCTTCATAATAGCCCAGTGTGTTAGGTGTTAGTATTGTTATTTCCATTTGACAGATAAGGAAACTCTGGGGGTCAAAGACTTGCCTAGGGTGACAAAGACTTGCCTAGGGTGACAAAGCTAGTAAGGAAGCCATCAGGACCTGAACTCAAGCTTTCTGTTGTTAATGGTTGACTTTCTATAATTTTGCAGAAGTAGACAGCAAGGCTGATTAGCCTAGTCTCCCCCATGGATGTGTGACTTTCAAAGGAAAGATCATAGAACTTATAACTGAAAGAGACCCTGGGGATCATTGTGTTGGATATCTTCATTTTTTGGAGGGCCAGTACTCACCCAAGTTCACACATAGACTGACAGTAATGAAACTGAGCTTGTCTTCACTTCTGTGGGGAGCTACAGTTTCTACTCTGTGCTGCTGTTTCATCAGTAATAAATATTCCCAAGAGATTGGGGGGAGGGGAGCACGATGTAAGAGTTCCTATAAAATAGAACCCAGGAAGAATTGCTCATCTGTTTGAACTTCCAAATGCCAGGCTGTGGTCGGACCTTTGTCCATTAAGAGTTTACAATGGGAGGTAATTAGAACTTGATTTGGAAAACTTTCCATGTTCCTCCCTGCCTGGACACTGAGTGCTCACCCAAGAATCCATGTTTCCTTTAGTCAGTTGGAGTGGAGGTGAGGAGCGAGCAAAACCCATTTAGGGTAAAACTAATAGGGTAAAAATAACTTTTTCCTTCCTTCAGGTGAAAGACCCTTCTTCTGCCCCAGTAATGGCTGTGAGAAGACATTCAGCACTCAGTACAGTCTCAAAAGTCACATGAAAGGTCATGATAACAGAGGACATTCATATAACATACTTCCCAATAGCATGTCTGAGGTATGGGGTTCTTTGTTCCCTTTCCTGTGCTTTTCTATGCTTTGGTCTCTGGAATGTAGGCTACTTGATTAGCCGCTTTGTGGAATGCCAAGGTAAATGTGTTTTAAAGCTTGTTCTTTCACCAAATTTCTGTTGGTGAGAGGGTAGCAAACTGTATCAAGATGGATGTGCCTTTTGATGGAGAAGAGAGTTCTGAAGTTCATCTACATGAAGTTTGTGTGGTATTTTGTGATTTATATGGTACTACATGACTTACAAAGGATTTCCCTCATGTTACCGTGTGAGGCAGATGGTAGGTTATTATTCCTTTTATAGGTTCAAGAGCATGTTATAAAGGTCAGATGACTCACCCCATTTTCCCTCGATAATAAGAGGAAGGTCTTGGACCCCTATCCCAGTGTGTGACTGCTGCGCCCTACTCCTTCCCTCCCCTGGTTGGCTGGGGCTCATTCTGGGCCTTTGTAAAATGAAGCTCTTGATTCTTTGCTACTTTCATGGGCTCCTCTGCAATTTTTAATGTACTGACTTCTAAAAATATTTTTTATTATTTTTATGTCACATATTTTCAAATTTTTCTGTACTCCCCTGAGAGAAGGTTCTAATAATGAAAGAGTTGGGGAAAACAGGTCAGCAACACTCACTAGGACCCCAGTATGTGTATGTGCCCATAGTCCCCTGCCTCTGTGGGGAAGGGATCAAGCTGTATTTTCTGTTCTTTAGGACCATTCTAACTACATAGCCTCCGGTGACATAATGCAGTAGAGCATGGACTTTCACAGGGGAGTCTGCTGATCCTTGGTAGTCCTTCAGTTTGTCTCTAGAATCTCCCTTGTTCCGTTCATGTTTCTAGTATTGAAGGGTTTATAAGACTCCTCAGAAGGCTCCAATTTGTTGTGCTCGTTCCTAGAGGGCAGAACCAGGAGCTGGAAGTGGAAGGGGCAGATGCATCAGGAAAACCTGTTTACCATGAGAGCTACTCACGAGTGGGCTGCTTGAGGCCATGTTAAGGAGATACCACATCTTTGGAAGTTTTCAAACAGGGTGGATGACTGTCAATCAACAAACATTTTTTAAAGCACTTACTATGTTCTTGGCATTGGACTAAATGTTGGGATTACAAAGAGCTTATAAGCTTCCTGAGAGAAGGGACTTTTTTGGCCTTTCTTTGCATCCTCAGTGCCTAGCCCAACGCCTAGCCAAGTAGGTGCTAAATAAATGTTTGTTGCTTGACTAACGTAATGGAGGAGACAACATTCGCATTGATACACACAGGATACATAGAGTAATTGGAAGGTCTGCGTAAAGGGGGAGGTTCTAATATCTGGGGGCCCAAGAAAGTTCTGCAAAATGTGATTTTTGATCTGAGTTTCAAAGGAAGCTAGGGGTCTCAGAGATGGAGGAGAGCAGGGAGAGCATTTATTGTAGGAAGGACCTATGTTCAAGGTTTAAATAACCTCAGAGGTTACTCCTAACTCTAATAGTCTGTGATTCATTATCAGTGTTTCATCAAGTTCAAACCCAGAATGTTGGCTCCGTGTAATGAATCATTCTGACCACAGCAGTTTATGAAGTGTGTCATCTTACAAAGGGTGGAAGCGTCTTATGAGGGGTGGAAGCTTTAGGACTTGCAGCAGTGGAGGGAGCCCTCACCCAGATGAAATCATGACTTGTTAGAAGTCCCTCTCCTCCAAATCAGGAGATTGCTTTTTGTGGTGATGGGTAGAGTCTGCTGGCTCATTGGCTGTATTGAAGTGGTTCACAGCTCCACACATCTGAGAAATGCTGGCCTGAAGCACAGCTGTTAATATTGTGCTGTGGAAATCTCTTTTGCAGATTGTTTTTATAAAGAGTTAGTCAGGTTTCTAATTAAGCGACTTTCTTTTTGGTAAGTAAGGAAGCCCCTATGACTTTGGAGTGATGCTTGCACTGGGAAGTACATCAGTAAGTGCTGATTTGGGGTTTTTTCTGACATTGCAGGACACAAACCACTCACTTTGTCTGAGCGACTTGAGCCTCAAATCCAAGGATTCTGAGCTACGAGAAAATTCCAATACAGTAAGTATAATTTTCATCCATTGAGATATATGGGCCTGAGATCAGTGTCAAAAAAACCAAAAACAGACAGACTAGTATTGGCCTTCCTCTGGACTTAGTTGACCTCCATTTTTTCATCCTGGCCATTTGAGTTTCTGTGCAGTTCTGCTCTTGGGTTGCCAGGGCATTGTCTCTCCAAATTTGGTCCTCTTCTGAGAGCCTCCCCCACTACGCCCCTCCTCCTCTCCCCCAGTTATTTAGAACCTTTATTCAGCAAATATTTGTAGGGATATGTATGTGGTAGTTATCTTATAGGACCAGGTACTTTTCAGTGATTGATTTTGTGACATTGTGTTGAAGAAAAGTTTTGACCCCACCCTCCACCCCCATTTCTTCTAGAGAAGAGGCATTCTTGAAGGCCTTAGCTCTGATGGCCCTAATTTGCTCTGCTAGGATTAGGATATGTTCCCACCATCTCAACGAGTCCTTATTTTCGCAAACCTATGCTTTCAGTCAGTACTTATACAGGCCATTTGGTACAGTTCTCAGAATTATACTATCGTCCCTCTTCCTTTTGAAGACTTGATTCTTTGGGTGATTTTTTTTTTCCCATTTGAAGAAGCCATATGGAGTGGCAACAGGCCAAAAAAATTCATCTCCCACTGATGAGCCTTCTGGTTATGAACTTCTGCCTGTTGCTGGGCTTGTCCTTGGCCACTAGACTCATAATCTTCTGCCAGACCTTTCTAGCTCTCTCAGGCTTGCCAGCACATGTGCTCTTTTGGCACAGCTTTGGAGAGCCCACAATGAGTTGTCAGATGAAGGCTTGGCTATGTGTGGTAGGGTACAAAATAAATAGGCATGAACAACATGGCTAAAGGTATTCAAGTAGATGAGTCTAGGTGACCATGGGTCAGGGATGTGATAGAAGGGATTCAGCCTGGGTAGGAGGTTAGACTCTATGCTGAGGTGCCCAAATACTTTGGATTCCAGCATCTTCTTATAATCTCTCAGATCATCTTAAGTGACCCTAACTAGGACTTCATCTTACAGAAGAATGCTTTCTGGAACCCTGAGGCATCAGGCAGAATAGATAGTAGACACTGGACTGGTGAACACCCTCTTCTACACAACTCCCATGAGGTGTCAGAAAAGGTCTACCTCTCCCTGCCAGATTGCCTGACCCTGATAAGCTCCTTTGTGATTGATGAAGATCACAGTGCAACCAATCTGCTGCTTGAAGATCCCTGGCAAAGAAGCAAGAGACAGATTGATTTTCACTATGTGTCTGGAAGACATGAGAGTGCTACAGAAACCTGGGATAGGTCATGTGGTGGCAAAGCCGGGACCCTGCTTCAGGCTGTAGAACAGGCTAACATGAACAGTCTATAAGAACAGTAGACTGGAAATTAGGAGACTTGGGTTTTAGTCTGCACTCTGCCACTAACCTCCTTTATAACTGTAGACAGGTTACCCAGTAATGACTGTGGTCCTAGGAAAGGATGTTAGAGATCATTTAGTACAACTTGCTAATTTTACAAATGGGTAAACTGACCCACAGAGGAGGTGTGACTTCCTTAGGGCTACAGAGATATGGTAAGAGGCAGTGGAGGGAGAAGGAAGAAAGAAAAAGCTCTCAGCTCAAATTAAAAGGCAGGTTTCTAAATGCAACTTTCTTCCCACTGTACCTTCTTCAAAGGCCGTGCTTTTCCTGGGACTCTGACAAGTGTAAATAGGAAGCATTCCTTTTTATTCCCCCTCACATTTTGGCATGTTTCCTTTCCTAGACGCATGGCCAAGACCTTAGCACAATTTCACCAGCAATCATCTTTGAATCAATGTTCCAGAACTCAAATGATACTCCAGTCCAGGAAAACAAGCAGACAGGTTTGTTCCTTAACTGAGCATGAGTTTGGTCAGGGGGGTGGATTGCATGCTTAGTGTTGGTTCTCTAAGGTGGGGTCAGTCAGCTTACATGACCTCATCAACCCTTTTCAAAAAGCCAGGGATTTTTGAAATCCTCTTCCCTAGAGCTGTTATGTCTGAAATGTTCAGCTGGCTTTTTTTTTTTTTTTAAGGAAGAATGGGACTTGCCCTGAGCCCAGCATTTCCATTTTTAAAAGAGGCAGAGGTAGACTAGGACCCCAGACATGTCAGTGTTACTGACCTAGACTCAGTTCTCTGAAGAGTCTCCTCTACAGAGTCAGTAGGTCTGCTCCAGAAGGGGAGACCAAATTATGGAATCCCAGGATATTCTAAAGTAAAGCTTCAGTACTTGAGATTTTTCTGTTCAGGCAAAGAGCCTCAAATTTCAAGACTTAAGTTGCCAATGGAGTTTGTGACCTTGCCACTTTTCCCTGAGGTGAAAAGAAGAAACTGTCACAGGCAGGGATTCTTGGAGGGGCTATGACTACCATAGGTGTCCCAGTGACTGCTCTGTGTGTGTTGGGGAGGAGGGCCAGGCTTGGGAGTCTCAGTGCATACATTCTTATTTCTTTTTCTTGCCAGCTGCCTTGATTGAAAGTTTTAATGGTGATACAGAGTCAGTCACCGCTGTTCCACCCTCCACGGGAGATTCAGCATCTTTATCTCTTCCACTTGTACTGCAGCCTGGCATCTCCGAGCCTTCCCAGTCTGCACTACCTGCCTCCACACCGCCCGCTCCTCCTCCTCCTCTGGCTGCTCCCTCCATAGGAACTGGTTCCCAGCCAGCTGCATTTGGGACCCCCCCTGCTATTTTACAGTCTCCAGAAGGGCCAGTTGCCCACAGCACACAGTTTGCTGCTAATCACCAAGAGTTTCTTCCGCACCCTCAGCCGCCACAGCCCCTTGTGCCAGGACTTTCTGTTGTTACTGGGGCTCCCCCAGTCACAACGGCTCCACCAACTACCACGGAGGCCATGCCAGCTCTGGTTCAGACTCTGCCTCTGGGGCCCACCCCTGTTCTGACGAGCAATCCCACCATCACCATCACCCCAACTCCCAGCACAGCGATTCTGCAGTCCAGCATAGTTATGGGAGACCAGAATCTACAGTGGATACTCAATGGTGCAGCTGGCCCTCCCCAAAACCAAGAGCAAATGGTGAGTACCAGGCACTGAGTGTGTGAATATGTAAAGCATGTGGCGGGATGTATCCATGGCACAAAAGAATCCTTAAATCCACATGGGAAGACCTTCCAGATCAGCTAATTGAGATTAGGGCTGCTTCCCTTTTTTGTTGTATTCTTAAGGTCTAACATGGTGTCTGGCACATAGAAAGTGCTTTAATTGGGGTTAACTGATTGATTGCTTGTTCAGCTAGTGCAGTCTGATTTTACAGATGAGATGTCTTGCAGAGGTTTAAATAATTTACCCAAGGTTGCAGAGGTTAATTAGTTTGCAGGTAGTAAGTATTAGAACTAAGATGCGAACCCAGGTCTTCCAACTCTGAATCCAGTGATCTCTGTTATTGGGCTGTAGTGTCTTTCATTAGAGCCTTGTTCTAGAACATATTCAACTTCTTTCTTACTCAGTTTTTCTATGATAGGGGCTGTAACTCTCCCTTCATTGGAATAGAGAGTTGCAAAGACAACCCAAACTTTAAGATTGGGTCTAGTTATTTGAAGGAATATCGTACCTTTGCTATATTCCCTTCATATACAGCCTGAAAATAGCTCTCATGGAACATGTATTCTCTCTGAGACAAAGCCAGGCTGCTAGAAAAGACCCACTCTTATACCTACTCGAAGGACCCGGATGACAGCATCTGCTCTCTTCTTTTAGAACCATTCTGAAAGTGTTTTTATAAAATGTGCCTGCTGGAGAGGCCTGTTGAAGCCATCTAGTCCCATTCATCCTCCTCTGAATCCCCATCCTTGATAAGTGGTCTTCCATACTGCTTGACCCTCCGAACATTGCTAGCAGCACAGAATTCAGTTGGCTTCCAATTGAATGGATTCTGCTGGCTCAGTTTCTGGGGGACAGGAGTCAGTGGGGAAGGACCAACTTCCTTGTAAATCCATCCTGTTTCAGTCACCATAACTGTGATTTTATTTTGTTTTTTTCAGCAACAAGCATCTAAAGTAGAGAAAGTGTTTTTTACCACTGCAGTCCCTGTCGCTGGCAGCGCAGGTAAGTGTACTGGCTCTTTTCTCCCAGAGAAAGTAGAACCCTTGGAACACTCCAAGGGTTGTCTTGTTGACTTAGCCTGCTTTGCAGCTTTATTATATTATATATTATATTGTTATATTTCATTAGCATCAGTCAACTCAGCATCATATCCTGCTTGCTTATTAGAACCTCAGTGCTCTTCTTTTTCCATTGATAAAACTTGAAAAGTTCTGTGCTTATGCCTTCAACCTTGTAATTTTGAGTTTTACGATGGAAGCAGATTCTTATTTGTCCGAGCCAGTGAGGTTATGAATCTCACTTTATTGTTGAGGAAAGGGTGAGTGTGAGCTCCTTTGCCTCTCCCTGGTTTCTCTGAAAATGAACACCTTGGTCCTCAAATCTCCCTTTCCCATCAAGCCTAGCTAAGGATTATATGCAATCAGACTTTGGCCAGAAGTATCACCATTATTTCTTAAATGATGAAGCATTTTGTTCTGTATGTTATGAGATGTTTTGTATCTGTTATCTCACTTGATTCTTACAACAGCTGTGTAAGGGGAATTACCTGGAGTTTAGAGAGGGGAAGTACTTTGTCTAGGATCATATCAGAATTAGGAGTAGAGCTTGTAACTGGAACCTCGATCTCTTGACTTTCAGTCCAGTGTTCTTCTCACTTCCCCTGCTGCCTCAGACATAGAAAACAATGACCACACCTGCTTTCCTGACACTTAGAGAGGTGTATGAGAGACTGGTTAACCTTTCAGTTTCAGAGAAGGCTCTGTCTTACATGTTCCTTCCCTCTCCTTTCTTTACCATACCTGATATCTGTGAAATCACAAGTAAAAAAAAAAATCGCCCAAAACTAGCAGTAGCAGCAGAGCTACAACTGAAACTGGGTTTCCAAATGCAGCTCCTGAGAAGGTTTTTAGCCTTTTAGTATCATGGACTGCTTTGACAGCCTGCTGTGGTCTGTGACAACCCCTTTCAAAATGAGGAATGTTACATTTTAGTTTTCCCCATCCAAATTCATGGATCCCTGCAATCTATTGAGGTCTCTGGAGCCTCCCCTCCCACTAGAGCGGTGCCCATTCTTCCCCTTTGCTCTTTCCCAGGGAGTTCCGTGCAGCAGATTGGCCTCAGTGTTCCTGTGATCATCATCAAACAGGAGGAGGCCTGTCAGTGCCAGTGTGCATGCCGGGACTCTGCCAAGGACCGGGCTGCTGGCAGCAGCAGCAGCCGAAAGAAGGGCTGTTCCTCACCACCTCCTTCAGAGCCCAGCCCTCGGGTCCCTGATGGCCCATCACTCCATCTACACCCCCAGACTTTTCCCTCTTCTGCTCCATTGTCACCCTCTTCTTCCTCCTCCCCTTCTGGCAGCCGGAGTAGACAGGCAGAGAACCTTTCAGACTCTCAGACTGAGTCATTAAGTGCCATGGATGTATCAGAGTTCCTGTCCCTCCAGAGCCCGGACACCCCATCCAACTTGATACCCATCGAAGCACTACTGCAGGGGGAGGAGGATATCGGCTTAACCAGCAGCTTTGCTAAATGAAGCGCCCTTGGCTCGCTCGCTTCTGGGCAGAGCTGCAAGAACAGATGGCCTCTATTTGGGGGTCGGAAGTTTGAAGGATGAAGAGGTTTGCTGTTGGGAAGTCATACTTCTCAGACATCATTTCTTTATTCCCATCCCAGGAATGTCCATTTTAAGGAACCGATCTTTGGAGAAAAACAACAACAACAAAAAAAAACAAAAAAAAAAACTACAAAAAAAGCTAAGTTATAAATGAACTATTTTGGCTGCACTGTATGTCACTTTTGCTTATTGTCATGTGAACATGGAAATTAAGGTTACTCGTATGCATAAAAATTTTAAATTGAAAGGGGTGTGGTTTCCATCAATCTTAGATTGTGTTTTACTTGTATTGGGGCATTTGCAGTTTTGTCAGTGGAGTCTCATTACAGCTCCTGGGGTGTCTCTTCCCTGGGTAGATTTGAGACTAAGCCACAAACTGAAATGCAGGCCAGTGACCCCAAAGAGGGGGAAGAGTGATAGGAGAGGAAGAAGCTGTGTGTGTTGGGCAGGACTCAAGTGTGATTGGTGTATGGCAAGGAGCTTCAGGGAAGGCTGAGGCCAGTGGCTGCAGGGACAGGGACTCGGAAAGCCTGATGTTTGGCTTGGGGCCCAGGCAGGGCACTGACTTGTTTGGGTGGAAGATCAGCACTAGGATGTGTTGCATGTTCAGGATAGTCAGGGTTTCTTTGTCTCCTTGGCTCTTCCAGGATCTCTCTTGGCTGTTGGGAGCAATAGGTTGTGGTGCCTTTCAGGGAGAGAAAGGATCCCTGTTTGTACCTTTGAGCTGACTACCATGTTTGGTGTAGAGTCTCTTTGTTGACTTTTGCTCTCTCTTGGGCCACTTGACCTTTGCAGAGCAAAGGTGGGCTGACTTTGTCAGAACGAGGTGAGAGCTGAAGGAAGTCTTCAGATGGAGTGGAGTTGCCTGGGTAGGCTGCCCTACTTGGGGTCCTGGTCCAGCGGATCAGCTGTTTCCTGTGTGGTTTTGCCCTCTATCCTTACTAATGCAAACGAGTATAATTTCTCTGTTGACATGTGCAACATAGCTTAGTAATTTGATATGAAAACTATGATCTTCTAACCTACTCAGGGTAAAGTAAAGCAAAATAAAAAAAAAATCCCCCTTCCACCAAAAAGCCTGAAGTGTTGCAATAAGGTTTTTTTTTTTATTTGGAATGTTTTGTTATGTTGCATTATATAAAAAAAGAAAAAAAGAAAAAATGTTGATCTTTATAGAATTTTATCCACTTCTCTCTGGCTGTGGCTCCAAGTCAATTCATTTAAGAACAATATCTTATAGTTTTTGTTGTTTTATGTCAAGGGGCTCTAGTGACTTAGTCATAAGAGTGGTAACGTTTTTGCCCATAGAATTCAGAAATTTAGTTCCACCCGGTAGTTCCTCCTCTGTAGTCCTTTTCCTTCCTACTTCCTATTTGGAGGGAATGGGATGTCCCATGAGCCAGAGTACACTGCAGACCCCATATATTTAGGCCAAGAACAGCTAAGAGTTTACCTTCTTCCTTTTTCCAAGGGCTTGAGTTCCTTATTGACCCCACCCTCCAATGCCCACAGAGATATATTTGCCTCTTTCATTTCCCAAGCCAGCATTCAGGGACAGTCATGTTCAGAGATTCCCTGCCCTGCCCCTTTCCTCTCATCCCTCCTTCTTCCCCATCCCAGAAAAGATGGTTACTTTTGGGAGGAGAAAGATAGGTTTAATCAGGGCGAATTATTTGCCTTTCTAGGAGCAATGAAGCAAAGGCTGGAAAGTAGTTGAAAAGGGGAGTAGATGAAGTCTTATCTCCCAGAAAGGGGTGGGGGAGCTTCCTGTCACTGCAATGTAGTACATTCAGTAATACCTTTTTGTGTATAGAAGTATCAATAAGTTGGTTGCAACAGAGAGGCTTCCTTGAAGGAGCTAAACCTATGCTCCTTGTGACTGTCAATGCTGTTTTATTGACAGCTCTAAGACTCCCTCCACCCTTGCCCCCCTCTACATACACACCCACACCCACACATACATCTTTTACAACTGAAACCATCCTGCTCAGGTCCAGGGGGATGGGGGAGGAGCTACAAAGTACTGGGTTGCACCCTCCCACCTTATTCTGAATCTGAACAGACCAAGCTCCTTCTCCAATAAGATTCTGGCTCATTGAGAATTCAGGCCTGGACCCAGAAATGTTAAGGACATATATTAAAAACTGTCCCTTTTAATAGTCACATCATTATTTTATAAATGGTTGTCTAGGTGCCAACTCTTATCATTTTCAGAGATCTGCCTATGTTGAGCAGGGGACCACCTGAGCATGGGAGGAGGAGGAATACAGAAAAGCCACACACTGTGGCTCAGATGAACAAGTTAAGGTTTTGTCACTTGGTGATGACCTTAGGGTTTGGTCAGGCAGATCATAGAAACCTCACAATCATTAAGCAACAGGAAGTTGTCCAGATTCCAGTGATCAGAGTTCTTAAATCCATTCAGCTTTTGAGAAATCAGGAATTCCCTTAAAGTGGTAGTGATTATCAGCAGACTTATAAGGCAGGGTCATTCAACTGAGAGGGCAGTCTTCTCTTCCAGTCTCTTTAAGTTCCTATGGATATAAAAGAAACTCCCTTCTTGTCTACATGAACTCTGGGTTGGGCATCCTCTCCAAGTGAGGCCCCTAACAAGGGTAGGGGGCCTTGGACCCAGAGAGGAGCAAAGCTCAGGGTTGAACTGGGACCAGAAAGACCCTTAGGTGAGAGTTTGGTTTCTTGAACTTGTGACACTGGGGTTCCCATAGAGACTGCAGAGGTACTGTAGACTTTAGAAGAAAAGGCTGCACCTATAGGTTGGAATTGCTCATGGGCCTCATGGCCTAGAAGGGTAATTGAGGCATGCCTTATCTCATTGCTTCTTTGGTTTCTTCATACCATGGATAGGAGTTTATAGGCTGAGGTGGTGGGCAAGGAAAGTCAGCCTTGGCGGGTACCACCAAGCTGCCTTAAACTGTTTTCAAACTGGACTGTGCTCCAGATTCAGTGACAACCAGCACTGCCGGTCCTCAGAGGTTTTGTGTGTGTGTGTGTGTGTGTGTGTGTGTGTGTGTGTGTGTGTGTGTGTGCGCACGCGCGCACGTGCGTGTGTGTGTGCATGCACGCATGCATGCAAGCTTGTGTACTTGTGCCCATCCATGAAGAGTCTCCTTCTGGATTAAGCAAAAACGGAGAGTGGGGGAAGGAATATGATGGAGAGAGACCTCCTAGCTCCTCATTGTGGGGCTGACCATATATGGCTTCACAGCCACTCACCTCTTGAGGAACTACTGGTTTGGTCACTAGGGTTGGGGTTATTTATTGAGCTCTGCCTTTTCCAGAAGGAGTAAATGGTACATAAGGAGAGAGACATGAAGTGTAGAATCCTCAAAGGGTCAGAGGACCCCAGGAAGGGAACCTCTAGGTGTACCTATGGCTTGGAGGGTCAGGATGAGGACCTACAGACTGATATGAAACAATGGAGGCTAAGGTTTCATTGGAGAGACTTGGTACAATGCTGAATGTTTCCAGAGAGATGCGTTTGCAGAACCTCATACTGGTATATTAAAGAAATAATAAAAATTAAAAAGCACTTTAGGTTATGTTATCCTTAACCCGATTGCTGCAATTTCTTTTGTATATATATTTTCCACAAAGTTTTATTTTTTTTTCTCTGAGAAAATGGAGGCGTGAAGAGAAAAGCACTTACCTTGGGTGCAATACTTGTAGTTTGGTGGATGTTACCCCACGCAGACCCTGCCTTGGCCCTGGCTCAGGCTTGGTGTTGCTCAGTTCCACAACATGGTGCCCTGTCTGTAAGGAAACACTATTATGCATTCCTAGCAACTAACTACGAAATCTATGCAAACCCTCTCCCTGTTCCCTGGGCTGAAAGGGGGAGAGGGGCTCTCCTCCAAAGAGCTGCTCATCATTTTCCCTTGGCCTGTTTGGAGATCACCCCCCTCCACTCAGCCTCTTTTCAGCTGCAGTTCATTGTCATTTTCCTGTTCTGGGAGGGCGGTGAGAAAAGCCTAAAGGGAAGGGACAAGTTGGTCTTGGGGCAGAAACTTTGCACCTTCTAGACTTTTATATTGGCAATCAGGGCCATTGTCTTGTTATAAAGACTCCTACAGAGTCAGGGAATTCATTGGGTTTTTGTAACTGCAGCAGCACTGTTAAATGTCTTACTGGACTTCCAATCACAAATATTTGTATCGAGGGAGACGGAACCATTCCCAGCTCTCTGATGTGTAGCTCTCCTCTTCCCTTCTCCTCTTTGGCCACAAAAGGAAACTCCCTCATTGTTCATTGGCTCCAGTAAACTGAGCTGTAGTGTTCACCTCAGCTCTGTCAGGTGATTTAGGAGAGGTGGAGGACAGCCCTTAATCCTTTGATTTCATCTTCTCATTGGAAAATGAATTCAGATGAGAAGTTTTAAAGTAAAATTCCAACCAAAACAGACTGTTTCCTGTAGAGCAAATCTCCAAGTGACTCCTATGGGCAAACCAGGGAGCTGAACCTTCCTCATTTTGAGGAAGGGAGGGAGAGAGCAAAAGGAAATGATACCTATGTTTCTGATTGGTTAAGTCTTCATTTGGAATGTTCCCTTTCACATACTTGGGGAAACTTGTCCCAGTGTGATCCATAGTTTTTAAGGTGATGATTGTGGGCTGGGCTAATCCTGATTTTTGGTATTTTGTCTCACTGTATCTCCTGTTCTACAGTTGGATTCTGTCTGCACTGAAAATGCAAATTAAACTGGATATTGATGTCCGAATGTATGAAGTCTAAGCTTTTGTTCTTGTCTCCAGATTTCTAAGCCTGATCTGTTGTGTTCCCAGCAGGGTCCGCTGAGCTTCTTCTACAGAGGGCCCTTTCAACTCAATGCAGCTTCTGCTGTTCTGTTACAAGAAACTTTTTCATATGATACTTTTCAGCAGAATCAGGCAGGGCTGGGGGCAGGAGGTGGGATGGCGTGGGTGATTTTTTGTTTTTTTTCAATATCCTTGTTACCCCAACTGTGGTACAAAGTCACAGCCTTCTCTTGGCCTCTTTCCTTTCCTGTCCTTGTACCTGCTTGAGGCTGCAGCTCTTTCTGCCTGACTCAACCACCCACATCCAATGTTGTAATATTCTGGAGAGATAGAGGGTAATATTACTGGGAAGCAGCAGGTTCCTTAGGGGGGTTGGGGGGTGAGGACTCCTGGCTCCTCTTTGGGAGGGGGCCAGGAGGAGGCCTTCTTCTGTGACTAGATCCTCCAGCTAGGCACTGAGACTCTCCGTTGTTTTCACTTCAAACACGCTTATCATAGGCCCAGGCTTTTGGTAATGGTTTTTAATATCCCAGATATCAGTTTTATTAGGATTATGTAAACTTCTATATCAAAGGAATTTATTTAAATATGAAACATGGGAACAACTGACTTCCACGGAGCGATGTGAAAATGTTAGTTACAGGTTCAGTACTTCCAAAGGAAGAGCCCTCCAAACCCCAATGAGTACATATGAATTTGTATTTTTGAAGAATGTGAAATAATGGCATTTGCTTAATTGCTCATTTTGTATAAAGTTAATATTGTACTTTACAAATCTGCTGAAAAGTGGAAATTTAACTTTTTGGAATTGAAAAAAGCAATATTAAATACTAATGAAATCCTAATTAAATGCTTATTTAAATTTGGTAGTGTCAGTGGCGTTTTTTCACTTACATGATACTGTCTTCCAAATCCTGCTACCTCAGTCACACTGTTGGAAGTTTATGGGCCTCTGCCCTTTAACCTTGTCTTTGTTTGGGAGACACCAGTAGTATCCAGTCTACCACTTAAATCACAAATGAGCTGTTTCAGGCTGGAGGCCTAGTAATAGCTTGGGTCTAAAGTGTTCCCAACCTCCTAGTCTGGGGGCTTGTACCTCCAACACAGAACTGGGAGTTCAGGGGCCCAAGGGAATGGGAACAGCTCCAGCTGCTGACAATGAGGGGGCCTGGGATGGTGGTGGTGAACCCACAGAGTCAGATTGTTTAAAGCATGGCTTGATCCCAAGTGATTAACTCACTGGAGGATGGGAAGACAGGTAGGAACCCCACCTCATTCCAAGTCGTGTGTGATCATCAATTCAGGGGAGGATAGATAGGTTGAAACCAATCCCTCTGATTGTCTTTGTGAGGTTTGCAATCACACCCACCCTCCATGCCTTCACCATAACAGCTCCCTCAGTGGTCCAGAGCCACACTTTGGACCTTCAGATTAGTTATGTCCTTGGGCACCTAAAGCAGAAGTTGCAAAAGTACCCTCTGAGAAAATTTTCATTGGCCTCCTCACCTTTTTCCTCTCTTCCCTTTTCCTCCCCCTCACCTTTGGTAAGGCTTCTAGGGGGTCATCTCTGCCTCTGCCTTTTTGTAGATTGTCATACCCCTTCCTGGATTCTACATATGGAAAGTGGAGGTTGGGGAGATGGTCAAGGCCAAAGAGGCTGGTAAGACTATGTCTCCGAGGAGGGAGTACTAGAAGTGAAATGGTTAAAATCTAGGTACAAGCCTTTGTTCTGGGAGGTGTGGCAGCTCTTAAGTGAGCTTATTTTAGCCAGAATTCCCAATTTCTGCTCCTCCCCAGGCTATCTATACTGTAACCTTTACATCATTTTTTCCCCTATAGTCACCCATCTTCCCAAACTTGCCCCTTCTGTGAGGACATCATCTTTTTGGTCACCCCATCCTTTTCATCCCACTCTTCTAATCCTCCCTCTACAACATCTCACATCCCTCCCTTTCTCTCCCAGCTGCCACTTGAGCTCATGCCTTCCTTATGTGCATTTGCCTCTTCTGGAAGCCGTCCTCCACGATGCTGCCCCCAGTGATTTTTGTGAAATTCAGGTCTGACTCTGTGCTCTAGTCACTCCTTACTGGCACTGATCAAGAGTTCCATCTTTATCTCATCCTTTGAAAATGTTGTATTTTTGTGTAAGTTTTAGATTATTAGAGTATTGACCCTATATTAGTATAAATTTTTCAATCTTATCCAGGTGTCTTTTTAAAATTAAAAATTTTCTATTTTATCAAGTATTTTTCCCCCTCTCTCAAACTAATTCCTATATTGGCCATATCCAGAAAAGCACATATATGCAGTTTGTGAGTGAATATACAGGTACCGGGAAGGGCCTTGGTATTTATAGGTCCTACTATGTGCCAGGCACTCTTGATCTTCACTAGGATACTGTGAGAGTGAGGCTGTTATCTCCTTTTTACAGTTTGAGGACTCAGGCAGATGGAGGTTAAGTGAGGTGCCCCAGGCTATAGAGCTAAGTGATTGAAGCAGGAATTAAATTCAGGTCTTCCAGATTCCAGGACCAGCACTCTATGCTTTGCACTCACCCATCTGCCTAATTAGCATCCTTATCAGGAGGCTTGCTTGAATTTTTTTTTTTTAAATAATAGTTTACTTGGTCAAAAAAGTTTGGAGACCACAGGTTTAGGAGAATTGTTCAAGAAACACAGCAGAACTATTCAATTAACACACGTTTCAGTTCAGAAGTGGTGGGACCAGCAAAGAACTCAGATTTGAATGGAGGGATACACATATACGGGGGTGGGGTGGGGGTGGTGTGTGAATTGGGGGAGGGGGGTTGGTTGGAAGGCCGATGGAGAGGAGCCCACCGCTGCCAAGTGAGGAAAGAAGGTCATGGTGGTGGGGCCTCCTTCAGTGGGAGCTTCCGGGGAGAGGCCTCGGGTGGAGGGTACTTCCAGTGTGACAAGTCCGGGGGTGAAGAGGAGTTGTGTGCTTACTAGAGAGGGAGCGGTCTGTACCACGGATAAAGCCCGAGAAACCAAGGTGCCAGGGCCGTGCTGGGAGCAGGAGGGAAGTGTGGACGCAGGACGACCAGGCTGCTGTGGTGTTCAGGCCCCACGCCGGGGGCAGGTGTGGATTTCGTCTTTCCGCCCACGCCTTTTGCCCTAGGCAGGTGTCATACACCTTACCCCTGTCACACTCTGGCACAGGTACACCAGTGTGGACCGAGTCCAGAGGAAGCGCGCTGGATGTCACCGGGCAAGTTACCTACACTGTTTGCCTCAGTTTCCCCAACTGTAAAATAGGGAGAGTTAATAACACCTATCACCCGGGTTGGTTGTGTGGCTTAATAGATGAGGGTCCCTCGCCGGAAGCCACGTGACCCGCCCAAGCTTCAGGCCCTCGAGCCCCCCACAGGGCTCAGCCCCTTTTGGCCAGCCCCTCCTTGCCCCACCCCTGCGGCGTGCCGAGGCGGCGCTGCCCCTTTAAGGCGGCGCAGGCGGGGTCGGCGCGGGCTACGTCACTTCCTCGCGGAAGCGCTGGTCGGCCGATGGGGCCGGTGCGGTCGCCTCCGTCCGCCGTGCTGGCGGCCCTGGAGGCCGCAGCCGTGGGGTTGGGAGAGGGTTCCCTGGCCCCCAGAGTCGGTTGTCTCCTGCCCTCCGGACCTGGGGCCCGGCTCCTGCAGCTGCCCCGGGGTCTCGCTGACGCTCGTGCCGGGCGGGCCGCGGGCTCCAAGCAAGACCTGGAAGGTGAGGGAGGCGGCGGGGGCGGAGCTGTGGCGGGAGAGTCGGGCCGCTGGGGGGCGCTTGGTCTGACCGAGCTGTAGCATGGAGGGGGACGGTGCCCCGACATGCCCTGGGAGGCGCATGCGTTGCTTGAGCTGAAGTGGTGGGTAAGGAGTTACTTTTCTGGGAGGAGGCGGGGCGCATGCGCCGTCCGAGCTGAGCGTGGAAGCTTGCCTTGGCCGGGTGGTACTACTGCCCTTGCGCATCGGGCCGCCGTGAGGCGCATGCGCCGCCGGTGGGGGGCGGGCCCCTCTCACGCCGTCTGCGCTTGCTTTTCCAGGCTGGTCCGAAGCCCTGTCCGCCGCTGTGACCGCGCTCCGCGCCGGAGGGCTGGTCGCCGTCCCCACGGACACGCTGTACGGCGTGGCCTGCTCGGCCAGCTGCTCAGCGGCTCTCGGGGCGGTGTACAGCCTCAAGGGCCGCTGCCAGACCAAGCCATTGGCCGTGTGCCTGGGCCGCGTGGTCGACATCTACAGGTGAGCCTGGAACCCCCCACGTGCTGCCCGCGAACACCGAGGCAGGGAGCCCACGGGCGGAGGGGGGCGCCGCACCGGCTCTGGGAGGCCCCTCGGCGAGGGGTGCTGTGGGCTTGGCTGCTGTTCAGACCCAGCCTCAGATCCTCGACCAGGCACTTACCCTCCCAGTGCCTCAGCATCTTCAGCTGTAAAATGAGTGACCACAGCACCAACCTCCCACGGGGACAATTTTGTAAAGCACTTCGCCAGCCTTAAAACTGCAAGTGATAGCTTGTTCCCCGAATTGTTCTGTGAGCATGAACTGTCAGCTGCCAAGGGCTGGTCAGACCTTTTATTGCTAGGAATCTGTGAATGCGAAAATGCTTTGGGAGTGAAAGAATTCATTTCATCAAACCTTTGTTATATGGTAATATGTAATTAGTTACATTATATCCCTGTTGTTATATATTAGGGTTACATCCCTGCTGTGTTGTATGTTGAACCGTGAGATAATGTTTCTGTCCTCAAAAGACTTCTAGTCCTGAAACCTCAAAACTGTGTGATGCGGGACAGTGTGATTGGCTTAGAGCAGCATTGTAGACAGAGTGTGCTAGAGGCTCAGAGAAGGGGATGATCAGTTTTAGAAAAAGGGTATCGTGGAAGACTGGATACTGCAAAGATTTATTTTTTCCAGTTTAACTGCTTCCCTTGCTCTAGCTTTACCAAGTTAGGAATAGGGATTAGACCTGTGATTTCACTTCTGATGAGGAAACTTTTACCAGGTTGGTACCTTTTCTGAACTTACAGTCTTAGAGCCCTAAGAAGCCAAGTGACTTGCACAGCCATTATGTATCAGAGCCTGGACTTGAATCCAAATTGTCCTGCTTTTTGAGGCTGGCTCTATAGCTACTACACCCTTACTTTCCCGTGGCTGGCAGACATCCCTGACACATTTAGTTTCCGCTAAAACTTTTATGTATTTGAAATTGATAGTTTTATGGGTGAATGATTAAAAGATTAGATGCTTATTATGTGCAAAGCACAGTGCTAAGTGCCAGAAGTGCAAATAGAATCTAAGACATCCTCTGCTCTCAGTGAGCTCACAATCTAATGGGGGAGCCCATATATCTGGAAGAGTCAGCTTCAAGTCACATGGAAAGGTCCTGTGGTTCTTAGGGTGCAGCAGCAAAGCAGATGGTAATGCCTCTTCTCAGTTTCCACTGGTAAAATTATCAGGTCATGACACTGAACTAATTTGACAATGCCAAGGATTTTGATAGGAAGGACCTTTCAGGTCTTGAGTAGATGAGGCTAGAGCATCTACAGGAGCAGTTACAAGACTGCATCACCAAAGGAATTGTTTCCTAGGCTATTGGCTATGGGAAGTGGACTGAGATCATAGTTATTCCCAAGGCTCTTGGTTGGGTTCAGGGTCCTGAACTAGCTCCATCTGAGGAAATGGTGATCAAGGTGGTAGTGGTTTGAGTTGGCTGCAACATGCTACTTCCTCTCTTTGCCCCAGTGTCATGCTGCATTAACTAGCCTGCCTTGCTTGAGTAGTAGTTGGTTGGCAGTTGGTAGGGATCATTGGCCCCTTCTCCACAGAAATTGCTTCTCCTGGACTAAGAATTGGTGGTCCCAGGGAGTTGCTGCCACTCCTAGGTCTCCTGTACTTATCATCTACCTCTTGGTGGCAGTTGATCAACTATTGTTGCTGTGGTGATGAGGAAGGTAGGCCTCTTCTACGCAGTGATTTCTCCATTCAATGATGGCTGCAGGGTATGGGCTGGAGACAGTTCTGGTGACTGGGGGATGCTATTCTCATGGCTCTTGGCATTCAAGGTCCTGTGCTGGGTGCATCAGAGTCTGAAGAGAGATTGTGATCAAAGTGGTGGTGGTGGCCTAATCTGCCTGGCACATTATGCTTCATCTCTCCCTTTGGATTCTTGCGGTTTGCTTGTCCTGTGACTGGGAGTTGGCTGCCATTTGGGGTGATGAATGACTCCTCCACAGGAGTTACTTCCCCAGTGATGCCTGTGAGGGCTGATTATAATAATTATTATCAATATTACCTTCTATGATCACTTTTATCTCTTGTTTGGTTAAATGAACCTAGCATAGTTGTGCATGATATTTCTTTCCATTCTCTTTTTTTTTATGACAAATACTTACATTAAGCTTGAGTATCTATTTGGAACTTAATTGTAGTACTAGACAGTGATGGGCTAAACTTAAGAGCATTATTAAAGCATTTGAAAAATAGATTAAGTTCACCTTCAATGTGTTTAACATTACCTCACATTTGGCCCCTAGAAAAAAATACTTTATGAAGGAAATGAAGATTTTAGCTGTACTTTGAAGGATAAATAAGTTTTCAACAGTAGAGAGGATATTCCAAACCTAAGCAGTGACATGAATAAAGGTAGAGAGCTGGGGGAGTGTCTAGGCACCTGACTAGTAAGGGCCTGAAGTGACAGACTACGGGCTGGAATATGAGGCAGGTCAGACCCTAAAGGTTGGGGCCAGAGAGGGATGTCATTAGGAAGAGTTAGGTTTTGGGTGGCCACATTTAGCCTTCATGTGCTGTAGGGATGTATGGTGGTAATCATGGGCTGACCTGTAGTGACTGCTCCTCTGACACTGAACTTGTCTTTTTTTCTTACTCAGGTATTGCCAGGTGAGGGTCCCCCGGGAGCTCCTGGAGGACTTGCTGCCTGGTCCTGTGACCCTGGTGATGGAGCGTTCAGGAGAGCTCAACAAAGACCTGAATCCTTTCACCCCAGTGAGTACAAAACTGAAAGGAAGGGACTCAGGTCATCTTATTCATACCAGCTCTATACTCACCCAATTTTACAAATAGGGAAAGTGAGGACCACAGGTTAAGTGAGTTACAGTGAATTTGTAGCAGAACTGGGATTAGAACACAGACACCTGGGCTTGTGCTATTTCTACTGCTCTCTGCTGCCTCATTATCCATCTCCTGCTTAATTTCCTTAATAGCTCAGGATCTGACAGTTGCTTTCAGTAGGTTCTTGGGCTTTTCCTAACCTGAAGCATTTCTCTTTGCCATGTAGCTTGTAGGTATTCGGATACCTGACCATGCCTTCATGAGAGATTTGGCTCAAATGTTCTCAGGACCCCTCGCCCTCACTAGTGCCAACATTAGCTCACAGCCAAGTTCATTGAATGTCAAGGTAAGTTTTGTCATTGTGTGTTCCCTCCTCTGCCCACTCCCATTCCCTGAACTGTCTGTGATTTCACCACAGGCTACACGGTATCAGAACCTTGAGAGAGCTCTGGACTGAGATGATCGGGTTATTTTCCCCTGAACCTGTGACCACAGGAAAAGTCACTGCTTCTCTCTTTTGATTAGAATCATTAAGATCTAGAACCTAAGGAACTTTAGAGGATATCTAGTTCAATCCTTCAGTTTTGTAGGAGGAAAAAAAAACAGGTCTAGGGAGGTTAAATCAATTCTCCAAGGTCACACAGGTAGTGAAGGACAGGGGTGGGATTTGAATTCAAGTCCTATAACTTCAAGTTCAGCTTTCTTTCCACTATACCTTGAAGCTTCTGTGTATTCCATGTTGAGTGGGAAAGAAGTCATACCCTGTCCCATCTTTCCTAAGGGGCAGAGCCACATTAATATACCTGTGGATGATTCCTCCCCCAATAAATAAATTTAAGTGAAAGACATTAAAAGAGGCCCTAGCCTGAAAACCAAATACATTGATTCCTCTGATAGCTTATGCCACCTTCTGTATCCAAAACTGACTCCCCCTCTGTAAAGAAGAGGGAAATATGCTTAATTATCTGTCCTCTGAAGGAAGTTTGGTCATCCAATTTAATATTTTTTTCTGAAGTTTTTTAATGTTAACTTTTCATCTTCAGTGTCATGGTCATCGTATATTCTCCTGACTTGACTTTAGTCCCTTTCCTTCACTTGCACAAGTATTCTTATATTTTTTCTGTGTTCTCATGTTCATCATTTACTATGGCACAGTAATATACCTTATATTCACATTCAGAATTTGTTTAGCTTTTCCCCAGTAGCAAAATACAGTACCAAATGGTTTCCAAGATTACTCTTTTATAATGGTAATGGTAATATTGCAAGGGTACCTCCGGCTATGCTTATCTGTGCTATGAGACTGATTTTTCCACTAGTCTGATGAAAAAGAGACGCAATTACATTCAGTGTTTGTTTTAGAAGTAATCGAAGATAGCCTTGTTCTGGCATTGGAATGGGTGGATCACTTCTGGGAAAGTGGTCTGAGCACTGATTCCTTTTTCCTCTGCAGGTTTGAGATCTGGTCATATCCTGTGTCTCCTTCATTCCTACTCCCCCCCACTCTCCATTATTTCCCTTGAGGTTCTAGATCCTTTGTTCCTCTTGCTGAATTTTGTCCAGTTCTAGAAAGTCACTCCTTAGCAAATTTTTTTAAAACATTTGACAAAGAAGATTTACTTTGTTCTCACACAGCAAGAATAAACAACAAGGATGCAGTAGCACTTCTATTCTAGAAGGAGTTCTCCCTCATTTTTTTATCTGGTCATTTCATTAAGTCATTGGCTTATGACGTCTCTTTTGGCACCCACAAATCTGAAAGGTGCAGACTATCTGAGGCTAGAACTTTTTATGTCTCTCCTTCTCAGTTTAACATAGCACTGAATCTGTAAATTAATTTAGGGTGAATAGTCATTTGCATTATGTTGTAATTTTTATTCCTCTTGTAATCTCATTAGTCTGATACCTTTTGTGGCATTTGCACTCATTAGGAGTGTAAAGTCTGGAATCCCCTGGCTAAGGAACCCCGTACCTCCCCCATAACTGTTCTTTTGATACCAGAGGAAGAGGCCAAGTATCTCCAGATTGACTGTAGGCAGTTAATCATTATGAATACGTAGAAATGGGGCAATCTTCAGTCTCAAGTGACAGCCAGACCTTTTAGTGGATCTAAAGAACCCCCAAAATCTCCATGGTAATTATAGAAAATGGACTCTTCTCCCTTGTCCATCACTACTGATTGGTGGATATTTTGGTTTTTCTGCTTAGTTAATGAGCTTGGATGTTAAGCCAGTGTTATCCCTAATCATAAGTTTGTGTATTTATCATGTACTGGTCACATATGAGTCATGATATCCTTGTTGTGCCTTTCATAGTACCTAGTATCTAAGTTTTGATTCTACTAAACTATGATTCAGTATCTAAGGTATGATTGTTAATGGGTCACCATTTTCAGGTTTCCACTTTTCACAGAGTTTAAGTTTTTATAGGTTTTCCCCAATCAGGATCCTACAAGGGGCTAAGCCTTCTCCCCTTCATTCACTCCCCCTATCCTCCACTTCAAAGATAGGGAAAGAGGAGAGCAGGACTCACTGGAGTGATTCTGGTTTTGTACTAATTTTGGTTGCTGCTATGGAGAACTTGAACCATTTCAGCAGGGTGTTTTTGTATAGTGGTAAGCATCTATGCACAGCTGCTTCAGGATATGGCTTAAACAGCTGGAAATCTTCCTGTGTAGTACAAAGTTGTAGTAAACCCTTTAAGGGTTTGGTGTTTTGTAGTTAGACAGCTTTGGTTCTGTTATTAGAAAGTGTGTACAATGCAGTATCATTGTAGAGAACATTGGTGAGTGTTCACCCTAACTTCATTTGTGTTATCTTTAGGAGTTCCAGGACCTCTGGCCTCACTTGTCCTTAGTCATTGATGGAGGACCAATCGGAGATGTAAAAAGTCCTGAATGTCGACTTGGCTCCACAGTGGTAGACTTGTCAGTTCCTGGAAAGTACAGAATTATTCGACCGGGCTGGTATGTATGTTTTCTCAGAGTGGGTAGATAAGTGGTGAGTTTTTTGAGTTTTTTTTTTTCCCTACCCCCAGTAAAAAGAGAAGGGCGAAACATATGACTTAGAAAATTCTGGTTGTGTAAGCGTCTGCAAGGTTAAAACAGACTTTGTCCTTTGTTACTTCCTCTAGTGCACTGACACAGACTGCAGCCATCCTCCAGAAGAAGTACGGCTTGGTCCCTTCGGAAGAATCCTGCTCATGAAAAGGAAAGAGGAGATTAGAAGGACTGGAGCTAGGCACTGTGTGTCTGTCAATTGGTGTGACCTTGTTTAATGAGGTCATTGGGGCCACTTCTACAGACTTAACCTCTTCAAGTCTGCTTGTCTGAACTTACATAGACTGATTGTTTCCATTGGTTTGATGGAAGAAGAGATACGATTACATTCAGTGTTTGTTTTATAAGTTCCTGAGGATGGCCTTGTTCTGACATTGGAATAAGTGGTTCACTTTTGGGAAAGTGCTCTACATGCTTGCTTCTCTTCCCTACAGTGGTTTGAGGTCTGGAGAGATCTCCCATCTGGGACCCTGGCTGGTGACATAGGCCAAGGGCTTGTGACTGTTAATATGAGTACCAAGTGACCGACGTCTTGTGTTTTGTTGGGGTTTTTGCTGCTGGGGTTGGAATTAGAAGAAAATAAAATCTCGAAAGGCGTTGGTTATGCTCTGTATTACTTCTTGGGGCAGTGTCTGTTTCCAAATGAAATAATATTTATGAAGTGCTTAGCACAGTGTCTGGCTCACAGTAGGCCCCATATAAATGCTTATTATCTTCCCTGCCCCCTCTTCCTCTTGTCTGCAGAGATCAATGGTATTGTAAATACCAAGGAATCCTGTAGTGAGATAAAATGGTGGGAAAAACCTTACTTATTTGGCTAATAATCAGAAATCAAGCCTGAGGTGTGACCAGTATAAGGTTTAGACTTTCAAAACCTCAAGGTAGTTGTTAACCTCCACTGAAGTCATGGTCTAATTGTTCTCTTGGGCTCTTGAAGTCATTGTCATCAGGAAAGGGAATCTGGGAATGTCAGTCTGGAAAGGCCTTGAATATGGGCTCAGTGAAGGCCTGGGTCTCTGACTTTCGAGGTGTAGCCTAACCATTGCATTCCACCACCATTTATGAAGTGCTTACCATGTGCCTGGCACTGCTGGGTACCAGAGATTCCAGAAAAACAAAAGGAAATGATCTCTTCCCTCTGTGGAGCTTCTGTTGGGAGGTTTGCAGTGTGTGTGGACGTAAACAAAATGTAAAATCTTGAAAGTAATTTCAAGAAAGAAGGAACTACCCATATGGGGGAGGAGATTGTGAAGAGCCTAAGGCAGGAAGTGCCATTAGTACCAAACTATCCATAATGGAAAGAGTAGCCCTTTTAAGAGATCAAATTGAGAGTGGAGTTCATTAAAATGTGCAAAGACACAGACTGCTGGAACAGATGCCTGTGTGAGTGGAACAGAAGTAAAGAATAATAATATGAGACTGAAAACTTAGATTGGAACTAGGTCTTACTGGACTGTAAGGCTGACCTGATGAGTCTAGATTGGATCATAGAGACAATAGGGAGCCATGGAAAGATGTTTCAGTGGGGGGGGAGGGGGGGATGATGGTCAGATCTGTTTTGGGAATATCCAGTTGGGAAGTGTGGAGGATGGATGGAGATGAAGATTGGAAGTCGTAGCAGGGACACCAATTATGAGGCTATTCCAGATGAGACAGCAGGAGGGTCTGAACTGGGGTTAGTAGAGACAAAGGATTGAATGAACTTGGTGTTGGGGAGTTAGGGTTGGCAAGCCCAATTGATTGGGTGTGAGAATTGAGGTAAGGATCACAAGTTGGAAAAATTCTTGGTGGCACTTAAAGCCTTTCATAACCTGGTTTCTTAATTTTTTTAGGAGTCTTACACCTTATTCTTTCCATATATATACTCAGCAGTCCAGTGACAGCTAGCCTCCTTCCTGTTTGTCAACAACACTCATGTCTGGACTTTTATCACTGGCTCTTCTTCCATGCCTGGAATTCACACCCTTTTCCCCCTACCTCCTGGTTTCCTTCAAGTCACAGCTTCTACAAGAGGCCTTTCCTAGTCCCCCTTCTCCTAGTGCCTTCCTTCTGAGAGTACCCCCAAGTTGTCCTGTATATCTTTGTGCATGTCTCCTCCATTAGACTGTGAGTTCCTTAAGAAAAGGTCCTGTTTTTTGTTTTTCCTTTTGTATCCCCAGTGGTTAGCACAGTGTCTTGTACATAAGTGCTTAGTAAAGGCTTGTTGGTTAACTTGATGCCGTCCTGCTGGCCATAGTTGTGATGCTTGTGGGAGTGATGGGTTTGGGGCGGAATGAATTTGATATTGATCATGTTGCATTTAAGATGCCAGTGGGGCTAGAGATAAAGTATCCAACAGGAATTTGATCATCAATAGTTCTGCAGAGATTAGGACTGAATAACTAGATTTGGAAATTTCATCTTCTGGGAATGAGAGGTCATGGGAAGATTTTTTTTTTTGAGAGTGAAAGCTGTTGGGAAGTTTTAGGTGTTAAGGGAGGGAGCTATGGATAAGGAGAGATTGATGACAGGAGCAAGATGGAGGGAGTGCTCCCTCTGGAGGGCAAGCTCCTGGAGAAGATTTGGGGAGGGGTAGGATTGAGAGAGGAAGAAGGGCTACTTCCTAGAGTCTAGAGGAAAGGACAAAAGGAGAAATTATGTTGATTATTTTCCAGGTGTGGAAAAGGAGAGGAGTTTGACAGCTGGATTTGATTTTTCTCTGTGAATTAGGGAGCCTGGCTGGACATAAAGAGTGTTGGAGGCTGCAAATGCAGTTGCCTCTGGAGATATAGAGAGAAAAATTGGGAAAGGATCATTGCCACATAATTTGTCACAGGGGAATAGATTTTTTTTTGACCACAGCAACTTCGCATCTCCCTGGGTATGAACAACAGTGCCTTATTGATGATTATTGGAATCTTGAAGTAGTTTCCCTTGGATGCCAATTGAGTTCCAGTACAGTTCAGTAGAAAGAATGGTGGACATAGTTGGGGGATGCCTGGGTTCCTGTCCTTCCTCTGTGAACCTCAGTTTCCTCATGAGCAAGATGGAAACACTAGTTTAACTAAAGTACTTCCTTCAAAGTTGTGAGATTCAGACGAGTTAATGAATGCCAAATGTTTGCCTATCTTGAAGAGCTACATAAAAGTCAGTACAATACCTCTCACCAAGTCAGCCAAGGTTGCCAGGTTGGCTTCTAGGCCACTGCTTTAAAGATCATCCTAGGTAATGCATGTAATTTAAAGTAGTAGTGAATATTCCACTCCCCTGCCTTGAGTTACCATTTAGTATTTAAATTAAATGGTAACTGTTTCTTTTTTGGCCAGGAATCCTTGAACCACTACTTAAAGAAGCCCATTCACTGAATGGGCATTATCTCACTCAAAGTGAGACCCTGAAAAGACCTTAGCCTAAAAAGACCAAGGTCTCCCGTTACCTCCTGGGCAGTCTCCAGTCGTCCTGATAAATATGTGGCCGCTGGACCCAGATGGCTCTGGAGGAGAAAGGAGGCTGGTGACCACCTTGCACAGTCCTCCCTCACTCAAATCAAAGTCAGCTGCAAGTTGTCATCATTTCCTTTGTGTCATGTTCCTCTTCTGAGAACAAAGGACAAAACAGCTTCTGACTCCTGCATCTTCCCTGTGTGCCCCTGCCTACATCCTTGGAGGGTACGGTGGACAGTGTGCTACAAAGCAAATGTTTTTGAAAGATTAGGAGTTTAAATGCTCCCTCCCAACCTGTCTTCAGATTTATCACAAGTTCAGAATGAGATAACAGTAGTAAAAGGGCTTAGAGTGGGGCAAGGAAAGAGAAAGGAATAAACATTTCTATAGTGCCCACTGTGTGCCAGGTACTATGCTAAGTGGTTTTTACAAATACCCTTTGAGGTGCTATTATTTTCCCTGTTTTCCAGTTGAAGAAAGGCACACAGGAGTTACTTGCCTGGAGTCACACAGTAAGTGAGGCTGGATTTGAACTCAAGGCTCCTTGACTCCAAACCCAGTGCTGTCCATCCTGTGCCATGAACTACCAGGCAGGTGGAAATAGGAAGACCTGAGTCTTAGCTCTGGCTTCGCCAGTACTAAACTCCTTACCTTGGACTTGTGGATTCTCTTTCCTGGATATATTTTCCCACCTGCAAAGTGAAGTTGAACTAGATAGATCAATGAGGGTTCTTTACACTAATGGTGTAAGGAACACTTATGACTAGAAAAGAGAGCACTTGACATTTATTTAATTAATACAAATCACAGTAGCACTGAAAAGTGGCTCTACTGGGTGGGGTTTGTTACTTAAATTTTTGCAAACAAGAGATGTGTGAGGTGGAGGCGCCCAAAAGAACCATTAATAAAATCTCTTTCTCACTACTGTCCCATCAACTTGTAGGACTCTGCCAGTCAGGTGAACCCCCTGAATATTGGGTTTGGTTTTGTTACTGAAGAGGAGGGGTTTTGAGCCATTTAGACTCATAATTCAGGTCACAGGAAGCAAAACACAGGACTCAGTATACTCCACCTCCAGGCTCAGTAAACTTCAGGAAAGGAAAGCCCCTATCCTTGTCCCTACCTATAAGGAAGGCTTTGCTGTGTAGGGCCAGTGGATTGTTCAGATTCCTTTTCACACTGATTTCTGCACATCAATCAATCAAACTCTGGAATTTCTTCCATATGGAAGCTTCTTGGAAGAGGCAGACTATGATTTCCACTTCTATCCTCAGGGAAAGTGGAGCAAGGCATGAGGTGGGGCTTGAAAAAAGGGATTGGATGCATGCTGAGCCCCAACCCTGCCTTCACTGTTTTGGGAGCAGAGCAGCTGTTTGTGAAATACCACAAACGCTCCCCCATTTTATGCTGACCTACTGTAGCAAAGTTCAAGTCTAGAAAGGATTTTGGAGCTTTACTGAATGTCCTGATGCTGGGGGTCACTGGCTTAGATACCTGTAAGACTGTGTCTATCCTCCCCACACTGTTAACTGCTACTGAGTGAATGGGTCTATCCCAACCTAAGGAGCTTGATTCTTTCATTCTCCACATCTGGCCTCATCACAAAAGGCAACACCCAGGAGCCTCAGCGCTCCCAGCTTAGAGAGGAAGGTTTCTGTGGCCTGGTTCAGTTGTGCCACAGCCTGACTCCTTTCCATGTATCTGGGACTCCTGGTTCCTCAGCTCCCCTTACTTGAATCTGCAGATCCAGTCACATCAACCATTGTTCCTTCTCTTTAATGAAATGCTCAGCCCAGCGCCGAGTCAGCTGCAGGTACAAGTTAGGCTGGTGGGGCAGGTAGTCCAGGTAGAGGCGGGTGAGGGTCTTCTTCGGGATGGCCTTCTCAATCTGGGTCCCTTCATGCCACTCGTTAAAGGAAGTGATGGAGACAATCTCTGGCCTTACCGTGAGGGCTGCCTGTAGGGCTGTCTCATAGTACTTGCCATTGACCCGGTTCCGGGTATTGTGGTTGTTCCAGGGCCTAATGCTAGTGTCAATATAGCCAGGCCCCACACTTGGAATGAACATCAGATTGTTGGCATCACAGAAAGTCTTGACTGCTTTCCAGTTCTGGTGGGAGGAGCCAAAGGAGAATCCATTGGAAGCAAAGTATGTGTACATGCCATCAAATCCAGCAGACAAGATGTCACGCTTGTGTGCCTCTTCTACCAACAGGGCGATGAACACCCCATCATAGGGAGTGTTTCTGATAGAGTGGGATCCTGAGGGGGTGAGGAGGTGGGCCCAAGCCTCAGGTGGGGTAAGGTATGAGTCATAGATGTAGAACAATGGTAGGCTCCTCCCCATGCTGTTTTTATAGCGATAAAATGCTCCATGGGATCCATACCTAAAGTGTGGGAAACAACACAGAAAATCCTGTTAGTAGTACATGCCCAATTTGTGAGCCCAAGATGGAGTAGGGCTGCCAGACCCTAGCCCCTGGGTATGGCATTGTGGCTAGGAGAGTTCTAGAACAGAAGTTTTTCATCTGGCACCTGTAACCTTAAAATTTTTTATTATAACTATTTCTATATAATTGGTGTCCTTTGTAATCCTGTGTGCATTTTATGTGTTTAAAAAACGAGTCTGAAAAGGGCTTCAAAGGCTTTACGAGACTGCCTAATGGGTCCAGGACACAAACCGAGGTGAAGAAGTCCAGTTCTATAACCAAGTTGGTTGTTGTATGGTTCTATGTATGTATATATGGTTCTATGTATGTCTGGTCTTGCATGTAAACTCTCTAAGTAGTCAACTAAAAATGTACCACAGCCCAGTGCTTTGGCCTTCTCCCTTTGATGTTGGAACATATGTGCATCTCATGTCCCAAACCCTCATGCTGGGATACCCCCACCTGCAGCCCAGTATAGGTAATTGTTCTGGATAGGATTCTTTTGCTCAGGCCCAAGGAGGTCCCCATGCTGAGCTCAGCACATCCAAAGCCTTACGTGTCAATGATGTACTTGACGTTGTCATGAAGCGTCCGGTCATCCCGACCCTTGTAGGGCTGTATGTGAAAGGCCACCTGCCATAGACAAAAATGAGTTGTGGGTTGTGAACGTGTGCCCAGGCCCTTCTGTCCCATTTGGGGTGAGTAGTACAGGAAGTGTGGCTGTATTATGCTCCCCCTTTCAGGAAGGAAACTATCCCTTCCTAAAGTAGTTGGGCCTGGCATGACACCCACAACCTTCAGGCAGCTATAGTGACCAGTTGTTGGAGCAGAAGAGGCAAAGATGACAAAGCTATGAAGTAATGAAAAAAAAGCACTGGCTTTGGAGTCAGACCTGGCCTAGTCTACCTTATGTAACTGTGGGCAAGTCACTGGGCCCTCTGGGCCAGCTCTGAAATTAGGTACAAGGACTGGCCAGTCCTAAAACCTATGACTTTATGACCTCAGTTCAAGTTCCATCTCTACCACTCATTAGCTGTGTGATTCTAGGAGCTTTGCACATAGACATTTAATAGAAGTAGCTAGGTAGTTCAGTTAGAGTGCTTGACTAGGAGACAGTAAGAACAGAATTCAAGTCCAGCCTCAGAAGCCAGCTGTATGACCCTGGGCAAGTAAGTCACCTAACCTCTGTCTGCCTTAGTTTCCTCATCTGTAAAATGGGAATAATAATAGCACCTACCCCTGAGAAAGGTGAGGATAAAATAATATTTGCAAAGCACATGCTTAAAGTGCTATATAGACACTAGCTTTTAATAAACACCTTGGACAGAACAGTTTCCTCATCTGCTAAATGGAGGTGATAATACTTTTTACATGGCTGTTATCCTTCCATTTTACAAATGAACTAAGAGCTTCTGGGAACCCAGTATGCCAGACCATCTTTAAATTCTCCCTGGTTGGCTCTTATTGAGAATTAGCCACTTCTTCAAAAGTTTCTGAACACTTGGAAAAGGAGGAACCCAAGAAAATAATCATATCCCAACAAACAAAGGAGCCCCGTATCCCACCCACACCGCAAAGTTAGCAAGTGCTTGCCTGGGGTGGGCAGAAGAGGGCTTGAAGCAAGGAAAGGAACTTCTTCATTTCCCTCTTCCCTCCCCCACCTAGATTTACTTACCTTGATGCTGTGCTGATGTGCAGTATCAAGAATAGCAGGTACTAAATCATCTGAGGGTTCCCCATTGTCATCAGCCATGCCTGGTGGGTACCAGGACAGGACCAGAACCCCTATGACACAAAATAGTAAAACTAGCCCACATGTAGACAGCATTTTCCTTACGCAATGCTATGAGTGCAAATGGGTTTTTTTTTTTAGCCCCATTTAACGGATGAGAAACATGAACCTCAGAAAGGGAAAGTAATTTGCCTAGGGTTATACAGCTGGTAAGCATAATAAGATCCAAAACTTGACTTGTAGGACAAGTGATCTATTACTTACTGCAGGTGGACAGTTTCAGGCCCAACTTCCTTACCCTACTTACATAGCTATAATTTTAAATTAAAATGTCAAACAAGTCAGTCTCTAACTTCAGAGTGGAACCTGAACGAGGTCAAGGATGTTCTGTTTCTCTTCATTTAGGAGAACTTAATAAAATAATGTTCTAATCTAAAAGATGCTGTAGCACTGGAGCTGTCCAGATATTGTGGTGCTGAAACCCTAGCTTTGGGGGAAATAAGAGCTGTCCCTCAGGTGAGTAAAAATACAAGTCGGCCCTAGCACACAAAAGACCATCTACGAGTAAACAAGAAAATGAGTTTAGCAATCCAAACTATTTCCTTTGAAAAATACTGTGTTTTTTTTTTTTTAATGAAATCTGTTGGGGTTTTTTTTTTAATGAAAAAAGCAAGAAAAATTCTACTGATGAATCCTGTTTAATAATTGCCTCCCCAAATCCAAGGGATCCTTGGGATCCTTGGAGTCAAAGTAGGTTCTGGAAGGACCAGAAATAGTCAGAGGACCACCTCCCAGGGTCTGAAACAAGAACATTTCTCTTCTCCCCAAAGTTAATTTCTTTCAGGACCCCAGTCTGCCAATGCCACTGAGAGAGCAGGCCAAGGAACCAGTCTCATCTTCCAGAGAGTAAAATTCTTTCTCAAATGGCCACATTGTGTGCCTACATTACGGAGCAGCAAAGGAGATCATTCAGTTCTGCAGGATTACTGAGGCCCTCCACTCCCCTGCCTTTGTGAACACCCACACCCTTTCAGGGAGCTCAAAGAAGTCTCCATCTTGTTATTAAGCACCTGCTTAAATGAGCCTGCAGCTCCTGTCACCTCCATTTGCCCAAGATCTCAGATGAAAAATGAAGACTCCATTAGCATGGCCTCTAATTGAGCTTGGATTTACTCTTCCTCAATCCAGTTTGCTCTGCCAATTAGGGTTCCAACCAAAGGCTTTGAATCCCTCTCCACCTAACATATCTTTATTCTTAACATATTAAGAACAGTTTGTTGGTCTCCCAAAATGGACAATTCCTGACTGGGAATATACCCTTGACTGCCTCTCCTATGTCCCTGGCTCAGAGATTAATATCTGGGATCAGGGAGGGAAGGCATGGCTGCCTGTTTAAGAGTATGTGGGGGAGGTAGGAGTAGTAGCTTACTTGGCAGCTTACTTGTGGAGGAAAGCACTGAATTTAAGAGTCTGAGAATAACTTGCTGAATCATGGTTCTGCTACTTATTACTTCCATGACTTTGGGCAAATCATTTGACTCTTCTAGACCTCAGTTTCCTCATCTGTAAAATGAGGATTTAGGGAATTTGAGGGGGTAGTGACTTGGTCGGTGATAGATTACCTGGGGGAGGGGCCCTTACCTTATCTTAACTGGGGCCCACGGAAAGGTCCTTTGTGTATTTTCATGGGGAGGGGGCCAGGGAGGATCCTGTTTGGGGCCCAGAAAGCCTTGGAGAAGGAGGTCCTTACCGATGGCAGCAGCTTTGAGCTGGTTCATATGTTCCCGCAAGACTTCGGGATCCCTGGAGCTGTAGGGTCCCAGCTCAGGGTAGAAGCTGGAGCCCAGGTCATCCGGGGGACTATGGCGGCCCTTGGGATAGCTGGCAGACACTTTGGGGTCCCAGTGCGGCACCATAACGTGGTCCCAGTGCACATAGCGGCCCTCCCGGCCCCTTGGGCTGCCATACCACGAATAATAGAAGACGTGGAGGTCGGAGTAGACAGGCGGACCAGATCCCGGGGCAGGAACAGGGGCCGGGGCCGGGCTCGGGCCCGCAGCCGTGCGGGGCGGCTCGGGGGGTGGCGGCTGCGGAGCACGGGCGGCCTCAGCCTCCGCTGCTGGGGGCCCAGCGGGCACGGGGGCACGGCGCTCAAATGGGCCCAACTCCAGTCCCGGGGCGAGTTCTGGGAGCCCATCGGGCGCCTTCAATGTGCGCAGCCCCATGAGGGTGCCAAAGGCGAAGAGTAGAACGAGGAAGAGCGCGATGCAAGCGCGGCGCCGCCGCCGGGCCATGACCCGCTGTAGGCCTCCCTCAGGCTCAGCCCCGCTACCAGCCTACCCCCCAGCCGCGCTCGGGGGCCTTCCCTGCTTAGCCATGGCCCAACCGGCCTCCCGGCGGGAGAGCGACGGCAGCCGCCCGCACCTAACTTCGACCCGCTTGCGGCCTGCGTCCCACAGAGACGACTTCTCGATCCTAACCTAAAAAAAATAAATAAAAGAACACAATCGACTCCTCCCGAATCCTCCCTGCAGTGCAGGCGGGCCCTGCACACAGAGAATGCAGTCGGCTTGAACCATGTTGCCCAATGCTTTGGGGGTGGGATCGGGGGAGGTGGAGAGATCAATACTGAAAGAGGTTGAAGTAAAATACAACTGCCATCCCTGCGGGGCTCTGCGGACCGAGAATCCTCCACTAAAGTCGCATTTTATTTGTTCTGTGTTAACTGTTTCTTTAGGTTCAGCATGATAGAGGAAAAGATCAGATGGAAATCTATGGAAGTTCCCTCCCCCCCCCCCCCCCCCCGCCCCCCTCCGCGCCCTAGTGCTGCATGGAAAGGCCCGAGCTGCGACTTTAGGGATGCTCTGGTCTAGATTCCTACTATCCTGGCCCTATGCTCCAGGCCATCGCTCGAGTCCTGGAGACTCAGGTACCCCACAGCTCCGCCCTCAGGGAGCACAGTACCGGGCTGGTATCAGAATCCCTAAACCAGCTGCTGCTAATCAGATATTTGGCATCCAGCTCCAAACCGGGTGTTGCTCAGAGCTCCGGGATGCTGTCCCCTCCATTTATTCCTAGGATGGGCTCTTATCGCCCCTCCGCAATCCCTGAACCGACTGAATCTAACACTTATCTGCCTGGCTGAGCCTCCAGCAACGTCCTTCTCCACTATCTCTTCTGCGCACAATTCCGTCCCACAGGTGGACTCCCTGCCCCTCCAAACACCTTTACTGCTTCTGTGGAGTAACCTGTTGCACATAGGACATCCTTCCGTTTTACCCTCTTTCTCCATCTACTGAAGTCTACACAGAAGCACACACACACACACACACACACACACACACACACACACACACACACACACACACACACACACACACACACACACACACACACACCCCTCTGTCCAAAAGTACCCTTCAATGACCGGTAACGCGGGGACCTATTAATGTCATTATTAGTACATTTTTTTCGATCGAGGAGAGGGGTGAACCTATGATTTCTTAGTGTAGGGAACTCCTTATTGTAATGCAGATGGGCACAGAACAGAACTCAGGGCTTCTTACCTGGAGCTCAACTCTCAGTCCATTCTACCATGCTCCGCTTTATTCCCTACATCACCCCTGGGAGGTAGGTTACTGAGTGTCTGAGCATCTGCATTTTACAGATTACGGAAATTAATTGACCAAGGAAGAACAGGTAATAAGTTCTTTCACACGTACACACTCTAGATTTGGAATTGGATAACTGGATTCAAATTCTGGTTCTGATAATTAATATTTTTAATGTTTATTTTTTATGTGTTATCATGTTTTTGTATCTGTGGGACTCTGGGCAAGCAGTTAAATTTCTCCCAGCCTCAGCTTTCTCAACTGTAAGATTAGGTAGGTTGGTTCTTGTTGTTTAGTCACGTCCAACTCTTTGTGACCCCATTTGGAGTTTCCTTGGCAAAAATGCTGGAGTGGTTTGCCATTTCCTTCTCCATCTTGTTTTACAGATAAGGAAACTGAGGCAAACAGGGTTAAGTGACTTACCCAGGGTCACAGAGCTACTAAGTGTCTGAGGCCAGATTTGTGGCCTCCTACTTTGTCCCCTGTGCCATCTTACTCTCTTCTCACTCCAGTGAGCTATTGAGAACACTGTAGCCATGGAGCTTTTGAGAAGTGGGAGTGCTGAAATCCCAGCTTTGGGGAGAACAAAGCTTCTGATGACAGGAAATGCAGGTCAGAGTCTGAGGATCTCAGACACTCCTTTCACTGTAACATGATATGTGCGTAAGAGAGGAAGTTGCCCTAGAATCCCTTGATTTGAAGGACTTTCAAATTCCTGTTGACAATTCAGTGGGCTTGTATTGTAGCTATCTCTTCCCCATGTGGGGATCAAAACTTTTCCAGATCTTTCATCTTAACTGGGAGATTCACATTCATAACTTGAAAGAAGGGGAAAGATTTTTAAAATGGAAGTTAAAAATGAATACAGTCCAGGAATGGTGCACAGTTTATGGAAATGTGTGAAAACAGAACATGGAATATCACATTTAAGAATAGTTGGCATTGTTGAAATGTAGAGTGGCCCAGAGACCAATTCAGTGCTCATATAAAATACTTATCCCAATGTACTGATGGATTAACTCAATAAACACTTGTCCAATTGCATGTTATAATCTAGACAAGATACATTCTTCATAAGCTTGATTTTTCCTATGTTGATTGCTAGGCTGGTCTCACTTTGTAAAGACTTTTCTAATTCCTTCCTTTCTCCTAAGTTTTTATCTTCTCTTGCTTGTCAAGTTACCTAGAAGTAATTATTATAACATTCATATAACACCTATTATGTGCCAGGCACATAGCTTTACAAATATTATCTATTTTATCCTCACAACAGACTTGGGAGTTAAGTGTTATTATTATTATCCTCATTTTACAGATCAGGAAATGGAGGCAAAGAGATGTTAAGTCCAATTTTATGAACATTTATTAAGTGTCTGCTATGTGTCAGGTACTCTGCAAAACACTGGGAATACAATTAATAAAAGGAAAATTCTCAAGGAGAATTAAAAAGTAATAAGAGGAGACAGCACATAAAAGGAAACAAGGAGGCGGAGGAAGACCATGGGGTATCTAGTATGGGGGCATCTTGTTCAGTGTAGTCAAAACCAGGCAGAGCAGCAGATGCAGAGTGAAACAAATGGGAAAAGTCCAGTTTCTTTCTTCTATTAAGGATGGCACTGGGAGGAGTTTGGTCCTCTATCCTTCAGATACGGAAGGTGGTGTCGGCTTGAGTTAACAGCATAATGGTGAGATTAGAGGTGAGAAGCTTAACCTGGGAGGGGCATCTCATTCTGTGGAGTTGAAACAAGGCAGAGCAACAGATACAGAGTGGAGTGACTGGCCCAGGGTCTCATGGTTATCTATTAAGTATCTGAGGCTTCCTTTGAACTCAGGTCTTCCTGTCTTTAAGACCTGCACTCTACCCACTGAGCTGTAATGGGAGTTAAAAATCTTCCCAGTTCATTGATATGCCTCAAGTGGGGCTGTTGAGGGAGGCTTGATTGGGGAAGGCTTGTTTTGTAGGGGGGCCCACACCTTTGCTGATTGCTGGTGAGGCACTGGGTTATACCTCTGGCTCTGAAGAGTATAAATGCCCTGAGGTGAGGTTTTGCTTTGGGGCTTAGTTTTTGGAAGAAGTTTTCATGTGCCAGATGAGTCTCTGGGCAACTGTTTTAAGAACCTCCCCCTCTTTGAAAACCCAGATTTTGGTGCTTCTCTCTCTGGTAATTATGTATGTATTGCATATGGTCAGACAGTTGGAAGCTCTGGCTGTTGGTCTTTCTGTTTATAATCTCTACTTGTAATTTCTATTTGTATTTTCTTGGAAGTCCAGGGTGCTGACTTTTTCCCCTGAACTAAGTGAATGATATATGTGCTTGATTAAAGTATATTGCTGACCCCTCAAAAGTTGCTTTCCTTTTAGAAAAGCAGATCGAAGAACTTGTGCAGCAGGCCCTCCTGTGTGTGCCAGGGTCCTTGCTGCCCCCACTTCTTGGTGTACGTGCTGAATCCCTCAGTAGAATATGAGTTCCTTAGGGGGAGGGAATGTTTCTATTTTGTTTCTGTATCCCTGACACCTAGCACAGTGCCTGGAACATTGCAGGTACTATAAATGTTTGTTGAATTTAACTGAGGAGAGAACCTGTAAAACATTTGTGAAATTACATAGCCCTTCCAGTAATCACTAACCTTTCCTCAACATTGAGACCCATCCTTTTTTTTTTCTTTTAACACCAAAATTATCCAGGTGATGATGGATTGCTGGGAGTTCAAAACAATTCTATCCTGTACACAATGATCTCAGGAGAATTCAAATTGCTAGTGACTCACGGGGTTAATGGAAAGAGCATGGTGGGTGGAAGAAGGCAGAAGCAGATAGTCCAAGGCTTCCATTTTGCATCTATAATAGAACAAAAGAAATGTTCCATTATTTCAAAGGTAAAAATGTAATTTTATTCTGCATCATGAGTAATAATGACTATGAATAGCTTATAAAACCTGGTTTTGCTGGGGTGGTGGTGGTTATTTACCCCCGAACGGCTCTACACTCACCTCCTTTTAATCTGTCACCACAAACCTGCACTAACCTCTCTGTATTTACTTGGTCATGGGTCCACAATCCACAGCATTTGAGAAACCTTTGTCCTCTGGGAGATGGTACCAGGACATGACATTTGCTCCCTGGATTCCTTGGTCTGCAGTCCAACTGAAGGGATGCCATGTGGTCCAACAAAAAGCCTGGGGCAGCCTAGTCTATGGTCAAGGCATGAGAGGGCAAAGGCTTAGGAAAAATAAGGAAAGGACAGCTGAAGAAGCACTAGGTGAGACAGGCAGAAACTGAGGATAAAGGTGGGGGCAGAGGGCACCTTTAGCAATGTATCTCATTGTGTCTAATCAGATCAATATGAGGTTGGAAGGCTCTATTTGGGCACAAATAGTACATAGGAACATTTGGGATGGAGATGTCTCTAAACTGGTTTTGTTTGTTTGTTTCCATCTTAGGGTAGGATCCCTCCCTGCCACCGTAAGCAGGTCAACATTAGGTTAGGTCAAGTAGACAATTTTTAGGGGACCTTTTCTAACTCCTTCCTTTAAGCCAGGAAGTGGCCTTGTCTGTCCTTTAAAAAGGCTGCCCAGACACCCAGGGGCCTGCTGAATCCCACTGCTGCTTCAGTCCAGTGAGATGACCCATTAGCCTGGGCTGCCTGTGTGCAAGGTTGTGACTATAGCTTCCAGTGTATCCACACCTTCTGTTTGGTCAGTTGCCTCACACCACAGAACTTTGAGGCAGGTAATAATGGTAAAACTATGTGTCGTTTGATTTGGACATAAATTGGATTTAAGTGAGGCAGAGTTGCCAGAATTCATCAGCCTCACTCTCTTTTCCAAAGTCATCTGAGTCTAATGGTAAGACAAATGTCAAAACAACTATCAGTGGCTTGGGATGCAGTGGATGGCCTTGATGTCTTCAATGTCTGACCAAGTTCTAAGCTCTCCTCAGTGCCTGCTTCAAGCTTCCTTCATGATTATTGGAATAAATGGTTTACATCCAACTATTTCCCTTGGGAAGTCTTCACATGCTTGGGGTAGACACTCCTCCCAACTCACCCATGAGTCTGAGACCTGTTGGTTACCCTCAAACTGGTCTAACCTGTCTGTTGAAATGGTTTACCAGGGTGTGGCTGCTTCTTGGAACCATAGGTGAGAATTGGGAGACAGGTAGACATCAAAGGTGGAAAACAGTCCAGGCAAGATCTTGGCAACCCTCACAATGGAAGTACTAGTCTTCTATTCACACCCCAAACACCCCATCCATAGAGATGGCTGTGGGCTGGAAATGCTCAGATGAATTTATGTTTTCATTCTAGAGGCAACAGGAAGTCATCAGAAGTTATTGAGCAGAAGTGTGTGTAACAAGGGCAGGCTTATATTCTAGTAAGTGCATCTATGTGGGGGATGGATTGGAGGAGGGGAAAGATGGCAGTCATGAACTCATTCAGGAGACAGTTGTTCAAAGGAGAGCTTGATCTAAGGGTGGTGTTCATGTGTGTGGAGAGAGGTGAGTGGGAGAGAGAATACGAATTTATTAAGTACTTACTATGTGCCAGGCACTGTGTTCTAATTAAGTAACAGTGAATATGAGTATAATTTAATGTTTATATTAAGTAATATAGCAAATACAAAGGGTTTTACAAATATCTCATTTGATAAGGGAAGGACACAGAGGCAATGGATGCTATTTAGGTTGCTCAGTTTCCCTCATCTGTAATACGAGGGAATGGTTACATACATACATATATATATATACAATATATACATACATATGTGTGTATACATGTATATGTGTCTACATATATATGTATATGAAATTTCTCCCAGTTCTAAGTCCTATAACTTAAGTCTTTTACATTATTTCCTATAGGTGCAACAATTGGAAATATGCTGCCACCAATTTACACTTGTCAAGTATTTCTTCAGTGACCTTTGACTCACCCTTGATTTTTATTCTATAGACACTGTTGAGTTCCATGATGATCAGTCATATAACATCAAAGGAAAATATTTCTATGAAGCTGGCTTCTCTATAGTCCTGAGAACAGTTTGGGTTGTCAGCAGCAAGCCCTTCTCTCAGTACACTGTCAGTCAGTCGATAAACATTTGCTAAGTACTTCTTATATGCCAGATACTGTGGCGTTGTTCATTTGTATCTAACTCTTCAAGATCCAAGGTTTTCTTGGAAAAGATACTGGAGTGGTTTGCTCATTTTACAGATGTGGAAACTGAGGCAGACAGGGCTAAGTGACTTGCCCAGAATCACACAGCTAGTAAGTTTCTGAGGCTGGATTTGAACTCAGGAAAATGAGTCTTCCTGACTCCAGACCCAGTGCTCTCTCCCCTGAACTCAGCTGCCCTTGACATTGAGTTAAGCAAATACAAATAAAAAGAAAGGCATTCCTGGCCCCTCCAGAGCTTACAATCTACTGGGGAAGACCACCCACAAAAGGAAGCTGAAAAGCTGGGGAGACAAAAGGGGGAAGGAGGAGGTACTAGGTTCTGGGGCAAGATGGAGACGTTCAAAGATTAAAAGTAGTGCTGCTTGGGGGGCATGGGGGCAGGGTGTAAATGAAGCCCAAGAAGGGAGATTTCAGAAGCAAAGAACACCTAATCTAAAGCAGGAGTCGACAGAGTAAATAAGGACAAATGCACTCTTCTTTGCCTCTGGTCTGGATCTGTGGGGCAGCCAGGGAGATTAGACGGCACTGGGAGAAAGCAAGAACCTCATTTGATCAAGAATTCTTCCTATTGGAGATAAGGTATCTGTTCTCTGACTTTAGAAGAGTAAGAACTGAGAATCCCTCATTGTCAATCAACACTCATTTACTGATAGCTTCTACCATGCTAGGCAAAAAAGAAAATCTGTCCCGATTCTCAAAGAGTTTACATTTTACTGGTTCTTTCAAACCACCCCTGGGGATATTCTGAAGTGTTGTGAGCCCCTTTCAATGGATGAGCTGCTTGGTGTGGAGGGCAATAATATGAGATAAAGATGGTCAAGTAGGAAAAAGTCAAATGGTGGTGGACCTTGAACGCCAGGGTCAGACCCATGAACTTTATTTGATGATAGCACTAATTATTATTCTTCCCAAAAGCCCCACTCTGACACCTCATCATAGGATGGAGGCTGCCCCAGCTTCTTCAAGTCAGTGCCAGTGGAGTTCAGTCTCATTCCTAGTCTACCAAGCCAGTCCCACGAAAATACCAAGTTTGCTGCTTTGTCTCTAATAGATTGGTCATTTGGTGATGAGATCGTTGGCTATGGAAACAAGCTCTGGAGACCCACAGTAGGAGTTGGCATAAGAATCCGCAAAAATTATATGGTTATATGTGGGGACTTGTCTAGGATAACTATAGGACCTTGCAAATTTTTAAGAAACTGCTAGAGGGAAGATCCCTTTGGAAAAAGAAATCCCTTTGTTAGAGAAACTAAAACTGCTAGGAAAAAAATGTCTTTTTAAAAAAGTTATCTTGTTATAAACTGTATTGGAAGCAGTCAGGTTTTTTTTTCTGGTGTGTTTGACAGTCAAGCTGGTTCTCTTTGAGACAGTTTTTGCAGACTTTTCCATTTGTTGATTCATTGACTGTTCAGGTACTTATACTTGCTATATTACTTATACATGTATAAGTTCTGATATTTAGAAATGTGATGATCAAAAAGTTCTGAAAGAACAAATTTGTGGATAATTTAATCCTTTTATTAGTAAGACCAGCAGGTTATTAATAAAAGGATGGTCAATTGGCCTTTTGACTTAGACCAAAAGACCCCTCATGGCAGGGGGGTCAAAGTTTATATGTCCTTTGAAGAAGAGATGTTCCTGAGGAATGCCTAATAACCTCTGACTGGTCAATCAAAAGGGAGGTGGGTTATCTTGGGCACACAAATATTGTGTCAAAGGGACATCAGTTTCTGTATCACCTGTCTTGATAATAGGGAGAATCAACATTTTCCTAGGACCTGTCTGAGCAAATACAATGAGCAGAAATGCATCCATTAGCTTAAACCATGCGTGGGGAAGTTTGGATTCAGTCAAAGGGCCACACTTGAGGACCTAGAGGGCCCATGTGGCCTGGAGACCACAGGTTCCTCACCCCGGCCCTTAACTTAGAATTGTTTTTACTGTCTAATTAAATCTTGGCCTGAATAAATTTTTAAGAGAGATTTTACACACTGGTTGATTTCTGGATGAGGAAGTAGAAAAGAGGAAAACCTTTGGTCCTAATACAATAATTAGCTATTAAATATAAGAGAAAAATATTCATTTCTCACAGAAGCATGGTTTGCATCCCTAAAATAATTACTGTTGACTAGCAATGCACTTAAAGCATACTATAATAACTCATAAATATTTGTCTTTGTCCTCTTTCCTCCCTTCCTTCCTTTCCTTCTTTCTTTTTTCTTTCCTCCCTTCTTTCTCTCTCTTCCTTTCTTTTTCTTCTTTCTTCCTTTTCTTTCCAGCCATGAATACTTGTTTTTGACACGAGTACAAATAGTTTATCTGAGATTCTTTTGAACTGTAGATTTGCTTGGTGGCCTAGAAAACCTGGAGTAACCAACCCTAAGTAAAATTTCTTTTCTCTAGTTCTTCACTCTTATTCAAGGCGGATGTGATTTATTGTCTCTAACTGATCTTATTTGTCCTTTTATTGGATGAATTTTGAACTCCAGTAGGATTGTCTTTTCAGTGGCAGGGATTCAGTGGGGTGGTAATTTTGGATGCCTTTTACATTAGGAATCCAGAGAAAGTTTACCTTGATTTCAAAAGGGATTGCCTATCATACAGGGAAATCTTGAGAACTTTTGGTGTGCCCTATGTAGAAAGGGAAGCCTAAAATTTTTGTGCTTACTCCATTTGGATAACCTTATATACTGAGGGAATCATAGAAGAAATTTTCATCTTAAACAGCTTGTTTTGGAGGCAAAAGATACCTGTGGAAAGAGCTCCACATGATTTGGGAAGCTGCAGAGCAAGAGTTCTTAACCTGGCCCCTAAGTGGTTCACAGATAGATTTTAGGGGGTCCGTGTGCTTGGATGAGAAGAAAAATCTTTATTTTTATTGAAATTTAGCATTTTCACAAATTATTTAAAAATATTATTCTGAAAAAGAACCCAGGGGATTTACTGGATTGCCAGAGGGGTCCATGACATACAAAAAAGTGAAGAACCTGTTCCTTAGCAATTATGACTTTGCTGTGGAACTACTTTTTGATATGGAAAGATTGGTTTTATATTACTTAAAAAGTAGTTATTTAGTAACTAAACCTGGCCTCTGAGTGTGCATCAGGAGTAAAGGAGTAGAGATAGCTTATAAATTATCAAGAAAATTGAGAAGGGATTGAATCTCAGAAATTAAGACCCATTTGGTATTCTAGCTATACCACCTGAGAAGGAACCAGGTGGGGTGGGAGGGGAGGGCTCCCTTTTTGCTTCAACCATGACTCCTTGGGGTGGAAGAGTACCTTGTAAGCTTCAAGGGGTTCAGAGAATGCTATGACTGTCATCTCCCATTACCAATGGTGGTACAACCATGGTCCAGGAGTTAGTCAATGACTAATTCAATGACCTCTTTGGAGGGAAAGGTAGAGAGGGGTAGTCAGTCAATAAACATTTATTAACCACCTACTGTGTGCCAGGAACTATGCTAAGAACTGGAGACAGAGAAGCAAGGGAGACAACCTCTGCATAAAAAATGCCATGTACAAGATAAATAGGAAACAAGAAACAAAATGGCAGGGCAGTAGATTTAAGAGGGATTTGTAAAGACTTCTGTAAAAGGTGTTATTTTGGCTGGGATTTGAGGGAAGCCAGGGATGCCAGGAGGCAAAGATTGTGGATGACAGGAAGGAACATATTCCATATGTAGCCAGTGAAAATGCTGAAAGTTGAGATATGGAATATCTTGTTGAGGAGTAGAAAGGAGACCATTGTCATATACTGTGTATGTGTGTGTGTGTATGTGTGTGTGTGTGTGTGTGTGTGCACATGTGCTTGTGCACCCCCATTGAGAGTGAGAGGTGGGTATTCAGTATAAGAAGATTGAAAAGGGGGGAAGTGCGTCCAGGTTATTAAGGACTTTGGATGCCAGTCAAGGTAAAGTACCCCAGCACCCCCTGGACACAGCACCAATTTTGTTATAGATCTGAGCCCAGAATAGAATGACTGCTGCATAAGAGAGGAAGAGGATGAGGATGAGGACCCCAATCCCCTGGAGTCAGTGTACCCTTGTTGCTAGGCTGAGGAAACTTGGCCATGGTCCAGAGATTGTTTGTTTATAAATTATCAAGAAAACTGAGAAAGGATTGATTCCCAAAATTAAGACCCATTTGGCATTCTAGCTGTACCTGCTGAGAAGGAACAAAGTGGGGTGGGAGGGGAGGTTTCCCTTTTTGCTTCAGTCATGGCTCCTTGTCCCATTCTTCTACTTTGGATGGAAGATATCTTGAGAATTTAAGGAGTTCAGAGGATGCTGAGACTCTTACCTTCCATGGTCAATGGTGTTGTAACCATGGCCCAGCATCAGTTGACAGCACTGTTATGTAGAGGATCAAAGAATCTGGACCTAGGTGAGATGGTTTTTCTTTTCTCTTGTCCCTTGAGGCTAAGAGACTAAGCGAGGCTTGATCAAGCCTTCATTTTGGTCACAACTGTTTCTGATCACAGTGAGATGGAAAATGAAGGAAAGAAGGATGGAGGAGGGGATGTCAGGATTTCAGCCTTTGCCCAGGAACAGCCTTACTGCTATGGAAGCTGAACCTTGTATTTCTTGCTTTTCAGTTTTGCTTCAGAAAATGTTCTTTAATCAATTATGTGAGTGAGAAGTCCTTTGAGGGTCATTATAGGGAAAAAGACAAAGGGATGAGAGTGATGAGACAAGCTGATTATGATTTGGGGGTGGAGGGGACAAATTTATTATACTCCTATAGTATCTAACTTAGAATCTAGGATAGACAATCAGGGAGCAGCCATTTAGACTCAGTTGGCATGAAATGGATGCTTACAGGCTGGGATGTCAGGTCTTCTTAGCACATGTACTGATAAGTGAGCTGGTGCAGTTTGATCTTGGAGTGCCACCTCATGGCTTGTGCATGTATTGCACCCCCAAATATTAATCATACACCTAGGAGGCACATGGAAACATTGCTAGTGTGTTCAGACTACTCAGTGTTCTTTGATCACAGCACTCCCATCTTTCTTCTCCAGGCCTTTATGTTGCATTTCCCATGCCTCCCTCCACTTCCTAGCTTCCCGTCAATCCTCAGCTCAAACCCAGCCTTCCTTAGGAAGCCTCTCTCAGTCCATCTGTGATCTCCATGTTCTTTTAGTGGAGAAACTATCTGAGATTACCTTCCAACTACCATGCATATATTTAGTATGGATCTACTTATATAGTGTCTCCCCCATTAGACTGTACTCTCTTTCCCCCATTCCTTTGCAGAAATAGAAGCTTCCTGGGTATGAAACATTTATTTTTATATTTTTTGATGTATTGGTCAATTTTACTGATTGTTTTTTCTCTTTATTTTTTCTTTTAAGAATATTCTTTATTATATGGGATAACTCCTTAAGAGGGGGAGAATGGAGAAGGACACAAGGGGAAATTTAGGATTGAAATTAAGGTAAATTGAGGCACAAAGTTCTGAGCAAGATCAATTTATTGACAAAGTACAAATTTGCCAGTAAACAGTCTTAGCCTCAGCTAGTTAAGACCTTGAATGAGAGCTGGCAAGTCATTTTTATAGCCAAAAGGAAAGGCATCTGAAAACTGGAAGGCAGTATCATAGACAGGGCAAAGAATATGATTGGTTACAAAGTCAGAAGCATCATAGATGTGGGGGACAATATTACTGGCTAGAAATTTGGAATATAGCCCCTCCTTCCATCTTGTTGCTATGGAAAACTCATTGATGGTGTCCACCTGCACGGCTAGTTAGTGTCACGGTGATTACAGACTAGATTTTCTTGAAGGACATCCAGTGTTGCAGAAATAACTGACCAGACTTAATGGTATCCACTTGCAGCCTTCAAGGAGAACAGATTTTCTTGACACAAGAATAAAACAGTGGCTAGCAGGAAAACTGAACTTCCAAACTTGACTCAGAAATAATTGAAATCCGATTTAGAGAGTAACGTAAAATATCAGTGGTAATACAAAATGAAATCGACTACAGATAGAATCAATTTGATTTTCTCAATTTTCATGTAAAAACAAAAAAATTCAATCAAAATTTTATTTTTGTAGAAAAGGAATTTAAGATCCTTGAAGGCAGAATCTGTCTTTTGCCTTTCTTTGTAGCCTTACTGCTTCGAATAGTGCTTGGCACATAATAGGTGGTTAATAAAATGCTTGCTGACTTTCTGATTTGAGTTACATGATTAACACTATTATCAAGAAGAGCCTTCAATGCTAGGCTAAGAAGTGTGACTTGGTAAGCAGTTGGGAGCTACTGAAAAATTTTGAGTGGGTTTGAATGCCAATTCTGCATCTGTGACCTTGGGCAAATCACTTCTGTTTGGGCCTCAATTTCACCTATGAAGAAGGGGGTTGAACTAAATTATCTCTGAGGTCCCTTCCATTTCTAAATCTCTAATCCTGTGAGCCTAAGAATGATATGACTATGTATTAGAAAAATTTCTCTAGCACCATGTGAAAAATGGCTTGATTTGGGGAGAGTATGGAGACTGGAATTATGAGTTTCTAGCCTGGCCCTAAGGTTATAGGAGCTTATATTAGGCTCCAGCCAGTAGGGATAGAGAAGTTTCAAAGATTATCCTCATCTTTAAGATGAGGATAATTATACCAAAATTATACAGGTATAGTCCCCTTATCGTCAGTGGGGGCTGCTGGGAAGTCTAGTTTTCCCAGCTGAAATGAGAATCTGAAGAATTATTACAAATGAGAATTCCAATGGACATACAATTTTAAAACTCTGAAGAAGGGAATACTGAGGTGATAAGCAAATTAACAGTTTAGTTTAATTAATGATTCTATAACTCTCCTGAGCAGAGCCCCCAAACCTGAAATTGGAGCTCGCATATTTCTCCTAGTAGTTTTAAAACTATTAGTTTGAACAGTAGTTTTCAAAATGTGGTTCATGAACCCAGAGGTCAAAATTATTTTCATAATGATGCTGAGACGTTTCCAACTACGTATCTGCATGAGACTGAATTTTCCTCAAATATTTCATCTAAAACAACACTTCACAAGAGATTCCATGCAGAATCACATATGAGAATCCAGCTGTCTCCTATTGAGACAGAAATTTACAAAAATTCTTAAAGCAATGCCATTCTACTCACTAAAATTTTTTGGTTTTGGAAAATGTAGTTATTTTTCATTAAAATGTGCTATTTATGTTACCATGTAATGGATTTGTTACTGTTCATTTTAAATGAATTAATATGTAAATATTTTTAAATGTATCATTTTATAATGCAGTAAATATTGATAGATAGAGCTCATATAAACAAAAGCTCTTTGAATCCTCAGTAATTTTTAAGAATATGTAACTTGAGTCCCAAGGTCCATTGATATGGAATTCTCTCCTCATTGGTAAAGATCAATGCCTGGCACCTTCATGAGAGTCAGGGCAAAGTTGGCCAGAGTGGGAGAGGAGAAATTCAGTATCTTCACAATTGCTAGTCTCTTCAAACTCTTCAGGGTTCAGGTGTTTCTGGTTTCCAGCTTTGAGGATCTTGAGGACCTAGAGGGCCACATAGGCTTCACTTAGGCTAAATTCTGCCCTTTTGTACCCAAAGGGATGAGAGCAGTCAAGAGGGAGCAGACCTCATGCTCCACAGCAACACCTATTTTTTATTTTATTCTAAAGAAAGCCAAAGACTATAGGAATGTGAGCTGTAATTCTTAGTCAATAAGCATTTATTAAGGGAGAGAATAAGCATTTATTAAGCTTCTACTATGTGCCTGACATTGCTGTTAATATTTAATTTCATTTTATTTAGTCTTCACAATAATCCTATGAGTTATTATTATCATTATTATTATTTTATCACCTTCATTTTACAGTTGAGGAAACTGACGCGGGCAAGTAAAAGTTAACTTGCCAGGTACTCCAACCTATCAAACATTTATCATGTTTGATTAAGCCATTTATTAAGCCAGGCACTGTCCTTAGTTTGGGACACAAAGAAAGGCAAACACAGTTCATGCTCTGAAAGAGCTCATATTTTTAATGGTGGAGACAACACATGAATAATTTTATGCATATACAAAATATCTGTGGAGTAGAGGGAAGGCAGTCTCAGAGAGAGGGCATCAGCAGTGGGGGATGGGTAAGGAAACTGGTAACACCTCCTGGGCAAACTGAGATCTGAGCTGAATTTTGAAACAAGGGAAGACTAAAAGACAGATGAGGTGGGAGAGCATTCCAGGCACGAGGGACACACACTGTAGGGTGTTGTGTACACGAAATAATAGCAAAGAAGCCAGTGTCAATGGATCAAAGAGTACATGCAAGAAGGTAAAGGGTAAGAAAACTGGAAAAGTGGGAAGGGGCCACACTGTGAAGATTTTTGAAGGACAGAGGATTTTATACTTGATGCTGGAGGTAATAGGGAGCCACAGAAATTTATAGGGATGGGGCAAGAGTCACATAATCAGACTTTTACTTTAGGATCACTGACATATAAGAGGAGAATATATGGGAATGAGAAGAGATCTGAGACAGAGACCAACCAGTAGGCTATTGCAATAGTCCAGGTGAGGTGATGAGGTGCCCTGCAGTTGAGAAGTAACAGTGTCAGAGGAGAGAAGGCAAAGTATTTCAAAGATATTAAGAAGATTGTCTTTCTTTGTTTCCCCAGCCCCTAACGTAGTGCCTGGCACATAATAGGAACTTAATAAATACTTCCTGATTTGACAAGATCTGACAAGAGAGATTAGATGTGTGGAGTCTGAGTGGGGAGTTATCGATGACACAAAAGTTGTGAGTCTGGGTAACTGGGAGGATGAAAATATGTAGGAAAGTGATAGGAAAGTTGAGAAGAGGAAAGATAATATTTGTTGTTGGGTTTTTTCTGTGGGTGTGTGGGAGACAATTGGGGTTAAGTGACTTGCCAGGGTCACACAGTAGTAAGTGGCTGAGGCTGGATTTGTACTGGAGAAGATGAGTCTTCCTGACTCCAGGCCCAGCACTCTATCCATTATACTGCCCAGCCGCCCTAAGGGTCACAAAGTATCATACTAAGTAAAAGTGTTTATTCTATTAAAGAAAGAAATATCCTAAAATAGCAGCTGCACTGACCATGGTAATAGACAGTAAGTAATAAGTGGATCCAGTTCCATTTATGAGTTTAGTCTGTTACTTAACTTTGATTTCTACAAGGACAAAATTCATACATTAAGGACACCTAGAATCTTGGATGGAAGGGAGTAATACATAAAACAATGACTGAGAAAAAAGTCACTCCAAGATAAACTTTTGGGCAGTTAGGTGGCATCGCAGTACACTGAGTGCTGGACCTGGAGTCAGGAAGACTCATCACCCTGAGTTGAAATCTGGCCTCAGACACTTACTAGCTGTGTGACCTTGGGCAAGCCACTTAACCCTGTTTGCCTCAGTTTCCTCATCTGTAAAGTGATCTGGAGAAGGAAATGGCAAACCACTCTCTAGCATCTTTGCCAAGAAAACCCTAAATCAGGTCACAAATGATCTAACACGACTGAAAATGACTGAAGAAAAACAAAAGCACACACACTTTTTAAGGCTATAAACAGCAATCTGGAAAAGCAGAGGAAATTCCCACACAGACCTTTTAGGTACTGATCAATAAGTGTTGTATCTTCACACACACACACACACACACACACACACCCTCCAATAAGATGTAAGCTTCCTGAGGGCAGGGACCATTTAAAAAATGTTGGTACCCCCAGAACCTAGCATTATGTTTTACACATACTAGTGTATAATATATTGTAATACTACATATTTAAAATTTCTTTAATTGGGATTAAAGACTCTATGGGGGTGGAGTACTTTTAGTGGCCACCAACTAATTTTCATGGGCAGAGCTAGAAAGTTTTAATCCTTTCTGGACTTAGGGAAAGCGCAGAAATCCATTTAGACTGGAACATGAAGTAGATATATCAGGACAGAGAAGAACCTGCAGCTGCTAGAAACAAGTGTATTTCAATCTCCTCCCCCTTTTTCTTTCTCTCCTTTTCAGGATGGATCTGCACCCAGTTTTTCGATTCCAGATAGTTCTCCAGCCTCTAGCCTCCTTAGCAAAATATTAGAGGATTGGACCATTTGGTCTCTCAGGCAACCTTTCTGGCTCTGATATTCTAAAATTCTTTCCACTTCCGACATTCCACGTACTTTGTTCTATGTTCCATGTTCCAAGGTCTCTTCCACTTCCGACGTCTGATTTTGTGACATTTTACTTCTGCCCCGGGGAGAAAACCTCAGAGTCAGGCGCCTCTGCTGCCCTCGGGCTCCCTAGCTCTGACTGGTGAGAAAGCCGTTTTCCCTCTTTCACCTCGGGGCTGGGTTGTAGTCCTTTCCTAGGGCCTGAGTGGATTGGTTGTCATTTGAATGTCTTCCTGGGAAGGGTTTAAAGGGGACCGTTAGGGTTTAGGGATGCTCCACTAGCATCTAAAAGACCCTCAGCCCTCTAGACATCGAAGTGACTGGGAGAAACATGAAAAAAGACTTACTCCTGGACAGCAGAAATGGGAGGAAAGCACCCCAGGACTGAACAGGGTGGAAATGAGGTCAGACTGAAGGTCTCTAGACTTGTGTGAATGTGGTCACCTGCCCCTTAACTCCCCAGCAAAGCTTTACAGCCCAACTTTGTCCTGGACCTGAAGTCAGAAGCAATTTGTGCTGCCAGCTGTGCAGCAACAGGGAAGCCCCTCTAAATTCCCTGGCCACCCAGGACGTAGGGGAGGAGCCCGATGAAGAAAAGACCTTGGACCTCCAGCTGCCAACGATATGCGGGGCCTCCGGGCTTCGTTTTTTCAGTTGCATCCGCAGAGGCAGCGGCGGCAGGACCGGTCTGAGATCCTGTTGAAGCCTGCAGAGGACTCCAGATTAGGGAGTCAAAAGGACACAGAAGCGGTGTTTGTGGGGGAAGATCTGGAGGCCACGGAGACCCTAAACATCGAGTAGATCCAGGTGATGTCCAAGAAGGACCTAAAGGCGGTCTGTAGAGTGCTGGGCCGAGAAGTCCCCAAGACCGCTTCAGCCAAGGACCTTCGTAGCTGGCTATTGGAGAATTCGGGGGCGTCGAGGCGGACCACCAGGAAGACCCACGCCTCGGCCAAGGCGGCCCAGCCCCCTGCAGGGGTCGGAGGAGGCTGGGAAGACGCGGGGTCTGGCCTGGAGGACTTGGAGGAGAAAGCGCCTTCCCCTACAGAGGCCAGCAGGGACCAAGTAGGGATTGGGGCATTTGCAGTCCGACGGGGCGGTGGCGGAGCCACAGGAGGGAGGGGCAAGACGCAGGGGAAGGTGAATAAGGCCGAGGCTGAGACAGAGCCCCCCGACTCTTCCTCCACCTCCGCAGAGAGGCCGGACAATGGTGGGGGCGATGAGCTCCGGGCCTCGGCGGAGAGACGAGGACACCCGGGCGGCTCTCGGAAGCTCTTTGGCTGGAGGGCGAGAGGCAAAGCGATCAAGCGACTGGAGCTAGTCCTGGAGAACCTCGGGGAGAGCAACTCCAAAGACCAGCGCTCCGAGGACGGCGAGCAGCCCAGAACCTTCCTCAAAGCTCCCGACTCTATGTCTCCACCTCCGCGGGAGCGGCCCGAGGCTTCTAGCCGGCGTTCCACGCAGTCGGGCCTGAATGGAGAATATTTAAGGGTCTCCCCAGAGGAGGAGGCTCGGGACGGTGTTCCGCGCACGCTGACTTGGACCACTTCTCAGGAGAAGGCAAATCGAAGCTTCATGTACGGGCCCGAGCTATTTTGGCGGCAGCTGCGCCGCCTGCGGCCCAGGCCCCGGGAGCCCTATACGGACTTCGCGGCCCAGGTAACGGGGCTGGTCGGCGCTTGGGTGGAAAAGGCCGGGGCGATGACGCGCGAGGAGGTGATAGAGCTGATCCGACTCGAGCATGTGGTGGATCAGCTCCCAGAGCAGCTCTGCCAGCTTGTACTGGCCCAGCAGCCTAAGACGGCCATGGAGGCGGCAGCTCTGGCGGACCAGATCTCCTTCCAACGGGGCCGTCATCTGGGGTTGGGCCCCGGGCCTGGGCCCGGGATCTGGCCCTGGTTCTCCCAAGTGCAGGCGTCCCCCACTGGGAAGGGGCCCAAGAAAACCACCCTGAAAAGCCACACTAACGTAAGGGAGGCCACGTCCAAAAAGGAATTCCAGTCATCGGGGGCGGGTTGGGGGTGGAAGCCCACGCCGGTCCGCACTTGTCACAAATGTGGGAAGGTTGGTCATACTCGATCCAACTGCCCCAACTGGAATTCTGTAGATTCTTAATTCAGGGATAGGCTAAGGGCATTGGGGTGAGAAGGGTAAAGCAGGGAAGGGGACTATGGAAAGCCGGGGTGTGGGGTTGGTGGGGGGAAGCCCGAAGAGGGAGGGAAGAGACCCCTGTGCTTAGAGTATAGACAACCTTCAGTTAAATAAACTTTTTAAAATAATATTTTACTAATGTATTTTTATTTTCGACAAACTTATAAGGACCAAGAAACGTGCACTATAGTGGGTTGAGATTAGAAAAACTGAAGTGACTCAGCTTTGGACCTCAAGAATCTTACATTTCACTGGTGGGAGATAGGAGCAAGATAGGGAGTAGCAAAGAAGAGGTACTGGCATAGTCTAGCTATTTTTAAGGAATTATACCTTAAGACTGAGGGTGGAAGTTTGGGTAAGTAGATAAGGATTTAATTAAAGTGGGCTTCCTCTGCTGAATTTTAAGAAGATTCCAAAGGTAGACTCTTTTCATTCCAGCCAAGGGAGTCTATAGGAAGGTCAGAAGTCTAGAAAAATGGAGGTTGAGAGGAATTTTTTCCATCTATAAAAGGAGGGTCTTAGGCTAGATAACTTCTTCATACTCCATCCATCCATCCCAGCAGTGGATTTGTCCTCCAGTCCAGCCACTCCCCTGAAAAGGGAGTCAAGAACCTCTTCATCTCCAGATCCTGGGATCCTCTTGGAAGGGAACACAGATGCTTGGGCAACATGGCCACTGGGAATAAAAGTGGGAAGGAGAAGTGAAAGAGAAATAGAGACACTGAACTACTGGCTGAATTCTGATTCTGATTTCCAAATCTGGAAATTTGGAAAGCCGTTTGAGAATTGAGTGACCCCTGGCAAGAGTCTAGGATGCCCTTTCTCAAACCAAGAGATCATTCTCTTGAGAGAGATTTTACACCAGTCTCCAATATTCCAGCTTTCCTCTTGAGCCAGCTCAGAGCAGCCATGAGCTGCTGGGGCTTTGTTTGTCACCATCAAGGCCAGGGTGGGGGTGTGGGGGAGGTGAGGGGAGGTGATACCTGCACGTCTCACTTACTTTCCACTTATGGTGGGACCTCAGGAATCTGAAAGGGCTTTAGCAGAGTGACTATCTCTAGGACCTTGGTACAGTGGCTTCAGTGGGTATGGTTATTCTTGCAGAAGAGCTTTGATCAGCAGAATTCTGCCTGGCCCCACAGGTTCCTAGAATAAAGAATAAGGACACATACCTGGCAGCGTCGTGCAGACCTAGGAAACAAAACTAGCACTCTGGGTTAGGGAGGATAGGATTGATTGGACACTGTTCAGGTTACTATAAAGTCTATCTGGATGGTATGTTGACCATAAATCATAAACCTAGGAACCTTACTCAAATGAAGTCTCCAATTATGATCCAAAGTCATCTGGAGAGGCAGGTTTGTTGGGGGATAGGGGTGGGGAAGCTTTTGTATCATTGGTAATAATGTGAAAGAATTGCCTAAAATCAGTTTTTGTGAAAAGTAAAAATTGAAGCCTTTCAGCATGAATAAGAAAATAAATACTTTGACAAAACAAAGCAGAGTTCCAAGAAAGGCTATTTGGGAGCCCAGAGGAAGCTATGACTTTGAGCAAACCCAATTGATGAAGGCTGAAGAATGGGAAAATACATGTCCCTCTCTTCCAAAGAGCTTTTTTTTTTTTTGAGGATGATAGTGCTCCAGTAGGTTCCTAGGCCCCAGTTTAGGAGAACTTGGCTCAGGAAACCTTTGACCAAGGAAAACCCTTCTCTAGATCCGTTTCTGATTTCCCTTGTCCCTGTGGCAAAAGTGTTTTTTGCTCCTGATTTAGGGAACAAATATTTTTTAAGCACCTACTCTGTGCCAGGCATTATGTTAGCTTCTAGAAATAGAAACAGTTCTTTTCTTTCAGGAACATACATTCTTCTACGGGAGGGGCTTTTAAACTGGGATCCATGAACTTGGATAGGAGAAAAATTAATTTTTCTTTAATATAATTGTTTTTCTTTGTATTTTATTTTATGCATTTAACATGATTGTGTGAAGGGGTCTATAGGATTCACCAGACTGACTACCAAAAGAGATCCAGGACATATGCAAAAAGGTTAAGTGCGCCTTAACTAGGAGGAAAACCATACGTACACAGATAAAGTAAACATAACATGTATATAGTGCTTACTATGTGCCAGGCATTGTGTTGAGCACTTTAAAATCATTACAAGTACAAAATAATTTCAGGAGCAGAATGAATTATAACAACAGAGGGAGTGTAGCAAGGTAGTACCTGAATTTAATCTTGAGGTAAGCTAGGGATCCCACGAGAGAAAGTTAGGGAGATAGAGAAGTCCAAGCTCATGGGACAGCCTGGGCAAATGGGAAAGAATATTAAGGGGGCCTAAAATGCCTGGAGGGATGTAAAGATAAAGTTGAGTCAGCCTGGAAATAGATGTTGAAGCTAGAAGGGTTTTACATGTTTAACAGAGAGCCTGCAATTTGTCCTAGAGGCAATAGGGAGCCACTGAAATGCTTTCATTAAAAAAAAAAAACCTAACATTTTCTTGAAGACAGCAGAATAGAAGCAGAGACCTCTCCCAAAATTCCTCAAAAAACCTGTGAAAAATGACTCTAAACAAATTCTAGAGCAGCATAAGCCACAAAATGACAGACTGAAGCAAATTTCCAGCCCAAGATAATCTGGAAGATTGATGGGAAGAATCTATTGCACCAGCTTGGGAGCAGAGGACAGTTCAGTGAAGACTGAGCAGGAGCAGGCCTTACGGGACTGAATCGCTGGGGTCTGCTGTGGATTCCAGACTTCTCAACCCATAAATGCTAAAGATTACTTCAAAGGTCAGTAGAAAGGGTATCTCCCCTGGCTGGGGGGGGGGGGGGGGGGGAAGGACAGGAGAAGAAGAAACAGACTATAGATTCCTACTTTCTCAGTGAAGAGGTATTTTCTTATGTCATTGGTGATGAGGAAGATCAAAACATATAGCCAGAAGAAGATAACAAAGCCAAAGCTTCTGCATCCAAAGCCTGTAAGAAAAATATGAACTGGCCATGGAAGAGCTCAAAAAGGATTTTGAAAATCAAATAAGAGAACTAGAAGAAAAATTTGGAAGAGAAATGAGAGGGATGCAAGAAAATCATGAAAAACCAGTCAACATCTAGCTAAAGGAATTCTCAAAAATGCTGAAAAAAAAACACCTTTAAAATTAGACTAACCCAAATGGCAAAAGAGGTCCAAAAAACCAACGAGGAGAAAAATGCCTTAAAAAGCAGCATGAGCCAAATGGAAAAAGAGGTCCAAAAGCTCATGGAAGAAAATAATTCTTTAAAAATTAGAATGGAGCAAATGGAAGTGAATGAATTTATGAGAAAACAAAAAATTATGAAACAAAATCAAAAGAATGAAAAAATAGAAGATAATGTGAAATATCTCATTGGAAAAACAATTGACCTGGAAAATGGATCCAAGAGAAATAATGTAAAAATTATTGGACTACCTGAAAGCCATGATGAAAAAAAGAACCTAGACATCATCTTTCAAGAAATTATCAAGGAAAACTGCTGTGATATTCTAGAACTAGAGGGTAAAATAGAAATCGAAAGAATCCACTGATCACCTCCTGAAAGACATTCCAAAAGAAAAACTCTTAGGAATATTGTAGTTAAATTCCAGAGTTCCCAGGTCAAGGAGAAAATACTGCAAGCTGCCAGAAAAAAACCAATTTGAGTATTGTGGAAACACAATCAGGATAACACAAGATCTAATAGCTTCTACACTAAGGGTTCAGAGGGCTTGGAATATGATATTCCAGAGGTCAAAGGAGCTAGGATTAAAACCAAGAATCACCTACCCAGCAAAAGTAAGTATAATACTTCAGGGGAAATAATGGTCATTCAATGAAATAGAGGACTTCCAAGCATTCTTGTTGAAAAGACCAGAACTGAATAGAAAATTTGACTTTCAAATACAAGAATCAAGAGAAACATGAAGAGGTAAATAGGAAATAGAAATCATAAGGGACTTACTAAAGTTGAACTATTTACATTCCTACATGGAAAGATGATATTTGTAACTCATGATACCTTTCTCAGTATTAGGGTAGTTAGAGGGATTATATTCCTATAAACAGGGCACAGGGTGAGTTGAATAGGTAGGGATGACATGTAAAAAATAAAAATAAGGGGTGAGAGAGGAATATAATGGGAGGAAAAGTGAGAAATAGAGTGGGGCAAATTATCTCACATAAAAGAGGCAAGTAAAATCTTATTCAATGGAGAGGAAGAAGGGGGAGGTAATAGGGAAAGAGTGAACCATACTCTCATCACATTTGGCTTAAGGAGGGAATAACATGCACACTCAATGTGGTATGAAAATCTATCTTACACTACAGGAAAGTAGGGGGGAAGGGAATAAGTAGGGGTTGGGGGAAAGATGAAAGGGAGGGCAAAAGGAAGGAGGGGACAATTATAAGCAAACACTTGAGGAGGGATAGGGTCAAAAGAGAGAATAGAATAAATGGGGGGCAGGACAAGATGGGGGGAAATATAGTTAGTCTTTCACAATATGACTGTTTTGGAAATGTTTTGCATAGCTGAGAAGAGCTAAATCTTTCAAAGTTAGTCATTGAACAATGTGGCTGTAACTGTGTACAATGTCCTCCTGAAATTTTCTAAGCAAGAGAAGAACCTGGAGAGTTGAGAATCTTCACTTGGTTCTGTTACCTTAGGCAGCCTCAGATCCCAAAGTTCTTTGGACTTCAGGTCCAGGATGTGTTCAGGATCAGGTCTGGCCAAGTAGAGCAAACAGCCCTCCAAGATGGGATTTGGTGCTGAACCATACAGTGGAGGAGTAGAACTGGAGAGGAGCCCAGAGGTCACCTCCCACAACACCCCTCCCTTTAGCAGATAAATAAATGGAGACTTAGAAAGATCTGCATTCACCTGCCCCCAGAGCAAGGGGGAGTAAAAACAAACAGCCAGAAGACACGAAGGACTTGAATGATGCTGGCTGCAAGCACTCCTGCAGGATACTTCCACAGTCAAAGCAGGGAAGAGAAGTTCATTAGCACAGACCATTGAACCAGTAACAAATGGAGAGGCCTAGGAAGCTGAGTCAAATTGTTCTTATGCCTTGGGACGACAGGAACCAAAACAGCCAGAAAGCACATCATAATTCCCTGCCAGTCAGAATCCAAAGCCAGGAGAAGACATAAGACTACTCAAAGTGAATCCATCAAATCTGGTGATGGAGGTAAAGTGTCTGAAACAGTCCTGCTCCTCAGATCTTTCTGCCCTTTTGGCATCTCCTGTTAGAACCAGAAAGGCCAAACAGAGAGAGTCTAAATTCGAACTGGATCCAAATTCTGCTTTATTGACTGAAGAAACTTCTGATGCTGACTCATGGTGCTCAGGAGTTTCATTCATCAGAAGTCACAGAACAACTAGGAACAAACAGGAAATTAAAGAAAAAAGAAGTGTGCAAGCTGAAGTGTAGGATAATAGGAATAGAAAATGTAAGCGAGAATGAACATGTAGTTCCTTCCCAACCAGGAAGCATCTCTGAATCCACGTGTGTGAATACTTAGAATTCAGATACTGAACAGGCTACTCCTTCTCCGGGAAACAGGCCCAATCAATGTAAAGATGAAATTCAGGTATTTGATGATAAATCCTCAGTGAAAAATTCAGAAGAAAAACCATAAGTAGAGACAAGAAGGAAGAAAGATGCCATTGCCAGAGAGACTTCAGAAGGAAAGAGCCATAGATGTTGGAGGAAAAAAAAGAAACAAGTCGTGAAGAACTTCAGCAAAGCAGTTTTGAAAAATAATTTGCTTCTCAAAGCCAGCAACACCAAATAAAAACACACGGGCACAAAAAACCGATATTGACAAGGTAAGAAAAACATTTGTTCTTTCAGGGGAACAAACAGAATGAAAAGGCAGAAGAAATGTGAGGTTACAGAAGTTACTAGTAATGAGAACAGCATTTGCAAAATCAGTGGCATTGAAGATACTAATGACAAAAAAGAATATTTAAAAAGTAATACCATGATATGCCCTCCCCCTCTGTTTCCAACAGGTCCCATGATTACAGTAATTCTGTTCTGTTAGCTCTCAGCAATGATAAGGACCAGGTATCTGAAGATAGTGAGAATGAAGGAGGTACATTGTATTTTATTGAGAGTAGTGAGCAAAAGTTTTCATCGGAAAAAGATTCAGAAGATAATCCATCAAGTGATATGTGCTTCATCCCTGATAAATCCCCTGGATTGAGTTGTGATAAGATTTATTATACTGCAGAAGAAAACAAGTGAAGTAACAAGTAAGCAGGAAAATGATAAAGAAGAAAGTAAAGAGAAGGAACCTGTAGACCAGAAAGAAAATAAAGTTGAGTTCATAGATGAAGATGACACGTCTAACCTCCTGAAGTTATCAAGTACCAGCATAGACCCCGGTCTGGGTATTAAGCAACTTAGATATGGTGCAGAAAAAAATAGTCTATAAGGAAAATGTCCTTATACAAATAAAGGAGAAAAACAAAAAAGAGCTCTTGCAGAAAATTGTAATTATTCCTGATTTTGAAAAGAAGGATTGCATCCCAACATACAAGGAATCACAATTTCAACTTAAGAAAAAACACAGAGAGGAATGGGAAAAAAACAACAGGAAACGTGCTGGTTTGTTATGAAAGTCCTAGAATTGACAACTGAACTGAAAAATGATCTTAAAGCACTGCAGAGGAGAGCCAGTATGGACCTTAAAAGGCTTTATGAGAAAAATGGTAGAGATGGTTACCCCAAATATTTCCAAGTTGGAATGATTGTCAATAATCCCACTGACTTCTATCATTCACAAATTCCTAAGAAGCAAAGGAAAAGAATGATGGTGGAAGAATTGCTGACTGATTCTAAATTCAGAAGGTACAATAAAAGGAAGTATACAGAGATTATGATGGAAAGAAACCACTAATGCAGCTGGAAAGAAATTTCAGAAAAAGAAGAAATTTCAAAACTAAGATTTAGTTACCTAAATACAACCTCAAGATTTTTATTTTCATCTTCATTTTTCCTTTATTCACCAAATATGTGTTGAAGGAGAGAGAGAGAGAGAGAGAGAGAGAGAGAGAGAGAGAGAGAGAGAGAGAGAGAGAGAGAGAGAGAGAGAGAGAGAGACTGAGAGAGAATAACCTGGTCAGATTCTGGCTATGCTGGGGGCAGGCCAATATAGTTAGCATGCTGTATTCTCTATCAACTAGCAAGGCTTCAATACTTGCTAAATTAAACAAAATTATTTAGTAATTGCTATGAGGAGAGTAAAAAGGGTCTCCAGATAAGAGTCTCTGCATTGGAAAGATTGATACTCCAATTCCAGAATTTCTTGGTCAATTTTCCTGGAGCTCAGAACTGTCTGGCAAATTATATGTTTGAGAAAGCAAAAGGGAAAAAGAAATGAAACAAACATTTATTAAGCACCCATTATATGCCAGACACTGTGTTAAATGCTTTATAAATATTGCATTTGGTCCTCAAAACCCCCAGGAGGTATTTGTGACTTTGGAGAGTGAAGTTTTAGTTGAATGATGAAGTCAATAGCCATGCTGTAGTAAATCGGGGGACAGGAAGTGTGTAACATTTAAAAAGTTCAAGAGACATAATTTCCGGATAATTAATCATTTTATTAATAATGCTAGCGTATTACCAATAAAATGGGTCAGGGACATTCTCCAGTATCAAAGATCAATCATAGCAGTGGGCTCACAGTTTATATGCCCTAGGAAGAGTGGATGTTCCTGAGGGTGGCAATCAATTCTGATTGGTTAACAAATAATGAGAATGAATATTACAATGAGAGATGGACCTATTCTAATGAGGGGCTGGGGGATGTGACTTTGATGATATTTATTTCTAAATCACCCATCCTTGAGCAATCTAGGCAAAGAATTTATCCCCATCCAAACCTTTGTAAGAGCACAATGCACTTCCCCACCTATGTGGGGTCTGAACAAGACTGAAGAGAAAGTTAATTAAATCTCTTTATCAGCAATGTCCTTCAGGAACTAAGCAACCTACAGGTTGCTGAAAAATATCCGGTCCTAACTGGTAACTTATTATTAATATGAGAGACTCCTATTGGAGATGGTCTTCTCGAAGATTTTAACTGCAAAACAGAGAAGAAATACGGTAGCTCCTGAAAATGGATGAAACAAGTAGGAAAGGAAGCAGGTTTGGAGACTAAATCTCACAATTGCTCCTTTCCTGGCCAGTAAATTAATGCATTTTGTAAGAATATATTATAGAAGGGGGGAAGTACAAGAAAGGGAATAGAGGAAGTAGAATATAAAAGGAAATGTGTGGTGTGCACTATTCAAGTCCATGGCAAACAATAAAAGAGCAATAACTCCTAAGGTCAGACAGTAAGAAAAGGGACTACCAGAAAATGGTTAAGGTGACCTACAAATGGATGAGGGACTAAAGCAGGGGGGAAAAAGGGGGAGATCTTGATTGAATGATGGGAAAGAGTCATGCTGAAGGGGAAGACATATTTCTGGATAGACACCTTAAAGTGGTCTAATCTTTAGGGATTTGGTGCATTGGGAAAAGGATTGACAAACAAGAGGAGAGGATTGAGGGTAAGGGGAAATGTACATATGATAGTAGGGTTGCCTTAAAGTAAGTTAAGCAAAAATAATTATAAAGTCAAAGTGCTGTCTTTAAAAAGGAAGAACAAAAAACCCAATTTAGAAAAAAAAAATTAGAGACATAAATTGAGGAAAATATAAACTAACTAATAATTTTAAATGTGAATGGATTAAATAACCCAATAAATGAAAGACAGTGATAAGAAAACAAACCCCCACAATTTTTGCTTCTTTAAGAAACACAACTAAAAAGCAAAAACATACACAGAATAAAAATGAAGGGAAAGAACAAAATTTGCTGTTCATCATGTGATTCCCCAAACTGGGAGTTGCAACCATGCTATCAGGTAAAGCAAAAACAAAAATTCGCTACATAAAAAGAGATAGCTTATAGATGTATATTCGTGGGAGAGGAGGCATTACCTTGATGGGAAGGAAGGTTCTATTGCAAATCTTTTTACTATGCTATTTCATTAAGTACTTTTGCTTTAAAAAAAAAGGAAGGAAGAAAAGGAAAGGAAAAAAGGAAAGAAAAACAAAAAATTAGAGCATGCCCTTTACCTTTTAGTTTAGTAACCCTATCTCAAAAGGAAATAAGGTTAATGTAGCATGACCTATTTTTGATCAAGTCATTCTAATTCTTTGTGATCACTAGTTTCTTTTCTAGATAATCACTTATCACTAATATGTTCTAGGATTTTGCTAGAAATCAAAGCCAAGATCAATGGCCTACAGTCTGCAAGTATCTTCTCCTCCTCCTCCTCCTTTTCTTCCTCCTCCTTCTCTTTCTTCTTCAAAAGTCAATATATTTGCCATTCTCTAGTTCTATGATAGTTTTCCCTATCACTATGAGCTTTTATCTATAATTGATAATGGTTCATCAATCATGTCTGCTTATTTATTTTTTTCATATCTGTAATTTCTCTAGGCTAGGTGACTTGAATTCATTAAGGGAATTTAGGTACTTAGGTAATTTAGTCACATATCTCCTTGCTTATCTTCGGCATCATTTACATATTAGCCACCTTTGTTTTGTGTTTTCTGGTCAAAAGGCCAATCTTCTTGATAGGAAAAAAAATAAATAGAAGCAAAGTAAAAATCAAACACTTTGATATATTGTCCATAATCTTCCATCCTATTCACCCTCAATATTAATCTTATCCCTTTTTTTACTTTCCTGTTTTCCTAAACATAGCTTTTGAAAAAGTCACTTTGTTGCTCTTTGCTTTACTTGTCAGTCTGGGCTCATTCTGAACATTAACATTCAGTACCATTCATATAGTGCTATACCACACTTTTGTATTTATCCTTTTGTTTTCCCTTGCTCTATCTTGTTACTTCTTTAAAAAAAGAAAAACAACACCATAAGTAGATTGGTTAATTTCCTGTGCTTCCACCCTTGTCTCCAGTCAATTCCCTTTTCTCCTACTTATCAGAGTACTCATCTTTGTGTCTCTGGAATTTTATTCTTGAGAGTTTGGCATCTTGCCTGGCTTGACTTTCCCCTATGGAATTTTCATTCATGGGATACTCCCTAATCTTTTTCTGAATGCTTTGAAATGCCTGGAATTTCTTTCCTTCTCTATCATAAACTCTACAAAGACATATTTGTTTCTCTCCAACTTATCCATAAATCCCACTCCAATTGGTGAGAATCAGATCATGAATAGAATTTCTCCTTTCTAATATCCCCACATTTAGAAAGATGAAACTAGTATTAAGACAAGTCAAGAAATTACATGCTGCTCTGTCTTTTTTTTTTTTCAGGAAAAAAGTTGTAGCAGATATATGGATAATTTAGGTCTATTTGTCATTCTATATCCAAAAGCACGAGAGCATTGTCCACTATCCAGAACCCGGGCAAACACGCCATCATGAAATTGACATACAATACTGATCTTCTCCAGGCAGCCAAATTTTGACATAATTTTCCATAAACCCTCACAACTAACAGTGTCAAAGGCCTTGATCAGATCTGCAAATATTGTGTACAGACCTCTGTTCTGCTCCTGGCATTTCTCTTGGAGTTGTCCAGCAGCAAATACCGTATAGACTCTTCTTTGACCCTTTCTGAAGCCACACTGGCTCTCAGGTATATGACCATCTTCCAGGTGAAGGATCAGCCTATTAAGCAGGACTCTAGCAAGAATTTTGCCAGCAATGACTAAGAGAGAGACCCCATTTTGGTCTTCTTTGAAAACAAAGGGCAACAACCCAATCACTCTATATCACCCATGTCAGGCTTATGATCTGCTCCCTATGTTTCCTCTTTCTGTCTAAATGATTTTCTGATGAGAAAAATCACTTCTGTACTGGTTTCTGTTGATATTCACTCAGGTGTTCTTCACCATACTTCACCTCTCTGGTTCCTGAATTTCTTCTTATTAATACATCTTCTAATTATAGCAATAATGATTATCATTTTTTTATTGCTTTAAAGTTTGAAAAGTGTTTTTTTAAAACTAAGAACTGTGCTAAGACATGAGATGTGTTGTATTTTGCGCATTTACTCCTTATAACAACTATGTGAGGTAGGTACTATTATTCTCATTTTACAGATCAGGGAAATGAGTCAGGTAAAGGCAAAATGACCTGCCCAGGCCCACAGCTGGCAAATGTATGAAGTAGAATTTGTGCTCAAGTCTTCATGACTTCAAGTCCAATGTTCTATCCAGTATGGCTCCATAGCTACATGTAAGAAACTATCCATGCCCTTCAATCTAATTCTATTTCTTTTCCTTTAATTTTTCTTTTTCAAAGTTATCAAGCATGTTTTTCTCTCTCCCACCTCCCTCTACTCACACAAAAGAAAGAAAGAGAAGAAAGAATGAAGAAAAAGGAAGAAGGAAGAAAAGAAGTAAGGAACTACTCATTTATTATATTATAGGGAAGAACTCATATGTCAACATAAACATAGTCAAACAAAACAAATTCCCACATGGACTATGTCCAAAAATGCATTTCTTATTCTGCATATTTTAACATCACCTCTATCATGACATGGGCAGGGCTCATTTTTTTAAAACCATTCTTCTGGAAACATAAATGATCATTTAGTTGAGCAGAATTATTTAGTCCTTCATAATTGTTTATTTTTACAATGCTGTTATAGCAGAAATTGTAATTTGGCACAAGAGTAACCCCAGTACCCAAACCCATTGGTATGGGACTTTGCTCACTGGTGGAGAACAATGCCCTGCTCCTGCATGAGGGTCAGAGTGGAGTTGGTAAGAGTGGGAGAGGGGAGAGCTTCAACATCTTCAACAATCTTCAAGAGTTTTCTCAAGTCTTTTGAACCTACTTCAAGTCTTTTTGGGATCTGCAATCATTTTAGGAACTTTTGGCTTCTAGCTTCAAGAGAGAAAAAGGACAATGAAAACAAAATAAAATTATATTAAGTAAAAGCCCTGTGAAAAAAGCACTAAATAGAAAATAGACAAATGCAAACAAAATAAAACTATATTAAATAAAAGCCCCGTGGAAGAAAACACTAAAAACCAACAGGAGACTAAATAACTTAATCCTCTTCTTTTTCAATAAAATATTTCAAGAAAATATTCCAGTCACCTCATTCCACAAAATCCAAGTATTACTTATAAAATCAAATTTGTCTCCTTTGGTTTAAGAATTCTCATTCATCTTGCTTGTTTCCTATTCTTTGTGCATTTTATACCAACATTTGAACCATGGGTTTTATTCCTGGTTCCTTTGTTGGATTTTATCTTCTATGAATTCTCTTTATATTATAGAAGCTCTCTATTTTATCTGGCTTAGTGGGTATACATAGACATTTTTTCCTTCCCATTCCCCTCCTTTTCAATTTAAATCTCTTAGATATCCAAAAAAGTCCTTGTTAGGTGCACTCCATCTCAGGCCAGGAATCTGTCATTTCTATATTTTAAGCTGTAGTCCCCAAAAAATTTAAATCCCATTATTAGATACTATGTTCTTAACCAGTTTTTCTTTTGCTCATCCCTCATCTTCAATATGCAGTCATGATCAAAACATTGCCTGTTCTACTATTGTCTTCAGTTTCTTAAAAGATTTTAAAATTTGAGACAATTTTAAAAGATTCCATCTGACAGCATTATTGAATCACCAGAATTGGGTGGAAGTCACCCATTTTACCTAATCCTGAGAAGTTTCCTAACACATATTGAATCCATGTCTCCTAGGGAGACAACAGATGTCTATATTGCTCCTATTAAATTAATAAGAAGCTGCTTTACCAGCTCAGGTCTGTTCATAGAAGAGTTGTATAATTCTAAACATCTGGTTACCTTGGATTTCTTTGTGTGTCTGTGTTTCTGTTCCCCTATGTTGTGTATATATTTGGGAAAGGGTCATATATTGGGCTATGCTATGAGCTGACCAAGATCTTAGGCTCGAAGGTTTTGACAATAGTGTTTACACCTGAAGATCAATGACAGCCCCATTTTTCACAATGCCTGTTAAGTCCTTCTGTATTCTCTTGAACATACCGGTGTCAAATCTGGGTGATAGAGACCATATATGTTTGGGTGTTTGACCAGATTTTCCCATTTTTATCCTATTTGATGTATGTGATGTCCAGATATTTGGAGATATCCTATTTCCCAGAGCTAAGGCCTAGCAAGCAGGCTATACCGTGAGCTCGGCTTAGCAACAATCCTTTGAGCGCTGGATGATCTCACCCTCTGGCAAAGTGTATTATTTGATCAACACCAGGGGTTCAGTGAGAGATTTATGATTTTCATATTAATCAATAACTGTTCAGATTTGTTGGCACTCTCCATTCCTCAGGGACTTGAGAGCCAATGTGCTATAGCGTAAAGCCATCCATCACATCTTTTGACATGCTCACAATCCCTGTTTCTTGTAACAGCCAAATGAACCAAAACAGGTACTGCACTCCTGTTCCCACCACACCAATTCTGATTCTGTTCCCCACTGAATAATCACAAGACTCAACCACCCTTAGGATTTAAGACAACTTAATGACTGCTCCCACAGGACCTAGGAATGTCTGCATTGTTCATGCATGAGTCAACCATGGGAACTCCTAAGAATGACTGTGACTTGATCCAGCTCACTTGCAGTTTGTTTATGTATACAAGACCTGCCTTTGTCCCAATATGTTAAGCCTTCCTTCTTGTGGGTGGAGGAAGGTTTCTTCTTGCAAGCATTTTCCTCACTCTGAAATTAATTACACTTCTGTTAAATCCCTCACACACCTACCTCTGGCCTGTTCTGCTCGGATCTGGTCATTTCTAGGTTAGAGGTTGGTTCTGGTCTAATTGACGGTGGTACCACATGATCTTTCAGTTTACTTTTGATTTGTTCTCTATAAAAAATTGTAAAATTACTTTTCATCTAATGTCTAAGGAGATTTCAAACACATTTCCATATAATAGCAATAAGCAAATCTAAGATTAGAATTCTACTTGTATTGTTAAAAGATACTTCATTCAATTAAATTGTGACAAAATCATTAAAAGTATTATTTCTTGTATTATGCATGCTGCAAGAAGACTGAAATAAAACCCAAACAGCAGCCTTGGTCACCCCTGAGAAGGAATCACCAATGATCTCTTCTCCTTTCTTTTCCTCTAATCTTTATAAAATTATCTGTTTCCTGGTAGCATCTGTGATAGGGATAGGGATGAAACCTATGATTTCAGTCTTCTAAGTAATTTCCAGATGAAACTCCCTGCACCAGTGTGGGTGAACATCTTCTCTTCTTTGGATAAAGTTGCCTAGAGCATTAAGAGAAGAGGTGTTTGCTCTAAGGCACACAGCCAATATGAGTCAGAAGTGGGATTTGGACTCATATCTTTCTGTTTTTGAGCCTTATCTCTATCTAGTAATGCCAATGAAAATTGTAGGTGACATAAAAACAAAAGATATTGAGGGGAGGAGGTTTTGGGAAGATGGCAGAGTAAGTCAGAAAATTCCAAGCTCTCCAGATTTCCACCACAAACAAAACAAAATAGCACCTCGAGGTGAATGTAGAGAGGCAAAAATAAACAAGAGTTGGGGCAGAGCAGTGGTCCTCCTGGGACAACTAGAGAAGACTTGAGGAAAGACCCCATGATGGAGATTTGGCCTGAGTGAAACGCAAACACCTCTAGGCTATCTTCACTGAAGTAACAAACAACAAACCCTGGGGGCAGCTGGTTCAGGAGGTAGCCTCAGCTTCAATTACAGGAATTCACACCTGATAGAGAGTGTGTGTGAGGTCAGACATCTAAACAGGAGAATATTGGAGGACTGTCTGCTGCTGAGGGACTCCAGCCTCAGCTGTGCTGCTGAGAGATGTCCTGGGTTTCAGTTGAAGGTGAGAAGGAACCAGCACACATGAGATGAGTGCAGAAGCAGCGGGGTAGATACTGTGGGCTATGAGCAATTATAGGACAACTGAGTTATTGGTTTTGGTTCAAGGCCAAAGGGAAGAACTGAAGGTTACAGCCACTGGGAGGTCTTCAGGGATCAAGAACATTTCCAGCATAGTGTAGCTGAGGGACCTATCTTTGGCTAGGAGGGTGAAAGGAGTACAGAGGTTGAGCCCTGGACAAAGCTCAAAAAATAACAATAAGAAGGACCTAAATCCAGAGGCACCATCCTCCACACTCTGGGACTAGAGATGATTATAATAACAAATGGCTAAAAAAATTTTTTTAAATCAAAAGTAAAATGAGTAATCAAAGGAGAAAGAACCCAACCATGGACAGCTACTTTGGGGATAGAAAAGATCTAAGTTCATTTTCAGAGGAGGATACTGAAACAAAAAAGCCTCTCCTACCCCAAAAAGAAAGGTTAATGATCACATACCCAAAAATGTTCATGGAAGAACTTAAAAAGGACTTTAAAAACCAAATAAGAAAGATTGAGGAAAAATTATAAAAAATAACAAGGACAATCCAAAAAACCAAGAAAATTATGAAAAGAAAATCAAAAGTAGAAAAAGAGATTCAGAATCTTAAGGAAGAAAACAATTTCTTGAAAACTAGAACTGGTAAAAAAGGGAAGCAAATGACAGTAAGATATTAAGAAATAATAAAATAAAAAGAATTTTTAAAAATATAAGAAAATGTGAAACATGTCATAAGGCAAACAACTGATCTGGAGAACAGATCAAGAAGAGAAAACATAAGAATAATCAGACTATCTTAAAACTACAATCAAAACCAGGAATCTTGATGCAATATTACAAAATAATTAAAGAAAATTGCCCTAAAGTTTTAGAACAAGAGGGAAAAGTAGAAATAGAAAAAATCCACTGTTCCTCACCTAAAAGAAATCCCAGAAAGAAAACCTATGGAAATATCATAGTCAAATTTCAAAAATCCCAGGTTAAGGAGAAAATATTACAAGCAAAAAAAAAAAAAAACAATTCAAATACTGAGGAACCACAATTAAAATGACTCAAGCCCTAGCAGCTGCCACACTAAAGGACTATAGTTCTTAGAACACTATATATAAAAGAGCAAAAAAATTGGGGTTATGGCCAAAAATAACTTACCTAGCAAAATTAAATATAATCCTGAATGAAAAAAAGAGTATTCAATGAAGTGACAGACTTTCAGGTTTTTGTCACAAAAGACCAGTACTTAATAGAAAATTTGATATAAGATCCAGGAGAAATATAAGGTACGCATCAAAGATCAATTACAAGGGATTCAATAAGGACAAACTGTTTACTTTTTATATGAGGAAATGTAACCCATATTCTTAAGACTGTCATTAGTAATTGGGTAGTTAAAAAAAAAAAGACTGGGAACGAATTGAGTATAATGTGGTGCTTCTAAAAAGCAAAATTGTGTAGGAAAAGGTAAGAAGAGTAATTATTTATACAAATGAGGTGTGAGAGAAAGAACTGATATGGGGGAATCAGGTGGAGGTGGAGAGCTGGTAGTGCTGGAACCCTACTCTCATCAGATCTGGATTAAAGAGGAAAGATATATATCGAGAAGGGTATAAAAGTCTTCTAAATTTATAAAGAAATAAGGGGGTAAAGGAGCAGGATAAGGGGTGTTCAGAAGGGTGTGTAGAATATGATTTAGGAGGATGGGAGAAGAAGAAAAGGGAGGGACCCTTAGAAGAGTGGGTAGAACAAGGAAAAGAAGGGTTGGGGGAGAGGATAAGGGAAAGATTCTTTAAAAGAGTTTGTTTATAAGAGTTTGTTTATGAGAGGTAGTAAATTATGAGAAGTAAACTAGAGGAGGGATAGGGTAAAAAGAGAGGCTGAGAAGTATAATAGTGAGGAAGAATGGGATGGAGGGAAATACACAAATAGTAATGATTACTTTAAATGTGAATGGGATGATAAAGGCCTCATTTCTAGAATATATAGAGAACTAAGTCAAATGTGCAACAATACAAGTCATTCCCCAGCTGATAAATGATCAAAGGATATGAACAGGCAATTTTCAGAGGAAGAAATTAAAGATATTTATAGTCATCTGAAAAAATGCTCTAAATCACTACTGATTAGAGAGATGCAAATCAAAACAACTTTGAGGTACCACATCATACCGATTAGATTGGCAAACATGACAGAACAGGAAAATGATAAGTGTTGAAGAGGATGTGGGAGAGTTGGAACACTAATTCATTGTGGGTGGAGTTGTGAGCTCATCCAACCATTCTGGAGAGCTGTTTGGAACTATGCCCAAAGGGCTACAAAAATGAGCATACCCTTTGACCAAGCAATATTGCTTCTAGGACTCTATCCCCAAGAGATCATAAAAATGGGAAAGGGTCCCACATGTACAAAAATATTTATAGCAGCACTCTTTGTAGTGGCCAAAAACTGGAAATCAAGGGGATGCCCATCAATTGGGGAATGGCTGAATAAATTATGGTATATGAATGTAATGGAATACTATTGTGCTATAAGAAATGATGAACAGGAAGACTTCAGAGATGCCTGGAAAGACTTATATGATCTGATGCTGAGCAAAAGGAGCAGAACCAGGAGAACTTTGTGCACAGCAATGACCACAGTGTGTGAGAGTTTTTTTCTCATAGACTTGGAAGTTCATTGGAATGCAAGGACTTAAAAAAATCCCCAATGGTCTTTTAAGGCAAAATGCCTTCCATACCCAGAGAAAGAACTTTGAAATTCAATCGTAGAATGTAGCAGATCATTGTGTGTGTGTGTGTGTGTGTGTGTGTGTGTGTGTGTGTGTGTGTGTGTATTATGTTTCGGTTTTTTTATATGATTTCTCCCATTTATTTTAGTTCTACACAACATGACTATAATGAAAATGTATTAAATAGGAATGTATGTGTAGATCCTTTATAGAATTGTATGCTGTCTTGGGGAGGGAGCAGGGGGGGGGGGGGTAGGTAGGGGGAAAAAAATCTAAGTTTAATGGTAGTGATTGTAGAGCATTAAAAATAAATAAAATGAATATAAAAAATGTGAATGAGATGAATTCACCCATAAAACATAAATGGATAGCAGAATGGACTAAAAATCAAAACATACTGCTTACAAGAAACACATTTAAAAATGAGAGATACACACAGAGTTAAAATAAAGGGCTGAAGCATAATGTATTATGCTTCAGCTGACGCAAAAAAAACCCAGGGGTAGTCATCATGATATCAGACAAAGTCAAAGCTAAAATAGATTTAATTAAAAGAGATAAACAGGGAAACTGCATTATAATAAAAGTCATTATAGATAATGAAGCAATATAACTTTTTTTGCACCATAGCATCTAAATTTTTAAAGGAAAATTTAAATGAATTTCAGGTGGAAATAGATAGCAGTACTATAGTAATGGAGAACTTTAATCTTCCCCTTTCAGAACTAGATAAATCTAACCAAAAAATAAATAAGAAGCTAAGGAAGTGAATAGAATTTTAGATAAACTAGATATAATAAATATCTGGAGAAAACTGAATGGAAATAGAAAGGAAAATCTTTTTCTCAGTGGTACATGGTACCTCACAAAGACTGATCATATATTAGGGCACAAAAACTGTATAGGTAAAAGCAGAAAAGCAGAAATATTAAATATTTCCTTTATAGGAAATGAAATAAAATTTATATTTAAATGAATGAATGAAATAAAAGTTATATTTTAAAAAGGGCCATGGAAACATAGGGAAAAACTAATTGGAGACTAAACAACCCAATCTTAAAGAATGTATGGCTTAAAGAACAAATAATAGAAACATTCAATAATATCCTTAATGAAAATGACAATAATGAAACAATACATCGAAACCTATGGGATGCAGCAAAAACAGTAATCAGAGGAAATTTTATCTCTCTAAATGCTTGTATCAGTAAAAAAGAGAAAGATCAGACCAATGAACTGGGTATGCCATTAAAAAAACTAGAAAAAGAACAAATTAGAAATTTCCTATTAAGCACTAAATTGGAAATCCTAAAAATTAAAGGTGAGATTAATAAAATTGAATGTAAGAAAACCATTGAATTAAGAGATAAAAGCAGGAGTTGGTATTATGAAAAAAATCAATAAAATAGACAAATCATTGGTTAATTTGATTTTTTTTAAAAAGAGAGAAGTAAACCAAATTACGAGGATCAAAAATTAAAAGAGTGAATATACCACTAAAGAAGATGAAATCAAAGCAATTATAAGGTGTTATTTTGTCCAATTATATGCCAATAAATGTAACAACTTAAGTGAAACGTAAGAATATTTACAAAAATACAAGCTGCCTAGATTAGCAGAAGAGGAAATAGAATATCTAAGTAGTCAGATTTTAGAAAGAGAAATTGAACAGGCCATCAATGAGCTTCCTAAGAAAAAGGAACAGGACCAGATAGACTCACAAGTGAATTCTATCAAAGATTTAGAGACTAACTAATTTCAATATTAAATAAATTATTTGGAATAATAGGCAAAGAAGGGACCCTACCAAACTCCTTTTATGAAACAGATACTGATACCTAAACCACGAAAAGTAAAAACAGAGAAAGAAAATTAGAGACCAATTTCATTAATGAATATGGATGCAAAAATCCTAAATAAAATACTAGCTTTAAAAAAATGAAAAAATATTATCATCAAGTTTATTTTTTTAAAAAGTTAATTGAATTGAATTTTACAAAAGAAAAAACAGATTAGAAAAGTAAGATGACTTGGTTGAGGTCACAAGGCTAGTATTCAAGACTGACACAGACTCCAGGACTCAAGTTCTTCACATTGGGTCAACAAACTTATTTTTTAGAAAAATATTTTGATAACTGTATTTTGATGTAATTGGTTTATTTTCCAAGCCTGTATATTTTATTTTATGTATCTGAAGGAGAGATTTTGAGGAGAGAGTCATATTTGTCATCATGCTGTGACAGGGATCCATGATAAGAAATAAGTTTACAAACTCTTGGGCCAAAATTAAAAAAGATTTTGGACAAACCAAACCAATGCAGCTGAAATGCAAGTAGAGGCAGGTAAATGGAAAAAAAAAAAACCTTCACAGCAAGTTTCTCTGATAAAGATCTCATTTATAAGATATACAGTTATCCCTTCCACATCAGGGTGGTTAGGTCCACAGTGTGGTGCTCCCATGATCTGGAAAGTATACAAAATTGTTTTTGCCCTTCCCTTTATACCAAAGAAGTATAAATTCTTTCTTTTTCTTCTCTTGGGTATTTACAGTACCTTACTGTAAAATTTGGGTAAAGTATTTGTTCATAGGCTCTGTGTCATCTGTTGGCTTTCAAGTGTCATCTATAGCTTCCACAAAATTCCCATTCAATTAATTAATATTAATTAATAAAACATTCCCATTTAATTTCTTATGCCAACCTGTGCTATGTTGAAACTGTGATTGGAAAAGTTAAGATGTGTAAAGGATAACTAAATAGGAAATGACTTAAATTTATAAGAACAAGAACCATTCCAATGATACAAATAGTTTTTAGAAGAAGGAATCCAAGCTATACATAGTCATATGAAAAAATGCTCTAAATCATTAATAATTGAAGAAATATAAATTAAAATATTTCTGAGGTACTTTTTCATACTCTTTAGCTGGTCAAAATTCACAAAAAAAGGAAAATATATTCTGCAGGGGCTATGGGAGAACAGTTACATTAATGCATTGTTGGTGGAACTGTGTATGAGGTTAGCCCTTCTGGAAGGCAATTTGAAACTATCAGACTGTGCACATGCGTTTTTCAGTGATACTCCTGCTAGATCTATGCCCCAAAGAGATCAAAGCAAGAGCAAAAGGACCTACATGTACGAAAATATTTATAGCCGTTCTTTTTGTGGTGGTAAAGAATTAAAAATGGTAGGTGCATCCATTAACTGGGAAATGACAGGACAAGTTATAGCATATGGGTGTGATGGAATACTATCATGTTAGAAAAAGGATGAAGGGAGGATTTCAGAGAAATCTGGGAAAACTTGTGGGAAATACTCAAATTAACTACGAAGGACCTATGAAGGAAGGTGCTACCTGTATCCAGAGAAAGAACTGATAAATATGGTTAGTATGAATGTGAATGTGTGCATGTGTGCGTGTGTGTGTGTGTGTGTGTGTGTGTGTGTGTGTATGTAATGGTAGCCATCTTTAATGCAGAGGAAGAGGTTTGGGGGGAGGGAGGGAAAAAGAAGAAAGTTACTTGATAGCTTTAGTACATATTTAAAATGAAAAGCAAGTTGTTCATAATAGATTTGTAGTGTCGTAAAAAAAAAACTTGTATATGCTGATGCAGAGTGAATATGATAACAGCAATATTGTAAATACAAAAAACTCTGAAAGACTTAAGAACTCTAATCAGCACAACAACCAAATGCAATTTCAGAGGACCCATGATGAAACATAGTATCCAGCTCCAATTAGAAAGATAATGACTGGGCCATCTCCAGTCATCCTGATGAATATCAGGCCACTGGACCCAGAAGGCTCAGGAGAAGAAAGTGAGGTTGGTGACCTTCCACAGCCCTCCCTCACTCAAAACAAAGTCAATTGCAAGTCGTGTCATCATCCTGATGTCATGGTCCTGTTTGAAAACAAAGGACAAAAACATCAACCACCAGAAAGATAATGGATTCAAAGTACAGATTGAGACCTTTTGTGGTGGGGAGGGGAAAGAGTGTAGGGACATGGTCAACTCAGGAATTTGCTTTCCTTAACTATAACCATATATATTTATAATGAGTTTTTCTGTAGAGGTGGAGAGGATCAGAAAGTGGAAAGTTGGAGGGAGAGAAAGCAAACCTGATAATGAAGTAAAAGAGGGCACCTCGATGAGATGCAGTGCTCACCAACACAGCAAAGACTCCTATGCCACTTGTCACCATTCACAATATATGATGTCCTGTTCTTCCCTTTCTACCTATCTGAATTCTACACTGCTCAAAGCTTATCTTTTATCCTATTTCTTCCATGAGTCCTAACCTGATTATTCTATCCCACAGAGATTTCACACTCTCCTAAAGTCTTTTATCACCAAATGTGTTGGAGCCAGCTCTAACCAGAGCTGAATTTGTAGTATGAACATTTATACCACAGAATGGCAAATGCTCCAGATGAGGGTTTGATTTATTGTTTTGGTCGTTGCCCAGATTTAATAAGATGATAGAGAAAGTGGTAACAATATGGATTAAACTTAAAGTATGTCCCGCATACATTTTCTGCCTCCCCCATCAGTTGTTAAGTATTTACCAACACACCCCTTCCTACATCCCTCTATGTCCAGATTCTTCAGTGGTGACACATTTGTTTCTTCTCTGTTCAATTTGTCTCCTTAAAAGGGTCCACTAGCAGCACCCAGATTTCAACTAAAGTTTTTGGGAATTGATCCTTAAGAGGTTTTTATTGATTCTAAGTATTCATAGAACATAAGAACTGGAAGAGAATTCAGAGATTTGCTCGATCTCAGATGAAGACACTGAATCCCAGGGAAGTTAAATGACTTATCCAGGAATCTTTCGGTAAAGCCTTGTTGCCTTGTACACAAGTTTATATGTGTGTAATGAATATATATACACATATGCTTATATGTAGGTGTCATGGTGTGGATTTGTTTATGAGGTGTATTTTTCTTTTCTCTCTTCCTTTACCCCCCCCCCCCATACCTGTTCATCCCCTAACCTTGTGGGAATTGGAAATTCCCACCTAGATTACAATTTCTTGTGGGAAGGAACCACCTGACACTGCTTTTTTTTATTTTTCATTCTAACACAACTAACATATATCTTACAATCAGTACATATCTGTTGAGTAACATGTGCATACATTGATATATACATTAACCAAGATATACCCTGTCACACCTACACCAGGCTTTGCATTTTCCCATTCTCCAGGAAACTATCACTCTCTTTATTCATTAATTTTTAAAAACATTATAACAAACTACTGTTTCCACCCCACCTCCAGAATAGCCCAACTAAAAACACTTTACTGAGAATTCCTGTTTTTTTTTTCTTGCAGAGTAATTAGACAAGGACCAACGGCTGAGACTGACTTTAATTAAAACACTGGTAAAGGGTTTTTTAAGACATGCAAGGTCAGGATTCATTCTTCTCCCACTCAAAAATTCAGTACTAAACTCTTTATCCCTCCAAATTGAAAGCAATTTTCTCTCACTGTCTCCTCATCTCCCTTGAAATGACACATTGGCATCCATTCTAATGGACTCTTCTAGGGGGCCAAGTGGGGATCTGAGGTGTGATTAACTTCCTAGACTTTCTAATAGTTTATAGCAGAAGATGTCCACATTCTCCACCATAAAGAAGAATGAGAGCCATGGCCAATGGAGAGTCCCTGCTGATCTCTCATCTTGCAGTGGAACTAGGAAAAGACACTTTCTATTTTAAAAAATTATTTTAAATACATGTTATTAATATCTTTTGTTATTTTCATCTCCTGCATTTTCCCATATATCCTTACCCCTGCCCCTCCTATAGAGCAATTTTTTACAATAAATAATTTTTTTAATGAGGAAAATGTCAGCAGAACTAACCAACATCTGAAGATAGTCTGACATTATATTCAGTGTTCCACACCTGTGGCCCCCTACTTCTGCCAAAGAGCAGGGAGAGGCATCTTTTCATAATTCTTCTTTGGAGTTCAAGTTTGGTTATAATTTCACAGCATTCAGTTTCCATAGTTTTGTTTTTTGATCCTTCTATTTTTTATCTTAGTGATTGTGTCTATTGTTTTTCTGGTTCTCTTTACTTCCCTCTGAATCATCTTTTTATGTCTTCCCATGCTTTTTTGTATTCATGATGTTCACCATTTCTTAAAACACAGTGTGATAAAAGAATTTCTGGCTCAGTTTTGTCATTTCTGCTTACATAAGATGAGCAAGTCATTTATAACTAGCTAGAGTCTGCAAAACTGGGCTAAAACATCAACTTTAGCTCTGGTGTGAATGGTTAGTTTGCAAATTCCAGCTATATCTCAAGTGATTAGTGTCTTGTTTTACCTGATACAGATTTTCTCCTTCTGCATTTGCTATTCAATATGTAAATCATTACCTTTGCCTTCTCCTTTCTGCAAAATTCTGTTGTACCCATCCTGCCTACTACTTGTCTCTAATCAAAATCTAACTTAAAACTTCTGCTCAGGGCTCACTGATTTAGGTATACAGGGAATTAATGATTTGAGTGCATAACAAACTGTTTTTCTTCATATCTCTGCATCATTAGTGGTTATGATATTCCAGTATATTCATGGACTACAAGCTATTCCCCAATAGATGTACATCTACTTTGTTTAAAATTCTTTGTCAATGCAAAAAGTGCTGATATTTTGAGGTTTAGGGTGCCTTTATTTTATAATTTAGTTCCCTGAAGTATATATGTAGGAGTAGAATCTCAAAAGGCATAGATGTTTTAGTTCCTTTATTTGAATAATTCCATACATTCCATAATGTTAGACCAATTCATGACTCCAACAGTCCATTAGTATACCCATCTTGGAAAGATACTTTTACCAAAAAAAAATTGAATCAAGTGTTTATATTGTTGTTTTTATTGTTAGTCCTTCCTTCAGTTTTCAAAGAGGACCAGTGGCATCATGGGTGATGTCTTGATTTGCCACGAATTATATTTAACCAAAGCAGAGTTGCACAAAGTCATTAGCCTTGCTCTATCTTCCTGAATCTTCAAAGTTCAGGGGCAAGACAAAAGTCAAGAAGACTGGCAATGGCCTGGGATGCAGTGGATGACTTTGTCATCTTCAATGTCTGACCAAACTCTAGGCACCCTACAGTCCTGCTTTAGTCACCTTCATAGGCACTGGAATGAATTATTCTCATTGCTCATTCCACCAGGAGAAGTAGCCTCCTAACTCATTGATGAATTTGAGGCCTGTTAGTTACCCTCAACCTGAGTTAGCCCATTTGCCAAGAAGGTTTTACTGGGGTGTGACCATTGGGCATACTACAGCTTCTTGGAGCCATAGGTGAGGGTTGGATAAAACATGGACATCAAAGATAGATGAGCAGCTCTGAAAAGGGCTTGGCAAGCTCTCACACCAGAGGAGCTAGTCCTCCTGTAAGGCACTTTTATCTCCATTTCCTCATCAATAATATTGGAAAATGAAGAAGCCTTTCTTCCATCATCAGTTACCAATGATATTCAGCCACTGCTCCCTAAGTAAAATAAAGTTCCCCAGGAGATTACTTTGATCTTCCTATTCAATTCAGTTTAATTCCACAAGTATTTCAAAGTGCCTACTATGTGATTATTGCTAGGATGTATAGACAAAAATCAAATAGTACTTTCTCTTAAGGAGCTTACATTGTAGATATGTATGTACACAGAGAAGTAAAAAAAATGTTAACGGGGAGAGTATTTGATTCGGGGTTAGACTAGGTGTCTCAAAGGTTCCATCCAATTTTAAATCTATGATTTAGATTTAGAATCTCCCAAGTTACTCGTGTCCTCACTCACTAAAATTACCTTGTACTTACTTTGCATATATTCTGCATCTCTATTTTTAGAAGAAGACCAAGGGCATCATGCATAAGTGATGTCTTTACTTGTGAGTTGGATTTAAGTGAGGCAGAGTTGTGCAAATTGTCAGCCTTACTGTCTCTTCCTGAGTCATTGTCAAGTCCAGTGGCAAGACAAAAGTCAAGACAATTGCCTGGGATATAGTGGATGACCTTGGCATCTTTGATGTTTTACCAAATTCTCAGCCCTCCTTAGCACTTGCTTCAGCCACCTTTGTGGCTATATTGTAGCCACTATCTGTGGCTAGGTAATGTACCTGTCATTTCCTAAGATAGAAGTAAGCACCTCAAGGGCAAGGACTGTTTTGATTTTATTTTAGTTCCTCAGAGCGTAGTACTATGTCTGGCCCATAGTAGGCAGCATAAATGTGGGAAGAGTGTGTCCCATTTCTCAGGAGATGACAGTCCTCATATCTGAGACTCAGAGGGAATACAACTAGGGAGGTTTTCCAATAATCTGATGAGGCAAGGTCTTTCTAGAAGAGTCTAGCAATACTACACAGCCAAGGACTTTCATAAGATCATATCTCTAAAGCTGGAAGCTACCTGAGATGCCATCAAGTCCAATTCCTTCATCTTATATATGAAGACTAGAGTTTCAGACAAATGAAGTGACCTGCCATATTAGCAATCACACTAGCACGCAGGGTGGACTGCTAGCACAGGTTCTTTGATTTGCTTTTCGAAAGGAAAGACAGCTTCAAAGGGGGCAACAATTTTACTTTAATTATAGATAAGTAGAAAGAAGTGAGTATAGAAAATACAAGCAGAGAAATTAGCACAGAGATTCAATAGACAGGGCTCCAACTCTCTTAACAAAGTAATACAACCATCTACATACACCACCAGACCCAGAGAGCACCAACATCTGAGTAATTTGGGGGGGGAGGCATCTTTAAAACTACTCAGAGGGGTGGAGCCAAGATGGTGGAGTAACAGCATGGACTTGCTAGAGCTCTCCCTGCAAACCCAGTCAAATACCATAAAAACTGACTCTAAACAAATTCTGGAGCTGCAGAACCCGCAGAATGATGGAATGAAGCAAATCTCCAGCCCAAGGCAGCCTGGAAGGTCACCAAGAAGCATCTATCATGCCATGCTGGGAACAGAGCATAGTACAGTGTGGGCCATGCCAGCACAGGCAGGACCTGAGCAGGCCTTGGGGGAACTGAATCTTGGGCACCTGTGGTGGTTTCCAGACTTCATGACCCCAAAACACTGAGGACAAATTGGAACCTGTGTAAGAGAGTAGAGTGGTCTGGCCCCAGCCCCAGAGTGGTAGAGGGGGTGGAGGAGCCCACAGAGGAGGAGTCTGCGGGCAGTAGGGGCAGGGGCAGCGGGAATGGGGAGAATGGAGGGAGGAAGGAAATAAGCACTTATATAGTACCTACTACATCATGTCAATGTGCTAAACGCTTTTATCATTCCCATTTTACTGTTGAAGAAAGTGAGGTGCAGAGGTCAAACCATTTAGGGTCATCACACAATTAAAATGTCTAAGGCTGGATTTAAAACCAGGTTTTCTAGAATGCAGGCCCAGCAGCCACCAGCTGCCTGCAAGCACCAGCTGCCTTGCTCTAAGTAAGTTGCATGGGTGCAGTCAGTCAACAAGCATTTATTAAGAGCCTACCAGGTACCAGGCACTGTGTTCAATCAGGGCTTTTGTATTGTACTTGACCATTTGTTAGGTGGTACTAAGTGGAGGAATGACCATTACCTGCTCTTGTGGATGCTACTACAAAGTGCTCTAGGAAATTTTGTGGAAGTCAAGATCACTTTTAGTTGGTCATGGTAGACTTCACGGAGGAGGTAACCCTTAAGATATAGGTAGAGATAAGCTTGAATACATGAAAGCAGAGGAAAGGAGGGTGAGATCAGAAAACAGCTAGCAATCCAGCCCACTGAATTTAGAAGGCAAGTAATAGGAAGTAAACAGAAAAAACATCAGGATCAAATTCTGGAGGACCTCAAAAGAATACATTTATAGAGCTCAAGGAGGTAAGCTCAAGGGGCCATCTGTTCCAGGAAGTCTTCCAGGATTTCCCTTTCCTCAAGCTCCCTATTTCTCTCCTACACTAATCTTATTCCACCTTATTCCATTTAATTGGGTTCCTGTTTTGTCCATCCACTCTCTAAGAAGCCCAGCTCTCTTTTCTTTGCCCAGTTAAGGTTTATGAAGCTCTAGGCTCACAACCCTGAGCACATCAGCCAATATTTATTAAGCATCTACTATGTGCCAGGCATCCTGGGGATACCTAAAAAGGCAAAAGGCAGCATCACCCCCACCCCAGGGGTTTCCCATCTAACGGGAGAGACAACTGCACACAGGTTAGGATCAATAGGAAATGGAGAAGAGAGGGAAGGTTCTAGAACCAAGAGAGGCTGGGGAAGAAGCCTGGCAGGTGAGCAGGCAGAGGTGGGGGTCAGTCCCAGGCAGAGAGGGTCCGGATTTTGAGGGAGGGTTCAGATTTTTACCCCTTGGGAGTTCCCTTGTTCCTTCGGGCCCCCACACAGCTCACTTCCTCTCTGCAGGGCTGTTTCCACTGTAACAGGAGACCTGAGGTTCCTTTCTGCTCTAACATGGAGGTAGTAGCTCAGGAAGCTGTAAGTGATGGGGAGTAGGGGGGTGACTCTCCCAAGGTCACACAGAGCCAGACTGGAGGTGAGTGGCATTTTCCATTATAAAACAAAGCCAAAGGAGTGAAAAAATAGCAGGCAATATGAAATATGACATTAGAAAAACAACTGACCTGAAAAATAGATCCAGGAGAGACAATTTAAAAATTATTGGACTACCTGAAAGCACTGATAAAAAAAATAGCCTAGACATCATCCTTCAAGAAATTATCAAGGAAAACTGCCCTGATATTGTACAACCAGAAGGTAAAATAGATATTGAAAGAATCCATCAATCACTTCCTGAAAGAGATCCCAAAAGGAAAACTCCTAGGAACATTGTAGCCAAATTCCAGAGTTCCCATGTCAAGGAGAAAATATTGCAAGCAGCCAGAAAAAAACCAATTTGAGTATTGTGGAAACACAATCAGGATAACACATGATCTAGCAGCTTCTACACTAGGGGTTCAGAGGGCTTGGAATATGATATTCCAGAGGTCAAAGGAGCTAGGATTAAAACCAAGAATCACCTACCCAGCAAAAGTAAGTATAATACTTCAGGGGAAATAATGGTCATTCAATGAAATAGAGGACTTCCAAGCATTCTTGTTGAAAAGACCAGAACTGAATAGAAAATTTGACTTTCAAACACAAGAATCAAGAGAAACATGAAGAGGTAAAGAGGAAATAGAAATCATAAGGGACTTACTAAAGTTGAACTATTTACATTCCTACATGGAAAGATGATATTTGTAACTCATGAGACCTTTCTCAGTATTACGGTAGTTAGAGGGATTATAGAGGGTACAGGGTGATTGAATAGGTAGGGATGATATCTAAAAAAAAAAAATAAGGGGTGAGAGAGGAATATAATGGGAGGAAAAGTGAGAAATAGAGTGGGGCAAATTATCTCACATAAAAGAGGCAAGCAAAAGCTTTTTCAATGGAGAGGAAGAAGGGGGAGGTAATAGGGAAAGAGTGAACCTTATTCTTTTTGCATTTTGCTTAAGGAAGGAATAACATGCACACTCAATTTGGTGTGAAAATCTATCTTACACTACAGGAAGTAGGGGAGAAGGGGATAAGTGGGGGTTGGGGGAAAGATGGAAGGGAGGGCAAAAGGGAGGAGGGGGTAATTAGAAGCACTTTTGAGGAGGGATAGGGTCAAAAGAGAGAATAGAATAAATGGGAGGCAGGATAAGATGGGGGGAAATATAGTTAGTCTTTCACAATATGACTGTTATGGAAGTCTTTTGCATAACTATACATGTATAACCTATATCGAATTGCTTGTCTTCTCAGTGGGGATGGGTAGAGAGGGAGGGAGGGAGAATAGCTGGAACTCAAAGTTTTGAAAACAAATGTTTAAAATTGATTTTAATATGCAACTGGGGAATAAGATATACAGGCAGTGGGGTATAGAAATCTATCTTGAACTACAAGAAAATAGAGAGGGGACAAGAGAAGAGAGGGATGTGATAGAAGGGAAGGCAGGTTGGGGGAAGTGGTAATCAGATTGCACACTGTCTTGGGGTGGGCCAAGGTGAGAAATGGGGAGAAAATTTGGAATTCAAAATCTTGTGAAAGAATCTGTTGAGAACTAAAAATAAATAAATAAAACTGAGCTACTCAGAGTTCCGTCTAGGGAATCAAAAATTCCTTTTCATAAGCAAGCCCCCAAAGCAAAATTCCAACCTCCCAGAATATATAATAAAGACTTGGCTCATGACTGGCTCAGAGCCATTTGTCATGAAACCTACATGACTCAGCACAACTGTGAATTATCAGGGTTCAAAGGAGATCAGTCCTTTAAATGTTCACAATTTAGTCTGAGCCTGGAAAACTGAACTCTAAAAAGAAAACAACAAAAAATCTCACCTTGCTTGTACTTACACCTGCCCAGCATCATAACCCGTAAGTGTAGGTTAGAGGGGAGAGTTGAACCCAGAGGCAAAGTCTCTAACCATTATGGTCAACTTCACCTGAAAGGTAGAAACTATGATGAAACAGAAAAGAACCATTCCTATAGAGAGCAAGCCCAATGAGACCACGGCACCAACACTTTTCTGTGGAAGGGGCATCTCAGGAACATCAGGAGAGGGCCTCAGGGGTGCTGCATGTTGCCATTCCACTTGGGTTCCCCCCATAAGGATCTTATTGCTGTATATGCTCACTCACACCATTAATGGTGTATATGTTTATGGCAGATACTCTCAAAATTTACTGATGAAGATTGGATTGCTGTACATTGAACAAGAATTGACTTCCTAAGTTAATTACAACAATTTGATTGAAGAATTTAAAACTTTAACATCTGGTAATCGATGTATTATTCTCTAGGATAGGAAGATGAAGAAAACCTCATCTGGTTTGACTAATTTTAGTAAGATAAAGATCATGAAAATTGACTGTAGTTTTATGTGTTCTTGTTATCACTACAGCTAAAACTTGGTGTTTTATGTCTTGTTTTATAAGTTTTTATTTCTAGGATAAAGTTAGTTTATTCATTTTTATAAATTTTAGTTGTTTTATTTACTTTAGCTTTATGAATGAAAAAGTATCCTTTATGATTGAGTATTCAGTGAATGTTTGTTTTTTAAATTAAAAAAAAATTTCTGTGTGCATACCCTGATGAAATATGTTATGCAGTACAGTAGCCCTTTTGAAATCCTTTGGAATCACTTATAATCTGATTTTATGACTTTCTTGAATATATCATTTTGCTGGGGGGTTGGGAGTTATAGCCACTGGAGAGATCAGGAAGGTTGTCATATAGTAGATGACAGTTGAGATGAGCCTTGAAGGGAGACAAGGACTCCTAGAGGCCAAAATGAGGAGGGACAGTATTCTAGACATGCTATACCACCCATGCAAAGCCATGGAAGCAGGGGATGGAATGCCCTATCTGTGGGGACATAACGTAAGCCAATTTGCCTGGAACCTAAAAGTTCATAGAACTCAAGAGAGTTATTTTAAATCCATCTGAGAAGGTAAGTTGGAATCAAATTATGAAGGGCTTTAAATGCCAACAGAGGAGCTAGTATTTTATACTAGAGAACAGAGTTTCTGAAGTTAAAGAGTCGTTGAAGATATGTGAGAGACTGGTGAATCAACTTATCAGCATTGTAAAGGACAGGGATGAATCATTCTGATACTTCAAGTATGGCAGAAGGTTATAGAATAAGCAGTTTATATTCTTACAACACTTCCAAGAGTATTTTCTTTTTTGCCTGGTCCCATTCCTCCATATTTCTTTATCTCTGAGTCCATTTGTCTGTCTGTCTCTCTTTTCTTCTGCTATCTCTTTTCCTCTTCTCATTTCCTCCCATTTTCCCTTCCTTTTCTTTCTGCCTCTCCTTCTTCTCCATACTTTTTCTTACTTCCCTCTCATTTGCTGACTACCATATGAGATAATATGGTTTAGTGGCAAGGGCATTGGATTTGGAATCAGGAATACCCAGGTTTGAATCCTGACTCAGGTGTTAACTATGTGACAGTGAGCAGGTAACTTAGTCTTTTAGTTCCTTAGTTTTCTCATCTGTCAAATGAGGATGATAGCTTCTAAAATCCCTGCCAGCTCTAAATCTGCTGCCTTTTATTTACTGAATAAAGATTTGTTCAACCCATGTGTTCTTTTAAAAGCAGTTGTTGAAAAAAAGATATAAAAGATGTATTTCTTTCTCTCCTTAATTGAGGTGGTGGACTGTGGATATGGAGTGTTGCATATCCTGTTAGCTTTGGTTAATGGATTGATTCATTTTGCTGAGATGTTCCTGTTCCTCTCTCTTTTTCAAGCTTGTTTTTTTGTTTGTTTGTTTGTTTTTACAAACAATGGCTTCCTGGGAGGGAAGTATATATTTTAAAAAATGAAGGTAATGTAAAAACAAGAGAGAAATCTAGTCTGCAGTTAAGTTGAATGGTTTATGAATTCCCTAAGTAAAAAATAGGAAAAGTCTCTCTTTGGGCGCTTTTGGGGATTTCTTTCAGTGAGTTTGTTGCCTTGTTTACAAAAAAAAAAAATTCCCTCTCTCACCATTGCTTTTAGAGTTTATTTTTCCTGGGGGTGGGAGATGGGGAAGGAAGGAAACAGAAATTCTGCTTGACTGTATGAGGCAGGGCCCCAGTGCAGAGAAAGATGTCTTTGAGGTCAGTCTCCAGTTCTTACCCCTCCTCCACCTTGGGCACTGGCTCAGCTCTGTATTATCTGCATGACATCTTAGCAAACCTCCATAGAGAAGCTGACCTTCTGTGTCAAGGCTCATCTGGATTTACTTTCTGCCTGGAGGAGCAGGAGAAAGGAATGGGAAATCAATTTCTCTTCACCCAGAAGGGTCAGTTTTCAATAACTTTTAAAGGAGATGGATGGACAGAAAGACAGAGGGGTGATAGAAAGAGATAAGCGGGAAGAAAGAGACATACTAAGAGGAGGAAAAAGAGGGAGATAGAGGAAGAAAAAAAAGGGAAGACAGAGGGAGAAACAGAGAGAAGAAAAGGACAGTCAGATTAAGAAGAGAAAGAAGGAAAGAGAGACAAACAGAAGAGGGATAAAAGAGAAAGTCAGAGAGCAGACCAGATGAAGACTGAAGGAGAAAGGAGAGAGGAGAGAGGAAAGAGGAGAGAGGGATGCAGACAGACAGGGGGCGGGGCAGCGGCGGGAGAGAGGCGCTGTCTTCTAGAAAGCCGAGGCACGTTCTTGCTGCTGCATATCCCAGACTGGCTCTCCTTTTCCTGCCTGCTCCCGCTTCTCTTTTCCAGGATGCGCAGAGGCGATTGCAACAGGGAGTGGGGGTCGGGAAACGGCCGCCATGGTCAGACCGCCTTGTCAAGGCCCCTGAGGTCTTCGACAACCCCCCTCACACACACGCACAGGCGCGCACAGACAAACACACATACACCGCCCCCCATGCACACACACAAACACACACGCGCGCACACGCACACACCTTCGTGCCTGTAGACGGCTCGGGGCCAGCGTGGACATTCGAGAAAGGCCCGCCTCCGGGGCTGCCACCTGGAGATACGGTGGGTGCCAGGGGTGGGAGCTGGGAAGAGGTCCCTAGACCTATGGGATGGTGACCTGCGGGGGCCGAGCTTCAGAGCGGCCAGATGGTAGTCCCCAGCTGGGCCAGAGGGTCAAATTCCTTTTTGTCGTTTAGCGGATGGGCTGCGGCTGCAGGTGGGTCCCTGGAAGACTACAGGTTCAGTTCTGCTGAGGGCAGCACCTGCGCAGAGCTTTCTCTGCCCGGGAAGGTAACTATCTCAGTTAGGCCCAAAATAGGTTTGGCTACTTGAATTACCCGGATAATACCTGCCTGACCACGTAGACTTGCTCTCTGACCTGTCTGCTTCCTTCGATTTGCTCATATTTTGCTCCAGAGCTTGGCCCTAGGGCTGCTTCTGTTTGATCTGTGATAGCTCATTAGCACCAGGGCTCTAGCGCTGCTACGCCTAATTTGCATATATTTGCATATATCTACATCCACCTGCGTTTCTCCCCTTCTCGGGTTCATTCACATTTTTTTTCTCCTTGAATTTTTCTGAGAAAGTCAAATTCTTGGAAAATCTCTCTCACCCCTACCCTCAGGTGTCAGCTTTGGGGTTGGGCTGTGAGCCCCTAAATTGCCATGCCCTACCTGATTTAGTACTCTGCACCTGACTGAAGGACCAACCAAGACCCCTCACATCCCAGTTTTGCCTGGCCTAGAGGCACCAGGACTAAGTTACTGAGGCCTATGGGTCACTCTGAACTACAGCCATTTTGCTAGGGCTGCAGGGTGAGGCTTCAGTAGCTGTTTGGGGTGGGGGGAAGGGGAGGGACTGCTAAGGTAAAAGAGAGTTGGAACAAAGAGCAGAGTAGGAGCTCTGTGGGGTTAGGAATGGGCTATTTTGGTAAAATGGAATTGGAGGGGCCTCCTGAGGTATTCAATTTGGCAGATGCTGACGAAGCACCTACTAAGTGCTACCTTAAAGGCTCCCTTTACCAACTTCCCTGGGGCTAAATGAAATGAGGTCGGGAAGGGGATTGTGTAACCTTTCATTGAATGATGAAGATATGGAGGAGGGAGTCTGAGAGGAAGGTTGGGAGTTTCAACCCATCTCCAGCAACCTAAAAGAGATTCCCAGGGCAGGCCTGTTTTCCTCAGGGTCACTGCCCCTGCCCAATATCCCCATCTGCCTTCCCATTCACCTTTCAAGGGTAGGACCCTAAAAACTAACTTTGTTTCTTATTCCTGGACCCTTCCCCATTTCTGGGAGGGTAATATTGAATCAGGCCTCTGTAGGGATTTCCTCTTTGGCTTGCTGGTCTGGAGGTACCTAGTCATCATCGTTTTCAAAAAAAGCCAATACTTATTTGTATTTCTGTCTCTGCCTATGACTTTCTTTAGGAGATAGGGGAAGATAGTTCCATCCACCAGGGAATAACTCCCTCTTCTTTTCTTATTACCCACCCCTGGCACACAGGGACACAACTTTACATGAGAAAACTGTCATGTACATCTACCGGTACATAGTAGACCCACTTAATTCCCCACAAAAACATCAAATGGATAAGTTACTATTATATTCTAAATTTCTTGAAGAGAAAACCACCACCAGGTATTCCCTCCCCAGCTTCCTAATTTCATAGTGAGGATTAAGTAAATATTTGATGAATAAAATAAGACATGAACCAGGAGAGTCTGTCATAGCCTAGTGGACAGAGAACTAACTAGCCCGGGAACCAGGAACACCTGGTTACAGTCCCTCCCCCTTAACACAGACTGGCTGTGTGACAATAGGCAATTCATTTAACCTCTAAGTATTCTAGGCAACTCTCCATGATTATAAATTGCAGAGAGGGAGCTTACCTTAGTAGAGGAATATCCCAATGAAGTCATAGGTTCCATTTCTATTCCTTTATACCTACAGATATGTACTTAAATAGACACAGATATATAGAGCGTACACTGGGATGAAGTAAAATATGAAGCTTGTCAGGTCACAATGAGGGATGCTTTTTTAAAAAATATATTTTTAATACATTTTGCTTTGACCCAGATGATACATGCCAACAAACATTTGCTCTACATGACACACCCCCTAAAACACTTGAACAAAATTGCCTTAAAGAGTGGCTCTGCCACCATGCCACTTCCTATTTCTGTAATCTACTGATCTTCCTTCCCTTTTTTCAATAGAAATAAAGGACTTGTACTTTAGCTTTAATAACTAGGTACCAACATTGGACAGGGAGACACTATTTTGACCTATGTTGAAAAATATTTTATAGTAATTTATCTTTTACAGAACATCATGTCAGTTAGCTCATCATGGCAATATGGAGGTAGGTAGGACCTATATTATTACTGTCATCTTTCGGATGAGGAAAAAAAGGCCCATAAAGGTCCAGGGTTCTGTCCTTGATTACAAGACTATGGCCTGTTTTTAAAAGAATTGTTATCTATTGTTTTTACAATATGGACTCTTTTTTAAAAAAGTGAAGCTTTTACAAATAATAAATAGTGGGGTTTAAATCTGGAAAATCCTCCCTACACTTTTTTATTTCTAATTAGGTAGGGCCTAATTTTGTAGGGTCAACCTCATGGTGAAGGCGCCAGCAGACAGTCACAAGCAGGGGGCGCAATTTTCGAACTTTGCCCAGTGTGTAACCTGACTGTCGACGTGCCACACAAACACATTTATGGGCACACACACTGCCCCTTCTACATCCTGTAATTAGGGCTCCTGTGGCCTTGGCTGGGGAGACGAATGGTTTCAAGCTCATCCTGTCCAAGATCCCCCGTCCTCTCCCTTACCCATCACACACGCACACACTGGGTTGATCCTGACCACATAGACAACCTTCGTTCAAGGTCAAGGACTGATTTTTTTTCTCTCTAGTTTGCTGCTTAACTGCAGAACGAAAAGACATAATATATATCACGCTCCCACCACCAAATACAAACACAGCACCATCTCCAGTCAGGCCAGCGAGTCCTCTCTCCCTCGGAAGGACTTAGCCAATATAGGGTTCCTGGACCCCCCTTTAGAGAGAAGTCGGTTTAGAGCTGAAGCTGACAAGGGAAATGAGAGAGAGGCGGGGGGATAAGCATGAGAGAAGACGGATTCTCCACAGATTCTGCAGCCCCTGTGTCCTCCCCAGGTGGAGCTGTGACGCGAAGGCCTCTGAAGAAAAACCAAATATGATGCTCCCCGCTCCCCGCCCCAACGAAAGGGGCCGCGACTCCCACAGAGTCAGAGAATAGGCTCGGAGCCCCAGCGGGTCGGGGTCCAAATAGACCGCGGGTCACCAGTCACAGTCCAATTCTCCAGTTTACACCTGGATGTACGGGAGAAAAGCCACTTTGGGAAAAGCCAGAGCCTCACGAGACTCTTTCCAGTCCCCTCCACGTCTCGAGACATGCTCGAGAGCGAAGGAGAGGTCTGTAGCCCTGAGACGGGGAAAGTTTTACCCCAGGGTCCCCGGCACTCCGCACCCACAGAGGTCTTCCTGGGTCTGCGTCCCTGCTAGAGCAGTTTCCCTTGGGGCGAGAGATCTAAGCCTCTTCACACTCCCCACTCTGGACTATGAGGGTGGGTCTGACCCCCTTCTGTAGATACCCCAGCTTTCCTTCCTCAGCTCACGGGTTCTACCTGGTGCCCCACCCTGAGTGTTCAGAGGATCTCGGGTTCCCTAAGAGGCAATTCTCCCACGCGTGAACACGTGCGGATCTTCGGTCCGTGGGACCACGCCCCCTGCGCCTACTGCTCCATAGGGATTGGTGGGCAACTCTTCCCCCCTCCCGCTGCCCTAGCCCCGCCTCATTCCTTCCAGAGCTCCGCCTCCCAGAGAAGCCCCGCCTTCCTTAGATGTAGATTGGCTGAGTCCCACGGACTGCGTTTGCTGTTTGGCCCTGGCAAGTGACGGTCTCAGATACGTCCCCGCCCCCTGCCTGGGCCGGGGTCCGGAGCGCGGCTCCGTGGGGCGGGGGCCAGGACTGGGGCTAGGGCTACTGCCAGGGCTGGGCCAGGGGCTGGAGCCAGGGCCAGGGCTGGAGCAGGGGTCCGGGCGGCCGCATTGACATCTCTGTCAGCTGGACCATGGAGATTGGCGCTTGCCCGAGCCCCCAGCGACTGCTTATCTGCCTGCAGCCGCTCTTCCTCTCGCTGCTTCTGGGGCCCAGCCAGCCTGGCACCGCCGAGGAGGGTGAGTCCGGGACCCGGAGTCTGGGGGCTGGAGAGCTGCAGGGGCCAGCGGTCGGGGTTGCGGAGCCAAGGCCCGGAGGACTGGAGGATCTGGAGCCTGGGGAGCCAGAGAGTCCGGAAAGACTAGGGAGATCGGGGTGTGTGCGTAGACAGGGCCAAAGACTAGGAAGGTAGAGAGACTGAGGGGAGGGGGAGTCCGGGAAACCAAACAGGGATGGAGCCACAGGCTATGGGGGGAGGGGGGAGGGAGAGGGAGTATTAGGAGGCGGGGCATTTTGTGGTACTTGGAGGAAAGATGTTCCGAGACACTGGGGGAGGAGTGTCTGGCAGACTAGAGGGGGCTTCCAAGACTTGGGGCGATGTCCAAGAACTGCGGATGGGAGGAATACTGGGGGTTCTGGGGCTGAAGATAACTTCCAAAAGACTGGAGAGGTCTGGGAGAAGGGGATATTGCAGGATGTATAAGGGAGACCTTTGCGAGGGAGATAGGGGACGAGGAAGAGCTAAACATGGTGGGTAGATCTCAAAGAGGCTAAGGGGTTGAGGAGCTGGGAAGACGTCGGAAAAGAGGAAGATCGAGAGCGGGTTAGATGGGCCAAAAGGCCAGAAAACCAAGACAGACAAGCAAGAGCCAAAGTCGCTGTCCATGGTGCTGCCCGCCTCAGCCGCTTCTCTGGTCAAAATAGGGAGGATCCAGGGGCTGGGCTCCGCCCTCTGTTGGCTGTAGCTGGGCCGAGACATACGTCTGGAAGCAAAGACTGTTCTGGGGGCCGCTCCCCACCCCTGACTCCAGTTGGTTACCCTAGGGCATCTCTCTGGCATAGTAACACTGGCTCTGGGAGACTTCTGAGATGTTGCCTTATTAGCACAGGAGCTAATCAATGTCCCTAATATCTTCCCCAGGGAAAAGCCATCAGGTGTTCAAGAGGGCTACCCCTCTGGAGTTCAAAGCTGTTTCTCTTCCTTCTCTAGGTTTACGTGAAGAACGTGAGAAAGATATCTAGAGAAAATGTAGAGAGGGCTTAATCCTTCCCCTATCTGAGGATTTAGATGTGGAGTGTAAGGGAATAGTCTGAGTTTGGGCTGACAGAGAGATACCTTGGAAACTCATTTGAAGGTCTACTTTGACCCCTCCAAAATGGATTCAAATCCCAACTCTGTTAGTACCTATGTTGCCTTCCTTATTTAAGTCACTCTCTCCACTTCCCCAGTACTTCATATGTAAGGAGATAGAATTGTACTCAATGAAATCCCAGAACACTTCCAGTATTAAATATCATGATCCAATCTTCTCCTCTTCCCCACTTGGAATGCCAGGTGAGGATGAGAGTAATGGCAGAGGTTGGGAATATTTCCCTCCACACAGAGGGATTCGGCACCTCTATCTCTATAAAGAGACTCATTTTCTATCATGCTAGCCAGACTTAAAGGCAGGGGCTAGGTCATTTGCTATAAACAGTTCCTATAATATTCCTCTGGCTTACAAAAATCATACAATTTGAGAAAATCAGAGTTATCCCAAAGGACTCTTAAGGGTTTCTGATCCTCTTTTTAGATGCATAAGCTTAAAGTTTCTACACAGAGACTCAAATTATTCACTCCTTACTCCAGCCATAGGCCTTCCTCCTTAGGGATCTAGGGGTATAGAAGGAGCCCTTTCATTATTCACCTTGATTTATCCTCCTGCACCCTTTGATCTTGTTTGGGACATCTCCACCCCTCCCATTGCATTAACCTGTCTCACTCCCTCTTTCTAGTTGTCCTTCTGGATTCCAAGGAATCCCAAGCTGAGCTAGGCTGGACTGCACTGCCTAGTAATGGGGTGAGTCTTTTCTTCTCTTTCCTGTTCCTTGAGTATTAAGGGTAGAAATGGGAGTGGTGAGTCCTTCCACCTCCATACGGGCAGAGGCCAGAGTCCTCTTTAGTGATTATTCCTTCTCTCTCTCTAGGCTATGGTTACACATGGTCAGTTGGTGCCTCTGGACAATTAGTAAGTCCAAGGAGCCAGCTGCTGTTCTCTGGGAGTAGTTGACAATAACTACCTTGCCTTCTCCCCTTTTCCACCCCTTTGAAGAACACAGTCCATCCAGTCTGTCTATTGTGGGCCCCAGAACTGTAGACACCAAGATTCTGGGCTCATGAATTTTGAGCTTCCAGGGCCCAGTTGGTGTGAGATCTGTACTGCAATGCAGCTGCTGTCACTGCAGCTCAGGTGCAGAGTTTGGCCACCAGGAAACTGGTCTCAGCCACCTGCTCTACAGATGTCTGATTATCTGTCAGTGTACTGATTGGGGTGGGGAAGAAGGCCATAGGTTACCAAAGGGACACTGTTAGATTAAGGGTCTCAAGAGAAGAGTTGTTGACATCTGGTTTCTGTGGTCAGCTGTTGGGAGATGCAGTCTGGAAACAAATAAAGCTGTTCTGTTTTACCTCAGTTTCCCTATTTGTAAAATGATTAGCCATAGCAAATGTTTACTACTATGCTCTCCCACCCCACTACCCAACATGTTTCAAAAGGATAAATCATCTTCTGCTGTATACTCATAGCATGTAGATTTATTTAATATTAATCTGAATGAAAAATCATTATACAGGCAAATATAAAGGGGAAGTCCTTACAGTGTGTATCAAAGACAAAGAGATATGACTATTGGATAATATCTTTTGTTATTCCCTTCAACAACAAAGATTATCAACAACTCCAGCTTGGTTAGACTCTATAGGCTATCACCACTGGGCATCGTGGTATAGTGGAAAAGGGTACCAGATTTTAATCAGAGGATCTGGTTTGGAATCTGGGCTCTGATACTTACTACCAGGGTGACCTTGGATAAGTCAGTTCTCCCTTGCTTTACTCATGTAAAATGAGGGGAAAAGTTAACTATATAATAACTAAGGTCCCTGCTAGATCTAACATGCTCTGACCCTATAAAATATGATCTCTCTACAGGCATTGGTGTTGAACAGTGCCTTGCATAAAACAAGCCCTCAGTAAATATCTGTTGATTGATTGACTCAGTGTACTTCCCATTGCCCACCCTTAATCAATTAACAAATATTTATAGAGGATCTGTTATATATAAGGCATTGTCCAACATTGATACTTCTGGTAAGGCATGGGGATCTCCAAGGGTCACAGACCCACCAAGTGTCAGAGGCAGGCTTCTATCTCAGCATTCTATTCACTGTAACACAATAGCTTACATTACTATAGTGTTTAAAGTTGTACAGTACTCATCTGTTTTCCTATTTGCTGCTCATGACAGTCCTATGAAAGAAGCAAAGATGGGCTTAGAATCAGGGAACAATGGATTCAAATCCTCCCTCTGAAACTTACTATGTCTGAGGCTCTGGACAAGTCATTTAATAATAATAGCTTACATTAGCATATTGCTTTTAAGATTTTCCAAGCATTTTACATACATTGTCTCTTTTTCATAGCAAACACTAAGTTGAAAGCTATTATCACCTCCATTTTACAGATGAGGAAATTACATTCAGGAGAGGTTAAGTGACTTCCTCTACCTCACTAAGCTAGTGTTTAAGGAAAGATCTGAACCTAAGTTTTTCTAACACTAAATCTAGTAATCTATCCACTAACTTGTATGAATGTCAGATAATTCCCTAGTACTTATCTAATGAGTCATAGATAGGTTTTTAGGAGAGAGTAAGATGTCACAGATCACATATATTTGTATGGAAAGACCTAGGTGTTTTCATGAAGCAGCCTTGGCCTGAGCCCATGGGCACTATGGCAAGTGACTACCTTCTAAGAGAAACCCCTGAAGGCTCTGGAGTGTTTGATCATCCAAGGACAGAGGAATTAGATCAAACTAGTCTAATTAATCCCTTAATTTTACAGATGGTGAAACTGAGGACAAGAGAGGAAAAATTTGTTAAAGGTTCATAGGGTTCAGAATTTAAAGGAACCTCAAAGACTGGTCAAAGACCCTCATTTTAAACAATAGAACCAGAGGGAAATGGACTTGCACGAGGCTTGAGGTTGATTTATAAAAACAGAGTGGAAGGAACCTTAGAGATCCTCTAGTGTACTCCTCAAGAAGACAGAGTTCAAATCCTACTAACTGTGTGACCTTAGACAAGTTATTTAACCTTGCTGTCAGTCTCTTCGAATATAGTATGGGAATAATAATAGCACCTACCTCCCAAGTTTGTTGGAAGGATCAAATGAAATAAAATTTATAAAGCACCTAGCACAGTGCCTGGAACTTGGTAGACACTTTGTAAATGCTACCTATTGTCGTTGTTATCATTTTAAACTTTAGGAAACTGAGGTTCCAGGAAGGTAAGTGATTTGTCCAAGATCACACAGCTAGTAAATGAGGAGTCAGAATTTGAACCCAGATGTCCCATCTCTAAATGCAGTGCTCTGTCTGCGGCACTACATACCACAATGTGCAAAACAGGCACCTTGCTGGATACTGATCAGCCCCTTTCCCCCTTGCCCCTTTCTGCAGTGGGAGGAAATTAGTGGAGTGGATGAAAACGACAGACCAATCCGAACCTACCAGGTGTGCAACGTGCTGGAGCCCAACCAGAATAACTGGCTGCAGACAGGTTGGATCGGGCGGCGTGGTGGGCAGCGGATTTTCATCGAACTCAAGTTCACACTTCGAGACTGTAGCAGTATCCCAGGGGTGGCAGGATCTTGCAAGGAGACCTTCAACCTCTACTATACTGAGGCAGAATCGGAGGCTGGGGCAGGAGTAGAAGGGGAGGGAAAGGGCGGGGCTGGTCTAGGGGGAAGCCTGAGCGAGAGCCGCCAGCGCAAGGTGGCTACTATAGCAGCGGATGAGAGCTTCACTCAGGGCGATCTAGGAGAGCGGAAGATGAAGCTGAACGTGGAGGTGAGGGAAATCGGGCCATTGAGCAGGGACGGCTTCCATCTGGCCTTCCAAGATGTGGGCGCCTGCGTGGCACTGGTCTCCGTGCGAGTATATTACAAGCAGTGCCTGGCCACGGTGCAGAACCTGGCTGCCTTCCCGGACACTGTGGCAGAGGCTGCCTTCTCGTCACTGGTGGAGGTCACTGGCACGTGTGTGGCCCATTCGGAGGGGGAGCCCGGCCGCCCTCCCCCTCGAATGCATTGCAGTGCCGATGGGGAGTGGTTGGTGCCCGTAGGCAGGTGTAGCTGCAGCGCTGGCTTCCAGGAGAGGGAGGAGTCCTGTGAAGGTAAGTGGACGTTCTGCTGCGCTTTGGTAATGCAAAGCACTTGGTAGACATGACCTCGTTCAAGTATCTACACCACCCAGTGGCGATAGGAAGACTGGGGCTTATTATTCTTGTTTGACAGATGAAGAAACCGAAGCTCAGAGTGGAAGTGACTTGCCCGCTGTCCAAGATTCAAACAAAGTAGGGCATTGCATTGCCTCTGATAACAGTAATAATGTCACATTTACATAGCATTGTTCAAAGCACAACCGTCTAGTGAAGCAGAGAAGTCCCCATTTTACAGATTAGAAGGGTGAGAAGTTAAATGACTTGCCCAAGGTCACAAAGTAGCTGAGCTTCCATTTGAACTCAGATCCCCTGATATATATAGATACAAATCTAGTGTTCTTACACCCATTGACTCAGATGGATGAGGAAGGGCTTTATCAAAATGGAACAGAAGGTTTACTTGGTCTACACTGGAATGGTGATCCTTTTGGAAAGCTGAATGTGAAATTTTTGTGAGGGTACAGTCAGAGCAGGATGGTCATGAGGTCTGATTTCCCAGGGTGAGATTCCTCTTCTGAGCCTAGTGCAGATCCATTCCCATTTCCATGAGAGTAGGGATCTTGGCAGACTGTCTAGGGGCTTAGATCACTGTTGATCTCTCCTTTTCCCTCAGCCACTTCAGTGAAGTTTTGCCATTGCCTTATCAAGGTCCAAGATAATGGGAAAGCCCAACCTGCATATAGGCCCATGGCAAAACAAGAGGGAACATGGGTTTATGGTGAGCACAAGGGCATGCGGATTTTGAAGGTATCATATTTTAGACACTACTTTGATCATGTCACTCTGTTCAATAGGCTTCATTGGCCTCCTATAGCTCACTTAGTCTGGCATTCAAGATTCCTCCACCATTTGATGGCACCCAACCCTTCCATGTTTATCTGCCACTACTCTCCAGCATGTACACTCCAACCAGACTGAATTATTGCACAGATCTCATACTTTCCCATCTCTGTACCTTTGCTTGCAACTTTCTCTAAATCTTCTCCCATCTCCTTCCCTCCTCCAACATTATCTCAACTTGTTGCCATCCTACTTCAAAGCCCAACTCAAATATAACTTCATTCCAGAAGCCTTCCCTCATTCCTTCAGTCAACAATTACCTTCCTTTTCAGTCATCACAGAGCACTTTGTACCTCTTTGGGCATATTTTGATTTGTATTAAATCACAGAGCTATCTGAGTATACATCATATCCTCCCATTCCTACTAGACTGTGAGCTCCATGAGGGCAAGAATTATGTTTTATTCATCTTTGTATCCCTTTCTCCACATCCAATACAGTGCATTGGATATTATAGTTGATTAATAAATTTTTGTTGAGTTGAATTGAGATCCCTCTCTCTAGCTTCCTCTAATTTCCAGAGACTCCATCCCAAGACTGGCTCTACAACTCCCTGTCTTGCCATTCATAGCTGTATCTACCCTTCCACACTGCAAATGGTTTCCTCTGCATTCCTGCTCCTGTCCTAGGTCTTGAGGGACCTTAGGCTTTGTTGTATGCAAGGCTTGGGTGGATTGAGGATTCAGTCTGTAGTTCTGTGGGCTTGAAGTTCTTGCAGACTACAAGGAAAGGGACCAACCCAGGGAAGGAGGGACAAGTTGAAGGAGGGTTGGAGAAGGAGACACAGAGATTCAAATTTTTTCTGACCCCTTTGGTCTGTGATAAGGACTCAAAAAAAGCTATGAAGATTTGGTAACCTCAGAAAGACTGAATGGCCATCTTTCCATATATCAACAAATGATCAATCATAGATTTAGAGATCAAATGTACTTTAGAGATCATATTCTCCAATATTCCTTATTTCAAAGATGGAAGGGAAGAGACTTGGTCAAGGTCACATATCTCTGTCAGTTTCTGTTAAACTAGAAAGTTTCCATCAATATACAGTGTCTGCTTTCCAAGAATCAACCTATCTCAGTGTGAAGGGACTTTCTCCTAAGGGCAGTTAGGATTGGCCACCATTTTTTGCCTCTATATTTATATATGCACACATGTATATGTATATATGCATATATATGTATATGTGTGTATATATGTATGTATGCAGGTATCTGTGAGCTTATATTAGTGGAAGGACTTTTCACAGTGATGATTCTTGGATATTAACAGATAATGAAAGAGACTACCACATCAGCTTTTCTGTCTGCCACATCTTATTTCTGATTTGGACTCTGGCTAAGGATCTGGTTCTGATTTTCTCTCTCCAGCCACAGCCCCTGGGTCTAGCCCCAGCCTCTAATTTCTAATGTTATGGGTTTTAAATAATGGACATTATTGAAGGGAAGCTATTTGATATCATTTATAAACATAATTAAATTCCTTCCCTACTCTCCAGGAGGAATCAGGCCATTAGAAGTCCTCTCTGAGGATCCAGACTATCTTCTCAAAGAGAGAAAACAAGGGACTTCCCCTCCCAACACTAGCCTACAAAAGACTTACAAGAGTGGCCACTCCAGGGGACCAGCCTTGGGACGGGACGACAGTTCTCAGACCTTCTTAATGCTACCTGGCCCTGAGCCCACTCAGATTCCCTAAACCTCATAAGAGAGCCCATGACCCATGTGGCAAGGAAATGTCTAACCCAGTTGTGCCATCAAAGGTTAAAGGAAATAAAGAAGTAACCTCTTGTGAGGCTCTAGGACAGGAAGAGGGAGTGGGATAGGGTGAAGAAGAAGGGTGTTTGCTTCTGAAAGATGTTTGTTTTCTAAACCTCCTAACCTGGAGTTCAGTAGTGGTCAGTGATGGTTGGTGATGGGGTAATGATGGATGGCAATGATCACTGATGCTGGCAGTGATGGTAGGCAATGCACAGTGATGAAGACCATGGGCAATGATACTGAATTATGATGGGTGATATAGTGATGGTGAATAATGGTCATTGATAGAGGGTGATGTGGTTAATGATGGCTAGCAATGACCACCAACAATTATAACAATGATGAGAAATTGTTAGTTGGTGATGATAGATAATGATCAATAATAGTGGGTGATGTTCAGTGATGACAAACAGAGGTTACAGGTGCAAGGATGGTGGGTAATAGTGGTTTTACCTTTCTTTTTATCTTTATCTCTTAGTGAAGTCCTTGGCACATAGTAAGTGCTTAATATATATTTGTTAATAGCCAACTGGAATTTATTCAGTGCTTTAAGATTTACAAAGTGCTTTGCAAATTTCATCTCATTTGATCTTCTTAACAACCCTCAGAGGTAGAAGCTATTATTATCCCAATTTTGCTAATAAGGAAACTGAAACAGCCAGAGGCTGAGTGACTTGCCCAGGGTCACACAATTAGTGTCTGAGGCTACATTTGAATTCAAGCTTCTTGAGTCTAGATCCAGTGTTTTATACAATGTGCTATCAAGCTGCTGAATGTTGACTGACAGACTGATAGTAATCACAGGTGATGGTTAGTGATGGTTAATGATGAATGACAGGCAGTGACAGTGAATGATGATTAGTGATAAAGCCACCCTCTTTCCTACGGTCTCAATAGTTTTGGGTTTTGCATGGTCTGTTCCTAGATTCTGGATCAACTCTCCTATATTTGGGAAATGAGGTAGATAAATCCTGATGGACACATGAGTGAATCTTAGGAAAAGTCTTGGCAGGGACTGTGTGTATTTTTGGAGCTTTAGAATCTTTAGAGCAAGGATTGTCTTGTGTTTGATATTGTGTCCCTAAATGTCTCTAGCACAGTGATCTACACATAAGTGCTTGTTAAATTGTTCTTGTTAAATTGAATTACTGAATTCATACTCAGATAGTTTGAATTATCATAAAATTGAAAAAGATCTCAGAGTTCATCTAAGTCTGGGGTTCTCAAAGTGTGGTCCCTAGATGCCTAAGGGGCTCTGAAACCCTTTCAGGGAATCTAGGAAGTCAGCATTTCCCCCCATAATAACACTAAGATGCTATTTACTTATTAAAACACTCCTCCCTTTCCTAACAATAAACATACATAAGAAACTGGAGTTTTTTCATATACTTCAACCAAAACAACATATCATAACAGATTGAATGCAAAAGCAGACTCCAGCTGCCTTCTATTAAATCAGACATTAAAGAAATTTGCAAAAATATGCAAAACAATATTTTCACTAATCTTTGTTTTAGATTAAGTATATTTTTCATAAAAAATATCTTGTTCATGTTAGCATGTAATGACATTTTTATTTTAAATGAATTGATAAATATTTTGAAATTTTGTCTGTTTTAATTTCTAATACAATATCAATAGTTATAACCGATATAAATAAAAGTTCCTTGAAATCCTCAATAATTTTTAGAGTATAAAGGGGTCCTGAGGCCAACAAATTTGAGAACTGATGATCTAGGCTAATCCCTCGCAAAATGCAGGAATTCCTTGTATTACAGGGGATCTTAATCTTTTTTTTGTGCTATAGACCTCTTTGGTCTCAGGATAATATTTTTAAATAAAAAATATATAGAATTACAAAGGAAATTAATTATGTTGAAATTCATCTAACAATTTATGAAAATGTCTCTGGTTAAGAACTCCTGTAAGTATATCCTTGACATATAGGTATTCCACCTTTGTTTGTATACATACAATGACAGGGATCTCACTGCCTATTATGGTACCCATTTTACTTTTGGACAGCTCTGATGATTCAGGTCAACAAATTAACAAGTATTTATTAAGCACCTGTTATGTGTCGGCCACTGTTCTAAGCTGTATTGATACAAAGAGAGGCAAAACAAACGAACCAAGAAACAAAAACAAAGACAATGTGCAAGCAACTAGGTATACACACATACACACATGTGTGATAAAATGTAGATAATCTCAGAGAAAAGACACTAACATTAAGGGAAATGGAGAAAAGCTTCTTGCAGCAAGTAGGATTTTAGTTGAATCTCGAAGGAAGTCATGGAAGTCACGAGTTGTAGGTGAAGGAGCTACATTCCAGGGCTAGGGGACAACCAGTGAAATGATGAGTCAGGAGATATAGTGTTTTGTTCAAGAAACAGCAAGGAGTCCAGTGACACTAGATCTTAGAGTATGTAAGAAGAGGGATAGAGGGAAGTAGGGTTTAAGAAGACTGGAAAGGTAGAAAGGGGCTAGATTTTTAAGGGGCTTTAAAATTCCCAAAGAGGATTTTCTATTTGATTCAGGAAGCATAGGGAGCCACTGAAGTGTATTTAATCAGAGAGTGACATGGTCAGACGTGTGCTTTAGGAAGATCAGTTTGATTACTGAAATGGACTGGAGTGAAGAGAGACTCCAGGCAGGGAAACCAATAAGAAACTTATTGCTTGATTTCTGGGAAGGCTGGGTTTTTTAAAACATTTTAATTAATTTATTTATTTTTAGTTTACAGCATTCAATTCCACAAGCTTTTGAATTCCAAATTTTCTCCCCCTCCCTTCCCTTCTCCTCAAGATGGCATGCAATCTGATACAGGCTCTGCATATACATTCACATTAAACATTTTTTCACATCAGTCATGTTGCAAAGAAGAATTAGAACCAGTGGAGTGAACTATGAGAAAGAAGAAACAAAACAAAAAAAGAGAGAGAGCAAATAGTATTCTTCAATCAGTATTCAGACTACATAATTCTTTCTCTGGATGTAGATAGCATTTTCCATCATGAGCCTTTTGGAGTTGTCTTAGAATCTTGTATTGCTGAGAAGAGCCAAGTCTATCAAAGTTAGTCATTGCACAATGTGGCAATAACTGTGTACAATGTTTTCCTGGTTCTGTTCCTCTCACTCAGCATCGGTTCATACAAGTTTTTCCAGATTTTTCTGAAGTTTACCTGTTCTTCATTTCTTATAGCACAATAGTATTTTATTTCATTCATATACCACAACTTGTTCAGCCATTTACCAGTTGATGGGCATCCCCTTGATTTCCAGTTCTTTGCCATCACAAAAAGAGCTGCTAGAAATATTTTTGTACATGTAGGTCCTTTTCCCATTTGTATGAACTCTTTGGGATACAGCCGTAGAAGTGGTATTGTTGGGTCAAAGGGTATGCACATTCTTATAGCTCTTAGGGAATATTTCCAAATTGCCCTCTAAAATGGTTGGATCAGTTCACAACTCCACCAAAAATGCATTAGTGTTCCAATTTTCCCACATCTTCTCCAGCATTTATACTTTTTCTGTTTTGTCATGTTAGCCAATCTGACAGATGTGATGTGGTACCTAAGAGTTGTTTTGATTTATGTTTCTCTAATCTGTAGTGATTTAGAGCATTTTTTCATATGACTATAAATAGCTTTCATTTCTTTCTCTGAAAACTGCCTGTTCATATCCTTTGACCATTGTTCAATTGGGGAATGAATTGGAAGTTTTTTAATGTTGAGCTGAAATTGACCTCCCTTTATCTTCCACCCTTGGCTAAAGTGGATTAATATAAGGGCAAAACGAACCCCAAATATCTATTGTATATTCCAAGTTGGACTGTAATTAAGAATTCCTTGTTATTGGAAGGGGATAAAGGAAGACTTCTGACTTTGCTACTCAGTCAGAAGACTCCAACTTTTCTTCATTTACCACAATCCATTGATTTTCTAGAATTTCTATCCTTTAGGGCCACACACAAAAAGGACTTGAACCCTGGACCTTTAAGATATAATCTATCCAGCCCCTTCCCAGCAGGTCATGGCCACTTGAGAGCTTTGGAAATATTGCCATAGGTGATGTTGGCCCATGACTCCAGAATTCAGCTCCCTTTCCCTACCTAAGTTCCACCACTGCCTATTTACCAAAGGAGGCAGGGCCAGTGTCCTGGTGTTGTGACTTTCAGCATGAGTGACATTGTACCATTTTCAAGGGTGTTACAGCCTTTATCTTGATCTTCCCCTTTCCCAGGTAGTACCTCTCAATGTCTGGTTTCACTTGCTGTTTGAAAGGGCCTTCATCCCTTTGTTTCTCCATACTTTTGTCTGAAGCTGTATGGAAGAACAAAGTCTCCATACTTCAGTTCTGAGTCTCTAAATGCCCCCAAATAGGGACAAGGAGTAGACAGAGGACAGAGCTGGAAGATATCCCGTGGTCTAAGATTGCTGTAGTATCTTTAGTCTCTACCTTCAGATCCAAACCTTGGGACATGAGGCCTGGAAATTAGGGGTTTACAAAAGGCACTTTAATGAAATAATAATCCCCATTAAGCAGTACTTTAAGCTTTACAAATTTCATTCCTCTCCAAAATCCTAAGAAGCAAGTAGTGCTCATGTTATTTATTATTCTCTTTTTCTTGGTAAGGAAAGTGACTCAGAAAGCTTAAATTACTTTCCTAGGATCACAGAAACAATAAATATTGAAGCCTAAGTCTTTTATCTCTAAGTTATACAAGGTCTTAGACGATACCTCCTTCCCAGAGCATATACACTTGCCTTCAGGCAAACAAGTCTTGTCCCATGATCAACTGTCCTGGGACAATATTCCTCAAACTTCTCTCTCATTTCCCTCCTTTTTAGTCCTAGGACCAATCTGTAATCACAAAGACACATGTGAAGTATCTCATTGCTAAATGAGAACCAACTTTCTAGGACTTGTCTACTAAGTCATAGATGGGTTTGGTGGAGGATTTGTATCTATAAAGCTCCTCACTGACAGATGAAGGAGAGAATTGTACCCATTAAGCCTCTCATTGCTACATAAGGGGTATATCCTAGAATTTATCCACTAAGTTTGGGATCTGTGGGTAGATTTCAGGGAGTTTATGAACTTGTATGGAAAAAAAAATCACATCTTTATTTTCACTAACTTTTGGTTTATTTTGTAATTTTATGTATTTTATGCATTTAAAAACATTATTCATTAACAGGCTTCACTAGACAGCCACAAAAGTGGCTTAAGCAACAAAAAAAGGCTTACGAATTCCTGTACTAAGTCATAGATCAGTGAGGTGAAGGGATTTTTGCCTACAAAGCCTCTGACTGCTAAATGAGAGAGGGAGTTAGGCTTGTAAAGCCTCTCATTGCTACTGTCAGTATATTTTGGAGATACCCTGTTTCCCAGAGCTGTGTGTGTGCATTCGTCCTTCACTGCCAAAGAAGACCATGCCATCAGAGAAATAATAACATGACTTGCCCTTGACTTTGTTTTGAGTGAGGGAGGGCTGTGCAGGTCACCAGCCTCACTTCTCTTCCAAAACTGTCTAAATCCAGTGACCAGATATTCATCAGGATGACTGGAGATGACCTAGGATGAGGCAATTGGGGTTAAGTGACTTGCCCAAGATCACACAGTTAGTGAGTGTCAAGTGTCTGAGGCAAGATTTGAGCTCAGGTCCTCCTGACTCCTGCCCTGGTGCTCTACCCACTGCACCACCTACCTTCCCCATCCCAGAGCTAAGCCCTAGCAAGCAGACTGTGTCCTGAGCTTGGCATAACAATAATCCTTTGTGATCAGGATGATATCACCCTCTGGCAAAGTATATTGCTTGGAAGAGCACCAGATAGTTACTGAGGGATTTAGCTCCCCCTGTTTCCCAGGACCATCCATCAAATATTCACAATCCCTGCTCCTTGTCACTGACAGGTACCCACTACTGTTCCTATCATAGAACTCTGATTTGGTGTCCCAGAGAGTGGGCATGACCCACAGGGCCCATGGGAACAGTAACTCAGAACCTAAAAATGATTATGTCATGGTCCAGCCTAGGATCTGTATAAGACCTGCCTTTAGTCCAGCATGTTAAGCTCTCCTTCTTAGGAGGGGGGCTTCCATATGCATATGTCATTTTTCTCATTGAAATTAATTAAACTTCTGTTTTGTGTCTTGACTTCCCCATCTCTGGCCTGCTCTATTTGTTTGGCTCCAGCCACTCATAGATTGGAAACTGGTTCTGGTTCAGTTAACATTATATGAGAGGCAGCTCTCATATATCTATTAGCCCCAATCTCTTAATTCATTAGGTCTTATCTGTTAGCTCCAATCTCTTAATTCATTGAATTATGTTAAAAATATTTATTATGAGTGGCTAAGGCACATCTCCCTGTCCTCATTAAACTCATAGTCAATTTTGAGGGATAAGGGGAAAAAAGTAGAAAATGATGATAATCAATATTGCACTATTAGTTTATTAAGAAATTATAAACATGCCATAGTAGCACAAGTGTTTGGACTTATCCAGGTATGGAGGACAGACAATGAAAATGTTCAGAGTCAGGAGATGGAATGTCTCATTCAAGAAAGAGTAAGAAGACTAGTGTCACTGGACTGCAGATTACTTGGAAGGAAGTAAGGTATAAGAAGTCTGGTAAAGTAGGAAGAGATTAGACTATGAAGGGCACTGAAAGTCTAACAAGATTTTATATTTGATCCTGGAGGTAAAAAAGAATAATAAACATAACTGGAATTTATTGAATGAGGGAGGAATTTATTGAATGAGGACATAGTCAGACTTTGCACTTTAGAAAGATTGACTTGACAGCTGAATGCAAAATATATTAGAGGGTGAAGAAACCTGAGACAGGAAGACTGACCAGTAAATTGCTGAAGTAGTACAGATCTGCAGTGATGAGAACTTGCACCAGCATGGTTGCTGTGTCAGAGAAGAAAAGGGGAGATATAATATATCTATATATGTGTGTGTATATGATACTATATTACATTATGATATATTACATATACAATATAGTATACATATAATATATACACACTTGTGTTATATATAATATGCTACATTACATTATGTATGTGTATGTAGGTAGGTATGTTTACATGTATGTATAACAAAGGTAGAAATGGCAGGATTTGACCATTGATTGGATGGGAGGGTGTGATGAGAGTGAAGAGTAGAGAGTACCAAGGTTGGGTGATGGGGAGAGTAATAGTATCCTCAGCAGTAATAGGGAAGTTAGAGTAGAAGGGGTTTTTTGGGGGGGGGGGGTGGGGAGAATAATGAGTTAAATTTTGGACATATTGAATTTAACACATCTACAGGAAATCCAATTAGAAATGCCTAAAAGTCAGCTGGAGATGCAAGACTGGATGACAGGAGAGAAGTCAAGATGATACAGGTAGATCTGAGAGTCATCTATATAGAGATGATGGTTGAAATCATAGCACCTGATGAGATCACCAAGTGAAATAGTGTAGAGGAAGAAGAGAAAAGGGGCCCAGGAAAGAGATCTAGGCGAGCAGGTCTCCTCATTCTCAGCCCTAGATTTTGCCCATTAAGGGCACACTGCATTTTCCAAGGTTGAGAATTGGCAGCCCATCACCTATTATTTTCTGTGCTCAGCCTTGAAAGTAGAGACTAGGAACTCCTTGGATAGATGAGTAACATCACACAAGTCATCCTGTCCAGTCCTCTGCCCTTGGGACAGGATGATCCCTTTCCTCACTCAGGTCAGCTAACCTGTCAGCCAAAGACTTCTGCTACTTAGTAACAAGTGCCAAGGAAAAGACAATCCTTAGTTGGCAGGGAAAAGTTCTTAGGGTCTGATCTCTCTTTCATTGCAGCAACAGGTTTCTTCCCTTGCTACCCCTCTCTCCGTTAAACTAGTAACACGTTTCTAGGACCACTAAGCTTTTCACACACATTATTACCTTATTTGATACTGTTAATAACTGCATGAGTTAACCAGTAAAAGTGTAACTACCCCCATTTTACAGATGAGGAAGCTGAGGATCATAGAGGGAGAGGGACTTGTTTAAGAGGAGCAATTAACAAGTGGCAGAGCTGAGACTTCAACTCATTCTTCCAGCATTCTTTCTACTGTGATGGAGATGTGTGGGGAAGAGCCTTTTTTGGGAGAGAGTTGGGGGGACATGGGAAGCCCTGGGAAGATCAGTTGTAGCTCTGAGAGGAAGATCAGAGAGCCCAGGTCTCTACCATCCTCCTGGCTCCCTAGGAATCTTGACAAGTCTTGTCATTTATGGCTTATAACAACCAGGCCATAGTGCGAGGAGGAGGGCCTTAAAGTACCTACATCTAAACAGGGAGACTTTAGGGAAGCTCCAAATGTCTTTCTGCCACAGCCATCCCCCAACCCAGAGCCCTGCCAGAGCCAGGCAAGAAAGCATGTCTTAGGGCCCATTTGGGTGGAGGTGGAGACGTAGAGAAGGAAAGGGACGGGGTCTACCTTTGAATTTTCCATCTCAAAGGAGAGCCTTCCTAACTCTCACCAGTCCCAGATTTGGGCCTACCCCTCTCCCACACTGGGTCCGCCTTTCCCCGCACCTCCTGCCCCTGACTGTCGCCTCTCTTCACAGCCTGCCCCCCTGGATTTTACAAGGTGTCCCCACGGAGGCCACTCTGCTCCCCGTGCCCCGAACATAGCAGCGCTCTGGCCAACGCCTCCACGCTCTGCGTCTGCCAGGACAGCTACTCCCGCTCCCCAGAGGACCCACCCTCAGCCTCCTGCACCCGTGAGTCCCCCGGGGCGGGGGTGGGCCCAGCAGTGCCCTCAGACCTGGTTAGGCAGCGCCAAACTCGGGTCCCTAGCTTCCAAGACTCATCTTCAAGCCCTGGCAGAGCGCCACTCCCCCCGCGCCCCGCCCCCAATGGCAGCCCCACCCCATCCTGCTAATCCGCTGCCCTGAGCGGCTTCACAGGCCCAATCCCGGTTCCCGTGGCTTCTTAATTCCAGTCTTCAAATTCTAGTCTTTCTAATGTATAAGTAGACAAAAGATGAGGAGGCGAATTCAAGACTTAAACCATATTCCCTGTAAATGTTAGCGGAAAAACCCTTTCCGCCCCCAACAGCCCGGGATAGCACTGCTTTTCTATCAGCGTGACTTCGGTCATGTCACTTCCCTTCCAGTTGTCAGTTTCTCTCATCTGTATAATGAGTTGTGACCTTGGAGCTCTCTGGCCTCTTCCAAATTTAAATCTCTGCTCCTTGTATGCCCTCACCAGTGACAGACCTTCCACTGTCAATCCCAGTGGTCTATTCCAGACTCTAGAGATTTATTCCTTTCCCCAAACCCCTCCCTGCTCAGTCCCAGGACCACATTCTGCGCTGCCCAGGCCAGGTCGGCCAACCAGACACGGTCTCATTGCCCCCGCTCCCCACCCCAGGTCCTCCGTCTGCCCCCCGTGATCTGGTCTACAGGCTGAGCCGCTCCACCCTGCTGCTGCGCTGGAGTCCCCCGGAGGACTCTGGCGGCCGATCCGACATCACTTACACGGTTCTGTGCCAGCGCTGCGGCGAGGATGGCCCGGGCGTGGGGCAGGGGCAGGGGTTTGGCCAGGGACACGGGGGCACCTGTGAGTCGTGTGGGCCCAGCGTGAGTTTCGTGCCACGTCAGACCGGACTGCGAGAGAGGACTGTCACCTTGCTCAACCTGCTCCCGCACTCCCACTACACCATCCGGGTGGCAGCGCTCAACGGCGTCTCCGGCCTGGGCGCTGTGGGGACCACTTATGCCCAGGTCATCGTGTCCACGGGTCTGGCGGGTAAGGCCCCAGGCTTGCCCCATCTGCTCCCCCAGGCCCATCCGAATCCCCTGGCTGCAGGCCCTAGAGTGTATTCGATTTCCCTTACCCTTTACTCCCCTTTGGGGGAGGGTAGGAGCGGGCTTTCCTCCTTGGAAAGGCAGGGACTCTGCCTGGGAGGTATGGGAAGGGAAATCCTTGTCTCCTCTGCTCAACTGCCTTCACTCCTCTACACCACCTCCCCACTTTTTGGTTCCCCTCCCCCACAGTTTGGTTGTTGTTCTTTCCAGGTGTTGCCCACACACATCTACAGATAGAAACTTGCATATAGCAGTAAAAAAGGACAAAAGCAAAACAGTTCCTACGCTTAAGGGGTTTATAACAGTGGGTGTACACACATTAGCACATACAAAATATGTACAACATGGCTACATGGTGAGTTGCTGGGAAGGACATTAGCAGGGTAGCGAAGTGGCTTCGGGAAAGTTTCATGTACAAGATGGAACATAAACTGAGTCTTGAAGGAAACTAGGGATTCTAAAAGGAGAAAGTACACTCAAAGCATGAGGCAGAACCAGTACAAAGTCACAGAGGTGGGAAATGGAGTGGCTTTAATGAGGAGCAGTGAAAAGTCCCCTTCACCTGAGCTATAGAGTGTATGAAGTGGAGTAAGGTGGAAAAAGACTGGAAAGGTATGCTACAGCCAGATTATGAAGGACTTTACATGCTAAAAGAGAGGAGTTTATTTTTGCTCCTAGAGGTAGTAGGGAGCCAATGGAGTTGATTGAGTAGGGGAGTGACCTGTTCAGACCTGTAATTTAAAAACTTGGTAAGATACCCCTCTACACATTCAGTCAGTATGTACTCTGATACTTGGTGACTTCTATGCAAAGGTGGAAACAGATATGGATAGTGAGAAATAGATCAGAAAGAAGCCAGGAGAAAGGACAGAGACTATACAGACGTCTATACCATTACTTCTTGAAGGCTTTTAAAAAAATGTGCAGAGAACAGCCCCCCTAAAAAAATCACAAAATGAGACTATCTTTTAACAGACAAGAAAAGACTGCTCATTGATGTGTCATTGTGGAATCAGATGTCTGTGTTCATTCAGACCATGAACTTGTAAAGATCAGAATTAGTAAAAAGAAAAACCTAGAAGAATAATAGTGATGTGAAAAAGATGGCGTTCAATCAAGACAATTCAATCCTGACCTATTTAAACAAGGAGCAAGTCACTTACCCTCTGTCAATCTTAGTTTACTCATCTGTAAAATGGGGACAAAAATAGTACCCACCTCATAGAATTGTTGTGAGGGTCCAATGAGATGGTGTATGTTAAGTGCTTTATACTATTATGAAAAATGGACAACAGACAGCAAAAAGGACATCAACGCTGATTATAATAATCACATATAGTTTAACTGAAGTAAATTAGTTGCCATAACAAGGAAACCGAAAGAGCCTAAATGCCCACCTCAGTCAGCAAATACTTGACTAAACTGCTTAAAGCAACTAGTTTAGAATATCAGCTCATTTGTGAAATGGTAAGAATGATGGATGATGCTAAGTAGTATTGCCTCATAAGAAGAGAAAAACAGTGGAGTACAGATCCAGATTAAAGAAAGATTGGCAAAAGAGGCAAAAATCATTCCAAGGGAGACATCACTCTCATGATGTGTCATTGGTCCTCTTTGAGAATAAGGGACCACCGCCAACAACAACGTCACGTTACAAGTAAAAAAGAGGTCAACAAACAGAAGAAGAATGGATAAGAGCTATAAAGGTTTCTTTTTCTATAACAAATTACTTTGGCTATAAAGAATGGTGGAAGACAGAACTCTTACCATGACATCTGGAATATTCTTATAGGGAAGGCAGAAATAGAACTTTAGAGATGGCAAAGAAGCTAGGTTGGAGCAAATGTCAATAGAGCAGATATGTGCTGGATGGAGGTGACAATTGTGAGGACACTGAAGTATCAGTTCATAATGTATCTAAAGAAGGGTTGATACCAAAGGGGTGGGGGTGGGGATTTCAGACCTTATTGATAATAAAAATGACTGGAGAATGTAGGAAATGAGATCACGCTATATTTATTTTTTGCTGATTATGGAAAACATTTGATTTGGTAAAGCAAAACACCACCTTAAGAGATCTCTTCTAGCAAGATGTCTTCCATCAAAATCATTCAAGACTCCATAGAAAATATAACAAGAGAAATAACCTTTTTCAAAGCCCCACTGGTGATAAACATCAGATGCAGCATGAAATAGGGAGATCATATGGTATTTGCCAAAGGTATTTACTACTATGATGAAGGAGATCTAGCTCAGAGTCCAAGACAAAAAAAGATTTCATACGAACATTGAGGTCTTCCAGATGCCCCTTTTTGTAGATGATATTGCGTTAGTGGTATCAAGTCCCAGAACTTCGAAGAGCTCCTTCAAAGCTATCCTCAGACACTCAGAAGAGATTGACCATCCATACAGGAGGACCAAGTGGATGAAGAGCCTATTGTCCCAGTTATGAATGCAGTTAGATGGATACTCTATAGAGCTTGCCAAACAATATATTTGTCTGGTACAGACAATACAAATGGTTAATTAGTATTAAATAGGAGGAGAGCAAGTTGGATTACTTCTAGAAGAGTGCAAAGTTCTTTTAATGACTCCAAGTTTTCCTGGAAACTAAGTCATGTCTTTTTTAACACCAGAATTCTACTGGTGTTTATTGAATAGCTGTGAGACATGCATCAAAATACTTTGGGGAAAACTGACAACAAAAGTATTACACAGCAGGCCAGAGAGAGGCACATGGTGTCTAATAAGCAGGCTCTAACTTATAACCAATGAGGAACTCTGAAGAAGGATAAGAGTAACAGATTTTATCAGGGAAAAGATAACCTGGCCATTTGGTAATAGCAAGGAATAACAGGGGAACAACCTGAGTGCTTTACTAATATCCTTGTAATGTTGAGAGAAATTAAGTAAGACCTTCAGCATCTTAGTGAATTTTGGGAAACAAAATTTTGAGGGTACAAAAATACCTCATAAAATCCTACTCTGGTGCCTCATTATGATATGGAAGTGACCTTGGATTCTTCAAGGCTATGCCAATAAATATTATAAGGGCTTCTAGGATGGCCCTAGAAACAGAATGATTCTATTTCCTGAGGACTATCCTATTTAACCATGAAGAGGAACTGGTGGTGAAACTTGTTTGACTATGACAACCCATGAAACAGAGAAAAATAAGAAATGGCCCTTGGTCTTGTTGCACCACCATCCCCTTCACCTTCTGCAATGATGGTGGCAAAGCTGTGGGAGAAAGGTCTAAGACTAACACAGGTTTGAGACTGTGGACAATCTAATTTGAGTGTTGACACAATAAATGTGAGATCCAGTGACCAAGGAATAGACATAGCATGAGAGGAGTTGAAGCATACCAACCTTGGCATTATTACTATAAATAAAATTAGACCAAAGAAGGTAAATGGAAGAATGGCTCACAAGTACCCCCTTGGAGAGGCAAAGAAAAGCGTTGATGGTGTGGTTTTATCATATATCCTAAAGTGATAAGAAATATTTCAAGGGACATATGGTCATTACATGTTTCAATATAAATGATAACTCTTTGGAAAAAATACCATGAAAATAACTGTAGCTTATGTATCATCAGTTATCGAGGATAAAGTAATAGAGAAATTCTGTGATGATCTTGATAAAATACTACAAATCAAATAGTTATATACCATAATTATATGTGTAGTATATAATTATGGCAAATTATTATATACTATGATACTCAACAACATGAGTGCAAAGGTGAGAACAGATAAGAAGTGGAAAGAATTATAGGGGAAAGCAGGATTTAGGAGAAAGAAATGAGAAATGCCAAAAACAAGTAGATTATACTGAATTCTCATGATTTTATGTCATGAGTATTTTTAAAAATAAAATAATTTGTAGGCATAAGGCATAGAGAATGCCAAAAAATTAAATTGACTGTATCTTAACAAATAGTATAAGACCTATTATGGATATGGGAGTTGTCCCTGAGTTCATTCTCTGTTCATTGTCAGACTATCAACTATTTAGAGATAAAATCAGAATTTATAGGAAACAAGAAGAAAGAATAATAATGAGAAGAGGATATGGCATAAAACTAAGAAGATTTAATGCTGAATTATTTAAACAAGTTATGGAAACTGAAAAGTGGGAAATGGACAACAGACATGACATCAACACCAATTATAATAGTACAGAAGCTAATGTAAATTAATTAAATTTTCCAGTGTAAATTAATTGCTGCAACATGGAGACCAAAAGAGCATGGCAAGTACCCCCAAAACATTTGACTTACTTGCCTGGTGGAGAACGAAAGTTGCCAAGGATAATACCAAGTTAAAATATAAGCTCATCTTTGAAATCTTACAAAGGAGGATGATAGATAATTATAAGAAATATCACCTTTTAAAGCAAAAGGAAGCAGTGGAAGGTAAAACCAATCTAAAGCAAGCTTAATGGATAAACAACAAAACAAAGTAATTTCAAGGACATTCAAGGATGAAAAAGAAAATTGACTGCAAACAAGGAAATGGAAAAATCATTACCACAAACTTTTCTCAGAGTAGTGGAGCCATTCATTTGTATCTTAACATCGTAGTCCCTGAAGTACTTGCAGAGGATGTCACTAAAGAGAACAAAGATCAGAAAAGTAAATGGATTGGATTAAGTATATATGAATAAGATCCATGTTAGAGGTGATAACAATTGTGAGGGGAATCTACAGAACCAATTTACAAGGTATCTAAATGCGGGAAAGATACCAAAGGCAGGGAAAAACTCTCAGATCTTATTGATTCCAAAATCAGATTACTGAGAAAATATGAACAATTATCCATCTATAATGCCTATGCTCTCTTCTATTAAAAAAAAACCTCTGTAAAAGTCATCTATGCACAAATTTAGAGCATCCTTGATGAGGGTATTAGAGAACAAGCTGCTTTTTTCAAATAATACTCAACATATATATTATATTCAACAATATTCAAAAATAATATTCAATATTGTTATCATCTCACAATTAAATGGAAGATGTAAAAAAATATGAGATCCCATTGTACTTAATTATTTGTTGACTACAAAAAAGAATTTGACTGGGTTGAACAAGACATTTCCTTATAGGTTCTTTTACAACAAGGTAGTGCAATGGATAGAATGCCAGGCTTGGCATCAAGAAGACTTGAGTTCAAATCTAGCCTTAGACAGTAGCTGTATGACCCTGGGCAAGTCACTTTGCCTTATTTGCCTCAGTTTTCTCATCTGTAAAATGAGTTGGAGAACGAAATGGGAAACCATTCCAGTATCTTTGTTAAGAAAACCCCAAATGGAGTCACAGTCAGACACAACTGAACAACAAAAAGTCTCCCATCCACATAATCAAGATCATTTAGTATTCCAAGATATCATAACCAATATAATCTTGTTCAAAGACTCTCTTAAAATAAATACCAAATGAGATATGTATGAGTGTCCCATAGGGTTGGCATTGATGTGCTATGGTCTGCATGGTCAGAGGAAACTCCTGAATCGATAAGATCATGGATCCAGTTGAGAATTTTAAATATGGGCAAGAATCACACAGGATAGTTCAGGAGTGGATGGGTTTTTGTTTGCATTATTCTAAATCAGTAAGATCATTGGTTTGTTTGAATCATTTAATACAATAATGCTTCCCAAAGATATTTTCCACTGTGATGAAGAATATGCAGCAGAGAGTCCAGGTCGAAGAGGAATTCCTGTGCATGATGAGGTCCTCCAGATACTCCTGTTTGCATATGACATTATGCTGATTGCATCAAATCCCAAGATATTGTAGGACTTCCTAGAAGAAATAAATAGTCATTCAAAGGAAATTTGGCCTGACTATCCATACAGAAAAGAATAAGTGGATAAAGAATGTGATTACCTCGATTTCAACATGTATCCTAATATAGAGCTTTTTCATATATATATGCATATCTATATACATCTATTTATCTATATCTATCTATCTGAGACAGACAGTAGAGATGAGCAGTAGACTGGGCCTAGAATTAGAAAAACAGAGGACAGAAGGGTGGATTGCTTTGGGGAAATCACAAAACACTATTCTGCACCCCCCCAAGCTTCCCATAATAGCAAAGGCACTTCTTTTCAATTTAAACATCATATCAGTGTCTCTATATAGCAGTAAAACCTGGAACACCATTGTTTCTGAAGACCTAAAGGTGAGCTTCCCACAGACAGCAAGACAAAGATGCATGATTGGTGTGAACATCTAGCCAGTGAGGAATTCTGTGGAATAACAGGAGTCAAGAATGTTCTCAGAAAAAAATGTGTAGCAAAGAGAGAATATGGGCCAATCACATGGTACAAGCAAAGGATAACAGATATTCCGAAAGTAACCTCAGGCACCAGAAGATGGTGAGGAAGACCTTCAACAAGTTGGTTGGACCCCCTGTGACGAACCTTTGAAAGGACGTGTATGAGTGTCTCATGCGAAAAGCATTGATAGGCTATGGTCTTCATGGTTGGTGTGGTTGGAGGAAACTTCCAAATTGATAAGATCATAGATCTAGTTGAGAATTTTAAATATGGGCAAGAGAGACACAAGATAGTCAAAAATGGCTGGATTTTTGTTTCCATCATTGGAAGGAACTTCAGAATCATTGAGATCACAGATCTATTTGAGTCTTTGAGAATACATCTTCTCATAGAAACTGATTTTACTGAGATCTGCAGATTCCAGACTTGCCATTAGCTATGTCTAGCCATCTACATGTTGATTTAATTAAGGATCCCACCAATTTCTATTTCTTTTTTTCTCCTAACCCTTCCTCCCCTGCCTAGTCTGGGCTAAAGGCTGAGCTCAACTATTCACTGAATGAGGCTAGGTCAGCTTAGGTCACATGTAGATGTAGGTATGGTAGGGTTGGAGGGGGAAGGGTTATTTAGGGACTGGACCTATTGCTCAGTCTTTTCAGATGAGGGCCCTTCAACTCTCCTCTCTTGTTTCTGCCTGGTTCTTCTAACTCTACCATTCTCCCACAAGCAGCTGCCAACATTCCAGTACCCCACATACAGCATATGCTCAGCTGCTAGCAGTTGTTCATGTATCCTCCACCTTCCCCAGGGATTCTCATACTCCATATCCCTCTTCATCTTCCAGTATCCAGTGGAGTTACTGAGATCCACCCAGACCGAGTGGAACCCAAGAGTGTCTCCCTCTCTTGGGAGGAGCCAGGGTTCCCAGGGACCTCAGGAGCCAACAACACTGAGTATGAAATTCAGTACTTTGAGAAGGTAAGTCCAGGGTCTCCCTGGTTGTCCCTGAGGTACTTTCTTTAGAATGAGTACAAGGTGAAGGGAGTGCCTTGGTTCTTTCTGTTTATAAGTTTAGGGCTCTGGTTTAGTCTGATTTCCTATGGCCAGCCTCCCACAGATGGGAGAAGCAGACACTGGAAACTATTATAGGAAAACTAGAAGATTAGATACTCCCTAAGGAAAGGGAGTATCTTTTCACTGTTGTATGTCCAGTACCTAGTACAGAGCCTTGTACATAATAGGTACCTAATAAATATTTGTTGAATTATGAGGAGAGGATTCAAGGTCATGTCATAGCTATTGAAGGAACTGTAAATAGTTAGCTTGGTGATGAGAAGACTTTCAGGATTGGGGGAATAAGAGAACTGGTTTCAAATATATCCAGGGCTTCCCTCCTTTTGGTGGAAAGGCAAGAGACTACTAGGGCAGAATGCTATATTCATTGTCATTGTATCTGGTTTTTTTCTTTCTAAATTACCTTTGTTGTTACAGAGTAGGGTTCAGTTCTGAGAAGTGGAGAGAGAAGGGAGCTGTTTCCAGAAATGACTGTGATATCAAATCAAAAGCGATTTTTAGACAGTCATATACATATAATCTGTAGGCCTAACATGGAAAGAAGAGATCAGATTTCTGCCAGGCCCCAGAAGAAATAGGAACAATGAAGGGAAGTTGAAAGAAAGGTAGATTTGAGTTCAGTAGAAGAAAAATCTTTTAAACAATCAGACCTGTCCAAAGAGAAATGGTCTGCCTTGGGAGGTGGTGAGCCATCATCCACTCCTTGAGGTCTTTAAGCAGAGGCTTGATGGCCTCTTGTTGGGGATGTTGAAGTGGGGTTCAGATAGAGACTAGGTAGACTCGAATTCAGTGGTGTTACAGCAATCACCTGGAATTATAGGGGTAAGTAACTGCCTTCCTTTTCCACTTTACCTGATTTGAAAATGCCTAATGGGCCATCTCTCATCAACTGGCTTCCCTAAGCAATTCTCTCTGGTCAGCTCCCTGTATCGTCTATCCCATAATCCCTCTAACACCCTATCTTTTCTCCCTCCCCCCCACCTCCTCCATGTCTTCCTCACTGACTCAGTTGCCCCAGGGCAAAAGTCTAAACCCTTCTCAGCTTTAACTTCAACAACAATGAGATTTATTAAGTACCTACTTCATGCAAGGTCCCAAAGAGGAGAGGGGAGAAAAACTGAGGGAGATGCTTCTGACTGTAGAACTTGAAGACATTTAGGATTTTGCAGATCCCAACCCTTTCAGGGAAGTCATAAGGTTACTTTGACCCAAGAAAAATCACTCCAGGTGACTGGCCTTTCATTCTAAGGCTCTGAATGGGGTATAAGGATCTCTCCCTATCCCTTGTATCAGTAGCAAGTGGAGAGAAAGAGAGGGGAAAGACTTGCCCTTGGATGCAGGGAATTAGTTGTGCATAAATGTATATGAGAGTAGAGAGGGAGGGTCCAGGCAGAGAAAATTGGTTTTTTGTCTCCAATCCTCAGTTGGGATGATAGATTTTTCTCAGCATCTCCTCAACTTGTTGTTGCTACCATACCCTGTGTAGGCCCAAAGTGGCTAGGCTTTCCCTCATTCTGTGGCCTCCCTGCCACCACTTTTGTTAATAAAATGTCTTCAGCTCCAAACCATCTCCTTCCTCCTTTTCTTTAGAAAAATTATTTTCATTAATGCCTTTATTTTTTACACATGTTCATTTTCAAATATATTCTCCCCCATCCCTATCAGTGATCCCTTTCTCCTTGTAACACAGATTTTGAAGTAAAGAAGAAAAAATATGTTCATCAAAACCCAATCAATGTATTGGCTACATCTGACAGTATATTCTAGGTTCCATCCTCATTATCCCCCAACTCTGTAAAGAAGTCTTTATCTCTTTCCAAGAAGATGATGACCTGCCATCTTATTGGGCAGTTGAGCAGGATCTCCTGGACATCAGGTTACTCTGCCTCTCTTCCTCCTTTACCCAGGGCCAGAGGGAACAGACCTATGCCACAGTCCGGACTGGAGCACCTGCTGTCACAGTGAATAACCTGAAGCCAGCGACGCTCTATGTTTTCCAAATCCGAGCAGCCTCACCTTCCCTCTCCCCAGAGGTTGGAAACTTCACTCCCAGCATAGAAGTAGAGACTCTAGTGGAGGGTAAGTATTGGGGGATTGGGGAGAAAAGAGGTGAAGAGTCCCCAAGGGAGAAAAGAGATGGAAAGAAGACTGGGAGGGAGGGGCAGGGCAGGACTGGGGTTCTTCTGAGGGACAAGAAACTCCAAGTGCTGAATATGGTCTGGCATCCTACCCTTGGATAATGACCTCATCCAACTCCCTACCCACTGCCCAATACCTTCTTTTCCACCAAAGCTGGCTCAGGGTCCAGGAAACAGAACCCTGCTGTGGTTGCTGTGATAATCGCTGTAGCTGCCCTCCTCATCCTTGGCTTCGGGCTCAGTTCTCTGGCTATTTGGAAGAGGTAAGTGGCCTAGACACCCTTCTAAAAACACAAGCTTCCTTCCAGCCTGATCCCTGGGATGGGAGGGTGTAGATACTCAAGTTCACTCCATTTACTCTACAACACATAAAGATGCACATGAGCAAGGATCTCTGCCTACCTAGAGACAGAGGTTGAGATGCAATCCTTAGCATAGTGGGGAGTCCAGAGATCTGGATTCTAGTTTCAGCTCTTCTCACTCCTGGGGCAAGTCCCTTCCTCTCTCTCTGATCCCCTGTTTTTTTATCTGTAAAATGAGGAGTGTGGGTTTCAGAGTCTCTCTCAGTTTTCACATTTTCTGATTCTTTGTATGGGCAGTACCAAAGATCCCTGCTGGCATTCAGTGTCTCTGCATGTACATTTACATATAACTCACCATACACAGTTAAGTATGATGTCCATGCTCACATGGATTTGCACACACAGACACACAGATCCAGGGATGTGAGAACAGATCCATGTGCTATCCATCCCTCCCCCCTTCCTCTCCTCCACTCCCTGAGAAGGATGGGATTTGGCTGCTTAAATCTCTAACAGCCTGCAGGCTTCAGCAGGAACAGGGAGGGTGGACCCAGCCTTCCTGAGCTTCTGCTCATAGTGATTAGGATTCGCTTCAGAGGGCCACAGGCCCCCAAGGGAAATGAGCTCCCGGTGCCTGGGCAAGCCTTGGAACTAATCCTGAAAATAAATGTGATGGGAGGCTCTCCAGGGCCAGAAACCCACAGTGGAAAGAGCCCCAGGCTGACAGGCAAGATAGCTCACTTTTCATTTTGGCTCTTTCTTTTGAGCTGGTCACTTCTCACAGTGAGAACTTGGAACTTGAATGGTCCCTCCCAGCTTTGCCATTCTGTGGTTCTGTGTGTAAGAGGCTGGGGGTACGGGGCAGAAGGAGGACATGGGAAGGCAGGGATCAAGACAAATGCTATGTCCTGCTGCAGTTTAAAGTAGAAAACAGTTAGAGATCTCGCCAAGAGAAGAGGAATTCTGAATTCATTCCTTGACTCCTGGTTTACAAAACTGTATTAGGGAGGGCATGACAATGAATGCAGTGGGAGGAAGGTGGAACTAACACAAGAAAGGAGAGAATGAGAGAAAGGTTTATAATCAAAACTGAGGTTATTGGGTGCTATTGCTTGGAGAGGGGGAGTATGGACAAGGGAAAAAATGACCTGGTCTCAGGGGTGGAAGCTCCATTTCTTTGAATAGATTCAGAAGATATTATCTATGAGAACCATGACTGATTCTGTTTTGGTTTTGTATGTATACCCATCGACCAGGACTAGTCTAGTGGTTGGCACCCCGTAGACACTTAAACCCTTGATGAATTGAGAAAAGGGGCTGTCCCAACAACCCTTGTGAGTTAGATTGACAGTCCAAAGCCCCAAGCTTCTGCTGAGCTTCTGGGGTTGGATGTGATGTTGTATCCCTGGTGGACAGTACCTCATTCCAGGCATGGAGTCTTACTCTTCTCTCTGAAGCTGTTTGGATTAGGAGGCTGCTAGAAAAGACAGCACTTCAAAGGAACCTGCCACAGCTTTTCCCACTCTGTGTGTGTGTGTGTGTGTGTGTGTGTGTGTGTGTGTGTGTATGTGTGTATACGCTGCTATGCATCTGTGCATACATGCATGTATGTAAGGGGAGGAAGGCCCAGGGGGAAAACAGCATTCTTCTCCTGGAGGCTGGGGGAGCCTGGGACAGCTGGAATGAACGTGCTCATACCTAGGGAAATCGCTGAAGCTGATAATTATGCCAATTTCAAAGCCACTAGGCCAGATTCTGAGCTTTCCCCACCCCAGGCCGACCATCGGAGCTGGGGTGGGGGTGGGGGTGGGGGACCGGAGTGGCTTGCTGAGGCTGCCTTAGTCAGACAGACACTGCAGCCTAACGGCCTATAATTGGGAATGTTCCGAAATCAGAGCAAGATTAAACAGCCCTGAATGGGGAGAGTGTCTCATAGCAAAGAATACTCAGGAAATCATTTGAAGTGCAAAATGAAGAGAAACACAAAGACATAGAAGAAGGACAACTGGTGTGGGGGTGGGGCCACATATAGACATCACCTGGAGCATTTTGGAGGCTGGACTGGGGGCTGGGTAAAGTGTTAAACAGATTAGATTCTTGATTATAAGGGGCTTTCAGATAGACCAATGTAGACAGGGGCAAAGATCTTCCAACTCAATTTGGAAAATATTTATTAAGCAGCTGCTAAGTTCGAGATAGGCTATTCCTTATTCCTTAAGCTCCCAATTCCATCTTCTCTTTCTCTCCAACTCAGGAGGTCTTCACTGGGGCACCTTCATATCCCTCCACCCCCAACTACCCCATCCTCTCATCTTTGCCCTCCTGTCTCAGAGAAAGAGGTGATATGTGCTTTTGATCCCATCCCCTCCTGCCTCCTCTAGGACCTTACTCCATCCATCAGTGAGTCAGTCAGAGAATCAGAAATCAGAACTGGAAGGGACCTTTTTGATCAACACTTCATTTTATATACAAGGGAAGTGACTTCTGCAGGGTCACATAGAGAGCAAGTAGCTGAGCTGGGACTCTATCTTTCTACTGTGCCATGGTGTCTCTCTATCCTTCCATCAGCCTCCTCTCCTCAGCAGACGCCTTCCCTTCTGCCTACAAATGTCCTTGGATCTCCTCCTCTGACCCTCTGCCTACAAATGTACTTAGGTCTCCCCCTCTGACCCTCTGCCTATAAATGTACTTGGGTCTATGCTTCTAAAATAGCTTATTCCTTTTCACCTCCTTGAGCTGCCATCTCTATCCCTTTGCCTCTAGACTCCAAGAATACATGTGCTATATCTGCTTCTACTTCCTCATCATTTGCTCTGTCCTCAGACCCCCAGAGTCTATCATCTGTCCACACCACTCCCCTGAAATGACTCTTAGAAGGTACAGTATCTTAGAACTGGGCATCTAGAGCAACTCTCATTTTATAGATGAGAAAACTGAGACTCAGAGAAGCCAAGAGACTTAGTCAATAAATATTTAGTAAGTGTCTACTAGGTACATGACACAAACACAAAGAGGCAAGAGATAGATCCTGCCCTCAAGGAGCTCACAGTCAAATGTGGGAAATAATGAACAAACATAGACAAACAAGCTACACCTAGGGTAAACAGGAAATTAGAGAGGGAAGGCACTAAAATTAGGAAGGTTTGGGAAAGGTTTCCTGTAGAAGATGAGATTTTGCGACTTGAAGAATTCCAGGGAAGCCAGTAGGTAGAGATGAGGAGGGAGAACATTTCAGGCATAGGGGAGAGCCAGTGAAAATGCCCAGAGATGGAGCAGCTAGGTGGCACAGAGGGTAGAACCCAACCCAGGAGTCAGGAGGACCTGAGTTCATACCTGGCCTCAGATACTTGACATCTACTAGCTGTGTGACCCTAGATGAGTCACTTAACCCCAATTGCCTCTGAAAGAATAAAAGGGAAAATGCCCAGAGCTGAGAGATGGAATATCTTGTTCATGGAAAAGAAAGGAGGCCAGTGTCACTAGGTCTAAGAGTACATGGCAAGAGGTGGTGTGTAAGAAGACAAAATGTAGGAGGGGGCTAGGTTATGAAGGGCTTTGAACTCTAAACAGTATTTTGTATTGGCTCCTCAAGATAATAGGAAGCCATTGGAGTTTATTAAGTAAGGTTTTTTGGGTGGGGGACAGTGACACAGGTGGAGCTACATTTTAGGAAAATGACTTTAAGCAGCTGAATGGAGGATGGATTGGAATGGAGAGAGACCTGAGGCAGGCAGACCCATCAGCTGCTAGTGCAATAGTCCAGGTGTGAGGTGATGAGGATCTGCACCAGAGAGGTAGCAGTCAGAGGAGAGAAGGGAACATATTTGAGAGATGTTGCAAAGGCAAAATAGATAGACCTTGGCAACAGCTTGGATATGAGTATGAGTGTGTGTGTGTGTGTGTGTGTGTGTGTGTGTGTGTGTGTGTGTGTGAAATAGTAGTCAAGGATGACTCTTAGGTTGTGAGCCTAAGGGACTGGGAGGATGGTGTTGCCCTCTACAGTAACAGGGAAGATAGGAGTGAGGGAAGACTTAGGGGAAAAGGTTTTGGACATATTGTGTTTAAAGTGTCTGCTACACATCCAGCTTGAGATGCCTAAAAGGCAATTGGAGATTTAAGATTGGAGGTCAGCACACAGGTGAGGTCAGTATAAATAGCTTTCAAAATTGTCAGCATAGAGATGGTAAATTAAATCCATGGAAGCCAATTAGATCAACAAGTGAAGAGGGAGAAGAGAAGAGAGCTCAGGACAAAACCCTATGGGACACCTATGGTTAGAGGATGAGATGTGGATGAGGACCCAGCAAAGGAGGCTGAGGACTGGTCAGATGGGTAGGAGTAGAACCAGGAGAAATGGTGTTCCAAAATCCTAGAGAGAAGAAAGTATCAAGGAGAGGAAAGTAATCAACTGTATTAAAGGCTGCAGAGAGGTCAAAGAGAATGAGGATAGAGACAAGGCATTGGATTTGTCAAGGAAGAGATCATGAGTATCTTTGGAGAGGAGTTTCGGTGGAATGATGATGTTGATAACTGGATTGTAAGGGGTTGGGAAGTGAGTGAGAAGAGATAAAGTGGAGACTCCTATTGTAGATGACCTTTTTAAGAAATTTAGCCACAAAGGGCCAAAGGGCAATAGGACTTTAGTTGGTTGGGACACAGTCAGCAGGTAGGAGGAGGTCAATTTAGAATGAGGTCTGATGACTCCCCATTCAGGGACTTTCTAGTGTACAATTGCACCACTTACCTCATTGCTAAATCCAGGACCTTTTCTCCGTCATCCTCCATCCTGTGGCATTTGCTGAGGTTGATTATGTCAATTCTGTGAAGCCAGTGGTCTGGCTATTTTTCTACCTCTAAAACCCCTCTTCTCTGCCACCTTATCTGACTCAACTTTGGTTACCTTTCATCTAAATGGGTCCTTGCCTAAAAGTCTATCCTTGGCCCTCTTTCTTTCTTAATATCCCTCAGAAATCTTTTTATAGCATCAGCTCTCAAGCTAAATTGCACACTTATTGAGTTCAGGACTTCCTTCTTCTGCATTCTGGGAGACGTATAAAATTGAAATAAGATGAGGTCCCTGCCCTACTGCAGCTTACAGTCCAGGAGAGTAATAAGACACCAATGAATTGATGGAGAAGTCAGTAGAATGCAGCCAGGTGAGAAATGAAGATATGGCCTACCTGGGCAATGTTCTTAAATGGAGTCCTTGGAGGAGTCCTCTACCTTCTGATCAGAGGAAGTGAAGGGCAACAGCCAAATTGTGGAGTTCATCTCTAACACAACCATATCTGCCCTTAGCCCTCAATTACCTCCTCTTACAATTGTACAAGCTTCCAACATTCCGACTTCCTTGCTAAATGTCATTTGCTCAGGACAGTTATAACCTACCTATTACCTGACCACCCATAGCAGCAGTTGCTCAGATGTTCCTGGCTTTCAGATCACTTCATAGCCCCAACAGGTACCACTAAATGTGTAAATTTTGCTCCGCCAGGCAGTAACCAGTTTTTTAAGAGCTTGAACCTCCAAATTTTCATTTTCAGTGGATTGAGTGAGTTTCACAGGATAAGCAGTCATAAATGGATGACTATTGATCTCAGATCTCATTACAGTATATTTTTCCCCAAACCCATTGTTCTTCCAAGTCTCCCTATTTCTGTTGAAGGCACCACAATCTTTCCAGGCATCTAGGTTCTCAACCTTGGTATCATCATCAATTCTTTACCCTCTTTCACCCACGTAGCCAATCAATTGCAAATCTTGCTGTTTCTGCTTCCATAAGATCTCTTGAAAATATCCCTTCCTCTCTATTTCCATGGCCAACACTCTAGCTTGAGTCACTGCCTCTCTTGAATTATGACAATAGCTTTCTATTTAGGATTCCTCTTCAAGACTCATCTCTCTCCAAGTCATCCTCCATATAGTTCCTTAAGTGATTTTCCTACAGCAAAAGTCTGATCATGTTACTCCCTCCCATTGGCTCCCTATTGTTTCCAAGATTAAATATTATTTTATCTTTATCTCATCCTTTAAAATTTATGTTTAGGTTTTATAATGCGCATGAACATCAGTAAGTAATATTTGTATACATTATGTGTTGAGGAGCACCATGGTGCAGTGGAGAGGGAATTGGACTCAAGAAGGCATGGGTTCACTTCCTATGTTGGTCTTTTATTGATGTGATCTTGGGCAAGTCCTTTACCCTCTATATGCCTTAGAGACAGCTAGGTGGTACAGTGGATAGAGTACTGGATAGTCATGTCAAGATAGACATTAGTTCAAATCTAGCTTTAGATACTTAGTGGCTCTGTGTTCTGGGCATTTAACCTCAATTTCCTCATCTATAAAAGGGGGATAATAAGAGCACCTACCTTCCAGGGTTGTGAAGTTCCATATAAATCCTTGTTATTATTATTATTCATTTTTCCATCTGTTAAATGAAAGAATTGGATTCATGTAGCTTCAAAGTTCCTTCCAGCTCTAAATCTGTGACCTATAGTTTATCAATAAATACGTATGCAAATCAGAAGTGCATGCTCATTTGTTGTTATTTTAACTAATGGGGGGTATAATAAAAAAAAAGTTTGAAGACCATTGTTCTAAGGTTCCCTCCCAGCCTGACATTCTGAGAATCAAAGTAACAGGCAGACGTATTCCATTGCTGGAATCGTGGCTCTGGCTGGGGTGACTGACAGAGTGTGCATGCGCGCGCGTGCGTGTGTGACACCCCTCTTTAATGTTTCCCACTCTGTTTCCCAGGCAGTGTGGATATGGAAAAGGCCTTGGAGATGGCAATGATGAGGAGCTCTACTTCCACTGTGAGTCTGGGATCCCTGGCTCTCCTTCACTGACCAGCATCACCTCCTCTTACCATCACAGGGCCAAGAGCTCTGTGGAGGGGTGGGGGGAGGGGATGAGTCTCTTTCAGGTTTGGATGCAGAGGAAAAGTCATCCTACCTCTACCCCTACCCTTACCCCTGCCCTGATGCTACTTCCTGAGCAGCAGCTTCTCTTCTAAGGGTACATCTCTCTTTTGTCCTCCACACCAGTTAAGGTCCCAACAAGGCGGACATATATTGACCTGGAAAACTGTGCTGATCCTATGCAGGCTTTGCACCTGTTTGCCAAAGAGCTGGACAGCTCCAGTGTGTCTGTCCACAGCATCATTGGTACAGGTAAGTGTCTCCCACCTGTTCCCCTGACCCCAGCCTGGGTCAGCACGTGCATGTATGCATGCACACACATGTACACACATGCACACACACAGAAGTACACACATACATGTATGCACACATACATATATGGTGGTAGGCCTGACTGGGCTAGGCACGTTGACTTTTTATTCCCATGGGAACATTGGCTGGATCTTTTCCAAGCTAGCTGGGTGACCAAAGCCAGACTTTTTATCATCCAGAATCCTTTCCTGAGAGAAGGTATGTCTGTGCCTGGCCCCAGGCTGCCGACTTCTTCTGGTCATTCTTGGTGCTTGGCCCATCCCTTTCAGAATGGCAGCTCTCAATTATTTGTGTGTGAATTTAGTTCAACAAACAAATTTTTTAAAAATCATTTTTTCCTTATATCCCATTCATTTCTCAATATACTTCTCCCTAATGTCCCACTCAGAGATGCAACCCTTATAATGACAAAAAAAAGTGGAAAAAACCCAATAAACTAGACAATACATCCACCAAGTCTGGGATTTCATACCTTGGTTCACATTCATAGTTCCCCACTTCTGCAAAGAAGGGAAGTAGATGAATTCTTTTTAATTTCCTCAGGGGCCCAGCTTGGTCATTAAAATTATGCATTATTGAGTTTTATTTTTTTCAGCAACCATTTTTATAGGATGTTTAATAAATTTGTGTTGGATTAAACACAATTGAATTGTGTTGAATTGAATTTTAGTAGCATGGTTTAAAATCCAGATGCTTATCATGGTTTAGCATTTACATAATGATTGGTTACAAAGCCCTTAACATTCATCCTAGTATGTATTTGCTACAACAAACATGCATGTGTTGTGTTCATAACACAGTGCCAAGATCTATGGGAAATGTGACACTTAGCGGAGATATGCTTCTTGCCCTAAGAGAGCTCCTCATGTATTAGGAGGATAAGACACAAGCACATCTAACTGTAACACATACTATTACTCAAGAAGTTCCCTAAATAAATGAAGTTCTAGAGAGAAGAGAATTGTTAGCCCCTCTCCTGATCTTCCTTTCTTCACTGTGTGTATAGTGTTAAAGAACACAGATTTTACATAGTCTGAAGAGACACATGCCATTCCATTTCCCATCTCCAAGTCTTTGCACTAGCTATCTCCCATGCCAGGAATGCACTTCCTCCTCACCTCTGGCTCTTAGAATCCCTAGTTCACTTTAAAACTTAGCTCAAGCACCCTCTCCTAAAGGAGGTTTTTTCTATCCCTCCACCTTTGCTTCAGTTGCTACTGCCTCATCCCCCTCCCAAATTACCTTGCATTTATTTTGTAAAGGCAGCATGATTAGAGTGATTAGAGCACATCTTGGAGTAAGCAGGACCTGAGGTCAAGTCTTACCTTTTCAAATACTGGCTGTGTGACCTTGGACAAGTAATTTAGCTTCTCAGTGCCCCAAGTAATTCTCTAAAACTCCAAATTGCAGAGCAGACACAGATCTGCATCAGTAAAGGGACTTTCCTCAATGGGGGTTCCCATTACCAATGGGATCATAGGTTGACCCCAAAAAACCCAAGGTGTGTGTGAGAGAGAAAGTGATTTATATGCTATATATGTGTGTGTGTGTATATGTACCTATATAGCAAGCAAGTGATATATGTAATATGTTACATAATATATGCATGTATATGTACATATACAAATAACACAAATAACATATATATATGGAGAGAGAGAGAAATGAATTTTGATCATCCACTCTATTAGTGAGGATCATTGAGAATTGGTTGGAATTATTACTTGACCCACAGACAGAGGGCAGAGCTGTAACTAAGAGTTTTGTCTCAGGGACTCAGCACTGTAGAGATAGGGTTCCATCACCTGGCAGCCACAGCTCCAGCCCTCACTCCCATCCATCTCCCTGCATGCATCAATTTTTCAGCAGTATTCTGAGATGTAGTTCCTCCCCGCAGAAGAAACACTCTGACACCCCCACTCTGTCTCACTATGCCCCCCGCCCTGCCTTCCCCTTAGCCCCAGATTCAAAAGCACAAGTATAATACCTGACGCTTCCTGTAGTTAAATGGCTGTGGGCAAGCCTCAGAGCCCCAGTTTTCTCACCTGTAAAATGGGGACGTTTTAGAAGGAATTCCTATTCAGCCAGGGGTTGAACTATGAGCCTAGCCTATGGCCTTTTGCGATTTACCTCACAGGGCAGGTGTGAGGAAAGCACTTCTTTGTAAGTCTTCATGTGCTTTAGAAATGAGAAGCCGTTTGATGATCATGTTCATCGCGGTGACTGTTCCCTGCTGTTCGCCCAGTAGTGGGCTCAGCAGCCTTGCATTGGAGTGGGGTGGGGGAGGGGGAAAGGGAAATGCTGTGGAGTAGGGGAGGAGAGGATGGGGGATTGCTGTGGAGTGGGGGAGGGGAGGGGCGGCAGAGAGGAGCCTGCATCTTCCACTTCTGCTAGGTGGGGCTAGCTGCTGAGCGGTCCTATTCCCCGCAGGTCAGTTTGGAGACCTGTGCAGTGGCTGCCTGAGGCTGCCAGGTGGGCGGGAGCTCCTGGTGGCCGTGCACACCCTACGGGACGGAGCTTCAGAAAAGCAGAAGCTCCGTTTCCTGGCAGCCGCCTGTGCTCTGGGTCAGTTTGATCACTCCAACATCGTCCGGCTGGAAGGCGTGGTTACCCGAGGCAAGTCTCACATTCGGACCTTGGATAGCTCCTTCTGACCTACGGGCTGGGAGAAGTCCAATTCCCGTGTCGAGAAAGAGAAATCCTCCTCTACTCAGTCCTTTCTTCCTCCATTCCAGCTCCCCCAGGCTCCAAGGGGCTCCAAGGGGCTCCAAGTGCTCCCTTCCTTTTTATTACTGATTATTTTCTTACTTATTGACTCACCTGCAGATGGAATTGTAACTAAGGCAGGATAATGAGAGTTTTGTCTCAAGATGATGAAACTTTTGGGGATACAGTTCTTTTTTGGGGTGCCGCAACCCTAGCCCCTCCTTTTGGTGCAAACCCTGCCTCTGCACTCACTCCACCCACCAAAAAATTGGTTTTAAATCTTCCAGTGTTTTTTTTAATCATAAGAGCTGAATCCCACTCTTCCAGTGACTCTTTTATGTGACAATGGGCAAGTTCCTTCCCCTCTCTGGGTTTATTTCCTCATCTGTAAAATGAGGTGATTGGACTTGAGGATTTCTAGTAACCTCTTCCAGTTCAAAATCTTAAGAGTCTCTAAGTGTGGCAGTCACATTTTCTATTCTAAGGCTCCTTCTTTGTCTAAAAGCCTATGATCCTCTGGGCAAGGCAGGTTCTCTCCCACACTCATTTCATACCCGTCCCATCCTGGCCTTAACTCTTTCAGACTTGAAAAAACCTGTAGAGTTCCTGGGTTCCCTCCCCTCTTTCTTCTCCAATAGGATCCCCAACTCTACACTCTTCATTCCTGTCCTTGCTGAGGGTATAGGAGAATTCCAGGGACATCCAAGGGACATCCCTACCCTGACTGGAAATTTAACCTGAAGCTTGGGGAGGGGCAGTGGACAGGGGAGCCTCATGTGAACACACAGTGGTTAAGCAAGTGGTTCTTTCCTCTTTGCCTGATTCTAGGGATCACCATGATGATTGTCACTGAGTACATGGGCAATGGGGCCCTGGATGACTTCCTCAGGGTGAGTACTTCACCCTCCCTTCATAGCTTTGGAGGTTGAGGGAGGGGGGATCAGAGCTAGGAATGAAGGTTCTGGAGTAAACAGGTTCTGGCCCAAGGCATGATATGTTATGTGCTAACCTGCAACTTCCTAGCTAGGCAAGTCAGTTCATCTCTATGACTCTCAGCTTCCTCATCTGTAAAATGGGAATAAAGTTACTTACATTCCCTACCTTGAGCTCTTTGAATCTAAATATTCTATGAAAATGTTGATCACTGTGGCCATGGCCACAGTCATGATCAGTATTATCGTAAGTGTTTGGCCTTGGGTTTTAAATATTTTTTCATTAAGATCTACATAGTCCCTGGGTACTCATGGGAAGGTGAAAGCCAGGAAGGCTGTTCACACAATGACTTGGGCTGGGAGCCCATGGGAGAAGAAAGGAACCTAAGAACTCTACAAAGAAAAGGGATTTCTTCAAGTCTGAACATGGTAGGATTTCTGCATCCTCTCCTTTCTTTCCCTGCTTCCCCAGAGGTATGATGGGCAGCTGACTGTGAGCCAGCTGCTGGGATTGCTGCCTGGGGTGGCATCGGGAATGCGATACCTGTCTGAGATGGGCTATGTCCACCGTGGCTTGGCTGCCCGTCATGTACTGGTCAGCAGCAGCCTTGACTGCAAGATCTCAGGCTTTGGGCAGGGCCCCCAGGACCAGGCTGAAGCTGTCTACACTACCTTGGTGAGGCATATTCTCTTCCTCTTCTGTCCCTGTTCAACCCCTCCCCACCTATACCCAGATGTGTGGACCTACCCTGGGTGTGTTTCTGGTTGGCTCACCTTGGGGAGCAGCATAAGGGACCTTCTTCAGGTGTGGATTTTCAAGGGAAGGGGGAGACAGAGAGGAGAAGGCATCAGTCATGATGAATCTCACTGGAAAAAAAGGACTGGGGGTTGTTTGGGGGTGGGGGTTTCAGTGGAGAACATCTTGGTAAAGGTAAAGGGAGTATAGAAGCAGAGAAACCTTGGATGGTGGTGGTGGTGGTGGGGGGGTACAAAGTGTCTAGATCTTCAACTGAGTCTCTATGCCTGGCCCTGCAGAGTGGCCGGAGCCCAGTTCTATGGGCTGCCCCTGAGACTGTCCAGTTGGGCCAGTTTACCTCATCCAGTGATGTGTGGAGCTTTGGAATCCTCATGTGGGAGGTGATGGCATTTGGAGAGCGGCCATACTGGGACATGTCCAGCCAAGATGTGAGTGGTCCCTGTTCCAGGATTGGGGTGGGGGTGTAAACTCAGTAGCTCAGACAGGCTCCCCTGACCACTGGGGTTCTGCATTGAGACCCTCTGGTCTCTGCCCTGAGATTCTCTGCTTTCCACCCTGGGATCCTCTGGACCCTGCCCTGGGACTCTCTGTCTACTCCATCCCCCCACCAAGTACCTAGGTCTTCTAGACTGAGTGTGCTAGGTTGGAGAGGAATGGAGACTTGAAGTCTTTTCCTTCTCTTTCATTGTCTTTGGCTCTGTCCTCTGCTATTGTACGTGGCCCTGGCCATTCATACAATGTTGTGGGTCCAGGTGATCAAGGCCATTGAGGATGGCTTCCGGCTCCCAGCTCCCCGGAGCTGCCCCTCCTCACTGCACCAACTCATGCTCCATTGTTGGAGGAAGGACCCCAGGGAGCGACCTAGGTTCACACAGATCCATAGTATCCTGTGCAAGATGGCAGAAGACCCAGAGACTCCACCAAGTGCCACCCTCACCTGCCCCAGATATGTCCCAGACAACCTCACCTGTCCTAGATATATCCCTGACATCCTCACTCTCACCTGTCCCAGGTATGTCCCCTGTACTGGGCAAGTCCCAACTACTGCCAGTCACATTTCTGATACCCTAACACTGGCTATGCCCTGATGCCCTCAATAATGCCATATATGTCCTGATACCCTCATAGATGCCATGAACAACTCTTCTATCTCCCAATCTGTCCCAAGCATACCCCCTGTTATGCTCACCAATACTGGGTATAATCCTGGTGTTTTCACCTGGACCAAGCATATCCCTACACCGCATTTGTTCCAAGTGGCTCTCCTAGTTTCATCTGTCTCTTCTGGTCCCCTGGCCCACTGACTCCCTGTGTGATCGTACTTTTCCCACATTCCCTTCCTTCAGTTCTGTGGATGAATGGCTGGAGGCCCTGAACTTGGACCAATACAAGGATAGGTTTGCTGCTGCTGGTTATGACTGCCTGGAGTCTGTGGCCATGATGAATCTTGAGTGAGTCCTGGGAAGTTGGAGAAAGGGTGATGAGAACCAGGCTCTGGCCTCGGGGGGATGTGACATTTTAAAGGCTCCCTAGTCCAATGTTCTAAGGACCCTATGCTCTTCCCAGAGTTGCAGGGTGGCATCTGAGATCTTCCCTCACACGTACTTCATACTCTTGGGTGACCCTATCCCTGACCCAGGGGCCAGACTTAGCAAGGAGGGAAGAAGGCCTAAGGGTAGGGTTGTAGGAGAATCTTCTGGGGAGGAAGGAACTGGGGATGGGGAGGGAAGAGAGAAGAGTTCAGAATGAGGAGAGGGAAGTGATGGTCGGATGTCATCTCCCTCCAGAGCACGTCTCTCTCCTGACTCTCTTTTGTCCACAGTGACCTGTTCAACCTGGGTATCTTTCCTCGGGCACATCGAGATATCCTCCTGAGTGGGATTCGAATGCTCCGGGCACGAGTCATTGAACTACAGGGACAAGGGGTTCAGGTGTGAGCCTGATTCCCCCTTTCTCTCCCATTGGTGAGGCCCAAGGACGTTGGCTTTTCTGCCCTGCCCAATTCCCTAGTCAGCCCTGTTCTCTGGCTGGGCTCCAGGTGATCTGGAGACCTTACATGGCCCGGAGGTTGGTTGCCTCCTCAGGCTTCTGATATCTTTTCTGACCTCAAGTCACCAGACTCTAAGCTTGTAGCCCTGTGGATCCCAGGGTACAGAGACTACCTGGAGGAGTGGAGCAGGTGTGGGGGCTGGGGGCCCATGACTCTCCTATTCCTCAGTCCCAGCCTGCTCTGTTCCCTTAGCAGCTTCCTGCCCCTTAACTCTCAACTCCTACCCCTCTAATCTCCATAAACCAGTCTTTATTCCCAAACCCTCGGGCCTGTGAGAAAGGATGAGGGGCTCTGGGAAGAACATGTGGTGAGCATTCTCAAATCTGCTCTGCTCCTAATTCATCCACGTTCTCTTCCACACATGTGGGATTTTGTCCCCCTTTGGGACTGGACTCGAGGGATTGAGGAGGTAGGTAGCTGAAGGTTTGGAAGGGGACATGTGCTTCTATGATCCTACATCCTCCTAGGAGTGTGGATCCTCCCATGCCCCTCCCCTCCCTAACCCCAGCTCTCCTAAAGCCTAAGCAGGAAGCATGACAGGAGCACAGGTGGGCACTGGTGAGCAGCCCGAAAGCCTTGGGTCCAGCCAGCTAACCTGACGGTTGGCCTCTGAGTCCCCAATCTCAGGTGCTTATAGAGACATATCTCTGTCTGTCTTCTGTTCATCTCTTTCCCTCTGGGGTCTTGTCGGAACTACCACCTGTTCAGGGCCATGTCATCTACTTCCAATATCATCCATTTCCCTGACTCCCAGACCAATGAGAATCTGTCCTGTTTTCAAGATATCACTGCCTCCTTGGAAGTTCTTCAGCAGGTCTAGCTTCGGTCTTTGTTGCTGCCAGTTCCTTTCCACCATGGAGTCAGAGAGGAGTCATTCACCCCGGACCTGCCACACTCCTGCTGCCAACCTGGGGGGAGGAGGGAGACAAATAGGAGTCTCATTTTTAATTCCTTTATAAACTAGCAGGGGTTTTGCCTTTCTTTCCCCTGTACCTGACTCCAGGTAAGAACTTGGAGCTGCTTTCTCTGTTGTGACCACATAAAAACCCTATTCTCCAGCCTACAGGGACTATGAGGAAGAGAATCATAGAATGTCAGACCTAGAGAAGAGCTGAGGTAACCTCGTCCAACCTTTCCATTTTATGGATGGAGAAAGTGAGTTCAGAGGGGGAAAGCAGCTTGTTCCAAGTTGCTGAGTCAGTAGGAGAGCTGGAACTACAACCAAGGTTGCTTGTCTTTTCCCATTTCGCCAGGCTGCCTCCTGAAAACCTTTTAGTGTTTTTTTTTTTTCCCTGTGACTTTAACTCCCTTCTGATATAGTGGCTCAGAGGAATAAAGCCTGGGAAGTCCTCTTAGAATAGGTGGGAGCTGAGCTGGACCTTGAAGGATGGGTATATAGAGTCAGGAGGTAGGGCACTCTTGGATTGAAGTGACTTTGGTGGTTTGCAATTCAATGCCTGGCATGAAGGAAGTAGGCTGGGGAGGAGGGAAGTTAGGTGGGCTGGACAGAAGTCCAGAAAGCTGGGAAGAGGGCAGGGTTAGTCCAGATTGGTCTGTATTGGACCAGGTATAGACCCAGAGATCTCCAAGGGTCGATAGTTTGGAGTCCACAGCAGGGAAGAAGGATCTACACCAAGAGAAAAAATGTCCCCTACACTCCCACTCCCAGTCACGTTATTTTCCCAAGGCTAGACATTTCTAACTTTTCTGTGTAGACAGGAGCTATTGGTGTCAACTGTGAAGCTTTTTCTCCCCAGGAGGGTGATCCTAGGCTCCAGCCAGTTAGTTGACTTCTGACTTTTGGACTGTAACTCATGACATCTAAGGAAGAGCTGAGAGAACTAGTGATGTTTTAACTATGGGGATGGGGATGATAGCCTGTCTTAAAATATCTAAAGGGCTGTCCCAGGGAAGGGGAACTGGACTGGGTCTGCTTAGCCCCAGAGGACTAGAAGTGGTGGGGGGAAGCTTCCAGGAGCTATCCCAAGGTGGAATGGACTTGGGGTGGGGGTGCTAGAATACGATTTGGGGAGAATGCTGTAAAGGACATTCCTGTACAAGAAATGGTGGTAGGAAATGCCCTCTGTCCCCCTGGAGACTCCTCTTCAGCTTTGAAACCCTGTGATGATAACCCCAGTTATACATGGTATTAACCCCCCACCACGCCATTCTATACAGATCTATTTTTATATGAAAGTTGTTAATTTCACCACAGTGTAAGCCAATGGGGCGGAGGGGGTGGGGAGTGATGGGGTGGGGGAGTTCTTTGTGATTTGATTTCTTTGGTTAATTTTGGAAATGTTTTATATTCATGGGGTCCTGTCTGCTACATGCAATAATAAAAACATATGGACACCTGGAGTGTGAAATAAAGGGGAGTCCCGTGTGGTCAGCTATGAAAGTGATGATTATGGGGGTCAGGAAGCCCTGTGCAGAAGGATGCACATGGCCTCCGGGCTAATAAAGAGAACCCTGGCAGCACTGGGAATATTATTATTTCATTTTTTTTAAAGAGACTGGAAAATATCATCCAAGATCTTTGACCCTTAAGGACAATGATTGGAGAGGTGGTTTGAGATGATGAGGAATTCTACCTGATTAATTCTCTAAACATTTTCCATGTGCAAAGAACAACTGAGGTGGGTCTCTGACCAGCTAGGAGGCCTACTATGGGACTTGTAGATAGAGATGGGTAAAAGCTTTATCCCTGGAATCCCTCTCTACAATTTAGGCTGCCTCTAAGGCATCTTTTTTGCCCTTTTGGAACCTTTGCAGAGCTCAGAAGGGTGAGTTAACAACACAAAGGCTTGGGTTCAGAAACCAAACATGGACAATCCCCTCTTCCCCAAATACTTGACTGCTGCCTTTTCCTCTCTCCAGGCCATATCTAAGCTTGATGGTTGAATTGAGGACCCTCCTCACACACTCAGGTTGTGCCACTCAATCCATCCAGGGCTGGATCAAGATCTTGAGAGAGAGCGAAAAGGGACTCCCTTCCATGAGAGGACCCCCTCCCATGCTGTACATCTTTGGTCCCTAATAGACTAGAACACAGACCATCCTTGTTAGTTGAGACTGGGGGTAAAGAAAAGGTTAGCTAGGACAGGGATCCAGATTTTAAGGCATCTCCCATCTCTAGCATCAAGTGCAGGGGGCAGAAATACAGGGTCCTGTCCTGATAGGGCAGAGAATAGGAGAAAATACTGCAGTTGATTGTGATACCATGGATACATCAGCAAGCATTTATTAAGTGCATACATAATATGCCCCAGAGTCTGTGCTAAGCACCAGTCCCTCTGCTAATCTGAGGGCTTCTGGTGCCAATGCTAGCCTCCTTGTCCAGATCTTCTCCTAAATCCACCTTCTGGAGACCTTTTCCTGAGTCATTATTTCTCAGATGTTAGTATAGCACTGTTACTGTCCCTGTTACCCCTTCTTCTTTTTATAACATCCCTGCTGTCCCCTGTTGGTCACCCTTTACTCTGGGTACATAGCCAGACCACTTCTTTTACTGGTCACACAGCTCTTTTTTGCTTGTTTTTGGTTTGGGTCTGTGACTTCAAAAATGTGGCACCCTCCCTCCACTCATTTGTCAGAAACTTATAGTCTTTGAAAGCCTAATGGAGGGCTGAAAGGTGAAATGATTTGGCTCAGAGTGATTGGGTTTATAGACTTCAGAGGCAAGGCTTGAACCTAGTCTTCCTAATACTAAAGTGGGCCCTCTGTCCTCCATACTTAGCTACCTCTCAGCCTTAACATCTCCTATGGCACTTCTTATACATAAGCCTTATGTTACAAGATGCTTACCCCTATCATGAGCCTTTCCATCCTGTGGTTGGGATTCCATCTGAGAGCATGGAGCTACACGATTCACAACATTACTAGGAAAATCTACCAGGAGAATCCTGGGCCATGGCTGGCAGAGTGAAGGATCCTGTTTAGAAGAGGAGAGCAAGAGTTTGGGGCAAAGAGCAGGCAACAAGCCTCTGCCTTCTGCAAGTCCATGCCAAATGGAAAATGGGGTTGTAACTAGTTAATCATACTAAAATAGTAGAAAACTCCCCTGATACCACTTTTATATAAAATAATCCAGTGAAATAGGTAGGCACTATAAACATGATTATCATTAATTGGTATAGTGGAAAGGGATTTGCACTTGGGGTCAGGAAGAGCTTAGATTCAAAGCTCGGTTCCAACCCTTTTTAGCCATGTGACCACAGGCAAGGCACTGAATCTCTCTGGGCCTCAGTTTCCTTATCTGTAAAATAGGGAGAACAATTCTTAAAGTACCACGTAAATGCAAACTATTATTATCCTCATTTTGCCGATGAGGAAACTGAGGCCCAGAGAAGGAGCAGATTTACCTCAGCTCACACAGCGAGTAAAAGTCAACTCACGTGTTTGAAGCTAGGTATCCTGATTTTGGTAGCTAGGTGGCACAGTAGATAGAGCTCCAGGCCTGGAGTCAGGAAGACCTGAGTTCACATCTGTCCTCAGGCACTTACTAAGTGTGACCCTGTGTGATTATTTAAATTCTGTTTACCTCAGTTTCCTCATCTGTAAAAATGAGCTTGAGAGGGAAAAATAGTATCTCTGCCTAGAAAACCCCAAATGGGGTTATGAAGTCGTACAAGACTGAAACGACTGAACAAGTAAGCAATGTCCTGATTTCAAGGTCAGTGGTTCTTTCTACAACACAATGCTGCATCAAAAATTAAAGATTAGTTAAAGACTTCTGCTTGGTGGATGGCTAAAAGGGATACTAAATGGTCTTCTCCATGACTTGTCCCCACCCCCCACTCCCCATAGTATCATGTATGTCCCTGGATTTGAACCTCTAGGGGAGGAGGGTCTGGTTCTGAATGAGGATCCCTCTGGTGACTAGCTGCTGGGAACCAGCATATTAGAGTTTACCTATATTATGTATAGTGGCAGCTGAGAAAATTTATTAAATTTAATAAGTATGAAAGAAACAGACCTAAGGTCATACAGGTAGTAAATAGGAGGAATGGAATTTAAGCCCAGATCTCCTGATTGGAAAATTTATCCCTTTTTTCTTATGTACAGCAGCTGCTTTTGCCAGTTATGGAAGGGCTGATGTGTCTTTCACTAGGAGTTGTGCTATGATGTAGGAAATTCATGCCAAGTAAGGCATCATTCCACCTCTCCTTAAGCACCATCAAGGAGCCCTCACTACCTAAATAAGGTAGCCCATCCCAGCCTCAGACAGAGCTGATTGCTAGCAAGTTCATCCTTAAACTGAGCTTAAAATCTGCCATCCTGGCCCTAATTTCTTTTCCTCATACCAATACTTCATATATTTCCCCTATCCCTCCAGTCTTTTCTTGGCCAAGCATCCCCAGTTCCTTCACCCAATCCATTTCATAAATGTCCTTGTATCACACTAATAGCTCTCTAACTTCTTCCTAAAATGTGCCCAAAAATGAACATCAAATGATGGAAGATTGTTCTTTGAGAAAAAGTGCTCAGGTTTTCATAAGGTAAGCCTCGATTGCCCATTCTAGTGGAAATAATGGAAGCACAATGTCAAAGTTGTTGCAAGTCCTTCACCTTACATATGCTAGGCTTCAGCAGTTAGACAAACATCTGTACCTCTGAATTTCGGTTTGAGCTATGGACTCAGCCTGCCAGAGTCTGAGCGCCAGCTGCTCCAGCAGCTGGCATCAAAGCAGATGGGAGCTGATGTAGTATGTGCACAGATTGCAACCACTTCATCAAAGGCTCCCCAATACCAACCGAAGGATTTTGTTTTCCTGTAGACACTGGAGGTTTCTGAGGAGTATACCAAGAATGTGGATCGGTGATGCTGGTGTCAAGGAAACCAGTTAGTTGGGAGGCTTTTACAATAGTCAGATTGAGAAAAGAGAGCATTACCTACAGTGGAAATAGAAGTAAAAGGTACAAAACATAGCATCAACAGGATGTTGTATTTTGTATTTCTCTGTACTTTGTATTCTGATGTATTTCCCATGAACATAGGTATTACAGCTCTTATTGTCTTATCACCTTTTTAGGTGGCCCAGGGAAGACAGCCCTGGGTCTGGAGTCAGGAAGCTTAAATCTGGTTCTCAGATACTTAATAGCGATGTGATCCTGGGCAAGTCACTTTTCTACTCGTTTTCTCAGTTTCCTTAACTGTAAAATGAGCATACAAACAGTACTTATTTGTCAAATAATATATTTCTAAAGCATTTAACAGTGCCTGGCATATCCTAAGTGCTCTATAGAAGCTTATTTCCTTCCACTTCCCTATACTGTAAATTCCCTGAGGGAAGGAATCCAAAGCATTATAGAATTGGAACATATATAGGAGTATATAGAGTATACAGGAGAGTTGGAATCTCTAGCTATGTAACATAATCCAATCTATGCATGGAACTATAAATAGTTATTCCATGCCCAATGAGTGGTCTCTGCCTGGAGATCTCCACAGAGAGGGAACCCACTGCCTTTCCAAGCAGCCTAGCTCTCAAACCCAAATTTGCCACTTTGCTTTTTTTACTCACTGCTCCTGATTTAGCCTTCTGGGGTTAAATAGAGGAAGGTTAATCCTTAATTCTCCCATTAGCCCTTCAGGTCCTTGAAGACCCTAGATATTCCACCTGAATCTCCTCTCCTCCAAGCTAAACATCCTCAACTGACCTCAGATGACCTCAGGACCACCCTGGTTGATATGTTACAGACATGCTTCAATTTGTTAATGTCCTTACATAGACACCATTACATTTAATTAATTAATTACACATTAATTAATTAATACTTAATAAGGTCCAGAACAGAACAATATTTTCCAAATGAGGTTTGGTGAGGGTGAAATACAGGAGAACAACCATCTCCCCTGTTTCAGGAAGCTGGGTCCTTCTTAATGCAGCCCAAGGTTACTCCAGCTTTTTTGGCTACTGCATCACACTATTGACTATTGAGCTTGTGGTCGACTAAAACACTAAGGTCTTTTTCAGAATAATTGCCACCCGTGCCTCCCTATATAGTATAATTTCAAAGTTGACCTTTTGTACCCAAGTGTAAGAATTTCCCTTTATTCCTACTGAATTTCATTTTATTAGGATCAAGCCAATGTTCTAGTCTAGCTTGTCACACAGTATATTAGCATCCCTTCCAGCTTAGCATCCTGTAAATTTGATGGGCATACCATCCATGCTTCTTTAAAAAAATCTAAATCATTGGTAAAAATGTCAAAGAGCACATCTCCTTGGAGTACTCCTCTAGAGACTTTTTGCCATGGTGACATTGAACTATTAATAACCACTGAGTCCTGTCTTTACCTAAACATTGTATTTTAACCAACCCCTAAACACAAGCCTACAAAAACAATAAAAATGTATTGCTTTTGTTTTTATATCACATTTTGTTCTGAATATATCCTTCCCCAATCCCTTACCCAATGACTTTTATATAACAGAAACTATATCTTATAACAGATCTAGAAAGGGGAAAAAAAGTATTTCATTGAAACTGCCACATTGATTGGTCTGAGAGTATATACAAAAATCCATAGTCCCATAGTCCTCTGCCTCTGCAGTAAAGAGATATTTTCTTTTATTCTTCCCCAGGGACATTTTCATTGTGTTATATATGTTATTTTTCTGGTTCTGCTCACTTTGCTTTCTATCAGTTCATATCTTCCCTTGTTTCTCTGCATTCTTTATATTTGTTTTCTTATATGGCATGGTGTATTCCATTGTGTTCATGTGCCAGTTTGCTTAGCTTATCTTCCATTGATGGACATCTATTTTGTTTACAATTCTTTGCATATTTTGCAACTCTTTGAATATTTTGGTGTATATGGCACTTTTCTTTCCTTCAGCTCCTTGGGGGTATATGGCTAACAATGGGATTTCTCAGTCAGAGTGTGGAAATTTTGTTTACTTTTTAAAAAATACATGATCTCAAATTGCTTACTAGAGTGGTTGAACCAATACACAACTCCACTGATTAGCATATCCAGCTTGCCCTATCCCCTGCAAAATGACTTTCCATACTTTTATCACTGCCAATTTCCTAGGAATGAGAATAAGAGCTGTTTAATTTTATTTACATCTCATAATCTGCCATGTGGCTAATAGTTCACGAAGCGAGCACTCTTTGTTCATATATTTTGGCCACTTATCCCCTGGGAAATCATTCCTGGTCATATATTTGTTAATTCCTTATGCAGCTTGGCTATCCAATCCCCTTATCCAAAGTATCTGATGCAAAGATGGTTTATCCAATCAAGTTTTGTGTAACATAGCTATATTTTGTTCGTGCCAAAGCTTTTTCAAATTCATGTAACTGAAATTATCTCTCTTGTTTTCCTTTATTCCTTTGGTTAAGAATCCTTCCCCTAGTCCCAGCTGGGAATGGTACCTCTATCCATTTTTCAAAGTGATCTTTTATATATAAGTAGAACAAGTCAGTAAGAACACATTGGGTAGAAAGTAAACTAGTAAAGCCTGTTTGTTATATTACAACATCCAAGGTAGGTACCATGTCCAAGGGGGCAAGGTGGGAAAACATGATTAGGAGCCATGGCTTGTGGGCAACGTGAGACCCACTCAGGTATGCATCAGGAACCCTGCTGAAGGACTGACTCCATGTTTGGCAATCAGTCTGGGGCCTATGGACTGGGACTTGTGGTGTCTCTGTTTAAGAGGTAAGGGGCAGGTTGGGGCAGAGCCAGCCCCACTTGGGGTCAAATCCCGTCTCTGACACATAATGTTTCTTCTGACCCTGCACAAGTATCCTACTTTCTCAGAAATACCTTAGCAACTCCAAGACTCAGGATGCTGAGGTGCTGACTTGAAGTGGTAGAGGGAACTTTCTCACCAGGGACCTCCAAGTTCAGTTCTCATCCCTGTTAGGACTTTATGCCTTCTGCCTTGTATTAGAATTCTCTTTTTTACGTCCCCTGCTGGACCCTAGGAAAGATCATAGTCTAATTTTCTATCCTCTATATCTGCAATCTATGTAGATAGAAGGTACTCAAAGAAAGTTTACTACTACCCAGTGAACTATCCCTTGCAACAAGGAATTTTTAAAAGTTCAATAAAATTGACCAATAAATCAACCAGATCTGACTGGGTATCTAACGCACCACACCCTTAGTGTTCCACCCCCACTCCCCACCACTTATCTCCTCTGTGAGTCTAAGGTTGACCATTACACTTATTTCCTCATTTGGCACAGATTATCTTATATCTTTGAATTCATGTCCATTGTTTCATTTAGTGTGGTAATCGTCCAGTAAAGTACAATTTGCTTAGCCATGCTGTAAATAATAGACATTTACCCTTTCCAGTTCTTTACTACTACATCTTGGTGTAGTAAAACCTTTTTTTTTTTAAACCCTCTTGGGGTATATGCAAAATAGTGGGACCTCAAAGTTTTAAAGTATGAACATTTCATTCACTGTTTTTTGGAATAATTCCAAATTGTTTTTCAGAATGGTCAGTCTAAGGGACTTCTGGTTAAGATGGAGAAATGTCCAAGACTCTATGGGGGTCCTGTTCTCCCAGTTATACTCCAATAAAGATTATAACTGCCACTTAACCCTGTTTGCCTCAGTTTGCTCATCTGTAAAATGAGCTGGAGAAGGAAATGGCAAACTCTAGTATATTTGCCAAGAAAACCCTAAATGGGGTCACAAAGGGTCATACACGACTGAACAACAAAGATTATAAAGGTACCAGACTGATAATGATCAGTATTAAAAAAGAAACAAAATAAGTTTCATCAGAAAATCCAAGACTAAAAAAAAAGCAGAAGGCTGTGGGCATCAGGAGAGAGATCTTGTCAGGGAAGTGGCCACGAAGACAGGCAAACACATTACAAGCCTGGCCCTGGCACAAAGTCCCAAACCAGGAACTAAGGCTAGAGATTAAGAGTAAACAAAAGATAACAGATTCAATGAAAGAATACTATGTATGGATCAGAACATATACAAGAGAAAAGCCCAGAAGAAAGTAAGTCTCCAACAACTAGAGGCAAAACCTCAAAGGGAAAACATGGTTTTACCACAAGGACTCTGGCTAGAAGTAGGAGTTTTTTTCTAAGTGAAATAAGTCAATCAACAAACATTTATTAGATATTTACTATGGGTACTGTGCTAATTAATGGAGATACATAGAAAGACACAAAGTCCCTAGCACAAGGGAGGCTCACATTCTAATGGGAGAGACAACATACAAAAAACTGTGTACATAAAAGGCATGTATATTGTAAATCGGTGGTAACTTGAGAAGGAACTATGAAGCCTGCAGAGAAGGGGAGAAGGAAATGACGGATAACCAGTGAAAAGACATGGAGTTAGAAGATGCGTACAGAACAGAGACTGACACTGGATCACAGAATACATGAAAAGGAGTAAAATGTACAGAGTGGAAAGACTTAAGGTTATGAAAGGCTTTACAAGTCGGGGGATTTTATATTGGATCCAAAATAAGGTACAAATGAGCTTGAGTAGGGGAGTGACATGGTCAGATTTGAACATCAGATCACTTTGGCAGATGGATGAAGGATAGCCTGGAGTACAGACTTGAGGCAGGAAGTCCCACCAGCAGGCTACTGCAGTAATCCAGGGGTGAGGTGATGAAGGCAAGCACCAGGGGCGTGGCAGCATCAGAGTGGGGAAGGGAATATGTAAGGAGTGTTGTAACAGTATAAATGAGGACTCAGCAAGACTGGATACGTTGGGTTGGAAGAATAGCTCAGGAAGGAGGTTAGACAGCTCCACTGTAAGCTCTTTGGCTCTTTGATCACCTTTGCCAACCTGCAGTTAAATTTCAGTTGTTTGGTTGCTCAAATTCTTGACCCTTGACATTGGGAAATGGCTCTTGGTCTTAAAAGTTCTGTGATCATTTAATTCGTGCACAAGTCTTATGTTAAGCACTTTGTGCAATGCATGATGATGTTAAGTACTGGGGAGGCAGAGAAGATTCTCTCAGCTCTCAAGGGACTCACAATCTAAGGTGGTTTTGGTTGCAAGTCTGATGGAAAAGCTCAATGGTGGGTGCAGTGGCAATGCACATGGTAATGCATCTTCTTTCATGTCATTTCCAATGATAAAACAGTTCCTGATACTGGGAGAGACTAAATATTTATACACCTACTATGTACTAGCCACTGTGTTAAGTGCTTTACAAATATTACCTCACTTGAGCCTCTTAACCACCCTGGGCAGTAGATGCAAAGGCAATTAAGTGAGTTGTCCAGTGCCACGTAGCATCTGAGGTTGGACATTTGAACTAAGGTCTCCCTGAAGTTAGGTCTGGTGCCCAATCCACTGAGCCACCAGCTGCCTCCAGGCATTGATCCATTTGACAAGCATCAGCATGTTTGATGAGAAACTGCTTTTCCAGTTCTTCAGTAGCTATGGTTCTTGAGAGACAGGGGCCGTGATAAACAGAGACAACTATAAGGTTGCACCTCTCCAATGCTGCAGGGACCAGGCTGGAAGCAGGACCTGTTCTCCACAGAGCACTGCTTGTGCTGGGGCTCCAGGCCCTAGACTGTCTCCCCCAGGGGAGCCCACCTGGCACCTGCCACCACCAGTCACCCATCAGCAGTGGGTGGTAGCCCAGGGCACATCTCTATAAGGGCTGCTCCCTTCTGTCAGTATAACAGATATGACCACCAATATTAAAGTTTGTTTAAAAACCCGACCAGTTACTTTCCCACGTAAACCATGTGACATTTTGCACTTGGAATAAGGTTGATCCTACTGACCGTCAGCTGAATTCTGATGTTTTCCTCATTCTGCCCCACTACGTACATCACTGCAGTTCTTAATTGTATGATTTTTCTCTTGGCTTTGCTTTCTGGCAGCACCTGGCACACAGTAGGTGTTTGATGTTTCTTTCCCTCCTCTGCATCTCTCTCTGTTTAAGCAATACCTTGCTTATCTTGCATGCCATATTCCATGAGCACTAGTTTGTTTCTGGGCTTTTGACGCTCCTGATGGTTGGCCATGTGCTTTCTCTCTCGGCCTTTCCTCCCCAGGATTCTCTTCTATTCCACTCTTTTAGTCACATATTGCCCTGGACCCCCTTTTTGCTTCCTCAGCTTTTTGGTCTGTTTTCTTGCATTTTTCCTTTGTAGATCACTTTCTTCTTTTTTTTGTTGTCCTTTTGCTGAATCTGTCAATTTGAGAGGGTGCCACAGCAAATGTTCTCTCCCCTAGAAACCTACCCTGACCCTCAATGGGGAATGGTGTTTCCCTCAACTTGACTATCACAGCAATAGCTGCAGTACAAGATCAGTACAAGCCATCCCCTCCATCAAACAAGCTGAAGGCAGGGACCACAGCTTAATTAGATTTGGTATTTTTCCCAGAGCTTGGCAGAACAGTCACTTTATATTTGTTGACTCTCTAAAACAACAATAGGATGAAGCAAGCAAAGCAATAGACAACACTGTAGCCTGGGAAAATGAGAACAGTGGTACTCTCACCAAAGACAGGAAGCTAGGATGAGACAAGGGTGGTAGGAGAAAGGGTAATGGTTCTTTTTGTAGATGGTAACAGTGAGAAGACACCATGACCCCAAACTGATACTTGATGAAAACTGTACCAGGATGATGAGATGGGCTGAGCCAGCTTACACACAAGGCCCCTCAATTCTCCCAATTATCTGTGAACTCGGTAGACCAAAACCTATCTCCATCTGGCCATCCTGTTCACCTGTCAGTGGCTTCCACCAATGTCCTTCATCCACCTGAGAAGGCCTGAGGCCTTCAGGGTCCTTTAATATTTGATGAACATGGACAACACCTGGGAGACCCATATGTGATGCCAGACAGCACCATACATTATGGAAAACATTTGCTTCCATGTGTGTACACTATGTACACTGTCTGGAAGTAGCCAGCTAAGAACCTGCCACAGGTTACTTTTTCTCCTTAGGCTTTCACGTATGCCCACACTGCCAGAAGCTTTCAAAATGGGAAATCTGCTGGGAAAAATGCCTAACACAAAGCTAGAGGAGCAGCATGTGCTTGTTTCTCTCCTCCAGGGTGGCTAGAGGCCCCTAGCCTTGTCCTTCTACCACCTGGAAAAGTTGGGAGCTAGCAAAGTCCAGATTGGGCTACTGCAAAGAAGTGTGTTTGGAGTGGCTTCATAGCTGCTGATAGGGCCAAGGCTTTCCCCCTCACATCTGCATCTTTAACTCCAAGAGACGACCCTGGTCCCCAAGTAATCGTTTGGCTTAGGCATATGCTTGGCCTACAAACAATCCTAAGCTCACTCCAGGCTGTGTCACTTTCAGAGAGACAGGATAGCGACTATTTAAGCTTATTTATTGAAGACAGGTACAAACAAAGAATTCTCAACACATTTGGTCAGAAGAGGAGGAAGAGGGCTACTGCTGCTGTGGTTGTTAGGAAGAGGCTGCAGCTGCTGCCATTTCCCATCTCTCACAGCCAAAGCCCATTTCTTGTGGCATGTGGTACCACTGCCTTAGGTCCCCAAAACTTTCTGACAAAAACCTGCAGTTCTAAAAATGAATCAAATAGTGGAACCGGTTTGATGCAAACTGGAGGGCTCCCCAGTGGTCAAATGGCACCACCATCCTTGCCATACTTGCTTCCAATGCAAGTTTTAGCTGCTCAGCCCCAGTGTGGGGCACAGAGGTGATGACCAAGAGAAAGAGAGAACAAAGAGAAGCCTTTGGGATCCCTGGAGTCTGGATGTTGAGCCATAGAAAGATATACGACTTAGCTAGGAGTAGTAGCAGTATGGCTTTATAGATCCCATAGCTGCAACATCCCCAACTGGGGGAAGAAGTGCTGGAGGTTGACCAGCTGGTAAGGCGGGAAAGAGGCTGTGGCCAGACAGTCCTCCTTAAGTTTTTGCCCCGAGGGTTTTGGCAGAAGGGGGATGAGGACAAAGGCACGTGTATCTCCATGATCTCTACTATCCCACCAGTCAAAAGATCAGTCAATCCCTTTATTAAAACTCTGGACCCAAATGAATGAGCCTGAAGAAATTCTGCGGAGATGGCAAAGTTGCACACGGTAAGTCCCATCACCACTGGCTTGAGCTTCTTGAAGAATTTCAGCTTCACTTTTGGGTCCGTAAGCTACTGCAAATCTGAGCAAGCCGATTCTAAAAGAAAAGTGAAACATGAATTATCTAGAGAAGACAGGCATCCTTTTGATATTTAGTACATGAGCATTTCATGCCCACAAATCCCTGTGCTCTTCTGGGGCAAATCACCACCTCTCTAGGTCTTCTCACAGACATTATTCCCTAACACTAGTGAGAAAGGTGCTTAAGTACATGGAGAAAGCTGGTCAAGCCTTTAAATCCCATCACATCCAGTCTCTCCTCCAGACTGAGTTTTAAAGCTGTCAGGCTACCTCTAGAGCAGGTGGATTTCCCACCCTGCACCAAGAACAGGTTCCTTCACCAGGCTTTGAAGGCCTGAGTCTACTGGGACAATACTCCCTCATAATTCAGGCTCTGGTGACTTTGGATACTGACAGATGCTTCTAAGCATAACCAGAAATCAAGGGAATACATTTGGTGAGAGTAACTTTCCTCAGTGTCCAAAGTGACTACACTACAATGAAACAGAGTTAAGAAGACTTACAGATAACTTCTTAATGTTTCCCAAGGCCTCTGGATCCAGATGTGCCAGATCCACCTTTTGTAAATCACTGGCCAATAAGTGCATGCTCTGTATGAAGGAAAAGGGATTGTTAAATTTGAGGACTTAGCATCCAGAAGAGCAGAGAACCCCAAGAACATACTCACCCACCACCTTCTACATGAAGCTTTTCTTGATGCCCCAACTTCTAGTGTGTCCTCCCCTCCCTGAGGCTGGTATTGAACTATTCTGATTTTGTTCTCTTTGTATTTCTTCGGGATGTGTAGATATGCATTTGTTTGTCTGTCTTCCCCATTACAATGTAATGAGTAGAAAGTTTTCTTGGGGGTGGGGTGAAGTTAAAGATGGTAGAGTGAGAGGAAACAGTGCAGCCTAGCTCTCCACTAAATGTCCTCCACAAAGAACTAGAAAATGCACCAGACTGACATCTGATTAGGAAAGTCAAGAAAAAGTCAGTGAGTCCTTTTTCCTGCTCAGAGTGGCTTAGAGAGGCAGACAGAAGCCTGCAGACACCTGGGGTGGGGTTTGGCCTAGACATTGCATGGAGAATTCCAGTGCCCAGAGATAGCACCAGGGAGAAAGGGATCCTGAAGATCCCTGAACTAGCACAGGAATGGGTACCATCTGTTGCCCACTACCCTGTTCTAATCACAGATCCAGGGTAGAGAGAACAGTCTTGTGTATGGGTCCTAGCTGTATACTAAGCCTGAAACAAATTATGAATCAAATAGTGGTTATGTGCTTCTGAACCCAGGAGAACAGAGGGACTCAGTTCTAGCCTCCAGGCCAATGTGGAAGCCTGCAGTACAATAACCAGGGTCAGGAGGCCCAGACCAAATGGGAACTGGCAGTTCAGCTGCTCTGAATCTACAGAACTTTCCAACAGACTAACGGTAATTAAGTTGAGCAGCAGTCTAAAGAAGCTCCCAAATAGGAACAAGCCAAAAGACCCCACACCTGGGTCAGGAACTTGCAGAACTCAAGACCAGAAAGGTAATGAACAGATCTTCCCCTGGGTCACACAACCTTGGAAGTAATGAAAGCTGCAAAAGGATACAAGAGGACAGAAGCTCAGGCCAGACATTGCCCCCAGAAGTACACAGAACCCCAGAATTAACATCAAGTCCAAAGTCTAGAAGCCAGATGGAAGAATGAGCAAACCAAAAAAGAATCCCATCATAAACAGCTATTATGGGGACAGGAAGTTCAAGTCACAAACACAGAAGAGAATGTCTTTAAAACAGCTACAAGAACAGCCTCAACGAAATATGCAGCTTGGGCACAGGTCCAACAAGAATTCTTAGTTAAAGCAAGAGTTTTTATAAAGAGTTAAAAATAATTTTAAAAACTAAAGGAGAGTGGTAGGGAAGAAACATAGGAAAAGAAAACCAACAGCTTAGAAAAAGCGGCACAAAACCTCACTGAAGAAAATAAGTCCCTGAAAATTAGAATTGACCAAATGGAAACTGAGGACTCCATGAGACATCAAAAAATAATAAAACAAGGTCAAAAGACTGGAGAGCTAATTTGAGGATCACCGGGCTACTTGAAAGTCATGAACAAAAAGAGCCTAGTCATCATGTTTCAAGAAATAAGCAAAGAACATTGTCCAGATATCTTAGAACCAAATAACAAAGTAGAAATGGAAAGAATCCACTTGTCACCCCCCCCCCCCCCCCCCGAAAGAATACAATGAGGAATGCTCTTTCACTCTTTGTTATCTATATCCCCAGCACTGAGCACAGTGCTTAGCACATAGTAGGTATTTGTTGAATGTTAGGAAAAGAATTTGTTCTGACAGCCCTTGGCCTAGAAGCTGGCCAAGGTAGAGCAGCTGCTGGAAGAGAGCCAAATCTGTGACCTCAAGGCCACATGTGGCCTTCCAGGTCCTTGGGTGCAGCCTTTTGACTGAGTTCAAGTTTTATAAGACAAAATTCTTTTATTAAGGGGATTTGTTCTGTGAAGTTTGGATCGGTCAAAGGGTCACACTTGAGCACCTAGAGGGTCACATGGGTTCCCAGGGCCACATGTGGCCTCAAAGCCACAGGTTCTCCACCCTTAGCACAGCCTATGCTGCTATCTCTGCAGCAGCCTATGTGCTTCAAGGCGAACTTAGACATGTTTATTTCCCAATGGAAAAGACCTTTTAGGACACACCCTTTTCTGTCTCAGAATATCAGTACACCTATGTTCATCACTGTAGTTAAAACACAGCTGCTGAGCTTTTAACTCTCAGGGTTTTAGGTCTAATAGGCATGATGTAAAGCTCAACTTTTCAATCTGGTAATAAGATTGTAATTTGCATATCTTATGTTAACTATCAAGCCACGTAAATAATACAGAAGTGGGCAGTTTTCAAGTCAGAGTGTTTTTTGTAACAATGGCACCCATGGAGCCAGCATGAAACACTGACATAGACTAGGCAGGAGATGCGGCTAAAAGCAGAGATCAAGGCATATATAGGAAAGATGTCTCTGGAGGTAAGTATAACAGTCCCAGAGGACACAGAATGGCCCCAACACCCTCTTATAGATGTTGTTCTTTTACCTCTCCGTCGCCCATGGGCACAGTGAGGAAGACCTCATTGCTATCAGCCAGGGGACTGCCATTCACAGAGATGCTGTAAATCCTTTCTCTGGCTGCAGGGGTACGGAGGCCTGGGGTCTTGAAGATCCTATAAAAGCAGGAAAGTTTTTATGAAATCTGCCCACTACAGTGAATTAAAGCAAGAATTATGAGCACTTCTAGCCCAATCCTAGCTCAAGCTGCAGTTCTTAAATCACTTACTTTTTTTTCTCCCAAACTACTCACTTCTAAGAGGAAGGTGAGGTTAAATTTAGAAAAATTCTGAGCAGAATATGACTAAACACAACTTGCCTGGGAGAAAAAGGCTGTAATTACTAAACATGCAACTAGAAAAATAAATTCTCATCTGTATAATTTTCAGCTCCATGAAACCTGGTTGCTAAAAAGAAAAAAAGAAAAATCACCAGAAATAGACCATGGTCATTTTATTTAAAAGAGCAGCCAAATGCTTCCCATAAGTTGTTCAAATGTCATGGGAGAGATGATTTGGAGATTATGCTATCACAAGATCTCTGGAATCTAACATTTTCATGATGGAGGTTATTATACAAGAAAAAGGAAAAATTATTAAAATGTTGGCACTCATTTCTTCCAAACCTCTGGGTTAGAATCAGCAAAGGCCAAAAGGGGCAATACATGAGTTTTTCCCTGATAATGTCAGAGGCATTACTCATTCTAACCTATGCCTAGAGAGAATAAAATAGCTCATCCCTGTAATGCTATTGACGATAACACCAACTGTTCTTAGGAGAATAATAATAACGAACAGCTGACATTTATATGGAATCTGCACAGTACCAGGCACTGTGCGAAGCACTTTCCAATGATGATCTCATTTGGTCCTCACAACAACCCTGGGAGGGAGGTGTTTTCATTATCATCCAAATTCTAAAGATGAGGAAATTGAGGCAGTCACTGGCTAAGAGACTTGCCCTGGATCACACAATTAGGATTAGGTCAGAGGACAGATTTGAACTCAGATTTTCTCTAAGCCCAGGGATGTCTCCACTGCTGCTAAGTAAATGCTGAGTGAAGAAGGAAGCAAAGCCCATGTCTTCTTTATCCTCCAAAGAAACTATGGAGACTAAAGGATTAGGTAAATTTTGCAAATGTTTGCTCCCTGGTGACTAGTTTTAAATACTTGGGTCATCACTGAACTTCAAGTAATTTAAAAATCCTTACCTGGAATCAAACCTGGGTGTCAGGCCTGGAGTTGGTCCTAACATGGAGAAATCAGATCTGCCCATGGCTGGAGTAATAAGACTACTTTGGTTTGACCTGTATTTATCAAAGTAACATTGGTAAGAAACTTTGCCATGAGAGAGAATCTTGATCTGTTTGAATCAAAGAACATTATTTTGAGAAGGGGTCTGTTACAACAAGAATAGACTAGACAAAGAGGCAGATTCAGGACTAGGGTTAGACTAGAGAGTGGCCTACCAGGCCAGTTTCAACGATTCTGTTCACGTTGTTAGGCCAGCCTCCTGAATCCTCCTTCAGCCTGCCAGGTTCACTGTATCATCAGCGGATTTCTGGTTCACCTTCAGCAGTCACCACCCCATGGCTGAATATTGGTGGAGGAATATTCTCTTTGAAAAGCCATAACCATAAGGTCATAACTATTTCCAGAAATTTATTTTCCACCTCTCCCATTAGGAATCTGTGAACTAGTAGACAGTGAACTAGTAGCACTCCAACTTTCTTTACTAGAATGTGAGGGAATTTTTGAGCATGAATTATATAATATAGTCTTGTGCTATTAAGTTAGATGGACACAGATTTAAAACCTTTAACAGTGTCTGCCAAAATTTTCTTTCTTTACTCTGTCCTAAAGACTACAGTGTGAACAAGGTATCAGTATTCCTGGCAAGATTTGAAAAATAAGTTACAACAGAAGTTAAAAGCCTCCACTGGACAGCAATACATATGACTTATCACAGAATAAAAAACCATGAAAAGAGAAACTTTTATTAAAAAATTATGCATTTATAAAAATGATCATTTGCTGCATACCCTCACCTGCTGCATACTGAGTCCTAGGTAGGCCTCTCTCTAGTCTAACCCTAGTCCTGAATCTGCCTCTTTGTCTAGTCTATTCTTGTTGTAACAGACTCCTTCTCAAAATAATGTTCTTAAATGCATAAAATAAAATATATACCATTACAAGGGAAACTAATGAAACTAAAGAAAAGAAAGGTGTATCTTTTTCCCATCCACATTCCTGGACCTCTTGCAATCTCTCCATGGGCCCGCTGGATCCTTAGAAGTTAAGCTTAGTCTTTCCAGCCTTTCCTATTTTATGCTCCAGTCCAAAGCCAAACCAGTGATTAGACTTACTTTTCTCTGCTCCTTTTCTATGTGGGCTTCTAGACAGCAACTACCTAGCCTCCAACACAGGAAGAGGAGAGTCTTAACTTCCCTGATGCCTAGGAGACAACTTGTCACACATCCCTACTGCAGAATAGTCTCTGCCTGAGTCAGAGGGGCTCAGACCTTCTCCATGTCTACATTCCAAATCAAAAGATGTGAGGATTTTAAGGTCTCCAACCCCGTTCCCCCAATAAGTCCCCCTCCACATTGCCTTTTGCTCCTGCCATTTGCCCGCACTGACTGAGTCCTCTTCTTGGTTGTTGGACACTTCTTTGCCTGAGAGAGAAACAAACAAGATTCAAGTTACACATGGAAAAGATAAAAAGTCCTGAAAAGAAATCTAGGGGAAAAAATTAAGCTCAAATACAAAGATTCATCCTGTGAAATGCAGTGACCAAAGCCTAGAATTACAGGATCACATCAACTCATATGTCACACAATTTGTGAGTTGGGATGTCAGTGGCCAAGAAGGAAGCTTCACATAATATAAGTGGCCAGTCTCTGCTTGCAGACCTCTATAGAGGAGAAGCACAGTCTCTCCAGGTAGCCCATTCCACTTCTGCACTGCTCTAATTGCAAAAACTTGGCATGACATCATGTCAAGCTTGCCTCTTTGTAGTTTTCACCTATGGCTTCTGGTCCTTCTCTCTGGGCCCAAAAGAAAACTAATTCTTCTTCCACACAGAAACATAGAATGTCAGAGCGAGCAACATGTAGTCTAGCTCACTCATTATTTTATAGATAGAGAAAACTCAGGCCAAGACATGGGATGTGAAATGCCTAAGGACAAAAGACAGGCTCAGAACCCAAGTAGCGCAGTATAAAGATGGGGCACAGGTCACAGGGAAGATTGGTTCCTTATATTTTTTCTAAGGTTGAAAAAATGGAAGCTGTTGGAGATATTCTGGCTTCTTCTTTCCCAATCTCTTAGCTGACTTATGCAAATAGGGTTCCAGAAAGTTAAGATGCGAGGAAACACAACCTTCCAACCTTCCCTCCATGTCCAGATCTCCTCACCTCACCTAAGCACTCTCAAATCAAAGTCATGACTTCTTTAGATTTCATCTGCTTGCAAATTTGACTTAAGTCTTCTCTTTTCAAGTGCCATATCTATTTAATTTATTTGCTTTTGGTATTAGCCAATGACAATTCTCAACACAGACAATCAGAAGCTGACATTAGACCCACAAGGATCTAACTTACCTTTGTGGTCTGAGGATTAATATTTTCAGTTTCTTCTTCTTCTTCTTTAATCATCTCAGCCACTTTTACTGCTTTCTTTGCTGAAAGGAACATTTAAAATAGACATGACTCCAGAAGGAATTAACTTATGTAACCCAATTACTGGTCACTCAGAATGACGAAACACAATCTGCCTTTTTTGGGTGTATTAAATAATGATAACCACGCACAGACACGTGGCCCTTCCCATCACAAGTCCCTTAGCCACATTAGCTGTCTATGGAGTACAACTGCCTCTGTGCAGAGCTTTATGACTTGCCTGATGTCACACAGTTAATACATGGCAGAGCAGCACCCACTTTTCTGTTTCCATTATCTATATTAAAGTAGCCAGCAACTCACTGACTAGCTGCCCAACACACAGACCGAATTGCTTAAGTGAACTTTTTTTTGAGGAGTTGAGAGGCAAACATTTTGTAACAATTAGTAAGTATATCATCTCTTTCAATAGCCTGTGCTCATTGTGCTATACCAAGGTGCCTCTTGGACTTTTAAAAAGATTATTCTGGCAGCTCTGCAGAGGGCAGGGTGAAGAGGAGAGAGAGACTGAAAGCAAGGAATTCAATCAGAATCTAACCACTACCACTGTCCAGGAAAGAGGTGACAACAGCCTGAACCCTCAGGCCCATTGTACACACGCTAAGCTAAAGATGCCAGTGGAACATCCAGGGAGATCACAGCCTCAGAGGTGGGAGGGACTCCAGCATTTCTGTGGTTCAGCCAATCCTCTCCCTGACAGGTGATCATTTAGCCTTTATTTAAAACCTGTCCAGTTTTTGGGGACCCACTATTTCATGATGTTCTAGATTTGGACAATTTTAACTGTTGGGGAGCTTTTCCTTACATCAAGCCTAGCGGAGAACTAAAAAGGGGTTGATGAAGCAGAGTTCAAGATACAGACAAGGAATGAATGAATACATACATACATACACACACACACACACACACACACACCTGAGTCATATGTAAAAGAAATGATATCTGAATTCTAAGTAACTGATAAGATCTCCAAAAGGGTACATGCAAAGAGGTGGCTTATGATGCAATACTGGGGAATGCCCACAGTAAGGGAAGGACCAGAAAATGTGTGATTGATTCCACAGGGAAGAGCAGTCCTATGGGTAGGAGAAGTAGGAGAGAGCAGTGTAATAAAAAACAAAAAGGAAGAAAATGCCAAGGGCAGAAAGGTGAAAAAGGATGGGGACGAAGAAAAGGCCAATGAATTTTATCAGTCCAGAAAAGATCACTGCAGAGAACTGTTTTAGGAGAAGAGTGGGGACAAAAACCAAATTACAAGAGACTGAGAAGAGCTACCAACCTCTGATGGCTTTCAAGGGCGTCTGAATAGCTTCAGCTGTCAGCTTATTTATCTCTGTAATATCCAGGTCAGCCTGAAAGAAAACAGTCAGAAAACACCAGAGACATCAATGTACACAAATAATGAGAAACATGAGATGATGAATGTGTTTTCCTCTTAGAGTCTCTTCTTGCCTCTCCGCCACCTTGCCCTTTGAAATGAACGTGATCACCCACAGACAGGATATCTAGATTGCTATTGCCCTTTCAGAGGACAATGTCACTCAGTGATCCACTCATCACCTGTGAATACAGCTAAAGGGAACATTCTTTAATAACAGTCCTTTCAATACTGAGCACAAAAGCCAGGCAGTATAAACCCTGCCTTTAATTAATTAAAAGTGGTCGGTAGTCATGGGGCTTAACATATTACCTGGGCCTAATGCCACTTTGGTGGCCAGATAAGGTATCTAATGGCTAACTTATACACACACGCACACCAGGGATGGACACAGACGGACACACACACACACACGCATGCACACACATCCACCCCCACGCCTGGAAGGTAACTCTTCAACAGGCACTGAGCTACATGCTAGTGATACCACAGATGAAAATGAAAGTCCTTGCCCTGAAGGATCTTAAATTCTACTGACTCCACTAAGCATGTAGAAGATACTATATTGCACATTGAGGATATTAATGGGAAAATAATAAAAGGCAGTCTTTGCCTTCATGAAGATTATATTCTTCTGAGCATTATTGCTAGATTAGAAGTTAACATTTCTTCCTTATTTTAATAAACTCTAACAATTTACAAAAGAGCTTCCTGATATTGTTTTTATTTCAAAATGCAAAAGGTCACATGATCTGAGGTGTATGACTGAGTACTTTATCCAGTCAAGGCAAAATGTCCTGCTTTGCTAAGCACCCAAGGTATCTCACAATACTCTGCTAAGTACATATATCTGAACCAATGGTTATAAAAGTACTGAAGGCAGCATAGATTTTACAAGTTACAAACTGAACATGCTGGATGTTATTTTCCCTCTTGTTCCAATCACCTCTAAAAGTTAAGATTATCTCTCCTTCCTTTTTCTTTAAATGATTTTCCACTGTCACATGAAAGAACGGTGGTTTTCTCTGTCTTCCCCCTTCTTAGAGTAGAAGGAAATAGTCCCTATCACAGGGACTTTAAATGGTATCGATCCCTTCTCTCTCCCCTAGAGAGCTATCTCTTATAAAAAGAATTCTAGATAAAAGCAGTTCAGCAAAGCCAAGCACTACACCAAGCTCAGCAATAAGGTGGCATTCCCCCTCTCACTTCTGCAAAGAAGGAGAAAGGCACATGCTCACTTCTCTTCTGTTTCAAGTGTGGTTATTATTATACAACATTGAGGTTCCACTTTTGTCCATGCTGTTCCCAAGTACATGGTTACAGCTGGAGCATCATCACTATTCCTCCAACTTCCTGGGATGTGAACTTTGGTGAATTGAATCCTATTCACCCAACTCTGCCATATTCCAAATATCCACCGAGTTGTCAAAACTTGCTATTTCTCCCTTCCAAACAACTCTCAGACCTGACTCCTTCTTCACAGGCCGCTACCCCCTCAGTTTGGGTCCTCATCATCTCCGGCCTGGATTACCGCTGCAGCTTTGTAGGGTGGACTCTGCCTCACGTCTCTGATTTGATAATGGGACACCACTGCTCAATCAATTCCAGTGACTCCCTATTGCTTCTAGGATTAAAAGCCTCCAATTACCTCTGAAAACTCTTCACAACCTAGCCCCAGTCTCCTTTCTGGGCTTATTGGACATAACTCTCTCTCCTAAATTTCATAATTCAGCCAAACTGGCCTTCTTCTGTTCCTCTTCTAGCACATTCCATCTCCTATCACTGTGCCTTTGCTTTGGTCATCCTCACCCCAACGCCTGGAATGTACTTCCTTCCTCCCTCCCCTGAAGCTCAAAGATCCCTTTTACCTGACACCTTCTCTGAAGTGCTAGCGCCTTCCCTTGCATTTTAACCACTTCGTATTTTTTCTTGATCTTTCTTTAGCTGTGTACTTGTCATCTTCCCCATTGGAACAGAAGTTCTTTTTGAGTGGATGTTTTTCATTCTTTGTATTTGCATCCCCAGAGCTTAGAACAATGTTTAGCACATAGTAGACATTTAATAAAATGTTTGTTAATTGAACTAAGGTTTCACTTTATATAATTTCACATAATTTTTCTGATTTCCTCATACTCTTCTTATGGTACAGTAATTTTCCTTCATGTACATCCATGGGCATCTATTTTGATTGCAGTCTGTTACTGATATATATTTTTTATTACAAATGGAAACTGTCTATACATATTTATCTATCCATTCATTCCTATCAACCCATTCCTGTGGCTTCCTATTGCCTGCAAGATGCAATTTTTAAAATCTTCTGGCTTTTCTGACCTTCATAACCTGGTCCCTTCCTACTTTTCCAAGTCTTCTTATACCTTACCCTCTTCCACATATGTGATGAACAGTGATTTTGGCATCCTTGCCATTCCTGGAACAAGATACTCCATCTCTGACTCCATGAATTTTCACTGACTCTCTCCCAAGAATTTTCCTAGAATTCTCTCTCTCTTCACCTCGGTCTCCTGACTGCCTACAAGTCTCAGCAAAAATACCACTCTTCTGAGAAGTCTTTTCTGATCTTCCTTAACTTTAGTGCCTTTCTTCTGAGCTTATTTCCAATTTAGTCTGTCTACAGTGTTACTTGTAAATAGTTGTTTTCCTATTGTCTCCCCCCCATTAAAATTGTGAGATTCTTGAGTTCAGGGACTGTCTTTTGCCTTTTTTCATATCTACAATGCCTTAGCACAGCAACCGGCACATAAAAAAATTTGTTGTTTTAATTAGCCAAGATCTGCCTTCTTCCATTTGTCTAAAAGAGAACACAAAAAACCCTAAACCTATTACAAACCTGTATACGATTGAAACAGATGTCCAAAATGCCTTTATCTGTCCCCCCCAAATTTGTCTTATTCTGAATTCTGAGTCTTTTGCCTCTACCAGGAGGTAGGTAAGCATGTTTCATCATTCTCTAGAATCCTGGATGGTTATTACACTGATAAAAGTTCAGCACATTAATATTCCATCACAATGATATACCAAAAGTTGTTCATCCATCTCCAATTTATGGACATATACCTCAAAAAAAGGTATAGTTTTGTACATCCTTTGTTTGTTTTGCTTAGGACTGATCCCTCCCTTAATCTCTCCTCCATTTAATTCCCCTTCTTCTCTTTTCCCATTTTCTTTATGAATAAAATGGATTTTTGTATCCTTATTTGTGTGTGTGTGTGTGTGTGAAGAGGAAAATGAGATTCACATATTGCCCATTCCCCCTACTTCTTGTTTGTATAGATATCTACTTGTGCACTTTGATTATTTGAGGTAATTTTCCCTAACCTTCTTTTTGCTTCTCCCTGAAGTATCTTCCTCTTTCCTTGAGAACTACTCTAGAGCCTTGTCTAATTGGACTCCCTCTATGACCCCTGATATGACAGGATTCAGAGGGGTCACTTGCATCATCTCCCCATATCTGAGTGAAAAATTTATCCTCATTTAGTCCTTTATCAGTCTATTCATGTTTACCTTTTTACGCTTCCCTTCAAACCTTCGAGTTTCCCTGCCACTCTGGTCTCTTCATCAGGAATATTTAGAAGTCTTTTATTTCATTAAAAGGTCCATTTCCTCCCCTGTAGCATTATGTTTAGTTTTACCAGATAAATTGTGCTTGGCTGTTAAGACCATGTCCTTTGCCTTCTGGAAATATTATATTCCAAGTTCTCTGCTCCTTCATCCTGCGGGCTGCTAAATTGTGTATGATCCTGATTCTGAATCCTTAGGTACCTGAATTCTTCTCTCTGGCTGCTTGTAGCATTTTTCCTTTGACCTGGAATCTCTGGATTTTGGCTATGATGTTCCTGGAAGTTTTCTTTTGGGAGTTCTTTCAGGAGGTGAATGTTAGATTCTTATTCTACCTTGCCCTTTGGTTCTGAGAGATTTGCTTGGTTTTCAAGATTTCTTAAAATAGGACACCTAGATTCTGATTTTGGCCACAGCTTTCAGCTTTCAGGTAGTCCAATGATTCTTAATTTGTTTCTCTTTGATGTTTTCCAGGTCGATTGTTTTTGCTATAAGATACTTTATACTTTCTTCCTTTATTTAGTCTTTTGATTTGGATTTAATATTTCTTATGGCCTCATCAAGTGATTGATTTCTATTTGGTCCATTTGAATTTTCAGGGAGTTTATCGCTTGGGCAAGGTTTTGTACCTCTTGTGCCATGCTGTTAATTCTCTTTCTAAATCTTTCTTCTCTAACATTTCCTCAAGTGTTCTCATTCCACTTATTAAAAAAATTTTTTTCAACACTTGTTTCATCTCTTCAAGGAATTCTAGTTGAGTTTTTGTCCAGGCTGTGTTTTCTTAAGGCAATGCTTGTAGATGTTCGGAGTCATTTGCTTCTTCTGTGTCTATATCCTGAACATACCTACCACCATAACAGCCCACTATGTTTTGGTTCCTGTGTTGTTTGTCCGTTCTTCCAGCCTACTTCCTGACTCTGGATATGATGTTAGAGCTGGGCTGTCTGCAGCACTACTGGAGAGAAGATCTGGGCTGGTTCTGCTGTTGCTTTCTTAGGGGTACTGAGAGTGCTATTGGTATTCTAGGATTTCAGTGCTCCCCAAGTGGTCTGATCCAGGGCAAAATATGACTTATGTCCTCCCCTATTCTAAGGTCTGCAACTTCCAGACCTAGCTTTAGAACTATGCAAGAGCAGAATGCTGCTGGACTCTACCCTGGTAAGATGACCCGAAAGCTCTTGCTGGTTCAAAATGGCAGAATCATAGGACCCCCTCAGTCCCCTCCACTTTGGTCTGGGTTTCTTGCTTTGGTTACTTGACTGTAGGCTAGGTCAGATGCTGGAAGACCCTGATTTGTGACAGAGGACTCAAATTCCTCCTTTCTCAGTATATCACCCAGGGTCTCTCTACACTGTACAAAGGTCCCCTTCTCACTCCATCTTGGGCAGTGATCAACAAAGCTGCCACTTGGCACTTGTCCCCATTGTAGTGCCCCAGCGTGAGTCTAGGGGCGCCCCAGAATGGGTCTGAGACCTCTTTTTATGCTGGTGTGCAGCTTCTCTCTGGGCACTTGAGTGCTGTTTGCTTTGTGCTCCTGTCCTGAATCTGTCTCCAGTATCTGTTCTCTGTTTATGCTAACCTGGGCTAGATAAAAAACTGTCACTCACTCTGACTTTTTCTGGATTTCTTCATCAGGATTCAGTATAGTGCATGTTACAAATCTGTTTGAAGTAGTTGTGGACAAGAACTCAAGTGCATTGATTGTATCCTTGTACCCTACCATTTTGGCTCTTCTACCTAAAACTGGTGCTTAATGAATACCTATCAACTTGACGAGCTTTGACCTCTTTTGACATTTATGCCTAGCAGTAGGATCTCTGGGTCAAAGTGTATGGACATCAATTACTTAAAAACAAGTTAATTCATACAAACTTATGAAGCTAAAATGAACTGGAATTTGGTCATAACCAAGGAAACTATGTGCTGCTCTTTAAAGCAAAAAGCCAAGGCACATGTTACGACCCATTTAGCTCACTGTATTCTGATAAATATGGGCCCTTCCACTGCCCAGCTCTCCCACTGCAATGAAAGAAAACACAAAAACCAGAGGCCTATGGGCCCCGTGACACTCCTTAGACTCATCCTTCATACAATGACATCACTCTCTCCCAGCACATCTCCCTCCAAACCTCACATCTAGATCACATTAGTTTGCTGCTGGAAGAATGTGGATCTCTTCTGTAAGGGGCGCTGACCGCCACACCATCTGGGATGCCACACTGATGGACATCAGGTAAACTGAGTCCGGAGCAGGGAAGGGTGAACAAGATGGCGCTGGAAGGGACGGCTCCACCCCTGGTTTGTTGTTGTCACTATAGTTCCAGCTTGTGTTCATTTCTAAGTTTCAGGTTTGTTTAGGTGTGTTACCATGGTTCACTGGGCTAGCTGGCAAAGACTATAATCAGAGTGCTTGCTTGAATAAATCGGAGTTGCTTCACTGACCCGCTCTCCCGCCTCGTTCTCTTACTCACGAGCTCCACAGGAGGACGAGCAGCCTGCTGGCCAGGCATAAGACTTGCTCCTCTCCCCGGTAAGCTATGCCATAACCATAGCATCTTCCTCTTTGGTTGTCAAAGCCCTTTTATGTTGTTATGTTTAGGAAAGTTCTGTTTTATGTGCCTAAGCCCTTTGTGCAGTTCAAGATCTGGATCTTCCTCTTACTATGTGATTTTAAAGCCTCCAGGTTCCTCAGCTGTAATATGGAGACAGTAACACTTGCCTCTCTTAGGAGGACTATAACAGTCACATGAAGCTGAGTACTTTGTACACAAGTGGTGAAGCACTAAGCACCCCACAGTATGAGGATGTGTTATCTCTCCTGCTTCTTTCCAGTCCTCCTCCTGGTTCTTAGTCCTTTTCAGTTCAACTAGATATGGTTCCCATCAATGGAGGCTTTAAGCAAAGGCTAGACAAACATTTGTTAAGAATGTCACACAGACAGGGGACCAGAGCTTTTGGAATAGGCTGAACTAGATGACCTGAAGTTCCTTCTGAATTGAAAACTATGAGTCTACAACAACTCAAGGCAGAGAATCATGGCTTCAATCATTTTACGGTTGGCAAAGTCCAATGGTTAAGAATCTAAACAAATTATGTGTTTTATCCCAAGGCCTATGTAATAAAAAAGGGTGCAACAGGTAAATCAATTTAAAAATAAATCTGGGTTTGAGATTACCTAATCCCACTGGAGAACTCAAATCCAGGCACTACAAAGGACACAGGAAGCAGAACAAGCCATCACCCTTAAGAGTTTATCAAAACAGACAACAATCCTGAAGCAAATAAACACAATAGTATATAGTTCAACAAAGCCAAGAAATAGTAGGGGAAGAATTCCTTATTTGACAAAACTTCTGGGAAGACTGAAAAGTAATTTGGCAGAAAATAGGGTTAAGCCTGGCATTTTATATCACAATAAGAGCCAGATCTAAATAAATAAATAAATAAATCTAAAAGATACAATCTAAAAATAAAAGGCCACATTATTTTTAAAAAGAAGGCTAGAGAATAGAAGGAGATAACTTTCACAATCATGGCTGGGGGGAATTTTGTAGGCAAACAAGAAAAATGGACAATTTTGATTAAATAATTTTATAGGAACAAAGAATAAGTAGATGAGAAGCCTAATTGAGGAAAAAAATCTTTGTTGTCAAGCACCTCTGATAAAACTGCCATATACCCAAGATATAGGAAGAATTTAAGCAAACTTGTAAGACTAACAGCCCTACCCCAGTAGATAAGTGTTCAAAAGATATGAATGGTTTTCAAAAGAAGAAATATAAGTTATAAATTATCATGTACCAAGTTCCAAATTCCTCATCAGATGCAAGTTAAAATAACCGTGAGGTTTTACTGCATACTCATCAAGCTGGTAACACTGCAAAATAAAAATGGTCAATGCTACAGTGTTATGAAAAGTCAGGCACATAATTTACTATCAGGGGGAAACAGCAGTTTTCAACACTTCTAGAAAACAACTTGAAATAAGAGGAAAAGTGCTTAACTCTTCATACTTTCTGACCCCAGCAATCTCTGTACTAAATTTATAATGAAAAGAGATTAAAGACAGAAAAAGTCCAATGTGTATCACAATATTCACAGAAACATTTTTTGTGGCAGCAAGAATTAGAAATAGTGAGAGCCCATTGACTGGGGAATAAACAGTCAGATAAACTGTGGCTTTTTGGGGGAAGACTGAGTTTTTCTAACTTGAGCAGGTTCGAAGTACAGCTTGATCTGATATCAAGCAGATTAGCATGGAAGCTTGGACCTGTTCTGTTTCCAATCTGGGCCAAGTGAGCCCTCAGGCAGTTTGGTGGCCCTCTGCTCCAGGCAGCCCAACATATTGATGCTGGATTCAATTCAGACACCTGACTGGCCCTTAGCCCTCCTTTGGCTCAGTAATCCCAGGCATAAGCAACCCATCAGCCTCAGCTTTGGTAGCAGGGACCACGTCCAGCGCATCACCACAACCAGCCCAAATTGTGGCACGTAAATGTAACAGAATATTATCACACCATTAAGAAATGATGAATGTCAGGATTCCAAAAAAAGGGAAGATTTTTACCAACCAATGCAGTGTGAAGTAAGCAGAACTAAATAAATAATATATTTGACTACAATAATATATAAAAACAATATTAAAAGACATCAAATTTCAGATTAAATACAGTACTGATCTTGGATCCACGGTACCAATGATGAAGTATATTTCCCTCCTCTCACGAGAGAGGTACAGGCACAGATTGTTGTACATGCTGTCAAAATACAGTCTGTTTTCTTTTTGTTACTTGGTATGGTTTATGGAGGGTAGCTGTCATGAACTTACAGTTAAGTAATAGACAAAAGCTGTCAACAAAACAAACAAAGCCACTAGAACAGCAGAATCCCTGAGGAGCCCAGAAGTCCTACTGTCTCTACTGGCTATATCTATGTAATGTACTCTTCACACTGCCTTGGGCAGAATAGTTCAACAAATATTCCTGGGTTTGATAAAGAGAAACATCCCACTAAAATCAAATGAGACAAATCACTTACTGTTGCTACTTCTTCCAGGGCCTGTTTGCTTCCTCCTAGAGCTGCAAAAAGAACATTTTTCTTTAGTAACCAATACATGTGGACAAACATTTACTCAACAGAAGCATCTCTGGAAGACTCTACTTAATGTAGTAGCTTTGCCAAGAAGCTACTTAAGTATTTAGAAAAAGTTGGAAGATTAAGGTAACCAGTCAATAAATAAGGCCCACTGGGTTTTAAAATGGAGGACTGCTGGTAATCTGTATACCTCTTTGCAAACTACGATTCTCATTATCCAGTAATCATTTCAAAATGCTGCTGACAATAGTGCTTTAGGAAGACCTTTGTATATTGGCTACAGCCACTGTCACTTTACATTCTTCATTGCTTCAGTTTTCAAAGTTTCTGACAACCTTGTAAAAACTACCATAAATAGCAGCAGCTATTCTCTAAGCTCAAGGAACCTGGGCCACTATGTGAGCCTCAAAATGCCTCCACACTTCAGTTAGGAACTAGAAGAGGTGCAACATCTTACCAAAATATTCACGCCAATTCATCTCTCTAAGCGCCTTGGGAAGTCGGAGGATTTCAATGTTGTAAAGATTGTCTACTTCTTTGACGAGGTTCTGAGCATCTGACTGTATTTGCTTCGATCTAATTTGTACTATAAGAAGGGATTAAAAAAAAACAACAGAACGGGAACAGGTCATTTTACATAAAATTGCAAGCCTTAATAACTTTATGCACTTTAGAAATGAACCTTTCTTCCATCTTCAAACTACTTGGTAACAAACCCTACCCCCAGTTCCAGTTAAGTCGACAATCCTGGTTTCTGAGACATAATTAAAGATGATCCTTCTAGCTCTGGATTCCAGATTTTCCTGTTATCCATGGATCTCCTACAAAAATATACATCCTTCAATAAAGTGGCTCTACAGCATCCCAATCAGTCACCTCACCTCAGGCAGAGCAGTTCCTAGGGTTAAAGGGAAGAGGGGCAATAGGAGACACTGTCTGAGATGGTTATAAGAAACTGTCTAGCCACTCAGATCGAGGTGTCGATGTAAATAGAAGGATTTACGTTCATGCAGTTCTTTTCTCACAACAAACCTGGCAGGTAGCCAAGACAAGTACTACTGTCCTATTTTAAAAAAGAGAAAGCTGAGGTTTAGACAGGTAATATGGCCAAGATCCCATAGCAAGATAGTGGTAAAAGCCTGAACTGAAACACAGATTCTAAACTCCAGTCTTACCACACTTTCATTGTACAAAAGAATGCTAATATCAACAGTCATCTTTGATCCTTTTTCTAGCAAAAATGAATCAGAGATTTCAGAGATAATGGGAATTATTGAGGGTTGGGAGACCAAAAGCCTTCAGACCACATTGGGTCTTTCGGTATACCTATTTAAAAAAACAGGGATGTAACTTTGCAAATAATGAAAATAATGAAACAAATCAAGTGATTCTGATTTAAGGATTTTGTGCAATAACTTTTTTTTAAACCATCACAACAGCAACTGTAATAGAATTACATTAAATTTAACAAAATTGCCTCACTTTAATATGGGCCTCATGCATTGTAAGAGTTGTGCAACTGATCAAGTATTTCACATTACTCTAAAAACATTCCTAGAGTAAGGGATGACAAACATTCAGCTGGATGACCAAATGAAACTGAACACAAAAGTACTAGAACTAAAATTCTTTAGTTAATAACAAGTATAAGGGAAAAAGCATCATTAAATACTGTTCAACTTAAAGAATATCCAGTCAAGGTTTGGCATAGCAGAAGGTCTCAGGGCTGAATAAAACCTACATATTCTTTCCAAAGAGAAGCCTCTAGCCAATCTCAGAATCTACCAACTCCTTGTTCTGTTTGGCCTTTGCACAAAACATCTTCCATGGTATTGGCAAGAAACTTTTGGAGAATCGTAACAATTCACATTTCTATTGCCCTCATTGTTTTCAAAGTTCTTTACATTTGATCCTTCACACAGGTATTACTATCCTCATTTTACAGATGAAACTGAGGTTCATACTTGCTAAAAGATCTGTGTGTGGTTACACAGCTGTCAACTGCTGGAGCAGGCACTCAGATCAATCTGACTCCAAGTCTAGCGTCAATCATGGGCTTGGGTGTCATCCTATTTTATGCCTTTTTAAATACTGATAGAAGTTCACTGAGCAAAGTTATCTTTGTGGCTTCATCTACCTACCAATCACGGACTACGGCATACCTATGGCAGCTTTCTTGTTGGAAACTCCCTAATAAAAACCACGACTACTTGAAAGAGGTTGATCTAATTATTCACATAGGGGAAAAAAACCTAAGTGTATAAAGAATGCACATCATTTCATGTAATAACATGAAGTTGGATGGATAACACGTCTACCTTGAGCTCAAAATTAACTAGAAAACTGGGTCATATTGCATTTGGGAAACTATGTAGCATTTTCAACTACCCTAAGCTGCTTACTTATTGTCAAAGCCCATCTTTTTAATACTAATATTCTCCCAATGGTATTATGTAGTTGAGAATCAAACATCATAATTTCTGAAAAACCTAAACTGTGAGTGAGCCAATGGAAAGATGCACAGTGAGGATAGAGTATAGACAGTTGTGAAAATCATAGGAGATAATATATGTAATGTACTTTGCAAACTTTATATGATTATGATGTTGTAAAATATAGAAAAAGAACATATTTGAAAAGAAAAAGAGGTAAGATTAGGTATGTAATTAGAGGGATACTGGATGGGTAGTCTAAGTGCTACATTAGTATTCAAAAAACATTAAAAGAACTAGAAAAAAAGACTTCAGGATAATGATTAGAGCCTTTATCCAGGGTGTGTGGAAGGATATGGGCAAGAATTACAGAAGATGCAATGACGTGCTATGCGCTACACTTCTCAAAGGAGTCTCTATACTAATGAGTAACTGCAAATGAAACACTGAAGTAAATGTGAATCAACGCAATATTTTTGTTTCTGTAATCGTACTGTGGGGAAATCATTTTTACCTCATTTACATAATTACCACTGTCTCATAGTTAGATAGATGGATGTTCCTCGGAATGATTTTTAGCCTTCTCATTTTCCAGAACTGAAACAAAGTCTCAGGGATAAGTGATCTAAGTCATAGAACAAGTTAGTGGCAATGCCAAGAAAACAAAGACCTTTTGAGCCCCAGTCCAGGTCTCTCCCCTTTCTCAAACTTCAAAGAACCTTCTGTACTGCTTCTTATACGCTTAGATCAACTGACAAACATTTATTAAGCACCTACTGTATGCCAGGGACTACACTAAGGTGGAGGATACAAAGAACGAAAAAACCCAGAAAAGCCCCCATTTTCGAGCTTAATTTTATAATACTGCATCTTTGTTTCATATCTTCTGCCATACATGGAGCCCTCTGAGGGCTCAGAACACATCTTGCTGAGTTTTCTCAGTGACTTCAAAAAAGTTCCTCGAAAGGATTACACTTCCACACGGCAGCCAAAGGGATTTTCCTTAAGGAAAGGTCTGACCACATCACTCCCCCATTCAAACTCCAACACCTCTCGGATCGACACTTATCCAATCTGGTCACTTTTGGTGTCCCAAAAGTCTTAATACACATCGCAAGCTTTAAAACGAGACATTAATAAAGCTTTTAAAGTGCACTAAGACTTTTGGGACACAGGATAAGCTCTTGTTTGGAAGTTAAAGTCTTTCACAATCTGATCCAACAGACCTTTCCTGCCTAATTATATGTCACCCCACTCCCCATACTCTACTACAATCCCGACGAACTGACCTTCCCCCATCTCCCATTTTCACGACTTGGCATTAAACAATTCCCCCTGTCTGAAATGCGACCCTTCCCTCCTCATCTCCCCCAGTTAAGAATTCCTTGTGTCCTTCAAAAATGAGTTAAAAATGTCTTTTCTGCTTCTTCGACCCCTCCTTCCCCACCACATTACCTGGTACTGATTTTACATAGAGCAGGAAGTTGGAGCATGGGGACCTAAGGGTCCTGGGGAAGGGCTCCGATCAGGTTCCCGAGATTACTAATATGATATTTGCATACCGCTGTCGCCCTCTCCCCCGAAAGAAAGCCAGCTCCGGGCGGGCAGGGGCAGTTTCTGCTTTGGTCCCAGTATCCGCAGCAGTGTGGGAAGATGCTTTGAAAGACCCGTCTCGCCCTCCGAGCAGGCGCAGGTAAATAACTGGGGGGGTAGCGGATTCGGGGCTCACCCCTCCCCCGCCGACGCGTTCCGCGGTTACCAGGGCAACGCGAGCGCAGGCGCCCCTCCCCCTTCCGCCTCGGCCTCGCTCACCCCCTCCCCTTCTCCGCGGGGGCACCTAGTCGACTCCTTTGGTCTCCCTCCTCCGGGCCCCGGGGCCTGTAGAGTTACCTTCACGGTCGAAGTCTTTGAGGAAAGAGGCGAGCTTTCTGCCCCGCACCGCGTTCTTCTTGGTCGTCCGGCTCGAGGCCTTCTTCGACGGGGCCATGGTGCCGAGGCGGAGAAGAGGCCGCGCGACCCGGCAGACCGGAGCGGCGGCGGCGGCGCGAGAGGCGGTCGGGCACCCGGAGAGGTCAGCCCCAGCAGATAGTGCTCCCGCGCCCGAGGAAAAGCAGACTGTTCCGGTCCGACCCCTTACTGCCGAGAAGAACCAGGTCCCGAAGAAGTCCGCAGTGAGCAAATCGGGCCCACCCACCGGTCTCACGGAAGTTAAATGGAGGCGCTGTCTCGGTCTGCGGATTCAAACTCAACCGCCCCTTGACAGCCAATAAGAAGTCCCGCTCTAGAGCGGGCGCGAGGGGTTATCGGGAGAGCCAATCATCAGGCGCTTCCGCAATCGGACCAGCCAATCCTTGGGCAAGACTACAATACCCAGGAGGTTTGGTGGCAGGGGTCACGTGTTTTCTGTGGGTGTGGAAACTAAGCTAGTTGCTTTAGCTCCTTTTTATCCGTTGTAGCCTCTCTCGGGCATGCGCATTGGGGAGCAGGAAGCTCGGAGGACATGGTGAGTGGCGCGTTGGTTGTGCCCCCAGACTCCCGGGGTGTCGGAAATGGCGGCGAGGATCTGGAGGGTGGGTTGGGGATTGCTGAGAGGGCGAGGGAGACTTCCTACCTTCTTACCTGGGTAGGGCCTCAGGGACCTCAGAGATCGTCCCCCTCCGACCCCAGTGTTTGACGGATGGGGAAACTGAGGCCCAGAGACCAGGAGGCCCCGCGACTCGTTGGCAGAGCCAGGCCTCCTCAGCGGGGACCTGACCGAAGTCCGTCCTTGGTCCCTTCCCCCCTCTGGGCCTCAGTTTCCTCAGCTGTAAAAGAAAATTAACAGGAGTTGTCTTTATGTACACGATTGTGAGGTTCAAGTGATGTTCGTATATACTGGTGTCGTCCAGCCGGGATCTCCCAGGGCGGAGAGCCCTTCCACCAACCCGAGCCTGCCGCAGTTCTGTATTTATTTTGATTTACTGTCTTAGCTGTTTAGGTCGCAGAGAGTTTGAAGTGACTTGACGGTGGTCACGTGGCCAGTCAGGTGTCAGAGGTAGGGCCTGAGCCCTAGCCTGCAGGAGGCTTCTCCAAACGCTATCTAAGTGTCAGTAGTATGTTAACATTGACTCAGGCTCTTAGGCCACTTGGCTTCCATCCAGGCTGCCTGACGGCTAACCTCCTCCATCTCAAGAGCAGCTGAATTTTCATTGTAACCCTCCCGTTAGGGATTCTGTCAGCATAGCAAGGACACAGAAACACTTTGGGGGATGTTTTCCATTCCCTTAGCTTCCCTACCTAGAAAATTTGGGGAAAAGTACTCCCAGTATGCTGAGAATAAGTTTCTCCCATGCAGATACACACAGTTCAAAATGTTATAGGCAAAAGTTTTATTAAAAGAGGAAAACAAAATAGTTACACTATAGCTGAGTACCCGTTAGTCCCAGAAATACATGTAAATCGTTAGTCACAGCCCCAAATATGAGAATTCTTATGTAGAGACTTCCTGCCAAATCCTGTCAAGATGTGGTAATGACATCTCCCTCCCCCCCCTTCAAATTCCTGCTCTTTGTGGATCAAATGAAATATTTGTAAAGTGTTTAACAAAGTGCTTATTAAATGCTTATTCCCTTCCCTTCATAATAGAATTTCCTAGTCTCGGAGACCTGCAAAGGTGAGTCCCTAGAGTTCTCCATTCTTTCAGTGTTATCTTCCATATGTGACCTTAGAGTGAAACCACAGGAGATCTTAGATTTAGAGCTGGAAAGGACTTTAAAGGCTAAGGAGACAAAGGCCTTCATTTCACAGGTGAAAAAAGCAAGATAGTGACCTTCCCACTTACTAACTACAGGTCCTCGGTATCTGAGGCCGAATTCTTTTCTCCAAGTCAAGCATTTTGTCCCTTATGCCCAGTAGTTGCACCCCAGGAGAATTTTTTTGTCTCTGATCTGTGCTGAAGGGCTTTTTGTAGCACCTAGGAACTGTGGTTAGAAGCTTAAAGTCTTGGCCCATGGACACCTGAGGGCAATTAGGGCTGCCTGTTGACCCTAGCTTTAGTGGCTAGACCTCTGCCTTGTAAAAGGCAGTGTGGTATAGTGGCTAGAGTTCTGGATTTGGAGTCAGGAAGATCTGGGTTCAAGTCTAGATTCTTACACTTATTAGCTGTGTGATCTATAAGCAAATCACCTTTTTTAGCCTCAGTTTACTCCTTTGTAAAATGAATTTAATAGCACCTGTAGTAGCTCCCTCACAGGCTTATATGAGGGTCAAGTGCATAATGTTTGTTAAAAGCTTGGCAGACTTTAAGGTGTTAAAAATATCAGGTATTATTTCAGAGGATGTAGCAGAGGCATAAGTTTAGGCCTTACTTGAGGAAGTGTTTTTCTCAAGTCCAAGTAGGCCTAGTGGTTTTCTGTATTTCCTCATCATTCTTATCTGGGCCCAGACTACCTCCATATTAGACCCCCTTTGGTGATAGGCATTTGGAGATGAGATCTCGAAGATCATCTAGTCTAACACAGAGCTGAGTAAAAATCCTCTGTACAGTATCCCCCCTAAAGCAGGAATCCAGCCTTTGCTTGAAAACCCTTTAGTAAGGAGGAGCTGTGACCATCCATTCCACTTTGGGATAACTCTTACTGTTAGGAAAGTTTTTCTTTACATGTCACTGAAATGATTCCCTGTGGTTCTGTCTCTTCTCCCTCCCCCCTTCTCCCATCCCCATCCCTATCTCCTCCATGCCTCAAACTCTGCCATTTTTGGCCAAGCAGAAGCAGAAAGCTTCTAATCTCTCTTCCAAATGTTAGAACACTTCCTTTTTTTGAAGACACCTGTTGTGCTTTCCCCCAAGTCTTATTCTTCAGGCTAAACATCTTAGTTCCTTTAACCAATTCTCATGTAGCATTAACTTGAAATTCTCCACTCTGGTTGCCCGTCTCTAATGCTTTCCAGAATTTGTTGGTGCCCTTCTTTCTACAGTGTGACACCTGGAACCAGACATATAATATTCCAGATATGATGTGATCAGGGCAGAATACAATGGACCTTTTCTCTTAAGGCGTTGGGTGTCTTAATGCAGCTTAAGTTTAGCTTTTTTAGTTACTACATAAGCATTTTTCACCCTTGATGCCAAGTGAACCTGCAACCAAGTACAATTCTCAGATCTTTTTTCACAAAGCTATTATGAATTTGATTTTTCTTAAACCAAAGAATAACACTTTTTATGTGTCATTATTAAATTCCATCATATGGAGCTCAGCCCAGTTGTTCTTTCCTGTCCCTTATAGATCCAAATTCCAATTCTCTCATATAGTGGTTTAGCAGTCCTTTCCAGCCTTTTTTTTTTTTTACCTTTAAGGTTTATAGGCATTTATGTCTATATGCCTAACTACAGATGATTGGTAACCATGTTAAGCCACATGGGCCCAAGGACAGAAGGCTGTGACCCTATAAGGTGATGTCAAGCCTTGAATGAGTACTCTTCAGGTCTGGCCATGAATTTACCTGGGTTCAAATCTATCTGACTGTACCATCATTTGATTCACTTCTCTATCTCACCCAAAAGGATAGCGTAAGAGAAATGCTTTGCTATAAATCTCAGTAACCTGTATCTCTAGCATTCCCCTAATATATGGTTCTGAGGCTAAATCAATAGACTATCTCATCACAATTCTCACATCCCTCCTTGGATGTTAGTTTATGTCTTAGATCTTGAGCAGCACAGTACCCAACTATCCAGGACTTCTTAAACTTTTTCCACTCATGATCCCTCCAGCACTTCTTAAACTGTGGGTTGTGACCCCATGGGTCAGTTTAAGTACTTCGCAGACCACTTGAGGTTCCCAAAGGGAAACAGATCATGAGCTTGTCACTGATACCTGGAAATAAAGTAGCAGAGACATGCATTGCATAGGAAAAGGAAGGAAGGAAGATGGATCCCCTGCAGCCTGAACCTTTCTAGACTTTCTGGATCTTTATCTGTAATCTTCATCTGCCAGGCCTAGAGGCCTGAGGGCTACCCGAGTCTTCTTACCTCTATCCCGAGGTCTTCGGTTGGCCAAACCGGATGCTCGTATGAGAGAAAGGACGTTCCAGAGTCGAACAAGGGTTGAGCTTTATTTCAGGGTCTAGTTACAAGTGCAGGGGAATTCTTCCTTAGGAGGGAGCGAAGAATCTCCCAAGGAGGCAAAGATCTTACAATAAGAGATTGGAAGTAGAAGTATAAGTGGGGAGAGAGGGGGAGGGGAGAGAAGAGAGAGGAAAAGCGGAGCCTTGTTGTCCTCACCGCTCCGCGCCCCTCCGCCCAAGAGAGCTTTCAGGCTTTCCTGATCCTACTTAAACTCTCCAGCAGCATAGTTTGCATCTGAATACCGTGCTGTTAGATAACAATAGTGTGCCCAGATCCGGGACAATCTCGAGGGCGGGGAGAGCTCTCTCCCATCACGTTTCTCACGGGAAGAGGCGGAAATACACGAGATAGCTCGGTTCACCTCGATTCCCAGTCGTTTCCTGGGGGGGGGCCTCGTGAGAACTCTAAGATTTAGAAGTTCCCACCTTTACCCGCCCGAGACTGTCCACCTGGAATTGAGCTTCCATCCCCAGCATTCATCCTCTTTTTTTATACCCTGAACTGAACTCAGAAGAGTTTGTCGAGACATCTGATCATGGCATACTGGCACTGGAGATTCTGCAAAGCTGGCTTAAATACTTTTGGTATTGAGTCATTATTCTTGGTGCTTACCCTCTTGGTGCCCATATCCAGCTGAGCTTCTCAGCCCCAGGCTTGTTACTGGCATGCATCAGCTGCCGTCTGGGCTCCGTAAAGTCTATTCCATACCAGTTCTAGAGATTGTTTTAGATCCAGGTGTTAAAAGTCATCCAGGGAAGTTCTCTTAGCACTTGATTAAATAGACTTTGGATAGCACAAAATGCCACTAAATGTCCGTGCCTTGCACGGACTATCATATTAGGCAATAAAACATTTATTAATAAGTTCCAATTTCTCCCACTTGATTAATAGTTGTTTGACTTGTGGTTAGCTAGATGCAATTCTATGGCAAGCATGTCCTGGGGAAATTAATGACATCTGCTTCACAGGGTTCTTGTTAGGATCAAATGAGATAATATAATATTGCCAAGCAGTTTTCAAGCTTTAAAGCACTAAGTATTAGCTATTATTATTATTATTTTACAGTACTGAATGTGAAGTTTTCTCATCACTTCTCACTAGATTATTATAATATCTTTTTTATTAGGGTTTCCTGGCTCTAGGCTCTTCTGTGTTTCGTATGTGATCATCCTGATGGTCTATTCTGACTATATCACTCATTTGCTCAAAAACCTTTCTTTGACTGCCTTGTCTACCAAATCGAGTATAGGTTCTGGCTTCTGGCATTAGAAGTTCCACATGAAGGGTACCAGCCTCTGAAACTCCTACTCTGTGCATGCTCTGTATCCCCTCCTCCCCCTTCTCCCAATACTAGACCATTCTGCACTCTCTAGGATCATCTTGCCCATCTTTGCCATCTCCATGCTCATGCCAACCCAGTTCTTCCAATGGACCCTCTTTCCCTCAATCTGTCATCTAACTTTGGTTATCACATCTTCCATGATTCCCTCTTTGATACCTCTTCCATTCAGGATAAAGTGATGTCTGCTCACTGGCTCCTTACATTTCTAATAACACTTTGCCTGGATATCCTCCTTAATTTGTACTTACTTTACTTACTCTTATTTCATGGTTATCTGGATCCATGTCCTTCCCCAAACAGATTGTGAACTCCTTGAGAGCAGGACCTATGTTGCTTCTGTCTTTCTATCCTCACTTAGCTCAGTGCCTTGCATGTAATAGATCAGGCCTGCACAACATAGCCTACCAAAGTGGCCCTCAGGAGGTATGTGGTGAAGGCCTGCCCAAGAGTATTAGGCCTCTAAATCTCTTCTTCCTAAAGGGCCAATGAGCCCTATTAGCTCTATCTGAGAACATCCTTGGGGCCTGAGGATGACCTGAGCTGTACTTCCATCCTCTTCATTTTCCCACAGGCTGCCTTGTGGCCTGCAGGCCTGTAATAGGTGTCTAATGAATGTGTTTTGAATTCAATGGTTCTGTAGTTGAGGCTTCCTAACGATTGGTTTTAGTTGCAGAAAAGATGTCTCCAAGGGAGCCTTTGCCTGCTGTGCAGGACATCGTGAAGAAGGTTTTCCGTGTGGTGGAACACCAGCATGGACTCTGGAGGAGTACTCTGAGTGACTGCTCACCTCTCCTGACCTCCCTCAGCAACCTGGCGGAGCAGCTGCAGGCCACTCAGAACGTGCGGCTGGAGGAGACCCCACTTCGGGCTTTCCCTGACCTGAAAGACCGCCTGAGACGAAAACTGCTGGCTGCTGGTGATGCCCTCTTAGACCAGTTGGGAGAGAAGCTGTAAGAGATGCCATGACTTGTTTCTTGTGCAGGAAAAGAATTTAATGTTTAGTATTTGTGAACAGATCTACAACTAGGGGAGCTTTTTCGTTTTCATAGCTTAACATCATCGAGTTTTGAGACATGTATTCTATGCCCTTCCTTCCTTTCCTCATGTTTTCCAGGTCCCTTTGTCCTAGAACTTAGTGGCCCCAAACATGAGGCTCAGTGTAAGGGGCAGGGTGGTACAGTGGAAAGAACACTAGCGTTAGAGTCAGGACCTCAGCTGAAATGCCACCTGCTAGCATTGTGATGATGGACAAAGCTATTCAGCTCTCTGTACCTCATATAAAATGTAAAATGTGAAATGAAGCAATTAGACTAGATGATCTCTAAGCTTCCTTTCAGCTCTAAAGCTGTGGTACATATTAAGACAAACATTTGTTAGAAAGCGTCAAAGTCAGAAGGATTTTTTAGGAAGGATGTTGATAAGAAATCTCATAAAATTCTTTTCTCGTGGGGGAGACAATTAAGGTTAGGTTACTTGCCCAGGGTCACGTACCTAGTAAGCGTCTGAGGCTGCATTTGAACTCGGGGCCTCCTTACTCCAGGGCTGGTGCTCTATCTACTGCACTACCTAGCCCGTGAAATTCTTAATATGCATCATGGACTCTTTGAATTGGAGGGAACCTTAGAACCTTAGAGGTCATTTTGGTCTAAGTCTTATCTGCAGAATGAACTCTTTTTGTGATGTCCCTGAGAAATGATCATCTAGCCTCTGCTCAGAGACATCTCATGATGGGATATCCCAAAGGGCACCCATTCTGTCCACCAGTAAAAAGAGAGTTTTACCTTTGAATTTTGAACTGAAATTTGCCCCCCATCCCCTCTAGTTCTGCCATCTAGGGCCAAGCAGAACAAGTGTGACCCCTCTGATCATTGAAGTCCACGATCACACCTCCTCCTTCCTCACACCATCAAATCTTTTCCATGTTAAAAATCCTTCCACTGGTCTTGACATTTCATGATTTCCAGTCACCTCAAGCTCCAGCTTGCCCTACTAAAATGTGACCAGAAATAATGGGACACACTTCTCACTAATACATAGCTTTTGTTTACCTCAAGTGGGTAGGTTGCTGGGAGTATGTTGTACATCTTTCCAATGTTGTTTAGCACCATTGTCTTTTCCTGCAGAACCAGCCTCCTCCAGGTACGAGATACAGTCAGCAGCCACGTGGAACAAGTGTTTGAGCTGTATGAGCAGAAAGCAGATGAACTCAGCCTCGATGTAGTCTTGCAGCCTTCGGCTGCTAGCCCCTCATTGGCTGAGATGCTGGCATGGTTACAGGACATTGACAGACATTATCGAAATGCGTATCCTTTACATAGATATCACTGGAGAGGACTGTAGGCTCTTGGAGGAAACCCACATGCCATCAGCTCATAAGTAGTTGTTTTGGGCCATGTAGTTACAGGGTTTCAGAGTGGGCATGGACCTGGGCAGCTATCTAGTCTAATCCACACTGGAAAAAGACTCTCTAGAAATCTGATAAATGCTCATCCTCTTTTTGCTTGAAGATGTCCAGTGAGAATGAACTCATTTCCTCCCGGAGCCTTCCCATCTCACTCCAGGGCAGCTTTACTTGTTAGAATTCTCTCCTGACATGAGGCCCTTGGGCTAAGTAAGTATATATAAGTATAATCCATCTTCTTTTCAAATATTTGAAGATTGTTCTCGTGTAGCTCCCACCTCTTTCAGGTAAGGGCAGCTAGGTAGTGCAATGGATAAGAGCAGTGCAGGAGTCAGGAGGACCTGAGTTCAAATTTCACCTCAGACACTTGACACTCACTAGCAGTGTGACCTTGGACAAGTCACTTAACCCCAATTGCGTCATCCTGGGTCATCTCCAGTCATCCTGATGAATCTCTGGTCGCTGGATTCAGATGGCTCTGGAGGAGAAGTGAGGCTGGAGACCTGCACAGCCCTCTCTCACTCAAAACAAAATCAAGTTCAAGTCATGTCATCATTTCTCTGATGGCATGGTCTTCTTCGGCAACGAAGGACAACATACACCATCTTCTTCAGGTTGAACTTTACTAATTCCTTCAGCCAATTCAACTATACTTGAATATTTCACTATACTGTTATTTGATCCATGTCTCTCAAAGTTAGAAGGTAATGGTAAAGGCATGAACTTGAGGCTCTTCACCATGTTGGTGGTTGTCCTCTGAAAAGTCCATCTTATGTGCTCCTTAAAACGTGATGTCTCGAACTGAAAAAAACACGCTAGATTTGTTCTGACCTAGAAGTAATGCCTTGCTTGATGCAGCCCAAGATTGCATTCGCTCTTTTGACTGCCATGTCACACTGCAAACTCATTTTGTTTGCACTCAGATGTTTTTCAGACAAACTGCTGTCTATGCATTCCCCATCCTATATTTGGGAAACTGCTTTTTTTTTTTTTTAACATAAACTTAAGATTTTGTCTTTATAGCCATTAAGTTTCACCTCATTAGATTTAGCCCAGTGTTCCCAGGACCTTCTTGGACCTTGATTCTATCATTCAGAGTTTTAGCTGTCCCTCCCAGCTGTGTGTCACCTGCAAGTTTGACAAGGATGCCATCTTTTCCCTACACTAGTCATTGATAAAAATGTCAAACAACACATCCTTAGAGCACTTCCTGGAGACCTCCCAAATTGACAGTGAATGAATAATGGCTACTCTATAGTCCATCTATTCAACTACACATGAATATTTAACTATCCTATTATTTAACCCACATCTCTGTCTTTTCCACAAAAATATGGTGAAATTTGTTGCTAAAATCTAGGCTAACTTGTCTGTGTCACACTGTTAATCTATCAGTTTCTAATCGATCAGAAAAAAGATAAAAGTTAATGTTAAAGTCTGAGGAAGCTGTTAGCTCTAGCCCCACATCCCTGATGAGCCAGTTTTGGACCAGAAAAGAAGATCAGGTCAGCCTCACCTGATCTGTGCTTGAAGGAGTTCTTCAGGTTCTTTGTGAGCGTTCCCTTGTCTAGATATTCACTACCCATTTATTTAATAAGATATTTTAGGGTCTTTCCAGGAATCAGAATCAAGCTTGACCACCTCTAGCTTGGAGCCTCCATTCTTTTCTCTCTTTGGAAAATGAAGACACTTAGCCTTACCTAGGCCTGAGACATACCTCCTGTTCTCTGTTACCTTTCTGAGATCACTGATGGTGGCTCAGTCGTCACATCCACCACAGATATAGTTCTTCTATCTCAGCAGCTGGACCCTCTCCTAATATTTCCACATCTTTGTTATCAGCTCCCTCTTAGCCATGTTTGTTTTGTTCTGTCCTGGTGAGACCACAGCTCATTCTTCTTGGCAGAAAAAAGCACAAACTAAGCATCAGGCAGCTTTTGTCCTCCATTATCCACCTGGAGCAATGGTCCTGCCCATCAGTGATGCTTTTTTTTCCTAGTAGAACTGGATAAGATAAAAGAGTATCTTGATGGTCCTTAGCTTTCATCTCTTGGTGTTTCTGTTTAGATGAGATGTTATGGTGTTTATTCTCTCAGTTTTGTCAATTTCCATTTGAGGTCAGGGGTTAGGTGTCTGCAATGTTCAGGGTACCCACTAGGGTATTTATATACAATGCCATCATGTATTTATTCTCCTGCCCTGTCCAGAATGATTATTAGCTATTTCTCATCTCTCTCCTTCCACTCACAGCTAAACTTCTTGAAAATCACTATACACACCCACTAGTTCCATTTTGTCACTACTCATTCTCCTCCTAGCTCCTTGCAGTATAGTTTCTTCCCCACCACTTACTTTCCCATATTGCTCTTAGAAGGGACCAGGGAGTCCCTTAACTGCCAAGTCTTTCTCATCTCTCTCCCTTTTTGATCTTTGCAGTGTTTGCCAATGTTGACCATTCTTTTCTTCTGGATCCCTCCTGTTCCTGTAGCTTTAGAGACACCGTGCTTTCCTGTTTTTCCTGTATCTCTAACCCAGAGGTGGGAAATATGTAGCCTCAAGGTTGCAGGTTCTGTACCCCTGCACTAATGTGTTGGTTTTTTCCAGTAGTTACTTATTTATTCATTAATTCCCCCATCTGATTGGGAGCTACATGAAGGCAGGAATTGTGTTTCACATGATCTTGATATCCCTCTTAGCAACTTGCATAGCACTCAGCATGTGGGAGGCACTTAAATATTTGTTAAAATTGAGCGTGTTTATCTCACTCTTGGGAGTCCTTAACTTCTATAAAGGTACCTGGAAAGGAAGTACCTTCTCTCCCAGATCCAGTGGGGCAATTTGCCAAACATCCAGACTCTGCCACAAGCCTGGGATCGAATTTCAGAGAATGATCAAGACCTCGTACAAGGTATTTATTTATTTATTCAGAACTTCAAGTGCTTTTCTCCCTCCGTCTGGTAACACACACACGCACGCACGCATGCACGCACTCATGTGGCCTTGGGAAGGGTCATTAAAAAGAAGGGTTAACATGTCCATTGCATCTGCAGGATGTCTAATGTATATGGACATCGCACATATGTTTCTGTTTTGTTTGGTTTTTTGGAGGCAATCAGGGTTAAGTGATTTGCCCAGGGTCACACAGCTAGTAAGTATCTGAGGCTGGATTTGAACAGAGGTCCTCCTGACTCTAGGGCCAGTGTTCTATCCACTGTACCACCAAGCTGCCCCCACACATGTGTTTCTGACTTCACATCTAGGACAGTGTTGTGCTCCTTTTTCTAATTCTCTTGATGTCACCAACTTTTTCCTAGTTACTGCTAGGTTTGACACATCAGTCATTTTTCACTTGACTTTTCCCCCATTTCCCCCATATCCAAGTTCTGCTAATGCTAACTTTGCTGTATCTCCCATAACAGTTCAGTCCCCCATAGTCTCTTGCCTGAAGTCCTGCAGTAGCCTCGGCAGTAGCAGTTGTTCTTGCCTCCAGCCTTTCCCCCTTAAGTCCTTCCTTAGTATTGCTACCTGAGTAGACATTCTGGTGTACAGGTCTGATCATGTCACTCTTCTCCTCTAAAGTCTTAACTGGCTCCCCATTGCCTCCAGGAATGGGCTGAATTCGTTAATCACACAACCAGTGTTAGAGAAACAATGGTCAAGTCACTTCATCTGTATGACGGAGTGGTGATACCTCTACCTGTGTGCCTACCCTATTGTTGTAAGATGCATATGAAATGATGTATGTAAAGGGTTTTTGCACGCTGTCTAAATGTCAGCTGTTATAGTTGGGGTTTGTTGAAACCTATAATTGCTGGGGCATAGAATACTCTTAAAAATTTTAAACAAAACAACAAATCAGGCATATTTTAATCCTGAGGAAATGTGGGTCCGATGCACAAAGGTGCTTTATTTTTAGTTAAAATATAAATAAAATATTACTAGGATCAAATTTATTTCAAAACAACCATTAATCACATTGGATTGCATGAAACATCAGGGTTCCCTGAACATAATTTGGGAAGGTCTTATCTTACCTTGACATTCCGGGCCCTCTGTAATTTAGCAACAAATTGCCTTTTCAGTCTTCTGTAATTTCCCTTTACAAATTCAACACTAACCAAACCAGGCTCCTGTAGTCACTCTGTTCTGGCTGTCCCACTGTCACCTTCCTCCTCGTTTGTACCTTTGCTTGCACTGCCTTCCATGTGCAGATTCATTCCTCTCCTATTAAAGTCCTTCCTAGTTTAGGTGCTCCCTCTTCCTTGAAGCCTTCTCTGATTCCTCTACCTCTTCTTCTGCCCCTCTCTGCCAGTTTTGAGTTATCTCTCTCACTTTTAACCTGTTATATAATATTTTATACATCTTAGGTACTTACCACACTTTAAGTTATATTATATGTCCAAATGTTTGGACATTTTTTAGTTTAATTTTTTTGGTTACATTTTAAGTTCCGAACTGTCTCTTTCCCTTCCTCCCTGCCCCACACTACATTTGATACAAATTTATAAATACATGTAAAACCATACTATGCATACTTCTGTTTATTAGTTCTTTCTCTGGAAGTAGATAGCATCTTCCTTCATGGGTCCTTTGTAATTTACTTAAGTATTTTAGAGTAACTCGATGGTTGACGATTATTCTTCAAACAATATTGCTGTTACTGTATACAACGTTCTCTTGGTTCTGCACATTTCACGTTTCATTATTTCATGCAGGTCTCTCCTTGTTTTTCTAAAGTCAACCAACTCGTTATTTCTTACAGCACAGTAGTTTTCCAGCACAGTCATATATTACAACTTGTTTAACCATTCCCCAGTTAACAGGCATCCCCTCCATTTCCAGTTCTTTGCCACCACAAAGAGAGCTGCTATAAATATCTTAGAATATATAGGTTCTTTTTCTTTTTCCCTGATCACCTTGGAAAACAGACATAGTAGTGGGGTTTCTGGGCCAAAGGGTGTACAGCTTTATAACTTGTGTGGTACATTTCCAGACTGCTCTCCAGATTGGCTTTGGGTCCGTTCACAGTCCTACCAACAGTATGTAAATATCCCAGTTGTTCTACATCCCCTCCAATATTTGTCATTTTCCTCTTCTATAATTTTAGCCAATCTGATGTGTGAGATGATGTCTCAAAACTGTTTTAATCTGCATTTTCTAATAATGATTTAGAACATTTTATATGATGTATATAGTTTTGATTTCTTCATCAAAAAACAGCCTGTTCATATCCTTTGACCATTTAACAGTTGGGGAATGTCTCATTCTTATAGATCTGACAAAGTTCTCTATATATTTAAAACATGAGATCTTTATCTGAGAAACTGTATATAACTTGTTCTTTTCACCCACTACATCATAAGCTTCTTTTGGGGTAAGGACTGTTTTATGTGTAGCCCTTAGGCCAAGCACAGAGCTTAATTGTATAAAGCAAGAATTTTCTCTCTTCCTTCCCCAGATATCCTACTGCATGTATCTTTTTTCCTGGAGACTTAAGGAAGCTGTGTTTCTATCCACAAAACAAAGAGACTTAAAGTCCAACTTTATTTCTCCTGCCATTCTAGAACAAATGTTGACTCTGGAGTTTGGAATATATATTTGTATATATATGTATATGTATATTTCTATATATGTATATAATATGTATATATTTCTATGCATGTATACATTTCTATATATGTATATATGTACTCAGGCTCCATGTTTTTGATCCCAAGGAATTTTTATTCTATATTGCATCCACATGCAGACCAGTCCCTGGCCCTTACCTGAGGACCAGGAAGGAAAGTCAGGTTGATGGTGACAGAAGAAGTAGTCATAGATTGCCCAAGGATGTTGGAGGAACTGGAGTAACCACTGAAGAGGGGAAGTGTTAATGAGGAGAAACAAAGGGGGATAGTCAGTGCCTGCTTGGCTGTGTTTTTGTCACCTAAAGTGTTTGCCCCATCTGTGCCTTTGTGTGTTTGTCCTTCGTTTTTGAAGAGGACCGTGACATCAAGATGGTGACCTGACTTGCAGTTGACTTTGATTTGCGTGAGGGAGGGCTGTGCAAGGTCACCAACCTCACTTTCTTCACCTGAGCCATCTGGGTCCGGTGGCCTGATATTCATCGTTTTATCAGAAATGAACAAGTCATGAACAAGTTTGTCTAACTAAACAAAGTCATGTTTAAAACTCTTCTGAAGGTTTTAGGGACAAAAAAATAAAAATGACAAAACTCAGTACTGGTGGTTTTGTGGAGAAACAAAGATACTCATGCTTTGCCAATGAAATTGTAAACTAAATCCTTGGGGAACAGATGGTGGTGTGCTCTAAGTTCTAACCATGCTGTATGTTGTGTTCATAGTCTTTGGTCCAATAATTCCCTTTCTGAGGAACATACCCTGGAAAAGCATATCAAAAGGAAATGTCCCAACAGTTGGAAAGCTGTTCTGTTACTGTAATCCAATCCAAGGCTAGTGAATATGAAAGGAATAGGAAAAGACTGATATAACATAATAAAAATTGGAAAAAACAGAATCCAGACTAAGTAATAAAAATAAAGTAAGCCCTTGATAAGCCCTCTTCCCCTTTGAACTCTCTCCATGTCTAGAAATTGATCACAAGGGTATTTCTATGGAGAAGTTCAGTATGCACACTGAGTATGTAAAGGATAATGTATATTCAAATCTAGAGGTAAAGGGATGAAAACTGGAAGAGATAGAGGTTTACACTTTTAAGATGTTATAGAAATTTGTATATTGAAGTTCATTTTAAAGTTCATGTTTAATTGGTTTTGTTACTGTTTAATGACTGGCCCAATTTATTTAATTTTCCCTAATTTGTTATTTCCAAACTGTGCCACAAGGGGGTGGCAATGTGGCACAAATTACTTCTGAATTTCTTCATTCTGAGGATTGTAGGTTCATGGGCCTATTAGAAAAAGAATGAAACCTACGGATCATGTAGTCCAAACTTACCATTTTACAGAGGAAGACAAAGAGGAGGGGAAGAGACTTGACTAACTAAGGTCATGTACTTTTTCAGTGGCAAAATGGAGAACCCCAAACCCTAGTTATTTGGTTCCCAGGTCAGAGCTTTTTTCTGCTTCTCTGCCTGGGTAATAAGTACTTACTGATAGAGTTCCTACATCGGTACATTGTGGTCTCCTGATTGATTGATGAGAGGAGGGTGAAGATCATTCCCCAAGGTGGTCATAACCTCATGTGTTTTGGCCTCGTCCATTCCTTCTTGGCACTTACCTTATGACTCCTAAATTAAGGAGGCAATATGTCTTGGGTATAAAACCTTCCAGTGAAGGACATGTTCTGGCTGTCACTTTTGTTTGGAATAAATAAATAGTTTTAATAGCTAATGTTTTTGAGGTGATTTATAGTTACAAAGCGCTTGCACATCTATTATCTGTTTGAATCTCTAGCGTGCTTCACGAGATTAGGGTATTATTGCCAACGTACAGATGAGAAAACTGAGCCTCAGAGAGGTTTAAAAAGAACTTGCTCAGTCATGGTTGAGTACAGGCCCAATGGAGGCAAATAACATCGTAGAAGAAGACTTGGATCTTGACTCTGCCACTACTATCTATGTGACATTGGACAAAGTTTGCCTAAGACAATCTCTGAGGCATCTTCCGGCTCTTACATTTCTGTGATTTAAAATATTCTACTCTTTCCAATGTACCATGTAGTTTAGAATAAAGTAAGCTCTTGATTAGCTTTCTTTCCCTTTGAACCTTCTCCATTTCTAGAAATTTAGCATAAGAGTTCCATTAACAAGATGAGGAAGCACTTGTCCCAAGTGAATGAACCTATTTAGGTCATAGCTTGTTATTGGGAGAAAAGGGAGCCAAGGTTAATGTGTTCACAGAGAAGGACCCATTCTTACTACCTGCCCAATGCCCTTTACATCCCTCCCTTTAGCCGCATCCCAAGGTAGGAGACCAGAACTTTGCTGGGTCCTAAACCTCTTTCCTTATCTGGCTGCTGGGGTGATCAGGGCCTTAAGCAACAGCAGCAGTCTTCTCTGTTATCCTCCCATCTCACTCCTTGGCCAAGACAGTTGGAATGAAGCAGGGCTGCCTGCCAGAGCCTTACCCCTCTGCCTTCTGTGCCAGGTGCAAGGAGCAAACAAGTGCTCCTAGAGGAATTTCAGGGAGGTGACCCAATTCCAGCTCCCTCTCCCTCTCATTCCTGAAAGGCTCTGACTCACTGGCTCCTTGTTGATGGGCAGCGGATCTGTTGCCCTTTGAATTGACAGATGAGCCAAGAAGACCTACAATGTTGGGAAGACTAACGCTGAGTCTGACACTGAAATAAATTAACTACTTCATTATACAAAGGAGGAAATGGAGGCACAGAGGTTGCCAAAGATGACTGACTAATCATTGGGTAATTTTCAGCTTAGAATTAAAGAATTCAGAGTGCTTGAAGAGAGTGCGAAGTTACAGAGTCTGATCCCATACCCAACGTTCAACGTCTTCTGCAACAATCCTAGCAAATTAGTAGTCAAGACTCTGAAGAAGTTCTTGCTATTTTGTGTGTGTCATGGATCCTTTGGGCAGTCTGCAGCGATGGGAAGCTCACTGTTTTTCAATATTGCCCTTTCCATTGTTAAATAGCTCTGATGAGAAACTCATCTCTTCTCCCATTCCCCTGGGTTTTTCTAATTCTGCCCTCTGGGGTCAAGCAGAACAAATCTAACCTTTCTTCCAGGGGCCTGCCCTCCAGATAGAGGATAGTAACCTCAGCTTCCATGTGCTCATGTCTTAAGGGCTTTATATAGATCAGTTCTCACTGTAATTTAGTGTTTTAATTAGCCTAAAAAGGCCAAGGTCTCCCATTGCATCCTGGGCCATCTCCAGTCATCCTGATAAATATCTAGCCTCTGGACTCAGATGGCTCTGGAGGAGAAAGTGAGGCTGATGACCTTGCACAGCCCTCCCTCACTCAAGTCAAAGTCAGCTGCAAGTTGTGTCATCATCTTGATGTCATGGTTCTGTTACGGCGAATAAAGGATGAACACAACAACAATCTCACTGTAAAATTCCATGGTGGTCTGTTTTACAAATAATCTCGGAGCCCTACCATGGAGCAACAAACAGGTTCATCTGTTGGGCTAGCTGGTACTTTGTCCCAAGATGGCCTTGGGGAAGGATGGTTGGCTAGAGCAAAGGCAGCTTTTCAAGAAGAAGGTACACTTGGTCCCCTTCCTTTTCTCTATCAGTGTCTACTTAGCTCCTTTTTCCACACTCAGGCCACTTCTCTTACCTGCTCACCTCAAATTGTAGGAAACACCTGCCAGTTGAAAAGAAACAGCAAGGTACAGAAAAAGAATTCTACACTTAAATTCAGTGGACATGGGCTCAGACCACATCTCTGACTCTAGCTGTATGGCGGGTTGGGAATCACTTCTGAACTTGTTTCCTCATTTGTAAAATGGGGTGATGATGACAACACTTGTACTGTCATAGGATAATGGTAAGAAAAGTGCTTTGTTGACTTTAAAGTTGTGTGAACGGTGAATTATGACTCATTCAAATTCAACTACTATTTGTTTGGTACCTCAAACATTTCTTCACCCGGAAGCAAAGCACATGAACTGTGATAGCAGGAAGGTAGGGGCAGCTACTAGTAAGCCAAATGAGGGCACCAGTCTCTTTTCTACTTTGGGGCTAATAAAGGCAGCCCATCCAAGCAGGACAAGCCAGAACCTCTGGGCTGATGTTAGGTTGCCCCACTATACAGGGATGGTTGAGTTTATGTGTTGTGAAGGGTGTACCACAGAATCAGCCAAGACCTCAGTGTCAGGGTTGTGGTTCAGTTGTGTCTGACCCTTTGTTTTGGGGGGTTTTTTGTGGGAAAAATATTGGAGTCTGCCATTTCCTTCTCCAGATCATTCTATAAATGAGGACTGAGGCAAACAGGGTTAAGTGACTTGCCCAGGCCAGATTTGAACTCAGAAAGATGAGTCCTCCTGATTTTGGGCCTCACCACCTACCTGGCACCATTAGGGATGTACTGGTAAGTATTTAACAGCCAGCTTCAGTTTAGCAACCAGTTTAATTTGCATTATTAACATTTTCTCCATCGCTTTCTTAAGCCTAGACAGTCAACAAAATGATAAATTGAGTTCTATTTTGTAGCATTTGCCAATTTCCATGGTGTAAATACTCACACTGAAAATTTTAGCCATTTCAAGCTGACTCCAGCATACCCCTAGCTCTAGTCCAATCTATACCCGAACAAGAATTCACTCTAGAGCAGTCCCAGGAATTATTCATCCAACCTTTGCTTGAAGACATCTGGGTAGATGTCTACCTTTCAACGTAGCCCATTTCACTTTTGGAGAGTTCTCATTCATAGCAAGTTGTTCCTCATGTTCAGGCAAAATCTAGCCCTCTGCAACTTCTACCCATTGCTCTATCCTCAGAGAACAAGCAGAACGAGTCTAATTATCTTTCCGTGTGACACCCCCTTTAAATACTTACAGGTTCATAGGCTTGAGAGGTGGAAAAGAAGAGATCACCCAACTTAGAGGCTCTTTACCTTTTTTTTCCATGGGCCCCTTGGGCAATCTGGACCCCTTTTCAGAATAATGTTTTTAAGTTCACAAAATACTTAAGATTACCAAGGGAATCAACTATACTGAAATGCAGTTATCAAATTTGTTTAAGAAAAACATTTACAGATGAGGAAACAGGGCCAGAGATGTAGTCATTTGTTAAAGTTCATATACTTAGTAGGTAACTCGAGGTCTGAACACCCAAGTTTGACTTGAAGATAGCTATCCTGCCTGATGCTGAGTAGAATGCTATACCAGGCAATGGTAGAGAAATACAGGTTTTAAGTAACTTTCTGCCCTTGAGAAACTTCCAGACTAGTGGGGCAACTAAGACACCATTCGCGTACCACCACCAATTTGAATTTCTTTAGCACTTTTAAGTTATAACCCAGGAACACTGAAAGATAAATGGTGTGTGCTAAAATCCCCATTTTACAGCTTCCAAAACTGAGGATTTGCCCTGGCATGCACAGCTAACAAGTGTTGAAACCTGAACTTGGGACTTGTGAATCCAAATTTAGCAATCCTTTGGTTATACCACACTCTTTGTCTCAAATACGGGTTAGCTTTATGTTCCTGGCTTTAAGTTCTCAAACTTCATGTGCCCAGCCTAATAAACCCCGCTACTCCATCTAACATTTATAGGCAACAGCTGATTTTTATCAGCCAGTTTGCTCTTTCATATAAGCAGAGTTTTATGAGGGTCTTCTGAGCTGGCTTATAATGTGATGAAATGTCTGCAAAACTCTACCATAAATCCAGGGAAGCTGCCAAGGGCAGGATGTGATTTTGCAGGCACATTTTTCCCAGCTGGAAGGCCCTGTCCCTTTGCCGAGTTTTCAGTTTTGCACTTGTCTCTTTTGACTTGGACAGGCTCTTAGACAACTCGCGGCTTCTTTAAAGGCAGCTGAGAAGTGAGGGGTAGGAAAAATGGACCAAAAAGCTAATCTGTGCTAAAAATGATCCTGGACAGATGTGCCTCTCTGAAAGCTCCTTTTGATGCAGGCTGCTGTAACAGAGACATCAGCCTGAATGGCCACATGATCTCTGAAGGGAGGACAGTGCCAACTCAGCAAATTATTAATCTTTTCATTATTTGGGTTGAGTTGTCACCCTTCACACTTGCCAAAGACCTTCATCGTCTTTCATTAGTTTGTTAAATTAAGAAGCAACTCTTCAGTTCCTTTCCCCAGATGTTCTCCAAACTTGACATCTTTTTCCAACATCTGGATCGTCCTCAGCAAGGAGATGGGGTTTGAACAGCCTCCAGATGAGGTGAGGCCCAGGTGCTTTCTATAAAGGCCAAGGTGAATGCATGGTTTCCAAAACCTCTGAGAAGCTGAGTACTAACTATATATGCCAGGGAATTTTCCTCCAAAGATGGCAGCACCTTCTCTATTTTTTGCCAATAAGCCATTAGGCCCAGCTTGGCTGGACTTCCACATGTCAAAGGATCATAGGATTTTAAGGCCAGAAGTGGCCTTAGGAGATGTAATCCAGTTCTCTTGTTTTACAGATGAAGAAAATGAATCCATATTTTCTAATTCCCAGTCTAGTGTTCAGCCTCCCCATCCTTCATTACCTTTTCCTCAACCAAACACAGCTCAGTGTTCCCCTTGGTCCTGAAGACACATGCAGTCCTGCCTCCCCCTCCCCCAGACTTTTATTCTGTTTCCTTTAGGACTCTTTCCTCTTGCCTTCCTGTTCTCCAGCTCCCCAGGATCTGGAGATGAACCTATGAATGGAATGCAACTTGCCTGTCAGCTATGAGGCCTGCCCAGCTCCCCAAAGGCTTCCTCTTTCCCAATCCTCTGGTTACAGCACATCCCTTCCACTCACCCTGCATGATGATGATGGCGCTTGGAAAGGAGAAAATGCCAACATCTGCCTTGTGCAACCCTGTCCAATTTGACAGCCCTGTCAAGTATGCCCCTGGGGCTCCCTCCCATCACCTCCTGGAAGAGACAAAAAGGGTTTATTAACACACTCAGCTCTTAAACTTTGAAGAGCTTGAGCGGATACTGTGATCAGGGATTTCTCCATGAGGGGGGTCCAGCTCCCCTGATCTTCTTCCTACTAATGGAATGGAGATGAGTGTGGCTGAAATGGAGCCGAAGCCTGGGGCAAACACTGGAACAACTGTGGTCAGAAGAGCCCTTCAAAAGCTAGACCGGATGCACAGTCAGTACATAGCAACAATGCAGAAGGCATTCTTCAGTTTCCTATGGGCACGATTTTGGGGGAATTACAAAATTTCGGGGTTGGAAGGGATTGGAGAAGTTTGAGAAGCTACTCTGACCTGTGCCTAAACAAAAATCCCTTCTACCACTGCTGATAGCAACTGATTGCCTAGGCTTTAGTTGAAGACCCCTAGAAAAGGAAGATGCACTCATTAGATAGTCCTTTCTAATTTTGGTTAGAAAGTAGGAATCAATAAAATTTCCCCATCCCAACAAACCAAGGGCAACGCTCATCTTTCTCTGTTCATCTCTCATCATTTCAGTATCCTAGCTGTCATGGGAACATGCTCTTTCCTGCTGGTACCCACACCCAGGGACCACAAGAGCCTGTGGGGGGAATAAGAGGAAGAGGAAGCCCTGAGGTCTGCAGAGGAGGATGGCATGATCCCTGTGGGAATCTGGATCTGAATGTGTGTTCCTCACAGCTGAGCATGCCAGAGCATTCAGAACCTGAGGGCACAGGCTTTGTAGCTTGGGTTTGTTGGAAGGGAGAGAGACTGAGAATCCTGAAGCCATTGGCTAAGGCAAAGAAGCACTAATAAAATTCCTTTTCCTGCTTCTGAGGAATAGCTTTCTCTGGGGAACAGAGAAGGTAATAGTGAGCTGAACTAGACTCACAAGAAGATCAGTGGAGAATAATGAGAGAATTTGAAATAGTCCACCAACAGCAGCCTGGAGAAGCATTGAAAAGGTACTCATCTGATGTGAGATAAGGAGCTACATGGTGTTGTGGGCACATCCCAACAGAAGAGAGACAATAATGACCTTCATTGGAGACATGGATTGGAGAAGCCTTAGTCACTATGGGCCATAAGAGACTAGGACTATGTTGGTTGCTGGTTGGGAAATCTGGTACAAATTTATTTGCCTTCTCTGACTTTATAATGAACTTGTTCATTCTTTAAAGTCTTGTGAACCAGTGAGCTTGTAAAGGGAATTGGTGACCACATCTTAAGAAGTGTGAAAAGCTCAGATTACTGGTGTAAGAATAAGCACATCCCAGAAGTGTACCTGGGCCCTTTATGTCAGAAGAGAGTCACTGACACAATGGTTTCACTTACATGAAGTTGAAATGTCACTCATAATTTTCAATTGCTGCTGCTGGTTCTACCATCTTGAACCATGCGGAATAAATTAACCTGTCTTCCACATGACAGACCTTCAAATACTTGAAGACCTCCCTAACCCTCAGTCTTCTTTTATCTAAGATAAACATCCCCGTGCCTTCAACTAATCCTTGTGTCATGATCTTAGGTCTCTCCACCATATGGGTTGTCCTTCTATGGACACTCTCCAATTTGCTAGTGTCCTTCCTCACATGTGGTACCCATTACTAAACACAGTTCTCCAGCTATATTCTGACCAGGGCAGAGATCAGCAGAATGATCACTTCTCATTTTCTAGACAAGGGGTATCTGGTTTTCGCTGCTATTTTGCATGGTTGACCCATGTTGCATTGCATTCTTCTGAACTTCTCACATATTGTTCACATCTATTCTTGTCCAGCCATGGCTCCCCTACCTCATACTTAGACATTTATTTTTTGAAGTCAGCTATAGCACTTAACATATCTCTACTAAATTTCATCTTATTAGATTCAGTCCTTTGTTCTCACCTGTCAAAATAGTTCTGAATCCTGTGTCATCCAGCATGTTAACTGTCCACCTTAGGTTCATGTCACCTGCAAATTTGGCAAGCCCACCATCAGTGCCTTCATTAATAAAAATGTTGAATACAACAAGTCTAGGGACAGATCTTCTAGTGTAGAGACCTGATCCCTGCCCTCAGGTTGCTCATGGTGTGGTACAGGAGTTAAGACAGAGATATTCTAATGCAAAATGGAATATAGATGCCATTTGAGTGGTATTAGCATCCTTTGTTAGTTCAGAAAGAGAAACTGATCACTTCCAGCTGTAGGGTTCAGGGAAGACTTCATGGAAGAGGAAACATCTGTTCTGGTCCTTGAATGATGGAAAAGATTTCAACAGGTGGAGATGCATTGAGGGCAAGGAGAATGATTATAAAGGACATTCCTGGGATTGGGACAAGTGCAAGCAAAGGCATGGAGGTAAGATGAGTTTGAGGAATAGCTAGTAATCCAGTTTTACTGGAGATAAGAGTGTGTGGGGCAGGGAGAAAGGAGGACAATGAGAGAGAAGACTGGAGAGCTAGACTACAGCCAAATCATGGAGGGTTTTGAATGACAAGATGAGTGTGGACTTTATCCTTTAGCAATGGGGAGCTGCAGAAGGTTTCTGAGTAGAGACTAACTAGATTAGAGGGACACATTTCCTGTTTTCTGATGAAAGCTCCTCCTGAACCCGAAATCCATATATCCATGAATTTCTGCTCAGTTTTCTTACAGGGAGATGGAACTTCGAAGCAAATACCCCTGCCTGGGGCCTTGAATGGAGCTTCAAATTTAAACCATCTGGGGATAGGATGGCAATGCCAAAAGCATTTATCTCCTGCCCAGGTTTCTGCTGAACTTCAGTGTTTGAGCCCTATTTCTCTAACAAGGAGCAGTACTCAGAGCGTTGTAGATTTAGAGCTTGAGAGGGTCAGAGAGGTCATCTCTGTACCATCCCCCAGATGAAGAAGCCAAGGCCCGCAGAAGAGATGTGATCTGCCTTTGTTCACACAGGTAATAAATAACTGAAGTAGTATTTGAATCCATGTCATCTGACTTTTGGTTCAGCCTTCATAAGTCGCAGATTTAGAACTGCAGGGACCTTAAAAGTCCTCAAGTTCCATTCCCTCATTTTCAGATTAAAAAAACCAAACAAACTGATGCTCAAAGTTAAGTAATGTTTCTAGTCACGTAAGAGGTAAGACGCAGAACTGGGATTTGAATCCAGGTCCCCTGATTCCAAATTCAGTATTCTTTCCTCTGCTGACAATTTCATGAACTTGAGAATGGGAAAGGTCCTCAGAAGGCATCCGTTCCTCTCTCCTCTGCCCTCCTCCAGAACAATGATCTCCTTTACCAGCATCCTCAGCAAGTGCTTGTCTGGAGTATGTCTAAAGCCCTCCAGTGACTTTCAGGCAGCTCATTTCATTTTTGGAGAGCTCTGAGTGGGATGACTTGTTTTTCCTAAAATCAAGCTGATCTGAGGTTGCTGTCACTGTTGTCTCCGGCCTGCCACCTGCTTCCTGAAAGCTTCTCTTCAACATTGCTGGCCATCCTGGAGTGAGCAGACTAAAAAAGGGTCCTGATTAAGCAGGAAGGGAGGGATCCCACGCTTCCCTCCTTCTTGGGGTCCTTGGGGAGTGAGTTGCATGTTCTCCCCACAGGAGTGGAAGCAGCAGCTCAGGCCAAAGCAGAGGACAGTGATGACAGCCTTGGGCCCAGCCCAGTCACCACATTAAAGGTTGGGTTCCACCCTTTTTCTCAGCACCCCTTCCCCTACCTCCTAACTCCTGGCCTGCCCTCACTTCATTAAGGGTCATCCTGATAGATGGATTTGGAGGTCTTGTCCTCAACTCTCAGTTTGACTGAGAGTTTGTCAAGTTATTTGTCTCTTCTGAGTCTCTGCTTGCCCTCTCTAAAATGAAAAGGTCGGACTAGCCAGTCTCTAATATCTCTTCCAGTGCCTAAGTCCTATCTCTGGATCTCCAACACTACCACCATCTCACCCCCACCCCCACTCCCCAAATTTCCAGTTCCCTTGCTAACCCCTGGCTATGTCTGCTTGAGCCATGGATGAAGCGTCTGTGCCCTACCACAGACCCCAGGGACTTTCCCTTTATGCAGAGGTTCTGTCCAGTCTGGCTTCTGGTGACCCATCTCTGTGGTCACCTTGATGCCATCATCAGAACAATATCTGCTACCAATACACAGTAGAGAACATGTGCCTGGGGGACTCGGAGGTGTGTCATTTCCTGGGAAACACTTTGGCTGCACTTCAGAGGCCTGGCCTACCCAAACGGATATGAGCTGCTCTCCTTAGCCCACCCCCACCTTCTACCTCAACAGTCCTACCACAATCACAGATCCTGGCTGTCTGGGAGTCAGAACTCCAGGCCAGAGAGCTCCAGGTCCTCCCCCTACCCCATCCCACCCTGATGAGCTGCAGTATCAAATCAGGCCCCACTTTATCCCCAAACATTCACCAACACCACGCCCCCTCTGTACATCCCAGGATCCAGAGCTCTCAGGGCAATGGGGCAAGGATGGGGGTGGGGAGGGGCCTGGCAGAAAGAAACCCAGGTGCAAAAACCCTCATTGATGTGTTTGGGAGAATAACCACCCACAGCTGGACGGCTAAGGGCTCCTTTCTTTGATCCAGGCTGGCAATGACTGAGGGATGTTCTCAGCCCCATCAAGATGTTCATTTTGAAGGGCAGAGCTTAATGCCTCCAACCTGGAGGCCTCCAGCAGCCCTACAGTTCCCCCCTGATGGGGGTGGAGTGAGTGGAGCTAGAAACAGCTGGCCAACTCTGGGGAGGCACTCAGCCTGTGGCTCATATTCTCCAGTCAGTGCCTGATGTGACCCGTAATGTCTGCCTTCTGAATGCCTCTAGTACTTGGTCTGCCTCTCGTATGAATTTAATCATGTTCTGTATTGTAGTTATCTGGACAATAGAAAATGGGATTTATGGTGGCAAGGAGTCTTAAAGAGTATCTACTCTGGGCTGATCCCCTTATTTTACAGAGGGGAAAAAACCCCAAAACCTAGACAAGGCTTAGGAGGAGGGAAAAGATCTGCCCAAGATCACATGAATATTAAGAGACAGAGCCTGAATTTGAACCCACACCTGCTGACTCCAAATCCAGATCATTTCCCACTAAACCTTATGTCTATAGAAGTCTTATCCTCCTTCCCTGGGTGTAAACTCTATAAGGGTGGAAACCATATAGAGCTCCAAGCCTCTACCAAGGCACCAGCTAGGAAGCTCTGCACTTTATAGATCATTCATTCATTCAACAAGCCTTTAAATTTCTACTGCGCAGGTCACCAGCACAAGTCCTGTCATCATTTCTCTGGTGGCATGGTTTTCTTCAGCAACGAAGGACAAACACAAAATTCCTACTCCATGCCAGGCATTGTGTAACAGTAGGTGTCAAGGAGACAGAGACAAAAAAAGGAACAGTCCCTGCTTTCAGAGACTTCATATTCTATTGAGAGGAAATAATATATACGTGTGTGTACATATAATATGTATGTACATATTTGTATAAGTGTATATATATGTATATACACATGTGTGTATATGTATATGTGTGTGAGTATATAGACATATGTATGTGCACGTTATGTATATGTGTTTATATGTATGTGTATGTGTGTATATATGTGTGTGTATGTGTACATATATATATATACACACACACACAGAATACAAACAGAAGCAGCATGACATGATGGATAGAACTGACCTTAGAAAGACGTGAGTTCAAGTCTTACATCTGATGCATATTGACTGTGTAATCCTGGACAAGCCATTTAACTTCTTGGCATATCCTGTCCCCCTCACCCCCTCCGCCTTGACAACTCTCTGAGTTACAGAGAAGATGCTGACCTACATTTGTAGAAGGAGTTTCCTCACTAGAAGTTTACTACATTAAGAAATCGCAAATGCAAGTCTATTCCCATGCCAGATAGAGAGTGACATCTGATTAATAAATGTTTATTGAAATAAATTGGCTTTAGCCTGATTAGGTTCTATTTCAGACAAATGGGGGCCAAATGGACTTTGTGGGCTAGCCTGGGAATCTAACCACAATTTCTAATCTTGATTCTATAGGAAAGCATGCGGCCCCCACTGCCATTGAGAAGAGAATGGGATGACATTGAGAACATATGTTCGCCTCCCCACTTTGGGTTTATTGAGGGAGTAACATGGTATCTCAGGGAAGACTTCTATTTTATCTTGGTTAAATATATTGGTACATTCTGTTTTGACACAGCAGATACTTGCCAGCAAACAACCAGTCCCTAAAAAAGTTAGCTTAGTGATAATTAGCAGAAAGGACAGATGTCATCTTTAACTTTGACAATGTGTTAGCTAACATAAACTGTTTCTTGTAGAAGGAAATCTCTCCTGGTCCCAAGAAGCTTGTTCTGACCCAGCATAGACCAACTTTTCCTGAATATGGAATGCTCCCAAGTTAGCTGTCCGTATGTCTTCCTCTCATATACCCCAACCCAGGGGTGGGGAACCTATGGCCTCAAGACCATATGCGGCCCTCTTAAGTCCTCAAGTGTGGCCTGTAGGTTCCCCACCCCTACCCCTCCTTGGCCTGTGGTCCTGCTTCTCCAGTGCTTTCCATCCATCTTTGCCTGGCTGACCCACTGAAACTTCCGACTCACTTCCCAAACTGAGCTTATTAGCTCCCTCCTGCACAGATCCATATGTAGTAATTTTGACTCCTGGGGCAACCGCTGCTAAGGACCCACAATACATCCTCAAATCACCTTTGTAAGTCATTATTTGAAAATAATGCAAGAAGTAATTAAGACAAATCCAGTTAAATGGGAAGGAGAATGTGTTACTACAGTAGCTTAGGGGATAGAATCTCAGAGTTGGTAAGGACTTTCAACTCTGTCTAGTCCAGCCCATGGGATTCAGGGTCCTTTACTCTTTTTCTTTTTTTTCTACCACAGAGGTCTGAGTAAGGCTGCTTCCCCTATCAATCAATCAACAAATATTTATTATGTGCCAGGCACTATAGGGAGCACTGGGTCTACAAAAGTCAAAAGTGAGGTAGTTCCTCCCTTCAAAGAGAGTACACTCTGGGATTATTACTTTCCCCCACGGGACAAAAGCCTGGTTGCTTGTGGAAGGAAGGGTGGGAGAGAGGCTTGTGTGCCTTGAAAGGACGGAAGGGAGGTAGAGGAAGGAGGAAATCCTTGGTTGAGAACACAGGCAGAGTGTGCTGGGGGTTTCGTGTGTGTGTGTGTGTATGTGTGTGTGTGTGTGTGTGTGTGTGTGTGTGATTTCATTAAATATTTCTCAATCGCATGTAAATTTTTCATATCAATTTTTGAAAATATTGAGTTCCAAAATCTCTCCCTCCTGCTCCTCTATCCATTGAGAAGGCAAGCAATATATCGATTATACTTGTGAAGTCATGCAAAACCTATTTCCATATTGTTGATTGTCCTTCGTCCTTGAAGAGGATGGATGACGTCAGGAAGGTGATGACATGAATTGCAAGTGATTTGGATTACAGTGAAGCAGGGCTGTGCAAAGTCACCAGCCTCACCCTCTCCTCCAGAGACTTCTGGACCCAGTGGCCAGATATAGATCAGGATGCCTGGAGATGGCCCGGATGCAGTGGGAGACCTTGGCCTTTTTAAGCTAAGGTCTTTCCCAGATCTCAGTTTGTCTGAGGCAATTTCCATATTAGCCATGTTGCAAAAAGAAAACACACACACACAGACACAGACACACACACGCACAAGCACACACACGGAAAATAAAATAAAAAGGCATGCTTCAGCCTGCACTCAGAGTTCATCAGTTCTGTCTCTGGAGAAAAAGATAATATTTTTCATCATGGACCCTTTGGAATTGTCTTTATCAGAGTAGTTAAGCCTTTCACAGCTGCTCATCCTTACTATAATCGCTGTTATTGTGTATAATGTTCCCCTGGTTCTGCTCACTTGACTTTGCATCAGTTCTTATAATTCTTCCCAGGTTTTTCTGAAACCATCCTGCTTATTATTTTTTAATATGCTCTGTGGATTCTTTATGGGCCAAGGGAGAGTCAATGGGCTGGAGTCTGTTGTCCAGGCAGCAGCCAGGAGCTCAAGCCTCCTCTTCTCTGACTCTGCTCTGTTGAGTGCCTGTGTGAAATTTTTATGCCCTGAAATCTACCACCCTGGGACAAAGCCCCCATCCCCTTACGCTAGTTGTGGTTCTATTTCCAGACCTGCTCCCACTTACCTAATTCCCTGCTTCTGCCAATGTGACCATCATACAGTCATTTAAGCCAGAAATCTTGTTAAGTCTTCTTAACATTTCTTCCTTCCTTAACCTTATTCAGTTATAAAAGTCAATCAGTTCACATTCCCAGTGTCATCATTACCCCCTTCTTGGCAGTGGGGTATCAAAGAGCATGTTTTCCCATCCTCCTTCCAAATTCTTGCTCTGGTCTGTCTCCTTGCCACTCCCATTCCTACTCCCCATAGTTCAGGCAGTTATCTAGTCCAACCCATACAGGAAAGGAATCCCCACTAGGTAGCCCAATCCACCATTCCACTTCTGAACAGTTCTGTTAGGAAAGAAGGAAAGGAAACAAGCATTTATTAAGGTCCTACTATATACACTATGCTAAATGCTTTGCAAATATTATGTCACTTAATCCTCATAATGACCCTGGGAGGTAAGTGCTATTATTAAAGCCATTTTACAGTTGGAGAAACTGAGGCAGGCAGAGATTAAGTGACTTGACCAGGATAACATAGCTAGTATCTAAGGTTGGATTTGAAGTCAGGTCTTCTTGTCTCCAAGATGAGTGTTCTAAGCACTGCACCATCTAGCTGCCTAACGTTAAGCCTAAATTTGCTTTTGTGTACCTTACACCCATTGTACTTGAGTCTATCCTCTGAGGACAGACAGAACAGGTGTAAATTCTCTTCCATGTGACAACCTTTCGAATTATTGAAAGCAATTAGCTTGTCTCTTCCCTTCCCTGCCTGAGTCTTCTTTTTTCCAGGTAAAACATCCTTGGATCTGTCATCCTCAGATGGCTTAGACTCAAGTCCTTTACTGTGCTAGCTGCCTTCTTTTGGATGCTCCAATTCATGGGTGTCCTTCTAAAATTGTGGCACCTAGAACTGATGTGTCTGATAAGAGCAGAGTACAAAGACACCATCACCTCCTTGTTCCTGTGAGTTCTGCCACTCTCCACACATTTCAGGATCTTGTTCATCTTTTTGGCTGTCATATCTCCCTGATCACTCATATTAAGCTAGTAGTCCACTAAAACCCCCAGATCTTTTTTGAGACAAACTGTTGTCTAACAACACCTCCCCTATCTTGTGTAATGAGGATCTGGCACACATGCTGACTCTATCAGCTCCGTTGACTAATGAAACGTTTCCCCATGGGGCACTCTGGAAGAGATGGCTTCCTGGAGCATTGCAATAACATGCAAAGGACTTGCTTTGCAGACACCACAGAGCACATGTGGACGTTCTGTATCTGGTTCCATTAGGCTAACCCTATTTTGGGAAGAACCATTTTGGTTTGGCTGAGGAGCCAGAACCTTGAGTGTCTTCCAAATGGCCCAAGTCCGCTTCATCTGCTTCCCTATCTTTGATCCATTCAATTTGAGGAAGCTGAGGGATTCTTCCTCTTGGCAGCTGGTGAGACACTGTGCTGTAAGAGGAGCTGCCTCAGACCCTACATCCCCAACGAGGTCAAGTGGCCTTAAGAAATGGGCTGTGATCCTTGGTTTTTTCTTTCTTTTCTATTCCACATGCAGGGGGTAGAGTCTTTGACCAGGAGAGAGTAATCCACAGGAATCTGGGAGTGGAAATTAAGGATAGGTGTTACAGCTGCCCAGCCTCAATGTCCCAAGAAGCAAGAAACAATTCTCCTTAGTGACCTCCAGGACCCCACCCCCATGGAAAGATGAATCCAGCCATTATGCTGAATCTGGATGTGAGCTCAGTGAGCCCAAGGTTATACAGAAGCTAAGCTACATTGTGAGTCTCCATCCTTGGAGACTGAGGCCATATAGGGCAGACCATGTGTCAGAAGTATTGGGAACATTTTATAATTTATTTCTGCTGTACCTGTGAAGTAAACTTCCCTTTGCAAAAGCTAATTGATGTCAGGAGGCTAAATGGAACAGGGCTGCTAATCTCTGCCTTGCTAGGAGCACACAACCAATAGGGGCTTGAGCCAAGAACAGAGAAAAGAGATACCCCCAAATCTTTAGGGTACCCTAGAATCCCAAATGGAGATGTAGGCTATCTGGCCCTGGGGGAGTGAGGCCAGAACATATATGTTGGTGAAACTGTGCCAGTTTTTGGTAATCATCACTTCCCTTTCTAGATCTTTGCTAACCATCTTTTTTTTCCATGATCTGTTCTAGATTTTTTCCTAGGATTGAAAGTGAAATTCACTGACCTGTAGTTTAGAGACTGTCCTCATTCCTTTCAGATGGAAGCAAGATAAGATAACAGAGAATGAATGTATAAGAACGGTACGGACTTGGGAAAAGGGGGCATTTTAAGCATCAGAATGAACTTAGGCTGTTGGGGAGAGCTAAGAACAGCAATAAATAAATATCTGTATCTATTACAGTTGTGTGTTTTTTTCTTCTCTTTTCCAAAAATTATGAATTAATTAATTTTTGGTTTTCAACATTCACTTCCATGAGATACTGAGTTATATCATTTCTCCCCGTCCCTCCTCTCCCCCTTCCCTGAGATAGTGTGCAATCTGATGTAGGCTCTACACTATTATACTTGTTACGATATATCTCTTACATTTGTTTTTCTGAAGTAAGTTTTTTATACCTAAGACTTTGTAGTGATTCTTATTAAGTTTCCTCTTAGTAAATTTGCCCCCAAACTACATCTGGCCTGTCGTGAGCTTTTTGGATGCTTACTGTCATCCAGTGTGTCATCTGTCTATCCCTCCCAGCTTTGTAACAACCTGCAAATTTCATAAGGTGGTTGTCTAGGCCTTTGTCCCAGTCATGGATAAATACCTTAACAGCACAGAGCCAACCACAGATCCCCAGGCTACTCCACTTGGGATTAAGGTTTGCATCCCTTCTCCAACTGGTTCTTAATCTATCCAACTAAAGTATCATCTAGTCATATCTCTTTGCCTTCTCCAAGAGAGTAGCATGATATCTTCCCAAAAGACTTTCTGTAGGTTCTCCCCATGCCTGGAGTGGATCCTTAGTAAAAGGGTCTGTAAAACTTGGACGCAGTCAAAAGACCACACCCAAGGACCTAGAAGGCCACATGTGGCCTTGAGGCCGCAGGTTTCCCACCCTGGACTAGATGGTCTCCAAGGTGCCTTATATCAGGTCTAATTGTTGTTAGGTTCCTTATATCAAGCCTAATATGTTGCTGACTTTTTGTGACCCCATTTGGCAAAAATACTGGAGTGGTTTGCCATTTCCTTCTCTAATTCATTTTACAGATGAGGAAACTAAGATAAATAGGGCTAAGTGACTTGCCCAGGGTCATACAACTGTTCTTGTTCATTTTTGAAGAGGACCAAGGACATCGCAGGGTGATGTCTTGACTTGTGGGTGAATTGGATTTAAATTAGGCAGAACTGTGCACAGTCTCACTCTCTTTTCCAGAGTCATTGGAGTCCACTGGCAAGTGTCAAAGACTAGATTTGAACTGAGGAAGCTGAGTGTTCCTGACTCTTGGTCCAGCATACTGTCTACCACACCACCTAGCCGATCATCAGGCCTAGTAGCAGCCTCAGTACTTACTAGCTGTATGACCTTGGGCAAGTCATGTAACCTCTGCCTGTCTTAGTTTCCTCACCTGTAAAATGAGGATCATGGTAGTACCTACCTCCTAGGGTTGTTGCAAGGATCAAATGAGATACAGTTTGTAAAGTGTCGAGCCCAGTGACTAGCACAGAGTTGGCACTTGATAAATATTTGTTTCCTTCTCTTCTAAGACCTTAGCTGTAACTCTTATTTTTAAAACTGTGTTATCTAGTTTGAAAAAAAAAATAAAGAGAGAGAAGAAAGGAGAAAGAAGTGTCTGAAATCTGTTGAGAGGCCAAACTCTGCAGAGCATATGGAGAAAGGAATCCTCTTTTCAGGAATGTGCACAGAGGGCTTTAACTATCTTTCCAGCCCTCTGCAGCCAGGCATGCCCCAAAGAGTCCTTTTAAGGGTGCTCTTCTCCCCAATGTCTCAGACCCAGGGAGCATTTCTGCACAGAGGGAAAAGGCAAGTAGCTCTTCTCCTTCACTGGAGAAAGTTCCATCCTTCTGGGCTAGAGAGAGCTCTGTCCTGCTTACAGTATGGACAACCATAATAATAGTAACATCTTGCACAGTGCCTAGCATATGTTAGGTATTTGATAAATGCTAATTGACCAACTGGCTGGTGAGCCCAATGGTCTTGGAAACTGAAGATCAGAGTTCTAGTCCTCCCTCCAATATTGCTGACTTGGTAGTCCTGGGCAAGCCAGGAGCCTCAGTTCCCTCACCTGTAAAATGGGACTAATATATCCTTGAACCACTTCTTAGAATTGTGGTGAGGGCATTTTGTAAAGCTTGAAGCTCTAAAAGAATGTAAATTATTGGTTGTGTCCTAAAGAAAGGTTACTCTGCATGTCTGCATCTGATTTGTTCTACTAGACTAGTCAGCCAACAAGGGTTTATTAAGTACTTCCTGTGTGCTGGGCACTGAGATAATCAATGCTGGAGATACAAAGCAAGGGCAGAATGTGGTGACTGCCCTCAGGGAGCTCCTATTCCTTTTTCCCCCATAAATCTCTTTATTCTCAATCCAAAGCCCCAATTTCATAGGCTTAGAAAAACATCCACGTTAATGACTATGTAATTTACTTTTATTTTTTCCTAATTATTTTTAGTTTTCAACATTCACTTCCACATGAATTTCAGTTCTAGATTTTCTCCCCATCTCTCCCCTCCCCCCACCCCAAGACAGCTGTGCATTCTGATTATCCCTTCCTCTCATCTGCCCTCCTTTCTGTCACATGCCTTCTCTTATCCCCTTCCCCTTTGTTTTCTTGTAGGGCAAGATAGATTTCTATACCCCATTGCCTGTATGAGGGAGCTCCCATTCTAATAGGGGAGACAATAGGTTAACAAGGATGGACATACAGGATAGATGCAGTCTAAGGGGCAGGTAATCTCAGAGCAAAGGTTCTAGTGTGGGGGATGGGAATGAGGAAAGGGCTTCTGCAGAAGGTGGGTACGTAGAGCCCCAATTTCTTTAGTTTTTTCACCTTCCAAATGGCTTCCCTCCAAGTAATCCTGTGAGGCAAGCAGTGGAGGTACCCCGACTTTTATTGATAAGGTTCAGAGATGGGAAGCTGAGAGAACCTAAGGTAGTATAGGGGGCTTTGATTTGGGGGCAAGACATCTCCTTTGAGTCTTAATGTCACTTCCTATTCAGGCAGAACTTTTCTCATCTATAAAAAGAAGGGGTCAATTACATGATTATGAAGGTCTCTTCCTGCACTAAATTCTGAAATTCAAAGTCATTTCCCTCTCAGAGTCTCAGTTTCCCCATCTGTAAATTGGGAAAGGTAACAAACACTCAGCGGAAGGTGCCGCCTTCACAGAAAGGTGAGATTTTTATAATTGTTCGTTGAGGCAATGTGCCATATTGGAGAGAAAGCTGATCTTTGAGCCAGGAAGACACTAGTTCAAGTATTGCCTGTGACACCTACTGGTAGTATGAGCCAAGGTAAATCACTTAACCTTTCAGTGCCACAGGTTCAGATCTGCCTTGTTGGAGGGAGTTTCCTCATCCAGGAATTCCTTATGGCAATGCAACCTTCCTGGCTTACTTGTTTCAGGACGGGGACTTGAACCCAAATCTCTTGACTGCAAGTTCGGAGCCCTTTCAACAACGCCCCACTGAGTGAGCTCTGCTATGAAAAGCTCCGACTTTGGGAATCTGGGTTGCAGCCCAAATAGTTAAAATGGCAAAGCTCAGTCACATCTGAAGGCAATTTCTTCTCCGTTCATCTGGAATGGAACAGTGCTCATTCAATTAATTGGAAAAACACCCGCTGTCTCTGTGCCATCTCGCAGGCCAAGCCGCCAAGAGCATCCCCAGGATACAGCACGTTGCTTGAGTTTTGCATTTGGATCTCTCCATCTGGGGCTGTAACTTCATTAGGAGTAGCCATGAGGTCAGCCTGCACGCTCGTCCTGGGGCCGCCTGGCAAGGTGCCGGCCTCTTGCGTGCCCAGGGAGCTCCCTGGCCCTGCTCAGTCTGACATTTGCAAGGGTTTAAGAAGAACAGATTCCATTTGTAAGCTCTCCTCAGCCTTTAATAAACCTACCAGACTGTCCATCCAGGAAAGAACATACAGCCTGTTATGTCTTCCCCTAAATTCTGTTGATCAGCCACCTCTCTCTTCCTTGTGAGCTCCCTAAAAGCAGGAGTCAGCATCTAAGGATGTCTGTCACCCTAATCAGGGTTGAAAGTTTCTCTTTTCTTCCTTTTCCCCACACCTCAGCCTCTGGCAATCCTTCAGAGTTTGGCTTGGTCACCACATCTGCTATGAAGGGCCTTTTCTGGCTCCCCACACACATGCCCCAGTCATTATTAGTGCCTGCCTCCAAAATTACCTTGTTGGTACTTAGATGTGTGCAGGTCCCTCCAACCACTCACAGAATCTAATCTTCTTGAGGGCACAGAGTTAGCTTCAAAGACAAAAGAAAAATGGTCCCAGGCCTCAAGGATTCTACATTTTGTAATGGGGGAGATAACATCTACATAATTAGGTACGTAGAAAAAGTATACAAAATAGATACAAAGCTAACCTTGGTGGGAAGACATTTTTAGCCAGGGAGACTAGAAAAGTTCTCATGAAAATGGTGGGGGTTTGAGTGTAGTGTTGAAGAAAACATGTTCCAAGAGGCAGAGGGGAGAAGAGAGGTCATTCCAAGCATAGGGGATGGCCGATGAGATGATGAGAGGTGAAGTATGGAAGTGGGATATGTATGGAAGAAAGCTGGTTTGGCTGGACTGTAGGGCCTGTCCTCCAATAAACATTCCGTAAGTCCCTACTATGTACTAGGCGCTGCGTGAAAGTCTGTACTGGGGAATAATGTGTAGTAAGATTAGAAAGTTAGGATGGGAATAGGTTGTATAGAGTTTCAGATATCAAACAGAGAAGTTGATATTTAATCCTAGAGGTGATATGGAAGCTCTGGAATTTACTGATTATGGGGATGACATAGTTAGACCTGCCATTTCCTTCTCCAACTCATTTGACAGATGAGGGAACTGAGACAAACAGGGTAAAGTGACTTACCTAGGGTCACACAGCTACTAAGTTTCTAAGGCCAGATTTGAACTCAGAAAGATGAGTCTTTCTGACTCCAGGTCTGTCACTCTATCGAGCAGTTCACCTAGTTACCTCATGGTTAGACCTGTACTTTAGGTAAATCACTGTGTGGAGGATGGATTGGATTGGATGGATGGATAGATGGATGAATTAATGATGAAGGCACTTATTAAGTACTTACTGTTTGCTGAGCAGTGAACTGTGTGCTAGAAATACAAAAATAAAAACAAGACAGTCCGTGCCTCTGAGAAGCTTATGTCCTAACCAAGGGATATATACATATGGGAGGGCAGCAGCCCTGCAGATGGGAATACCTGGAGGTCCTTAGAGTGTGGCATCAGGGTAGATGCTAAAAGAAGAACAAGTTTTCTCCAAGGTTGTGAACCTGGGGAGCTAGAAGAATGATGGTGCCCTCATTGGAAATTCTAAGCCAGTGGAGAAATAGACTTATGGTAAGTACTTCAGGGGCAGAAGCGTTAAGAGGATTAAGAGGGACCATAGAACATAAAATGTCACAACTGGAGGGGGTCTTAGGACACAGAAAGTCACAGCTGGAAGGGGCCTTCGATCATAGAACTTAGTGTCTGAGCTAGAAGAGACCTTTTAGATCATCTACTAGTCCAATCTCCTTATTTTACAAATGGGGAAATTAAGGCCTGGAGAGGGGAAGGAACTTTCCTAGTCTTGAATCCTTTTTTCCACCTTTATCTACCTAAGTTGTCCAATTCCCTGTATCAATTGAACCTCTGAAATCTGGGATTTGGAACAAGACAGGGGCCTGGTTTAGGACTAGGAATTCTAACAGTTGATCTTTGCCTCCATGAAAGGCTTTGCTTTCCCATGACAGATAAATGGCAACAGCTTTAACAAAGGAGCTCCCCCTGGTCCCCTGGGCCACTTATTCCTGTCCAACAGTCCTACCGATCAGGAAGTTCTTTCTGATGTCTCACCTAAATCCCCTGTGCCTACCTCTGCTTGAGCAGAGTGATAAGAACTATAGTTGAATGATTTGTTCTGGCAAAGAGGCTATAAAAGGAACACAGAGAGAGAAAGGATTGCCCCCCCCACCCCCCCCCCAGTCCCCCATTCACAGGAAAGTAAGACAGGAAAAAAATTTAGGCTAACAAATTTTGAGCACATGTTGGAAAGGAAATAGAATGTAGTTGTGGTGAGCAGAACTTGGCGAAGGAGGCTTGCATCTGACCAGAACATTGAAATCTCTTGAGTGGAGAGGGCTTCACACACAGGGCACAGGAGAAGGAAAGGACAGTAGCTCCTGAGCAGAGGGAGTTGGGGGAGTCCAGAGAAGGGGAAAGGTGCCACCCTTCAGAACTCTGCAGTTAGTATGGGGTATGTACAGGAAAGATCAAGAGTTTGCCATAGAAGGAAACAGAGGGGAGTATGTTGACTGGAAGAGGGATCTCAGAGAGCAGAGGATGGAGGCAAAGGGATACCCAGGCCTCAGGCCCTAGCCAAGAATCTGAGCACTGCAGGGTTCTTCGTCTCTGCAACCCTCTGCCTTCCCCCAAACACATACACCTTGTTCTCTCCAAGTACTGGGAGCAACTCAGTAGCTACAAGTTACTTCAAAGCCGAGTGTGTTTCTGCATAGATCCATTTTTAGTTACCAGGAGAGGCGGGCAGCCAGGCTGAACAATCTAGTACACAGAATTCCTTTCCTGAAAACATCCAGGGCAAAGAGTAGAAGGAGGCTAGCGTATCCATTAATAATCAGTATTTAGGTGGCGCGTTAAGCTTTACAAATATTATCTCATTTGACCCCCACAACAACCCTGGGAAGGGATACTATTATTCTCCCCATTTTATAGATAAGGAAAGTTCAGGCAGACAGAGGTTGTAACTTGTTTAGAGTTCTACAGCTAGTAAAGGTATGAAGCAGGGTTTGAATTCAGAACTTCCTCACCAGGTCTAGTGCTAGATCTACTGTGTCCCCTTCTGTTTGAAGTACCATAGAATTTAGAACTCAAAGGATATCTTGGAGATCATATGATCCAACCCCCTTACTTTGCAGATGAGGACCAGAGAAAGGAAGTTAACTTACCTAGAGTCACACAGTTAGTTAGTTAGTTAGTAAAGTACCAGATTCCAGGGGATCCCTCCCATGTCTTCTGACTCCAGGGCTATTGCACTGACTTACTCCAACCCTTTGAGAATCCATGGTATTGTCCATGAGAACAGCTACTCCACCAACACAGACCCCCAGTCCCTCTGTGCCTTAGTAGACAAATCTTGATGAATTTCTGTAGATAAAAAACATTCATCTTCTTGTGGAAAACCTTGATTCTTCCATATTTAGCCATGTTGGATAGATTGGAGACAGAGTATACATATCAGCCACAAGTAGTAGCCACAAGAATTGTAGGAAGCCTAGCCAAGGGGAAGACTTCTACATCTCCAGTTCCCATGATGCCCAGGCCCAGAAAATTTCTCTTATTAGAATTTCTCAGTAGGAGGCATGCTAAATGTTTCATTCTGCATCAGCCTGTGCATCTGCATCTGTATCAGTGTAGGGTGATTGTGTCACAAGGCAAGGACTGTGATTAGTCTGAGAATCTCCCGAGAGGTGAGAGATTTGAAAAGCAAAAAGACCAGTCTATGTAGAGCCATGGGCTTGACCCTCATGTCAGTTATATGGAATGAGAAAGGCAGGGATTGAGAAAGAGATACAGACAGCATCAGAGAAAGAAGCAAAGAGAGACAGAAGCAGAGAGACATCTCGAGAGACAATCAGAGGACAGGAACCATGAGGACTCAGGAGAAGTTTCCAGCTATTAAGTATGGCAGACTGCGCTGAAGCTGAGTTGTGTGCTCGTTTGAGGGGTAGCAACTGAGAATATGTCTTACATTTCTTTTTTTGTTAAAATTAAATGTATTTACTGAAACATGATGTTGTTTGCATGACTTTCTGTTAGTATGTTAATAACCAAATATCTAGACTTGAGCTGGCTTCAGGGAAGCTGTGTTTTACAATGGGAATGGGGACTCAAGACATATGAACTAGACTCAATAAAAGATAATGTCCCCATAGATGAACCCAAGTTCTGGAAAAGTTATGGCCAGCTGGCCATGTGACCAGCATCATGTGATGAAAAGAGCCCAGCATGAGGAATCACAAGACCTGTGCTCTGGCTCAGCATCTGAGTTACTGAGTGACCTTAAGAAAGTCCCCTTACTCCAAGCCTTCCTCCTTTGTAAAACGTGGAGAATGAGCTCAATGATCCCACTGAGCTTCCTTTCAGCTTTAAGATTTGGTGATGTCATAGCAGCTCCTGGAGGGCAGGTGACATTCTGTGGTTGAGTCCTTATTCATTAAGATTGACCATTTCCTGTGCTGGTTGAGAGGACCTTTCCTAGCTTTCATGGCTCTGACCTAGGGATTTGGGTTCCTGGCTCCCAAGAGAACAATGCTATTATTCGAGTGAAAACTTTGAAAACTAGAAAGCATTATGCAGATGTGAACGGTTGTTGTTTTTTACCAAACAGGTTTGACACAATCAATGAAACAGAGACAATTAAACCAAGAGCGATCCAAATTAGAGGAGAATCAGAATTCATTTTGGTTCAATTCAGTAAGCATTTGTTGAACACCTTCTGTGTGCCAACTACATTAATCTGGGATGCAGAAACAAAACATATCCCGAATGAGATTATATTTTGTAAAGTGCTTAGTACAGTATCTGGCACATAATAGGTGCTTAATATATGCTTGTTCCTTCCCTTTTTCTCCAGCCTCAAGGAGTTTACATTTTTTGGGGGGTGGTGACAAAAATAACATTCATGAAGATTAGTCAATATGAAATTCCTTTACATAGATACAAACAGAGAGGCACAATGGTGTAGTGGATAGACAACTGTCTCTGGAGTCTGACCACCAGTGATCACTTGAGTTTGTCCCACTCTGACACATACTGTGGGATCTTAGGTAAGTCACTTAACCTCTCAGTGCTTCAGTCAACTCAGTGGAACAGTGACCGACAAACATTAATGGGAGGCACATCCACGCCAGGCATTCCCTACACAATGAAATCATAATTATGACCCATTTCTCCTCTCACCCAACACGTAGTCTTTTAGAGGATACAGTGCTGAAACTGGTAGCAATAGCAATGAGACAAAAAAAAAAAAAAAAAAGAAATTAAAGGCCTGAAAATGAGCAAAGAGGAAACAAAATTGTCCCTAACTGTGGATGATAAGATGATTTACTTAGAAAATATTAGGAAACAATCAAAGAAACTAAATGAGACAAGGAATCGTCAGTAAAGTTTCAGGCTTACAAATAAATCCTCAACAATTAACAGCATTTCTATATTATAACAAACTCTAGGAGGTCTCACTCGAAATAAGTACAAAATACATAAAATATTTGGGAGTCAATCTGCCAAAGTAAACTACTACCTGTACAGATTCAATTCTAAAATATTTCTTGAAGGAATAAAGAACAACTTAAATAGCTGGAGGAATATTCAGTGCTCATGGCTAGGCTGGACCAATAAGATAAAAATTACAATACTACCAAAATTAATTTACAGACTTAATGCTATACCAATCAAACTACCAAAGGGATACTTTACAGGGCTAGACAGAATAATTCATTTGGAGGAGCAAGAATTCTAGAATATCAAAAGAAAAAGTGATAGAAGATGTGTATATAGAGCTATCTAAATATATTCAGATATAGCTCGCAAGCAGGATTAGATATGATCTGAAGTCTGGCCCACCTCTGCAGAGAGTAGAAGGAAAATGCTATTGCTGACAGCTGCATGTCTGGAGGTAGAAGGGCAGACAGTACACAGGACCAACAAAGCCATCTCTCTCCATTCCCTAGAAGGGTCAAAGATTTATGGGAAACTTTATTTATGGTTTCTAGAACAGTTGGATCAATTCACAACTCTACCAACAATGCATTAATGTGCTACTCCTTCCAAAACTCTTCCAGTCTTGACTATTCCAGTCTCTTGTCTTCTTCACAGTTTGCTGGGTGTGAGATGAAAGCTCACAACTATATTGAATTTCTCTTATTATTAGGGATTTGAGACTTTCTTTTGTATGAATGTTAATAGTATTTTTTTTTTTTTGCATGTTACTGTGGTTGGTGGGAAGGAGCTAACCTGGGGATTGTAAACTAACTCTCACTCTTGAGAGTGATCAAGGAAGTGACTTTCCTTCTTAATCCAGACTCATAGTCTTAGACTAGATGAAGATATCTGAGGGGTAGCAGATAGCTAGTTATAATTCTAGCTCACAATAAATAATTGCTATTATTATCTCCCTTTTAAGATGAGATAACTGAGGCTGACAGAGGTCAAGTGACTTGCCCTCAGCCACACAACTACTAAATGTGTGAGGTCAAATTTGAACTCAGGTCATCTTGACTCTAGGTCGAGCCCTCAACCTAGCTCCCCCTTAGAGGAGAAGGGTATTGGCCAAGCTCAGAAATTATCTCCTGACCTGGATTTGGGTCCCAGGATTTTGTTTATTTTCTCAGAAGAAAACAAGCTCTAAGAGTGATGGAGGATTTGCCTTGGGTCCCACCTCCTGGAAACAGACAGTCTGCAGGGTGATTTTTGCATAATCCCTGTAACAGCGGTCTGACCTGCAGCTGCTTTGCTGGCCTCAGCCCTGGGCTCTCCCCCCAGCTCCTTGCAGGCCTCGTTGGAAAAATAAATAAATACTTTCTCCATTATCCTATTAGCAACTTCACAGGTTTCCCTCCCTTTACTTCCCAACCCTGAAGAAAGTAGAAACACGTTTCGCAAAGCCTGGGGCCTGAGCTGCAGATAAGAGCCTGGGAGGGGGCCCACTCACTGTCTCCCTCCACCACAACCAGACTGTGGGGAGAAGACTATTTACTGGACAGCCCAGAGCTATTTAAAGCCCCCCCACCCCCAGCTGTAGCTATTGTTGGCTGTGGCCAGAGGTCCCCACTTTCACTCCTCCTTCCTGACACACCTCATAGACCCCCAGAGGCCTAGAAAGAAACAGCTCTGGTGAAGGGAAACTGGGGAAAAAACACTGGCTCCTTTCTGTGGCTTATAGGACTGTGCCAAGCTCCTGCATGGATACTGCCCTTAGAGTCGCAGCCATGCTGTCTGCATTCACCCTGGACTTGTCTGAACTACTGATGCATGATTTAGATTATCTAGATCTGGTGTATATGCCCTATAGAGAAAGAACAGTGACAAGGCTCCACTGATGTCCTCCTTCCATCCCTTGTGGCTTCTAGGGTCCCTGGCTATGCCAATGTAACATTATCTCCAGCAGCTTCTACCAAGTTGATGTGAAGTCTAATTCAGGCTCTTGGGTGGACTATCTGTCATCCAAGGACTCGCCTGGCTAACCATGGGAGCCTCATCACTGGAAGTTTGGCCATGGTAATTCATGAAAAACTCTCTACTAAGGTAAGAAGGATTGGGGATCTGAGTCTCATAATGAGAGTCCTCACAGAGACAAAATCACATGGTTCCCACCCCTAATCTAGAATCATCTCCCTCCTCACATCCATTTCATAGAATTCCAACACTACTCCCTCTGACTTCTCTGGCCAACAAGCTCCTCCCTGGCATTATTGCCCTGTAGATGTCTTCCCCTATTAGAACATAAAGTGCTTGAGAGTAGGGACTGTTTTGGTTGGTTATGCAGCATTTGTATCTTGAATATATGGCACAGTGCCTAGCACACAGTAAGTGCTTAACAAATGCTTTTTCATTCATTTGTTCATCCACCCATCCATTTATCCATTCTTCCATCCATCCACCTCTAACTTCCTTCAAAGTAGAACTTAGATGCCATCTCTTACATAGTCTTTCCTAATTTCCTTTCAACTCACCAGTTCTTAGCAATCAATCACCTCCTCTTAAAATTACTTTGTATCACTCTCTACGTTTTGTACTTAGTTGTGTTTCGTTGTATATTCCACCTAAAAGAAATATAAGGTCTCTAATGATAGAGAAATTCTTTTTTCATTTTTGTCTTTTATAAATATAGGCCATCTGAGCTTACTCAGAGTTGCCCTTCCTGGTTTCAAAGGATCATGTGGAAACTATGGGGCCATACGTGATTCAGTACTCAAGGGCATGCACTTTGAGATTATGAAGAATCCCCCTATTTACCTACTCAACAGGAAGAACTAGTGACTTTATGGGTATTTAAAAAGCTCTCTTTTCTCTTTTGACCTAAAATCCTATAATGACTATTTTTAGCTACTTCTCCAGAGAGATGATGGGGGACAGTGTTCCCCATCTTCCACCCCAGCCACCAGAACATGTGTCCTACCTTGGCAAGACTCAACCTTGTCTACCTCGCTTCTGCTTGTTCTTTCCTGATTTTAAGTGCATGTATGTCTATTCTGAGATGAATTTGCCCAAGCTTAAAGGCAGCCTTGTGAGTACAAGAGGTCCAGACATGCTAAGTCTTTTTTTTATCAAAGCTGACTGGTCTGACTGAGACCTTCAAAACTACTTCAATGCCATTAGAGAAAATTACCACCAACAAGTGAATAAACCCAAGTCTGGCCACTTTAACAAAAGACATGGACCCAGAGGTGTTTGGATCATGCTGAGCTAGGGTGAAATGTAAAATGTCTAATCAGCAAACTATGTTATGCTCTGATGAGGGTTAAGAATCAGCATCCTGATGAAGTATAGTAGTAGTCATGAGTTAGCGAATCTTGTTTTAAGTTGTCAGGTCAATGTGTGCTGTCTTTTCTGCTATTAGCATTTCTTTTGTGTGCAGGAAATAAATACCTGTCCCCATATCTGATTTATGTTATACATTCAGTACCTTTTTATTTCCCTGTCTTGGGGAGAACTAGATATGAACCCAAATTTAAGGCTTAAATAATTTTTCCCTGAAGCACTAGAACAGGAAATGTAAAGATCCAAAGAGTGGGAGAAAAGGGAACCTAGATCCCTCTCTCATGAGAGGCTAGGCTCTCCCCAGTACTGAACCTAGGCTGTGTGCCTTGCTCCTGAGCAGACGCTTAGTGGAAAAGATAATGGGCATAACGCCCCAGCCCCCTGAACTAAAGAACCAATTACAGCGTTAGGCTTCAGCACCTAACACAGTACGGTGAACATCACAGGACTATGGGTCATAGACCTCGAGCTTGAAGGAACCTTAGATATCATCTGGTCCAACCCTCTCATTTTACAGATAAGGAAACTGAGGTGTCAAGATCTTAAGTAACTTACTTTTAACTGGTTGTAAGTTGCAGACCTGGGGATGAGTTGGGAGCTTCCTGTCCCTGAAGGCCTTCAACCAGAAGCTAGACAACCAGTTGTTGGAGATATTGTAGAGGGGATTCTTGGGAGCAGTGAGTAGAGTGTGGGACTTAAAGCAAGGAAGACCATAGTTCAAATTCTGCCTTAGATACATACTAACTGCACGACTATAGATAAGTCCTTTCTTCTTTCTTCTCCAAGGTACACTCCTGACTCTTGAGCCTTTCTCTGCAAACTTCCCTTACCAGGGTAACTCTCTCTTCCTTATTTCTTCCCATTTTTTCAGTTTCTGTTTTTTATGATGTCTTCCCCCATTAGAATGTCAGCTCTTGAGGACAGGACCATCCTTCTGCTTGTATTTGTATTTCCAGTGCTTAGAATATGGTAAGTGCTCAATAAATGCTTGTTGAGTTGACTTAATCTCTCTTGGACTCAGTTTCTTCATCTATAAAATGGGAATAATTATAGCACTTACCTCCCAGAGTTGTTGTGAGGATCAATTGATATAATATATGTAAAGTGCTTTGCAACCCTATGTAAATACTAGTTAGTATTGTTATGATATGGAACAGAAAGTCTCTGAGGCCCTTTCCAGTTCTAAGATTCTGTGATTCTGCAACATCTGGAATCCTAGGCACATTCTAGACAATCTAAATTCTGCATCCACATCTGCCCTCATTCTAGATTATGTGGACTGTCAATATCCAGGTACCTAATCTCTGTCTTTCTATCTGTCCCTCTTCTCTTCTCTTCTCTTCTCTTCTCTTCTCTTCTCTTCTCTTCTCTTCTCTTCTCTTCTCTTCTCTTCTCTCTCTCTCTCTCTCTCTCTCTCTCTCTCTCTCTCTCTCTCTCTCTCTCTCTCTCTCTCTCTCTCTCTCTCTCTCCCCCCTTCATTTACACCGTTTGGTCATTTTTTGTCTCATCAGTCTTTCCCTAATGACAAATGAGGAGAGTATTCAAACTGTCCATTTGGCACACAATTTGGTAGAGGCAAAAAGAGGCCCTGGTAGACTTGGGGATTTTCCCCGCGATGGGGAATGAGGACACAGCTCAGCTATATTTAGTCTGAAGTGAGCCTGTCAGCGGCTGGGATCTGTCTGGAAGTCTAAACCAGGCTGTTGCTGTGAGATCATTTTTCCCTCTCCAGAGTTGAATGAAAACAAAGAAGGTGAGATGAAGTTCCCTTGACCTGAAGTAAGCTCTCCCTCCACCGGACCTCCTTCCCACTCCAGCTCCAGTCCCTCCTGGCCCCCCCTCCAGCACACTCCAAAAATGCCACAATTGGATTTTTTTTCCCATTCCAATTCAATTCAGCAGACACTAAGTGCCCATCGTGTAGCTGCCCTCGAAGAGCTTACTCAGAGGAATACAGCTAAGGATAAATAAGTAACTACTTGGATATTTAGAGGAGACAGAGCATTAACCTCTGAAGGAAAGGGTAGGGTTCCAGACTCTCAGAGCCAGGAAGGGATCTTATGGCATCTGATCTCCCTCATTTAAGACAGGAGAACATTGAAACCTAGAGTAGGGAAGGGACAAGTCCTAGGTCACATAGCAACTTAATTGCTTCCTCCTAGACCGCAATGGTGGCTCAACAACCTTTATCCCGTGGTCTTTTCTTCTCAAAATTGAACTATCCTCCTTCCTTTTCCAATCCAGGAAGCAGGTAGCAAGCTGAGGACAACTGCAGGAGCAACCCCAACTCAGTTTTACACCAAAAAACCAATTCCTAACACTCAGAGCTCTCCAAAAGTGAAATGGCCTGCTTCCAAAGACAGGGAGCTGCCTGTCACTGGAGGACTTCAACTAGAATCTAAAAGATGGCTTATTAGGGGCAGTGAGTTGGTGCTAGCTGTGTGTCCTTGGGCAAATCACTTAACCCCAGTTGCCTCCAAAATAACAATAAAAATAACAAGAACAACGTGTTGAGGATGCTGGTAAAGGAGGTTACTGCCTCCAAAAAAAAAAAGAGAGAGAGAAGAAAAATTTTATGAATTGATGTGCAGTGGAAGGAATACTGAATTTGGAATCAGAGCACCTAAATTGAAATCCAAACTCTGCCACTTCCTTCCCGTGTGACTTTAGGAAAAGTCACTTAGCTTCTCCGGACTTTCTTCGTCTAAGACATGAGGGGGTTGGATTAAAGACATTAAGATTTCTTCCAACTCTAAACCTATGATCCCTTTCTCCACTCCACCCCTTCCCTCCGAGGTGCCTTTTTCTAGCCAGTGCTTTAATTTAGAGCAGGAAGGGGGCCTTAGAGATCATCCAGTCCAATTCTCATTTTACAGATGAATAAACTGAGGGCAGGAGAAGGGAAAGTGACTTCCCTAAAGTCACAGGGATAGGAAGTGGTGTAGCCAGGCCTTAGGACTTCCATCCCAGTATTCTTTTTTCCATGCCAAGTGACCTCAATCCAGGCTCAGTTGCCCACTACCTGGGTGGCATAGGGCAAATCACCTCTCCAGGCTCTCTGACTCAGTTTCCCCAGTTGTCTGACTCCTGTGGGAGGCAACACCTTGAGGGCAGGGGCTGTTGTGATTTTGTTTTTGTCTTCCTCAGCCCTAACATAATGCCTGATGCTTAATGGGGGGGGGGAGGGGCGGATTCAATAAATGATCATTAAATGAAATCACTTGTCTCCCTCCCAGGGTCAGTGTGGACATTAAATGGGAAAGTGATGGATGTGGAAGGGAGGGGTTTGTAACCAAAAAAGACTATAGGAATGCCAGATGTTCTTAACAAAAGCAATGACCCTCCTCAAGATCTCTTCATTTTTTTTCTCAATAAAAGCTTCCAGGAACAGAAAGGCAGGATGTGTGTGTGTGTGTGTGTGTGTGTGTGTGTGTGTGTGTGTGTGAGAGAGAGAGAGACAGAGACAGAGACAGAGACAGAGACAGAGACAGAGACAGAGACAGAAAGATAGCAATAGGGGAGGGGAAGAGGGAGGGAGAGAGGAGAGGCTGCCCATCAGAGTCTCTCTACTCCAATATTCTTACGGTTTTACAGATAAGGAAATGGAAGCCCAGAGAAGCTGTACCTTGCTCAGAGACATACAAGGCCCCTTGACACCAAATCCAGTACTCTTTCCCCCATATCCTGCCTCTTGCTCAGAATCACACCGCTAGTAATGTTTGAGGTAGGATTTGAACTCAGATCATCTTCAAGCTCATATCCAAGTCCAGTGCCCTCTCCATGATTACTCCCCAGGTCATCTTAGTCAAGCAAAGACATAAGCATTTATTAAGCACTTCATATGACATGCCAGGAACAATTCTGAGTGCTTTACAAATACCATCTCATTGATCCTCACAAGTCTGGGAAGTCAATGCTACTCTTATCTCCATTTGATAGATGAGAAGACTGAGGCAAATGGGGGCTAAGTGGCTTGCCCATGGTCGTACAGCTAATAAGTGTCTGAGTCAAGATTTGAACTCAGGTCTTCCTTACTCCAGACCCATTGCTCTACTCACTATGCTACCTAGTTGGTTAAGGAACTTAATCTTGTCACCTCCACTCCTCTCCCAATTTCCTTTTCTGTAAAATGAGGGAGAAGCACCCTTAACCTATGATCCTATGGTCACGGAGTGGGAGAAACAGGACTCAAACTCGTCTCCCAACTCGAGGACCCCCTAATCTCTCCACTAGATGCAGAGAAACTCAAGTTCTGGAATCCTAGAAACAGAAGGGACTTCAGAGATCACTGAGGGAAGAAATTCCTCTATAACCAGAAATCTTTCTTTTTTGGAGGCAATCAGGATTAAGTGACTTGCCCAAGGTTTACACAACTCAGACCCTCCCGACTCCAAGGACGGTGCTCTATCCAGGGCGCCACCTAACTGCGCCTCTAACCAGGATTCTTAACCTGTATATAGTCCATGAATTAGAAAATAACAAACCACATTTCTGTATAATTGATTTCCTTTCTAATCTCATGTATTTTATTTTAATTTAAAAACATGATTCTGAGAAGGGGTCCGGAGACTTCACTAGGCCGCCAAAGGGGAACATGATGCCAAAGAGGTTCAGAGTTTCTGCTTTGTAGAATCCCTGACAAATGACCTCCCTGGAAGCTACTACAGAAACAGCTCCAGGGATGGGGCAGCCCATCCCACCTTTGTGTGAAAACTCTCCATGGCAGGAATGTTTCATTTATATCAAACCAAAATCAGCTTCTACGCAAATCTTCTAGATTCTCTAGTTCCTTCTTCTAGGACCAAACAAATCATGTCCTATCTGTCCCTCTTCCCCAGGATAGAGTACACTTTGAACTGAATCCCCCAATTCAGCCCTTCAGATCCATGAAGACAGAAATTATGCCCCACCTGTCTTCTCTTCCCCATTTCTACCTGGACTTCCTGGCCCTGGGTTTGGGTGAATGCTTGGGGAGGGAAGGTATTGAGGAACAGAGTGAAAACTTGGCTCTGAAAGTCACTGGATGGTGACTCAGTAAAAGGTGACCTGAAGCTAAGCCCTAGGCTAGGGTTAGGGGGGGTAACCCCTTGAGGAGAGAAAAAAGGTAAGAAGGGACTGACTACAGCCCCCTCCCTCTAGGTTGCTCAAGGAGGACTGGGAGATAGACTACCACCCACTGAGTTTTGATAGAGGTTTGGGGGAAGAGTAGACACCTACATGGTGCTTTTCAGTTCAGGGAATAGGACTGGGGGATGAACAGGATGACCCCAGGGAAGTCATCCAGCAGAGATGCTACAATTTATGATTTATTGAGTCTCCCACACAGGCTTGGGACTGGGCTACATCTCCTGGGAACCAGGCAGTACTGGGCTAAGGGGGAGGGGAGCTGCAGAAGGTGGAGGTGGGAGGGGCTGGCCGACCAATGGAGTTGCTTATGGAGGGTCTGGTATGGGCCATATTATCTAAAGGATTAACTGGTGATGGGGGGGTGAAGTAATGCTCCCACCAGCAGGGAAGAGAGAGATAAAGCACTTGCGCTGGGGGAAGAAGGGGGCCCCCAATATAAGGACCTCCCCTCCCCTGACCCCAGGGCAATGCAGATCAGATGCTGGTGTCTGGAGGGGAGTAGGGCAGGGGCCCAGCCTCAGCCCCTGCCCTGTTCCCACTTCCCACCCTCCCTCAGATGTGCCCCCTTTCCCCAGGATGGGCATTTTCCCAGAGCACTGGGCTAGGGGCCCAGACCCTGAGGCCTTTCTCAGGCACTTTATTAGTTTTCTCATGGGCAGCAGGGGAAGTTATCCCTCCCGCCTTCTCCCTGGGCCTTCCTTCCTTTTGTCCCCCTCCCCAGGAGGGGCCGAAAAGAGCTTTTCTCATTATCGAGCTTATTAAAGAATAAGTAAGACTCCAAGAGACAGAGACAGAGAGACAGAGACAGGGAGAAATAAAGGGGCAAAGGAATCTGATGGGAGGGAAAGAGAAGGAGAGGTTAGCTCCTGGCTCCCCCTCCCCGATGCTCCCCCTCCCCCAGCCCCAATGTTCCCACATCTTTCTCCTGGGAGAGCTAGAGGAGCTGGAAATCTTGCTGGCTCAGTCACTGTTGCTGAAGCAGAGTTCTGGTGGCCATACCTGATCCATGGGGGGAGTGTGGTGGGGGCTTTTAGTTGTGGTAAAATGAGAAGGTGAGCCAGAGTCATATACTAGAAAACCACTGAAATTGGAGACAGAGGACCTGGGTTCAAAGCCTGCCTCAACGACTTGCTACCTATCTGACATTGAACAAATTACTTCAACTCTCTGGGCCTCAGTTCTACTTCATCTATAAAATGAGGGGGTGGGGTGCTATGGGCTTGAGGAGTGCTAAGGCCACTTCCTGCTGTAGCTTATGATCCTAGGATGAAAATGATAATCATTTATGATCCTGGGAGCACTGGATTTGGAATCCTTGGATCATAGATTTACAACTGGAAAGGAGGGGCTTCATATGCCCTCCTCCAACAGACTCATCTTACCTAAGAGGAAAGTAAGGCACAGAGAATTTAAGTGGCTTGCTCTCCATCCTCACCATGAACCCCGTCCTCTCCACCCCTCATTTCTTTCAAAGTCATTACCCCTTCTACAGTAGAGCTGAGGGCACAGTTGTCTTCAGGTGTGCTGGGTATTAACCCTTTGGTGAACCAGTTCAAGTCTACACTTTCTTCTGCTCTTAACTCCTATTGCTGACCTGTCTTGCCGCCACCCCTCCCCATTCTGGATTTCTTTCACCATCCCCATTCTTGATGGATTGCTGAATAGAGCTGGAGACAATCATGAAATTACTGTTCCATCTTTCACCTAACTGCCAAAGTAATGTTATTAAAGCATAGGTCTTTAAGCCCATTTCACATCCTTTACTCAATATACTCCAGTGGCTCCCTATTACCCCCCAGGATCAAATATAAAATCCTCTGTTTGGCATCACCTGGCTCCTCCCTACCTTTTTGGTCTTTTTCCACCTTACTCACCTTCATTCATCCAGCTACACTGGCCTCCATGCTGCTTCTCTCTCATTACACTCTATCTGCCACCTCTGTGCTTTCGCGTTAGTCATTGCCTGTGTGTGGGATGCTCTCCCTCCTTCCCTCCACATCTTAGAGTCCCTGGGTGCCTTCAAGGCTCATTTCAAGGACCACTTTCTTCAGGATAGCTTTCCCAGTCCCTTCTTCAGCTACTGGTATGAGATTACCTTTCAACTACTTGGTTTATATTTTTCATGAATTCAATTGTTTACATGTCTCTCCAACTAGAATGTCAGCCCCTTGAAAGTAGCTTCTGCCTTTCTTTGTATTTTCCGGCCCTTTGAGCAGTGCCCTGTACAGAGTAAGTGTTTAATAAATGCTTGTTGACTGACTCTTCATCACACTACACTCCCTTACCATCTCATTGCAATTCAGCCAAAATCCTTATTCTTACCCCCTTCATTCCCAAGGGATAAAGAGTGGAGCCTCGGCTCCAATGTGGCAGCCAGAATCCCCAAAAGACCTAGGTGGGAAGTTCAGAGGTAGATGTAACATCTTGCGCTTGAGTAAAAAAATGTAAACTTCACAGATATAAGATAGGAGACAGCATGCAAAGAGAAGAATGGTTCTGAAAAAGATCTCAGGGTTTTAGCAGACCACAAGCTCAATAGGACTCAACAATGTGATATGGAAACCAAAAAAAGTTGATGTGACCTTAGTTAAATTAAGAAGGGCAGAACTTCCAGGAATAAGGGTGTTCTAAAGTCCTACTATACTCCAACCTCAACTGGAGTCTTGTATCCAGTTCTGGGTGTCAGGCTGAAGAATATTGATAAGTTGAAGCTTATCCTAATGACAGAAACCAGGATGGTGAAGTATCTTGAGTACTAGGCACATAAGGAATAGTTGTCGGTATTAAGAAATTTATCCTGGAGAAGAGAAGGCCCAGGGAAGATGTATAAACTCCCTTTTCAAGTATTTGAAGGGCAGTCTTGTGGAAGGAAGTCCAAACTTTCTCTATTTGTCCCCTGAGGGGAAAAGCAGAAACAATGATGATGGGAGAACTAATTATCGGAGCTGTCCAAAAATGGAGCCAGCTACTTGGAAAGGTGTTTCCCTCGCCTTGGAGGTCTTCAGTAGAGCCTACATGACCGCTGGTTGGTTCTGTTCATTGAGAAAGTAACTTCTAACTCTCAGATTCTGTGATTCCGTGAAGTACTGCCACTTTGCCCCTGTACAAGTCATTTCCACACGCTGAGTTCCATCCTCTCTTCTGTGAAATCAGAATGATAATCCCTGCTGTGCTTTTTGTCAAAGTTGTGGTGAGGAAATGCAAGTTATTAGTATTTTGATCAACAACTCACTTTGAGAGACGAGTATGAAGAAGTGGCTAGGACCCTGGTCTGGGTGTGCTAGCTTAGCCAGATGACCCTGGAGAAGGCATTTCTCTCTGGTCCTCACTTTCCTCAGCTGTAAAATCAGGGGGCTGTGCAAGATGATTTTTAAAGAGAGACCCTGTTGAGTTCACCCCTTTTTCCTTGCCCTTCCAGTTGTAGCATTTTCACCCACCCACTACCTCCAGGCTAGACTGGTCAACTGTCCCAACACCCTCCTTTCATACAAGCTGTGAGACTCACATCTGGTTCACAAATGACCTGATAGGAAGGAGAGTCCAAATCCTGCAGTATGGTGGGGAGGAGGCCCAAGGAGGGACAGTTTGTATAAATATAAAGGCAGGTCCCTTAGTGGAGGTCACTGGGGACATAGGGCCAGAGTTCAACCTGGGAAGGATTTTTCCCACTTGTTGGAGAAGGCTTCCTGTAAGAGAGGGGATTCCAAGCACTGCGAGGCAGGTCTGAGCTTCCCTTTCTCCTGTGTTCCCTTCCAGGGACAATGTGCTTCCCATTAGGAGCTGGTGTTTGGCTTAGCAAACCACATGTCTAATTGCGAAGGTTTGGGGGCGTGTGAGTAACTCAGGCAGGCAGCGCATCTCGTGTGAGCGGCAGATCAATCAGGGCTCATTTCCCCGGTTAACGCCCAGCACATCTGGAGACAGCTGTGCCCCCAGCTCTAGCCAGACTGCTATCCCAGGGAGGTGGAGGGGTAGGGGGTAGGGGGATAAGTGACCTCTCATAAAGGATTCTGAGGTGTGTGACTGGGAAGTCTCTCCTAGGGGAGAGAAGAGGAGGAGGAAAGTAGAGGAGGAGGCCTGGGCCCAATCCTTGGGTTGAGCCCCTGTCCTGTGGCCTGATTTTCTCCAGATAAGCCCAGGAAGCTTTGGCCACTGCCTCCCCTCAAAGATCAGAAAGTCCCCAAGAACAGGAGCGGGATGTCCTCAGGGTGAGGGGAAAGGTCCCCAAGTGGAGAGGACCCTCAGACCTGGGGCTCCTGGGGATCTCTGCTTGCTTATTTCCCACCCAGCACCCCAGCCCAGCTATCTCTCTATACTGGGGAGGTGGATATAGTTTGGCCTCCAGACAAAGAAGAAGGGGAAGGGGGAGGCCCCTCCAGTGAGTGACAGGAGGTAAATTGGACCCCCTTTCCCAACTTTGAAGAGGAGAAGCCGTGTAATCACCATGTAACTGAGTTAGAATGGGGGGGCATTGCAGGGATAGAGTTTCTACCCCACCCAGCCTGGCCTGTCTTGGGGCCTGGGATGAGCACCTAAGGCCTCTTCAAATGTTTATAATTCCCTTGAAGAATTTGAGCCAAGCTCAAAGCTTAGGACCTCAGCCAGGGAAGATCACAGATCTGAATTTCCTGGGATTCCCCACCCCTGACCCCAAAGCAGAGAATCCTTGATTCCTAAGGCGGGATATGACCTTTTAAGAGGTGATCTCATAAAACATTCACATATCTCTAACTCTGTATTTTCAAAGTGCTTTTCTCCCAGTAATCCAGAATCAGTAAATCACTTAACCTCAGAGCTACAAGGGATCTTGGAGATTAACTGGTTCAGTCTAGTTATACCTAAGCAAGAATCCCTCTTAAAGTATCTCTGACCATTGGGCATCCAGGCATCACTCAGTCTCAAGGATAAGAACTTACCTTCCAGAAGGTTGGTCCATCTTAATGGGACCTGTGATTTTATCCTGCTTTGTCAATATGGGATCACCATCTCATCTGTAGTTTTAGGTGCAGGCGATAGAGCTCTGGGACTAGAATCAGGAAGACCTGACTTCACATCCTGCTTCAGACACTTGCTAGTCCTATGACCCCAGGCAAGTCAGTTAATCTGACGGTTTCCTCAATTGTCAAATAAGGATAATAATAATATCTATCTCACAATGTTGTTGTGAGGATCAAATGAGGCATGATCCATAAAGCACTTAACATGGTGTCTGGTACACAGAAGGTGCTTAATAAATGTGTGTTCTCTTCCCCTGCCCCAATCAATTTAGAGCTGAAAGGGAACATCTAGAGACTAGAGAATTTTTTTTACAGAAGAAGAAACTGAGGCCCAGAAAAGCAAAGTGATTCATCCAAAGTCAATCAGATAGTAAGAGACTTGTCCAAGAACACACAACTCAGAGGTGTCAGAGGCAGGGTTTGAACCTTGGTATCCCTTACTGCTTAGGCAGCCCTTTCTTTATCTAGGCTACCTCTCTGAATCGACTCTTGGACCCCACTAACTGTTGGGAAGGTTTTCCTTCTGTCAAACCCAAACTGATCTTTTTTTTTTTTCACAGTGCTCATCCCCTGTTCCTACTTTTGTCCCACCCTGAACCAGGAAGAACAAGTCAAATCCCTCTGCCCCTTCAGCTGCCATGTCCCCTCCCCACCCCCACAGCCCAACCTTCTTTTCTCAGTTCTCTTCCTATACCATGACTTCCAGGCTTTCTCCTATCTTCTCCTTCTTCCACTGAATGTCCTTCATAAAATGTGCTTCTAAAAATGAAAACAGCAGTCTCAATGTTTCCCTTCTTCTGGCAAGGACTCTTTTAAATATAGGATCAGTGACACTGGGTACATGCTTTTGTCCTCACATCATAGTCATTTCAAAGACCACCCCTCCCACCCTAGGACAAAGAAAATCAATGAGCAAAAACACGGGATACCCCTTTAAGAGCCAGAAGGACTAGCTTAGTTTCACATTTAACTTGCCAGCATAGCTAAAAATTATATCTCTCATCATATCTCTCATCATCACTCCCTCGCCACACACATTCCATATTTCCCAAAAGAGGAAGTGTCTTACTCACTTCCATCAAGTAGACTCCTAGTTACTAATATGTGTTGATAAATAGGCAGGCATTGTGAAAAAGAAACCAACTTCTGTTTCAGGAAGACCTTCCCCAGAGACTCATCCTGGCTGTGTGACCTTGGGCAAGTCACTTAACTTCTCAATGCCCCAGGCAACTTTTTAAGATTATAAATTACAAAGAAGGCATCAGTCTTCTTTGGTAGATGGAATTTTCTCCTTGTTACTTTCCTAAATCATTGAAAGCATAAGTCTAGCCTCTAACTCCATTTGTGATGTCATCATGGGTCAAATCTCAAGACATTGATGAGTCTTTTGGGGAGGGTTCTGTCCAATTTTAGGATGTTCCCCAAGGGTCTGAACTTGCTTCCTAGCTCTATATCCCCTTCCCATTTCACACACACACACACACACACACACACACACACACACACACACACACACACACTCTTCCCTTTTTTTGTTTTCCTCAGTAAGACTTTTTTCCCCTAATTATATGTAAAGATAGTTTTCAACATTCATTTTTTGTAAGATTTTGAGTTCCAAATTTTTCTCCCTCCCTTCCCCCCTTCCCAACACAGCAAGCAATCTGACATAGGTTATACATGTACAATCATGTTAAACATATTTCTACATTAGTCATGTTGTGAAAGAAGAATCAGAACAAAAGGGAAAGGAAGAAAAAAAACACAAAAAAGTGAAAATAGTGCACTTGGATCTGCTTTCAGACTCCATAGTTCTTTCTCTGGATGCCATACTCTCTTTTGACAATTTCATTCACTTCCATGGCTTCAGTTATCACCTTAAAACAGGTGACTCCCAAATTCCTAGATTCTCTCTGCTCTCTGTCTCTCTGTCCCTGTCTCTCTCTACATATATATGTATATACATATATATGTACACACATTTATATGCATAGACACATAGAGCCAGGTATCAATTAGTGTGAATAATTAATCCCATGAAGTAGTTGCACATATTCAAATTTATATTATTCAAAGTTATAATTACGTAAAATATGGTCATTGGTTCCAGGGTAATGGAAATATGTGTGTAAATTTGAATAATGTGAATGCTTAATGGGGTTCATCATTCACACTACTCAGGACCTAGTTGTATACATATATGTACATACATATGCTGTATGTGTGTAATGCATATATGTGTGTGTGTCCAGTCCTGACCTCTCTTTCAAGCTCTAGACCCATATCTCTAACTGTCCACAGGGCATCTCCACCTGGATGTCCCACCAGCACCTCAAACAACATCACCAAAATCAACTTTGTTATCTTTCCACTTCTAGTTTCACTGTCTGTTGCTGGTACCAGCCTTCACACAGTCTCCCAAGTTCAGAACCTCAGGGTTATCTGTGACCCTCTTTTTGCTCTCACTTCTTATAGTCAGTTACCAAGTCATCATCATCTTTTCCATCTTTTCCCCTCTGTACCCCTGTCACCTGTCCAGACTATAAGAGCCCCTTAAAAGTCCTTCCCCCCTTTATAGTCTCCATGATCCAGTGCATCATTCTTTCTAATATCCAACTGATTGTTTGCGTGTGAAAACACACACACACATATCAGATGGTGTCCTTCTGATAGGTCAGATAGATCTATCTATCTACCTAGTGGAGGAGGGGTATATATATGTATATATATATATATATATATATATATATATATATATATATATATATATATATATATGTATGTGTATGTATGTATATATATATGTATGTATATACATATGGAGAGAGAGAGAAGAGGGGAAAGTAATATTAATATATATTTATGCGTATATTACATAGATCAATTGGATATCAATCTAATCTATACCACACACACACACACACACACACACACACACACACACACACACATAGTAGAGAAGGGACATAGTGGAGGGGAGGACACAATCAGATATATAGATATATCTACGTGTGTGTATATTTGCTGAAGACATGCTTATCAGGTTTGTGCATGACGAGAAACTGGGAAGTATGGTTAACATATTGGACCTCAGAATCAGGTTCCCAAAAGATTGGCAAGTCATTGGAAATATTACATTCATTCTGTTCAATTCTATCTTATTTGATTTGGCTCAATGTTCTAGCTTACTTGTTATTCTGCCAGAGAGATTAAGTGTGTGTGTGTGTGTGTGTGTGTGTGTGTATGTGTATGTCTGCATATATCTGAATGTGTCTCTCCTCTGCTCAGAAATCTTCATTGACTCTCTATTGCCCATTAAGTAAAGCTTATGCTCCTTTGTCTGGCATTCAAGGCCCTCTACAATCAGGTGCCATTTTACAGGTAATATAAGTTTTTATTTTTAGGTGAGAAAACTGAGGCACAGAGAAGTAGAATGACCTGCCCAAGGTGAGGTTGAACCTAAGTAAGAGAGTGGAGTCTGAAAACTATGGGCCAATGAACTTGACTTCTATTCCTGGCAAACTTCTATACCACATTATTAAAGGCTGGTTCATGAGCATTTAGAAAGGGAAAATACTTAATAAATCCTCATTTCTTTACTCCATCCCTCCTTTCTTTCATCCTTCCTGTTAATACATACAAGATCTGTAGAGTAGTAGCACAGGTCCAAACTCAAAACCTATGACAATGGCAACTTTTAGGCCATCCAGAGGAGAGTGACCAGGCTAGGGAAGGGCCAGGTGCTGTGGCTCATTACAAATAGCATCTCATTTGAACCTCATAGCAATCAGAGGAAGGAGATACTATTATTATCTCCAATTTACATTTGAGGAAACAGAGGCAGACAGAAGTTAAGTAACTTGCTTGTGGTCACACAGCTACCAAGTATCTGAGGTCATATCTGAACTTAGGTTTTCTTGACTCCAGACCCAGCCTTCTATCCATTGAGCAGACTCTCAAAGGGAATGTACACCAATTTTATGCCATCTGAGTAAATGTCTTTGTTAAGAATTAGGAAAAAGACAATCAGCTAGGTTACTCAAGGCATCCCTAATCAATCCCCATTACATGGTTGGAATAGATGGCTTCTAAAGTTTCTTTGAGTTCTTTCCCTTGATCTTATAATTCCATGAAAAATTGGGGAATTAAGGGATTATTTCTAATTCAGAGGGATGACTTCTTCATTCATAGAGGAGGTAGCTGCTGGGGCACACCTTCTTTCTTGTGGGCTTGTCAGAAATGTTAGCCTAATCTCAATGTACTCTCTGGGTCAGGCACCACTCCAAAACCTATTTGTACTCTTCTACTGATGTGCGTGCTTTTAACAGCCAGCAAGGTACATGTTGATTCAAACAAAGGATTTCAAATGAAATAGCCTAGTAAACAAAGTGACAAGGACAGATTTTCCCCAATGCACATGCGGTATACTCTCCTACAGATTATCCTACTATCAGTGAAGAGGGCACACCCACACAGAGAACACATGTGATCAGAATGCATGCATGGACAAAAGGACATGTGATCAGGGATCAGGGATGAAAGATATATATCAATTAATGAACATTTATTAGGCATCTATTTTGCAACCAGTACTATGTTGGATACAAGTACAAAAAAACCCCAAGAAGATAATTTTCTAATATATGTAATACATGTAAAGAATGCATGTGGCTACTTTGGTGGTCTAGTAGGTACCACTGGGCTTTGTTTTCTGAGCTGCTCTCCACTATCAATTTCTGGATTTTATTTCTTCAGGGCTACCTGTTGGTTATCTCAGCTCTTGTCTAATAGGGTACAGTGATTAGAAAGCCTGATAAGGGCAGGCTGACAGCTCTTAAGTTTACATAACTAAGGGAAACCTGGCAGAGTACCTCCAGGCCAAGATTATATCCAGGGTTAAATATGGTTCACTGTCCCAGACAACTATCTGACTTAAGGTTAGAAATTCCTTCTACCCTCCATTTAATTCATTGTGGGATCTCGAATACTCTAAAAATCATTCCAGGAAATTCTGCCAAAGAAACCCCTCAGTAGCTATGTTATGAGCCTGCTACACATCCAAGTTCCTTCCCAAACTGGCGTGCAAATGAATTTGAGTCAAAACAAAAACTAAAAGAAGGAGAAAAGATCATTGTCTTCCAACTTCCTATCCTGCATTCCTGACTTTATTGTATATATACATCTTTCAGCAGGAAAATCTCCTGATCTGGATGCTGAATTATGGCCAATGAGAAACCTTACTATCTCCCTAACTACCTAAAATGGGTCATGAAGAAAGGATTTCAATAATCAAAGAGGAGAAGAAATACATTCCAGGCATGGAAATCAGTTCTGTCTTAGAAGAGTCTCCACTGCTTGTTAGAGCCCTGTCTCTCCTCCTGGGAAAAATGGAATTTACTGCATTAAGGGTTTGGAGAAGTCAAGGAGACAAGGAGAAGGGTACCATGTTTGTCACTTCTCCCTTGGAAAAGGATGACTGGGTCAGGCATGGATTCTCTGGCTTGTTTGGGGCATGGGGTGGAGGGGGGTGGGGGGAAAGAAATAGACTTCCAGGTAGTCCGAAAGACCAGGAAGAGAGACATCCTAGCCCAGTAGAAAGAACACTGTCTGGGTGTCTGAAAATCTGGGTTAAAATGCTAACTCTGCTTCTTACTTAAATGTATGAATTTGGTTGAGTCACTTATCCTTCCTCATTCAAAGATCTCTTATTTGAAAAATGATGGGGTTTGGACTGGGTATTCTCTAAGGTCACTTCCAGCATGAAATCTTATGATGGCAAGCATCTCACTTTTAGATTAAGGGTTCTAGGGAACATCTGAGCCCTGTTCTTGACTATTTCCACCATCCCTCTCCTATAAATTGTATCTGGTTCAAATCAAAAGGGGGGCACCTCAGAGACTATCTTATCCCACCTGTACATAGACAAGACACCTCTATGTAATATACCCAGTAAGTGGTCAACTAGACTTTGTTTGAAGTCTTTGCTCAAGACTCTAGCCCCCTGCCTCCTTTCTTGGGCTCCCTTTCCAGCAGGGAGCATGTATCTGAAACCACACAGATGGTTCAGCTGGGATGGGGCCACAGAGAAGTGATGGGCTGGGAGGAGGGCCAAGGAGCCCTTTGTGCACTCCCCCCGCCCCACAACCCCATGTTCCCCTCTCTTGGCTTCATGCCCCCACCCCCACCCTTCAGTAATTTTCCTACCGGATCTTCCTAACCAACACATCTGGGGGTAGGAATGACAAAAAGCTCCCACTGGAAACTTTAAGTCAGGGGGAACCTTGGGGGCTGAGGTTGAGACTGAGATGGAGGGGCCTGGGATGTACACCAGCCTCTTCTCCACCTTCTATGGGGGTGAGAGATGAAGGGGCTGCCTATCATACTAGGGATGGAGCTAAGAAGGCCAAAGGTGTGTTTGCAAACAATTTACATTACTTTTCTATCTCCTTATGAGGCAATTTGCTCTTGGAGAATTGAAGTCACAAAAGACCTAGGTTTAAGTTTTATCTCTGATCCTTTCTAGCTGGGTAATTATGAATATACAATATAACCTCTCTGAACCTCAGTTTCTTCTCTACAAAATGGGAAAAATAATAACTATTGCCTCTTTTAGAGGGTTATGTTTAGAGGATCAAATGTAAATTTCATACACTTTAAAGTGCTATATAGATGTCTTCTGGTATCCTTATTATAATTTATAATAATAATGATTATTATTATTATAAACCTGTGCACTCCCAGTTATTTCCAAGTTAAAATTTCAATGCTGCTTCATAGGGCTGTCAGGATGGGAACTGCGTAGTTCATAGATGAAAAAAACAAGCCCAAGGGAGGTGAAATTCATCCCAGCTCCTTTCTCCAAGATCAGTGAAGGAGGGTTGGGGGAACAAATCCCTATGTCCTCTGTCCCCTTCCTCTCCCTTCTCTGGAGGTCTCTAGTGCTCTCTCGTTGAAATAGGGGGAAGAAATGGTGATAGAAGGAGGGGAGTAGCATGGGGGAGGAGGGGAGCAGGAGCAAGACCCATCTGTCTGTTCATCTATCGGTCCATTTGTCTGTTCCTTGTCCTCTGAGACTGCTCCTCAGCCCTGGCCACATTAAACACTTCAGTAAGCCCTGTCCCCAGCAACCCCCTTCCAGGGAATGTGATGAAAGCCCTATTTATTATACTTCAGCACAGAAAGTTGTCTCAGATGTTTCCAATTCATCAGCAGCTCAGACATCTGTTCTGGGTTGAAGGCAGGGAAGGGAAAGAAAAAAGGAAAACTTAACTTGGAGGCATTCACACTCCCTCACACACAGGCACACACAATTACATCTCCTCACATGCACACACAGAGGTGCACACACCCCTCATCCACACATAGACAAGAAGCCAGTCTGTGAGAAGAAGGGGGACACAACAGACAGCTGCCTAGTACTACACACACAGGATGCAAAGAGAAACACTTTTTAGTGTGATTTTAAAAACAAACAAACCAACAACCATGTATTTTAAAGCCAGAAAAATCCTGATCTCCAAGACCTGTAGGTTTGTACATGTGACAAGTCAAGCCCTGCATGCTACAATATTAACTCAAAGGTTCTTGTGGGCACACATAATGTCCAAACCTGGTCCCATTATATACTGAGGTTTGGATTTGACTGGTAGGGGTGCATGTACAAGTCCTCACATTTTTATCCTCCTGCCAACTACACTTAGGCTAGAACACAAAAGGGAGAGAGGAGGACCACTGTAGAAAGTAACTGGGAAGAACCTTAGATCACAGAAAATTAATACCATAGCTGTATGAGGCCTTAGAACAGAAAATTAGAACATGGTCCCTAGAATGTCAGAGCTGAGTAGGAACTTAGAACATGCCACATGAATGGGGTGTGCATCTTAGTGCAGTTTATCTTAAGCTTAAAATGGCACTAAGACTTTTGGAATACCCTATGTAATATCACTGATAGGGGTGCCTATCAACTAGGAAATGACTGAACAAATGATGGTATATGGAGGTAAAGGAAGGCTATTGTGCTATTAGTAATGACAAAAGGAGCAGAAAAACCTGAGAAGACTTGTATGAACTGATGGAGAATGAAGTGAGAAGAACCAGGAGAACCATTTATACCATAATAAAAACATTTTGAAGAAAAGCAGCTTTGAAAGATCAGTAACGTGACCAACCATGCATGGTTCCAGTGGGCCAATAATGAAGCACCTTCTGATCAAAAGGTGATGGACTCCATGCAAAAGAAGACGTAGTTTTTGGACGTAGCCAATGTGAGAATTTGTTTTGCCTTATTATGAGCATTTGTGATGAGCATTTTATTTTTGCTTTTCTTTTTTCCATTTGTGTGTGTGTGTGTGTGTGTGTGTGTGAGAGAGAGAGAGAGTGTGTGTGTGTGTGTGTGTGTGTGTGTGTGTGTGTGTGTGTGTGAGAGAGAGAGAGACAGAGAGACAGAGACAGAGACAGAGACAGAGAGACAGAGAGAGAGAGAGAGATGGTAGGGAAAGAAAATTGATTTTTGTGAATTGAAATAAAAATGAAATATAACAGATGGAAAAGACCTTAGAACTCAGTATATTAACTATCACAGCTGGAAGGGACATGAAATTCAAACCATTTGGTGAAGGTACTCCAACTACCTACTCAGATTGCAACCCTTCTCCAACTCAGTAGATGTAGATGGTCTTTGAAAATCATGGTAGCTAAAAACATCTACTGCCCTGCTGCCAACATGGACATGAGTTTCTTGGAACTTATCCAGGCTTGTCCTTAACTGACAATGGTCATGTGGATAAAACCTAAAGCCTTTCCAACTTGGTAAGATCTACCAGGGCTAGTGCTCTGTTGGGGTCACTTTGGGGAGCTGCATCCCATGATGAAGCTTCAGACTTGGGTAGAAAACAGCAAGTACTCAGTAAGTATAGGAAAATGGAGAAGGGAGACACGATCAAGAACTGAGGAGGGGTGAATCGGGAGAGGCTTCCAGGAGGAGGTAGCCCTTCAGCTGAGCCTTGGAAAAAGTTAAGGATGGTAAAAAGGGATGAAGCAGGAGTGTATGTAAAGTGCTTTGCAAACCTTTAACCACTCTCTCAGTGCTTGCTGTTATGATCATCATTCATTCATGGGAGTATGAGGGTGATGTCTTGTGAGAAAGCACATAACTGGGAAACACAATATCTACTTCAGGGAGCCATCAGGAATCCAGTTTATATGGAGTATGTGGGGGCAGAAAGGTAGTTTGCGTCCAGAAAACTGGATTGAATTTCATTTTGTCCTACAGGCAATAGAAAACCACCAAGGGGGTTTGGGTAGAGGGATGCTATGGTCACAGCTGTGCTTTAAAAAAAAAATTTTTGTTAGACATAATTTCACTGGTGTAGAAAGGGTCCCTGCACCAATTCAAATCAATAACTGTTCTGCAATTTGCAATCTTGGTCGTTGAGAGCTTAAGTGCTTGCTCAGAGACACTCTTGCCAGTATGGGTCAGAAACAAAACTTGAATCCAAGTCTTTCTAACCCTGGGGCCAGCTCTCTAACTTGTAACTACTCTGTTACTATGCTTTAGGAAAATCATTTTGATAACTGTGTGGCTGGAGGCAGGGAGACCAGGTATAAGGCTAATACAATAGTCCAGGAGAGAGGTAATAAAGACCTGAACTAGGAAAAGATTGAAAATACTAACAAACTAGCATTTTAAAGCTACATATGAATTTAAATAGCTAGTACTTTAAAATTTGCAAAACACTTTACAAATATTGTCTCATTTGATATTCACAATTGTTCTGAGAGATAGGAGCTATTATTAACACCCCCAATTTAAAATTGAGGAAACTTAGGCTGATAGAGGTTGTGACTCATCTAGAATCACAAAACTCATGTTTGAATCTGGATTTGAACTCAGGTCTTCCAGACTCCAGATCCAGCAGTCTATCCACTGTGCCACCTGACTGCTTCTTGGAGCCACCAAGATGCCTCGATGAAGGAGAGAGAATATCTAAGCATGTTCTTAAAAGATAGATGCAGCACTGTAACTGGAATAGACCTTGGAATATAGAAAGCAGAAATTCAGAGATGGAAGGAATGTTAGAACCAAGAACATAGAAATGTCAGAGCTGGGAGGGACATTAGAACTTACAGTGGCAGATCAGGAAGTTCCTTTCCATACAGAATGGCAGAGTTGAGAAGGACCATAGAACACAGAATGTTAGAGCTTGGAGAGAACTTAGGACATAAAATGTAGCTAGATGCAACCTTAAAATATAGAACATAGAAATTAAGAGCTGAAAAAGATGTTCCTACAAAGACTACAGAATGTCAGAGCTCGAAAGGACATAGAATATATAAAGTTCAAGCCAGGAAGGACCTTAGAACGTAAAATAACAGGATTGGAAAGGACTTTAGAACATAGAAATTTGGAGCTGAAAAAGTCCTTAGAACACAGAAATTCAGAGCTGGAAATGAACTTAGTATATTAGGAACTGAAAATAACCTTAGAGACTGTTTTATCTAGTCCCTGCTCCTTAGCAATGTGCGAAGTTAACTAGCATTTATGAAGTGCCTGCTCTGTGTCAGACACTGAGTGAAGCTCTGGGGAAACAAAGACAAGACAAAAGACGGTCCCTGCCCTCAGGAAGCTCTTGTTCCAAGGAAGAACAGAACAAACAACTATGGACAGACAAGCTATGTACAGGATATATAAGAGATGATATAGAGTAAAGGGGGAATGGGAAAGGCTTCCTGTGGACCGTGACATTCACCTGGGACCTGAAGAAAGTCAGGAGGCAGAGATGAGTTATAGGAAGGGCAGTGGTCTAGGGGCCAGGGCATTGTGGGGAGGGGCAGGGCCAGCATTAGGAGTAGGACTGGTTTGGGGAAGAGACAGGATGGGGGACATTAGGGACTGGGACACCAGTGAGGGGACTCTTTGGTTTGTAAAATCTTAAGCTCTGTGTAAATATGAGTCATCATGTTAATAGATTAATGAATCATGTAACGTCTTTGCATACTGAGGAGTATATTTGAGAGAGCCCTTTGGCTATTGATGATAGCACGGTGTAGGGCTGTGGGGAGAGGGGCCATTGAGGTAGGTGGGCTTCCCGGATACGCAAGCTGAGAAAGGGTCATAGCTCTTCCCCAGGGTTATGATTGTCCTTTCTCTCCTCTCCTCTTGTCTTCTCTTCCCCTCTCCAGAGTTCTAGGAAGGGAGGGAAGAAAGCCTGAGCCCCACTCAACATCTGAGAGGCAAATACATATGGGCCTGGAACCTCATCTCCTCTTCCTCCATCAGACACAAAACAAAGAAACGTAGACTCCAGGGGAGAACCACACCTCTCCCTTGATTATGGGCTCTCCCTTCCCTTAGGGCTTTAACCTCTCCCTCCTCCCCTCTAAACCAACTCAGCAGCAGCTGGCTTCCATCATCACTGACCAGCCTAGTCCAGTAGCCTGAGGCCTCTCCCAACCCCCATCCCTGAACCTGCCCCCCACTTCTCTTTTCTGCCCTGGAAGGAGAGGAGGATAGAAACAAGTCTAGTGGGATTCATTGTAGAGGAGGGTGTGATGTGGAAGGAGAGTGGAGGGGAGAACTGATACCAAGGCCTTGTCTTCTCTCCTCTCTTCCCTTTCCTTCTGTCCCCTTTCAGTCTTTGCCTTTATCTCTCTCTCTTTTCCTCTCCCTCTCCCTCCCCTCTCTCTCTGTCTCTGTCTCTGTCTCTGTCTCCCTTTCTCCCCACTCTCTTTCTTTCTAATAGTCTAAAGAGCTCAGTGTGGAAAGAACACTGAGACTGGAAGTCAAGAGAAAGGTATGCGAACGTTTACTAATCTTATGACCTTGAGCAAATCCTTTCCCTTCTTTCAACCTTAGCTTTCTCATCTGTAAAATGGGAATAATAATCCCTCTCCTGACAACTACAGAATGTTAAGGAAAGCAGACTAACACAACTACACATAGCTTCTTCCCTCCCTAACCCTTCATGGCCCCAACTTGTGGATGCCATGTGTGTTAGTAGGAAATGGAGGAAGACTAGGGCAAGACAAACAGGACTTTGACAGAACAGGACTCTGTACCAAGATGGGAAGTGTTCAGGGTTGCTGGCTGAAGGAGGGTGGGGCAGGGAAGAGCCATGGCCCCTTGAAGTCAAGGACAGTATGGTGAGAATGGGGGCAAGGGCAGACTCCCCTGAGAGAGTAGGGAATGGTAGGGGTGCCTGGAGGGAGTGGGGAGGGAGGGCAGAAGAAGAGTTGACAGGACTCCAACTTTAGCCTAGCATAAGGATGGGGCCAGAGGCCCAGTGCAGATCCACTGAGCAAGTTCCTTCAGTGCCAACCATGCAACTCTTCTTTATATCAGATGTCCATCCTTCACTTTTACTAGGTTAGGCTGACCCATCATTTTTTCCCAGTTATACATTTCTTTGACAACATCCTTGACCCTGATTCTCTAGAATAATTCCTCATTTGTAGTTTGTTTACACCTGCCATGCACCTCCCCACTGCTCTTGGAGGAGCCCTCAACTGAAATTCTTGGGAGACAGCCATCTTCTGTGACTCAGGCATAGAATATCAATGCAAGAATTTGGGAAGAAAGAGAGAGGAAGAGAGAGAGAGAGAAAAAGGGAGAGGGAAAGAGAGAGGAAGAGGGAGAGAGGTCTTTTTTACAGGAAGAAGCTTGAAGTTATTAATAAAACACAATTTCTCAAAGACAATTCAGCTCACTGTTCAATAAATAATTTGTTGTCCATTTTCCGGATCTGTCTAATAAATATATATAAGCAGGTAAATATATAGACATATGTAACAGAAGTGGGCCCCACATGTGTAGGTGAGGACTCTGCATGTAAGAAGAGGACTGTTGTATGGCTCGAAGGGAAGCAGTGTAGACATCTAAAACTTCTTCTCACCCTCCCCTTCCCCAAGGGAGACTTTCATTCCTGCTTGAAGGAGAAGCAGAAGATGGGGGAAGGAGGTCACTCTACTTTCCTCAGAGAAAGGAATCACCAGCTATCTGTCTGCTCCCTTAAATATTCTTTATCTAGGCTGGGATAGGATCAGATTTGAGCTAACTTCTGATCACCATGTCATTTTGAAGGGGAAAGGAGGAACCCAACCTCTCTATCCAAGGCTTAATTCCTTTCCCCACCAAACACCAATTCCACAATGAATACACATAATGAATAGCAAAACAGAAATCAGAGAAAGTATGCATAAGAGAATACATACCATACATTGCAGAATGAAGGAGCTCTCCCATTGGGAGTGAAATAACTCAGTGAGAGAGAGACAGAGACAGAGAGAGACAGAGTCAGAGAGAGAGAGAGACAGAGACAGAGAGTGTGTCCAGGAGCTCACTCAAGGGAAAACTCCCATAGCCTCTAGGGCAGCAAGCTGGGGATAGGAATATGATGAAGACTTCCTATTCCCTTCATGTCTAACCAGGGCCTTTTTCTTTCTGCAACCTGAAGTGGGATTGGCCCATTCTATCTTCTCTCTTGAAGCTGGAATCCAGTAGCATCCAGAGTAGTTCAATCAAAGCTTGGTGAGTGCCAAAGAGGACTGGTGTTTTGAAGATTCCCAAAAGGTAAGTGACAAAGGCTGGAATTCTTTCACCTCTTGCCAACTCCACCACTTCTTATGAAGGCAGAGAATTCATCTCCACCAATAAGGAAAGAATCCCATATCAATGGGCTTTGAAACATATTAACGATATAGTTTATGTTATATATGTGTATGTGTACATAGAGAGGAGAAGGAGGAAGGCAGGAGGGGAGAAGAAGAGAGAGAAAAAAAGAGAGAGCGAGGGGAGGGAGGGAGAGAGAAAGGGAGGGGGAGAAAGAGAGAGAGAATGTGTGTGTGTGTGTGTGTGTGTGTGTGTGTGTGTGTCCAAATGTCTTAGAATGGTTTTAAGCTATTAAAGATTAAAACCACTCTAAGATTTTTGGGACATCCCATATATGCTGATGGATGGGCTTTCTATGGTTGTTCATCCAAATGCATGTCCACAGTTGAGACAATAGATGTTCCTTATCCATTTGATTTATGTTGTATGCATAGTTAAGTTAAACTTATCTGAGGGACCACGAGTACCATTTAGGAAGTACTATAATATTCTGGGGCTTAATGAAATCAGAACAATGTCATCCGCTGTCTATGAAGAATAATTAAAGTATCTCGTGCCTTGATGTCCTCCTTCCTCTGGGATTGGGGTGAGCAAACTCTCCAGTTCCAGCCTTGCAGCATGCCCTGGGTCTCTTTCTTCCCCATGGAGGACATGATTCAGATATTCTCCCTCTCCATCCCAACTAAGGGTGTGTGTGTTTGGGTTTTCTTGTTTGTTTTGTTTTTGTTTTACTGATTTCCTGGAGCACCAATAGTATTGCTTTCCCCTAGTATAAAAATTTCTGTGTATGTATCTGTATATGGAGGGGGTAAGGCGGAAGTCAGAACCTCAGATATATCCCCTTCACACTGGCAAAGACTTTCCCCTTCCAAGAATGACATTTTACATTCTATGTTCAAAGAATCCTGGCTCTGACATATTCTACAGTCTAAGGTCTCTCCCAGGGATAATATTATCTATTCTAATGATCCTTTCTAGCTGGTATAATTCTAGAGCATCTAAGATGATGAAGGAACCAGAAGTCAGAGAGAACAGAGATCCACGAAAAAGATCCATGAAAAAAATGCATGGAAAAAAATGGTTTCTCCCTCCATCTCTTCTCCTCCAATAGTCACTCAAGGTGACAATAAAGATGTGTGTAGAGGACCCTACTCCCCTATCCCCAAACATTGTCCCATCCACCCACCCCCAACCAAATATAACTCTTGATCTTGTTACTTTTCATTATTGCACAGCTAGGCCTATTCTCATCTTTCACTCTCCCCACCTCCTCAAACTAGGTCCATTTACAATTGATTCTCAGCTGTGGTCATGAAGGAGTGTAGAGGGGGTAAAAGGCAGGATACAGATATAAAGTAGGGGATGGGAGGAAGGAGGGAAGTCAGCTCTTATCTTCTACCCAAAAAGCAAAGATAGGTGGATAGGTGAAAGATGCCAGGAGAGAGGTAGGAACTTTACTCAAAGCCTGGCACCGCTAGCCAGATGTCCCTTCTGAATTTCCTTTTTGCCAAAGAATGTGAGGGGAGTGCCGCAGATGTGTGCGACTGATCTGTGGACAAAGAAAGGTAGTCTCTAAATAGGTTGCCTCCCCCTTCCAACCTTGGGACTTAGTTTTATTGTGCATTTATTTTCTCTACCTCTGATCTGGTTTATACAATGAGAAACACCCATGGATTCATAGCTCTATATATTCACAGGTACACTTGTATAGAGATTCACATGTACATATGGGTGGGTGGATGTCCCTTCAGGTTGGCACAGACACACAATGTATATATGGTGATACACACACACACACACACATACACATGTTCCTAGCTCCATGCTTTGTCAATATCATGTGTGCACAGATGAAATATACATGCATATTCATGTTTGTACATATATGTGTGTACCAAGCACCATATGCATGTTAAGTATTATTATCAAATACACGTACTGCATGCGCATATATGTACTCACCATAAAATAGAATTGATAGTGGTAGTTCTAACATTTGCAACATGTTTACAGGTAATCTCTCATTGAATAAAGTCTGCACACGTATGACAGGGTGGGTCAAAGAGGACTGCATCTGGAGTCATAGAATCATAAAATGTCAGTGCTAGAAAGGAATTTAGAGATTATTCATGCCAATCTTTTTTTTGACATTGCAAGTCAAGTCTACAAGCATTTACAAAATAACTATTATGTGCAAAGCAGTGTGTTAAACACTAGGGACACAAAGAAAGACAGAAGATGGCCCCAGCCTCCAAGATGGTCACAGGCACATGGATGAGACAACATGCAAACAACTCTGTACCAAATAAATTGCATAAATTGGAGATAATCACAGAGGAAAGGAGCTAACATGAAGGGAGATGGGAAAGGCTTCTTACAGATGGTGGGATTTTAGCTAAAACTTAAGGAAGCCAGGAAATAAAGAAGAGGAGGGGGAGAATTGCTGGCAAGAGAGACAGCTAGTGAAAATGCCCACAGTTGAGAGATGGAGTGTCTTGTTCAAGGAGGCCAGTGTTGGGTGGATCATTGTGGAGTGCAAGGCATAAAAAGACTGATGGGAAGAGGCCAGACCATGAAAGGCTTTGAAAGTCCAGTAGGAGTTTATATTTGATCTTGGAAGTATATGGAAGTATATAAGTATAATGGGAGCCATTGGAGTTTATTGTATAGGGGGCAGGGTAATGGGATGAGACCTACACTTAAGGGAGATCAATTTAATTCATCAATTTGAGTGGAAGATGGTTGTTGTTCCTTCATTTTTGATGACCAATGACATCATGAGTTAATATCTTGACTTGCACATGAATTGGATTTAAGTGAGGCAGAGTTGCACAAAGTCATCAGCTTCTCTCTCTTCCAGGGTCATTTAAGTTCAAGAACAAGATCAAAGGCAGGACTGGTGATGGCCCAGAACACAGTGGATGACTTTGGCATCTTCAATGTCTGGCCAAGCTTTAAGTGCTCCATGAGACCTGCTTCAGCTGCCTTCATGGACATTGGAACAAATTGTTTTCATCCACCCATTCTGCTGGGGGATGTCTTCACATTCTTGGAAGTAGAGACCCACCTAACTCACAGATGGGTTTGAAGCCTCTCTGTTACCCTCAACCTGATTTAGCCCATCTGCTGAGATGCTTTTACCAGGATGTGGCTGCTACACATGCTACAGCTTCTTAGAGTCATGGGTGAGAATTGGATGAAAGATGGGGAAATATGGATGAACAGCCCTGAAGAGGGCTCAGCAAGCCCTCTCACCAGAGGTACTGGTCCTCCTAAATACCCCACACATGCCAGTGGAAGATAAACTGGAATGGGAAGAGACTTAAGGCAAGGAGGATCACCAAAAGTCCAGCTGTGAGATGATGAGGTCCTGCTCTAGAGTGATCAGAGCAGAGAAAGGAGCAAATACAAGAGATGTTAGGAAGGTAGAAATGTCAGACCTTGACAATAGATTGGATATAGGATTTGAAAGAGAATGACAAGTCAAGCCTGACACCAGGTTGCTAGCCTAAAAAATGGGAGGATGGTGTTGCCATCAACAGGAAAAAGGAAGTTAGGAAGAGGGGGAGGGTTTGGAGATAAAGATAAGGAATTCAGTTCTGGACAGATTGAGTTTAAGATGTCTACAGGTTATCTTGTTCAAGATAGCCAATAAGCAATTGAATATATGGAACCAGGGGAGAGGTTAAGAATGGATAAAGACATCATCTGCTTAGAAATGATAATTAAACCTGTTCCTGATAAGATTACCAAATGAGGAAAAACTGAGGCCCAGAATGAGGAGGGAGCCTGTCCAAGGTGCTTCAGGCAATTAGTAACAGAGCTAGGATTTGAACCTAAGTACTGATTTTCAGGTCTGAGTCGGCTGAAATGACCACTCAAGCCTTTGCCAGCTGTGAAGGCTGGTGATTCTGTCATTCTCTGGTTGTTAATCCCATGCTCTTTTCAGGGAACCCCAAAGCAGCAGAAAAGCTAGGTTTAAATCCCTGATCTGTTCTCTTCCTCTCTATGTGACACTGGGCAAATTATTAATCCTTGTGGGCCTCAGTTTCCTCACCTGTAAAATGAGACCGTTGTACTTTATGGACTAGAAGCATGACAGTTATTTATATTACTAACCGAATGTCAAGGTTTGTGTGGACATGATCCAGGCAGGCACTGAAAGTTACTAGGGGCTTACATGTATATCTATTTGGCCTATGTCTAGATTCTAAACACCGAATCCTTAATAAAAAATCTTAATAAAAGAATTTGTTCTGTGAAGTATAGATTCAGTCAAAGGGCCCACACATGAGGACCTAGAGGGACACACATGGCCTTGAGGCCACGGGTTCCCCACCCCTGAATATATGTTCTCTGTTTGGACATCCCTGAGAGTGCATTTTGACAAGTAGGCTGTGTATTAGAGTGCTGAAACTGGAGTCAGGCAGACCTGAGTTACCAGCTGTGTGACCCTAAGAAAGTCACTTGGTCTCTGTTAGTCTCAGTTTTCTCATTTGTAAATGGAAACAATACTACCATCTACATCGCAGGATTGTTGTGTGGATCAGATGATTTAATATATGTAAAGTGCTTTGCAAACCTTCAAGTGTTACATACACGATAGCGATTATTATTAATAGAGCCCATGTGTGAAGGCCACCGTCCAAGCACATGTGTGCCTCTGTCCTTGAACTTATCCATGTGTAAGGGCTTCAGCACCCACATGTGCTCTGATCTCCACAACAAGTCCCTGTAGGAGGACAGGGGAGAGAAAGTGAGGAAGGGACCAAACCTGAGCTGTCTTCCTGGGCTAGCGCTGAAGAGAGAGGTAGCCTGCTCTGCCTGAATCTGCCTGGTTCCCAGGCCTCCCTCCTTCACAGCCAAAGGAAGCCCCTGAAAAACCCAAAGGGAAAAGGAGCAAGAAAAGCCCAGCTTTAAACCCAGTCCAAGTACAGAGTATGTTTGTGGGTTGTCGCAGTGACCCCCGAGAGGGAGGTTAATGCCGGGGCTTGTGGTTAGCAAAACCCCGGGGAGGAAGAGGGAGAGGCAGTAATGAACCCCATGTGCTGTGGGAGGCCTGAGAGGCTTGGAGGCTCAGATATGGACACTTGTAAAGACACAGAGAGACCCACGCAGACACACACACACGCACACACACACACACACATATACACACATGCACATACACATATGCACATACACAGAATCACAATCTGGTAGGAGGGAGAGAGTGGAGTAGGCTAGTACCCCTCCTAGCAGAAGCTTGCCTTTCCATACTCCTAAAGATGGAGAGGGAGTGGGGGTTCCAAGGAAGGAACAGCTTTGGCCCTACATTCTAGGCCCCTGTGGCCAAATCAATGAGCACTTTTTTTTATAGTGCTTACTATGTGCCAAGCACTGGAAGAGAGAGTGAGGTTGATAATTTTGTGCAACTTCACTTAAACCCAATTCACGCACAGTCTAGGCATCACCCATGATGTCACTGATCTTTGAAAATGAAAGAACACCTACAAAACAACCACCAGCACTAGGGATACACAAAGCAAGGGCAAAGACATTCCCTGCCCTCAGGGGGGCTTACAAAGGCGGAAGACCACATGTAAACAGCTAGTTAGATTAAAGAAAAGCATGTGGAAGATCATTTCTGAGAGAAGGTCATGATGAGTGCTGGGAGGTCCAAAGAAAGAAAGAAGGGATAACTGGGGGTCTGAGCTTCTCATCACTGTCCCTGATAGAGCAGGATCCAATATTTATGCTTCCCTTTGGGCTGAGATTATCTGGAGGGAGACAGCTCAAGCAGGGCTCAAGGGAGGGCTCAAAAGGATTTAGGGAAGACTTAAAAGGGGGATCAGAAGAGCTCAGAGAGAGCTAAGGAAGGGCTCAGAGGAGTTCAAAAGAAAGGAAGGCAGAGCTAGGATCTGGAGGAAGTCTCAGGGCTGCTCAAAGGAATTCAGGAAGAAATCAGAGCTAAAAGAAGGCTCAGTGGGGCTCAAGGAGATCTCCAGGGAGCTCAGGGAAGCTCAGAGGTGGGGTAGGATATTTGAGGTTTGGAGATAACCCCCTGAGGAAGTGTGGCTATTGAGAGATATTGTACTTCCAGTGAATCTGGGTCTGGGCAGCCTGACAAGGAAGAAAGACTGACTTTAGGTAGAGACTGGGAACTGGGGAGGGAACAGAGAGAGGAGCCAGGAGCTGTTATTTTCCCTCCCTTTCTCCCTCCTTCTTCAGCTCAGAGTCTGCCTTCAACTTGGCTGAGCCTGTCCTAGTGAGGCCACTGACCGGACCTGAGCCGAGCAGGGAGGGGCACCTGTACCTAATTATGGGACCAGCCTGGTGTGTGTAACTGTTGTCCAGAGGAGGACTGGGAGCACAAGAGGCTGTCACGAACACAGCTGACTCAGACCCCCACCTCCCAGCTCCAGGCCACACTCACCCCGATCCTGTGGGAACACAAGGTCCTCACCGAAGCCTTAGCCATCAGGCTCTCCTTCACTCCTCAATTCTCCTTCTCCTCTTCTCTGTGATTCCCTTCTCTCTTTTTTCCCCTTCTCTTTTTAACTTATGTGACCTTGAACAAGCCAATTGGACAACTTGGGTTTCTTGGTTCTCTGTAAAATAAGAGGGTTGAAGTAGTTGGTCTCTACAGCCCCTTGGAGGTATATTCTATGATCCTCTGCTCTCACCAAACTCTCCTCCCTTCCTCCCAGAGAGGAAACTTATTCCAGACAGGGACAGTTAGTCTAACTGGGGCCTGGTTCTGGGGAACGCCTGTCTGTCTTTAGTGAACTGGGCTGTGGGTGGGAAGGGCCAGTAGATACATCTCTGACAGGGGCAACATTGGGAAGCATGATGCCTCCGAGATGAAATGATTGGTATTCCTTTGCCCCTGATGACAGGCCAAAGTAAAGCCTAAAGTTCTTGTCCACAAGGAGCAGATAACTCACAAATTGGGGTAGATAATGAGTTAGGATGGGGAGAATGCAAGAATGATGCCAGTTCTCTCCTTAGACTTGTGGGAGATGGATCAAAGTAATAATCCCTCTCATTTATGCAATGAATCCTATCACAAAAAATGCTTTTCCATCCATTCTTATATAGGTACTGTAAGGATGGAAGGGCAAAATTTATTATCAATACTTTATAGATGAGGGACTAAGGAGAAAAAGGAAATTTGCCCAGTTGCACAACTGTCTATGGGTGGGGGGTGGGGAAGAATTGGAATCTAGGTTTCTAGTGATCTTTTCATCACCCTGCATTAACCCTTAGATCCTGAAATCAGATTTAAGCCTCACATTATATTAAAGTAAAGGCAGGATCAGGCTCCCTCTGGGTATCCCAGCTCTGGAAAATGATGTTCCTGCTTGAGTCTTCCCAGCCCAAGATGAATCCAGCTGTCCAGATTTTTACCCCACCCCACTCTTCCAGGGGAACATTTCACTATATCTCATGGTTGGAAGTAATTCCAGCAGCCATCCAGTCTAACTCATGCTTGAAAAAGACTCCTTGCTAAAACTACCTAACACATAAGCAACCATTCAGTTTTTGCTCGAAGCCCTCCAGTGAGGAGGGACTCACCACCTCCCAAGACAGCCCATAGATTGTCAGAGTGCCCCCTTGAGCCCTGCTTGAGCTATCTTTCTCCAGATAATCTCTGCCCAAAGGGAAGCATAAATATTGGATCCTGCTCTATCAGGGACAGTGAGGAGAAACTCAGACCCCCAGTTATCCCTTCCTTCTTTCTTTGGACATCCCAGCACTCACCATGACCTTCCCTTCTGTCTTCTAGGATCAGGAAGAACAAATCAAGTCCTTCTTCAAGGTGATAGCCCTTGAAATTCTTAAATCAATGAACTAGCCTTTATTAAGTGCCTATTATGTGCCAAGCTCTGTACGAGGCACTGGGGATACAAAGATCCCAATGAAAATCCTTGTCCTCAAGGAGTTTACTCTCCAATGGAGGAGCTTACATTTTATCATGTCCCCCAGTTAATTCTTTTCTTCTTGGTGCTAAACATCCCAGTTCCTTCAGATGGTCTTTATTTGGCCACATTTAAGTGCTTCCACCATCCTGCTTTCTCTTCTCTTCAATTTGTCAATATCCTTCCTAAAATACCATGCTCACTACTGAAAAAAGTCCTCTAGTTATGATCTAAAGTTACAATACCTTCTTGGCTGTTATATCACACAATATTGGCCTACATTGATCTTACATTCCACTAAGGTGTCCAGACTAGTAAAGAAGCTAATTTAGTAGTCCAATTGAAAGAGGATGAAGGTTTTAAGTTGTTCACTGGGATTCTCTTTAAAAGGAGACATGTGAGAGAGACTGCAGAGGCAGAATCTGGCAGGATGTGGTAAGTGATTGGATGTTCAGGAGAAGGAAGAGTCAAAGATAACTCCAGAGTTTTGAGCCCAGTGACTAAGAAGGTGGTGGTGCTGTTGACAGAAAACAGCAATTAATAAGCAATTCTTAAGTACTTACTATATGCCTTGGTGTTGTCCTTCCTGCTCAATGAGGACCAAAATGATATCACTTTGTTGGGAGTAAGGTTCAACTGTGACTGATCAGACCAATATAAGTCCATATGAACATTTGAGGTAAAAATGGTAAAATGGCATGGGTAATGTCTTTGACTCCCACATAAACTGGACTTAAGTGAGATGGAGTCACACAAAGTCTTCAGACTCACTCTCTTCCAGAGTCATTAAAGTTCAAGGGCAAGACAAAAGTCAAGATAATTGGTGATGGCCTGGGATGCAGTGGATGACCTTGGCATTTTTGATGTCTAGCCAAGCTCTAGGTGCTCTGCAGCACCTGCTTCAGCCTCTTTCCTGATCATTGGAACAAATTGTTCTCATCTGCCCATTCCACTAGGGGAAGTCTTCACATGCTTGGGGTAGACATCTTCTAACTCACTGAAAGGTTTGGAGCCTGTCAATTCTCCTCAACCTGATTTAGCTCATGTGCTGAAACAACTTACTGGGGATGGCTGTTGCACATGCTACAGTTTCTTGGAGATACAAGTAAAAGTTGGATGACTGGTTGGACATCAAAGGTGGAGAGCAGCCATAAAAAGGGTTCAGTAGCCCCTCAGACCAGAGATACTAGTCTTCCATGAATACTTGTACATCTCATGTGCCAGGCACTTTGCTAGGGATAGAAATACAAAGAATGAAACAATCCTTACTCTCAAGGAACTTATATTCTAATAGAGGAGGAAACAAGCACATATATGAGAATATACAGAATAAAAATAAACAATAAATACAAAGACATTTGGGAGGAAGAAAACTAACAATTGGGGGGATCAGGAAAGGCTCCATGAAGAAGGTGGTATTTTAGCTTCATCTTGAAGGAAGAGAGAGATTTTAGAAGGTAGAGGATGAAGTGCTTTCTAAGTATGAGGGATGGCCAGTGCCAAAGTATGGAGATGGGAATTAGTGTTGTGTCTAAGGAATGGAGAGAAAGCAAACTGGGCTGACCCATGGGATGGAGGGAGTAGCGGGGTAGGGAAGTAATATCCATTGAGGCTGAAAAGATAAGTCAGAGCCAGATTTCTTAGGCTTTAAGAAATAAACAGAAAAGTTTATATTTTTATCCAAGAGGCAATAGGCAGTCACTGGAGTATATTGAAAGAATGATGTTGTCAGATCCAAGATTAGGAAAATCCCTTTGTCATCAGTGTGTAGGATGGACTGAAGAGGGGAGATATTTAAGGCAGGGAGAATGATTAGGAGACTATTGTGTTAATCTAGTTGGGAGATGATGACAGTTTGAACTAAGGTACTCATGTACACTAACATAGCTGTATCTTTTGTAGGAGCAAAGAACTGGAAACAAAGTCGATGTCCATTAATTGAGCAGTGGCCAAATTGTGGTCCGTGAATATGATGGAATATTATTGGACTGTGAAAAATTATGAATATGAGGAATACTGAGAAACATGAGAAGACATATCACTGATGCAAAGTGAAGCATTAAGAACCAGGAAAACAGTATAGACAGTGACTATGTCAATATAAATGGAAAGCATGACAACAACAAAATCAATATTGAATGTGATGAAATTATGACTTGAGTTTGGCAATCCCAGCAGATGAAATCACCAGACCAATGAATGACATTAGTGGTGGTAGTTTTGGAGGCAGAGAGTGATTCCAACTGGGATGCAGCCTTAGGAATGTAGGCTTCTCTTTTGCCTTTGTGCTTTATGTTCCCTATATATGTTCCTTTGCCCACCAGTGATGTGGCAATATATGGGTATGGGGAGAAGGGAATAGGATTTTCTTTGTTAATTATCTTGATATCCTGATTAATTGATTACCTTTTTGCTTTGAATTAATGTGTTCTTTGGTTTGGTCTGGTGAAAAGAGAAACCTTGCTGAAGGCTTGTGAGTTGTGAGGTTGCATAGATGATGACCCAAAGTATGTCTTAAACCTGAAGAAGCTTTCCAGGACCCATTATTGACATTGGCCTCTATCTCCAGGTTGCCCATGGTGGACAGCTTAGAGTCTATTTATATAAGCAGTGATATTGTATGTTAGGGGTATGATGTGAGTCTCAGGGAATCCACCAGCTACCCCAAATGAATTACTACTGAGAGAATGACTCTGACATGGAGAACAGTACTGAACATTATATGGTCCCATACAAAATATGAGAATCAATTAGCACTACTCAAAACTTACTGACCCATGTCTATGATGGCCTTCCATGATAATTTTCGATGACTGGGCCAAATAAAATCTCTAGCCCTGGGGCTGAATAGGTTGTACTAGCCCCAGATGGGAACAGAAGTCTACAAGAGGATCATAAGAGCCATAGAAATGGAAATAATCCACTGATCGTTTCCTGAAAGAGATCCCAAAATGAAAACTCCCAGGAATATCATAGCCAAATTCCAGAGCTTCCACATCAAGGAGGAAATAGTGCAAGCAGCCAGAAAGAAACAATTCAAATATAGTAGAGTCACGGTCAAGATAACATGAGATTTAGTGGATTTTACATTAAAGTATCAGAGGGCTTAGAATTATATGTCAGAGGGCAAAGGAACTAGGATAACAACCAAAATCACCAACCAGCAAAACTGAGTATAATCCATCAGGGGGAAAGGGATATTTAATGAAATAGAGGATTTTGGATTTTGGAAAGAAAATAGCAGAGCTGAATGGAAAATCTGACTCTCAAATACAAGATTCAAGAGAAGGGTAAAAAGGTAAATAAGAAAGAGAAATCATTGGATATTTAATTAGGTTAAATTGTTCATATTCCTATATGGATAGCTGATACTTAAAACTCCTAAGAACTTTATCACCATTAGGGCAATTAGGAGGAACACAGTTATGAGTTGACTATGACAGAATGATATCTAAAAAGATAAAATTAAGGGGTGAGAAAGAGGGATCCACTGGGAGAAGGGGAAAAGGAGTAGACTGGGGTAAATCATCTCATGTAAAAGAGGCTTGAAAGAGCTTTTAAAGTGGAGGTAAGAATGCGGGGGGTGGGGTGGAGGACAATGCTTGAACCTTACTCTCATTGGAATTGTCTCAAAGAGGGAATAATATACACATTCAATTGGTTACAGAAATCTATCTTACTCTACAGAGAAACAGGAGAAAGGGATAAAAGAAGGGGTGGATTGAGGGAGGAGGTGGTCAGAAGCAAAACACTTTTGAGGAGGACAGGGTGAAAAAAAGGAAAGAGAGAGAGGATAAACAGGAGAAAAATAGGATGGAGGGACATACACACTTGTTCTGCAATTTTTCTATTGTGTCCTACTCTCTATAACCCCATGTGGGCTTTTCTTGGCATAGATACTGGAGTAGTTTGCCATCTTCTCCTCCAGTTCATTTTATTGCTGAAGAAACTGAGGCAAACACAGTTAAGGGACATGCCCAGGGTCACATGGGTAGTAAGTGTCTGAGACCAGATTTTAACTTAGGAACAGAAGTCTTTCTCACTCCAGACCTGGCACTCTGATTTGCTACCTAGCTGCCCCTATACACAGCTGGTAATCATGATTGTGGAAAAAATTCAGAGCAACTATCTTTGAGAAAGGACTCATTTCTTAAATATACAGAGAATTGAATTAAATTTATGAGTATATAAGTCATTCCCTAACTGAGGAAATGATCACAGGCTATAAACAGGTAGTTTCAGATGAAGAAATCAAAGGTATCTATAGTCATGAAAAAATGCTCTAAATCACTATTGATTAGAGAAAGACAAAGTAAAACCTCTCTGAGGTACCATTTCACACGTATCAAATTGGCTAATTTGACAGAAGGGGAAAATGACAAATGTTAGAGGGGATGTGGGAAAATTGGGACACTAAAGCACTGTTGGTGGAGTTGTGACCTGATTCAACCATTATGTAGAGCAATTTGGAACTATGCCCAAAGGGCTATAAAACCGTGACCTTTGACTATAAAACTAAAGTCCTTTGACCCAGAAATTACACTATTAGGTCTGTATTCTGAAGGGATTTTTAAAAAAATGTAATAGGACCTATCTGTATAAAAATATTATAGCAGCTCTTTTTGTGATAGCAAAGAACTGGAAATTGAGGGGATGCCCACCAAATGAGGAATGATTGAACAAGTTGTGGTATGTGATTGTCATGTGCTATAAAGAAGCTATAGCTGTAAGATATGTATACATATATGTACATATACATATATATGGATGTGTGCTATCACGCTATAAGAAATGACAAACAGGCAGATTTCAGAAAAACTTGGAAAGACCTTTATGAACTGTTGCAAAGTAAAATGGGCAGAACCAGGAGAAGAGTGAACACAGTGATAGCAATATTGTACAATCATCAGCTGTAAATAACTTAGCTATTCTCAGTCATACCAAGATCCAAGACAATTCTGAAGGACTTATAATGAAAATGCTCTCCATATCCAGAGAAAGAACTGATGAAGTCTGAACGCAGATGTAAATGAACTCTTTTTTACTTTCTTTATTTCTCTTGGTTTGGTTTTTCTTGTTGGTATATCTTTTCTTTCACAATATGATTGATATGCAAATAAGCTTTGCATGATTCTACATGTATAACCTATATCAAATTGCTTGTCTTCTCAATGGGAGGCAGGGAGGGAGTGAATTTAGAACTCAAAATTTTAAAAAATTATTTGTACATAATTGGGAAAAATAAAATATTTTTGAAAAGTTTGTATTTACTCTGAAGGCAAGTTGTTGCTAGAGTTGAACTGTCTTTCGTACCATCATGGTCCACCCCCCTCCAACCCAACTCAAGGTGACTCAGGTATAATAATTTCTAGTTTATGGTTCTGTCCACAAATGGCTAAATAATGGTATGAGAAGGTGTTCATACAACATTGCAGTGGTTCTTCGAATAAGCCCAAAAATTACCATGTGGAAACTCTTGCTCAGATTTGATTGAAGCAAATGTAGACATCTGAGGGCACGTTGCTGGCATTCATAGGGCATCTTGGTAAAAATGCAGAAACTCAGCATTGGACAGTGCCTCAGGGATCGAATATAGTAATACAGGAAAGAATGCAACCCCCACTTAAAAAAGAGTCCCTCTTACAGTGTCCCTGTGATCCAATAGAATGCTGGACTCAGAGTCAGGGGGACCTGGGTTGGACTCCCATCTCAAATACTTCATAGCTATTAAATCCTAGACAGGTAAATCAAACAGTCTCTCCTAGCCTCAGTTTAATCATCTGCAAAATGGGGAGGATGATAACAATAATAGGTGTAGCACTTATTTCCTGGGGCCATTTTGAAGAATGAAGTAGAACTTTTCCAAACTTCAAGAGTTATATGTGGCTACTGTTGCTCCTGCTGTTGTTATTGTAGTAATGCTGCCTCAGCTAGAACTTAGGCACAAGGGACTGAACAAGGTACTCTCTCAAGTCAGGTTCCTAACAGCTGGTAGGCTTCCTGAATAGCCCTGCCCTTTTTAACTTCCTCCTACTCAGCCCAAAGTTTGAGAATGGGCCCTCCCTCCCTCCCTTCCCCAATGATAGCCCACAGGTTACATCCAGGAACTGGGACCCAGAAACCTGAGCTAGGCCAAGACTTTGTTAATAAGGGAGGCCATAAGGCTAACTCCAATAGGGCAGGCTGGGAATGCTGGTGTGGGACTTTCATTGGAAACATGTGCTAGACCTGTCTATCACAACTGACTGACAGAAGGATCAGCCTTTTTAAAATGCCAGTCCTCCTTCTCTCTCCCAGTTAATCCTTTCTCAGCCCCTCAACTTCAATTTGACATTTAAAGGTATATTCTGCAATTTGGAACTCTGCCCAAAGGGTTATAAAACTGTGCATACCCTTTGACCCAGCAATACCACTTCTAGGTTTGTATCCTAAAGACATAATAAAAATGGGGAAAGGACTCACATGCACAAAAATAATTGTTGCAGCTTTTTGTGGGCAAAAGATTGGAAATTGAGGGAATGCCCATTAATTGGAGAATGGTTGAACAAATTGTAGTATTTGATGGAGATGGAATACTATTGTTTCATAAGAAATGATGAGCAGGCGGACTTCAGAAAAACCTGGAAAGACTTATATGAACTGATGCTGAGTGAGGTGAACAGAACCTCAGTAACAGTAATATTATTAGAAGATCAACTTTAACAGACTTGGCCCTTCTTAGCAACACAATGAACTAAGACAACTCTGAAAGACTCATGATGGAAAATGCTCCCACATCCAGAGAAAGAGCTATGGGGTCTGAATGCAGATGGAAACAGACTATTTGCTCCTCGTTTGTTCCTTCTTTCTTGTGGCTCCTCCTATTGGTTCTAACTCTTCCTTACAATGTGACTAATGAGAAAATATGTTTAACATGAATGTATATGTAGAGACTATATCAAATTGCATGCCATCTTGAGGTAGGGAGAGAGGAGGGAGGGGGAAAAAATTTGGAACTCAAAATCTTATGGAAGTGAATGTTGAAAACTAAAAATAAATAAATTAATATTTTTTAAAAAGAAAAAAATCCATGCTCTGAAACAATGACTACCTCCCATCCTCAGAGAGCAAGATAAGATGCTCTACCTTAAACCTAGCAGGCTCCTTAGAGAATTAGGCCACTAGACCCCAATGCTCCCCTCTTTCTCCTACCTCCCAAACAGGACAGACTCTTGGGGAGCACAGTTGTGGGAAGAAGAACAATCGAGTGGTCTTACTATGATTCAAGAAGGACTGATAGAAAGAAGGCCTGGGGTAGACGTGGAAGGAATCTGAGTCCTCCTGACCTGAAATGAGAAATGGGGAACAGGTACCTAAAAGAGGTAGGACTAGGATTTAGGATTATAGGATTTTGAGATGGAAGGGATGTTATGCCAACATGGTTTTCTAGATAGGGTGCTTGAGATTCAGAGACGGAGTAGGACTTCCCCAGGATCACTCAGAGTGTTAGAGCTATGACAAAGCCCAGGTCTTCTGATTTCCATAGGACAGCATCTCTCTGATGCCTCTGAAGGTAGGGATTATTGTGTTCCTTTCTTTGTAGACCTAGAATTGATCACTCTATTGGAGTGCCTTGTGCACTCGAGAAAGAACAGCTTTAATGGAAGACAACAACAGGTCACTCTTGGTGAGTAACTTCCTCTATCAATGGAAGTCTGTAGGTTATGGTGCCTTAGAGAGTTGCCTGGATTCCTTAGAGGTTGTGACTCGGCTAGGTTCATATAACTACCTGCAAAACCCAAGTTTTACTGATTTGAAGGCCAGCTCTCTATCCACTAGCATAGTAGGTAGGCCATAATGCTTTTCATATTGTATGAATTTAATAAATATTGGATGGAATTCCCAAACCAGTGCTCTTTCCACTACATATAATAGAGATCTCTCAGACTAGGGATGACTGCTTGCCTTTGGTCTAGGAGAGGATGGGGAAGGTATGTTCACTGGAAGGGGGGCATACCTTTTTCCTGAGCAATGGAGATGCAGGAAACTGTAGAATAGGGAGTGAGAGCCCCTAGTCCACCCCTTTTCAAAGGGAGGGATACCCTGAAACTTGAAGATGGTTAATTAGCATTAGAGATACTAAAGAGAAAAGTGCCTGGAGGGAGGAGTCTCCGTCATCTCCAATAATGATTAACTGAGTTAAAGAGAGGTTAAATGACTTGTCCAGGGTCATGAAAGTGCCTAAAGCAAGTGTCTAAAGCCAGATCTGAACACAGGTCTTCCTGCTTCCAGGATGGGTGCTTTCCACAGTGCCATGCAGAAGAGGTCTCAGACGCCACTGAGATTATTATTTTACTTATGAGGAAACTGAGACCAAGTCACTCAATCTCCCTCAATCTTAGTTCCCTCATCGGTAAAATGGGAATAATCACAGAACTTCACTTCCCAGGTTTGTTGTGAGAATGAAATGAGTTAATATTTGTAAAGCATTTTGCAAACCTTAAAGATTCCTATTGACTCCAGAGGTAATGTTTTTCCCATTGTCAGATGCTATTGCTTCTTAGAGAGTTCTATATTTCGATGGGATTGACCTTGGTGAATGGAGAAGTGGGGAGAAGGGGGCAAGCATTATGGGGAGGGAGAAGGGGAGGAGGGGAGAAAGTGTCTGTATCCTGTAGCATCTTCCATAGCCCTCTGCTGGCTGACCAGCCCCATGACAACTTAGTGACTGGCCAGGGAGATATGTCAGCAACCTGGTATTTGGGGTGAGTAGGACCAGGGAATAATAACAGCATTTATAGAAAACTGAAAGGATCGCAAAGCACTTAGTGTGTGATCTCTCTTGATTTCAACAACATCCCTATGAATCAAGTACTATAATGATCCCCATTTTAGAGATAAGGAACCTGAGAACTTAAGTCATTTGCCAGATTCACACAGCTAAAAAAAAGTATCTGAGAGAGAGTTTGAACTCAGGTCTTTTTCCTTCCTCCTTCCTTCCAAGGCCAGTGCTCTATCTACTAGCCTGGAGCTAGTCCTTCAGAGGAAAGTTCCCAGAAAACTTTCTAGGGTCTCAGTTTCATGCCCAAGACAGTTGAGAAAAGGGTCCAGAAAATAAGGTCCAAAATTCTGCCTGCCTCTCACCCAATACTGCCCCACCCCCAACCTCCCACAAAATGCTAAAACAAGGCAGGATTTAGCCTCTGGAAGAGAAAATTCCTGTCTATTGACTTCCTGTGATCCAGGAGCCAGGGACTAGACTGGCTGTGATTTCACGTCCCACGGGGACCTCCACCTGGATCTTTTCTGTTCCTGATCATTCCCACAACCAGTAGCTACTCATGGTAGGGGGTATGTAAAGCCTAGTCCCAGGCTGAATCCTGCTGTAAACCTCCCATTCAGCTGAGAAACCAGAATCTGGAGCCCAGAGCCTGGCCTGGGACAGCTTTAAGGGTTGGGTGTTTGGCCTGCCTTTCTTTCTTCTTCCTTTTTTAAAAAATGCGACAAAATAAAACAAATCCAAACCCCCAGCGCCTGGCTTGGCTTATTGGGTGAGTTATGCAAGGGTGTAAAAAAAAAATAAAATAAACATTTGAGTTTTTAGCATTTGGGGCTATTTGATTAGCACAGAGATGGGGCCAGCGGCCAGAGAGACTCAGAAGCCAAGGAGACACAAGGAGAGCCCTGAAGGATAAAGCAGTGGTTGGGTGGGAAGGGGGAGAAGAGAAAAGAGAGCCAGAATGGGGCTTTCCCCTCCCATAGACAAGGCTGCTCCTCTTCTCCCTTCTCTCTATTGCCCTTCTGCTGGACAGAGCCCACACTGTGGGACATTTTGTTCTCAGCTTTTCATCTCACAGGGAGGACATTCTCTCCAGTGTTTTGAAGGGTCATGGTTCTCCATCCCAGCTATCTCCTGGACATCATTATGATCCTCCAGAGGTCATTCTAGCCATCCCAGCAGCATCAGAAGCTTAGAACATTCAGAGTAGAAAGAAATCTTAGAGATCGTCTTCTCTGACTAACTGATTTTACTGATGGATAAACTGACACCCAGAGAGGATAAAGGACTTTACCCTGACCCCCACAGCCAACCACAGTGACAGGCTTGCTTCTTTCTCTTGTTAACCAGGGATAGATTCTACAGCCTCCATCTGCTAGCTGTTTCTATGGGCCACATCCACCCCTTCGAGTCAGTAAGTCCTTCCTAACATCTAACCTAACTTTTGGTTGGAAGGAGGAGAGAGGGAGGCTGGTGACTTTGCACAGCCCTGCCTCACTTAAATCCAATTCACTTGCAAGTCATGACACCACCTTCCTGACGTCATGGTCCTCTTTGAGAACAGAGAACAAGCCACATCAACAACAAATCCTGATGCCGTAAATAGAAAGACTGTTGAATCTGGAGTCACAGGAATTGAGTTTGAACTCTGGCTCTGGCACTACCTTCGTGACCTTGGGTAAGTCAATTAGCCTCTTCAGACCCTCATCTATAAAATGAAGGGACTAGATTATCTTTACAATCCTTTCCAGCACTGGGTCTAGGAGCCTCCTGGGACTCAGTTTCTCCACCTGTCAATACGGGCATTGGAACAGATGATCTCCAAGGTCCCTTCCAAAAGGAACAAAGGATCACAGGGGAGCTCAGTGATCTGATTCTGAGCTCAGTCCTTAGCAGGGATAGTTTAACCTTACCTAGAAGATCATGGTACCCCCAGGTCTACTGTGCCAGTCCATAATCCCTGTCCTCATATCACAAGATTTAGACTTGGAAGCAATCTCAGAAGTCAATCCTTTCATTTTACAGATGAAAAAATGGGTGTGGAGATTAAGTGATTGGACATATTAGACCCCTTACTAATTGCTTGTTTAATTGAATTGAATTATCCCAAAATAGTACTACTTACAAGTAGTAAGCAGTGGAGCCAATATTCAAATGCAGGTGTCCTGGGGTCATGAGGCACACAGCTTCCTACACCTAGATCTGAACTCTAGATCATATATTTAAAGCTGGAAGGAACCTTAGAAGTTATCTCACCCAATCCCTGAATTTTCTAGGTGAGAAAATTAAGTCCTAGGGAAAGTAAGTGATTTCCCCAAGATCAAGTAGCAGTAAGCTGCCCAGATAGTGGGTGACTTCAGAGGCAGAGCTTTTCCCATTGTGCCATGCTATGTATGTATGTGAGGGTATATGTGTGCCTGTAAAAGGCAGCTGGCCTCCTACAACATCCTTCTGATTGACAGGGTTGATCCATTGGAGGCACCATTCCTACGTCCTTGAATTCATCCCATTAATGAACAGAGAGAAGCTCCCCAGAACGAAGGCCAAACTCCTCTGTGATCTCTTTGTTTTCCCAAATCCAAGACTTGAAGTGGGTTCTCCAAGGAAAGGACATTGACGTCTGGGGTTCTCCTTTGCACTTAGGCTAGATACCTAACTCTGATGCCATCTCCTTATTTGTCATTAGGGAAGTTCTCCCCCTTTGTGGGACTCAGTTTCTTCACCTGTCAGATATGAGCAGTGGAATAGATGATTTCCAAGGTCCGTTCCAAAAGGAACAAAGGATCACAGGGGAGCTCAGTGTTCTGATTCTCAGTCCAGGGTTTCTCAAGTTTGGTCGTTATTCAACTTAAGCAAGTACGTTTAGGGGTATCTTTTTGTTCAGATGAGACATGAATCATAGAACACAAAATGTCAAAATTGGCAGGGCACTCAGAACCCGTCTAGTACAGAACCCCTCATTTTACAGATGGGGAAACTGAGGCCCTGAAAGAAGGGATTTGTTCAAAGTCACATCGTACTAAGTAGCAAAGACAGGTCAAAGTTAGATCTTCTCTCTCCCAGGCTAGTGTTCTCACAGCATACCACCTCCAGTCAACAAACATCTATCAAGAACTGTGTATACCTACTCTGGCCCAAGTACCCCTCCCAGGACCCCCACCATCACAAGCTCTCTGGCCCTCTCCCCTGGTCCTCCCTTCCTCAGGTTGGAGAAGGGGCTGAGGAACTCTGAAGGGCCTGCTCCAATCCAGTTTCTGCTGAGAATCTGGGGGATGAGGAGAAAGGAAAACAGAGAACGGGACTGAAAAGGGAAAGGGGGGTTGCGGATTCCTCGCATTGTGGGAACAGGGAGAATTCACCCCTCATTGAGTCTGAAGCTGGGGAAGAGGAGGCAACAGACAGACACACTTTCACTGCAAGTTACAAGGGAGGGGAGAAAGAGACTGAGAAAGATAGAAACATGCTGGAAAGAGGAGACAAAGTCAGACACACGCTCTCAGAGATAGAGAAGGGAAAGGGCAGCCGGTCAGACACATGCTGCCCGAGACACACAGAGAGAAGGGGAGAATGACAACAGATAAAGGCACGATCTCTCCCCCCAGAGACTGCTGCTTGAGAAGGGTAGTGAATGATCCAAACAGAGCCCGGGGCGAGGCGGGCGGGGCGGGGCCGGGCGGGCGTTAGGGGAGGTGCCGAGGGACAGAAGGGAGGGGTGGGGCACCAGCCCCGGAGAGGGTGAGCCTCGGGCTCCGCTCCGTTGCTCGCAGATTGAGCAATTCGGGAGCGGGAGGAGCTAGCGGAGCCTAGCTAAGCGGAGAAGAGGGGGCGCGGGAGGCTGGGCGCACGGGGCTGGCCGGCAGCGCCCCTCGCCCCCTCCCGGCCCCTGCCCGGGCCCCTGTCCTTGCCTTCAGGACTGCATCAAACCGAACAGGACAGCTGGGGCCCAAGCATAGTAGGATTTTGGGGATCGCGAAACCAACCGAGGTAAGGACGCCCACATCTCGGTCCTGTCTGGGAGTGAGAGCGGAGATCCTGATTCTACCTGAAATTGGGTGGGGGCGGATGGAGTGACCAGAGCTTGGCACCTCCTCCTACCAAGAGAGCCTCTACTCTAGTGGACTGGGCAGCTTGGGAGTCCAGAACTGGATAGATTGGCCTCTCCCTTTGGGTAAGGGCAGTAATAGGGGGAGGGGGCACGTAGGACCAGAACCCCGTTTGTCTCCAGCACCTGCCTGATGGGCCTGAAGCAGTGGTAGGGAGGTTAGCCAAGGGACCCAGGTGAAGGAATTTCCTATCCTGGAGGCCTCTATACCCCCATTCCAGGGTCACATTGCCTCAGCTCCCCTTCCCCTTCCCCCGCCAAATCCTCTATTCTCATGCTCCCTATCCATTGCCACCCCCCTCCCCATCCTTAACTTTCTTCCGGTCTCTGACCTGGTACTGTTCAGAGGGGGAGCGCTGTGTGGCCAGCTAAGGTCTAGAAAGGACTAGAACTGGAGAGTGAAAGGGTAATTTACTGCTCCTCTCGCCTCCTCCCATCACCGTTTTCCCCCCTCCACACGTACTCCCCCCCCCCCCCCCCATACTTACTGGGACAGAGATATAGACTGAAAGGAGATGAAGCCTGGTAGGGGAACTGGGTGGGGATCAGTGAAGATCAGACTTAAGCATGGGGCTTATCTTTTGCTGTGTTGTGGCCACTTGGATCCCAAGGGAGTGCTTCTCCTGGCCCCTGGCTGAAGGGGGGAGGGGGCTTCACAGGAGTCCTCTTGGGTAGAGAGTGTGACCTGGGTTGACTCTGGGCTTGGGAAGGAAAGATTTTATTTGCCCTCTACTCCACTTCTTCCCCCCCCCCCCATGGGAGGGGCCACTCCTCACCTTCTGGGTCCCCTAGCATCTGGTTCGGCTCTGTCTGAGGGAGACACAAATCTCCCACAGGTCAGGTTTACATTAGGGCTGCCCCCTGCAGTCGCTTTCCCCCACCCTCTGCCAGTCTGCTGAGGTGTAATACATCAGCTCAGGCTGGGCTAGTGATGGGATTAGGCTCCAAACCTCTTCCTCCGTGCACAGCCCCCATCCCCCAATGGAGGGAGGAGAGGATGGAGACGGTTTACATTTTCTGTTTTTATCAGGCTCCTAAGCACCAATTTATCCTGATTGAATTTGCAAACAAGAGAGTGAAAGTTATTTCAGCCTTGCCCCTTCCCCAGCTGTGTCCCTCCCCCTCCCCTCTCCTCCCCACTCCAGCCCTAGCTACCTTCTCCCTGACCATAGTGCCCCCAGCTGTGTCCCTTTTCACCCAAGCCACAACCCTACAGCTGTGTCCCCTTCTCCCTTGTCATGGCCCTCAGCTGGATCTCTCTTTGCCATCCATCAACCTCGCTCCCATACTGTGGGTAACACTGTCTAGTTAACACCTCTCCTTGTATTTTGGGATGAAACATAAATGGAACCCCTGTTCTGGTGCCTCCTCATTCTTCTGAAGATGGCATTTCACAGGGGAAAGGAAAGGAGGAGGGAAGCTGGAGCTGAAGGACTCTCTTACCCCAGAAAGATTAAGAACAGGTGGGGCCCTTTGGCAACAGTCTGCAGGAGCCCTCCAATGAGAGGTCATATTTACAGTGCAGTGCCATGCAAAATGGAGTTTGAGGACCCTCCAACTTGGTGGCCTTGGAGGGCAATGCCTATTTATGCCCCTGTACTCATTGCCCTTCTCCCCCTCCCCATCTTCGTTGAGTGCTGGTGAGAAGACACACACACACACACACACACACACACAACTCCCCACCCTATTTCTTGCCCTCTTTCCCTACCTTTAATCCTTCTGCTCACAAGCCATTCAGAGACAAGTCCTTTTAGGAATTGCTCTTTCTGTGTGGACTCCCTCACCTGGCCAGCATGCCCCAATCCCTATGTGCAGACCCCCAGCCAGTTCTCCCTCCCCTCTCCACCCCCCTTTCATTATAGAGCACAGACTTCTAGGTCACTGACTTCTTCTCTGCCAATTTCCCATTACTGACTTTCTTTGAATCCCCAATGCTAAGCACAATGCCTTGCACATAGTAAAGTGTTTAATAAATACATATTGACTGAGTGAGTGATATCCATCAACTGGTGATTTAAAAGAACTTATAAGAAAGTCAGCCAGTTCCATCTTTCCTCCCTTCTGAGTGTGCATTCAGTGGGACTGTCATTCTTAATATACCAGGTTTTGGGCATTTTTGAGGTTTTACACACTGGTGGCCTGAGGGATGTTGGATATTTTGAAGTCTTTCTGCCAGAGTCTTACAGTTATGGGAAGAGAAATCTGGAGTCCTGCACCTTAGTACCAGCGCTACTAACTTGCTTTGTGGACATCTTACTCTCTCTGGTCCTCCTCAGTTGTCAAATGAAAAGGTTAGGCTACATGCTTGTTAGAAAGTCCTCACCCCACCCCTGACCAAGGGTGCATGTGCCTGTCAGTCCCCCCCATATATTCCCTGAGCCTTCACTTTCATTGATGATAGTCCCAGCATATTATATCTCTCTCTACCACTCCCCTCCCCACCTCCCCAGCTCACTCATGCTTCTGACCATCAAGGTGAGAACTAGGCATGCTCTGGGGCTCCTTCCAGTTCTAATGGTCTGTGATACTGTAATTGCTAGGAATGGACTGGGGATCTGTGGAGAGAGAAGTAAGTGGCAAGGGCGGCAGAAAGGATAAGGACTTAGGAAAACTTGGAGGGGAGTGAAGATAGAGGAACTCATTGTCAGAGAAGTTGAGTGGGTCATTGGATCATTAGTAGGTACTGGGGCCATCACTAGAGGGGTAATTCAAAGGAAATGTTTGGGGGTGATTGAGGATTCCCTGCAGGCTTCCACTGAAATGCCAGACGAGATCCCTCGCCTCACATAAACACTCTTCCCAGGCAGCTTAACCACTTGAGCTTGTGTCTAGCCTTCAAAGCTTGGGTGGGGGTGGGGTGGAGGGTCTTGGGTGAGGAGGGGAGGGAGGTCCTGAACTTCCAGCTAGATAATGATTTATCTCCTCCCCTGGTGGGCTTGGAGAAACTGGGAATTGGAGAGCTGATTGTCAAGGGGTTGGGGGATGGGAAATCTGGGTGTCTCAGGGCAAGCAGTGAGGGGATCATGGGGGAGTTTAGAAAGACAAGGGCTGGGGGCCAGGGGAGGTGCCCTGAACTTCCCACTGGACATTTTTATCTTTCTGGGCTGAAGTGAGGAGAATTTGGGGAAGGAGGGGCCCATCTCAGGGAGGGGCAGATTCTCCTGACAGAGCTGTCAGAGAAGCCAAGTTCTCTGGATTCAGCAGGACCCCATCCAGTCTATACCAATATAGAAGATTCAGGGTCTAGGGACTCAGGAGATAGGTACCTTGAGTGCTGGACTTAGAATCAGAAAGGCTTGGGTTCAAATCCTACCTCTGACATCCATTAGCCCTGGGCAAGTCACTTAATCTCTTTTAGCCTCTGTTTCCTTATTTGCAAAAAAGACATAATAAGATTTTATATAAATGTATATGTGTGTGTGTGCATATATGTATGTGTATATATTGCTTTTCAATCTTAAAGTGTACAAATGCTATTTACTTTAATTATGTATAAATGTGTTCCCTGAGAGAAACAAGGGTTCTAGAATGAATGTGCTGTTTCCAGAGCTTACTAATGAATTGACTCCCACTAGTAGCACTTGGACTGATGCTAGCCTGGGGCACATAGAGAGGGGGAAGGGTGGCCGAGGGAGGGTGTTAACCTGGATCCTCCTGCTTCCAAGGTTGGCTCTCTACCTCCTACTTAACACATAGCTTTTCAGCAGTGGCATCGTGGGCTTCGATTTTTGAGTGCCCAGTACTGTGCTTGAACAGACTGTATAAAGACTCAGGAGCTAAGGATTTGAAAAGGCAGAGGTGAGAAAGAAACACTTTTGAACCACATGCCAAGATGGACACAGAAGAAGTCTTCCTCTTCTGGTTTCCCTCTTTGGGGAGCAGGTGGATTCTAACAACCACCACCTCCCCACAGCTCCCTAGCATACAGCACTCCTTAAGTTTTGCCAAGCATTTTTGCCTGCATTATCTCAGTTGATCGAGGAGGCAGTTGGTTCAATAAGAACTGCACTGATTCTAAAGTCGGAGGACCTGGGTCCCACCTCTTATGCTTACTAGCTGGGAGCCTTTACTCTTCAAAAGGGTTGTTTTATTGTCCTGTTTTGTTTTGTTTTTGACCTTTCGAGAAGCCACCATCACCTCAGTGCCACAATGCGGCATCAGAGGAGGACTTTAGGAAAAGAATGGGCAGAAGGGACTGTGAATGAATGTGTTCCCAGGGATATGTTCCCAGGATGGGAACATAATCAAACTTCCGGGACATAGCTTCTGCCCTGTGGATCCCCATGACTCTCATCCCTTGGCTGTGCTGGGTGGGATGGTGGAAGGAGGGGTTTGATGGGGGGAGAGGAGAGGAAGGGGATGGACTTGGGGCTGTCTGGGTCACTCTGGCCAGCAAAGCTGCCAGGGGGGATTAGCCTAATTTTCTGTGTCGTTGGCCTGAGTGGCGCCTGCTGCCTCTTTTATTTCGGCACAATGGCAGTGGCCGCCCGCCCTGCTGTGTCAGAAGTTTCTGTGCCCCCAGGAAGTCTCACTTCTCTCCTCCCTGCCCAGCCCAAAGAGAGGGACAGAATCCAACCAATGCCCACAGAGCTGGAGAACAAGGACCCCAAGGAAGGTTGAAGGCTTAGAGAATTGAAGGTTTGGGGAAAACAGGTTCACCCTCTTCTGATAGTCATAGGATCATCAAATAGCTCTGGGGGTCATCTAGAATCTGCTTGAGCACTCTGAGGGACAGGGAGCTCACTCTTTGAAAGGTTTAGGAAAAAGAGCTGTGGACTTGGAATTAGGATGACTTGGGTTCCTGTAACACCAGCAGTGTAACTTAGGACAAATCTCTTAATATTTCTGAGCCTTAATTTCCTCACCTGTAAAATAGGACTTAGTAGTACTAACTCCCAGAATCATGGGAATCAAATGAAAAGAGGTAGCATGACATAGGGGATATTGAATGGGACAAATCCCAACTCACATACTTACTAGCTTGTGTGACCCTGGGCAAGTTCTATAATATTTTTTGAGCCTCAGTTTCCTCCTCTGTAAAATGGGGAGAGATGATTATAATAATTACACACACACACACACACACACACACACACACACACACACACACCCACCCACCCAGAGATCATGAGATACAAATGAGCCAATGCATATGAAGTGCTATGTGAACTATCAAAATGTTAATTGTCATTTTTATGGGGCAGTCTATTTCATTGTTGCTTAGCTCTGATTGTTAGAGTTCCTTCTTAGAATTTCATAATGCTCTCCCTCTTCTCATCTTCTTAGAATCCCTAGCTTCCTCCGTTCAAATGGCATCTTCTCAAGCATCTTAAAACATAACTGTGTCTTCCCCATTCTTTAAGTGCCTTCAGTAAATCGTACAATCCTCTCCAACTATGATCCTATATGTCTCTCCTCTCCGCTGAACTCCTTGAAAAATCTATCTATACTTGCTGCCTCAGCTTCCTGTCTTTGTTCCTTCCATAATCCTTTGTCTGGCTTCCAAATAATTCTCTTAACTGAAATTGTCCTCTTTAAAGTTACCAGTGATCTCTTAGTTGTCGAATCTAATGGTCTTGTCTCACTCCTCATCCTTCTTGACCTATCTGCGGCTTTTGCTCTCATCGATCACCATTTCTTCCTGTCTTCTCTGGGTTTTTGTCATTCTTCGTTCACCTGGTTCTCTCCCCATCTGTCTTCCTGTTTCTTCTAGTCTCCTTTACTCTCTCATCATCTACATCATATCCTCTAACTGTGGGAGTTCCCCAAGATTCTGTTCTATGTCTTTTCTCACATCTCTCAACAATCTCTTGGTAACCTCAACAACTCTAATAAGTTTTACTTTCATATTTATGCAGATGGGGGCAGGTAAGTGGTGCAGTGGATAGAAGACTGGACTTGGAATCAGGAGGACTTGCCTTCATCGGTTGAAATATAATCTCAGACACTTGCTTAGCTGTGTGACCCTGGGCAAGTCACCTAACCCTGTTTGCCTCAGTGTCTTCATAATGAGCTAGAAAAGGAAATGGCAAACCACTCCAGTATCTTTGCCAAGAAAACCCCAAAATGGGGTCATGGAGAGTCAGACACAACTGAAGTAACTCAATAAGACGAACTATGCAGATGACTCCTAGATCTATATATTTAGTCTCGTACTCTCCCTTGGGGTTCAGTTGTTCATCACCAGCTGCCTGCTTGATAATGCAAACTGGGTGTTCCAAAGACATCTCAAACTTAACATGTCCAAAACTGAATCCATTGTCTTTCCCCTTGAAACCTCCTTTCTTCAAAACTTCCATTTTTCTGTCAAAGGTACCACCACCTTTTCCATTCTGCCAGTTTCATAACCTTAATATTATCCTCAGTTCCTCTCTACCCCTTACCCCATACATTCAATCCGTTACCAAATCCTGTCTTGCTAACTCTACACTATCTTTCCAATCTGTCCTCTTCTCTGTACTCTCTCTCTCTCTCCTCTCTTTACTCTCTACTCTATTTCTGCTCTACTCCTACAGCCACCACCATAGTTCAAGCTCCCACCACTTCTCTTCTAGCTCATTGCAAGTCTCCTAATTGGTCTCCCTGCCTCAAGTCTCTCATCATGGCAGCCAAACCTCTACACTGCTGCCATAATAATACTCTTTAAGTACAGGTGTAACCATGTAACCCTACTCTCTCCTCAATCAGCTCTACTTGCTTCCTATTTCCTCCAGTATAAACTATATATTCCTCTGTTTAGCTTTAAAAGCCCAACACAGCCTGGCCCCAACCTATCTTTCCAGCATCCATAGACATTACTTTCCCTTCCCCACTTCAGTCCAACCAAACTGGCCTTATGTCTGTTTCTCATACATGACATTTCCATCTCCTATTTCCATGCCTTTGCACTGGCTGTTCCATATGCCTTACATGCACTTCCTTCTTATTTCTACCTCAGTGGCCTCCTCTTCCTTTAAAACGAAACTCAAATACCACCTTGTACTTGAAGCCTTTCCTGATGCCTCCAGCTGCTAGTGGCCTTCCTCTCAAACTATTGTGTTTAACTTTGTTGTTGCGGAGTCGTTTTAGTTGTGTATGACTCTTTGTGACCCTATTTGGAGTTTTCTTAGCAAAGATATTGGAATGGTTTGCTGTTAACTTCTCCAGCACATTTGATAGATGAGAAAACTGAGGCAAAGAGGGTACAGTGACTTGCTCAGGGTCACACAGCTAGTCAGTGTCTGAGGCCAGATTTGATGTCTTCCTGACTCCAGGCCCAGCGTTCTATCTACTGTGCCACCTAACTGTCTCTATTGTATTTAACTACTTTGTATATATTTACTCCCATTTTAATTTATGCTAGACATATACATCTACATGTATACACATATACCCCTCTACATGTGTACATATATATGAGTATGTAGGTAGATATGTACTTGTCTCCTCCACTAGATTGTAAGGTCCTTCTGTGTAGGAATCATTTCATTCTCTTTTTTATTTCTCATCTCATATTTATATGATGCCCAGTGCCTGGCATATGAATGATTGATTTCCCAGTCCCGTTAGCTACTAGTGCTTTCCCCTCTCAGTTTATCTTCTTTCTCCTCTATATGTATGTTGTGCATGCCTCCTTATATACATTTTGTCTCCCCTATTAAAATGTAATCTCCCTGAGGGCAGGAGGTGTTTTTCCTTTTTTTTTTTTTTTTTCAATATCTCCAGCTTTTAACACAGTGCCTGGCATGTAGTAAGTAAATGATTAATAACTAATGCTGTTGTCCAAGCTAAGCACCAGCAGTTCTTTTGATCAATCACCCTCCAGAGTATCCAGCATAGCCCTTTTCTGCATTCAAGTTGCTTCAAGTCCCCAATATTCTTCCTAAAATGGGATCTGAGAAATGGCTGTGATGCTGCATGTAGTCATACCACATCAGAGGAGCCATGGCTCTCTCAGATCTCTTTTATGCCTCAGAGTGGACAAGGCTCTGGGGCAGAAGAGGAGCTGAGCTGCCTTGAAGCAATAGTCAACTGGTATGTACAGCTCCCACCAAGCACATATTAGCAGCTTTGGTTCCCATGTCCATAATATACCAAGGTTCCTAAGAAAATGCCAAGATTTTGGTCCAGGGAGGCAAGGGGATTTGGGAGGGCTTCATAATGCTTGTTTAATTGATTGATTGATTGATTAAATGCCTCCTTCTCCCTTTTCCCCTTCAGGTTTCAGTTTGATGTGACCGTGCCTTAATGTCCCTAGCTGTCCTTGGATGTGACGACACCCCTCTTCTCACCTCTCCCCAAGCCTCCGAGGTGGGGAAGAAACTTCAAAATTCCCTATGGGGCTGACAGCAGAGCTGGGCCTCCCCTGCCCATTTCCATTACCCTCTGAGATTATGGGAGCTGTGAGCTATGGTCCAGACCTGGGACCCACATCGCTGACCCAGCTCTGCAGCCACTAGCTGGAGCCAGGTGCCCCCAGACCACGCTGCCTTCCAGGGGGCCAGGAGCTGGGGAGTGACTATGCGGCTTGGACTGTTGGTGGTGGTCCTTACTCTGAGCTGGATGCATCTCGCTGGCAGCAGCCGAGGGTTGAAGGGGAAGAGGCAGAGGCGGAGTATGTAAAGGGCCACATCTGAGGGGGTAGGGAAAAAGGGAAGGATGTGAGGGGTGTCAATTTCCTTGACACAATTTATCATAACTTAGAATCTTAGATTCAACCTCAGAGGTCCCTGATGTAGGAATCTATTTTATGGTATCCCCAACAAGTGGTCCTCCAGCCTCTATCTGAACACCTCCAATGATGGGAAGTTCACTACTTCCCGAGGCAACCCACTGAGTTGTTTGACGGTTCTGATTAATAAGAAGTTCTTTCTGATTTTGAGCAAAAGTCTTTTCCCTCTAAACTTCCTATAGATAAAGTTTTTCTCTTTTCTTAACCTTTGTGAAACCAATGGACCCTTTTCAGAATTGTGGTTTTAAAGGCATGAAATAAAACACATAGAATTACAAAGTAAACCAATTATATTGAAATGTTTATTTTAAAAATGTTCACAGACCCTAGGTTTAGAATTCCTCCTGTCAAGGGAGCATAGCTTAGAGGATAGAGTTAGACCTGGAATCCAGAACGACCTGGGTATGAATTCTACCTCTGATTCTCATTAGGTTTTTTACTCTGGCCAAGCTACTTAACTTCTCTGACCCTCAGTTTCCTCATCTATAAAATGGGCACAATAATAGCACCTCCCTTATAGTGTTATTGTGAGAATCAAATGAGTTACCATGTGCAAAGGCCTTTGCAAACCTCAGAATACTATGTAAATGCTAGCTGCCACGGCTGTTAATCTCCATTTGGTCCTAGTTCAGCCCTCTTGGCAGGCAGAATAAGGTGGAGCAGCCAAACCCGAATAATATGCTTTGTGGCTTGTCTGAGTCTCAGCTTCTACATCTGTAAAATGGGATTAATAACACTTCCCCTGTACATCTCCCAGGGTTATTGTGGATTATGTGTTCTGTGAATTGTAAAGTGTTATCAAAATGGGAACCGTTACTTTCTGCTTGATAGATTGTCTGTGGCAGGAGTCCAGCACTAGGTCCCTTGGGGAGTCCTTTCCAACTAGTTGTCAAAAGAGTACTTGGGACATGTATGTTGCTTTTAATATCAGTCGAAGTAAGGCATCATTAGGGAATTCATCTGTTGGCAGAAAAAAAGACTACAGTGAAATTCCAAGTTCGAGAGAAATGCTTGAGATGACCTTTTAAAATTTTGCCCATTGACGTTCTTCTCCGTGTGCATGCATAAGCAAGACTTGGCTGGAGATGCCTTGTTTGTCATCTGATGCTTTCTGCAACAGCTAAGGGAGAGAAGGGGAAGTGATGGACAAAGGAGGGGGCCAGCTCAGGGTAGGGCATTGCCACCAAATAGCATTGAACCTGCTGTTAGTCTCATTCACCTAGCCTTGGTAATGGATGTTAGCCCAGGTACCTGAGTATACAGGAAAGAGAAGCATGTCTTCAGTTTGTTTGCATGTGTGATAATTTACAGATTAAGAAATGCTTTCACTCCCATTCTCTCATGGGTTCTCATGGTGACCCTGTGAGGGAAGTCAAGGAAGAACAGAGCAAGGATTGTTAGCATCCTTATCTCATAGATTGTTAGAGCTGGGGAGAACGTTAGAACAGAGAATGTCAGAGCTGAGAGAGACCTTAGGACATAGAATATCCATGTTGGAAAGGACCTTAGCACAAAGAATATCAAAGCTAGAAGAGAACACAGGACATAAAATGTCAGAGGGAAGGGACCTTAAAATAGAGAATGACAGATGAAAGAAACCTAAGAGGCAGAGTGGTATAATGGAGACTCAGAGTTGGTAGAACCTGGGTTTGAATCTCACTTCAGATACTTAATAACTGTATTACCCTGGGCAAGTCACTTAGCCTCTTTCTGCCTCAGTTTCCCCAGCTGTAAAATGGTAATAATAATACTATAGGGGTATCATGAGCTTCAAAGGAGATACCGTATCTAAAGTAGGTTTGCAAACTTTAAAGTGCCATATAAATGTCAGTTGTTATTACTATTAACACAGAGCATAGAATGTTGGAAGTATAAGGGACTTTAGAATACAGAACCAAGAAAAGAGATTTGGATAGACCCTTACAGAACTATCTAGTGCATCAGACCACTTACGGATGTGGAAACTGATGCTCAAAGAAAAGTGTTCAAGCTCAGTCAAGAAGCATTTATCAAGAACCTACTATGTGCTGGGCACTGTGCTAAGGGTTGGAGATACAAAGAAAGTCAAAAGACAGTCCCTGGCCTCAAGGAGCTCACATTTTAATGGGGGAGAGAAAGAAAAGAAGGAAGAAAGGAGGGAGGGAGGGGAGGAAGGAAGGAAGGACGGACACAAGAGTCCATGACAGAATTCAGGTGAGAACTCAGACCTCCTGACTCCCATGCTAGTGCTCTTAAAAGTATTAAGAAGGGCGACCAACCAAGGGAGTTCTTCAGGAGGTGAAAGAACAAATCTGGTAGTAATTTTTTGGCTCTTTCACAGGACCTGGGGAAGGAAGCAGTCAGGGTTTGATCCCTAGACAGTCTTCAGTGGGCTGGCTTCCCAAATCTGTGTCTTATATACCTACCAGGGTACAATGGGAAGGAAGAGGGTACCTTCAGCTTTTCCCTCCACCTTTATGATTCAGACTTCCAGACCTCTAGACAAGAGCCACAGGGTTGCCTTGCTACCCTTGCCAGGCCTGCAGACTAGCTGGGCTCCAGCCCTGGGTCAGTGGCATTTTACCTTCTCCTTTCCCCCAGTCTCCAATAGAGGCCTCTGCTGTCTTAGGTACCTGGATATGGAAGTTGAGAGGAATTGGGACTTTGTGATAGGGTTAATGGGTGAGTTTCATGTGAGACTTGTGAGTTAGAACTATGGGACTCCAGGGGGAAGTAGGAGAGACCCTTATCTTCCTTCTACCCTGGTGTTCCAGTGACCATGACCTTCGAGGCACCTAAAGGAAAGGGCTGGGCAAGTGGATAAGAGTTGGGATGTAGTGACATCTTCCAATGCCCGTAAAAGCTTTCAGTATGGAGGATTGAGCATGGCATTTAGAGTCAGGAAGACCTATGTTTGAATCCCATCATAGCAACTAGCTGTGTGACCTTGGACGTGTGGCTTAACCTCTGTCACCTCAGTTCCCAAATCTGTAAAATGGGAATAACAAGGGTACCTACCTCAGAAGGATGTTGTGAGTAGCAAATGAGATAATGTGTATCCAATGATTGTTAAACGTTAAAGCGCTATATAAGATACGGTTTATTATTTTAAACCGTCATGAAATGTCATTTTCATTAGAGAGGGAAAGAAACTCCAGATGTGGGAATTCACTTCACTGATCTTGGCAACTTGTCTGTAATATAGTCTTAATTTAAGATAGTTGCCCTGAGACATCAAGAGATTTGCCTGTATTCGCACAGTTAATGTGTGTCAAGAAAAGGACTCAAATCCAGTCTTCCCGACTTCATGGTCAGGTCCCTTTCTCCACTATACTACAGATATCATTAGCCCCATTTTACAGATAAGGAAACTGAGGCTCAGAGAAGGTTAGTGACTTATGCAGGTCAGACATCTACTAAGTATCAGAAGTGAGATTGGAACCCAGGTTTCTCTATCAGGCCAGAAATCTCTCCATTACACCATGTGGCTTCTCTTGAGATAAGCCATCTCTGTCTCCAGTTTATTGTGGGGTGGGAAGAGGCAGATTAAATATGTATGTAATGTAAATAATTATATCATGCTTTAACAGAATGAGAGAGGAGTAGCTAGATCAGCAGTCATAGTATAGGGGTAACTCCCAGTGTGAGAATTCCTTTCACAGAGGCAGACTGGTGACTTGTTTATAATTTACAGCCTTAGAAGTGAAGTAGATTGTAGAGGTCATCTACTCCAACCCCTTCACTTTACAACCCAGAAAGCCTGAAAGAGTTTTGTTGTAGTAAACAGAGCCCTGAATGGTGCCAGGAAACCCTGGGTTCCAATCCTGCCCCAGACATTTAGAAGGTAGGTGATCCTAAACAATTAGTTTGTAAGCTCCGTTAAGGCAATTGTCTTTTGCCTCTTTTTGTATCCCTAGCACTTAAACACAGTGCCCAGCACACAGTAGGTGCCAAATAAATATTTCTGGATTGATTGGTTGATTGATTGAACAATTGACCTGACTTCTCTGTACCTCATCCATAAAATGAGCAGGCTGGACTTAACAACCTCTAAGTCTCCTTCCAGCTACAAATGTATGCTCTGATAACTCAGAAGTAAAGCAGCTTGCCCCTGGTCACACAGCCAGGATATATCAGAGGCCAGGATTTCCACCCAGAGCCTCCTGACTCTGAGGCCAGCCCTCTGTCCACTAAGCTGATTTCCTTCACTAAGTGCTATAACTGTTTCCCAACATGTATCACTGACTTCTGTGGTAAAGAATACTGACCAAGCCAGGGAAAATATCAGCAGGTTGGAAATCCTGGACCTAGCAGAAATCTGAATGCCAGATTTGAGAAGTACAGAGGAGGAATGAATGGGAGGGAAGGGCTGAGCCTTGGCTATGGCCTCCCTCATTCCAGAGTGATCCATCTTCAAGACATTCACCCTTCTCCAAGAATCTGGCCTGGCTTTTGCCCCTCAGCACTGGAGAGAGCATATCTCTGACTGATCCTGAAAACAGCACCAAGTAGATTTTGGAAAGAGGAGATGTAGGGGAGAGGGAAGGCAGCCAGATCATGTTTAGGTCCAGGGAAATAAGAATCCCCTTTCTTAAGAATTTTTACCCCATGGTCCCCTGCTTGGGCTCCAACTGAGACAAGGGCCCAGGTTCTTCCTCTCCCTATCACCCCCTTGTTCACCATACATTTATTTAGACCTGCAAAGGACCTAAAAGGACATCTAGTCCACCCTGCCATCCCCCTCATTTTACAGCAGAGGAAATGGAGGACCAGAGAAGTTAAGTGACTTGGTTACAAAGGCAAAACCCCAATTCAAACCCAGATTCTTTGGTTACAAAGCCAGAATATTTTCTATTACACAGTGATGCCACCCTGTCTGTGGATGAATGGGTTTCTTAATCTAATTTTGTGATATAATGTCTTTGTCCATAATAGGGTAAGGACTACAGTGGAGGAAAAAATTTCTTTTAATTATGGTACAAGGAAAATAAGTGTAAATGAAAAGTTCTTTAGGAAAAAAACTGTTAATTCTGTTTAGACTTCCAAAGTCCCATTTTGTAGTAAGAGAATGAGTTCCTCATCCTTTGTGGCTGTTAAGTAGAGGCTAGAGATCCACTTATTAGGAATGGTCATGATTGGAGGTCCCTTCCAGATGTGAGATTTGGTGCTTCTAAGAAATTCCATTTCTCCTAATGGAATGGAGGTGGAGAGGAAAGGGGAACAGTAAAGTAAAAATAAAAGTAAAACAGTAAAAAGAAAGAAAGAAAGAAAAAGAGGCAGTAAAAGGCAGTGAGAAGATACCAGAGGCACCTGCAAAGCTAGACTTCTTCCTTTTCCCTTTTTTTGGGAGGCAATCAGGATTAAGTGACTTGCCCAGGGTCACGCAGCTAGAAGAGGTTGAGTCTGGATTTGATTCAGTGCTCTATCCTCTGTGCCACCTAGCTACCCCTAAAGCTAGACTTCTTTAGATGACCAAGTGCCTGGGCATAAGGACAGATAGAGGAGAGCAGAGAAATATGTAATCCTTATTGACTGAGTGGTGAGGGTGGGAGAACAATGGGGTGAAAAGTCCCTTTCCTATGATCTATTATAGTTGTTCATTGAGGGATAGGAGAGAGAGAACCACTTTCTGATTAATTCAATCCCACCAGCATTCATTAGGGTATCAGAGCTGTCATTGGGGCTCTGGCTCGAGGTAGAGAAAGTTAGAGAGCACTGGTCCTATTTGCTGTCCTTTGGCAGCCTAGAAAAAAATCGAGTTTAGCATCTAATTAACAAGAATCTTTACTCAACACAGGAAAGTACCGGATGGTATATTTACTTCTAGCAGGAGCACCCTAGGATGGCTCTCCACTGCCTCTCTCATTCCCCATCCCCCCTCCAGTATTTGAGGGTATTTTGTGCTGCTGGTCTGGAGTGCTGAAACTGCTAATTATGGCTCTTCCTACTAAGTGCCAAGGCCTGTGCTCAGGGCTGGGGCTGGGAAGATAAATATAACATAGTCTTTGTCCTCATCAAGCTTATGATCTAATAGAGGGAATGTTGTACATACAGAAATAATTACGTAATGGGGGTAATCACCAAGCCCCTACTACCACCACATGCTCAGGCTCCGAAGAGCATGTGCAGAGCTCAGTCCAGCTCTGTGAATGAATACCCTTTGAGGGTTTTGTAACTCCCCCCATTACAAATGTAATATAAAGTAGAGTGTGATAAAGGAAAAGGAGACCTCTTGGCAAAGTGGTCTAGAAAACTTTGAGGAGAATGCTTTCAGTTGAAGGGAAGGAGAGTATAAGCTGCAGGGAGGTAGTAACTGGCCTTCGACTGAAGAGGGATTTCCATAAGCAGATGAAAAGGAAGGTACCGTCTATTCAAATGTCCAAAGATGAGAGAAAGGATAAGATTGGGGCTGAGTTGTAATGCAGGCTTGCAGATAGCTGCTGGCCCCCGGGAGAACTCCTGACCATCTAGGGGAAGGAGGGTGGGGCTGCAGAATGGTGATTGAATTTGCTCATTTCTCTTTCAAGTATCGGGCTGAGAAGCTGGGAGTGCTTCTCTGGCCAGAGAGAAGAGGGTTATTCCAGTGGCTGTTTACCGTCTTTGCTCTCATCTCTTCCCCTTCCCCCACAGTCAGCACAGAGGGAAGTCAGGCCTGCGCCAAGGGCTGTGAGCTGTGCTCGGAGGTCAATGGTTGCCTTAAGTGCTCCCCTAAGCTCTTCATCCTGCTGGAGAGGAACGACATCCGGCAGGTTGGAATCTGCCTGCCATCCTGTCCGCCTGGATACTATGATGCTCGCAACCCTGATATGAACAAGTGCATCAGTGAGTAGGGAAGTCAGGTGGGCGGCTGAGAATGGCTCCAAGCCAGATTTGGGTGGCTTGAGTCCCTGGACATTTGCCTCTATGGCTGGCTATCCTATGGCTAAGTCAGCAAGGCCAGTTCCATCCTTGCTGAGATGGATGATTAAAGGCAACATGGCACCATGGGAAAAAACCTTGGATTTGGAGTTGAGACCTTGGCTGTGAATCCTGACTCTGCTCCTTACTACACTTGTTACCTTGGGCCACTTGACTCTCCTTGCCTCAGTTTCTCCATCTATAAAGTTCAGGGTTTGAGCTTGTTCAGTCATTCAGTCACATCCAACTCTTTGTGACCCCATGGATTATACTGTCCATGGGATTTTCTTTGCAAAGATACTGGAATGGTTTGCCATTTCTTTCTCTAGTAAATTAAGGCAAACAAGTGAAGTGACTTGCTCAGGGTTACACAACTAGTCAGTGTGTGAAATTGGATTTGAACTTGAGTCTTCCTGACTCCAGGCCCACCACTGGGCCATCTGGCTGTCTAGCGTTTGAACTAGGTGATCCCTTCCAGATATTCTTTGTTCTAAGGTTCCCTTCACCTATAGCATTCTGTATTCTATGTTCTAAAATCTCTTCTTCCAGATCTGACATTCTAGATTCTAAGATCTCTTCTAGCTTTGGCATTCTATGTTCTGTGTTCTAAAGTCCCTCTCACCTCTGACATTCTAAGTTCTAAAGTAAAAGGTAGAAAACCACTTATTAGGAATGGTCATAATTTGATAAAGGGTTAGCACAGATGACATTTTGTGTTCTAAAATTCCTTCCAGGTCTGACATTTTATGTTCTAAGGTCGCTCTCATTTCTGAGCCCCCTCCCAGCTCTGACAGCCTATATTCTAAGGTCCCTTCCAGCCATGACATTGTGTATTCTAAGGTTCCTCTTCTAAGGTTTCTTTCAGCTTCATGTTCTAAGGTCCCTCCCAACTTCAGAGTCTATCAACATGAAGCTCACTTCCCCTCTGGAGGAGTATCTGTGGATATATTTATTAGAGGTAGATGCTGAGGACTAAGCAAGCAAGAAAAAAGAAAAGATAATTTTTAGCCTTGCACATTTTGTAAATTCTCCACAGCAGATATTCCATCTCTTGCTAACTCCCTCCTCTTATGAGTGAGCACTGTTCCAAGCCTCTGAACCAAGGCAGTCCTCCAGATGCCAAGAATGCAGGCTTAGAATGAGAAAGGTAACTGCTGTCCTCAGACTCTCCAAGAGGAATGATTATAAGGAGTGATTTGGGGATTCTCTAACCCCAGGGTTCTTAACCTGTTTTGGGGTCATGGACTTCTCTGCCAATCTAATGAAGCCTGTGGAACCCTTCTCAGAAGAATGTCTTTAAATGCATAAAACACAATATATAAGATAACAAAAGGAACCAATCATATTGAAATACAATTATCAAAATATTTTAAAATATTTATGGACACCCCCCCCCCCCCCCCGAAATCTATCCAGAGGCCCTCTGCTGTGGGCTGTGGCTCATCTTCACTTCCATAGGGATAACTGAAAGTCATTTGTGATTTTGGTCCTGGTTGCAAGCCAATCCTTCATTTGGTCAACAAATATGGATTTATTTATTTGAATCTCTTATTCATTTTGAGCTTAAATATAAAACAGCAAGAGATAAAAAAAGAAACATTTCCATGTACACAGCAGAAAGGATTCAATATACAGCAATAAATTTCCAGTTCACAAAAACATGATTTTTGCTGTATATTTAAAAGGAATAGGAAGTAGCACATAGTAGGTCTGCAGTTTCAGGTGTAATCCTCTTTTTTTTTTCTATTCCGCTTTGTTGTGGAAATGTTTGTTTTATTTTTTACATTCAGAATAAAAATTGAAAAATACAAGCAAAATTTAATCCAACAAGTATTTATTAAGTGCCTACTATTTGCTAGGCTCTGGGGATAGAAACACAGAATGAAAGCGAGCCCTTGCCCTCAAGAAACTCACACTTTACTGGTGAGTGGGGGAGGGAGAGTGTAGGGGTGTGTGTGTGTGTGTGTGTGTGTGTGTGTGTGTGTGTGTGTGTGTGTGTGTGTGTGTGTGGGTGTGTGCGCGCGCGCGCGCGCTCTGGGGTTTGTCTTCCTGGGCTACACCCCTGCACTATCCCTTCCTAACCTTTAGCCAGGACAGACCTGGAACATCTCATTCAACAGTAACCAGATGGAGAGGTGTAGAGAATGGGACCCAGGCTGGGATCTGGATGGGAGGGACCATCTCTGTGCTTAGCTGTCAGATCCACAGAGGGAGGAAGTGAGGAAGCAGGAAGCATCCAGTTAGGGGCAGAGGCTAAGACAGGTAGAGATAGGGTGTCAGGAAGGCAAAAGGAGGAAAATAGCCAAAAGGCTTTATATGCCTTTATGTGCCATCCCTGACCTCTCGCTGCCCCCACCATACCTCCTAGCCTACTAACAGGGAACCCAGATGTGTTGGAGTGGTTGAGAATGAGAATTACCTGCTAGAAAATAGGAAGGAGATGAGACTGAGTGATGTACCACCAGGACATTGTAGAGTAGAACCCTAGACTTTCTGCCTGCCATGAATTGGAGCGGGGAGGGATCCTTGACCTTGACTATTGCTAACAACCTGGCAGTCCAGGGCAGGACTGGAGGGAGCCCCCCCTACTTACCGCACCCCCCCCTCCTCCCAGCCCCCAGCTCTGTTGGGAAGAAGAAGGTTGTGAGAGGCACTGCCTGCACTTCCAGCCAGGGCCAGCCTTGCTCCCTGCCCAAGGTTTCTGGGAAACTAGGCAGAGACAGCTGGCCCAGAGGAGACTGTCACCAGGGCTTTAGGAGTATATTAATGCTAGTCTCCTGGGTTAATCCCTGCCAAAAGTAAGCAGTATACTAAAGGACTTATAAGAAGGGTGCCTGGAGCCCATCAAGTCCGACCCACTCCCCTGAATTTTACAGGTGAGAAAACAGGCTCAGAGGAAAAAGGACTCAGCCATCTGATAAGTGGCAGAATCAGGACTTAGTTGCTTGAATCTTTTTGTTCAGTCATTTCAGCCATATCTGACTTCATGACCCCATTGGGAGTGGCTTGCCATCTCCTTCTCCAGCTCATTTTACAGATGAGGAAATTGAGGCAAGCAAGGTTAAGCAGCTTGCTCAGGACCACACAGCTAGTAAGTGTCTGAGGCCACTGTGAGCTCACAAAGATGAGTCTTTCTGACTCTCGGCCCAATACTCTATCCACTGCATTTTTCCTAATGTCCAAATCCAGTGCTTTTCTCCCTCTGGCCCATTGTCCCAGGAGACAGAGTAAGGAGAAGGATGGGAGACAGTGAGTAGTGTAGGACTTCCCTTTCCCCATGGAAGTAAAGTGAATTTCTAGAGCTAGAATACCCAGAGGGCTTTGCCTGTACCCCACCATGCCCCCTCAGCAGCATGGGGGTGAGGGGCCTTGACTCTTTAACCCCTTCCAGAGTCTCCTTCCTAAAGGCTTAAATGCCAACTGCCACCTCCCTCTCACCCCCATGCCTTATAACCTTCTCTGACTCTAAATACTCTTCCCATCCGTTACCAAGCATGTATTAAGAACTGACCATGATATTGCCCAATTTCTGGATTGGAAAGCGGGCAGTATTAGATTATAAGGCACAAGGTCATTAGTGTAATTAAAGGCAATGTGATGAAATAGAGAGCCAATCTCAGAGTCAGGAAGACCTAGGTTCAAGTTCCATCTCTGACACATATTGACTGTAGGACCCTGAGAAAGTCATTGAAATTCTCAATGCCCAGTCAATTCTCTAAGACTGTAAGTTGCAGAAAAGGTCCTGATCTCCACTGGCAGAGGGAGTTTCTTCTCCCTCATTAGTCTCTGAGAACAACAACTGCTTTTTGCCCTTTTTGTATCTCTAGCACTTGGCACTGTGCCTGGCACACAACCAGTGCTTAATAAATACTTGACTGATTGGAGGAATGTTTGGAGCCAGATAAGGTTATAAGGCATGATAGGGGGAGTATGCATTTATAAGGTATGGAGAGACTTGAACTGATGGACTCTCTGCTCTGTTTCTCCCCCCAGAATGCAAGATTGAGAACTGTGAGGCCTGCTTCAGCCACAATTTTTGCACAAAATGTAAGGAAGGCTTATACCTTCACAAGGGCCGCTGTTACCCAGCCTGTCCTGAGGGCTCCTCAGCGGCCAACAGTACCATGGAATGCAGCAGTCCTGGTGAGGGTACTGGGGGAGCTCTAGTGCTAAATGGGAATGTGGAAATGGGGTGGAGGAATCTGGAAGCCTGAATCCAGAGACCATAGCTCTGGCCCCGGGGGCTCTAAAGATGGGAAGCAGGGGTGTGGAAAAGCAGGGAGAGCCATATTTCACAGGGTACCAGGGGCCAGGAGCAATGTTCTTCTCAGTTTTGCCTCTGTACCTGTCCCTAGCACAATGTGAAATGAGTGAGTGGTCCCCATGGGGGCCATGCTCCAAGAAGAAGAAGCTCTGTGGTTTCCGGAGGGGTTCAGAAGAACGGACACGTCTTGTGCTACAGGCTCCCTCTGGGGACCGTTCGGTCTGTCCTAGCACTAAGGAGACCAGGAGGTGTACAGTGCAGAAGATTCCGTGTCCTGATGGTGAGCCTCTGCCCCCAAGATTCCCTTCTATTTCCCAAGATCTCCCTCTGTTCCCTAAGGTTGCCCTCTGTTACCTCAAGATCTTATTTTATTCCCCAAGATACCCCTCCTTTTTTTTTTTTTTTTGGCTAGTTAATCAGGGTTAAGTGACTTCCCCAAGGTCACATAATTAGTAAGTATCAGGTGTCTGAGACTGGATTTGAACTCAGGTGTCCTGATTCCAGGGACAGTATTCTATCCACTGTGCCACTTAGCTGCCCCATTCCCCCTCTATTTCCCCAACATCCCCATCTACTTCACCAAGATCCCCCTCCATTTCTCCAAGATCCTTCTGTTTCTTCAAGATTCCCATCTACTTTCCCAAGACCCTCTTCTGTTCCCTAAGATCCCTGTTTCTCTAAGATCCTCTTCTACTTCCACAAGATGCCCCTCTATTTCCCTAAGATTCTCCTCTATTGCCAAAGATCCCCTTCTATTCCCTAAGATCCTTCTGTACTTCTCCAAAATCCCCATCTATTTCCCCAAGATCCCCCTCTATTTCTTCAAGATCTCATCTACTTCCCCAAGATCCCCCTTCTATTTCTCCAAGATCCCCATCTACTTCCCCAAGATCCCCCTCTATTTTTTCAATATTCCCTTCCATTTCCCCAAGATCCCCTTCTATTTCTTCAAGATCCCACCCTGCTTCCCTAAGATGTCCATCTACTTCCCCAAGATCCCCCTGTATTCCCCAACATCACCTTCTCTTCCTTGGTCTTTGTGCCTCCCAGTTCTCCTTGTTGGGTTCTCAGGCTCTCTTCAGAGGGAACCAAGTCTTCTTGTGAGCTCCCGATCATCAGAACCAGTCCTGAAGACATCGTGTTTCCCCTGCTTCTTCAATCCCCTCATGTATCATTCATCCAACAACTTTTTTTAAATTAAAGTTGGCACATTACTTGTGTGCAGAACACTTTGCAAATACCTTAAGATAGTCACCACGTTCCGTCATGAGACAGCTGCTCTATGCAAGTCTCAATCTCATCCTTCCTTTTCATACCTTTGTATTTCTATAAACAGTCCCCCTAAAATGAAACAAAATGCCTCCCCATGTCTGCCTTCTGCCTGCTTGCTTCTTCTTTGCCTCCTTGATGCTAGGCACTGGGGAAAAGATAAAGTTCAGATAAGACATGATCCCTGTCCTATGAAGCCTACAGTCCAGGAGGGAGATGAGACCCCTACACAGATAACAATGATATATAATGTTACATGATAAACACACTAGAAAAGTGCAAGCAAACCAATGAATCAGCAGGTATTTATTTAGCTCCTGCTATGTGTCAGGTGCTAGGGAATACAGTGACAGAAATCCAACAGCCCTTGTTCTCAAAGAGCTTATATTCCATTGGAGGAAATCATATGGACATGCGCTGTTGCTGTTCAGTTGTGTCTGACTCTTGGTGACCCCATGTGACATTTTCTTGTCAGAGATAGATACTGGAGTGGTTTGCCATTTCCTTCTCCAGCTCATTTCACAGATGAGAAAACTGAAGCAAATAAGGTTAAATGACTTGCCCAGGATCACACTGCTAGTAAATGTCCGAGGTTGGATTTGAACTCAAATCCTCCTGACTATAGGCACAGTGCTCTATCCACTATACCACCTAGCTGCCCCATGTACATATGTAGGTACATATGCCTATGTATAGGCACATATATGCACATATAGAGATACCAAGTGACTGGGGGTTGAGGGGATCAAGAAAGACCTCATGGAAAAGGGGGTGCTTGAGCTAAGTCTCTTGAAGGTGAGTTCTAAGAGACCAGGTGAGGAAGGGTCACATTCCAGGCACAGGGACAGCCATTACAAAGGCCTGGAAACTAAAAAGAGGGTGCCAGGATCTCAGCCCGACTATGAAAAATAATAGCCAACATTTCTGTCTATTTATAGGTAGGTGGCACAGTGCATAGGATGCTGGACTTGGAGTCAAGAAGATGAGTTCTTCCTGATTCCAGGCCCAGTATTGTGGTGGAAGCTGCAGAGAGATGGATTGTGATTCACTGTAAGGAAACTTCCCAACAATTGGCATAGTACAGAAGTAGAGTGGGATACCCTAAGTAGATAGTGAGTTCCCCATTACTGGAAATATTCAAGCAAAAGTTGGACAACCACTAATTGAGGACATTGTACAGAGAATTCTTTTACAGGGTTGGGCTGGACTACATGGCCGCTCACGGGTTTCCTGCAATTAAAAAATTTCATAATTCTTTGGGTTTTCCTGGAGCTATAGGGAAATTATGTCACATAATAAAAGATCAAAGGAATTGGAAATGAAGACTTGGGGGGAGGGGAGAAGGGACATGACTGCTGCCTGTAAGTATCCAAAGGACTGTCGTGGAGGAGACGTTGTACTTCGACTCAGAACTAGGAGCAGTGGGTGGGAGTTGCAGGGAGGCAGATTTGGGCTCAGTTCAAGAAGACATTCCTAACAGTTGGAGCTCTCCCAGGGTGGAATCGGCTGCCTCAGTAGATCTTCAGGCTGAGGCTGGATGACCACTTGTCAAGGGGCCATAGGAAGAATTCTTCTTCAAGTGTGAATCGGACTCGAGGTCCTTTCCAGCTCTGAAGTTTTGTGACTCTGTGACCCTGGCTTAGCCAGAGGCCAGATCATTCCTGGAATAGAGATGCTTTGTGTCTTCATGTTTCTTCGTAGGCCAACCCCTGCCTGGCTGGAAAGCCCGCTTCCCTTGGGCTGTGACTATGGAGCCCAGATGGGCCACTTGGCCTCTGGGCCCTCGCTTCTCATTCTCAGAGGGAGGACCTGGCCCAAGTCAAAGCAACCTCTCCCTGCCAGGCCTTAAGGCTGCATATGGACACTGAGAATTGCCCCATTAGGGAGTATTACTAAGATATTTAGATCCATGTTTTGCTAAAGAAACAAGGAAGAAAGGTGGTATTTGTGGATGTATAGGAAAAGAGGAGAGAATGAGGAGTCTCTGAAGTTTTTTGAGAGTCCCTGTGTTAGAGATGGGCAGTGGATAGAGCACTGGACTTGAAGTTAGCAAGACCTGACCTCAGATACTTACTAGTTGTGTGACCCCAGGCAAGTCATTTAACTTTATTTGCCTCAGTTTCCTCATCTGTGAAATGAACTGGAGAAGGAAATAGCAAACCACTCCAGTATCTCTGCCAAGAAAACTCCAAGTGGGGTCATGAAGAGTTGAACACAACCAAAACGACTGAACAACGTATTAGAGCTATGCTAGAGGACCCAGGAATACAAGGCTTACTCTCCTTCACACATTCTACATTCCTAGAAGACTGGCCTTCTTACTGTTCCCTATGCACAGAACTCCATCTCCATCTCCTGTGCGGGCTACAAAGGAGATGTAAAATACAAAGAATGAAACAATCCTGACTCCCACAATGCTCACATTCTTAACAGAGAAAACAAGGATGTGTATAAGTATACGGAGAATATAGAGATATGAATAAAGAGGATAAATGCAAAGTCATTTAAAAATGTAGTTTGGAAGGAAAAGAACAAGTATTTATTAAGTACCTACTATTTGCCAGGTACTGTGCCAAATACTTTAGAGGTAATACCTCATTCAAAGCTCACAGCAAACATGGGAGACAGGTGATATTATATCTATTTTACAATTAAGGAAATCAAGGCTAAGAGAAATTGCCCAAGGTCACACAGCTAGTAAGCATCTAAGGCCAACTGTGAACTTGAGTCTTCCTAACTCCAGGTCCAGCACTCTATCCTAATTTCCTCACAGTATCATGGAGGACACAGGAGGTACCAGGAATGAGGGAAATCAGTAAAACTTCATGTGGAAGGTAGTTCATGAGAGAGAGAGAGACTGACAGGCAGAGAGACAGAGAAAGGGGTTATATAAGGGGCAGGTAAGAGGAGAGTAGGTATTCTCCACGTATGGGGAATAGCTCATGCAAAGTCACAAAGGCAGAAGCGGGAACACCATGGGTGAGGAAGAGAAAGAAGGCCAATTTGATGGGACTGCAGTCAGGAGGAAGAATAAGGTGCAATCAAGCTAGAGAGAACCCATGCCTGGAATGATCTCCTTCTTTACTGCCGTCTTCCAGATTGACTAGTTCCCTTGAAGGATCCACTCAAATGTTCCTTCTTACACAAGGCCCATCTTGATCTTTCTTGATGCCAGTACCCTCCCCTCCCTCCCCACTGCAGTTGCTGAAATAATTTTGTATAAATTCTGTGTATGCTTATATGTCTCATTCAGTCACGTTTAGTGTGTAAGGCTTATGTGCCAGGGACTATACTAAGCTCCTTGCAGGGAAAGACGTTTTTGTCTTCTGAGCACCTGTCTTAGTGTCTGGAACTTAGCAGGTGCTTAATAAATGATTGCTGAATGAATAAAAGTTGAAAGGGAGGTCTATCAGACCAGAGATGTGCTGGAGCCAGCTCTAACCAGCTGATGGCTAAATTTTCAGTTTAATCTTTAGGTCTTGGAATGAACTAATGTTATACCATTCAAAGATTCTTCTGTTATTTTGTTGATTGTCTTGACTTAAGAAGGGATAGGGAAAGCGTGAGCAATGCAGATTACACTTTAAAGAGTATCCTGCATACATTTATTTTTGGAGACCTCTACCCACCACCCCATACAGGAGTGAGGGCGTCAGCTGTGCCACAGTGAAAGCTCTTCTTCAGACCAGGCTAAAAGATGCTTTCTTGTACCACTCTACCCCTTGCCTCTGTTCTCCCTAGATTCCAGACTAATTTGCACAACAGCCCTTCAGACACTTAGAGATAATGCTGATTTCTCCCCCTCCCCTCCCCCCATCTCTCCCCTTTTCTCTTCTCTTGGCAAAACAGTCCTCAAGTTTCTCCTTGGTACCCTTGGAGGGCTGTCCAGATTAGGGCCCCTTCTGCCTGCCCTTCCTAAACTTCCTTAATGACCTCCCTCCTTCTTGTCTGTGTCCAGGGCCACCCCTGCTGACTGCCTATCTCTCTCAGCTTTCTTGCCATCCTCCTGTCTTTCTCTCTTCTCTCCCTCCTTTCCTTCTCCTCTCCTTGTCTTGGCTCAGGGCTATGCCTACTTGCTGCCTGCATGTGATCCCCACCCCCTGAACCTCATCACCTGCCAGAGAGCCCCGGGCAAGGCCTCTTGGGTAATTCTTGATGTTCCGATTCTAGGACAGAAGAGACGGAAGGATGGGCAGGGCCGACGGGAGAACGCCAATGGGAACCTGAGCAGGAAAGAAAGCAAGGAAGCCCGCTTGAGCTCTCCTCGAAGACGGAAGGGGCAGCAGCAGCAGCAGCCACCTCTACCACCCCATAGAGGGACCGAAGGTCCCGTCACACCTGCTGCCTAGGGATAACTCTAGGCCCTGGAAACAAGAAGCCAACGCTGCTATGTATATGAGAGCTTTACTGAACTGGAGTACTGCTGCAATACATATTCACACACATGTACACATCCATACACACATGAGGCATGTACATGTATGCAGACATGGATACATAAAACACACCTATAAAAAGGCAGACATGTACCCACTTGTTTCTAAAAACATACCATGTACATACAGACGTATCTCATGGACGGGTACACATGTGCCTACCATCCCACCTAGAAAAGGCAGACATAGGTTCACAAAGCCATTCTCATTCTGATGTGCCATGTATGTGCAGACATGACTCACAGACATGCACATACATACACACATACACTTATAGAAAGGAAGGCATATGCAGATGTATACACATGGATGCATATGCCTATAAAAGACAAGCTGGCATCCAGGTGTCTACACTGGACAGACACACATCCATATACCCCTCCATATGTGTTAGGTACATATATGAACAGACATTCAGACAGACCCATAGACATGTACATGTATCCACATGCCTCAGACCTACATGTGTACCCACACACATACTACTAGACTGTGGAGCACATGCTTCTAAAAGCAGGAGAAGGGAAAGCTTCCAGAGCCACAGCAGTCCCCTGGACTTGGTTATGTGCAGAGGTGAGGAGGGTGCAGAGGGAGGCCCCTTCAGCTCCAGGCAGAAGCTGAGCTGAGAACATTCATTTGAGAAGGTTCTTTGAAAGTAATTTTTTTTTTTTTTTGAGAATTTCCCTGGCAGTGACCTGTCAGCCAGCCTGAAGTGTGTGGGCAGCAATGTTGACTAAAAAGACAGACAGGGCTGGGCTTGACGGGCAGGTGAAAGCCAAGGGTCCCTAGAGGCTGGCCCAGGAAAGGCTCACCTTCTCCCTCCCCTGTCCCATGTTTCTGGATGTAAGACTTTCTCTTGGAAGAATTTATGTTAAATGTCCATGGTATGATGTCAGGGGAGACCAGACCCTGAAAACTGCTTAAAAATTTATTTCAAATTAAAAAATGAAAACTATCAGCCATGTTCCTTTTCAAGCGTAAGGGCAGGGGTGGGATAGGGTGAGCAAGGTAAACTGGCTGGAGGCAAGGCCAGGTCTCAGGAACTTCGGGCAGATTCTTGGAGAAAGAAAGAAGAAAGGAAAAGAATCCTGTTGAAAACTGGAGGACAATAACTAGCTTCTCTCCACACCCTCTTAGAGACTGCAATAGTTAATATGTCTGTAGTGCGTTAATGCTTATAAAATAGTTTGCATTATTTCATTTGGGCTTCATAGTTCTGAAGTGAATATTGTAGATGTTTTCTACCCCCATTTTACAGATGGGGAAACTGAAACTTAGGTTAAGTGAGTAGTCCACAGTCACATAGCCAGAAAGTATAGGAGGCAGGTTTTGAACCAAGGCTAAGTCCAGCATACTATACGCTATGCTACCCTACCTACCCCTCTGAAAAAAGGAAAGAGGACTTGAAATGAGTTATAAGGAAAAAGTTCTTGACTATGGAAATATTAGAATGTGAAAGTGAGAAGGGACCTCAGGGCACTAGTTGAACCCATAGGTGAACAGGTTTCCCCATTAGAAGCAGCTAGGTGGTGCAGTGGGTAGGGTCAAATAAGATAATATTTGAAAAGCACTTAGTACTTGGCATATAGTAGGTAAATGTTTGTTCCCTCCCTCAAGCCCTGAGTCTGAAATCAGAATGATCTGAGTTCAAATTTGACTTGATGCTCTGGGGGGCTGAGACCCTAGGGACCCTGGGCAAGTCATTTAACCTCTGCCTCAATTTCCTTAAATGCAAAATGGGAATAAAACAGCACCTACCTTTTAGATTTTCTCAGCTCTAGGTTCTAGAGCTGAGAAAAAACTCAGAGGGCATTTAGTCCGACCCCTTCATTTTACAGATGAGGAAATAGTGGTTCAGAAAAGGCAAGTGTTCTGCCCTACACACAGGTAGTAAGCATCAGAGGTTTGATTTTGGCTTCAGTCATCTGTACCTAGAGTCAATATGCACTATCCTCCCTTTGATCATCCCTAACATATCATCCAGCCTCTCCTTGAAGACCTCCAGTGACAGGAAGCTCACCTTCTCTGCAGAAGCTGTTCATTCATCCCTGCTTTGGACAATAAGCATCTTTAGATCTTTCAACCAGTTCCTTTATGGCAGGGCTTGGAGTCCCCTTGAATGTAGAATAGGTGGGGGCCAGAAAGGTTGGGAAAATCTTCAAGAGGGTGAACTCTTGGGCCTCCTTATGAAGCTGACAATAGCACAGTCTGCTAGAGGCAGACATAGGGAAGAAATAGCAATTTCAACTTTATCCTGAATATCCTATTTTACCTACTTCTTTGTTGTATAAGTCCCTTGGCTATTTGACTAGAACTTGGGAGGTAGGTTAGAACTTGGCCTGGTCTATTCACAGGCAACTGAGAGGCAACTGGGGGTAAGAGGGCATTTAGGTACTGACCCTCAAGTCAGAAAAACCTAAATCCAAAACCAGCCTCAAATACTTTACAGTTGTGTGACCCTGCATAAGTTGATTCATCTCTAGATGCCTTGGTTTTTTCATCTGTTAAATGGGTTAATAATAACACCTACTTCCCTACAAGTTGTGAGAATCAAATAAGATAATAATTACAATGTACTTTGCAAATCTTAAAGTGATACATAAATGCTAGATAATACTATTACTAGGTATTATTCATCATACGGCAGCTAGGTGGCGTAGTGGATAGTGTCAGTTTCATCTTCCTAAGGAGCTCATCATGATGAACTCATCCTCAAACCCAATACCCTGATGGATTCATTCCTGTGTTCAAATCTGGTCTCAGACATTTACTAGCTGTGTGACCCTGAGCAAGTCACTTAACCCTGTTTCTCTCACTTTCTTCATCTGTCAAATGAGCTGGAGAAAGAAATGGCAAACCACTCCAGTATCTTTGTCAAGGAAACAGCAAATAGGGTCAAGAAAGAGTTGGATGTAATTGAAATAACTGAATACCAACAGTATTATTCATCAGATACTTGAAATGGATATAGGTGCCAGTCCCAGTTCTATCATTAACTTACTATATGACTTTGAACTCTGGGCCTCATCTGTAAAACGAAAGCTTTGGGTTTCTGAGACCAAGGAATTGGTAAGGTTCATGTGAAAAACACAAATCCAGGGATTTTAGTGGGCAGCAAGTTCAATATTAGTCAACAGAATGCCATGTTAGCCAAAAAAGTGAATGCATTCTTGTTGCATTAAGTCAGGCACAGTGTTCAGAGCCATGGAGGTGATGGTCCAGCTGTAATCTGCCCCAGTCAGATCCCATATGTAGAGTACTGTGGCCAGTTCAAGGAACCACATTTTCAGAATGATATTGACAAATGGGAGCATGTCTACAGGAAGATGGCTAGGATGATAGTGTTACAGGGCCATGGCTAATAAGATCAAATGAAAGAACTGGGAATATTTAGCTCACATAAAAGAAGGTTTGGGGAGAGATGCTAGCAATTGTGGTAATTAAAAGGTTCAGGAGACATAGTTTCTGGGTAATTTAATCATTTTATTAATAAGACCAGTGAGTTTATTAATAAAAGATGATCATTTGGCTGTCTCTCTTAAATCAAGACAATTGTAGCAGCCAGTTCACAGTTTATATACCCTTCTAAGAGTAGGTGTTTCCCAGGGTGGATATCCTGATTGGTTAACAATTAATAAGAGTGACATCATCTCATTCTTGGACAGAGAGACTTTCTCTATATCCAGACCACCTCCAGCTTTGAACAATTTAGACAAAAGGGTCTGTTTCCACCCAAACTTGACTAAATGGAATTCATTTTAGACTAGAGATTTCTTGTAAGGTTGAGTTGGGTCAGATAGAAAAGGTTAACTCAACCTTAACAGACAGGTCTTAAAAATAGAAAAAGGGGGAACTCTGAATCTCCCCAAATCATTAATCACTTCTCTCGCTGTCTTCAAATATCTTGTGTTAACTTTGTTCTACTTAGCCCCAAAGGGCCAAACTAGAACTATATAAATTCAGATTTGAACTATATGCAAGTCTAATATTAATTATTGGTGGGCCCAAGGGGTTGGTGCACTGCACTCTACCCTTCCACTGACCACACATGTGGTCAGACTGGGTTCAATCCTACTGTATTCTGGATTATAGTGAGAAGACTCAAGCTCTTTTTCTCACATCCTTTGACTTTTTACTCTCCCCACATCCCAGACCCCTGAAGGAATATTACTTAAGGATTAAGTTTGACTGCTGTTTAGTCTCCCCCAAAGAGGAGAATATTCTCAGTATACAATCAGTATGAATCAGGCAAGGGAGAGGTATTTGTTTCCTATGCACAAAAAGAATGTTAAACACAAAATACTCAAGTACATAATGATAGACTTAAAACAGGATTCAGTAACTTATAACTACTGGTCTACTTTTCTAAGAGGTTGAGGTTTTAACTTCATTGGAGCATAAAGTAGTTTGTGAGGACACTGAATAGTCTTTGTTAAACTTCACCTCAACAATGCACTATCTTCTCAAAGCCAACCAGACCAGGGCTTGGCTTGCTTTTATTGGTGGTCGTCTTATTTGATGTAGAAACTTCCACTTCTGCCAGTCAGTTCTACCTAAAGGACACAGGACAGGAGAACCTCAAAATCACAAAGTCTCCCCCAACCCTGGACAAATCTATCCCCAAATTAATGTTTAGACATCTATACTTAGGAAAGATGCACAAGACTTAGGCAGGATGTGCACTTTAGCTTCAATGAGACCTGGGTCACTGTAAGGGTTACACCCCATTCCTCTCTGTCACCTCTTGTCATCTGGAAGAGTCAGAGATTGAAAGGGCCAGAGTCACTCCCCTTTTAAAGATCCTGTGTGTCATCTACTCATCCTGCTCAGTGGCCAATAAGAGTTTCTTCACCATCCCCAAACCACCCAAGCATGGTCAGCTCAGCAGGGTATCTTTTTCCATGCCCTGTTCAACTCCCCTGTTATTAGAGTGGAGAGTTCCTAAGTAGTAGAGCTATCCTAAAGGGAATGGGGTCAGGAAATAATAGGTTCCCCTTACTAGGGCTCTTCTGGACTGGATGGTCAATTTTCAGAGGTGGGGTAAAATAGATTTCTGTTCAGATACATTTTGATCTAGATCAGAGATGGGGAGTGTGCAGCCTCGAGGCTACACTTGGCACTCTAGGTCCTCAAACGCAGCCCTTTGACTGAATCCAAACTTCACAGAACAAGGCCACAGGTTCCCCACCCCTGGTCTACGTTGTCTCCTGCAACTCAGTGATTCTATTTAGACAAATGATCTGTAAGTTCTTACTAATTCTAAATTCTGTGCTATCTTAGATCCCATTGTTTCTCGTATTCTGTCTTTTCTGCCTTTGTCACTCTCCAACATCTCTTTGTTTTTGTCCATTTTTCTGTCTTTATGTTCCTTTTTTGGAGGCGGGGGAGGGTAGGAAGGGATTAGAGGGGAGGAGGCAGAACCTGGATCTTGTAATTCCACCAGTCTAAGTATAAGGAGCTGCCATCCTCTACCCGTGCAGATTGGTCCCTTCAATGCCACTTAGTTTTAGAGAGTTTCCTGAGGGCACTGAAAGGATAAGTGACTTGCTCAGGGTCATAGGGCCAGTACTTGGCAGGGGTAGGACTTGAACTCAAGTCTCATTGACTCTGAGGCTAGATCTCTATCGACTGTGTGAGGATGCCTTTCTCTATGCTTCCTAAGTTAAAAAAAAAAAATGAGCTGAGGAAAAAAGTTCAAGGAAGAACCAGTTGTAACTAACTTTCTCTTCTCTCTCTTTCTCTGTCTCTCTTTCTCTGTCTCTTTCTCTGTCTCTGTTTCCATCTCTTTCTCTGTCTCTCTGTCTTTCTGTCTGTCTCTTTCTGTGTCTCTCTCTGCCTCTGTCTCTCTCTTGGTGTCTGTCTCTCTGTCTCTATTTCTGTCTCTGTCTTTCTGTCTCTATCTCTGTGTCTGTCTCTGTCTCTCTGTCTGTCTCTCTCTCTCCTCCCTCCACTTTCAAGCATGCTGAACACAAAAGCTGTAGGTGACTAATGAGTGAAGCATGCAATTGCAGTTTAATGTGATAAGTTGGACTTCTGGGATTCCTGGATCCATTGGGAAATGGGATGATGGAGGGAGAAAAGCACTGGATTCAGAGGCAGAGGACCTGGATCCAAATCTTACCACTCTACTTGCTAGCTGTGAAACTTTAGGCAAGCCATTTCTCTCTTCTGAGCCTCAGTTTCCTCATTTGTAAAATGGGGGGGGTTAGACTATGTGATCTCGGTGTCCCTTCTAGCTCATGATCCATTCCTGGGTCTCCCCCAGGAATCCTAATGCCTCAGATCCTCCTCTGCAAAGTGGGGAGATGCTTCATCCTCAAAGCCAGGATCCTGGCTCTATGGTACTTATGAGAGGAGGGCGGATACTGTTGGTCCCCCAGCTTGGATCTTGTGTCTTTCCTGTGAGTCTGTTCTCACTTTGTCATCCTGAGTCAGGGAGTTTTCTATGATATGGGATGAGTCTATGGATAGGTGGGGAGGGGGGATGAGGTACTGAGGGATCCAAACACCTGGCCCAGGCATCAGGTGCCTTTCTATTTGAGACCAGAGACAGAAGGCATTGTCCAAGGACAACCTCACCTCCAGCCCCAACCTGGTTCAGAAGCCTGCACCTTGATGTATTTTCCAGTCCCAGCCAAGTACTAGGAAGAGGGAATCTGGGTCATAGATTCCTTCCCCTTCCCCCAGGTTTTCGGCAACAATAACGCATGGTTTGGAAGTAGCTGTTATCTGCCCACAGTGTTATTTGGAAAATGTTAGCTTTTTCTTCCATGGGCCCAGCGGATTGCACCACATCAGGATGCTGGCGTTTCTGGCTACCTTACCCGACTCTGGTATGTTCCAGACCAAGTCCCCAGCAAATGGACTTGTTTTCCATTTCAGTCTTTCAGGAGATGGGAATTTTTTTTATTCTGGGTTTGCTTTTGTTGGGTTTATTGGTTTTTTTTAAAACTGTTGGAGAGAATGGACAGGGAGAAAGTTTAGGACAGACATCAGTTTTCTGGCCACCCGATACATTTCCATGATGAAAGTCAGTGGCCAGGGATATCTCTGTTGTCTCTCCAGCTACTGGCCATGGGTCCATTTAGTTGGGGAACATCCAGGGACCCCAAAGAGGATGTTTGGGCAGAAGAAAACAAGGCCCAGGCAAAAACAATAGTTTCCATTTTTACTGCCTAAGTGGATTAATTGCAAAGGGACCAAATTAGCTTGGCCTTGAACACTGGGCCAAAAGGAAAGCAAAACCATATCTGAAGGACAATGCTCTTGGGACCAAAGTCTGGGCTTGCTGAGCACACAGCAAGCACCTGCTGGGGGAGGGGTGGATTGGATTCACTCTCTGTAGGCCTCCTGGCCCTCCCCAGGGAAAGAAATGCTACAGGGAGCTGAAGGCTTGTGCCTCCAATCAAGTCAAGTCAACCAACATTTATGAGGTGCTTACTACATGCCTAGCGCTGTGCTAAACCCTGGGATACAAAGAAAAGCAAATGTAGTCCCTGACCTCAAGGAGTTTACATTTTAGTGGTGGAGACAACATGTAAATGTTGGGGGCCAACTAGCTAGTGCGGTGGCTAGAGCACCAGAGCTACAACCAGGAAGACCTGAGTTCAAATCCAGCCTCGGGGATTTATATCTGTGTAACCCTGGGCAAGTCACTTAATCTCTGTTTGCCTTAGTTTTGTCACCTGTACCTCCCTCCCTACCTGTTCCCTACCTCCAAGGGTTGTTATGAGGATCAGATGAGATAATAAAGTGATAAATAAATCAAATGAGATTGTAAGGTGCTTAGCACAAGTGCCTGGCACATAATGCTAATGTTACTATTATTGTGTACATAGAAGACATGATAAATTGGAGAAAATTTCAGAATAGAAGCACAGGGTGAGGAGGAGAAAGGGACCCGGATAGACTTTTAGGAAAAAAATGTAGGATTTGAGCTGAGTCTTGAAGGAAGCCAGGAGGCAGAGATGGGGAGAAAAATCATTCCGGGCACAAGAGGACAGATAATGAAAAAGCATGGAGTCTGGACACAGTGTCATGCACAAGAAACAGCAAGGAGACCAGTGTCCAGTGTGGAAATCTGGTTTGTCTCACTGCAGTATACGTGTTGATAACTGAGGCTTTGTTTATATTTTGGTCTCGGGAGTTGGGTGAAAGGGAGAGAAGGCAAAATTTTGCTGATTGAAAAATATGTGTGTGTGTGTGTTTTTTTTTAACAAAAGGTCAGTGTCTGCATAGAGGACATGGAAAGGAGTAGGAAGATAGAAAGGTAGGACGGGGCCGGGTTGTGAAGGGTTTTAAGAGCCAAACAGGATTTTAATATTTAATCGTGAAGGGATTGGAGCCCTTGGAGTTTGCTCTGCACTCCTGGCCTCCTTCAACTTCAAGCTTGGTGACCCAGTAGAAAGCTTCATTTTTTTTTTCAAACCACCTTGATGGTATCTTAGATGAAACCCCAGAGAATGGGAGAGAAGAGCATGGGCATGGGATAAGGATGGAGAGTTGGGACGTTTCCTTCCCCATCCCTGAGGGTTTCAGGGTACTTGGTGGTGCTCAGAAAACTGAGATGAAGGCTGGTTGATGGGGGACAGGGAGGAGGTGCTGGTGAGGGAAAGGTGGGTCAGATTCTGCCCTAAAGCCTTTCAAGAGCTTAAGTAGGAAATTGCAAAACACATCTACTTTTTGAAAAGAGAAAGTATGTGAAAAATGGTTCCTCCCTCATCCTCCTGGGGCTTGGTGCTCAGAGGTGGGTGAGATGGATTCTTGGCTGGAGCCAGCCCTGTGTGGGGAGGAGGGCATAGCCAAGCCCCTCGGGGCCCTTCGGTCACAACAGTAGCCAACCTCTGGTTATTGATCTTTGTTATCAGCCTAAGCTTGCTCCATTCCTAGATGAGGGTCGTCAGGGCCTGGGGGAAGAAGTCTGGACTGTCTGCTCTCATTCAAGATGATGTTTTTTTTAAGAATTGACTTCCGAGGGGCTCCCACCACAATCCAATCCATACCACGAGCTGCTGATTAAATACTTGGAACGTGGCCAGGTGGAGCCAGGCCTGTCCATAAAATGGGAGGCAATTTGGCAACTTTTGAAGCTCCTGGAACCCTGTCCTGGCACATGCCGGCCTCTCTTCTTCAAGGAGTGGCTGTGGGCTGCATGCCATCACACTTTCCTGGGAAACAGAAGAGAGTTAAAGTCAACAATATTCTCATCCCCAGAAGGACTAAACCCATATCCCTTCAGGGCAGGGGAAAGGAAGGAGGAGAGAGCTGGAAAGCCGAGGGGCCGGTGGTAGAGGGGATGACAAGGAAACAGCCTCACCTGATCCTTTTGTAAGTCTATCAGTCAATCATTCAACAAGGATCTACTTTGTGCCAGTCACTAGGCTCAGGGCTAAGGATATAGAAACAGTTCCTGATTCCAAGAAGCCTATTACAACCTGCTGGGTGCATGTACCAGTCATAGATTTAGAGACAGAAGGGACATACCATGTCATCTAGTCCACTGCCCTCATCTTTAGGATGAAGAACTGCCTTGTGCAGAGGGATTACATCACATAGGTAGTCCTTAAAATGGCAGAGCTGGGGTTTGAACTCCAGATCCTCTGATTCCATATTCTCCACCTTATCCACTATACCATGATGACTTGTATGTTTACAGTTATGCAAGGATGGGATATCTACACAATAAGTAAAATGTGATTTGGGGGTGGAGGCACTTACAACTTGGGTGATCAGAAAAGGAAGATCTCTTAAAGAAGGTGGTGCTTGAGCAGAGTCTGGAAGTGGGTTAAGAGTTTTAAGAGGGGCAGATGAAGAGGGAGAGCTTCCCAGGCATGGGAGAACAGATGGCAAAGGCCATGGAGAAGGGAGATGAAATGTTATATACAGAGACCTGTAAGTAGGCCATCTTGGCCGAAATTTAGATCGTGTAAGGGGAGCAATGTGTGATTAGCCTGGAATGAGAGGCTGCAGCCAGGCTGTGAAGGGCTTTTAATGCTAAACACATGAGATTGTTTTGTGTTGTTGTTGTTGTTTTTCATTCTAGAAGCAACAGGGAGCTACTGGGACTTCTTGAGCAGGGGAGTGACGTGGTTAGGCTTGCACTGTATGGATATCTCTTTGGTAGCTGAGTGAAGAATGAATTGGAGCTGGGGAAGGCTGGATGCAGGCAGACAAATTTGGAGGCCATTGAAAGAGTCCAGGCAAGAAGCAATGAGGATCTGACCTAGGGTGATTGTGATGTGAATGGAGAGAAGGGTAGGAGTGCTGGAGATGTTGAAGAGACTGAAACTGCAACACTTGACAGCAGAGTAGATATGGGGGTCAGGGAAGAGAAGAGTTGAGGGTAACTTCCATGTGGTACAACTTAGTCACTAGGAGAATGAGAAAAATGGAGGTTAGGAGGACAGGAGAGTCTGTGGGTTTGGCCATGTTGTATTTGAGATGTGTGTGGGACATCCAGGTTGGAGATGTTTAGTAGCCAGTTGGAGGTACAAGGACTGAAGCCCCAGGGAAAGATAAGTAAGACTGGGAGTCATCTGCCCAAAGATGATTGTTGAATCCATGGAAATCCTTTGGGCCACTTGTCTGTCTGTCTGTGTCTCTCATGACTGGCATTGAGGCACAGTGAATAGACTGCTGATCTTGAAGTCAGGAAGACCTGGATTCAAATACACCCTCTGGAATTTACAATGCTGTTTGTCCATGGGAGAGTCACTCTCTGAGCCTTAGTTTCCTCATCTATAAAATGGAGATAATAGTTTCATCTACCTTACAGAGATATAGGAGTGAAAATGAGATGATACATGGAAAGCACTTTGCGAAACTTAAAACAATCTATACATCCAAGTTGTTTTTGTCATCCTGGTAGTGATTCTTCCTAGTGGGATGACTCATGACTCTATAGAGACAATGGAAGTCATAGGAAGTGCCTAAGTGGGAGGTAGATCAGAGGCCCAGAAACATTCCTCTACTTCTGCTGAGTCCAAGTCAGCCTTATGCACATGCTAATAATGCCAACAAGTCAAGGTCCCCTGTTTCCATTCAGTCTGCCTTGGGTCTGTGAGTACTGAGGCATCAGTAATGGGGTGCTTGTGCTTGGACCCCAATTCCAAGATCACATTTCACCCTAGCTTCAAAACCCTACCCCTGGCAGTTGTCTCCCCCAGTCCAAGGACACTATGCCTAGCAATAGCTCATGAATGGGCCCCAGTAAAACAAGCCATCTTTCCCCATCACAAGAGCAAGCTGACCTCTGAAGAAATTCTCTTGTAAAAACCAGACTATCTTGTAACCACAGAATTATCATATATTGACTCCCAAAGTTATCATATTCAATACAGAGGTTAGGCTATAGACATCAACTCCCAAAACTATCTTGTTACAGATATAATGGACCAAACATATATCCCTGTGTACCCCTGTACCTAATTAGCATACTTGCCCACATAATCCATTGCTTTTCCTATATAAGCTTTAGCATCATTCCCATTAAGTTGCAAGTTCCTTAAGGAAGGCAACATTGATGTTACAATAAACCTTTGCCAACTTAACTTTAAAAATTCTTGAGTCCATGAATTCATTCCAGACGACCCTGTTCAGTATTCTGGTCTTTGGGGAGTCCCAGAACCTCTCAAACTGCATCATTTATTTGGTGCCCAACATGAGGCAGTCTGAGGTCTCAGGAATTCTCTGAGTCATGATAAGCTCCCCAAAGTTTCCCAAGCACCCCATCACCAGGACTCAAACAAGGGGAAACAGGGAAAGATAAGAAAAGAAAAGCCTCAAGAAAATAAAACTGCTTCCCTTCTGGGCTCTACGGTTTTAATTCATAGACTTGTCATATTAGAATTTTGGTTAGTTGGTGTTGCCAGAATGTGGGAAGGAGCTCTGATTTTTGTCTATAGGAAGCAGTGGAAAGAGCACTGTATTTGAAATTGCAGGACCCGGGTTTAAATCCTAGCTTGGAACTTTACTACCATGGGCAAATCACTCAAACTCTCTGGGTCTCAGTTTCTTCCTTTGTAAAATGAGGGGGTTGGATGAGATGCCTCTGAGATCCCTTCCAACTCTAGATAGATTCCCCTGGAGTATAGTATGTACCTAATAAATAATAAGAATAATAGCTAACATTTACATAGCACCTACTATGCGCTAGGTATTGTGCCAAGTGCTCTGCAATTATTTTCTTATTTGATCCTCACAATGACCCTGCCCAGGTTCATACAGCTACTAAGTGTCTGAGGAGAGAAGAATTCAGGAAGATACGTCTTCCTGACTCCAGGTTCAGCATCATGTGTATTATGGCACCACCCAGTTGCTTACTCTGGGAGGCAGGTGCTGTTAATTCTCCCATTTTACAGATGAAGAAACCAAGGTAAACAAAGGTTAAGTGACTTGCCCAGGTTCCCCTACCTGGTAAGTGTCTGAGGCCAGATTTGAACTCTGTTCTTCCTGACTTGTTCCCTTGGATAGAGAACCAGCTTCAAAGCCAAGAAGATGAGTTCAAATCCTCCCTATGACACATATTGACTATGTGACCCAGGGCATATTGCTTAACCTCTCAGTTGTCTAGACCATTCACTAAGAAGATCATTAGCAGAGAAGGTACTGACTTAACATGGTAGAGGGAATTTCCTCACTTGGGAGTTCCCTATACTAATGAAATTACCAGTTCAGGACTCCACTATTGGCTAACCTATTTATTGTCACCCATGGCAATGAGGGACTCCCAAATTCTACATGTTCCAGAATGATTTGACCTCAATCCATTGTGGATCCCTCCTAAGAGAGTTGAGAGGTGCACATATCTTGAGATCTCACAATAACCTATGATGTGAGAAGTGGCTACAGCAGGATCCCCAGCTGTCCACTGCAGGGTGGGCCAGCATGGAGGAGAACAAGGAAGCCTGTCAATGTCTAAGGTACTGGAGGAGGCAAGAAACAGCACAGCATGATGGAATGAGCTCTGGATGGCTAACCAGAGAATCTGTGTTTGAATCCTGACTCTGCTAATTAATTACTCCCTCTATGGCAAAAATCTTTATTAGTCAATATCTAGTCAATAGAGATCTTGGGAAAGAGTAATAATGACGACACTTCAAGGAGCCAGAGTTTCATTGGTGTGGATACACTTTCCACTGATGCAGATAGCAACCTTTCTGTGACTTGGTAGATTGTCTTTAAGACATGCTGTGGTCAATATATATGTATGTGTGTGTATATGTATATGCATATATGTATGTATGCATATGTGTATATATATGTATACGAATACATATACATACAAGTGTGTATATATATATGCATATATATATATATATATTCACCTTGAATATAGCCTAGTTTATGGTATTAGAAGAATACGAACTAGATAGTGATTTCACTGGTAGAAAGAAAACTCTTTCTACCAATGCAACTCATTCTCTGCAACATATAATCTGTTGCCTAAGTACATGTCCAGGGTCACTCAGCTGGGATGCGTCCGAAGCAGAATTTGGATCCTGGTCTTCTTAGCCTCAAGGATAGCTCTCTACCCACTAAATCACACTGCCTCTTATTATAATAGTTCACATTTACATATTTCTTCAAGGTTGGCAATGTTCCTTAGAGCAGCTCTGTGAGATCAATCAGGTAGAACAAGTGCTCTTATCTGAGATGCAGAGAACAACTCCACATCTACCTAGGCTTCTAGGGGGCACAATGGATAAAGCACTGGGCCTGTAGTCAGGGAGATTTGAGTTCAGATCCTGCCTCCAACACTTACTTGGCTGTGTGACCCTGGACAAGTCACTTAATCTCTCTGTGTCTCAGTTTCCTCCTCTGTAAAAATAGAAAAATAATGGCACCTACCTCTTTGGCTAATGAAGATCAAATAAGATAATATATGTGAAGCATTTTTGCAAACCTTACAGTACCGTGTAAATGCCAACTCTCCCCATCATCCTTCATTGATGCAATTCTTCAGAGAGCCTAAGTGACCTGGGTCATAGAATTTTGGAGCTGGAAGATAGCCTTAGTCCAACCCTCAGTATGGGACTGATAACAAAATGGAGGTTGGTAGATATTAAGTGACAGGTTCTATAGATAATAGGTATCTGAGACCAGATCTAAACTCTGATCTTCCGAACTTCATGTTCTTTCTAACTTCCAGTCCTCTATCCTCTGTACCAACTAGCAGCCTATAATTTGTGTGTGGGGTGAGGAGAGAGAACATTCAATGGGCTGAGATATAAAAAGGTGGAAATTAGGGATCATAAAAGTCTCCCCAGGAAGGTGATTTCTGAACTGAGCCTTGAGAGAAGCATGAGATTCTAAGACATGAAAATGAAGAATGAGGTCAAATTCAGTCATGAGGGGCAGCCTGCGCAAAGTCTCAAAGAAGAGACCTCTAAAGAGAAATCTCTACTAGACCAGTTTAGATGGAGAAGGTGCATGAAGGGAATGAATATGAAAGAAATTTGAAAAGGTAAGTGGGAGCCAGAGCATGGAGGAAGAGTTTGTATTTTATATCATAACTGCAGAAGGGAATTACTTGAGTTGGGCAGTGATTTGTCCATACTTGGCTCTTCAAAATATTAGTAAATAAAATATTAGAATATTATTTGCAGCTTGGTGGAGGATGAAAGGGGAGAGACTGGATGAAGACTGCTTAACCAGTAGGAAACCTTTTTCAATAATCCAAGAGAGAGTAATGAAGGATTGAAGCTATATCTCCTCTATCCTGGCCCACCCTGCAGTGGACATGAAAGATGGTGGTTACATGAGTGGAGGGAGTGAAGAAGAAGGGAAGAGTTAGGAGACACTCAGGTTGTAAATGGTTAAAGATAGTGGAGCTCTCTAAGGAAATAAGGAAGTTTGGAGGTGGGGTAAGTTGGAGTGTGTGAAGGTGAATGGTGACTTCCATTTTGGACGTGTTGAGTTTGAGATGCCAATGGGACTAATAGTTGGTGGAGTTCAATGGAAAAAAGATTAAAGCTGGATATAGAGATCTGAGAATCATCCAAATGATTAGCCAATGAGAGATGATTAAGATTCCCAAGAGCCTGGGGGGGAGGGAAGTAGAGAGGGAGGGAGGGAGGGAGGGGGAGAGAGAAAGAGAGTGGGAAAGAGGGAGGGAGGGAAGAAAGAGGAGGAGGAGGAGGAGGAGGAGGAGGAGGAGGAGGAGGAGGAGGAGGAGGAGGAGGAGGAGGAGGAGGAGGAGGAGGAGGAGGAGGAGGAGGAGAAGGAGAAGAAGGAGGAGGAGGAGGAGGAGGAGGAGGAGGAGGAGGAAGAAGAGTGGTCCAGGAACAGGAATGCCCATACATTGCTCTGGCCTATGATCTCTCTTCTTCCCCTCCAACTTTTGGAATCCCTAGCTTTGTTCAAGGCTTAGCTCAAGGGCCAACTCCTACTTAAGGCATTTCCTGATTTCCCCAATTATTAGTTCTCTCCCTGCTAAGTTATTTTGTATTTACTTTTCTCTGTGTATTTTATCCTCCCCTAAGTAAAATACAGGCTTTCTGAGGGCAGAGATTATTTTAATTTTTGTCTTCATATCCCCAACATGCAGCAAGATGAAGCAGACACTTAATAGATGATTGGGGAATTAAATTGAGCAAAGGACATTAAGGAATGGTCAGATGGATAGGAAAGGATTCAAGAAACAACCATGTCCCAGAAGCCAAGGAAAAAGAGAGCTTCCAGGAGGAATGAGCAGTTGCCAGTTTCAAAAAGTAGAATGAGAACTGAAAAAAGGACATCAGACTTAGCAGTGGAGAGATTATTGGTGACAGAGAGAACAGTTTCAGTGGTGGCAGAAACAAGGGCAGTTGAAAAGTGAGTGGGAGAGGAGAAATAGACACAAGAAGCAGAGGAGATGCTTTCTAAAAGTGTGAGCATGAAAAGGAAAAGTTAAAAACTGAAGAGGGATGTCAGGGTCAAGTGAGAATTTTTTTAAGGATGGAGGAGACCTGGCAACAGCGAAGGAGAAAGGGGCGAGCTTCCAGAGGAGACAGGAGGGGATGGAATCCAAGGCACAAATAAGCATTTGTTTTGGCAAAGAATAAGACATTTTCTTCTTCAGAAACCAGAGCAAAGCTGAAAAGAATGAGGGGTGCTGTATAGGAGCTTTGCAGTATGGTGTAAGAGAGAAAAGGGAACCCAGAAAAATGGCCTCTATTTTCCTACTACACTAAGCAATGGAATCCTCTGCGGAAAAGGTTATAGGGGACCTGAGGAAAAGAGCAAAGCAATGTGATCAGTGTAACAAATATGTAGTGCATTTAGTCAGAAAATTTTGTGACGTTTTATTTGTTTAAAAATATATGTATTTTGTATAACCTATCTTGGATTGCTTGCCTTTTCAATTAGGGGAAAGGGGAGGAGGGGGAGGAAGAAAAGGGAGGAATAGAATTTGGAACTCAAAAAATTTAAATGACTAATGTTAGAAATTGTGTTTACATGTAACTGGGGAAAAATAAAATATTAAATTTTAATTAAAATATATGTATTTTCTAATATAATCACAGAATCATAGATTTAGAGCTAGAAAGGACTTTGGAATTTACAGTGTTGTTGTTGTTCAGTTGTCTCAGTTGTGTTAGTCTTTGTGAACTTAATTGGGGTTTTCTTGGCAAAGATACTGGAGTGGTTTGCCATTTCTTCCTCCAGCTCAGTTTACAGATGAGGAAACTGAAGCAAAAAGGATTAAGTGACTTGCCCAGGGTTACACAACTAGTAAGTGTCTGAAGCCAGATTTGAACTCATATCTTTCTGGCTCCAGGACAAGCATCCATCTACTTTGTCATCTAGCTGCCCCTAATTTATTTAATATAACCCTCCAATTTTAGGTGAGCCATGTGAGCCTGAGAGAAGTTAAATGACTTGCCCAGTGTCATTCAGCCAGTAAATGTCTGAGATAGAATTTAATCTCAGGTATTGCTGAATCTAAGTCCAATAGTCTAGCCACACACATACTCCCAGCCTCACACTGGGCCAATCCCTTGTAATAAAGAAAAACAAGTAAGCAAAATTAAACAGAAAAACATTCATGTCAATCAATACGCATTTATTGAATGCCTGGATGGCTCTGGAGGAGAAAGTGAGGCAGGTGACCTTGCACAGCCCTCCCTCACTCAAATCAAAATCAACTGCAAGTTGCCATCTTGATGTCATGGTCCTCTTCAAGAAAGAAGGAAAACACAACAACAACTGAATGCCTACTCTGTACCGAAGGCTGTGCTAGGTGCTGGGATTCAAAATAGGGCAAAAAAGCACTTCTGCCTTCAAAGAGTCTACACTCTAATGGGGAAGAAAATAAGTGAAGGTACAAATAAGTTGTAATCCAGGATAAATAAGAAAATAGTAAACAGAGGGGAGACACTGGAATTAAGAGGAGTTGAGGAAGGCTTCTTGTAGAAAGTAAGATTTTAATTGGGATTTAAAGGAATCCAGGGAGGCCTCGAGACTGAGATGAGGAGGGAGAGCATTCCAGGTATGGGAGATAGCCAATGAAAATTCCTAAAGCCAAGATGGAATGTCTTGTTTGATAAACAGCCAGGAGGCCAGGATCACTGAATTGAAAAGTCTATGTTGAAGAGTAAGATATAAGAAGACTGAAAAGATAAGAGGAGGCTCAGTTATGAAGGGCTTTTAATACCAAACAAAGGATTTTGTATTAGATCCCTGAGACAAGAGGGAGTGACTGGAGTTTTATTGAGCAGAGTGGTGACTTGGTCAGACCTGTACTTTAAGGAAAATCTCTTTAGTGGCTGAATGGGGGATGGCTTGGAGTACAGAAAGACTTGAGGCAGGCTCACTCCACAGCAGCTATTGCCATAGTTCAGGTGTGAGGTGATGAGGGTCTTTCACCAAGATGGTGGCGAGTATCAGAGGAGAGTAGGAGGAGCAGGTGAAAGACATTCTGATAATGGAATGGAAAAAGAGGGGCGCAAAGGGGAAGGGCAAGGATGAATGGATAGGGAAGAGTCAAAGATGACACCTAGGTTTCAAGCCAAAGGGACAGGGAGGATAGTGTTGCCCTCTATAGTCTATGAATACATCCAACATTCCCAACATGTCCCATCTTTGGTTCCTCCACCTCTCTATCTAGATGATAGATGAGTGTTTAATTCTTACTGAGTACCCAACATTATTCACTGCAATTACTCTGAATTCAGAGTACTTTAGCATTGCTTTTATTTACATTATTGTATTCATTATGTAGACTATTTTTTCTGGTTCTGTTTACTTGATCAGTTGATATGTTTCCCTATGTTTCTTTGAATTCCTCACTGTCATTGTTGCTTACAGAATATTATGATCACATATTACAATTTGTTCAACCACCCACCAATATGCACCCACTTTGTTTCCATTTTTATTTTTGTTTCCACAAAAATAAAAAAGTTCTATTATAAATATTAAGGTATTTATGGAACATTTCTTCCTGTCTTTGACCTCCTTGGGATATATGCCCAGCAAATAGGTTCACTTGAGTGAAAAGGTTTGGACAGTTTAGTGACTTCCACCCCCCACAATTCCAATTGTTTTACTGAAGAGTTGGACCAATTCATAGTGCCAACAAAAGAGAGCAGCCATTGGAGCCCACCTCCACCCTTTAGTGTCCACATAAAGAAAGGATGTTTTAAATTTCTTTTAGGATCACTTTTATCCTTCGTTCCTTTATTCTTTGGTCAATCAGTGCCTAACTGTGTCAAATATCATGCTAAACACTGGAGATTCAAAAACATGAAAAGTCCCTCCTTTTATTCAGCTCTAAAAAAAAAATGGTTTTTTTAATGCTGTGACCTTTTACATTTAGGCCACATGTACATTTGGAGCTTATAACATGAGCATATGCTTATGTATATGGCAGAAGATGCTCCTCTAAATGCTTGTTGTTACCATGTTGGTTATTGTTGTTAACCTCATTTTATTCAAACTGCTTTCCAGTTTTCTTTTTTTAGTTTAATAATTTTTTTATTTTTCTGTTCTCAACATTCACTTCAGCAAGAATTTGAATTCTAAATTTTCTTCCCATCTCTCCCCACCTTCCACCCCAGGACAGCATGCACCCCATTCACCCGTTCCTCCAGTCTGTCCTGCCTTCTATTACCCACCCTTCTTCCATTTCCTTTCCCCTCTATTTTCCTGTAGGGCAAAATAGATTTCTATGCTCCATTGCCTTTATATCTTAATTTCCAGTTGCATGCTAAAACAATTTTGAACATTCATTATTAAAGCTTTGAGTTCCATATTCTCTCCCTCCCTTCCTATCCATCCTCACTGAAAAAACAAGCAATTCAATATAGGTCATACATGTGTAACAATGCAAAACACTTCCATAATAGTTACATTGTAAAAGACTAACCACATGTAATAGTTATATTGTAAAAGAGTAACCTCTGTCCTATCCTGCCCTCAATTTATTCCATTCTCTCCCTTGACCTGGCCTCCCACAATAGTGTCTGCTTCTCATTATCCCTTTCCAGAATTTGCTGTACCATCTATTATCTTCCCTCTCCTATCCCCTTCTTCCTTGCCTTCCTGTAGGGTAAAAATAGATTTCCATATCCAATTGAATATTATTCTTCCTTAAGTCAAATCCCATGAGAGTGAGGCTCACTTATTTCCTTTCATCTCTCCCCTCTTCCCCTCAATTGTAAAAGCTCTTTCTTCCCTCTTTTATGTGTGATGATTTGCTACATTCTACCTCTCCCTTTCTCTTACTTCTAGTACATTCCATTCAACAATAACTTTTATTTTTTTAGGTATTCTCCCTTCATATTCATCTCACCCTGTGCCCTCTCTCTATGTATATATACATATATGTACATATATACACATATATACACATATACACATACATATGCATACACACATATATATACATACACCCATGTACATATATATACCTACACATATATAATATATACATACATACCTACCCATACATGCCTACATATATATTTCCTAATACTTAAAAAGGTCTCATGAGTTACAAATAATGCCTTTTCATGTAGGAATGTAAACAGTTCAATTTTAATGAGTTCCTTAAGGCTTCTCTTTCCTGTTTACTTTTTCATGTTTCTCTTGATTTTTGTATTTAAAAGTCAAATTTTCTATTCAGTTCTGATCTTTTCAACAAGAATGCTTGGAAGCCCTCTATTCATTGAAATTCCATTTTTTCCCCTGAAGTATTATACTCAGTTTTGCTGGGTAGGTGATTCTTGGTTTTAACCCTATCTCCTTTGACCTCTATCATATTCCAAGCCCTTGGATCCTTTAGTGTAGAAGCAGCTAAATCCTGTGTTATCCTGATTGTATTTCCACAATACTTGAATTATTTCTTTCTGGCTGCTTGTAATATTTTCTCTTGACCTGGGAACTCTGGAATCTAGCTACAATATTCCTAGGAGTTTTCCTTTAGGAATATCTTTCAGGAGGTAATCAGTAAATTCTTTTCAATTCTATTTTATTCTCTGGTTCTAGAATATCAGGGCAGTTTTCCTTGGTAATTTCAGAAAGATGATGTTTAAGCTCTTTTTTTGATCATGGCTTTCAGGTAATCCCATAATTTTAAAATTGTCTCTCCTGGATCTATTTTTCAGGTCAGTTGTTTTTCCAGTGAGATATTTCACATTGTTTGTTATTTTTTCATTCTTTTGGTTTTGTTTTATAATTTCTTGATTTTTCATAAAGTCATTAGCTTCCATCTGCTCTATTCTAATCTTTAAGGAATTATTTTCTTCAGTGAACTTTTGGACCTCCTTTTCCATCTGGCCAGTTCCACTCTTTAGGGCATTCTCCTCCTCATTGACTTTTTTGGATCTCTTTTGCCATTTGGGTTAGTCTGTTTTTTAAAGTGTTATTTTCCTCAGCACTTTCTGAGTCTCCTTTAGCAAGCAGTTGACTCATTTTTCATGATTTTCTTGCATCATTCTCATTTCTCTTCCCAATTTGTGCTCTACTTCTCTTACTTGATTTTCAAAGTCCTTTTTGAGCTCTTCCATGGCCTGAGACCAATTCCTATTTTTCTTGGAGGCTTTGGATGGAGGAGCTTTGACTTTGTTTTCTTTTGTTTGTATGTTTTGGTCTTCTTTGTCACCAAAGTAAGATTCTATAGTCTGATTGTTTTTCCAGTTTTTGTTCATTTCCCCAGCCATTTACTTGACTTTTGAACTCTTTATCAAGGTAGTTCTCTGCTTTCAGTGGGGGTGGGAGTGTACTGTCACCTGCTTGACCCCCCCCCCCCCAATCTGTGGGCCTACAGTTCCAGAAACAGTGACTTCAGCTGCCCCTGCTGCTACTGTGGCTGCTGTGGGTTCCTCCATCCCCTCCGCACTCAGTCGCCCTGGGGCTGGGGCCAGACCACTCTGCCCTCCTGCACTGGTCACACAGGCTTTTTCCACTGACCTTCCAATTTATTCTCAGAATTTTGGGGTCATGGAGTCTGGAAACCACCACAGGTGAGAGAGATTCAGTCTCCCCAGGTCTGCTCAGATCCCCTCTGTGCACTCGCAGCCCAAACTGGACTGTGCTCTGCTCCCAGCCTGGTGCAATAGACACTTCCCAGCACCCTTTCAGGCTGTCTTGGGCTGGAGATTTGCTTCACTCTGTCATTCTGTGGGTTCTGCAGCTCCAGAATTTGTTTAGAGCCATTTTTTACAGCTATTTGCCTGGGCTTGGCAGAAGCACTCTAGAAAGTCTGTGCTGTTATTCTGCCATCTTGGCCATCTTGGCTCTGCCTCAAATTGTTTCATTCTGGTTGTTTGCATAATTGTCTCTCCTGGATCTATTTTCCAGGTCAGTTGTTTTTCCAATGAGATATTTCACATTGTCTGCTATTTTTTCATTCCTTTGGTTTTGTTTTATAATTTCTTGATTTTTCATAAAGTCATCAGCTTCCATCTGCTCCATTCTAATCTTTAAGGAATTGTTTTCTTCAGTGAACTTTTGGACCTCCTTTTCCCTCTATCCAATTCTGCTTTTTAAGGCATTATTCTCCTCATTGACTTTTTGGATCTCTTTTGCCATTTGAGTTAGTCTATTTTTTAAAATGCATTTGTTTTCAGTTTTCTACAATCACTTCCATAAGTCTTAGATTTTTCTCCCCCTCCTTCCCCCCTTCCTCCCCAAGATGGCATGCAATCTTATATGTGTTCTACAAATACATTTATATTAAATACATTTTTGCATTAGTCATGTTGCATGGAAGAATTAAAATGAATGGGAGAAACCATGAGAAAAACCCAAACAAAACAAAACATAACACAAGAGAAAATAGTCTGCTTCATTCTGCTTTCCAATTCCATAGTTCTTTCTCTGGATATGGATGAGTTTTTGCCTCAAGAGTCCTTTGGGAATATTTTAGGTCCTTGCATTGCTGTGAAGGGCTAGGTTTACCAGAAAAATTCCTTGCACACTGTGGTTGTTACTGTGTACAGTGATCTCCTGGTTTTGTTCCTTTCACTCAGCATCGGTTCATAAAAGTCCTTCCAGGCCTCTCTGAAGTCTTCTGGTTCATCATTTCTCCTAGCACAATAGTATTCCATTATGTTCACATACCACAACTTGTTCAGCCATTCCCCAACTAATGGGCATCCCCTTGATTTCCACTTCTTGGACACCACAAAGAAAGCTGCTATAAATATTTTTGTACATATGGGAGCCTTTCCCATTTTTATGATCTCTTGGGTATACAGTCCTAGAAGCAATATTGCTGGGTCAAAGGGTATGCACATTTTTGTAGCCCTTTGGGCATAGTTCTAAATTGCTCTCCAGAATGGTTGGATTAGTTTCCAGTTCCACCATCAATGAAATAGTGTTCCACCTCTCCCACATCTTCTCCAACATTTATTATTTTCCAGTCTATTTTTAAGGTGTTATTTTCTTCAGCATTTTGGGGTCCCCTTTAGCAAGTAGTTGACTCATTTTTCATGATTTTCTTGAATCACTCTCATTTCTCTTCCCAATTTTTCCTCTACTTCTCTTACTTGATTTTCATAAACCTTTTTGAATTCTTCCATGACCTGAGACCAATTCATATTTTTCTTGGAGGCTTTGGATGTAGGAGCTTTGACTTTGTTGTCTTCTGTTTGTATATTTTGGTCTTCCTTGTCACCAAAGTAAGATTCTATAGTCTGATTTTTTTTCCAGTTTTTGTTCATTTCCCCAGCCATTTACTTGACTTTTGAACTCTTTATCAAGGTAGTTCTCTGCTTTCGGGGGGAGGGGGGAAGGAGGGGGAGAAAACTGTCAGCCTCTCAATTGCCCCACAATCTGTTGGCCTAGAGTTCCAGAAACAGCTGCTGCTGCCACTATTCCTCCAACCCCTCTATCCCCTCTGCTGCCCTGGGGCTGGGGCTGGACCACTCTACTCTCTCACACAGGTCCAACAGGTTTTTTCCACTGACCTTCCAATTTGTCCTCAGTGTTTTGAGGTTGTGAAATTTGGAGACCACCACAGATGCCAGTAATTCAGTCCCTGCCCCCGCCCCCAGTCCTGCTCAGGTCCAGCCTGTGCCTGCGTAGCTCATGTTGGATTGCTCTCCACTCCTAGTGGGCTTTCCATCGACCTTCCAGGCTGTTTTGGGCTGGAGATTTGCTTCACTTTGTTGTTCTGTGGCTTATGCAGCTCTAGAATTTGTTTAGAGTCATTTTTACAAGTATTTAGTTGTGTTTGGGGGAGAGCTCTAGCAAGTCCTTGCTTCTACTCTGCCATCTTGGCTCTACCCCCAACCTTTATTATTTCATAGTAAAGCAGGTGCTAGATTGGGAACCATAGAAGACCTGAATTTGAGACTTGAAGTTCATGGTCTCTAATAGTTCTGAGTCTCTGGCAGCAGCAAATGATTACTGTGGTGATTCAGTGCTGGGGCCTTGAGCTGAACCCATGCTCAGTGGTATTCCTGCCATCCCAAAATGTAAGCCCAGAAGATATCCTGGAAGCAAACATTCATGTCTCCTGCATCTTAGTTTCTCTATTTACCACTTGTGTGATATTAAGCAAGCTCTTAATCCTCTCTGGACCTGTTTTCTCATCTACAAAGCAGGGGTAAAAATCTCTGTACTATCCACCTCCTGTAAAAATCAAATGCAAAAATCTGTTGTAAAAAACAAATAATATAGATAAAATGATGTGTAAATATCAGGTTTCTCTAATTATTATAACTACATCCTCTAGAGGCCATAGTTGTTATTACTCCTGCCCCTCCCCCACACTTTTGTTTCTTTAATGAGAGAAACCAAAGAATTTGGTGGCAGCAGAGTCAGAGGAGAAGAAGACACATCAGCATCTATGTGGAGGTGTGGCTATGTGTGAGGGGAACAGTCAAAGATTCCCAAGGGTCATGGAGCAAAAGACCAGGATGTAGAAATACTTTTTACTGTTGACATTTTTCTGGTGGGACAGGGGACTCAGGACTGCTGAAGCCCATGGGTACTCCACCCATAAGCTCCTCGAATCTCCCTACAACTGGAAGGAATCCTCAGACTCAAGGTTTCTAAGTTCTTGCAAATATGGAGACCTCTTTTAATGTCAAAAAATTTCTCCAGCCTCCACATGATAGTACTTGTATTATCGGTAGTTGTTGGTTGAGAAAATACATAATGATAAAAAAGCTATTATGAATTCAATAATGCTTTTAAATGAAGTTGCATTTTAGCTAAGCAGCTCAATTGATAGAGCATTAGAACTGGAATTCCCTAGACAAAACCCTAGACAAATTACTTAATTTCTTTCAACCTCAGTTTCCTCTGTGTAAAATAAAGGGATTGGGGAGAGAGAGAGGAGTCAAATTTTACTGATTGAGAAAATAGATAACTTTTAATAGTATTTTATTTTTCCAATCACATGTAAAGACAATTTTTCACATTCATTTTAAAAAAGTTTTGAGTTCCAAATTTCTTCCCTCCCTTCCCTCACTCCTCTCTGCCTTCCCTCACCTCTTCCTAAGATGGTAAGCAATTTGATATAAGTTGTATATGTGCAACTATGTAAAACATAAAGTAGATAATTTTTAAAAATCAAGCCAGGGGGCTGGACTCAATGACCTTCAAGGCCCTTGTCAGCTCTAAATCTTTGATCCTATGATAATCACAATAGTATCTATATACATTTGTCAAATAGTAATATCTGCTTATGTGAGACAATATTCAGTGCGCAAAACTGATATTTGCTTATTTATCATACTGCCTTGCTGCATATTTTGTTAATAATAAAGATTGAAAGAATTATGATTAAATCACCTATAGATTAAATCTCCCTAACCTTGAAATAACTCAATGAACCCACAGTGATCTGTAGCTCAGGAACACAATGGATAGACTACTAGACCTAGAGTAAGGAAGGCTTGAATTCAAATCCAGCCTCAGATATTTATTGGCTGTATGACCCTGCACTTATCCTTTATCTGCCTCAATTTTCTCATCCATAAAATGGGGACAATAATAGTATCTACCTCTTAGGGTATACATCTTTCTCAGTCTCTCCGTCTCTGTCTGTCTGTCTGTCTTTCTCTCTTTCTCTCACTCTGAACCTAGTAAGCCTTCCAGTTAATTAACAGAATCCTGGCACCAGCAGCAATCTACTGGAATTTCAACGAAGGACAAGCCTACAATTGTGTTGCCCAGACCCAAATTGGGTCAGGAGGTTGCAAAGCACAGACCTAAAGGGGAGCATTCAGACTTTGCCCTGCCCCAGATATCTGAAAGTTTTCAGGTACCCAGCCTAAGCCTCCCCTGAGATCTTTGAAGAACACAAATGCCTCCCCTAATGCCTGGAGAAAGCAAGCGTAGGACCTCACAGAATGGAAATCAGGACCAAACAAGATCAACCGTTCCTTCCAGAAGTGGACAGAGTTTAGCCCCAACACAAAATCCCAATTCAGGAAGTGAGGTAGGAAGAATGAGTAAACAGAAAAACTCTTACCATAAGAAACTATGATGATGGCAGGGGCACCCAAGACGTAAACCCAGAAGAAAAGATTTATTCCAAAACATCTACAAGCAAAGCCTCAAAGAATTAACACAGCTTGGATACAAGTTCAACTAGATTTCCTAGGAGAAATAAAGCAAAAATTTTAAAATGACCTTATAAGTGAAATGAATGGAGTGGGGAGAAATTTGGGGGAGAAAAATGAGAAATTAGGAGGAAAGACTTAGAAGAAATAAACTAATAAAGTAATACAAGAGGTTCAAAACCTTATCCAATCAACAGACTCCTCGAAAATTATAATGGACCAAATGACCAATGGACCAATGGGCAAATGAAGTTAATGACTCCATGGTACAACAAGAAATATTTTTTAAAAACAAAATGACTGTGGAGGTAAAATGCATCAATAAAACCTTAATTTTAAAAAAGTAAAAAACTACTTTTCTTGAGCGAGGGAAAGTTGTGGATTTTTCTTTCTGTAAAATGAAGCAAATCAAAATTCTTGGTCAGTAATCTCTCTGCTGCTTGGGAACACAGGTTATCCACCTACCCCCCCTCTTCTCCACCTCTCAACCTAAAATCTTTGTGGAGCTTAAGTTAGCATAGGAGCACAAGGGAGGAAGAAGGCCCCTCTAAAACCCTCGCATCTTGCTGGGTAGAATCTGCTCCCAAGGAAGAACTGACCCTTCTGACAGAAGATTCTCACTTGCTGGGGATGATTCGAGATCTGGTTTCTGGAGCTCACTTCCAGGTCCTTTAAAGTCACATTATTCTCTGGAAACACTCCAAGATATTTTGTTAACTATTTTTTAAAAGTGTTTTCCTAAGGAAAGGGGTGAAGGGAGGTGGGCAGGAGTGCCAGAGGGTAAAAAAAAATTATACAACAATTTATTCTCACGGGTTTAAAAGTCAAAAGGAAGGCCTGACAGATTAATATCAATTATACTGATACTGGGGGAGACAGCTTTAAGTGGGCCTCTAGCCCTAATATAAGCTTAAACAGTTACTTACAATTTGGACCTCTTTTTCGAGTTCTCACCTCAGTGTGTGTTCTGGACCAATTTTTCCATGCTCAAGCCAGGATCCTTAGCTTACACAAACCAGACCCAAAATTAGAGAGCTTTCTAATAGCTTTTTGGAAAACTCACATGTTGGGTTTTAGTGTGCTCAGGAGAGCCGTGGGGATTCAGAGATATCTCACAGTCAGTGAGAGTGCTGCTGGTTATTTTGCCAAAACTTGATCTTAGGGATCTTTTGAAGAGCTTCTTAGCCATCATGCAAAGCCAGCCAAAACTAATAGAAACTTTTTTTCTCCTAACTTTGCAAGCCTGACCAGACCAAATAATAACCTATGGGGAAAAAAAATCTCAATAGTCCAGAGTTGAACTCTCCAGCATGTCTTCTTCATAAGAAGTAGACAAGCATCCCCATGGCCTGCCATAGCCTTGTACACAAACACCCCCGTGGCATGGAAAAATTCAGACGTCCTTGACAGACAACCAAGGGATGCAGGCCCATGAAGCCCCAATTTACCGGCACCTTGTTATTCTTGTATCTGCTTGCAAATGTAAACTCTTGGCCCTTAGCTTTCCTGACAAAGATTTCTCCCCTCTGTCTTCCTAGGGATAAAAAAGAAAAGGGAGGGAGAAAAGAGAGCCCTGAAAACAGATACTGAGTGTCAACTTCTCAGCTTTGCAAGGGCCCCAGAGTCTCCCGCCATGGGGCTGGGAAAGTTTCTCAGGGGCGTGGCTCCAAGCCCCAGCAGGAAGGGGTCAGTTGATCATCAAATCGCTAAAGGAGAACCATAAGGGGAATAGACTGTGTGAGTCCAAGCTCCCAGCTATACTGGAGTTGTGCACACCAACAAGCTGTCCCTAATTAAGAGCTAATGGCCTGATAGTGGAAAGCTGCCCCGGGGATAACAACCCTTTAGCTGTAACGTAAACATCAAGGCATTTAGGACAAAACCAAGACATGTATTTTCAGAGTTGGTGTGTGTGTGTGTGTGTGTGTGTGTGTGTGCATGTCTATATGTATATGTGTGTGTGTATATGTACATAATATATATGTGTGGTGTGTGTGCATGTCTATATGTATATTATATATACATATATGTGTGTATGTGTACATATGTGTGTGTGTATGTACAGAGAGAGAGAGAGAAAAAGAGAGAGAGAGAGTATGTGTGTGTGTATTTTAGCTACTACTATAGTCTTCCTTTCCAAGGATATCAAGATTCTTCTGAGAAAAAAGAAGGGGAGTTTATTTGTTAGAGTCTCTATTTTAATGTACTACTTTTGGGTGTTCAAATTATTAGAATTACTCAAAGATTCTTGTCATCACTGCTGCTATTGCTGAAGAGTAACCCTGGCCACTCCATTAGCAGAGGAGGGAATAATTGTAGGAGTAACCACAAGAATAATGAGCCCACATGGAGGTGGCGCAGTGGCTAGAGAGCTGGGTTTGGAGTCAGGAAGACCTGAGTTCAAATCTAGCCTCAGACATGTACTAGCTGTGTGACCCTGGGCAAGTCACTTCACCTTGTTTAACTCAGTTTCCTCATCTGTAAAATGAGTTGGAGAAGAAAATGCAAAACACTCCAGTATCTTTGCCAAGAAAAACCCAAATGGGGTCACCAAGAGTTGGAAGTGACTGAACAATAATAACATTTACATAGCACAAACTTTAAAGTTTTCAAAGTGCTTTAGATGTATAGCATTTCAGGAGCACGTTGATTTTGACCCTCACTTGCAGATCATGTCTCTTGGAGCTTGGCTACTCCAGGTTCAAGGTATGCTTCTTCATCAACGTTCCTCAAACTCTCTATAGCTCAAGAGCCCCCAGTGATGTATTTACCATTCAGCAATCAGTCAGAAGACATAATTATTTCAACACAAAGGCATTTAATGAAATAAAATAATCAGTAGATGCCGCAATAGAACATTGTCCCTGAAAACTTAGGGAGTAATCTCCCAAAAACTCACCCTATATCAAGCAGAGAGAGTAGACACATACAGAAGTCATAAGTAGAGCGGCACACAAATAGGAAATGTGAGTGACTCAGGCATGGGCAAGGAAAGGCATCTCACCTTGCAGCCTACAGCCCATGAAATCCTGGTATTCCTCCTCCTGATATGGATCTGTTAGATCCTGCTCCGTGGGTTGCTGGTGGGCATTGCATGGTTGTTTTCCTCATCAGCTACACCTTCTGGTTCAGTTAAAATCTCAGTGGGTTTGTACTCCAAGTAGCACATGCGCTAAAACCATTAGGACTATCTTTTTCTTACTCTGAGAAACAAGACACATTAGAAAATTTTCACTCTCTAAAAGATCCAATGCCTTAGAAACCTCAAACCTAGAAATTCTTTAAACTGAAATTAGCCATAAGGCAACTCTCAGAGTTGGCACTGCCCCAGAAATCTCCTTTCTTTGCTAAAAGGCTAGATGCCAAGATCATTCTAAGGGATAAAGAATCTCTTATTCTCTACAAAAAGGGTTGGGATTCAGGAAGTAATGACCTTGAGATGCTTCTGCTGCAGGATACCAGGGTAAGTAGAGGGAAGAAGAAAGAAATCCCCTCCCCTTTTGCTGTACTCTGCAAGAGGCCCAAAAGAAAAGGTAACGAGTGAGTCCTCAGTGGCTCAGTTGTTCCTAAATTGCCTGTCCTGTGCTTAATTTAGGCTCTGACACTTGCCATTTCCCAAGGATCAGGATTCCAGCTCCAGACACCAAACTCTCTTCTCAAATCCCTGCACTAGAGTTAATTCCCCTGTTTTTAAACTCTCATTTTCTCCCATTCATCCACATAAAGGAGTAGGCAAAGAAAAGGAATCGAGTCAGTTCATAACCAGGTTATATATCTAATTTTTGCTCACTATTAGACATATTTCCTGACTCTTATTTATGAAAACATAATTATTCAAAGTCTGACACCCTGAAAGCTACAAATGGGCTTTTCAAGGAATGGCAAAGTCTAAAAGGGATTTTGCTCCAAACATGATCTTACCTATGTGTACTTGAGCTCATTGATTCTCATAACACCCTGTGATATGGGTACCATTGACAGAGTGGAAAAAGTACTGAATTCACAATCAGAAGTATGGGGTTTAAATACTGCCTCTGCCACTACCGAGATGACTGTGGGCAAGTCATTTTACCTCTGTAGGCCTCAATTTCCTCATCTGTAAAATAAGAGAACTGGGTGGCCTCTAAGGTCCCTTCCTGCCCCAAATCCATGGGGATAATCTATAATCATTCTCATTTTAGGGATGAGGACATTGAGACTCTTAGAAGTTAAAGGACTTACTCAAGATCACAGAATAACAATAAATGTTTGAGAGAGAATCTGATTCTAATCCCAGGACTCAATGCACTATGATACACTGAGTAAAGTGAAAATGGCGCTGTGACTTCTGTAGAAATATCACAAGTTTTGCTCTGATCAATCATTAGCTTTGGGTTTCCTCAAAAAGGTGATATCTGTATCTAGTTAAAGCTGAAGTCTCTTCATCCAGAGTTTTTGAATTCTATTAAATGTGGTTATCAGTTCAAGCTTAGTTGAGGGTCTAAAGAGTGTGTAGTATTGCAGACAACATCAGACTTTTGTGATGTGCTGACTGGTTTCCTAGGCTTTTTTCCTTCTCCTCTTCTTTTAGGAATTCTTTGTCATAAGAGATGGCTCTCTGGGAATGTGTAGGAAAAAATATACAGGAAGAAATTTAAGCAATATAAAAACAAATTATATAATATACATTATTATATATATTTATATCTATATCTATATATGTGTATATACACATGCATACATACACAAACACACATATACACACACATAAAATTGTAGTCACTTGGGACAGGATTACAGGAAATCAAATTGCCATTAGGGCAAAAGGAAAGACTTTAGGGCAAGAACATATTAAAAGATTAAAATAAATAGCTAGCATTGGTATAAAGCAGCTAGGTGGTGCAGTGGACAGAGTGCTGGATCTGGAGTCAAGAAGACTCATCTTCCTGAGTTCAAATCTGGCCTCAGACACTTACTAGCTGTGGGACTTTGGGCAAGTCACTTAACTTTATTTGCCTCCTCTGTAAAATGAACTGGAGAAGGAAATACAAACCACTCCAATATCTCTGCCAAGAAAACTCCAGATGGCGCCAGGAGGAGTCAGATGTGACTGAAAAGCGACTGAACCTGAACCTTTACATTTGCAAAGTACATTATACATATTTTTTCACGTGATTCTCTCAACAAACCTATTATCCTCATTTTACAGATGAGGAAAATGAGGTTGATAGTGGTTTAGTGACTTGCCCAGTATCACTCAGCTAGTAGAGTCCTTCCTCAGCAGCATGCCTACAAGATTACAAGAACTACAACTAGAAAGGACCTTAGTATCTTATCCCACTATGGAAGCCCAGGGATGGGAAGGGACCTGACCATTAGGCACCAATGGAGTAAAGTATTAAGAGTCTGGATTTCAACTGCTTTGGACACTAAAACAGCAGGAAACACTGTCCAAAAAAATTTTTTTTAAATTGTGTTTAGCTAAAAAAGTGGTTCGGCCCTAAAGAATGGAAACTCCCTGAGGGCACGGACTATTTCATCTTTAGCTTTGTCTCCTAAGTACAGCTTCAGGAATAGAGCTGATACTTAATAAATGCTTGCTAATTAATTGATTAAGGAAAATAGAGGGCCAGGCCATAAGACCACAGACTGATCACCATTAATCATAGCTGATTGCTAAATCGGGTTCAAAATTGATGAGAATTCCTGGAGTTCAGAAGAGGCCATAGCAAAGGTCCAGGCACTATAAATAGAGGAGAAAGTTAATATAGTAAAATCAAGTGAAGTGCGAAAGAGGAGACAAATAACCCCCCATATCATCTGGGAAAATGAAACTCTTTGGCAGGACTTCACAACAGCCTGATTCAAAATTTCATAATGAAATTATGTCTCTGATCAAAGACCGCATGAGCTCATGGGCTGATTTTTGCCATCCGTGTTTATTCTGTTTTTGTACCAATTTGTAGCATTGGACAGCATTTAACCTTTCATCTCTCTGGGACTAATATGATTTTGATTCTGGCGGTCAAAAAGTGTTGTGGGGGAGTTTGAGAAAGTGTCTTCAATCCTTACAGACCGTGAAAGTGTCTTCACATTAGGTTTTTAAGGTCTTCTCAATATCACCATTGGGGCTAGAACCTTTGAACTAGGGTTGAGTTTCATCTCAACTCTGTCCTTGACCTTGGGGGAACAAGAGAAAAGAATATCTTTCCAGCTCATGTCTGGGATTTGGTCTGGTTTTGCTCTAAGAGGAATGTTTCCCGGCTCGGGTACCAGGTTTGTTTGTTTTCTTTTGGACACGAAAACAAATAAAGCACCAAATCCCCCGAAATGAGGGTGCCTCCCTTCATAAAAAGTTATTTGTTTTTACTGAATAGCTGTAACATAGGCCCAAATTTGCCCTCATCCTGGCCCCACACTCCTGCTCAGGAGCTTTTCTCTGGGCCTACCCTGACCATACACAAGGTAATCTGAAATATGGCTTGAGTGGGGACAATCTTTCGAGTTTGGGAAACAAGGAACAAACACATGCTAATTTCTGAAGGAAAGGTAGATAGGAGCCAAACTATGAAGGGTTTTAAATTCCAGACTGAGAATTGGAGGTGCCAGGGATAAAATTGTGAGCCACGGCCATCTTTTGCTTTGGTCGTTGGAACCAGAGACCTCAGAACTTGTCTTTGTTGGGGCTTCCCTTGAAGCTTCAGGCATGACGTACTTTATAGAATTTGTAACTGGAAGGGACCTGGTGCAATGCCTCCATTTTATAGATAGAAAACTGAGGCCCAGAAAATGGAAATGATTCGCTGGTTTCCTAACTTCCTCTGAAATCTCAGATCCATACGAGTCAAGATTGTTTTACACAAAAAGGGAATGACTGGGTCTACTAAGATTCTCTGGTAGAAAGCAGATTAGCACTCCTAGAGTCCACTTAACTTTTTCCAATTCAATTTAACAAGCATTTATTAAGCACTTACTATGTGCAAGTCACTGTGTCAGACACTGAGAATACAAGGTCAAAAAAAATGAAGCAGTTTCTTACCTTCAAGAAACATATGTTCCATACTCTATTAGCACATTTGTTTGTATATGTTTGTATGGGGAAGGTGTGTGTCTGTGTAGGTGGGTGGAGGGAGATCCAACATGCATACAAGTAAATTCTAAGTAACAGAGTCTACCATATTTCACTGCATAATTGTCACACACTGCTTTTTGGTCTTTTAGTCCAAAAATTGATTTATAACCTTTTATCAAGTAATTGTCACAGGGCATAATTCTGTTTCCCATGCCACTTAAAAGATAAACAAAGTAACAATGTATTTACCAGAGGCATATGGATTACATTGATCTCTCTGGCACTGCAAACCGTGAGCCTAGAATTCTCAGTACATGAACACAGTATTTAATTTTAACATTTATTCATGAGTATTCTGTGCATTCTAATCTTGCACCAGAGTTAAGTAATACATAATTTTTAAGTAATAAATTTTTACAATTTTTATAATTCTTTCACAATTTTTTAAAAGCTTCACACAATAGTTGTACCCCACTTTTTGGCAAAAATTTGACATAAAATTTACAATGTTTAAGTGGTAAAATACGGTAAGTTTAAAATAAAAATCAATTTTAAAATTAAGTAATACAGAGTAATTTCCAGAAGAAGAGGGTACTAATAATAGGAGAGGGGTAAGAATGGGGAAGGTGTTGTATAGGCACTATGTTTTGAAGGAGGCTAGGAATTCAAAGGTACAAGTAAGCAAGTAGAACATTCCTTATATAGGAGACCATTCATGACAAGAAGCAGCGAGATGGGATGTTGGACTGAGGATGGCGATCAGTTGAGTTTGGCTGAAATGGAGAATGTACGATAGGAAGGAAAATCAAATAAGAATGAAAAGTTAGTTGGGAGCAAAATTGTGAATGGTTTTAAACATTCAGCTGAAGATTTTGGATCTCCTTCCAGGGAGAATAGGGAGTCCCTTGCAGTGGTGTCATGGAAAGAATGCTGGATATGAAATGAGAGAATCTGGGTTCAAATCCTGATCCTGCTACTTCCTGTTTGTCTCAGGCAAGCCCTTTAACTTCACTGTTTCCTTAGCCTCGGTTTCTTGTCTGTAAAATGAAGGAGCAGCTTCACGTTGGCAAAGGTGATAAAAGTTGGAGATACTCAGGGCTGTGCTATGATAAGAAAGGAAGACTAATACACTGTTGTGGATATGACTTGGTCTAGGCATTCTGAAAAGTCACTTAGAATCATGCAGGAAAAGTTTCTAAACTATCCATATACTTTGTTCCACCAATCCTCCTACTAGGCATTTACTTACAAGGAGTTCCAAGGATATAAAGAAAATTTCTAGATATACTAAAATATTCTTAGCAACATTGATGGAGTGAATGATGGAGCAAAATTAATGTAATGGAATACTATTATAGCTTAAGGAATGACAAATAAGAATTCAGAAAAGCCTATGGAAGAATTTTATTACTTGATAAGAGTAAAGTAAACAGAACCAAGAGAGCAACATCCAGTGCCTGGCACATAGTAGGTGCTTAATGTTATTGATTAACTGGTTGATGCACACAATAATGCAAATGAAAACAATACTAAAAAAGAAAAGAATTTGGATCAAATTCAATGAACATGTTGGATCTAGAATGGTGACTGATATTAAAAACACATTTCTGTCCTAAAGCAGTGAATTAAAATGGGAATACTGCATGCTCTTTTGGTTACAAACAATATAACATAGTAGTGTTTATTTTTTTTTCTTTTATATGTGTGTGAATGTCCTGGAAGGTACTCTGCTAATACCACTGGTGTTGGGTGTTGGGAAATAACTGTCCTATAAAAACAAAATGAATCAATGAAAACTTTTTTTTTTTTAAAGAAGGGATTGGAAAAGATAATCTCTGGAGTTCCTTCCCAACTCTGATATTCTGTCTTCAGGGCTCTCAGTTCTTTCCACTTTGGTGTTCTAAGTTTTGTGTTCAAAAGTCCCTGCCCACTAACATTCTATGTTAAAGGTTCCTTCCATCTCTAACAGTTTATATTTTTAGATCTCTTCTACTTCTGGTACCTTCTCAGACCACCAGCTCAGTCCTTACAGACTATTCAGGGAAGCAACTCTTGGGGAGAAAGTCAAGCCAGCCCACCCAGTTGTCAGCTAACTGCTGCTCATAGTAGGAGGAAGCCAGCTGAATTGAAGGGGGATCACCCAGATGGAGATACAAGAGGCAGCATGTGCCAGGGAATACCAGTACCACTACCTTGACCACTGTCTGTCTTCCAACCCTGATGGAGACAGCCCAGTATCCTGAGCCTCAAAGACTTTGGAATGTCAAACTTTCAAAAGCATACCCTGTAGACACGCAGTCTGGCAACTGTTTCTGTAGAATGCTACAAGTATAGCTACTAGAGATTCAGAAAAGAAAGGTCTTGTTACCAGTGCTGGCACTGTTGAATGACTCTACATCAGAAACTGATACAATTTTTATTTGTGGAAATGCCATTAAAAAGGGTTATCACCCTCTACTTTGCCACTGCAAAGGATTGTGAGATTTTTACTTCTGACTTGTAGCTGAAACCTCTCATGTCTGCTGTCACCCTTCTGGAAAGTGAGCTCCTCCAGAGCAAGCACTGACTTTCTTTTCTATTTGTATCTTGTGCTTGGTAGTAAACACTTAATAAATGCTTATTCACTCATTTTATTCGTTCATTCTGAAGTCCCATGTAATATGGATATTCTGTACTCAGAAGTCCTTCCTTGTTATTTCAAACATTCTACGTTTTGTATTCTGTGTACCCTTGAAGTTGGGATATGCTCAAGTCAGTACAAACCATGAGAGAACTTAGATCTCAGAAATCAGCAAATACTTCAAATCAGGGCTTGATGTATTGTTTTATTTTCTAGACTTAAGGAAGGATGGGGCAAAATGTTCATAATGCAGATTAGAAATAAAAGTGCATGGTGGTAACATTTTTTTCCCCAGAGAAGTGGTTGTTAAATATTCAGCAGTACAGATATTCTGCATCCTAAAGGTCATCAATAGCTCTGAAATCCGCAGTTCTGTTCCGCCTATGACCTTCCACCATACACCCCCAGCAGCGCTGCCCACCTCTCCCTTCTAGCCCTGACCTTTTAGGTTTCACGGGCTTTCTAGCTCCAACGTTCCAGGTCTATGTTTCACGGGCTTTCTAGCTCCAACGTTCTAGGTTTACGTTTCACGGGCTTTCCAGCTCCAACGTTCTAGGTCTATGTTTCACGGGCTTCCTAGCTCCAACGTTCTAGGTCTATGTTTCACGGGCTTCCTAGCTCCAACGTTCTAGGTCTATGTTTCACGGGCTTCCTAGCTCCAGCGTTCTAGGTCTATGTTTCACGGGCTTCCTAGCTCCAACGTTCTAGGTCTATGTTTCACGGGCTTCCTAGCTCCAACGTTCTAGGTCTATGTTTCACGGGCTTTCCAGCTCCAACGTTCTAGGTCTATGTTTCACGGGCTTTCTAGCTCCAACGTTCTAGGTTTACGTTTCACGGGCTTTCTAGCTCCAACGTTCTAGGTCTATGTTTCACGGGCTTTCTAGCTCCAACGTTCTAGGTTTACGTTTCACGGGCTTTCTAGCTCCAACGTTCTAGGTCTACGTTTCACGGGCTTTCTAGCTCCAACGTTCTAGGTTTACGTTTCACGGGCTTTCTAGCTCCAACCTTCTAGGTCTATGTTTCACGGGCTTTCTAGCTCCAACGTTCTAGGTTTACGTTTCACGGGCTTTCTAGCTCCAACGTTCTAGGTTTATGTTTCACATGCCTTCTAGCTCCGATGTTTTAGGTCTGGGTTCCCTGACATTCAGCCTCTACGGCCAATGAGTGCTTGACTGGCGTCTGTCAAGCGCCTGCGATGGGGGGCGTAGAGAAGGCCACGCGCGTGCCCAGCCCTCGTGGTCCCGTTGGGGGATGGGCGCACGGATGCAGAAATCACAAACACGTGAGCGGAAGGATGGTAAGGAAGGGGACAGGGGCGCCCGAGGCCCTGGGCCTGACTTAGTGAATGCGGCCTTTTAGAGAAAAGATAAACGTCGCGTCTCGGAGAGGGAAGGCTGCCCAAGGGGGCGGGCAGCGGCCCAAGTGGGGGTGGGGAGGAAGGGGGCCGGGGCGGCACGAGGTCGTGGCTCGGGAGACTGCGCAGTCGCCACGTGCTGCGGGGGCTGCCGGGTAGAGCCCGGAGGATCCGGCCGACTTGAGAGGGAGTGCGACCTGCGCGTGCGCGCGCGCCCGCGACCGGAAGCTGCTACGGGGAGGAGGAAAGCAAGGGAAGGGAGTTGCGGGCACACGGGAAGTGACGTCTTTCCCGGCGCGCGGGGGCAGTCGTGGTGGTTACCCCACTTTTCCAGCCGTTGCCGGCTGAGGCCCAGGAGCCGAAACTTGAGTCCCGGTTCCCCCAGGCTCCGGCCCCCGACCTGCCGGCAGGATGGTGAAGCCCAAGTACAAAGGACGGAGCTCCATCAACCCGTCCACCGCCAGCACAAACCCGGGTACGGCCGCCGGGGAGACTTGGGGGAGGGGCGGAGGAGGCCCTTGGTACTGGGAACTGGGGAAGTGTGGTCACTTGAAGGGTGCTGGGGAGGGGCGAGTGGTCCCGGGGCCCTTGGCCGAGGGGTAGCCAAGCTCCCAGCCAGCGTGGGGTCGGGGCGGGGGGAGTGGCGGCGGGCTAGCGGGGAGTTTTGGGCAAGGCCCTGGATTGTCGACCCAGGGCTGAGTCGGGCCTTGTGAGAAACCTTGGACAAGTCACTCGCCTCCTATGACGAGTGGGGATGTGGGAGCCCGAAGTTCTGGTTTGGGCAAATCGCTCTCCGCACCTCAGTTTCTGTCTCTGTAAAATGGGAGGAAGGTGGGTTTGATGACTTCGGGGGGCATTCTCAGGTCTAAATCTATGAACCCGTGTTCCGGAGTCCTCGGCTTAACCATCTATTAGGTGGGAACCCTTGGAGCTGATGATCTCCAAGGTTCTTTGGATGTAATGGTATCTGACGTTTGTTGTATCAATGCTGTATATTGTATCAATGGTGTATGTTGCGTCAATGTTGCCTCAGTGGCCTTGTGGGGACGTAGGATTTCATTGGTGTGGGAAATTAGCCTGTCTTTTGCAGCCTTGGAGAGCTGCAGCCGGGGTCTCTAGGGGCCAAATGATTCACCTGCTTTTACACAGTAAGGTTTCAGAGGTGGGACTTGAGCATGTTCTTCCTGACGTCTGACTCTAAAGAATTCTAAAGTATTCAGTTTCTTCAAACCATAAGTTTAGACTCTAGGTGGGTAGAAGTGGAACAGCATATTTGAAGCAGCAGCAGCACATGTGGGCATCTCTAGGTTGTGACCTGAGTAGATTGCTGAGGGCAGGACTTTGGAAGTGTTGACTAAGATCCCTAGCTTCCTTCTTGTTGAGTTTTAGGGGGTGGATCATTGGATACAGTCATTTACGTTTCCAGCTGGAGGATTTGACAGAAGAAGTAGAACCGGTGTGTGCAAATTGCAAAGGCAGGTTTTGGCTGGATGTAAGGAAAAACTTCCTAACAATCAGAGCTGTCCAGAAGTAATGTTGGCAGCATCAAGAGGTAGTATTCCTCTTGGGTGGAGATCACTAAGCTCTGATTTGAAGACCTTGGATCATTGAAGTAAAAATTGAATGACAGTTTGTTGGAGATGCTGCAGAACACATTCCCATTCAGATACAGGTTGAACTAGATGATCTCTGAGGCGCCTTCCAAATCCCAAATTGTGACTTTCAATCTGTAAGTTAGATGGGCAAGCAGGAATAGCTGATGTTTTAGCTGCCTACATTTGACAATGGCTTGCACCTACTTTGGATTTAACCAACTCAATAGGAAAAATACAGTAGATTTGGTCCCTAGCATCATCTCCTTTCTTAGTAAGAACTCAGAAGTTACAGAGACATGGATCATATAAAGCAAGAGATTATGATGTTTACTGTTGTAGTAAACTTGGTGGTTTTCACTTGTCATATTAAATTTGTTTACTCCAAAGACTGTAGAAGCTACAGTTGTAGCATGGCAGCCTCTTTGGAAGAGTTTGTCCATGAGTGCAGCTTCATTTCAATTATAAAATCTTGAGTGAGCACTGGAAAGGAACTTAAAGACCATTTAAATCCAACCACCTCATTTTTGCAGATAAGACACAGTTCAGACCCAGAGATGGAAAGCAGCATAAACATTTTACAATTTTTTAGTACGTTTTTAGATGTCTCGTACATTTTTAGATCTAAAATGTTAATATGTTCTTAGAAATGTAAACTTTAAGAAAAGCTGTATAATTTGGAACTGTGACCTAAATATTTCTAAACTGCGTACCTTTTGACCTAGCAATACCACTGTTAGGCATGTACTCCAAAGAGATCAGAGAAAAAAGAAAAAGGACCTGTATGTACAAAAATATTTATAGCAGTGCTTTTTGTGGTGTCAGAGAGCTAGATACTAAGAGGTACCTATCATCTGGAGAATGGCTGAACAAATTATGATATATAAATGTAACTTCTATAAGAAATGAGGGAAGAGAGAGTTTCGGTGAAACTTGGTAAGATTTATATGGACTGATGCAGAGCAAAGTGAGCAGAACCAGTAGAACAGCTATACTATAACATCAGCATTGTAAAAAACAAACAACGTGGAAAGACTTAAGAATTCTCATCAGCAAAGTGATTGATCAGAATTTCAGTAGACCAAGAATGAAGAATGCTACTCATCTCCTGACAGAGTAGTGATGGACAAATAGGCAGAATAAGACAAGCCATTTTGGATAGGGCCACTTTGGGAATTTGCTTTGCATAGCTATACTTATTTATTTTTTCTTTTTCTTAACCATGAAAGGGATAAAAAATAAATGCTTGATATTTGACAAAAGTAAAATTTAATGAAGAAAAAAAGACTATACTTGAAGAGTTGGTGAGTGGAGTAAAACTAAGAAAGATAGTAAAGTATATTTTTCTGCAGATTTTATAGAGAGTAGATGTTTCAATTTCAGAACTTACTGAAGGTGGGGGAATGAACAAGATGACCTTTGATGGTTCATTTATTCAAAGTGTTTTATTACTTTTTAACACTAACAGTATTTAATGACTCTGGAAATCCCTTATTTCTTGTCTTAAAGAAGTAATGTAAGCTAGAGATGACCAAACAGAAAACAGTACATTGAAGATACTTAAATCAGAAATAAATATTACTCTAAAGGACTTAAAAGCAAATTAACCCCTTTGATTACATTTTTAAAAAACCTTTAGAAGTTTTCATCAAGTGTTAATAATTCAGTTCATTGAATATTAGAGCAGAAAAAGATCATAGAAATCATATAACCCAGCTCCTTTATTTCATAGTTGAGAAAATAGAGATCTTTTTAGGGCGAAGGCTCTTCACCTTCTAAATAAGGTGCCATGGGCCACTTTGGCAGTCTGATGAAACCTAGGAACTCCTGCTTTAGAGTCATGTAATATTTGTTTTTGATTCTAATCTGAGAAACTTCTAAATTTAAGTTAGAATTCAGTGAAAATAAATATGTAATTTTTTCCCATCCAAGTTCCTAGACACCCACCCCCTTATATCTAGCAAATGATTTGTATATCCCAAGTTAAAAATCCATGATTTAGGGGAACTAACTGATTTGCATGAGATTATACAGCTAGTTAATAGGGGGAAGGGAAAGGAATAAACATTTCTACAAAGCCTGTCTACTATGTGCCAGGCACTGTGCTAAGTACTTTATAAATATTATCTCATTTGAGCTTCACAATACCCCTCCCATGTAGGTGCTGGTATTATCCCCATTTTATAGTTGAGGAAACTGAGGCAAAAGTTGGATTGACAGGTCTCCTAACTTTTCAGTTCAGTGCTTTTGGAGAGTTTTCCTCAGATGCTATTTCTTAATTCAGTCTATATTTTGGAATGCAATAGAGGGGTTCTTAGAGATTACTTAGCCTACCTCTATTGGACGATAAGAAGGTGATTTAATACTAGAAGGAATGGAATTTAAGAATCCTAGAAAGGAACAAGATGCATCAATTAATGCAGTGTATTTTTTAAAAAGTCGTTCAGCAAAGAAAATAGAGATTGTAGGATGAAAATTTTTATTTCAAAGAAAAATAATACACACACACACATACTCACACACACATATACTGATATGCATGGTCTTTCTTGTTTTAAAGAGGCATAGAAACCATTGCCAGGCTAGTATTTGCCTTGCTCATTATTACATACTTTTTAGTTGAGGAAACTGAGGGAGTAAATGGCACTATTAAACAGCAGATCAAGGTTTGAAGCAAAAGTTGTTTTATGTCATGTGACTTTAAATAATGATCATTTCATGACAGGGTATTAGTCTAAAAGGAAAGCCAATCTTTTGAGAGGATGAGACTGCTGTTTCACAGAAATGTTCAGTTGATTTATCTGGTTGTCAGGGTATGAGAGATGACCTGTTAGTTGAGTAGTATGCCATTTAACTTTTTTGTGTCTTAGATCGAGTAAAAGGAGCTGGTGGTCAAAACATGCGGGACCGTGCAACAATTCGGCGCCTTAATATGTATCGGCAAAAAGAAAGAAGGTGAGCTGTTTTATATTAATTATATCTTTACCAAACCTTAGTGCTTTAAGTAAGCCATGTTTTGACATAAATAAAATCTGTAGGTTTTAAAGAATTACTTTGAAAACTTTCTAGGTTTATACTGTCATGGTATTAAGTTGGAGGGTAATAAATATCTTTGCTAATGGTCTTATAGGTAAGAGTTTGTTAACTGCCAGATTGAAAATTCGTTTTCTTTTAACAGAGAATGTGGAAGTATTGTTTTAAAACAGCCCAAACCCCTCCTCCTTTCTGCCCTCTTAATATCAAATTTTAAAATGAAAAAAATTCTGACACTTGGAAAATAGTGACTGTGATTCTGCTGAGACAGCCTTTACTACGGTGACTTGCTGAGGGTGGCATTTTACTAGCTGGTCCTAATTTGTTTGATAATTAGATTCTCTGTCCATTCTTTAAAAATGCATTATAACCAAAATTTTGATTAAATCAGTCTGCCTTAGTCACTCATTTTGCAATTTGGTTTAGAATTTTGAGTTTTAGCATAAGTCAGCCACTGCTTAAAATTCATTTAAACCAGCTCAGCCTGTACCAAAAATATTCAATTATGTGATTTTTTTCCCCTGCCTTACCCTCCAAGTATACAGATTATAAATCAGCATTGTTGACTACTTATCCAAGAGAAATCATTATTTGCTGCTTTCTCACAAATGGATGTGTAAATGACTTTTTGACCATCTGATTCAGCTGAATGAGACACTTTTAAATGACTGAAATCTTTGTTGTTCATTTAGCTTTCAAAATCAAAGATTCTTGGGTCATCAGTGAATCATACTTTTTCATTGCTATTTGACTTTATATCACCAACCAAAATGTATTTCTTCAATTTAGAAACCGTCGTGGTAAAGTAATTAAACCTCTTCAGTATCAGTCATCAGTGGCTTCTGGCACAGTGGCAAGAGTGGAACCCAATATTAAATGGTTTGGTGAGTATTTGTATTGTCCACCTACCATTCCATTTGTTTTATGAATAATGCATTCAATGCTGAAAAGAGTAAAAATACTCAGGGTCTCTGATAGCAGTAAGTATTTAATTAGATAGCATAGTTCAGGGACCCCTAACTAGTAAGGATAGTGATATATGATTGACTTTGAGTGATGATGGTAGTATTCAACTTCAGCTTATTATTTCAATACATGATTGTTGCTAATTACTTAAGTCTTCCAGAAACACATCTTTAATGACCTGAAGAACTTTTAAAACCTTTCTGGTTTCTGGTTGACTGGAGAAATTGTTGTTGATTTAGGCCCATGAGTATGGTATTACTTTGACAAATAGACTTTGACCATGTTAGTCAAAAAATTGTTTAGTGTAAAGTTCCTTCAAAACTCCTCTTTTTTTGGATTGACTTCATACTGACAGTGTTGGCAGTAGCATCTCATTGATGACTTTCAGTGAAAGGATAGTCCAGTCTTGAGTTTCAAAGCTTCATTCAGGTTCCATCTTGAAACTCTACCCTCATTATCATACTTCCTGCCTCTTAGTGGTGTTTTTTAAGCCATTACTTAGCACATGGAATACTACCGACATAGTCAGACTTCTTCATGTGTGGAACAGCAGATATCCCTAATAATTCCCAGGGTGCCTCGTGTGTGGCTTTAGAAGAACCTTGGCCTCTTATAATGGGAAGCCTCTTAACATAACAGAGCAGGCTGTAGAAAATTCTTTTCTGGGCTTTGAATTCTCTAGTTATGCATTTATATTGCAGAAAATGGATTACTTGCATAGATTTCTGAGAATTTATGACTTACAAGATAATTGTCCAAAGGAAGTTTAATGTTTGACTTTGTTCCCTTGCATGGATATATTGATTTACAACATCTTGTTAACAGCACTTAGTAATTCTTCCAAGCCTTCTCAACTTGAGGATAGTAAACGTAACATTGTACTGAACCTCTACTTGTTTCATGCTTATTGGCCTGCTTCTGATTGAGTGCCAGTTCCCTTGCCAAATCTTTCAGAAAGGAAATTGTCAACCCCAACTCCATTCAAAAGGATGTTTATTTTCTAGTTTCATCCCCACTGATGTTTTCCTCTGATGTCTCATCATAGTGTGGAAGGGGCTGAGCCATAGGTTCTTGTAGGCTGTGCCAACAGAATTCAAGTTCTGGCAAGGCTTACTAAGCTATAAAGCCTTATGTGAACTCAGGGACAGACTACTACTTCAGAATTAGCCTGGTTAGGAGAAGCTCCACTGGGAAGTTGACCACCAGGTAATGAATGTTTTTGGCCACAGCGATTTAGATCTCTAAACCATAGATTTGTAAGCCCAGTCAGTAAAGGGAGTATCCCCAGGAGGAGAAATAGAAGATCTTTTGAAATACTGAGATTAGGAGGCTAAAACTCATTATTTGGCCAGTTAATGAGTGAGCTATTGTTAGAGAGTGAGTGGGGGGAAAGGTTTTGTTTTTTTTTTTAACTTTATCTTCTTATGGCTAAAAGCAGAAGTAGATGGGCACTTTTTTTCTTCCAGTATTTTTTTGCTTCTGTTAGGTGCTCCATACATAGTCATTAAGTTTATTGAATGGCAGATATTTAAGGAGTGGGAATTTAAAAATCTGCCATTCACAGTAGCATAGCCATTATATTAAATTGAACCATCCTTCATTTATGAAACAGGAAATACACGTGTGATTAAGCAGTCATCATTACAGAAATTCCAAGAAGAAATGGAAAAAGTTATGAAGGATCCATACCAAGTTGTCATGAAGCAAAGCAAATTACCAATGTCTCTCCTCCATGACCGAATCCAGCCTCATGTAAGAATGTGATCTCTACCTTGTATGGAAATGAATTAGGTCTGATAAATCCATCTCTGCAGATTTCTTTCTTCTTAAGAGGATAAGGGAATTTGATTTAGTAGTAGGAGTATTTTTAGTTTTCTTTTATTATCACCTTCAGGACTAAGTAAGTTGTTTTGATTTTGTGAGTGGGGTATTCTTTTTGTCATCTCTGACTTCAGTGTTTTGGGCTAGATATACAGCCTTGTTTCATTCAGAGAATAATTACATCAAATGTCCAGATGTAAGTAGAAGGAAGGTTGGTTTGGGTAGGATTTGGTTTTTTGTTTGTTTGTTTTTAAAGAAAACAAAATTTGATAGAGGAAATTGTGTTGAGTTGGATTGAGTACATTCAGGTTCCATAAGTTTTGAATTAGGCTGCATTCAGGTGAAGATACTCTCTTTTAGATGGAAAGTGAAAACCTAAGCTGGCACTTAGATGTGACTGACATGTCACTGAACCAGAGAGATGGACTAGTTTACACATTTGTACTTGCTTTGAACAATAGTTCCTAGAAATGTAGTTACAGGTTCGATTCAGTTCAGTAAAGGGGGAAGAGAGGTGGCACATGAGTTCAAAAAAAGTGTCTCTTTTTAAACAAAAAAAGAATCAAAGATTGGTTATTCCTTCAGATGAGTTCTTCAGAGAAACATACCACTATAATTCATGAGCCACAGACAAGTTGCTATTTACCTTATGGTATCCTAACAGTAGTCATTTAAAATGAGATTGAATCTAGCTTATGAGGAAAGGAACAAAGAAGTTTTATTATAGGCTAATGACTTTCTCAATCCTTGTCCTTTTTGTAACTTTTGACACTGCTGACCATCCCTATCTCTTGAAAAGTTATTCTTTTCTCCTTGGGTTTTCATGACATTGTTTTGCCCTGATTTTCCTACCACTCGTTATTCTTACTTTGAGTTGGGTATAACCCAGGACTCTGTTCTTGTCTTTCTCTTCACTCTTTCTTTGTCATCTCCTCAGTTCCCATGGTTCATTTGTCATCTCTGTGCAGACAAATACCAGAGCTATCCAGCTTCTTCTAGTCCAAATCATGAACTGCTTCCTGGACATTGTTGTCTGGATTACCGAAAAGCATCTCAAACTTAGCATGTTCAAAATAGAACCTCACGATTTTTTCCCCAAAATTCTTCCCTTTTCCTAACTTTGCATATTTTATCAAGGGCACCACTCTTTGTAGTTACTCAGGTTCACAACCTATGAACCATTCTCAGCCTCTTTTCTCCCTTCATTATCCATATCCAAGTCTGTCAATTCTGCCTACCCAACATTTGTTGCATCTATTTCCTTATCTCAACTCACACTCATTGGTCTACCACCCTAGATTGGGCCTTCATCACCTCTTGCCTAGACTTGGAGTAAACTCTTGTTTGGTGTTTCTACCTCACACCTGTCCCTTCAGGCTGCCCAGTTGATGTTCTTAAAACACAGGGCTGATCATATCACCCTCCCTTCTGCTCAGGAGGCTTCAGTGGTTCCTGACTGCTTCTAGGATAAATGATAAAATCCTCTGTTGGCTATTTAGAGCCTTTCACAGTCTGGCTTCAACCTGTATTTCTGGACTTGTCATTTCAAGTCACGTTTTACTCCCTGCCATACTCTTATGTTACAGCTTCTTTGCTATTCCTTGTAACATTCTGTCTCCTATATAGGAGCCTCTGCACAGTCTGTCTCCCCACATCAGAAATGTTTCTCTTTGCCTCTGCCTCTAAGAATCTTCAGTTCCATTTAAGGCTCAGTTTAAGAGCTAGCTCATTCCCTCTTCCCCAGCCTGAAACTTCTGTGTGTGTGTGTTTTTTTTGCATTTGTCTGTGCATATGTTATTCACCCCCAGCAAAACATAAATTCCTTGAAAAAGAGTCTGCTTTGATTGTCCTTATGTCCACAACCCTTAGCCCACTGTCTGGCACATAGTAGGCACTTATTAAATGCTTGTGGAATTGACTGAGTTGTTGCCCATTCCAAATATTCCATTTTGCTAAAACATTTGGCCTGTATCAAGAGAGTATCAAGTGTCATTGGTACACCTAGTGCTTAGTGCACTTTGTACACTCCTTTATCCTCGAGGCAGTCAGGAGCTGCTTCAGCTGCCTGAGCAGGAGGGAGGGTGACTTGATCATATAGCTCTAGGAGCATTAGTTGGGCAGCTATGTGGAAGATGGATTGGATGGGAGAGTTAGGCAGTAAGGACACCAGACAATAGCCAGGGCAAGAGGTGCTGAAGATCCGATCTGGAATGGTTACCAGTGAGTCTGAGTTGGGGAAGGGGACAGATACAAGAGACGTTTATGTTGTGTAGGTAGAATTGATCACTTGCATGTTGGGCAATGAGAGAAGTGAAGAGACTGAGGATGTCTCCTAGGCTATAGGAGGCCTGGATTATCTTACTCTACCCTGATAAACAATATTTTCTTATTTTTCTTAAAAAACAAAACAAAAAAACCCATACCTTCAATTGAACAATTTCAGTAAAACGTTAAGTGACTACCATATACATACAGTTCTCATTTTATATAAGTAAACCATTCACAGACCTCTACATAAAACATTTTTTAAATAATGTGAATTTGCCTGAGGACATGGGAAGGGAGTGAGGGAGAAAGGAAGAGGCTGTGCACTGGCACATGGTTGAAGGACATATGGGGGCCAGGGACAATGAAAGCAGGGGGAGGAATACTCAGGGGCTGGGCCAGCTAGAACTGAGAGGAAGAAAATGCAGGGGACAGATTATATGGGAGCCAGACACAGACAGGAGAGAATGGACAATTCACAAGGGCTGAGGACAGACATATGGTAGCTAAGCTCAGATGGACAGAAGATAGACATGTGGGGACCAGACACATGGGTGGGTGGAGCAGGGCAGAAATCTCTTCTCCTTGTCAGAGGTCTCAAGCCAAACCCCCCCATCAGGCTGTAGCAGTGGTCTCTGTCCATGTGTGAATTGTTCTTTTTTTCATGAGGAGGGATTTTTTTTTGGTGGGGGAGTGTGGTTGGAGGGTATGGAGCACTGGGCTGAAGAGCAGAAAGAGAGCACAGTACTGTATAGCAAAGTTAACATAGGTGTTTTTTGTTCTTTCGGAGTATGAATTTTTTTTCAGAATTCTTTACATAATGTGAATTTACCTAAAGTGACAACTGTCTGTATGAGAAACTGCTAGGCTTTGGGAATACAAAGATGCAATAAGACAGTCCATGTCTTAGGAAACAGATTGCTGTCTATAAAAATGTTCTAATGATTGCATTTCCAAATGATTACAGTTGAGGTGCCCTCGCAATTTAGCAGTATTCATTGTTTAGTGCTTATAAAAGAACCCGAAATGATGAGCAGAAGACGGTTTGTGATGATATGCGCTCCCTGCTACTAACATCCTGTTACGTGATTGATCCCAACCAAAACAGTCACTTTCATCCTGCTTCAAAAATTCCTATGCCTGTAACCTCTTTACAGACACATCAAGTTTTAGTTAGTATCAGGTTTCTTTTATCACATCTAAACTATTATTTTGGTCTTTTGCTAGATGTTTTTCATCTGGAAAACTTTCCATGTGTATTTAATAAAAATGTTACCTAAATTAGGGAAAATGTTATCTGAAACTAAAATGCATCTTACAAAACAAGCAATTCCTTTTAGCCATGAAAGAAATGAACTTCCAAGAAAAAGTTGGCATTTACAGTTGGTTTAAAAAAAAACACAAATTTGAGTATGATTGTTCTTGACAAAATCTGTGAATTTGGCGAGTTTTGTGCACTTGTTTTTAAACCCCCTCCCAAAAGTGATCGGAAAGATAAGTTAATTTTCATCATTGTAGCTTTAATTACATTTGACTCAAGTTTATGATAAACGAAATAAAGCAGAATTTTTGGCTGATCTTACAGAACTATTCATATTTGCTTTGATTATTTGTGTTCCTTTGGTATTTCTCCAATGAAGCTTAGAGGACTTCAGAATGAAAGAACTCATTCTCCCTAATTAAGCATTTCTGATTTAAAGTCATGTTAAAACTGTTCTTTTGTAAAGGAATGCAGAAAGCCTTTTCAATGTAGGTTGCAATTTTTTGTTCTTTCTTCCTACTTTCATTAGTTTTTACTCTGATATATTTCTTTCTAGCACTCCAAAGTGCATATTCTTGACACAGAAACTTTTGAAACAACATTTGGCCCAAAGTCACAGAGGAAGAAACCTACTCTCTTTGTGAGTGACATGCAGTCTCTTCTAGAAAATGCAGAAGCCTCAACCAAGACTTACGACCAAAAGAAAGATCGTGACCTGGTAACAGAAGATACTGGTGAGAGGTAAGATACTAGATGAAGGAATTAAAAGTAGGAGCTAATGGGTATGGTTGGTTTTTTTCTTTTTATTCAGTTCTAGAAGCTGGGCCCATGCCTCTTTGAAGATCTCCTTTCCTTTTTTTCAACACAAATTCACTCCTTGTCTTAGACAAATTTACATTTTTTAAAATGTAGTAAAGTGAAGTGAAAAGAGTGCTAAACTTGGAATTGGGAACTCCCTACAGACATTTTCCCACTTATAAAATGAAAATAATCCTATAGAGGCATCTTAGTGTCATGGAAAGGACACTAGATTGCAAATTAGAGCATCTGGGGCTGAATCCCAACTCTTTTACTTACTCATGTAACCTCTTGTATAACATGTATGAGGAGGTTGGGCTAGATAACCTGCAGGGTGTCTTCAGTTCTCATACTGTGACCAAACCTCATACGGTTGTTGTGACTTTGTCACCACAGAGCAGAGACTGACCTTTTTGCTACCACCAATACCAGCTACTGACTGTCACCCATGGGCTGCTTCCATCTTTGCCCTTATTCAGGAAGGCAACCCCTGGAGATGTGGCTTAGCCACTGCTCCTTAGGGTGCTACAGCCACACCTGTGGAAGATCCAGAAAAGAAAGCTCTTGCTATCAAAGTCTCTGCCATTATCAAGTGGTTCAGAATGAGAAACTGCTAAGATTTTTGTGACTGGAAATGACATTATGTTGATAAATTACTATCTGCTTTTCCGTTGTATCCTGAGGACCATGGGACCTTTCCATCTGACTTGGAGCTGAAACCTTCCATATGTGTTACATCTCCCATTAGAATGTGAGCTCCTAGAGAGCGGGGATTGTCTTACTTTTCTATTTGTTGTATTGCCAGCATTTAGCACAGTGCTTTACACATCAATCACTCAATAAATGTTTTTTTCATTCATTTAGGGAGAGTCCATGTGCTTCATTGTTTTGAACACAATGTCAGGTATTTTAGAGGAAGGTCCCCCCAGCACCTCAGGTGGGGTCCCCTGTGGGGAACATATAGGAAGACATAAATAAGAATTACATAGGAAAAAGAAATCATGGATGGATTAATTCATTAGAGGGAGTTATCTACAAAAGTATCTGAAAATTGCCTCTATGTACTCTCTCCCCCTTTTTGAAGCTCAGATAAGATAATTATCACTATAAGCTGTATTAAGCTCTACAAATAAAAAGGTGATAGTATTAATAATAATATTAGAAATATATGGTAAAGACTTAAATTCAGGCTGTGCCAATTTTCTGTCATTTCCTGGGTCCTGTTTGCATTCAGTCCATCATCACTGATTGACAAACAGTTTGACCTGATTGATCAAACCAGGTCAGTGGTTTGATCTTTTTTTTTTTCTTTTGGTATGTATGTTTCAAGCATCGTTTTCATTAAGTTGAGAGCACTCTACTGTTTCAGTTGCTTAGCTGTGTCCTTTCTTATTTAGGAATGAAGCGCAAGAGGAGATATTTAAAAAGGGACAGTCCAAACGAATCTGGGGAGAGCTCTATAAGGTAAGATCATTTCAAAGCTTCCTTGGTACTGGGTTTCTTTGGCATAACAGATCTTCTTTGAGAAAGGTGATTTTAATTTATTGAAGCAAGGGGAACATACCCCTCCCCTACCTATACTCCCACCTCCTTATGAATTTGAGTGCAGCCAAGTAAGTGAAGGACAAGCAAATGCAGCTCTTTCTCTTTTTGGTGTCGTGTTACTCATAAACTGCTGACAGTCATCATCTAGGAGAATTGGAAGTGTGCTATAGCCAAGATTTGATTGGAGTATCTGCTATAATGATAACTTCTATTTGAATTTATGTGATTATAGAATCTTAGGTTAGAACAGGAAGGGATTTTAGAGATTGTCTAATTCAGTCCCTTCATCACAGATGCATAAACTGAGTCCTGAAGAGGTAAAGTAACTTGCCCATTGTTACCCAGTGGTAAGACTTGAAGTCAGTTACCCTTTTTAGATGGTTGAGTTTATCTTGCTTCTTACCCAGAAAGCAATAGTTTTTTATACATATGTGTGTGTATTTGTATATGTATGTGTACATATGTTTATTTCTGTACATACATGGTCATAGATATACATATATTGGCATGTTCAGACAGATCTAATGCTTTATCTGAGAGTGTAGATGCTAGAAACTGTTTGGGAATAACACTGGCTCCCCTAATTTGAACTCATAATTACAGTTTTAAAATTTTTATAGGCTCAAATTATTAACTTAATAATGAGTCATTTTAAGGAATTAAGAAAAGGAGCTTTGTTTGGTAATGCGCTGGAATTGTACAGTAAGACTAAATACAGACAGATTAACCAATTTTCTTTTTAAGAACTCTCTTATTGATATCTTTTGTTTTTGTATCACCTTCGTTTCCCTCTTTCCACCCTTCCCTAAAGAGCCGTATATTACAGCAAAGAGTAAGAGTAAAAAGGAATCATTTTAGTTCTTCTACGCAGCATGACTAAGGTGAAAATGTATCCAATAAGAGTGTATGTGTAGAACTTATATAAAATTGCATGCTGTCTCAGGGAGGGAGTAAGGAGGTAGAGGGGAAGGAGGGGAAGAAATCTAAGTTATATTAAAGTGATTGTAGAACACTGAAAACACAGTAATAAAATAAAATGGAAATAAAGTGAAAAAAAGTGAAAAAAGTGAAAACTAAAAAGCGTGCCTTGTTTGACATTATATGAAGCGTTCCATGATTTCTGAAGAAAGCGTTCGGTTTTTTATTGTATTTACATTTGTGACATTTACATTATCATAGTCATTGTCTCTGTTGCATATTCTCTAATTTACATCAGATTAAACCATTTCTATTAATCCTGAGAGAGAGTTATTTAGTAAACTACAAAAAGTGAAAAGTCTTTGAGGGTACCATTTGACCATGAGAATAGGTGGCAGTTATATGTCTGCTTGTTACCCACCCTCCTCCCTTACAAAGCTGTCACAGTTTTACTTTGGGTGCAAAAATGGCACCTTTCCCTGTTGAATTTTGCTGTTATTCTGTGGAGAGCCATTTTTGCTTTTTGGGATTTTCAGGTGATCGACTCATCAGATGTTGTAGTACAGGTTCTTGATGCCAGAGATCCAATGGGCACGCGCTCTCCTCACATTGAGACTTACCTCAAAAAGGAAAAACCCTGGAAACATCTCATTTTTGTTCTTAACAAATGTGACCTTGTCCCAACTTGGGCAACAGTAAGTATAAACCAGCCCTCTATCCAGGGATCTTTATGGTGTCTCTTGCCATAACAATATGTAATTTTTGAAAAAAGTTAATGTTTTGGGGGGCATTTGTTGGAAGTATTACTGATTTAACATGTATCTGTCCTCTTTTAGTCCGAGTGATGCTGTTGTAAACATGACCTATTTGTGATTAGAGTGATAGAAATGAGAATTGCACTGTTTTCCTGAGGCTGTAAAAACTAATAACAGTAAAAGTCACCTGACATCATCATGGATCCCTTCGTTGTTTTTAAAGGCCTTTGACACATGGGCTCTCGTTTAATCCTTTAAGCAGTTCTATGAGGCTTGAAAGTCATATGCTGTTGTTCCCATTTTTTATGTGAAAGAATTGATGTTTAGAGAAATTATGACTTACCAGAGCTCCAGTCTCCTCATTCCTAATGAAATGCTCCTTCCATCATCCCATGCTGACTCTTGTGGGAGGGGACAACTCATTCTGGTGCTCCCAGAGAGTGGTAGATAGGCAGGCCTTTTCAGGAGACAGCCATCACAATCACTGGTCTGTTTCATATTTTGTTAGTTTCATTTAGCTAGCATTGAAGGCATTTCTAGAATATTGTTTTGCATTTATAAAACAATAGACAAAACATTAACTGTATATTTGAAAAACAATCCTGAAATTCAAGCTCTGATCTTGCCCTGTACTGTAAATAAACAAGTTAGAGTTATGGTTTTCTATTCAAGTCTGCTAGTTTACCGGCATCTCTTTTCTCTTTAGAAACGATGGGTTGCAGTCCTCTCCCAAGATTATCCAACACTTGCCTTTCATGCAAGTCTCACTAACCCCTTTGGCAAAGGAGCATTCATACAGCTTTTACGTCAGTTTGGAAAGGTAATAAGATGTGATCTGTATCTCTTGGAGTAATTTTGTGTGATACCCGTTAGTTGAGTTAAATTGAATATTTTATAATGGTGCTCTTCATGGAAGAGTGGCTATCCCCAATGCATATTTGGTAAGGAAGCAAGTAGTCAAAGGTAAATAGTGTACAAATGCCTTTTATCTAAGTTTCTCAGATCTAGTTTGCCTTGAGAGATAAAGTGTGGTCTAGAAATTCCAAAACTATTTTGAGTCATTCTTCTTTGGTGTTTGGGGTCAGAGATGAATGTGTTAAGTACTGAAAGGGAAGTCTAGTGAGTTGGTAGTGGGATAGACATATGAGTGCTTCTAAGGATTCTCTATCAGGCCCAGTGAAATGTCAGTGGCTGTTTCTCTCCTTATGTTGATGACTAATCCTTTCTCTGTGGTGTTATGTTGGATTTTTTAAAGTAAATTTTTAACCATAAAGATTTCCTATTTATTCCTGGGTTTCACGACCTACATATTTTTAAACTTAAGACATACATGTAATTTCACATAGAAGACAAAGCAAATTCTTTGACTTATTTAAAATCTATGTTTCCACTTGGACATACACAAATGCTTTTCAGTGTGACTCCTCTGTAATCCTGACCATACTAATTTTATGAATTCTTGTGGCTGAAAAAATGCATCACCTAGTGGCCAGCACTCTGGTGATAATCCTTCTCAGCCTTATTTAAAATGAGTCTCACTTACCTTACTTGAATACTGTTGAACTTTCCCAACTTGAAAGATGACCCACTTCTCTTCCCCTTCCTCCCCTATCCCATATATGTTTTATTGTTATTATGGGATCTTGGATTGAAAGCTGGAAGGTCCTCCAGAGGCTTCCAGTTCAGCCACCTCATTACCAGTAGGAACCTTGTTTTACTTCTGCAGTGATAAGGTATTGGGATAGGTCTTTGGTGGAGCATAGATAATAAGTAAAAATCACGGAAGGTTAAGGTTTAAGATTTTTTAATTGTGTATATAAATGTTTTTCTAACAGTTGCATACTGACAAGAAGCAAATTAGTGTGGGATTCATTGGCTATCCAAATGTTGGCAAGAGCTCTGTGATAAATACTCTGCGTTCCAAGAAAGTTTGTAATGTGGCTCCCATTGCAGGAGAAACCAAGGTAGGTAGGTCTGTTTGAAAAGGGAGTCTTGTGGTCATATATCTCTACCACAAAAAAGTGGAGATTGCCTAGATCCCTGGGGACTTGTGTCATTTTCTGAGTGAACCTGCTTTGGAGGGTTTAGCCTTGTAGACTTAGTTTGAGAACAAGAAATAAGGACGAGAGGTCCAGCTTGTTGGTGTTCTGAGTTTTTGCATATTTTGATAAAAGTTCAAGGGCATTTTATAGGTCAATGTGAAGCTTTGGCATCATCAGGTACATAGCATTCATATTTGCCTGTTTTTAATTTTTCTTAATCCTGCTTTCTATGTCAAAATTTAGCCTAAGAAAGTGTCTGAATTTGGGAAGAAAAACACTGCCATTTCTGTGTCTAGGTTCTGGCCATTGGGGGTACTGGCCTTGCACACAGGGTGTTTGGAGAGCAGCTTTCTTCTTCAAGAAGGGAGAAAGGGCAGGTTTGCCATTAAGATTTCAGCACTTTTAAAAAGCAGAGGAAGGTTTACTTCTGAAATGGTTAGAAATTTTTGTTAGCATCATTTTTATTCTCTTAGGTTATAGAAACTTGTTTACTCAGTGGAAGTGTCATGTGTGTAGCACATAGTACAAGACATAATTGGTAGATGGGGCAGCTGGCTGGTGCAGTGGATAGAGTACCGAACTCAAAACAGCTCATCTTCCTAAGTTCAAATCCAGCCTCAAACACTTACTAGCTGTGTGACCCTGGACAAGTCACTTAACCCTGTTACCCTCAGTTTTCTCATATGTAAAATGAGCTGGAGAAGGAAATCGCAAAGCACTCCATTATCTCTGCCAAGAAAATCCCAGATGGAGTCACCAAAATTGAGACATGACTGAACAACAACAATTGACGTGTTACTCAGAAAGTTGCTATTCTTTGGGTCTCACATAAGGGTATATGGGATCAATTGCTTGTTAAGGACCAGCTCACTACTTAGGAAAAGGAAGGTTTCTGACTTTTTGGTCTGTCTTCAGGTCTGGCAGTATATCACATTGATGCGTCGGATATTCCTTATTGACTGTCCAGGTGTGGTTTACCCTTCTGGGGACTCTGAAACGGACATTGTGCTGAAAGGAGTGGTGAGTGTTTTGGTCACATTTATTTATGACCTTTGGAGAGAATTCTGTGAGCAGTTCTTTGGATGACTTTTGCTTTACTCCCACAAAAATAGTTTGAGGTCTGTACATGATGCTGAGCAGGACCTCCTACTTCACTTTTCCCTGTTCGAGGAGTGGGTGAAATCCTTGGCATCTCAGGTCAGCATTGTCCCACAAAGGATTTCTTAGTTTAAACATAGGATCTAGAAAGAAGCTGGACCTGTGTTTATTCTGGGCCTGTGTTCATACTTGTGGGTTTGAAGAGTTGAGTCATTTTGGAGTCTAGCTGTATCCTTACTTATTTCTGAATGTAACCAAAACCAGTAAGTGTTCCTTTTAGCCTTTAAAGGTGTTTGTGACTATACATCCTGTCCACTCTTTCGTCATTAAACTTCTGCAGTCCTGCAGGATTGGCAGGCTGCAGGTGCCTAGCAGGAGGCACCAAGGGAAAGGCACATAGCTGGAAGTTTATGATAGAACACAATTGATGGCATTTTGTCCTTAGGGTAGCTCTCAGCAATGTAGGCTCTCATCTGGTGGTTGAAATCTTTTAGCAGCCTCAACATTGAATGTGGTTTGAACAACAGAAGGTCTTGCCTTTCCTTTTTCCTTCACCTCTTTGCCATCCTTCCCTCATTGCTAGATGTGCTTCTTGATTCATGGTCCTGATCATACATCCTGCCGCTGCTTGGCACTCCTCAATCCTTATTCTCCATTGAGTACAGTTCAGACTCGTTTACCTGAAATTCAAAGGCCCCTCAATCTGGCACCACCTTAACCTCCCAGCTTGTTCTCACTTGACTTCTCTGATCCTGTGGAAAGAGTACTGGATTGGGAGGTGGAGGACTTAAGTTCAGTTCCTAGCTCTGCCATTTACTGTCTATGACCCTGGTTGGAGAAGTCATTTAACTTCTTATAACTTAAATTCTGTATCTGTAAAAGGAAAGGTTTGGACTAGATCAGGGGTGGGGAACCTATGGCCTCAAGGTCACATGTGGCCCTCTAGGTCCTCAAGTGTGGCCTTTTGACTGAGTTTTACAGAACAAATCCTTTTATTAAGGGGATTTTTTCTATGAAGTTTGGATTCAGTCAAAGGGTGGTACTTGAGGACCTAGAGGGCCACATGTGACTTGGAGGCTGCAGGTTCCCTACCCTTGCACTAGATGACCAAAATCTATAATCATGTGTATTCTAAGTTCAGCCAAACTAGACCACTCACTGTCTGTCCTGTATAACCTCTGCTTTGCTGCCACTATGCTCAGAGAATATCCTCCTGGTACTTACTGAATTCTTAATCATCCTTCAAAGACCAATTTTAAAATTACCTCCAGAAGACTTTCCCCAATTTAATCTAGTTGGTGATAATTTCTTCCTACTTTGGATCTCATTTTGCTATATAATATTTATGAGCATATTTTTTAAAACATATGTATGCTAATTACTGTAAGCTCCTTAAATCAGGTACCATGTCTTATTTAAGCTTTCTCTTCCCTTGAGGGCCTAGCACAGTGCTTATTCTGTAGGGTCTCATTAGGGTTTTTTAAACTTTAACTGGGTTATGTTTTTAAGAACTATGATAAAACTTGCAAGCATCAATTTCTTTATTATTTTCTAGGTTCAAGTTGAAAAAATTAAGAGTCCTGAAGACCATATAAGTGCTGTGCTTGAAAGAGCAAAGCCAGAATATATCAGTAAGACATACAAAATTGATGATTGGGAAAATGCTGAAGACTTCCTGGGAAAGTTAGCCTTCAGAACTGGAAAGCTTTTAAAAGTAAGTAGGAATGTCCCTAAAGTGTAATGTTCTATCTGGTAAGACCAACTTCTGTGTGCTTAAATAGTGTGATATAGAAATTAATTATGTGATCAGTAATAATGAAGCTGAAAGTGAGGTCTCTGTAGGGGAACTGATGTACTGCCTTTCTGGGGGCTGGTTTTGTTTTCTGTCCCTGATGGAAATCTGTTATGTGACTTTTCAGGGTGGAGAGCCTGACCTGCAGACTGTGGGCAAGATGGTTCTCAATGACTGGCAAAGGGGCCGAATTCCTTTCTTTGTCAAGCCACCCAATGCGGAGCCTCCGTCAGCGTCCCAGGTACCAGTGAGGTAGAGACAACACTGGGGTGGGTAGGTAGGTAGGTAGATAGATAGAGAGACACTGGGGAACCTTGGTACTGACTTACACGCTAACCTCCTCTGCTGCATTCACCTGGTGTTTGATTTCATACTGTAATTTCACCTGTACAGTTTCTGTGGTGCTGTGGGCTCCACTCACCTTTCCTAGTCCGTTAGAGAACTAGCATTTGGAGTTAGATAAACAAATAGCATGTGGCTAAGTTTGGAATGGGTCTTGAGGGATTATTGATGACAGGTATTTGCTGAGAATATAATTGTTATGGTACATGTAATTTTTGTTAGGGAAAAAAATCTCAAAAACTTTGATTTTCATAGTGCTCCCAGGCTTTTAAAGTGTTTTACATTCATCATCTCATTTGAACCCCAAAACATCACTATGATATATGTACATACAGGGATTATTCTCATTTTACACGTGAGAAAACTGAGACTTAGAGAGTAAAAGGGACTTACCTGTGGTCATGGAACCACTGAGAGGCTTGAATTGACAGCCCTGCATCCTCTACATCACACCCACACTATCTCACTTATGTAGAGGATGTGAATGGATCTAAACGTGCTGATGTGACAAGTTCAGATGAAAAACTCTTTTTTGATTTGGCCCGACTGAAGACAATGGAAGATGCCCTTGACTTTTCTCTTGCTGAATTCTGAAGGACCTTGTGTTCACGTTTATCCCCTTCTTTTCTTGGCTCTTCACTGCCCTCATTAGCACTTTGCTTTTCAGACATGTCCTGAAAAATCTCTTGCTGCCCCCAAGATAACATCATATTTCTCTCTTGCCTTTTACTGCTCTGCCTCCTGATTTAGGGTTTTGTACTGTCTCCCTTCTGATACTTAATTCTACCTCCTAATCACTTCCCTTCAAGCTGATGATGTTCCTGCTTCTCACCAATAATCTCAGTTGCCAAGTAATAGGTATCACAGGATTTTTAGGTTAAAGGGACCTTAGAGATTATATGCAGCATCTAGATGGATAGAGAGGTGGGTTAGAAATCAGGACAACCTGAATTCAAAACTGGTCTCGGGTATTTAGTAGCCTCAGACACTTACTAGCAGTGTGACCCTGTGAAGGTCACTTAACACTGTTTGCCTCAGTTTTCTCATCTGTAAAATGAACTGAAGAAGGAAATGGCAAACCACTCCAGTATCTTTGCCAAAAAAACCCCAAATGGGGTCAAGGAGAGGTAGACATGACTGAACAATAATAACAAAGAGATCTTCTACATCCCATTTCCCTCACATACTCACACCATTTCCATTACTTTATTTCCTCTTCTCAGATACTTACTGAAAGCCTGAATCCTTGACTTTGTAATCTCTCACTTCATTCTACCTCTGAGATTGCATTCCATGTGTTGAGAACCTAGTTTTCATGTTGTAGTGTTAAATCCATGTTCTCCATTAGAATGTGAGCTCCTCGAGGGTAAGGACCACGTTTTTGCCTTTCTGTCCCGAGCACTTTAGCACACTGCCTAGTACATGATAAGCACTTGACAAATGCTTGTTGACTTGTATTGGGTTAGACTACTTCTGTGCCAAGACTTTGGATTTGGAGTATTTATGGGGTCTTCAGTGTCCAGAGAAAAGGCAGGCTTTAGATAGAGATTCTGAAGGCACAGTCTTCATTCTTAGCTTTTGCTTTTTCTTTCTCTTTGACATTAGTTCCCAGCATCTTCAGCTGTTTCAGTAACATCACCCCATGAAACCAAGAAGGAAGAGGGGGAAAGTGAAGGTCAGGAAGCCACGGCTGTGGCTGAAAGGAACGAGGAGGAGAAAGAAAGCAATGACACAAATGCTGAGATGAGAGAGCTCCTGGCCCGTGTTCGACAGAACTTTGGCAAGATCAATGTCGTGCCTCAGTTTACGGGGGAAGATCTGGTCCCTGTGGAGATCTCAGACAGTGATGGAGAATTTGATGACTCCTTTGGAGAGGAGGAGGAAGCGGAAGAAGACCAGCTCAAGGAAGAGCAGGAGGAGTTAAAGCAGGCATCCCAGGGAGATGTAGAAATTGGCACCAAAGCAGTTATTAAAGCTCTGGATGAAAAAATTGCTAAGTACAAGAAGTTCTTAAGCAAAGCCAAAGCCAGAAAGTTTTCAGCGATCAGGTAACATGTCACGCATCTGAAAACTGCATTTTGGGTGTGAGGCCTGCTTTGCTTCCCAGGTTATTATAAGGTCCTGGGACAATATATAGATTAGAGTTCACTGTTATCTCCAAATAATAACAACATGTTAATAACATTGTTAGCTGAGTTACAGAGGCTTACTTGTTTGTTCTTCAAGTATAGAAATAATTAGGGTATTTCTTTTTATTGACAGCTGAGCTTTCCTAATGCGTTTTTCTTTAGCCAGATGAGATTGCGGATGTTATTGTCTTTGTTATATGATGAGAGGCCCTGGTCTCTGAGTCGTTTCATTGCTTTCCTTTCTTGTAGAATTCCCAAAGGATTTAGTGAAAAGGTATTTTCCAAATCTGAACCCAAATCCAAAGAGCAAGATGATGTAGAAGATAAAGGTAAAGTAAAAGTCTTTTAAACTTGGTTCTGAAACTGAACCTAGCATCATAGCGTAATGAACTGGGCCTTGCTTTTGTAGTGAGAAGGCATCCTTTGTTCTCTCTGGCTTTGACTTGTGGCTCTGACACTCACTTACTGGGTGACTGTGGGAGTCACTTAATCTATCAGAACTGTAGATCCTTCATTGTCATTTTGTGAAGAAAATGTTTGATAAATTTTAAAGAAGTATGAAAGTTTGAGTTATATATTATGATTTCCATGTAATAGTAATAATAAAGTTAGCTTCTATATTTTGTCACTGGATATTTTTCCTTATGCACACTGAAATTTCCTGAAGTGTTTATTACTGATGAACAATCAGCCTTCTCTTCATCTAAGGATATTATCTTAACTTCAGTAGCATATTCACTGAGATCAAATGGAAAATGCAAAGAAAGGTTTCTAATTTCCTTCATTGAGAAGAGTCCAGTGTTATTCCCAAGTCAGTCATTTAGTGCTATAGTAGTCCTGGAGGCCTGTAGTCTGTATGTTCAAGTTACCATTCCTTTTTCAGCTCATACCAAGAAAGGAAAAAAGAGAAAGGCACATGAAGAGGAGGAGCCTGAAGATAAGTCTCCAAAGCTTACATCGAAGGCAGTAAGTTTTCTCCATCTTCCTGTACCTTAGGTGCATGTTATGAAGACCACAGTGGGAACCCTCATAGCCTTAATGTGACTTTTTGAAATCACTAGCCTATCAAGGAGTCCAACTCTGTCTTTGTGACCACTGTCTTAGTAAGTAAGCTTGGAGGTGACTGTCCTAGATGTAGATTAAGTTGCCAAAACAAGGCATGATTAAATTCACATCTTCTGGTGGTTATAGAAGGCTGCTCAGGAACATCCCACTGACCAGAAAGAGGTGTCCTTTTTGTAGCTTTCCTGATTTGACTCTTGACCTTCTTCCTTCTTGCAGCGAAGGCGAGCTGATCGGCAGATGAGAGCCAAAAAGGTTGGGGTTCGCTACTATGACACTCACAACGTGAAAAACAAGAACAGGAACAAAAAGAAGACCAGTGACTCGGGGGGACAGAAGCATCACCACAAACAGTTCAAACGGAAGCAGTAACATTTTAATTGGTTTATTAAAATTTATAAAAATAATTAGTTGTGTTCATTTTCTTCATACACAGTTTGCATTTCTAAGACCACATTGCTGCTGTTCTGACATTAGAAATCACTCACGTGTACTTGAGAAAACATAGAAGGAAACACTGCTATCTTGACTAGTTAAAGTCATATTTAAGAGATGGAAACCTTTGAGATTTTTAGGGATATTTTAAATATCCCTCTGAGTCCTGCCAAGAGGTAGCTTTATCACAGTACTTAGCTGGCAGATGCACAGGAAGAAGGGTTGTCTAATCACTGTTTTGTTAAATCAGAGAGAGTCTTGCGAAATAGAATATTTTCGAGAAATATTTTATGTAGCCTAAACTTGAGATATAGCAGCATGAACTTGAAGAGCTCAAGGTGCTGGATGGTGGGTCCAGAATTTGGGGTTCAGTTTTCAGTGAACAGAGTGCTGTGGATACTCAGAGCCCATGCACATTCTTGTAGCAGAATCTGAGAATTGTCCAGTGCTAGGGAGGCACAACACCTTTTCTGAGTCTAAGTGGTGAACAAGTAGTACCTGCTTTAATGGAAGCAAATAGTTGCTGCAGAATGTAGCCCTTTTTCAAGCAAATCTCCCCATCTCAAGAGTAATGAGTGGGATTCTGGGTCCCCCTCCTGGCAGGGAGGCCCACTTAAACTAGTGAGGTTCCTTCTCCAACTCCTCTTGGTGCCAGTCTCCATAAGAGCAAGTGCCTGTAGAGCCTGCCATGTTGAAGTCTTTGCCATGCTACTTGGGAGAATTGGTTTGAACAGCTTCCTCCATTGACTAAAGCCATTTTGGCCTCAAATAGAAATTAGTTTTTTTCCTCTCTTTGCTCCAATTTTTGTTTACCAGGCAATAAAATAATCTCTTTAACAGGGATGGTGCTACAAAAACAAAACCAAAAAAACCCAGGAAACCTGATTTGGATTTATTTTACTTGAACTTGAAAGTTTACCCTCCTGAACAAGAGTATATATCGTCAGTTCTCACTGATGGATTTACCAGTTGTGCTAAATGGAGGTTGCTTCCTGGGGTTTTGATCAACTCTGATTAATTGGATACAGCTATTTAGGGGATAGCTATTTCTGCAGTCTAAGAGCAAATTCAACAACAGATACTCCATGAAATAGTTTGCTGTACCACCTTGATGGCTGTATGTGGCCTCCTTGTGATAGACACCTATGACTCATTTCTTTCTAGCAAATACCTAAACAAAGCTATGAATGTTAAAATCTGAAGAGAAATAGCTGCTGAACAGCAGGGGCCATAGTAGTTAATTGGTTAGAAGGGTTGGGCTAACTTGAAGTAAAGCATGAAAGCAAAATTACAGTTGGGTAGGTAAAGACAGACCAGACAGGTGACCCTTTGGAAAAGAGTGGAAAAGGTAGCAAGCATTGTGAGAAGCACTGATGAAGGGATAAGAAGTACAGAAAAGTAGAGTTCAGGGAAGAAGGAGCCACTTCCTTGGCTATGGGAGTGAAGGTATGACAATGACCACTTCAACCCTTGAGCTGGACAACCCTTGCTCTACATTGAACAATGCCAGGTGGGCTTTTAGCTAATTCCAAAACTGTCTGGCAAGCCAAATGTGAAAGATACCTGGGAGACATGAATTCCCACTGTCCAACCTTGGGCATACTAGCAAATCTTGAGGTGTTTTCAGGGCATTTAGGCAATGGTGTGAATGTTGCATGATGGTTTTCTGGAGGCCATGGGCGTGGGCTAGTTCACTCACTAAACTGTAGCTTTTTATTACAGGGGACTGTTTATATAGGAATAGTTCTCACTGGGGCCCACATAGAAATCTTCACTTCTTTGGTGCAATGATGCCTTCCAGTTGGGCCTGAAAAACAAAAATGGAAGCCATTAATATTTAGGGTGGAGCCTTTCTCGCAGAGTCAAGCATCCCAAGGTGAAAAATATCCCTGAGAAGAGGCAGTTGCAACAGTACAGACAGCCAGACCCAAGGTTTTTAAGGTCTGGGTTTTCTTTTTTCATTTCTAACACCATATTTTCTAAATTTGTTTCTGGCTTGGCAGCATGGTCTAGCTGCATTAGGAGAAACCAGAGCTGCCCTGGTTTCCATACAATGGCCAGGCTCAGGGTATAATATAAAGCATTGAAGAGGAAATTGAATAAAAGTTGTTGAAACAGTGGTTTCAGTACTCACATTTCAGGCTTGACTGTGTCTGCTAAATTAAACATTTGGCCCTCCAAGTTTTGGAATTCAGGAGTTGTGTGCCAGGTGGGACAAGGGGATGTGGAAGAGCAAATTTTCCATCACTGAGACAACTTGACACCCAATTAAAGAAAACTGCTACTAGTGTAAAGGCTGCCTCCATTTTGTATGTCAAGCTGACAGTGCCGGAAAGACAATTTTTCTGTTCTTCAGGCAACTAGTAAAATAAATCACTGATAAGTACATCTATCCTGGGGTGGGGAGTGGGGGGCAGGCAGGCAGCGCTTTTGAAGCAAGACAATTCTAAGCTCATAGAAATAACTCATGTCTAAAGAATCCTTCATCCTAGGGATTAGGTGGTTGCTAGGATGTGTTAGATGCTAAGTAAGCTGCCTTTGCTTTTGTTATTTACAAACTGCTTGGCAGATTAAGGTACACCAAAATTATCTGAGAAAGGGAATGCTTTACTCTCAAGACTAAAATCTGGCTATGAAGATTTCTGAATTGATTTTTCAAAGACATGCCACGCTGCATTAGTAGGAAGCATCATCCCTTTTTTCAGATGGAGTGTTTTTGGTGTGTGGAAGCCCATGTCCCTGCCAAGCCCAGAGCCACAAGCTCCTGCTAGGTTTTCCAATGAGAAGATGAGGAGAGGCAGTGGAAAGATCCTTCTTCCTAGAGTGCGCTTGCCAGCCAAAGCCCAGGGAGACATCCCTAAAGAAGACAATGCAGCATTCTCCTCAAGAGAGCCCCTCAGTGGTGGGCAGGGGAAAAGGAGCAGCAGTGGCTGTTCCACACTCTCAGTGGATGACATTCCCCTCTGGTCTGTTCCTATCTAGGCACATAAAGGGACAAAGGAGAGAAATAAACAAATGGCCAGCTCTTCTGACAGCAGACCAGGTGGAGACTTAGAATTTTAAAGGTTCTTCCTTGCCCCTTTCCTCTCTGAGGCCTTCCGTGACCAGGCCATGCTTAGTGCTAAGGGACCTGTCTCAGAAAACATCCATGTGCATTTGAGGCCTGGCCCTTCTGAATGGGAATCTCTAAAATGTCAGGATGACAAAATGCAGTGACTTGCTAGGGAGGACTTCCTGGGCTCTGCTATTCTGGGGGAAATGCTGCCAAAACCAGAGGCCGGAAGATGTAAGTTGTGATAGAATGTAAACCTCACTTTCTCCACACCCACTTAAGGAACAGCTTTCTCTTGGAGGAGGGAGCCACACCACTGCTGTTTCCTACCTTGTTAGAAGAGAAAATGTTAGGATGTGGCTGGGAGTGCCCCCTAGCTTGCAGAGAAGCAGGCCCACAGCACCCAGCCTCACCTTCAGCTGCTGATTGGTCCGCTTCAGGAACTGAATTTCTTCATTGTGTTTCTTCTCTTCCACCTGCCTCCTCTCAATCTCCCGCTTCTCAGTGGCCTCACACTTGGCCTTCTGCTCATTCACCTGCCTCTCCAAATCTTTCTTCTCTGCTTCCAAATCTGCAATCTGAACAAAGAGGACATCTGATTTTTCCACAGGGGAGGAAGCTAATAGGGCAGGGTTGTATGTGATGGAGGGGGAGGAAGGAAGAGAGAGAAAGAGAAAGTTATGTGCGTATAACAGGTTGAGTTAGATCTAAGTTTATCTAGGAAACCAAGGGGAAAATCCCATATTTCCAGAATCTTTACTGCCACCCAGTGGGATTCCAAATTTTTGACACTGAAGCCTAGAAAGAAACCAAAAGGAATGCGGAGAGTAAAGTAAAAGTATGCTGAGGTGATTGTGATTTAAAAGCAAGTGTGACCTCTCAAAATGCAAATAAGATTTATATTAGAAGGACTATTTGGAATAAATGCTGTGCTTTCTGAGAAGAGGAATGTCCTGAGGGGGCTTCAGGAGTCTAGAAGGTGGACCTAGAGCTAAATTGGACAGAGGGGACAAGCATCTGCCTGGGCTGGGAAAGAGAGTGCAGGCTGAGTTCCTTCATGTCACTCACTTTCCTTTCCATGTCGGACTTCCCTTGCTCAGCTTGGAGTGCCTTCCTCATGCCAAAGGCCACACTGCTTTCATACAGGGTCTGATAGGCTGCGATGGTCATGCGGATCTCATCCCGGACGCGCAGCAGCAGCAAGCCCCGCTCCGCACAATTTATGGTCACTTCTCTGATCAGCTCATCTTCCAAGATACAGGGAGACACACACACACAACACACACACATACACACACACACAACACACACACACACACGTCAATGAAGACAGCAGTCTAGAAAAGACAACTTGGGTATCCCTGAGCAGAATGCAAAGGGCAATGCTCTCTCTTGACTGCTTTTAACTCAAACTAGGGTCATTGTCCAAGGTCAAAAACACAGTTTGGTGAAAACTGGGGTGTCTCTGTCTCTGTCTCTCTGTCTCTGTGTCTCTCTCTCTCTCTGCAGCACGGAAGGAATGTGATGAGTCACAGAGTCCATTCCCACCAGAGCAAGCACTTCTCTGATGGAGACAGAATGCCAAAACCGAGGTTTGTGGAGTACCAGCCAGTCAGCCTAGGACAATGCCCTGACAGCAGGCCAGAGTTCACCTCTGGAACTGAGGAGTTTTAAGATTCAATGACAATGAACCCTATGGCTCAGGATAATTGTAATTCCCATATCTACACCTTCCAGTTTTCAAAGGGCATTTCTCACAAACACCCTCAGGGTGCTTTAGAGATGAGGGGAATGGGGTGTGGTCCTGAGAGGCCAAGGAGTGGCTGGGCTGGAACTTCAGTCCAGATCTGCTGATGACTTCGGTGCTTTTCGGGGCACTTTTGAGTCCTCCCTGCCACCCAAGTCAGTAGCAGAGAAGCAGATGCCAGAGAGCCCCAAATGTTAGAACTGAAAGGGTCCCAGGAAAGCATCTCACAGGATCTTAGGCTGGACAGGAATCCCACCACCAGCCTCCAGCCTTAGCCTGAGGCCCTCCAGTGAGGGGCCAAGAGCCCTCTGTATCCAGAGGCAGCCTGTGCCACTTTTGAAACTGCCAACATTTCATTGATTCTTATTCTGGGCTTATTCATTTGTTGCTTTTCTAGTTTGCATCTGAATGCTTAGTTTCTTGATCTCCTCCTTTTCTGTTCTGTTAGTGTATGTTTTCAGAGAAATTTTTTCCTCAGAGAACCACGTGAGCTATATTACCCCTTCCATGAGTTTCAGTGTCATTCCCTTTTACATCGTGGTTGGTAGAGTTTATGATTACACTCTGATCCTCTCATTCTATGTTTATTTATCTTTCATTGCGAGGAAGTCTTTCCCTACTTGGAGCCTAAATCTGCCTCTCTAGTCTCCACTTGCTTACTACTACTGGTTCTGTCCTCTGAGGTTAAGCAGAAAAAGCTCTAATCCCACTTCCAAATGGCAAATTCAATTATCACGGACTGTCATGTCCACTCTAAGGATTCTCCTGACTAAACATTCCAAGTTTTTTCCATTGATCCTTGTAAGGCATAGCAACTAGTGAAATCAAAAACCCCTCACTTGATGAGAAAACAGAGGCTCATCTTGGCAAGGGGAAGTGACTTACTCAGGTCATACAAAGAGTTAATGACAAAGCTGGGATCTGAACCCTATACTCCTGACTCCCAGGCCAGTGCTCCTTCTACTACAATTCAACATTGATTACCCATCTATCACTATTTATCAAGCAGATGCTATGCAAAAAGAATCCAATTTCATGGTGGTAGGAAGTCACTTTTCTCTGTATACGCCTGGGAAGGAATCCGATGTGATGATTGGGTAGGCCTGGGTGGGGCTGCTGGGCATCCCAGCTCCCCTGGGGCCATGAGGGTGGGACTAACATGTAGGACTGAAAAGCCAGTGCCCAGCCTGACACAGAGAAGCTGGGGAGCAGCCAAGAAGCCCAGTTTTTTAAGGAGTCCTCTTGTTGCAGCCTCTTGGCGCCAGTCAGTTTATCAAGTGGTAAGCAAATTAATCTCTGAAATAAGTTTCTGGACTGTGGTCTGAATGTGGTTGGATTGTATATTTTCAAATCACCAAAGAGTTCTCTTTTCCCATTCCAAGCAGCCTCTAAATGCAAGCTGTGACTCCAGTTGTAATAAGGATACTCGTGAGCGGAGGAGAGGCCAGAAGGAAGAGGATTAGTTACTTCATGGAAGTCCTGGTCACAATGCCAGGGGAATAGCTGCCTGGAGCTCTCTAGTAGGGTGGGCATCATGGGGGGGATCTGCCTATGAGGTGCCGAATTCACAAACATCAATATTAAGCAGGATTTCTGCGAGGAGGCTTGTGTTCATTATCAAGAAGGATGCTGAATTAGCAAGAGGGGACCACCCTGGGCTTAGAGCTGGTAGACTGCTACCAGAGCTGGCTGTGACCTTGGGCCTGATATTTTTAAAAACCAATACTTTTCCCACCTACAGAGAGTATGAGTATTTTAATCAAACAAATGGAAAGAGTTGTTAGGGCACAAAAATCAGGGGCTTTGTTTATACACAGATCTTTAAAAAAGGATTTCACTTCAAAAAGCAATACCTTTAAAGGCAAAGAAACAGACTGGCAGAAATCATTTTCCATGATTACATTAGATAAAAGACTGATGTTTGGAATCTTAAGAAACAGAGACCTCTCTCTCAGTCGACTATACCCTTCCTAGTGGTCTTGGACCTCTTATCACTGACTCACCTTCCAACTTTCTGCCTTTTCCCCAGCACCCCGCTTTCAGCCCAGTCCTAGAACATTCTCCCTCCCTACCTCTACTTTCTGGCTTCCTTTAGGACTCAGCAATAATTCCACCTTCTACAAGAAGCTTTTCCCAGTCTTCACCATGCCCAACATCATGTCCCTACCACCACTACCAGTGCCTATCCTCAAAGATTATCACTCCTTTACACTGTATATGTTTTGTATGCAGGTTTGTTTGCAAATTGTCTCCTCCATTAAAATGTGAGCTCTTTGAAGACAGAGACTGTTTTTGCCTTTCTTTGTATGCCCATCTGTGCCTGGCATGGTGTCTGGCATACATAGTAAGCCGTTCATGAATGCTTGCTGACTTACTGACTACCTCTCTGGACTTCCGTGACCCCAACTGTGAGAGCTCCGATCGTCACACTCAACGGCATCTTCATAGTCAATGATGCTAGAGGAGGAAACACTTTGAGTTCCTCAGAGGATGAAAACCAGAAAGTCACAGGTGGCCATTATCACAAGCTGAGCCCAGTTGGGTGTCTCTGTTCCCCCTCCTCAGCTCTGAGTCCACCCTGCTCTCCACACTGCCCACCTTGCTGCCCCCAGATGCACTCACCAAAGCACTGTGAGTACAGCTCCCTACGCACTGGACAGATTCCAGTCTCCCGAGCCTGCCGCTGCTGCAGCTTCAAGTCCAGTTGCTCCTGGAGATGCACCACGTCCATCCTGGTGCTGGGGGTGCTGGACACCTGCTGGATCCATAGCTGAGTATCTTCCACCCATTCTCTGTGGCACAAACACACAATCCAGGGACAAAGTCAGGGGCAGGGATGGCAGGCAGGCAGGCAGTCACCACAAAGTGCTCACAGCAGACAAGATGATAGGCCCTCTAACCAGTTCCAAGGTCTAGGATTTAAGAAATCCCAGAATCTTAGACTTATAGCACTGAAGAATGTCAAAGCTGGGGGGGACCTTAAAGACTATCTATCTAATTCAACCCTTTCATTCACAGCTGAGGAGGACAAATTTGCCCATTGTCAGAAAGGTAGGTGACAGAGCTCAAAACTGAATCCAATACTTCTGATTCCTAAGCTCAGACAGTTAGCTATTAAGAATTTATTAAATACTTACCATGTGTCAGGCACTGTCCCCAGCACTGGGGATACAAAGAAAGGCAGAAAACAATCCTTGCTTTCAAGGACTTCAGTGTGGTGGGGGAGACAGCATGCAAATAACCATGTACAAATGAGATAAATGCAGAATAAAGTGGTGATAATCAACAGAGGGAAGAAAGCAGCATTAAGGGTAAGCTGGAAAGGCTTCTTTTAAGTGGGATTTTAGCTGAGGCTAAAGCCAGGGTGGCCAGGAGGCAGGGATGAGGAGGGAGAGATTCCTAGGCATAGGGACAGCCAAGTGTGAGGAATAGGCAGGGGACCAGCAGCACTGGATCAGGGAGTCTGTGAAGTGCAGGAAGCCTGAGAAGACAGTAAAGAGGATGGCAGGGGAGAGAGAAGGAGGAGAAAGTAATGAAGGGTTTTAAATTCCAGTCAGAGGGTTTTAATTTTTATCCTGGAAGTGATAGGAGGCCGTTGGAGGGTATTAAATATGTGTGTGTGTGTGTGTGTGTGTGTGTGTGTGTGTGTATGTGGACTTGAATCAGATGATTGGACTTGTGCTTTTAGGAAGATCAATTTGACAGCTGAATGGAAGCTGCACTGGAGTGGGGAAGAAGAGATTTGAAGCTGGCAGACCCACTAACCAACAGGTTATTGCAACAATCCAGGCATGAAGTGATGAGGGCTTGTCCCAGAGTGGTGGCAGGATCAGAGAGGAGAAGGGGATGTATACAAGAGATGTTATTAAAGTAAAATCAATAGAATTTGGCAAGAGATTAGATATGAGGGATAAGGAAGAGTGAGGAGTCAAAGCTGGTAGCTAGGTTTCACGTCTGTTAGGGATTCTCCCATGCTAACCCTCGGTCACCAGGAGACCGTGTAAGATGGGGTCTCTCTCCTGCTTCCCATGATGAAGACTCTCAGGCCCCATCAGTGGGTTTCTGAGAGATTTCACCTTGCAGCCATCCACTAACTACCGCTTTCTGGTAGTACCCCACTGAACCCAAGCCACAGCGTAAAGGAGAAAAGTTTATTTGGGACCCTCCTCATGTTTCTTTCTTCCTTTCTTTATCTCCTCCTATTCATTTAGGTGTTCAGGTGCCACATCTACTGTGACCACAGACAAGTTTAATTTTTTCCACTCTCATTCCATGACTGCTGAATGTCACTAAAGAAAGTCCCAGGGAAATTAGTCCCTGAGCTAATTTCACTCATTATAAATTCATTATCCATTAGCTCTGCTGACCCCATTCTTGAATATCATTCTACTCTACTACTAGGGTGTATGCAGTTTGCAGGGAAGACTAGCAGCTTTGGTGGGAGAGCATGCTGAGGCCTTTTCCAGGATGCTCGTCTACCTTTGGTTTCTACCTGTCACCCAACTTTCACCTGTGGCTCCAAGAACCCGTTGCATGCACAGCTATCATATCCTGGTAAACCATCTAAGCCAATGGGTTAAACCAGGTTGAAGGTAACTGACAGGCCTCAAACCTGTCGGTGAGTTAGGGGGATATTTACCCCAAGCAAGTGAAAACTTCCCCAGCAGAATGGGCAGATGAGAACAATTTTTTCCATGGGCCATGAAGGCAGCTAAAGTAGGCGCACCTAGAGCTTGGTTAGACATTGACAATGCTAACATCATGCATTGCATTCCGGGCTATTGCTAGTCATCCTGACTTTTGTCTTGCCAATGGATTTCTATGGCTCTGGAAGAAAGAGTGAAGCTGACAACTTTGTGCAGCTCTGCCTCACTTAAATGCAATTCACGTACATGTCAAGACATCACCTTGTGATATCATTGGTCCTCTGAAAACGAAGGACAAACAACAAGAACAATAATTTTATTATCATCTACCTTTGAATTTCATTTCTTACAGCCAATTTTCCTTCCTTTTTTCCTTAAGCTTTCTCTTTTTAAAATGTCTTAATATTCTTTTTTTAATTGGTCTTTCCCAATAATTCCCCTCTCCACAAATAAACCTCCTCTTATAATAAAGAAATACAGCTAAGCAAAATGAATGCCATAGAGAGGATTTTACTCTACTCAATCCAAATCAGCACATTACCCGTATCTGACAATACATGCCTCACTCAGCATCTCGAGTCCTTCACTTTTCCAATAAGAGGAGAGAAGCATCACAGCCAACTTTTCCAAAGCTTCTTCTTAAAGCTTCTTCTTTTTTTTCTTCTCTAACCCCCAACTGTGGTCATACCACATACTACCATCCATCACTACCATCTGAAAACAGATATTTTTCTGCCTTTTATTGAGAGGAGCAGAGGTGATACAATATCAGTTCCTTCAGCCCCTCCCCTCTTCATTGTTGCCCTCTTTCTCCCATTTCCTTCTCATCACAAAACAGAGAGATATCAAAATACATTGAGATCTCTCAGCATGCACCTTTGAGCCCAATCCCTTCCACCTCTTCCACAAATGGTCCAACAGTTATCCTCTTCCTAACCACACCCCCTACCCATGCATCTTTAATCTCTATCCACTGGACCTTTTTCTTCTGCTCAGCCCTCCCCAATCCTGAAAAAGCCTTCTTTTGACCCTTCTTGTTCATGAAGCTACTGTCCCATCTCACCTACCTATTTTTCCTCAGTCCCCTGAAGTTCTACTGTGCCTCACCATGCTTATCAAGATTGTTCTCTCCAAGATCACCAGGTACCTCCTAATCACCAAAACCAATGGTCTGTTGTGGAGACAGCTAAGTAGCTCAGTGAATAAAGTGGTGCACCTGGAGTCAGGAAGACCTGAGTTCAAATATACCCTCAGACACTGAACCTTATAACCCTGGATAAGTCACTGTGTAACCCTGGACAGGTCACTTAAATTGCCTTAATCCACTGGAGAAGGAACTAGCAAACCACTGCAGTATCATTGCCAAGAAAACCCATGGACAGAAATGGTGTGCTATGGTCCATGGGGTCATGAAGAGTTGGATATGATTCAACAACAACCATGGCCTATTGTTAGTGTTTTCTGTAACTTCTGATGGTGTTAAAAAACCACCCCAACCTCTCTCCCTCTGTTACTGGACACTTGGTTATTTCTTGGTTTCAGAAATACTGCACTCTTTATGGTGACTTTTTTTTTTAAATCACCAAAGAATTCTCTTCTCACTCCAAGCAACTTATAATTAGACATGGTGACTCCAAATGTAATTAGAATGTTTACTGCTGAGCCAAGAAGAGTCCAGAATCAAAACTGATTGTTTTGCAATAGTAAATTGGTTCTCCTACTTCTCTTGCTGCTTCTCCTCTCACTTGGTCCTCTTCTAAACCATCTACTATGGGTGTTTCCCAATAGTCAGTCCTTGGCCCTCTCTATGCTTTTCCCTTTGGCCATGTCAATCGCTCTCTCATGATAATGTTTAATATAAAATTTTGGAATAATCTCTTTGTTCTCTCTGAAGCAAACTCAGAGAATGCCTCTTCCTATGTCAACAAAAGCCAGCCAAGGCTGACTTAACATTCCTTGGGAGACCTTTAACCTAAGACATTATCTTGAATAATGGGATGTTTTCCATATCTTAATATTTGTAGACATATACTATGTTATGGCATGTTAATGGTAAAGAAAATACAGACATCTTAGGTCGTAATTTCTATTTGAACTTTGTTTACCCTTTTCTATGTCAGCTATTTCGAATATCTGTTTAGGACAGGAAGCCTGCCACTCGCTAGTGGTGGGATTTCCTTTCTTGTTGTACGTCACCGAGACATATGTTTACCCAGCCTGGAATCACAAGGCTCAACTGACATTGCTCTATTAATTGTCTTGTCTTACTGAATTTATGATTTGTTCAACTAAGAGAGTTCCTTTCTCATGGCAAAATGTATGTAAGCCAGAAGATTTCTGTACTGGGTAGCCAGAACATTTTTCTGGCTCCATAATGCATTATGTTACCATTTTCTTTAATAGGGAACTGATTAATTAATTAAATCATAAAATGTATGCATTTAGCCTGTTGCCTTTTCTTTAACCAAGTTTTTAGGTCAACACTCAGCATCACCTCCCATCTCTTGGAAGAAGACATCTAAGTCTATTCTTTCAGTTCTGAACTTTTTCTAAGTCCTAGATGTGCATTTTCAACTCATGAATGGCCCACCAGCATGGTGGACATTGAACATGTCCAAAGCTAAGCTCCTTATGTCCCTGCTAAACCAGTTCCTTCTGTGGCACCACCATTCACTTAGGCTCTCATATTCTTAATGCTGTGCTTATCATTCAATCTTTCCTCTCCTTCACCTTCGTATCCAATCAGTTACCAAGTCCTATGGACTCTACTTTTGCCACATCTCCCATCCTTCTCTTCCATTCTATTCCTAGGACCACCCACCACCTCATACTGGTACTCATTGCCACCCAATGAGATTATTGCAATACCTTCCTAACAATTCCTGCCAATTCATCTTTCATATAATTTAAGAGTAATCCTGCTAATGCACAGATTATACTACTCTTGCCCAAGCCCCTTCAGTGGTGCCTTATTTCCTGCCCAGTAAAGTCCAAACTCCTCTCCTTGATATACAAGGACCTCTGGTGTCATTCCTTTTACCTTTCCAGCCTTATCTCATAGTCCTCTTGATGGGGTACAAGCCCAAGCCAAGACCTTTCCCCCTTGGTTGGGGAGGGCTTTTCTCATGTTTGTCTGAAGGGCCCTGGAAAGTCTGGCCTTGTGGGGGAGGGCGCTCTTTGGATTCCCCTTTCATTTCTCCCAGGCCAGATACTCTCAATCTTCTATTTAGCATTCTTTTGATATTCCTCACTTTGATCCTATTACCAGTCACTCCCATCAGGATCGTCCCTGGGTTTGATCTATCTAGACCATCCCTCGGACCCCAGACTACCTGGTGACATTTGGATTCTTCCCTCAGTCTTTTCTGTATTTAAGCTCCATCTCGCCTCCATGAAGGAGCTCTGATTCAATCCAGCCCAGACTCTGTCTAGCTGAGATTCTATCTGGCCCGCTTGTGAATACAAGTGTTACAAATGCTTAGTTTCCTTAAGAGTCAACCCAAGGTGGTGAATCTTTAATAAACTTTGTTTTCCTTTGGTTTAAAGAAGTCTTGAGTCAAATTCGTTCGAGCAGGACCTGGCATGTCAGTATTTTGGGGTACAGCACTCTAACCTCCACACTCTCCTGCATGGAATAGCACTGTGCTCTCACACCAACATGCCTTTGCTCACATCATCCCCTTCCCTAACCACAACCCCCAGCCAATAACTCCAACCTTACACTGAACTTTGTGGTAATATAATTTGTTGTTATTATTTGTCCTTTGTTCTGCAAAAGGACCAATGACATCAAGAGGGTAATGTTTTGACCTGCAAGAGATTTGGATTTAAGTGAGGCAAGGCTATGCAAAGTTATCAGCCTCACTCCTCTGGAGCCACCTGAGTCCAGTGGCGAGACATATCAAGACGACTGGAGATGACTCCTAGATGCAATGGGTGACCGTGGCTTTTTTGAGCTAAGGTCTTTCCCAGGTTGCAGTCTGTCTGAAGCAACACCCACTTAGTGATTTAGGCTAGGTAAGAAAAAAAGGCAAAAGATGGCCTACTTTGCCTACTTAAAAAAAAAAAAAAAGTAAACTGGAAGGGGAGGACCCTCAGGGTTTCTGGCCAGAACAGAAACAATTGCTATTTACACTCACTCTGAGTCATCAAAACCCAAACAATGACCAAGCTGAGGCTTGGACTGGGACCTATTATTGGTCAATCTGTGAGAGCCAGAATAATTGGGTTTAAATTCCATTTGATTCTCAATGGGCTTTATCAAAACCTGATTTTCCAGAGCTCAATTTCAAGAAATTATTTCTATAAAACAAACATTAAGCCACGTGGAAAGCGTTGTGCTATGCTAATCCACTTTTGATGTGACATTGCATATTATAGTTATTTGTGTATGTGCCACATCTCTGCTACTGTGAGTTCCATGAAAGCAGAGACTGTCCTCATCTAATTGTTAATTCTTCTCTGCAGCCTAACACAGAGCCCTACTCACAGTAGGTACTTGATCAATATTTAAGGTATAGAGTTCTTTTTTCTGGGAGGTGGTCAAGGCAGAAATGGTCCCTGCCTCCAGGGAGCTCACAGTCTGTCAAGGGAGAAGAGTAAAAAAGTAAATAACTCAGAGTTCAAGGTTATAACTGATGGGGTTCAGACTCTGGGAGCCTCCTTGAGCTCCCCTTGAATCTTCCCACTTAATCTGGCCTTTCTTACTCAAATCTAATCTTCCCATTTGTTCTGGAAGTCTCAGGAAGTCCATGGGCTTTTCATTATCATTCTACTCAGGTCTCGGTTGCACTCCCCACCCTTGATCCCATCAAAATCCCATTTCCCCAGGCTGCCAACCACTCCCATCAAGATCTGTATCCATCCATATACTGCCCCTATCAAGGTCTCTGGATTGCCCCACCTGCTTCCCACCCAAACCCTCCCTAGTCTGATATCTCCTGATAGCCTCCAGCTGTTTCCAGCCTTTGATCCTCCTTGGACTTCTCCTCAGGACCCTTCCTAAACCCCTCCTCCCATCACCCTGGACTACCAGGCCACTACCAGACCCCTCCTATACTCTTTTCTATATTTAAGTCCCACCTTGCCTCCATGAAGACGCTCAGATTCAATCCAGCTCAGACTCTGTCTAGCTGGGATTCTATCTGACCAGCTTGTGAATACAAGTGTTACAAATACTTAGGTTCCTTAAGAGGCAACCCAATTTGACGAATCTTTAATAAACTTTGTTTTCTTTGGCTTTAAGAAGGCTTGAGTCGAATTCATTCGAGCATGACCCGGACTGTCGGTATTTTGGGGTCCCCCATCACCCCTCAACCTCGTCATAACTATCAGTGCTGACCAAGCTACAGCCAGAAGAGGCATAGATTACCATGAGCTAGGCCCAATAGGGATAGGCTTCTCATGGGAGATGGGACTTAAGAAGGGGAGGAATAAAGATGGGTACAAAGCACAGTCAAAGGAGACAGGAGAGAAGGACACTCCAGACAGTTAGAAATAGTCTAAGCAAAGATGTGGAAGAGAGAAGGCACCAAGTGTGTGCATGGTACTTAACTGGCTAGGTCAGTTTTTGATGGTTATTATCCATTATCCATTTCTGAATCAACCACATTGTGAATCATCCACAGAAAGTTTTTATCCCTAGAATTCCACTACCTGCACACCTAAAACCTAGCATGCTCTGAGGCTACCTTTCCATGCGTGCAAGAAACGCACTTTAATACTGGGCAAACAATGTCACAGAGAAAGTCTCAGTACAAAAAATATTTATAGCAGCTTTTTGTGTGTGTGTGATGCCAAAGAACTGGAAATCAAGGGGATGTCCACAAATCGGGGAATGGCTGGGGAATGTAACGGAATATGACTGTACGCTAAGAAATGATGAACAGGTGATTTTCGGAAAGACTTGAAAAGACTTCTACAAACTGATGCAAAGTGAAGTGAGCAAAACCAGGAGAGCCCTGTGCACAGTAACAACACTGTGTAGTGAGCAACTATGAATAACTTAGCTCTTCTCAGCAATACAGTGCTCCAAGATGACTCCAAAGGAATCACATCTGGAGAAAGCACTGATGTAGTCTGAACACAGACCAGAGCATTCTAGTTTTACTTTACTTTCTTCTTTTTGGTCTCTTTCTTCTCTTGCAACATGACTAACATGGAAATATATTTTATATAATTACACATATATAACATAGCAAATTGCTTACCATTTTAGGGAGAGGAGAGGGGAAGGAAGGAGAGAAAAAATGTGGAGCACAATTTTTAAAAAAATGAATATTTAAAATTGTCTTTTAAAAAATAAAAGACAATTTATAAAAAAAAAAGCTGATATAATTTTATCAGTGGAACTGATCTTAAAGAGGATATATTACCATCTGCTTTGCTGATGGATCCTAAGGACTTGGAGGCTTTCCATTTGATGTGCTGATAAAACCTGTGTATATTGGTCTTTATTAGAATGTGAACTTCTTGAGTGCAAGGAACTGTTCCTGTTTTTCTGCTTTTCCACTTATACAGAAATACACTTACACAGGTCATATGTACATAATAAATTTTTCCTTACTGAAAAAAAAAAGAGAGTCTCAGTACAACAGACAGATCTACAAGTCTCAGCTCCACTGTGTACCTCCTATGCTCAAAAAGAAAAGTACTTGAGTAGAATCAGAGGCTTTTGGAGTATGCTGTAATGGGTATCAACCAAGGGTCACAGAATGCCCTTCCCCTCATTTTATTTTACATATAACAATACCTCACATTTATGTTGACTCAGAAATCTACAGTGCTTAGGAAGTTTATTGTCCCTATCTTACAGCTGTGAACGCTGAGGCTCAGAGAGGTAAATAGATGTGTCCAAAGTCACACAAATACTTAAATATCAGATGAAGGAGTTAACCCAAAGTTTCTGATTCCTAGTTCCCCTAACCATGATGTCTCTTGATGTCTCTCTACACTGCTCTGACTCCTTCCTTCAGTTTTAGTTCCAGGCTTTTGTCCTTTTCTCATTTGCTCAGCCCACCCCCCAATCTGAAATAAACTTCCATGACTGCTTCTAGTCTACCTAGCTACTATACCATCTTTCACTTTCCCTTGACTGCAACACTCCTTGAAAAAGCTGTCTACCTCTTCATCTTCCACCCCAGCCCCTACTGTCTATAGTCTCCAAATGGATGCTGACTTCTTCACACACACCCCTACCCCTTGACCCTGGGACCAATTAAGTCTTTTCAAACAATCACTGATTGGGACATGGCCACTCAAACAGCTTATATGATCAAGGAGTTACCAACTACAACCCTTCTAGGGACATGATAGATTCCTGGGTCTTACTATCTATGGGTGTTTGGTTATTGTCCTTCATTCTCAAAGAGGACCAAAATGACATCACTATGTTAGAATCAAGCTAAAGTGTGACTGTGACTGATCAAATCAATATGAGTTCAGAATGTTCTACCACAGGTCAGACACAAATAGTCCATGTGAACATTTGGAGTGAATTCTCTAAATTTGTGCATCCTAAATTTTCTTTGAGCTGTTTCAATTCTGCTTAGGTCACAGAGCACAGCACCTTCTCTGATGTGGGCATGCCATGCTGGGCAGTCCTTTGCCAACATGTCTTATGTCATGCAATCAATTCCAAAGTTCTTCAGAGAACGTGAGATTGTCCTTGTATCACTTCTTCTGATCACTATGTGAGTGCTTGCCTTAGGTGAGTTCTCCATGAAACAGACTTTTAGGCAAGCATATATTTGGCATTCCAACAATATGGCTAGTCCATTGGAGTTGTGCTCTCTGTAGCAGAGTTTGAATGCTTGGCAGTTGAGCTCAAGAAGGGACCTCAATGTCCGGTACCCCATCCTTCCAGATAATCTCCAGATTCTTTCCAGGATAATTCGAATGGAAGCAATTCAGTCTCCTGGCATGGCACTCACATGCTGTGCAGGTTTCATAGGCATACAACCATGAGGTCAGCATAACAGATCTGCAGACCTTCAGTTTGACAATCAGTCTAATGCCTCTTCTCTCCCACACTTTCTCTGGAGCCTCCAAAACAATGAGCTAACTCTGGCAATGCATACATCAACTTTATTATCAATGGTACATCCTTGCAAAGCATACTGCCAAGGTAAGTGAATTTATCCACATTCAAAACTTCTCCATTTCCTGTAACCACTAGTTCCATGTATGGATTGTGTGGTGCAGGCTGGTAGAGCACCTGTTTCCTTGGTGTTAATTGTTTGGGCAAAATTAGCACAATCAGCAGACTATCAATCCATACTTTGTTTCGTCACAACTTCAGAGGCTGCACTGGGTGCACAATCATCTGCAAACAAAAAAAAAATCACATACCAACTTCCCTTCTACTTTATTCTTGGCTTATAGCTTTTTCAAATTAAATAATTTGCCATCTATGTGGTAGCTGACCTTTGCTATGGTAAAGTCATCCTGACCCTGACATTATGCCTTCACTGCCCCCAGGTGCTTCCATCTGCCTTGCCCCTGCAATACTGAGGAATCCTGTATCTTCTCATCTACCTTTCCTTTATACCCTAAGGACCACTGGGCCTTCCATCTGTCTCTTTCTAACTAAAACCTTGCATATATGTTGGTTTTCATTTAACATGTGCTCCTTGAGAAGAGGGACTGTATGGATTTTCTGTTCGTATTTTCAGTGCTTAGCACAGTGTTTGACACATAGTAAGAAGACAGTAACAAATGTTTTTCTATTCTATCCCATTTCATTACATTTTCTATGGCAGCTGTGATATTACAAGAACAATAGTTCACATTTATATAGTGCTACCAACTATACAATAACGCAAGGGAAAGATCGGCAGGGATTATTAGTTCCATTTCACAGGTAAAAAAGCTGAGGCCCAGAAAAGGAGCTAGATTTGCCTTGAGTCAGAGAGCCAGGACTGTGTGGCAGACCTGGGAGGAGAATCAATGCCTAACAACAAAGTGTCTCTCACGCCCTGAACTGAACCCAGGTGTTTCAGATCCTAGTCTGGGCTTCTTTCCACTGGCTCCTATTGTGTTTGTTGATAAAAGCCCCACTCTGGCTTTCTTCACCACATTTTTAAAGTTTATCTTCACCATCACAGAATCACTAGGTGTGATAAGAAGTACTGATGCTGCTCCATCACTTGAGTTCGGGAGTTCTGAGCTGCAGTGGCCTAAGCCAATCAGGTGTCCCCATTGGGTCTAGCCTCAATGTGGTGAGTCCTGAGCTTGAAGACAGAGCAGTTCAAAAATTCCAAGCTGATTAGCTGTGGGGTCAGGCTAGGAAAGACCATTGCACTTCCAGTCTCAAAAAAAAAATCATAGCCTCTCAGAACTGGGAGGCACCTCAGAAGTTTCCAACTGAGTCTTTACCTGAACAGAAATTCCCTTACGACATCCACAAATGACCTTTGGTTATTTAGACTCTGCTGGGAGACCTCCTGTGAGGGGGAAGCAACTGCTTATCAAGGCAGCCCATCTCTTGCTGGGACGCTCTGGTTGTCAGAAGGTTCTTCATTACATCTTGACTGAGTCCTGATCTAAGGAGCTCACTTCAGAGAAATCCTGCCCTGTTTCCTGAAGCCTTCTGTGTCCAAGGATACAAGAGAACAGATGATCCAGAGCATGAAGAAGGGCCTCTGGAAATGGATCTGAAGAAGGGTTTAGAGAAGAAACAGTGCAGAAGGGCAGAAACACCAGAAAAACCAGAAGCCCTGGGTTTTAGTCCCTGCTAATCCAACTATGTGCCTCACAGGATTCCCCTTCATAACAGCCCCAAATAACGTTCCACTGAGCCTTGCCTAATTAGGAAGTTTCATTACACCTAGCCAAAAATCTGCCTCTGTAATTCCATACTCGCAAAATGCCAGGACAAGCATGCACCCTCAGAACTCGTAACCCAGTCCATATTGTCCCAGAATCCCCTCCAGCTGGCCAACCAGTTAGCTCCCTTAGGGGAATAGTTAAGGGACTTATAGCCTAGTACTTCCCCTCTCTGAAAAGAGAAGAGTGGCCTCTGGTTCTAACTTCCTGCTTCTTCTTCTGGCAGGAATGAAAGGCTCCCTTGGAGAAGGGTAGGGGGAGAAAAGACTCCAGATATTTATTCTGCCTCCCTTCAAGCCACACAGTGACAGTCTTTGTGGAGGTGGGCTCCTCTCTCTCTCTCTCTCTCTCTCTCTCTCTCTCTCTCTCTCTCTCTCTCTCTCTCTCATCTCTCTCTCTCTCTCATCTATAGCATCCTCCCAATCTACCTGTCAAAAGAAAAAAAGCTGAGTTTACTGTTGCATAACCTATGCTGAATAAAACCATATTGACTGTGATCATCACTTCCTTTTCTGGACATTTACTGATCAATCCTTTAATATTATATTCTAGGTTATGCCAAGAATTGAAGGCAACAGATAGCAGCTTATAATATACAAATTCCAATCTCTTCCTTTTTTGAAAATCTATCCTATAGAATCCAATTTTTCACAATCTCCACTCCTCCTCTGTGCTCACCTATTCTGTGAAGTTTAAGCACTTATAGTACAATAAGAAAATTACTGTATTAAGTTGTTGTTGTGTTTGTCCTTCATTCTCAAAGAGGACCATGACATCAGGTAGATGACGACATGACTTGCAGTTGATTTTGATTTGAGAGAGGTAGGGCTGCGCAAAGTCACCAGGCTCAGGATACAAATGTACCCCCAAACCCTAATTTTTTCCCTATTTGAACAGCGGGGTGGAGGTTGAAATGGAGAAGAAGAATGTCTGGATCATTACATGGGACCATTATATACCATCTGATGCCAGAGTGAGGAAGACTTGTTTACAGTTCCTCAGCTAGCTAGTGGAAGAGCCTAGATTAGACTTCATGTCTCATGACTATCTAGTGCTCTTTTTCCAGTACACCACTTATATCAACAATAATAACCAGTATTAATTAAGGCCCCTTCCAGCCTGACATTCTATGATGCAATGAGGAATCTATTGGGAACATAGATGGATTATAATTAGAGGATTATATTATATATATTACATAATACATATTATATATAATATATATTATTATTATAATTAGATGGATTATAATGTGAGGAGACTCAGACCCTTGGGTCTCCTCGACATGATAAATTTCAAATAGTCTCAGTGGGAAGGCACTAGCATTAATGAGGATCAGGAAAGGCTTTTTGTAATAGGTGAGATTTTAGCTGAGAGTTGGAGGAAGGCCAGGAGATAGAGATGAGGAGAGAGTTCTAGGCACCTACGAGAGCCAGTGAAAATGCACTGAGTCAGGAGATGGAGTATCTGGAGTGAGGCACTGCAGGGAGGCCTGTTTCACTATGGAGGAAATCCATAATCTTTCCAAAATCACTGAAAGTAGCTCAATCGCATCACCAGTCAGTTCTGTCACCACCCTGGGATGGAGGTCATTTGGCTCTAGTGACTTGAGACAATCAAGGGCAGCTAAGTGCTTTCTTATTATCTCCTCACTGATCTTGGGCTCTGATTTCCTAATAATGATTTTCCCCTTGTCCCTTCCAGTCCAGAGATCATTATCCTTGGCAGAAAAAATGGAGGCAAAGTAAGACTTTACAACTCAGCCTTCTCTGCACTGCTTCTTGTCATCATTCCATCTAGCCCCAAGCAGAGAATTCCACTTTGATACCTCCTTGGAGCTTCCTTCCAGTGTAACCTTGGGCAATAATAGTATTGATAATAATAACTAGCATTTATATAGCCCTGGTTCACACAGCTAGTGAGTGTCTGAGGCAAGATTTGAACTCAGGTCTTCCTGAAAAGAAGTGACCACCTCCCTATCTCAGTATCCCCATATGTAAAAATGAAATGGTTAAAGTTGGATGGTTTTGCAGTCCCTTCCAGTTCTTGTATTCTATGATTCCATCAGGATAACAGCCAGGATAAAAAGATGACACATTAGGCACATGAAGGATCCTGACCTACATGGTGACCCTTGTGTGCTAAGGCTAATGAATCTTAGACTAGTCTCTGGACTCAAGTTCTATGTTAGTAGTAGGATTAAATAATATTTAAGGTCCCTTCCAGCCTGCAATGAGGAATCTATTGGGATCATAGATGGATTATAGAGGACCCTGGTGTGAGGAGACTCAGACCCTTGGGTTCTAGAGCTAAGTGACCTTGGAGAGGAAAAAAAGATCCTAGTATCTTTGGGACTTAGAATTCCTGTGCCTCTCCCCACTCTTCACCCTTCTGTGAGTATAAAGCTGGTTCCTATCTGTTTGTATCATATAGCACTGGTCTCTAGAGTCAAAAGATCTAGGGTTGAAACCAGGCACTCCAACTCACAACCTGGCTCTGTTTCCTCATCTATAAAATATGACAGGGAAGGGGAAGGGGACTAGTGACCTCTAAGGTCCCTCACAGCACCAAGATCCTGGGACCTGGGGGGAGGGGGAGAAGAAGAGACTGTGGGACTCTCTCTAGGACTGTTGGCTGGTCTGACCACAAGGAACCAATATCAATACTTCAAGGGTTAATTATTTCATGAGTGTGGCTATTCCCTTGACATCTTAGTAGAGTTGCTATGACCAAAAATCTCATTGTCTTGCAGCTAAACACAGGATAAGCCTTTGCTAACTTGGCCAAGCCAGTCCATCCCAAGACTTTCCAGCTTGTTGATTATCCCTTGATCTTTTTACCTGGGAGGCAAGATGGAGTTCAGGATCTCTTCAGCCTGCTTGGTGGGGTCTGAGGCAGCAGAAGTAGAAGGGATAGCCTTGCTCTTGGGTGGCTGTGGAACTGGCCCTGTAGCCAATGGCTGCTGTGGGCTGACCTTCAGGGGACGGGCCTAGAAAAGAGGTGACAGAGAAGTTCAGTGAGCTGGTCCTCAGAACTGGCCTTGGGGCAGCCATGGCCCTAGTTCTTTTCCTGTATCCTTTCATTTCCTTCTTCCCACTTTATTTCTCCCTTTCTACCCTCCTATCTTCCTCTGCTATCTCTTCTCATGATATCCCTCTTCTCCTCCTTCCCTCTCCCATGCATCTACCCTCACCTTTTCTTTCCTTCCTCTCTCCTCATCCTACCATCATCTTTTTTCCTTTGTCTATATCCATGTCTGTGGTCCCTCCTTTTGTCCAATTTTCTCCCACCCTCCTTACTTCCTTTTCATTTTTTCCTCTTCCATCCCTCCCACATTCTCTTCCTTCCTCTTTGCTCCTCCCTCCTATAGTACCTTTCCTCTCTTTGCTTCTCCCACTGTCTTTTTTCCTCTTAATCTTCTTCCCTTCCCTCACTCCTCCCAACCACATCTTCCTTTCTCCTTCCCATTCCTCTTCTTGCTTCTCCCATCCTTTCTCTCCTCCTGTTTTACTCTTTCTACTTTCACCTCCTTTTCACTCCTCCCATTATTTCTTTCACTCTCCCTCTCCTCTCTCCTTCCACTTTCATCTTCCTCTTTCTTTCCCTGTTCCCTTCCACACTCTCATCACTTCTCCTCCCGCCCTCCCTCCCTGCAGTCCCCATTTCCAGGCCCTGGATTCTACCTTGGGGCTCCGCTTCTCTGTGTTCCGGCTCACTAACACCGGGGTATCATACTTGAGCAGAGAATCAACTGGAGGAATCATGGTGGCTGCTGCAGCAGTGGCTCCGCAGCCTTGTTTACTGTCACCATGGAAACCGAGGCCCCACCCCCTGTCCCTACCACTCGAGCCCAGCAGCTTGAACCTAGTGGTGGAGGCGGAGCTAGCAGTGGGGCGTGGCCATCGGAGAGCTGTGGGATTGGCTGGCGCCCCACCAGCTCTAAGGTCTTAGCTCAGGTCTGCTGAAAAGAATGCTGGCCTAGGCCCTCCCCAGGAGCCATCAGATGGAACTTCATTTCTGTCACTTGGTTAGCTGTGTGGCCGTGGGCAGGTGATTCTGGGGCACAGAGGATGCTTCTAAGAAAAGTACCCTGTAGAATTTACGAGTGCTATAGAAGTGAGAGCTCTCAATTACCACAGTCTCCTTTACGTTATTCGGCAGGCATTCTTAACTCTGGGTCTGTGAACTTGTTTATTGAACATTTTGATAACTGCATTTCAGTATAATTGCTTTTCTTTATACGCCTGTGTGTTTCATTTCAGGTGGCTGGTGGTACGATGCATAGAGTTAGAAAGACTTGAGTTCCAATCCGTCTCTGACGCTTACTGGCTGTGTGATCTTGGACAAGCCATGTGACTTGTCTGGCCTCAGTTTCTTCATCTGTAAAATGGGGATATTAATTACCTCCCAGGATGGTGGTGAAGAGCAAATGAGATACTTGTAAAACAAATTTGTTAACCTTAAAATGCCATATAAATGCACTATTAATACTTTAAAACATAGACTTTACTTTGTTAAAGGAGTCCTACACACACACACACACACAAATTAAGAACCTCTCTAAGTATCTTCTCCTGTCCTGTTGGAGGCCAAGGCAGGGGACAGAGACCTGGGTTTGAAATTTGCCTAAGACACTTGCTGGTCCACCCTGGACAAGTCACTTCTTATTCATTTACAAATGAAAACTGGTTTTTTTTTCTGTTGCTCTTTTGGAGTTTAATTTGACATGAAATTTCATTTATTTCACATACACACACACACATAAAACCATATATTCCAATGGTTCAGACAGACAACCCTTCCGCAACTTCTGCAGACTTCGAGAGCTGCCTGGGGCACTGAGAGGACTTGCCCAGCGTCCTACCTCCGTTATGTGTGACATTCCATCTTCCCGACCCAAACAAAGGCTGGCCCTTTATTCCACCTGGCTGCTTCTCCCCTTATGACCACCAGAGCTCTTCATCTTCCTTCAGCACTGAACTTCGCAGGACTCAGCCCCCAGTCAGCGCTTAATAAGTGCTCGGGCAATAAAGGAACGAGTCCGGGGCCACGCCTCACCCACGGGAGCCTGTGCCCTCCCTCCATGCCTTCCCCCTGCAGCCTGCTTCTCGTTTACCACTGACAGAAGCGCTGCCATTTCTTGTCATTTGTGGTGCAGCCAAAGTTCCCACGGAGAGACCCTCGGGTGGATTTCTCTGATGTCATGGTCTTCTTCCAAAACGAAGGACGAACCCTGACAGGGTGGATGCTGGCAAGTGAAGACAAAGGTCCCTCCGGGGAGAGAAGGGAGCTTTACCCTGGACGTCCTAGGAAGCAGGCACGGCTTGTTTCGCGGCTCCAGGCAGGACAGTCTAAAAGACCGGAGGTCAGAGGACTGACCGCCCCTGAGGGTGCGAGGCCCCGGTCACGGGTGGGACTCCGTGGTGCCCAAGCCTCCTTCCTCCCTCCTCTCCTCTCTCCTCCCTGGTGTTCACTGAGCACCAGTAGCAGAAGCAGGCCCCGGTGCACACCGGCCTAAAGAAAGGCAAATAAAAGCCTTGGTCCTCTGAGCGCGCTCTGTAGGGGGCAGACCCCGACCCTGCTCGCTCCCTGTCTCCTCGGCCTCTATTCTGACGCCGTCGCCTCCCTTTCCCCAGCAATACGGGGGCGCCACTCTGAACAAGGGCACGTGGGTTCGAATCCTGACTCCTCCGCTCGGAGCCGCGCGACCGTGAGCTGTGACCCGGAATCCGTCCTCCGACCTTACGGGCCGTCACCTTTGCCAGCCCGTTTCCTCCTGTGGAACGTGGGGCGGTGACAGCGCCCGCCTGGGGAGGGTCCGACGAGGGTCTTTGGGGGGTCCGCATCAATCGCGGCTGTTGCAGCCCCGGGGAGAGGTCGAGTGGGCGTGGTGAGGGAGAGGAGGGGGCGGGGACAGGCCAACGGAACTTTTTGTTGGATGGGTGGTTGTTTTGGGGGTGAGGCTTCCCCAGACTTCTCTCGCCTCTTTCGAGAGCGCGATTTTCAGCAGCGCCCGCCAGGGGGTGCGATCACAACGTGACCGCCAGCGGCCCGACTTCCGTTTGGCTGCCGGAAGAAGAATCGAAGCTGCCCCGGAAACGGAAGCGCGGGGTACGCGCTCGGGCCGTCGCTGAGGAGCCCACTGGCCCGGGCCGCGAGGATGAAGGAGGCGAAGCCCGAGCGGGAGCGGAGGCAGCGGAGGCGGCGCCGGCGGCGGCCGGAGGCCGAGGACGAGCCGGCGGCAGCGGCGGGGGACGACGTGCTGGTGCCGGATCTGTCGCTGGTGAAGCAGGAGCGGCGCAGCCCGACCCCCGCGTCCCGCTCGCACCGGCCACGGGCCCGGGCCCGGCGCGGCTCCTCGGGAAGTCCGAGCCCGGCGCCGGACGAGGAGGCGCCGCTGCCGCCCCCGGCCCCGCGAGCCCGCGGCGCTCGTGCCTCCGGCGACCGCGCCGGCAGCTGCAGCAGGTACGAGCCCAGCGCCCCGTCCCCCGGAGGGACGCTGGGTGGTGGCGGCGGTGCCTCCCGCCGCGGGGGTGGGGGTGGGGGATAGGGCCCAGCCCCCTGCTGACTCTGCTTCGTGATCCCCAGAGGCTCTTCCTCGTCGAGCCCCCAGCCAGTCCTGCCTCTTGTAGCAAGTCTTCCCTTAGCCCCTTTCCCAGCTGCGCACACACTCGGGTCCTTTGTAGGACCCTTCCTGCGCCCCTGCTGCCCGTCTGGTAGCTGTGGTGTTGTAGGGACCTGGGTTCTAATCCTCGCCCCGCCATTTACTAGCCTTGGCTGAGGCGAATTCTTTTTCTGGCTCTCGGTTTTCGCATTTGTAAAATAAAAATCCGAGTGCTTGCATCGGTTCTGTTTTTGTCGCTCAGTTGCGTTGGAAGCTTCGTGACTTCCTTGGCGGAGACGCTGGAGGGGTTTTCCTTTTCCTTCTCCAACTCTGCCGATGAGGACACCACTAGGAAGTGTCCGAGGCCGGAGCTGAACTCCCAGATGAGTCCAACGGGCCTTCTCCCCACTTGGACACCTAGCTGCCACGTTAATTGTTAGAGTTATTTTGTGGGTCAGTGGAGATGACGTTCGTAAAGGACTCTCTGGATGTGAGTGATGACTTATAACTGTTCGCTCCCATTATTTTTTGGTCTCAGAATACAGAACTGGACATTGTTGGATTTAATTCAGCGTTTAGGGTTGTTGTGAGGATAGGAATTCGTAGACTGTACAGTATAACTGTAATCTGCTGTTGTTATTCTTACCTTTACCCCCAAGATTTTATACCACTGGTTTTCATCTTTACAGCCCTTTCACTACTAACCTACAGCCTTCACCCCAGTGTTTTGTTAAGATTCTGTGGTTTCCTTGGTATGCGTACCTCTTCTTTTAATACAAGTTGAAGCGTTCCTCCACAATTTAATAGGTGGTTTTTATGAATCGTTGTGGTCAGTCACTTGGCCAGCCTTCTGGTAATGAACCTCTTCAAATTTATCTAGACTGGTCTTCAAGCATCAGACACACAGTCTTATCACCAATGCTGAACTTGAATCCCTTCCAACTAAATACTTTCAGTATAGCCTTCAAAAACTCAGGGCCACGTTCACCCCTGAGGGAAGCATTGGAGATTTCAGTAAAGCAGAGTAATGAGGCTGAGGGGATGGCGTGAGGTAAAGGTTACCAGTAAACTCTTCCTTGAGTTGAGATCTAGTTAAATCCTGAAGGGACCATTCATTTCAGTTAAGTGAAGATGAAGCTATAAAGAAATAAGACACGGTACATGAGGGGATCAGGTTGATAGTGATGAGGGAGGGTCTTAATGAAGAGGTGGCATCTGAGTTGGACCTTGAAGGAAAGAGAGGAAGTTGCAGACAAGTCATAGTCCAGGTATTTAGTCTAACTTAATTTTATAGATGAGGAAATTGAGAGTTCAAGGACTTGCTAATTGCAAAGTATCTTCTGCACCATGAAATCATAGGGGTTTGAGAATTAATTTCATTGCCCTATGTGATTGCTATCTTGCCTCTATCCCACCATTTTTTTGGAGAAGCAGTGTAATATAGTGGGAAAAGCACTGAGTTTAGGATAAGAATATCTTTGTTCAGAGTCCTGGCTCCAGCATTCTGTGACTCTTCTAGGCCGGACCAGCATTGTCTAAGCCCTTTTGAGCTTCAGTTTTATCTGCCAAGTGGGGATAATCATACTATTTGGTTCATGGGGCTGCCACAGAGACAATTTTATAAAATGTATACTGCTGTAGAAATGTGAATTATTCTGATCATACACTAAATGGCAGATCTAAGACAATAATTTGGATCTCCTAATCTGAAGACAGCTTTTGCTACCGTGTGTAGACCTTTTTTCCTTGTGTCCATTTACCAATGCTTGCAAAGTTTTAGTCTTCAACAAACCTATGATAACTCATAGCAGATTAGGCAGGAGATGTCAAAAACTTTTTTCTTTGTGTGAGGGAAATTGGGGTAGAGGTTCAAAGCTTATCCACCAATTCCTATGTGTGTTGTGTTTTCTAAAGATCACCAACCAAAAGGAAAAACAAGTCCTTTGGGAGAAGAAGCAGATCTCCTCGGAGTAAGAGAAGCCGTAGCCCTCACCATTCTGTAGTCAAGGTGAAGCAGGTAATTGCAATTGACACAACTCATTCCCCTAAGTTCTGATCTAAGAATTTCTTCCTACTAGTGTTAGAATATGGACTTTCTTCTTCAATTGGGAAGTGAGCCCCAAGGTTACAGCATTACTTTTATGGACAGAAAAGGGCAGGATATAGACTGGTTTTCACTAAAAGAACTAGTTACTTGAAGAGCTTAGAACATAAATACATATACTATCATCTTTAAGGTTCAGAGCAAGAGTTGGGAGACCCTGGCCATTGCTTGTATTCCATGGCAGGTATTCCATGATGTGCTGTTGGTTCTACTTCTTGGAGAATAAATTATCTTTGGGCAGCTGGTTGTATCTTTCCCTGAGTGGAGCCACTGTCTACATGCTGTAACTCTCTGTCATCTAATTCTTAAATGCACCTCTCATTTCATGAACAGCTTATTACTGTTAGTCTTTGAGGCTTTCAGAAGGTAACTTTAAAAAAAACCTATCAAAATAATTAACTTGAGATTTCTTATCTTCCTTCCTCAAATTAATTCCTAAAAAGCTCATTACTGTGAATGACCCTCAGAAATACATGTGAGACAGAACAGTGTGCCCTAAATTTAATGTTCATACCAAATAATTTTACCATATACATTGATTGTTTTTATTTATCCCAAATAGAAATACAGGCAGCCTCTGTTTTATAGGTACCTATCCTTAACCTCCTGCATCCTCATGGTGCCTTAATTGAATTTATGTGTTCAGAAGTAGAAGATGACAGCTGTGATCAAATTAAGAAGCCGACTCCAAGGACTGCCCTTTTAGGCCAGTGTTGACTACTCCTGCCCAAAATTATGTTCCTCTTGATGACTGGAAAATTTTTTCTTTGTTGCCTGCCATTTTAGTAATTAAAGATTTTATATTCTTTCTTGCACTATCCCTAAATAGCACGATAAAGCTCTTAGCAAAACTTGAAAGAAGGATGCCAGGAGGTAGGAGAATGCTTATGGCAAATATTATCTCTTTTAAAATTTTGCCTATGACTGGTCATTCCACAAGAAAGAGGGAACAAATACTTTCTCTTTTAGCTCTTCCCTCTTAACTCCTTGCCTATCAAGACTATGTATTTGTAACATTTTTTTCCTTTGGGAGGATGTGTTCTGGGTTTCAAATAATGAACTTACTAATGAGCTTTGGAAAGTAACCTCATTAATTGGGAACTGTCTACATTTGAATGGTTCCTTGAATTTCAGGAACGAGATAGTGAAAACCACCCCAGGAGAGGAAGAGATGAAAGACAACACAGGGAGCAACAGGAACAAGAACACAGGCGGGAGAGAAATGGTGACCGAGACAGACACCATAGTCATTCTAACCAGAGGAAGACCACTGGTGAGAGGCCTAGTGGTGGGCGGAATCGAGATGCCCAGAACCTACAGGAACAGGAAACAGAAAGAGAGTTTTATAACTCTCGGCGACGGGAGCGTCGCCAGAAGAAAGATGTGGGTGGCAGCAGTGATGAGAATCAGGAGATTGTTCTGCAGTCTGCTGGTGGCCACAGTAAAGGAAAAGACCCACCCAATAAAGAGAAGCCCAGCTTTGAGCTGTCAGGGGCACTTCTTGAGGATACCAACATGTTCCGGGGTGTGGTGATAAAGTATAGTGAGCCTCCAGAAGCACGGATCCCAAAGAAACGCTGGCGCCTTTACCCCTTTAAGAATGATGAGGTGCTCCCTGTCATGTATATCCACAGACAAAGCGCTTATCTTCTGGGCCGTCACCGGCGAATTGCAGATATTCCTATTGACCACCCTTCCTGTTCAAAGCAGCACGCAGTGTTTCAGTATCGGTAAGGCTTAGTAAAAGTTTCAGTCATTACCTTTAAGGTAATCAGTAAGTCAGGGGCTCTGTATAGCTCTTTCTGCAGTCACACTCTTAAAACAAAACTAGCTCATGTTTCTTTACTACTTGACAGTTTACAAAGTAATTTTCCCCACAACCATCTGAGGGAAGGTAGAGCAAGTATTGTTAATTTATCCCCATTTTCAAATTAGGAAACTGACAGGGCCTTGAGAAACTAAATGACTTCCCCAGTTAATAAGTGAATTAGGACTTCTTAAATCCAGGTCTTTGAACTTTCTAAGTCCAGTGTTCCTATTCTTTCCACTACATTATGCTGCCTTCTTAAGCTTTTGACATAATGAATATGTATATAAGTAATCTGAATACCTCCATTTGTAGGACTGAAACCCTTTTTTGGGGTGATCAGACCCAGTGTGTCTATTGGCTTTGTGGATTTCATTGAGCTAAATAGAGCCTGGTTATCTGTAGGTTTTGATAGGTGAAAGAAAAATCACACAGATATTTCTTTAATTTTATTCACATACTAGCCTTGTTATGAGTCCCTTTATGCTGAGCGGGACTAATGAATGGGTTTATTTTTGATTTTTTGATTTATACTTTCCCACCTCTTGTCTTTATGATCTGTAAGAGAGTTCTTCAGTAGGCATTATTCAAACTCTTCCTACAACTTAGGTATATAAGCAACTTCCTCTACCCATATACCTAAAGTTTCTTTATTTGGAGGAATTTTAATTTGAGCTAGTAATAGCATTGTTTATGTCATCTAGTGTACTTAGGAAAACAGAGCTGTACATTAGTGAGCCTGGTCTGTATGTCCAGTGCTTTGGCATGAGCTAATTTAAAAGTTGTTTTCTTTTCTCTAGGCTTGTAGAATACACTCGTGCTGATGGCACAATTGGCCGAAGGGTAAGGCCATATATCATCGACCTTGGTTCAGGCAATGGGACCTTCTTGAACAATCAGCGCATTGAGCCACAGCGTTACTATGAACTAAAGGAGAAGGATGTGCTCAAATTTGGGTTCAGTAGTCGGGAATATGTACTGCTTCATGAATCTTCAGACACCTCTGAGGTGGATCGAAAAGAAGATGAGGATGAGGAGGAGGAGGAGATATCTGACAGCTAGCAAATTCAGAAGAAGCTCCTGTAGCTCCTAAGAGAATCTTTCCTTTGTGGACGACCTGGACTTGGAGTTTAAAGAGCAGAGCAGCACTCCCTGGTGCCTCGTGTATTGCCTTAAGTCTTTCCTCTGTTGCTGATCAGCTTATGTTAAAATTTAAGAAATTTGATAATTTGTGTTTTTGGTTGAGCTTATTTCTGTGATCTGTTAGCCACACAAATGTGGACATTTGCTTTCAGAATAATTTCACCAATAACGATCGTCCATTGTGTGTAGTAGAAGCATGATGGCGTGGCATGAGTTGGTGCTCTGGAAACTATTGCCTGGTAACTGTAGACCCTTGGTTAAAAAAGAGAAACATGGCATGTTCTCTTTGTGCAGCTATTTGCTTTGTACAGTGACTTACTAAGAAATATGGACCAGCAGTTTTTCACATTTTATATTTTGTAAATACCTAGACAGAGAATTTGGCCCAAATTTTGATTGTCAGCAAAACAGACCCCCATTATATACATTGAAGCTTCTGTCCAGTTAACCTCGAATCATAGAAATCCATTTCATTATTTAGATCTTTGGGGATGAGAATTTCACTACACATTTGACCTTATTGACTGCTTATATGCAGACAAATGTTGAGTCCTGATGAAATACATGACAGAGCAGTAAAATCATGGCTATTGCAGGGAAGAGATTAAAATGGGTCATGGATCTATTTCTTACATAAGAGGATTCTGTATTTCCCAAAGTAGCCTGAGTCTGTCATTAATTTGGGTTTTCTTGTCTGTTTAACTGCTTTGCATTTATAATATCACTTTTTTCTCCTAATTCATAGCATCACTTGTGTGGGAGGATTACCTCAGATGTTGGAGCAGTCTGTTCATTTTCACTAGATTTATGTGTGATAGGAAGAAATTTTTTGTTTTACTTATTGTATTTTTAATATCCTGAAAGGGCATGTCTATATCTTTTTTCCTTCTCATAAGCAGGGAGGAGCTGAGGCAAGGGAAGCACCTATTTACTAATCTTCCCCAAGTCAAATATGTGTGCATCAAATTTTGTCTGTGTACATATGTTGTATGTATAAATTGGATGAGAGTGTGTGTGGGTGGGGGTGTGTGGGTGGTGGCTGGAGGTGTGTACTACATGCATCTGAGTGATTTTTTTGGTAATGTAAATGGAATACTACATTATGAGTAAAGGCATAGATCACCCTGTTATTTGAATAGCAGAAGCTCATTTATATATAGTATGGGATTACATAATAAAAGAATTTGTAAATGTAGCCTTACTCAGCCCCAAAGTGTAATACTTTTCTAGTATAAAAGTTTTTGATATTTTTTTGTTTTTTAAAAAGTTTTAAATTTGCAAAAAAAAAATTTGAAGTGGAAATAAATAGTAATTGAGAGGGGAAAATAGGTGGGAACACCATCGACAGCCTGAACTAAATTCCAGATCACTAATCCATATAAATGAGTGTTGAGCATTTTGAAGCATCAGTGCTTTCTAAATTGGGAGCAAAATGCTTATCCTCACCAGTGAATGTAAAGAAGCTTTTGGATATGCTATGTATAGTTGCCTCTGTATAAACCAAGGCCTGATTATTCAGTCAATGGATTATCTGTGTCTTTCCTCTCTTCCTCGCCCATAGGGCCTTGCTATTTCAATCTACACAAACACCACTACCAGAATGCTGGCTAGGGAAAGAAAAAGAGAAATGCAAAGTCAATTAGTTTTGCTGTTAAATAGTTCTTGGGTTGAAATATTCGAGACTTTGAGATTATCTCTGACTGTTGGTTATTTATCCCTGCTTTTTTCCCAATGTATCTTGTTATGGATGATGTTTAGACACCTGACCAATGTTGACCACTGGTATGTGGTGACATGGAGTGGGGTTTAATGTCCATTGTTCAAGCTTGGGGGACAAAAAGCCTTGAAAAACACCTGATATTTTGTGAACATTTAATAAGTTTAAAATTAAAAGGGGCAAGAACTTAGTAATTTGCAGTTTGTTCCCCTAGGTTTTTTTCTCCATTGACTTTGCCAGCTACTACATGCTTAATATCCAGTATGGATGTAGAGAACCCAATTTTGTGTTTTTAAATTTTCTTTGAGACAGACTGAGTTTTCCCTTGACCTGCTCTTGCTCTTTTTCTGTCTCACTCGGTGCCTCTCTGATCAGTTGTGTTGCTACACTGATTGCCAGTGGGTTTTGAGATCATTTGACGCTGTAAGGCAGTTCTAAAGTTTTACTTCTAGCCTGAATGTGGTGGACATATCAATAGAGCACGGAGAAAATACCAACTTTCCTACATGTTGACAGCACAGACAGATGTTTTTGTACTAGGTTTTCTTCTTGATAAACAAGTGATGGTTCCTGGACTCGATGATTCTGATGGAAGATTTCTTTATAAAGGATGAAAACAGTGGGCCTGGGAGCAAGGCCTGCTGAAATGCGATTCTCTTCTAGCTCCAAAGCCCGGTATCACCAGCAAATTTCTAAACTGGAGTAGTGACAAATATTGTGCAATAGTTCTTAACACATTCTGTCTGAGAAACGTGTTTAGTTGGACCATTTGGTTTCCTCTTTTGCCATCTCTTGTCAAACTTAATTAGTTTGTTTGTAGTACCTTTTCTTCTCCAAGGAAGAATGACTGTCTAAACCAAAGCAAAGTGAAAATCAAAATACTTTTGAACTCTGGTCACTTGCATCTCCTTCCTGAATTCTGCAGTCAATCTGATGTTCTCCCGGGTTCTGTGTGAATCCCATTTCCTCAAAACTTCCCTTTAAATGTTTTTTCCAGTCATACCATACCCACTCCGTCATCCTCTTATAGACATGCAGCATCATAGTAACTGCAATTTGTGAAGCGACTTTTATCTTGACTTAGTAATAAATAAAAACCAGAATTAATAGCTTGTGTCTGTAAAGAATAGTTTGATTTGGGTTGGATTTTTTTAATGGAATTTTTATTACTGTATTTACATCAGTATGCAATGCAGCAAGGTTTTAGAAATCTCATCACTTTTTTAAAAAATAGATTTTCAGGATGATTATTATTTGATAAATAGTACAAATGTTTACATTTTATAAATCCTTTCCTCTCCCTTTTAAAAAATCAGTTATTTGGCCAAGAAATGAAAGAACATTAAGTTAAAATAGAGTTTCCATGTGGTATGTTCAGGTATATGCCAGCGGTCTCTGAAGATTAAGATAAAATATTCAGAATATACTATGTTCACAAATGTATATAAGTTTGTATCAAGTGAAATAGCTACTCACTTTTAAATTAAAGTTTTGGAATTAAAAACTGTTTTGGCTTTGATTTCTTGGTAACTTGGTGGGGGTGGGGTATAAATTAAAGAGACCTAATTGGTCCTATCATCACACTTTATCTCAGTCATTCAATAAATCTTCAGAAGTCAATCCCCTGACAAACCTTGCTGGTAGCTTACAATATTTGGATTTAAATTCTAAGTAATAGTTACCAGGGGATCCACATTACCACTTCAGAAAATACTGACTGTGTGAATGGTGTTGCATTGGGAATCAGGTTTCCTGAATGCAAATGCTGTTGGCTCAGTCACACCATACATTATAATACAAGAAATAAATTAATCAGACCTTGTCGTGCTGGGGAAAGGTATAAATTTGGGATGACAGGATCCTGATTCATAGCCTCGTATGCAGCATCATTAATTTGCTAGATAATAATGCTTCTCCAGAATTTGGTACAGGAAGAAGTGAAATGTTCTCCATTTGTCAAAATTCCAGGGGCATTTTTAAAGAGGAGTTTTGATTATCCAGTTGGAAGTTAACCAAGGATGTCAGGCAGTGTAGATGTCTTTTTTTGAAAGTGTGGGCAGTGCAGGAGGACTCAGTTTCCTCATCTATAAATTGAAGAGGTCAGACTTTCTAAGATCTTTTCAGGCTCTGATATGACTGTTGCTCTGGTATTCAGATGACTGCTTTCTTACTTGGTCCTGAAAACAGTATTTCTCTGCCTCCCCTGGATGGAATGATAATATGAAAGCCCTTTTTTAGAAAGGTGCTGAAGAGAACTGTTAGGTGGTGATTTGCTTGCATTTGGACCTTCCAGAATGATTCCATCATCTGGGATATCGTGGAGATGCTCCATTCAATAAAACGGTAAGGTTTAAAACTGAGCGACACAAAGCATTTGGATGTTGTTTGGTTGGTGTTGGGACATCATGGAGCACTGGAGTGCTGGATTTTACCACCTGCAGGACTAGGGGTAAGGTGACTTCACTCCTCTGGCCTCAGTTTTCTCATATCTAAAATAAGGGGATAGGAATGGTGGCTTATAAAGCCCCCTCCAGCTCTGAATGGGTAACCCTAGTACTTATTTCCCTCATCTGATTTCTTTGGGGTGGAGATGGTAAAGAGTTTGTGGGAGGGGTGTTTGTGCATACAGTCCTTAACTCTCCTAGCCTTTTAAAAGTCTCCTGGTTTTTCTTGTTTCCCCTTTCCAATTTATTTTTCTCATTTTTGTCAGACTAATATTTCTAATGTACATACGTTTAATCATATCCCTCTGTTAAAAAATCTTTAGAGCAGAGATTCTTAACCTATTTGGTATCATGCATCTCTTTAGCAGTTTGATGAAGTCTATGGATACCTTAGAATGTTTTTAAATAAAGTAATAAAGTACATGGGATTACAAAGAAACCAATTTTGAAATAGGTGTCTAGCAAAATATTTTAAAAGTTTGCAGATCCCAGGTTAAGAGGCTCTGCTTTAAAGTTTCTCATTATCTATTGACTAAAATCTAGATTACCTTGTATTCAAAACTCTTCATAACCTAGTCCCAACTAATCTAGGCCCCCAGCCTTAGATGTAAGCTCATCCTGTACTGTTCCTCCTTATATATATAGCAAGCTCAAGTCAAATTGGACTATTTTCTCCCAACATGTTACAGCTTTCCTCACCTCTGTATTTTTAAGTAAAACCTCCCCCAATGCCCAGGATGTCATCTTCCATCATCTCTCAGCCTGTGGCCATACTTCAAGGCTAAGCTCAGATGCATCTCTAATGGGAAGCCTTTTTTGATAATCATAGCCTGAAGAGGTCTATCTGATCTGAAATTTTCTTTTTTCATATGTGTGTGTATACATACATACAAACACATAATCATATATATGTATGTACATGTATATAGACACATACATACATATATGTACACACACATACACATACATTTATCTATTTTTATTTATTTTAGTCCAAACCTGATTTTGTTGATTTAGGGAACTCCTGACAAAGTGACTTTCTCTACCAATTCGTTCTACAATGTAGTTTCCAGTCCAAGTGAGTTGTCACAGACAGTGAGAGCTTAAGCAATTTATCCAGGATCATACAGCTAGTATATTTCAAAAGTGGAGTTTCAAAAGTTATGCTGAAGCTCACTCTCTGGGCACAAACCTAGGATTCTTATTTTATACACATATATTCTAATTTGTGAGGGCCAAGGCTATATAATTTATGCCCCAGGCATAAATATGCCTTGCCTATGACTAATAAATGTTGAGGTAAATGGGAGTATTTTTCCTGGTAAGAATGGAGGAGCTATTACCTGTTACTTTTGGCAGAGTACTAATAGCCTACCTTTCTCCATTTCCTTAAGATTAACTCACAGCACTTGTGAAATAAGTAGTTGTCATCATCATCATCATCATTTTACAAATGAAGAAATAGGTTTAGAGGCAAGAACTTAGTTGCCTAGAGTGTCAGAACCAGAACTGAAACCGGGACCTTCTAACTCCAGGCTTTTTATCCTTGAACACATTGCTTTTTATACAATTGCATGAAACTTTTGTCATGGGCACAAACTATTCAACAAGTGTTTATTAAATGCCTATTCTGTACTAGGCACTGTGTTAAGTCCTGGAGATAGAAAGGTAAAAACAGTTTCTGCTGTCAAGGAGCTCAGTCTTACTGGGAAATACAACATGCAAACAATTATGTACAGATGAGCTGTACACAGGATAAATGAAAAAAGCAGAAGGCAGGCACTACTATTTTTAAAAGGCATTAGGAAAGGCTTCTTCAAAAGGTGGGATGTTAGCAGAAACTTGAAGAAAGCCAGGGAGGTCAGTAGTCAGAGAAGAAGAGGGAGAGCATTCCAGGCATTCAAGACAGCCAGTGAAAATGCATCAAGTTGGGGAATGGAGTATCACATATAAGGAACACCAAGGAGACCATCGTCACTGGATTGTGGTGTCTGTGAAGGAATGATGTGTAAGAAGACTGGAAAGGTATTTCTGAAGTTTTCCCAACACTAATGTAAAATACAAAGTGGAAGTACTGACAGTAGCTACAAAGCTGGGAAGCCTTTCAGAATAAAACCAGTGATGTCTTTCTACCGAGAACCGGCCTAGCTAAGTTTGGAGAGGCATACTGCCAGATTAGCTTGGGGGATGATGAACTTCTCCCACTGAGAGACCTATTAGAGTTGTGATGATGGATAGAGTAGTCCCATTGATGTAAATGCATCTCATTGATGTATTTAATTCAACAAACATTAACTATCCATTTAAACACTGGAGTACATGGACAATAATGACAAACGGTTCCTGCCCTCAAGGAGTTTATCTTCTACTAGGTATTAGTCGTTGTTAAGTGACCCTTCTCATCAAGGCCAGCCCCACTGCATGCATCCTTGATCCTCTCATATTCTTCAGCTGATTGCCCCTACAATTATTACCTCCCTAGCTCCCTCCACATTAATCTCTCCCTATTTACTTGTTTCTTTCCTATTGCTACAAATACACCCAGTCCAAATACACCTTGACCACCATCTCTACTTGGTCCCTGATGGTGAAGACCTTGAGCCTTCAGAATAAAAGCACCAGACCTGTTTCCAGTCTAGCCTATGAGCAGCCACCATTGAGGGGAGAAATCATTGTGGAGAAGGGGCTCACCTTCCTTGTCATCAGTTGCTGACCATGAACAGGCAAATAGGCCCAAGAGCCCTAGGAGTAGCAGTCCCCTCCCTACCACTACTCCTGCTTTCGTTCTAGCTAGCCATCACATCAACTGGGAAGGAGCTTCTATGGAGAAATGAGCAATCTTCATCAGTTGTCAACCAGGTTCTAACCACAGGGCAGACAAGTCAGCCTAGGTGATGCAACAAGGCACCCTAAGGCAGAGATAGGAGGCAGTATGTGCCAGGTAGGTCAGGTCACCACCATGGATGACCCTTCAAGACCCTGGTAGAGACAGCACCGGACCCTGAACCCAAGAGCCTCTGTAATAGCAATGCTTTAAGCCTAGTGTCTGCAGCCATCATCTAGTGAAGCAACCCCGGGGAGATCGAGCCATCTTTTGAAGACCCAAAAAAAGAAAGCTGTCACCAAAGTCCTTAGCACTGTCAAATGGCTCACATCAGAAGCAGATATGATGTTATCAGTGGAAATGACATCTGCTTTACTGCTGTATCCTAAGGGCCAGGGGACCTTTTCATCTAACATAAGAGTGGAAACTTACCATGTATATTGTCATCCCCATTACAGTGGGGGTGAGCTCTTCAAGAGCAGGGACTGTCTTACTTTTTTCTCTTTGTATCGCCATGGCTTAGTGCAGTGCCTTGTACATAGTAGACAGTTAATAAATGCCTTCTTCATTCACTCAAGTCTCCTCCATTAGTTTTCAAATCCCTCTGACATACAATATATTCATGCATAAGAAAGGCAACCTGGCATGGTCACTCGAGCACTAGCTTTGGAGCCACAAACACCTGCATTTATGACTTTCCTCAGACACATACTCTAGGTGATCCTGGGCAAGTGGCATAACCTCTGTGTTCTAAGCAATTCTCTCAAACTTTAAGCAGCAGAGAAGTTGCCTACTCGCGTTGTTATAGGGAGTTTCCATGTCTGGGAATTCTCTATAACAATGAAATTACTTTTCTATAACAATGAAATCACTTAAATCCAATTTATGCATGAATGAAAAGACATCACCCATACCATTTTACTATTATACCTCAAAGTCCTGTGGCAACAGGTGTGGATACACTGGGAGCTGTAGTCACAACCCTGCACACAGGTGGCCCAGGCCATAGGACCATCTCTTACTGGAAGCAGCAGTGGGACTCAGCAGCCCCCTGGGTCTCTGAGCACCCTTTTAAGGATTGCACTGCTCACCTCCTGGTGTGAGGAAGGAAGCTAGAAAAGGTGCTCTAAAAATTGCCTGCCTACCCAACCCTGGCCTTATTACTGCAGCAGGCAGGGAATCCCACTTTGTGGTTGAAACACAAAAAAATATACAAAAACATCTGCAAAGATGATTCTACTCCTTGTTGGCACATGGAACGTGCGCACACTTATAGACAACACAAAATGCAGTAGACCTGAAAGACGAATTGCTCTTGTCACAAGAGAACTCAACAGGTATCGCATCCAAATAGCAGCCCTGAGTGAAACAAGGCTGGCAAATGAAGGCCATCTTACTGAAGTTGGAGCTGGATATACATTTTTCTGGAGTGGCCACAGTGAAGGGGAGCACTGTGAAGCTGGTATAGGTTTTGCAATCAAAACTAATCTAGTCAGCAAGCTGGTATGCTTGCCAAAAGGAATGAATAACAGGTTCATGACAATGTGATCGCCACTTGCAGGAAAATGCCATGCCACCATCACCAGGGCCTATGCTTCCACAATGATAAACCCTGATGAGATCAAAGAAAAATTTTATGAAGACCTAGAGACCCTTATCATCAATGTGCCAAAAGAGGACAAGCTTATCATGCTAGAGTAGGCTCAGACTACCAGACTTGGCAGGGAGTCCTAGCAAGGAATGTAGCTGGAAATAACAACAGTTAAAGACGTACTGAAGACTTGCGCATCACATGACCTTCTCTTCACCAATACTGTTTTCTGTTTACCTAAATGCAATAAAACTTCATGGATGCACCCTCACAGCAAACACTGGCATCTAATAGACTATGTGATTCTAAGGAGAAGAGACAGACAAGATGTGAGAGTGACAAAGGCAATGTGCGGTGCAGAGTGCTGGACTGATCATAGACTTATCCTTTCCAGTCTAAATATTCGCACTTATCAAAAGTGCCAGCCCCAAGGCAAAATGACTACCAGAAGAATTAATGTCAACAAACTAGAGCTCTTCTCTGAGCATGAACGGTTTGTTGCTAACTTGGAGGGAAAGTTCACACAACACACAGTTGGCAACAGTGGAGGAGAAAAGGAGTGGGCAGTTTTCAGAGATTTGGCGTACAGCACTGTATTTGCTCATCTGGGTCAGAACACTCACAAACACCAAGAATGGTTTGATGAAAATGAGGGGAAACTCAGAAGCTGCTAAATGAAAAATGAGAACTCCACAGGATTGACCAGGATAGTTCATCCACCTCTAAGAAGGCAGCATTTAATTCCATCAAAAGCAAAGTACAAACAAAGTTTCGAGAGTTGCAGGATTCTTGGCTCAGTAAGAAGGCAGATGAAATTCAGTTTTATGCTGATAGTAGCAATCCTGAGTGCTTTTATGATTCCCTGAAAGCTGTTTATGGACCAAAAACCTATAGTGCATCACAATCACTCAGTGCTGATGGAGCCACATTGATTAGTGATAAGGACAAGATCTTAGAGAGATGGGTTGAACACTTCCATATTATTCTCAACAGATCATCATCAATCAATGCTGAGGCCATTGATCAATTACCTCAGGTTGAAATCAGTCTCTCCTTAACTGAATGAACTTCCAACCGAAGAAGAGGTTGTGATGGCCATTAGGCTCCTTCTATGTGGCAAAGCAGCTGGTGCTGATTCTACTCCAGCTGAGATTTACAAGGTTGGGGGACCATTGCTCATACAAAAGTTGAATGAAATTTTCCAGGTTATATGGCAAGAGGATGTTATCCCCCAGGAATTCAAGGATGCCTCCATTGTCCATCTCTATAAGGGTAAAGGGAATAGATTGTTCTGCGACAATAGCAGGGGGGTATTTCTGTCAGTCATTGCTGGCAAGATTCTTGCTAGAGTCCTCCTTGATAGGCTGATCCTTCACCTGGAAGATGGTCATATACCTGAAAGCCAATGTGGCTTCAGAAAGGGCCAAGGAACAGTCAATATGGTGTTTGCTGCCTGATAACTGCAGGAGAAATACCAGGAGCAGAACAGAGGTCTGTACACAATACTTGTAGATATGACCAAGGCCTTTGACACTGTTAGTCATGAGGGCTTATAGGAAATTGTCAAAATTTGGTTGCCCAAAGAAGTTCATCAGTATTGTATGTCAATTTCATGATGGCATGTTTGCCCGGGTTCTGGATAGTGGACAATGCTCTCATGCCTTCCCAGTCACCAGTGGAGTGAAACAGGGCTGCGTGCTTGCTCCCATGCTTTCTAGCATGATGTTTTCAGCCGTGATGTCAAATGCTTTCAATGAGGATGAACACAGCATCAAGCTCAACTATCATACTGATGATAAGTTCTTCAATTTGAAAAGACTATAAGCCAAGATCCAAGTGGGAGGGAGTGTTGGTGCATAATTTTCTGTTTGCAGATGATTGTGCACTCAGTGCAGCCTCTGAAACTGAGATGCAACAAAGGATGGATCAGTTCTCTGTTGCTTGTGCTAATTTTGGCCTAATAATTAATACCAAGAAAACACAGGTACTCCATCAGCCACCACCACACCACCCTTACGTGGAACCATTGGTTACAACAAATGGGGAAGTTTTGAATGCTGTGGATAAGTTCACTTACTTTGGTAGTGTACTTTCCAGGGACATTCACACTGACAATGAGGTTGATGCACACATTGCCAGAGCTAGCTCAGTGTTTGGAAGGCTCCAAAGAAAAGTTTGGGAGAGAAAAGGTATTAGACTGACTACCAAACTGAAGTTCTCCAAAGCCGTTGTGCTGACCTCATTGTTTGGACAGTCTACCAGCACCATGACAGAAAACTGAATCGCTTCCATTTGAACTGTCCCAGGAAGATTCTGAGGATCACTGGCAGGAGAAGTTACCAGAAACTGAAGTCCTTGCTTGAGTTGAACTGCCAGGCATTCAGACTATGCTTCAGAGAGCACGACTGCGATGGGCTGGCCACATTGTTTGAATGTAAAATGTATGCTTGCCAAAAAGCCTATTTTATGGAGAACTCATATGGGGCAGGCAATCACATGGTGGTCAGAAGAAGTGATACAGGGACACTCTCAAGGTCTCTCTCAAGAACTCTGAATTTGATTGTGGGACATGGGAGACACTGGCACAGGACTACTCATCATGGCATGCCCACATCAGAAAGGGTGCTGTGCTCTATGAGCAAAGCAGAATTGAGACAGCACAAAGTAAACGTAGGATGCTCAAATTTGGAGTATCCACCCCAAATGTTCACACGGACTATCTGTGCCCAATTTGTGGTAGAGCATTCCAAGCTTGTATTTGTCTGATCAGCCACAGTTGGATATGCTGAAATTTGAATTTATCATGGGGATGTCATTTTGGGCCTCTTCGAGAATGAAGGACAACTACTACCAGATAACAATGTATATTTATATGTATGTATACACTATATACATATTGTTTATATAATCTAATATAATATAGTGTATGTTGAATATACATTTGTTTCTTCTAATAGAATATAAGCTCCTTGAGGGTAGAGGCTGCTCCACAATAGCCCTAATTATTTTTGTGTTTGGATCCTCCAACACATAGCAGCAGAGTGCCAGGCCCAGCGAAGGCATTTAATAAATTCCTGTTGAGTGACTGATATCTATTGGGGGAAAATACACTGGATTTAGAGTCAATGCAGCAGATTTTAGGCACTGTCCCTTTGTGATATTGGACATTTAATTTTCTTGAGAGCAAAAAAAATGAGAAAGGTCAAAGACTTTTGTAGATTGTACAGAAGTCTCACACCTCTATATCATGAATACATTTGTCAAAAAAAAGAGTTGACAGGTACTAAACGTGGTGAGCACCAAACAACATGATAAAGAATGAAACTGATGACATATTAATGGAGAAGCAATCTGGGAGTTATCTCAGTCATCTGACTGCAAGTCAGACAATTCCTTGTTTTGTCAGGGCTAAGATCAGACTTTATAATTAATAAGATAATATTAATGAGAAAAACACATGGTATATAATTAAGATTTAACCTTGAATGAAACAAGCTATTGAAGATAAAAAATGGGAAATGGACAACAAACTACACAGACACAGACTATAATAATTTCATCCAAAAGCTCACTCAATGAAAATTAACTACTACAACAAGAACAAAACAGTACAAAGAGCACATTAGTCAGTAACTATTTGACTTTCTTGCCAGAGAGAGATGACAGCGACACCAGGCTAATAAAATCATGTTGATAAACATTTATTAAGCACACAATATATACCAGGTATTGTACTAGGTGCTGGCAATACAAAGAAAGGCAAGAAAAAAATACTCCCAGCTATCAGGAAACTCATTATCTAATGGAGGGGCCACATGCAAACAACTATGTATAAACAAGATATATACAGGACAAACTGGAGATGATCTCCGAGTGAAGGCACTAAAATTAAAGATTACTGCAAAAGGTGGGATTTTAGCTAAGACTTGAAGAAAGTCAGGAGGTATGGAGAAGGAGCGAGAGAATTCCAGGCATGGGGGACAACCAGTAAAAATGCCTGGGACTGGGAAATGGAGTGTAAAATCCATCTGCTTTGCCACTGTATCCTCAGAATAGCAAGGAGGCTGGTGCTGCTGGATCAGCATATATGGAGGGGAGTAAGGTATAACAAGACTGGAAAGACAGAAAGGGGCTGGGTTTGGAAAGGCTGTATAAGTCAATAAACAGAGAATTTTATATTTAATCCTGGGGTTAAAAGGGAGTCACTGGAGTTTATAGGTATGTGACAAGGTCAGACCTAGGCTTTAGGAAAATAATTTTGACAGCTGAATGGAGGATGGAATAGACTGGGGAGAGAATTGGGGCAGGGAGAGCAACCAGCAAGCAATTGCTATAAACCACACAAAAGGTGATGAGGGCCTGCACCGAGGTGGTGGCAATGTCAGAGAAGAGAGGGAACGTATACAAAAGATATTGCCAAGGTAGAAATGACAGGTGTTGGCAACTGATGGAATATGGGGAGTGAGAGAGTACAAGGTTTTGAGGATGATACCTAGGTTTTGAACCTGGGTGGGGGAAATGGTGCTACCCTTGACAATAAACTAAGAACTAAAAAGGGGAAGATTTGAGTGGAAAGATGAGTTGTTTTGGACATGTTGAATTTCAGATGGCTACAGGACATCTAGTTCAAGATATCCAATAGGCAGTTGGAGATGCAAGACTGGAAGTCAGCAGAGAGGTTAGAGCTGAACAAAGAGATCTAAGAATCATTTCTACAGAGGTGATCATTAAAAACATGGATAAGATCAGCAAGTGTAAAAGTAGAGAGGGGGAAGAGAATTGGGGATGGAAACTTTGGTGAAACTTATGGTTACCAGGATCAACATATAGATGGAAGATTCAGCAAAGGAAACCAAGAAGAGGTCAGACAGGTATGAGGAGAAATAGGAGAGCAATGTCATGAAAACCTAGAGAGAAGAGAAAGGCATATCAAGGAAAGGAGGGAGATCATTAGTGTAAAAGGCTGCAGAAGTCAAAAATGATGAGGACTGGTGGGAATTCATTAGATCTGGCAATTAAATCATTGGTAACTTTGGGGAGCAGTTTCAATTGAATGATGAGACCAGAAGCTGTACTGTAAAGAGTTAAGAGTGAAAGGAAAGGAAGTGGAGTTTCTGGTGGTACATGGCCTTTTTTCAAAGAATTCAGCTATGAAATACAGAAGAGATATAGGGTCACTTCTTCATGTGAGACAGAGTGATGGAAGAAATAGTAGTGCAAGGTATCTGAATGATTTGAGATGAGGAAAGGAGAAAATCACTTGTTTTTTTCAGTGAAATATGAGGTTAGGATACCAAACTCTTCTGGAAAATCTTACAAAGAAGGATGCTGGATATTTGAGCAGTATTATCTCATAAAGCAGAGACAAAATCAGTCTAAAGAAAGTCAGGCAAAATATCCAACTGTGCAGTCATCCTAAAAGAACCCAAGGATGAAAACAGAAAGTGAACTATAAAGAGAAGAGTATTTGAAAAGATTTTCCAAAATTATTACAAGAAACGGTTTTCTCTATCAAGGCTAGTGGAACCACCACACTTAGGCCCTAATATCAGTCTCTAAGGGACTGACAGAAGTAGAATTGGCACTAAAGAACAAAGATGGGAAAAAGAGTTGAATTGGATCAAGTATGTATAGACAAGATCCATGTTGGAGGTGACACAATCGTGAGGTAATGAGGGACTGATTCATGAGGTTATCTAAACGAGGGTACCAAAGGGCTGCGGGGAAAAACCAACAACTAAAAACTCACACCTAATTGATTCCCCCAAAAGTGACTGAGAATATGTCAACAGACTTATGACAGATCTTGTCCAACTGAAGACAATATAGATGGACAATGAGCTAGACCAAGGGTTGAAAAGGAGGATGGGTTGGATTGCTTTCAAGAAAATGCGAAGCACTTTTACTGACCCCTTCCTCCAATCAAGCTCCTCATGACAACAAATGTCCATCTTTTCTTTACAAATATAGTCTATAAAAGCTGGGGTCCTTAGACCAGGTCCCACCAGCACTGATGAGTTGGGTTCTCAAGGGCAGGGAGGTTTCTTTTGATTCCTTCAGCTTGAATCCCCAACCTGGTATGTTCTCCCCAATGGCAATAGCTATTACAGTTAGTCTTTCCCCTAGGAAATTCACCTTAGATACTAGGGCTCTAGGATCATTTAAACAATTAACATTAAATTTGCTTTTAGAAAGGGATATTTACTGAGAGGATATAACAAGAATAGAAGTATAAACTATTCTCCCTGAGCACCTCAGGGCATACTGTCCTCTATACCACCTCAGTCCCTGGGGCTTAGGGGGCACCATTTTAAAGCAGTTGCTACATAGCATTTACTCTGCCAACTTCTCGTCTGAATGAGGTACAGCAAATGGACACAGTCCATGCCTTGCTTGTAGGACCTCATTCAGTGCTTCTGTTACTAGGGTATCACCTACTGCTAGTCTGGGCTCTGTTGGTCATTTTTTTTTTTTTATCAAAAATGTTTATCTAAAAGTTCACAGATTCTAGATTAATAACCCCTGCTTTAGAGACATATAATCTGTCAAAGTTCTTTTTAAAAATTTATTTGTTTTTAACATTCACTTTTATAAGATTTTGAGCTCCTTATGTTCCCCCCTCCCCAAGATGTCAAGCAATTTGATATAGACTATATGTATACAATTATATTCAACATATTTCCACATTAGTCACGTTGTCAAAGAAGAATCAGAACAAAAGGGGAAAACCATAAGAAAGAGAGAAAATAGTCTGCTTTAATCTGTTTTCAGACTCCATAGTCCTTTCTCTGGATGTGGATAGCATTTTTCATCATGAGTCTTTTTGAGTTGTCTTAGATCAGGGGTGGGGAACCTGCAGCCTCAAGGCCACATGTGGCCTTCTAGCTCCTCAAGATTCTCTATGGCAGTGTTGGAGTTTTGTCAGCTTTAACTATGGACTCCGCCACTGAGCCTCTGTTCCTGAAGCTTTTATAATCTTACCAGGTTTTTCTACCTCCAATATTCCTTCACTATACAGCATTAAAATAAAGACACAATGGAAGCAACATGGCTTCATGTGGCTATAGTGGAGAAAGTAGGTTACTGGTACTTCCTCTTTCGGAAACAATAGGGCCATGTGCTTCAGACTGGCTCCTGGTGAGAGGGGGTCTGTGGCCCTGGAGATTGGTAACACCTCTCTGGATGCCAGGGAAGGAAAAAGGGCTGAGTTGCCTTCTCAATAGTTTTTTATTTACAGTCCCAGTTCTGGTTCAGCAGCCAATCAAAAGTCCATGTGTTTAGTGAACTGGAAATAATTAGAATAACTGTGCTGTGCATGCTCTGAGGTGGAGAGCAGGGTCCTCCATTACTCATCCTCACACACTTCCCAAGGCAGGTGTGGCAGCAGGCAGAGGGCACTGCTGTGCTTTGAGGAAACAGCTCTCACTGGTCAGCGTCCCCCTTCCCTCATTGCTTCTGAAAAATTCAAAATGAGCATCACAGAGAGGACAATGGAAAGGTCTGTGGTTGGGGCAAGCAGGCTGCCACATAGAACCAAGTGTAAAAACAGGAGTAAAGGCTATCATCAGAGATGTACGACAGAAGGAGAAGATGGACTGTGCACTAGTAGCTTCTCCAGGTTGGGAGAGAGCAGGAAAGGCCTTCAACAACTTGTGACACACTTTGGGAGGGTTAAGTCGAGAATGGTGCTGGACAGGCTGGCTAGGATGCGTCAGGATGTCCACTGGTGGAGGGAACTCCTAGACGACGAGATCGCAGATTCACTGGTGTATCTTGGAGAAGTCTGGGACTTAAAGACAACTCACGAAACTTGCATTCTTGCGCTTGGCAGCTCCTGACCAGTACTGGTCGAGCTCACCTCCCTTCCCTTCTCTGTGTCTGGTTTCCTCCCTGGCCAAATAAGGCAGCGGTTGTCCGAGGTCCTGCTGTTCTGCCCCCACGGCCTCAGCTGGGCCAGAGGGCAGAGCTCTCAAAATCTCTCCCTCCCTCCTCCCTCCATCTCCTCTCTTCTCTCTCCTTCCCTTCTCCCCCCACGATCTCTTCTCTTTTCCCTTCCCTTCTCTCCTCCATCCCACTCCTCTTCCTCTCTCTGTCCCTTTCCTTCTCCTCTTCTCTCTCCCTCATTCCCTCTATTCTCTCTCCCCTTCTCCATTTTCTCCTCCTCTCTCTACTTATCTCTCTCTCCTCTCCCTCCATTTCCTCTCTACTCTCTTTTCTGTTCCCTTCCTTCTATTTCCTCTTCTCTCTCCCTTTATTTCCTCTCTCTCTCTTTCCACTTCCTCTCTCCCCCTCCCTTGATTTCCTCTCTGCTCTCCACGGCCTGCCTCCTCCCCCACCCGCCTGGGACGCCCGCGCGCAGGCGCAGTGGCGGCGGCGCCCCCTGGCGGCCGAGGGGCGGGGGCGCGGCGGGGCCGCCTCCCTCGCTCGCTCCCTCCCCACCCCGCTCGCTCTCTCTCTGCCTCCTTCCTCGCGCCTCGGCCCAACATGGCGATGCACAACAAGGCGGCGCCGCCGCAGATCCCGGACACCCGGCGGGAACTGGCCGAGCTGGTGAAGCGCAAGCAGGAGCTGGCGGTGAGAGGGCAGGAGGGAGGAGGAGGAAGGCGCTCGGGTCTTCCTCGCCCAGCCCGGGAGCACCTCGGGGCGGGGGTCCGGCCCGGCCCGGCTTCCTGGCGGCCGTTACGCCGGCGGCAGCGGCGCGGGCCCTGGGCTTCTCTGCGAGCCCGGCGCACGGCGCCCCTTCCTCCGCTTCCGCTTCCCGCTCCCCGCGGCCCGGGGGGCCCAGCCTCGCGCCCCGGGGCCCAGCCGCGCTCGCGCCCGCCTCCACGGGCCCGCGCCCCCACGCGCCCCCGGGGACTGCCGGGCGCGAGCCGCGGGGGCGGAGGCGGGGCTGAGCAGCGGGATGGGCGGGGCGGGGGCGGGGCGGATGGGGGAGGGGAACACAGCGGAAGCAGGGTGGGTTTCTGGCTTCATAGATTTAGAGCTAGTCCCACCTCTCCATTTGACAGCTGGGGAAACTGAGGCCCAGGGATGCTCTGTAGGGAAGCACATGGGGAAAGAAAGTGAAGGGGCCTTCTGAGGAGGTGTTCCTGGGATGGGACAGCTGGGGAATTGGGACTTTAGGCGGCGGGATGGAGGGGGAGGGAGGTGGGACTGGGTACTCTCCCAGGAGTGCCTCTGGTGGGGGGTGGGGAGGAGGTAGGTGTGGAAAAGACTTGGAATTGGGAGGTATTTGGGGGAAGGGAGAGGATGGTGTGGGAGGGATAATAGGGTTGGGGGAATGTAGGGTTATTTGGTAAGGGGAGGACAGAAGCAAAGCAAAGTCACCCTTGAACAGAACCTTGCATGGGGCTGGTGGTGGGCCATTCTCACCTGGAGCAGCAAATGTTGGTTACTGTAGCCACAAGGAATCCAGTGACGTTTTCTGGCTCTTGCTAATGGAAAAGGGATCCTGACCCTTAAAAGGCTTTCTGAGCCTTATGGATGGAAGGCCCTTCCAAAGCTTATGCTGCTCTTACAAGAACTTTTTACCAACCTGAGTGAAATTCCCTTTTGGTAGCAGTCAGCCTGCTCCTCTAGGTGTCAAAAGCAGTATTAGTGTAACTCAGAAACAGCAAGGGTTCAATTTACCCCAAATCCTAACTTTGCCTCCCAAAGCCAAAGTGATGATTGTGTAATAAATAGTTTGGGTATAATCATACATCACCTACTCAATGGAGGGTAAGAATTCCGTGGAAATGTACTGAAAAGGTGCTGTCAGGTGTGAATTATTGTGAGGCAAGAGCCTCCGTTTTAAACCTGTTGACTAAATCTCCTTTTGGTCAGACTGAATATTCCAACTTGAAAGGTAGTAGCATCCCTGTGCTTTTTTTGTGTGTGTCCACCAGGAGACGCTGGCAAACTTGGAGAGACAGATCTATGCTTTTGAAGGGAGCTACTTGGAAGACACCCAGATGTATGGCAATATTATTCGGGGCTGGGACCGCTATCTGACAAATCAAAAGTGAGTGTCAGAAAGGCTTCTGTTTTATAGCGGGTGTTTTGGGTAGAATGTCACCAATTTCTGTTTTTAAGAGTGTGTCTCCAGTAGCAGTTTCTAGTTTAATATCTAGCACCATTTGTCATCATATGTGGAGCCATAGAGCTTAGCCAATTCCAGGTAGCAAATTCCCTTAAGTGACTTTACTCAACAGTTCTGTGTGAGTTTGACATCTGGGCTTTTTTTGTTTTACTGAAATAATCAGTCCTCAGGGGTCAGTCCAGTTTCTCTCCTAAACCTATTACTGTGTTTTATGCTGTCGAGTGATGGCAAGAATCCTGAATTTGTAGTTAGAGAGCTTCTGTTTGGATTCCTGCTTTGTTAATTATTTTTTAAAGTGATTGCCCAAAGTCCCATCTCTGGACCTTCATGTCCCTGTCTGTAAAATGAGGAGGTTGGTAATAGATGAGTTCTGAGGTCCCTTCCAGCTTTAATCCACACTTGTAGTTGATATCCGGGAATGACTTCTTCATTTTCCATTCTCAAAACTCTTCTGAAAACTGACCAAAAAAAATCTTGAAATTTAGTGGGTAGAAGCAGAAACTCACCAGATGTGCCTTTTGTATTGTACTGTGTAGTGTACTGTTGCTTCTAAGTTTTAACTCCTAGTGTTTTCTGCTCTTAAAGTAATGGTGCTCATTTGGAAGTCAGAGCATTTGACTGATCTGTACATTTTGAATATGAGGAAACTGTGGCCCAACATGCTGTCACAGAATCTAAGAGTCAGAAAGGTAGCCATGAAGTCCAATCTGAAGCCTGAAATGTAATAGAAGTTAGTGAAACGACAGGACTCTGGAGTGGAAGGAGCCCTATCTCACTTGTCAGTCCTTGGGCTGGTCACTTACTTGAACCTCAGTTTTCTGTACTTTATGATGGCGATTGAAATCCTTGTACTACCTTCTTTACAGGGTAGTGGTGATAAAAGTTCCTTGTAAATTTCTAAACTAGTATTCTAACCCACAAGACACACTACTCCAGTTCATTTTTCATTCCTTTTTAGTAGTGTCTGTCACCCTTGGAGACCAAAGTTGAAGGTAATTTTGATGTTACATTTTGGAATCCTTGGGGATAGACAATGCAGTAGAAACACATTGTGAAATGGAAGCCTGTATGAGAGCTTTAGCTTGTGGTAATGTTAATCTCCCACCCCCTTACTCCACCCTGGTCATTAGGTCCTCTGAGATCATCCTCCAGATGATTTGGATAATTTCTTTTGGTGTCTCTGAGTGGCAAAGTGAGGATGAGAGCTGTGAAAGAGTTGTGAACTGTGCTTAAATCAGCTTTTCAAAGTATAATGACAGCTCAATCAGAAGGTCAAATTAACAACAAGGTATGAAAAAAAGTAGTTTACCACTAACTATTTGATCAAATGATACAGTGAACTTTGTAAACCTTTTTAAAAGCTTTATATATGCCCAACTTTGAATATTAACTCCCTCAGTCCTCATCTTTCTGTTCCTATTTTACTTTTTCCTTCCCATCTAATATACTTTATCCTTCTATTTGTCTCTCTCCCTGCCTCCTATCCATTTGTACATTAGTGTTTGCCCCTTTCCTTTGCTCTTGTCTCCCTTCATTCTTTCTCTACTTCTCTAAGTTTTTTCCTTGAATTTTATGTCTTTCATTCTTGACCTTTGTGTATATTTTGTTTTCTTCCTTGCTCTTTATCTCTCTCCTTTTCCCTTTTCCTCTTACTGTTGGGTCTTTTTTTTTTTTAAATGGTTTCTTGCTTCTTTTGTGGATATCTCCTTTATTGTGGTTTATCTCTCCTCCTTTACTTTGATGTAGGCCTCCCTCTTGATATGAGAGGGAGAGGGAGAGAGAGAGAGAGAGAGAGAGTGAGAGAGTGTTTCTTTGGTTGTCTCCCTCTTGGCGAGCACGTCTTTTTCTTTACTCATAGTGTGTGTGCTTTCGTGCATACGTGTCTGTCAGTCTTTTCCTATTCCTTTTGTTTTGTGTCTGTCTTCTTTTCTTTCCTCTTAGTGTCTTATTTTACTCTTTTTCTTCCTCTTGATTGGTTTGTTTATGTATTTGTCTGCCTTCCTTCCTTTTGGTTTATGGGTGTCTCTTTATTTCTCCCTGTTTGTTGGTGTCTCCATCTCTCTCCCTCTTCCTCTTGGTTTGGATGTTTGTTTCTGTCCCTTTTTGGTTTGTGTCTCCTTTCCTTTTGGTTTATGTGTCTGTCTGTTCTTTCCTCTTAGGGCATATGTTTGTATCTCTGCGTCCCTTCGCCGTGTGTGTGTGTGTGTGTGTGTGTGTGTGTGTGTGTGTTTGTGTGTGTAAACATGAATGCATATGCTTTCCTCTTGGAGAGTGTGTCTCACCTTTTTTTCTTGGGGTATGTGTGTCTCTTCCTCTTTTTTCGTATGTATGATTGTCGTCTCAGGTTGTGAGAAACACTGAAGCATTCCTAAAAGAAAACAAGGTGAGGATTCAGTGGTGGAAGGGGGAATCTAAGTTGGAGGAGGGGAATCTTGACCCTTGGCTACTAGGTGAAAGAGTGGAAGAGTGTTACACAGAAGATTAAAGAAAGGAAAGGGACAGCCATGTATTTAAAGCTTAAAAATACAGGCTTGAAGTTTTTCCTGCAGAGGAGGGATTTGTATCCTCTGAGGGAGAAGCTGCAGCTTGTCTTCTTGAGTTTGATGTGGTGGTGCCATAGAAGCTATTAGATGAGAGATCATTCCAGTAAGGATTAAAGAAAGAAGCAGGGAGCCGCAGTGGTTGGTGATTCCTACCCTTGGGTACTGATGCCACTAGCTGATAACTGGCTTACAGGAGCAAAGAGATTTGTTGACTTTCCAGTGAATGTGCCTAAGACAAAGCAGAAAAGATTTATCAAAACATGTGGCAACTACCTGCTTATGGCAATTCACCTGAGCACAAAATATATTCTGGAAGTAATGTAGACAGTATTGCTAAAGAAAGCAAGTCTTGGGCAAGAAACTAAAGACCATGAGGACACAAGTTGTAGTTTCCTCACTCTTGTCCATTGAAGGCAAAGGAAAGAGAAGAGGGAAGCGGATTTTGGAAATGGGCTAAGAAGATAGTATCTGAGAAAGGAATTTGAATTGCTGGACCATGGACACCTTTCAGTGTTCTCTCCTGGCCCTCCTTGTTTCTGACTTGCTAGACTTTTTCCATGTCTCAACATCCTGGGACTTCTCATCCTGGAAGATCCTTGTAGCTCCCTTCTCTAATTGATGAGTTCTTTCTAGATCTTGCATTTTGAGGAAGTGCTCAAGCCAGTCATACTCATTCACTCCAGTCATACTCATTTACTCCTTTCTCAGCTCTACTCCTGAGTTCCCTCCCCATTGCCCCTTTTCTTGTTTTCTTCCCCCATTAGAATGTAAGTTTCTTGCCTGTCTGAGTTTCTTTTTTTGTCCTCTTTTTGCTTGTATTTATGTCCTCAGTGTCTGGCACAGTGCCTGGCAGAAAGTGAGATCTTAAACCCTTGTTGACTTGGCTTAATATATAAGGATAACAGATTTCTGGCCAGGAATTGAGTACAGCTAACAAAGGCTCCTGAGAATGTTTTTGCCAGGTGTGTTGCAAATGTGATCAAAATGGCTCTAAGCTAAAAAGGTTTTTGTTGTTGAGTTATTTCAGTCTTCATGCATGTCCAACTCTTCATGAATCCATTTGGGGTTTTCTTGGCAGAGATACTGAAAGAATTTGCCATTTCCTTTTCCAGCTCATTTTTACAGATGAGGAACCTGAGGCAAATAGGGGTAAAATGACTTGACCAGGGTCATACAGCTGCAGAGTGTCAGAGGCCGAATTTGAATTCAGGAGGAATCTTCCTAACTCCAGGCCCAGTGCTCTGTCCCTTGGAAAAAACTGCGTGACAAGTTGGTTACCATAGAGAGTTCCTACAGGACTTCTGGGTCACATGACCAACAGGATAGAGTTCTAGATAGACATTTTCTTCAGTCCTCATGACTTAGGAATATTGTGCAAGAGATAAAGCAGTTTCAGCTGTCTCCATGGTCTAGGACACCAAGAATCTTGACCAGGTAGCAGTTCAGTGAACTGATTGCAAAGAAGGCTAATATCTGGTCCCTGATATCATCACTCAGCTCTCCCTTCCCTACTGTCCATCATGCCCTGACAGCAGGGCTACATAAGCTGACCTACTAAGGTTGCCACAGAACTCAGTTCTTCTGCCTTCCCACTATTCTTGTAGTGCAAAGGAAAATGAAAACCCAGAAGCTTGCTCAGCTGGAACAGCAGTGGCAGTGCTCTGTGCTACAACAGAGCTCAGCCAGAGAACTGACACCAAGGGAATTGGAGTAGGGCCCTTATATGGGCTGTGTGGCACTCCACTAAATCAGAGGGAAGGCACCCAGCTGGGGCCAGTTCTGTCCCCCAGAAGTCACTTGAGGCAGAGACAGAGCCATGAAATGTAAATTGCCCACGGCCAGAGGAAGCTGACATAGCTTTGAAAGCCAGCCCTCAAGGAAACTGCCATCAAAAGGGAGGAGTCAGACAGTGACTAGAAGGTGATTCTATGAATTTAATAAGAAACATATCAGACTTCTAGGTCACATGGCCAACAAGATGGAGGGCTAGAGATTTTCTCCAATCTTCAGGACCTCTCAAACCTCTCCAAAATAATTGTTAGATACCAGACATAAATCAGTTTCACCAGTCTTCCTGGTCTAGGCTATTAAGAACCCAAACAAAGTAAATAGTTGATGAACTAACAGCAGAGAAAAACCTGTTTAGCCCTTAACTTACCCACTTAGTGCCCCCTTCCCCACCACCCACCTAGAAGCAGGTTTATACAAGTCAACCTACCCACTTGGAACAGAGTTCAAAACTCTACTTCAACACATACCCTCACCCCCTCCTCCCAGCGCCTCAGATCCAAATGGTAAACATTTGCCCAGAGTGCAACAGCAGCAGTATACCAGTATTCTGGGCTGCAACAGAATTTGAGCTAAACTTAGGAACAAAGGTAGCTGGGGCAGAGCACTTGTGGGAGGTTGTGTGGTACTTCACTGAACCTGAGAGAAAGACTCCAGCATCCAGCTGGGGCCACTTCTATACCCCTAGAAACCACTTGGGGCAGAGTCCATGGCTGGTAAACCATGAATTGTCCAGAGTGGGAGGAGGCTAAGATAGTTATGAGATCCAGTTCCCAAGGATACTACCATCAAAGCAGTGATTGAGCCATAGGGAAGAATAAAGAAAAAAGATCCACCCAAGATCTCAGGAGGAAGAAAACTCAGAGACCTCTAATATAAGCAGAAAAAAAACCAACAGGAAAGGTATTAATAGCAGAAGGGGAAATGGTCTTCAGATTAGGAAACAACCTTCAGGCATCTGTGAATTAAGTATTTCAAGACAGAGGAAGATGAATCAACACAATGTTAAAGAGAAAGAAGATTTGTAAAAACAGAATTTCAGACCTGCGTAGCAGAAGTAATTGGAAGAGAAGAAAAATTTGAATCTGTCATGGCAAGTCTCACTAAAGAAATCAAAGAGAAAACAACTGATTGGGAATGCAAATATGAGGAAGTAAAGGACAATTTGGAAGAAGAGAAGCAAAAAACTACTAATTTTAAAAGAAAACCTGATCTCCACATAAGCAAAACATACTGATCTCAAAGACAAGATGCATGTAGATGATTTAAGGATGATAGGTCTCAGAAGAATATGACTAACCAAAATACCTCAACACCATAATGTTAGAAATAATGTAAGAAAACTGCCCAGAACTTCTGAATTCATGAAACAGTGCCAACTGAAAGAATCCATATATCTGTGAAAACTCCAAGACGTAAAGTGGTTAAATTTAACAATTTTGTTAAGAAACAACAACCTCTGCAAGAGATGAAGGGAAATTAAAATAATACAAGATTATTCTGCACTCACCAGAAACTACAGAGGATGTGAAATAATTTGTTCCAAAGAGCACAGGAGTTCAAGAAACAGCTCAACATGATATGCCCTGCATACCTAATCCTAAGGATTAATGAAAAAAAAAGATGGGATATTTAGTTAAGAAAAGAAGTGTTTGAAATATTTGAAGTAGATATCAACTAGAGGTGATAGGGAAGAAAGGACTACATCTCATAGTACCCCACTTACTGGTGAATCAGTGTTTTTTGGTAAAGCTAACCTACAGATTGAGAGGGTACATAAAGAGGGGAAGGGGAGAAGTATGATAGAGGGGAATATGTGATATACCTTAATCAAGTCAAAGTTAGCAGTGAAGGAAAAATAGCTCATCTAGGCTCTTAAAAATAAGAGAGCCTACAAGAGAATGGGCAGGGAAGCAAAAGGGGAAGAACATCAGGACAGGGAAAGAAAGGGATAAATCTTGTTTCAGTGCTGGGAGGGTGGACTATGCTATCATTGAAGAAGAGAGATTCTGTAAAGGGAGTTAGGGACCTCACAGTGGGTGGGTATCGTCTGTGCAGATTTGATGCTTAGCTGGGGGACAACATACATCCCGAAGAGTATAAGGGCATGGACCAAGGAAAGGGATTCCATGGTAATTGGGGGGAAAAATAACTACAGGGTGGGTAAAAGTTAATCATGAACATAGAACTAGGGACATAGGAAAATTCTTAGCATGGATTAATATCCTTTCTATCTTCTGCTTTCTAAGAGTGAGGCACAATGGGGAAAAAGGGGCATGGGGATGAAATCTACAGTGCATTAAAATAGAAACTGTTTAGAAGAGGGAACCTAGCATAGTGACCTTAGAAGCTTTTATTCCTTGTGGAATTGAGACCAAAAAAAGACAGTATAAGGACCGTGAATCAAAGAATAAAAGTCTAGAATAAACAGAAAAGGAAGATAAATAACAAAGAGAAGGGAAGAATCCTTTTTCTTAAAGGCATAGAAAATAAAATTTAAAATATTGAACAAAGCAAATTGAAGGGGAGGAGAGGAAGTGTGATTTTACTTGACTGCTTAAATGAGAAGAGAAAACAGTGGGAGAATTAACTACATAAAAAACGGAATTAAGTGAAACTGCAAACTAGAGAAAGGGGAAACATGTAATGGGAGGGAAAGTGCTTAAGGAAGAAGATAAGAGAACAGGGTTGCTTTAATATAGATTAGTGTAATTGAAGGGACAAAGTACTGTGTTTACAGAGGAATGGGGGGAAATCCTAATTTGGAGAAGACCAGTGGAGGGCAACTCAAAATTTCAATGTGAATGGATTAAACAACAAAAAAAAAAGAAAAGAAAAAGTGTGACAGGTTGGATAACAAAGCCCAATTCCACAATTCATTGCTTACAAAAACACAGTTAAGAAACAGACATATACAGAATAAAAATGAGGGGCTGGAAAAAAAAATTACTATGCATCACGTGAATCCAAAAAAGCACAGACTCCTACTATTAGATGAAGATGGTATTAGATTACTTTCAAAACATAAAAAGGGATAAACAAAGAAAGTGCCAAAAGGGAATCATAGACAAACAAATATCAATATTATAATTGTATCTAATTTCATAAAGAAAAAAATTAACTACAAGAAGACAGTAATATAAAGTAGCAGGAGATTTCAGTGTTCCTCTCAGTTTTGGATGCTTTTTAAATGGGACTGTTAAAGAATATATGTATTTCCTAGCACTATATGCAACTTTTACAAAAATTGAACATATATCAGGGCACAGATATATTGTAAACCACTGTAAAAAGGCAAAAAGAATAAACACATCCTTTACAGACTTAATAACACAATAAAATTAGTAATCAGTTGAGAGAGCACAAAGACACAGGCAAATGGAGACTTAACAATGAAATTCTTAATATTGAGTGGGTTCATGAACAAATCGTAGAAACAATAATAAAGTGAAAAAAATGATAATAGCATCCCAAAATTTCTAAGAGTTCTCATAAGGAAAAATCATATCCCGACAAACATATTAACAAAAGAGAGGAGAGATTTAATCAACTGACTGTGTTTTTTAAAAAGTATTAGCAAACAAACCTAAAATAAACACAAAAGAGAAGATATTAAAAATTGGAGGAGAAATAAACTGGAAACCAAAAAAGCCATAGAATTAGACTGACTAAAAGGTTGTTTTTTTAAAAAAAACTCATTAAAATTGATAAATCTTTAGCCAGTCGGATTAAAGAGGGCAGAAAATAAACAAAATAGCAAATAAAAAAAGGGAAATTCCAACTAAGCCAGAAGACACATAATAATTCTTAGAGCCTTTTATGTAGTTATATGCTACTAAAGCAGAACAAACAGGAAATAGAGATTTTCTAAAGTGAAGGAAGAAGAGTAGCAGTTGAGATACCCATAAGTTCACGGTAGATGAAATCCAAGAAAAGAGCCAGCAGTAAAATCTGTGACCTCAAATATGTATTCACCACGTGCCCAACGCACTCCTAATTCAGAAATCCTGGAACCAGAGAGGGGAGAAGTAAGGTGAACATTTGGGTAAAGGTCTGTGAAAGAAGAAATAGAAGTGATTTTATTATCAGGGTATTTTACAGTCTATCTGGACAGAAAGAGGAAATAGAAAAGTTTGGGAAACAGCACTACACTTAGACTTTAACATCATAGTACTGGTTGTGCTTATAGAGGGATAGTGGTGTTACGAAAAACAGCAAAGACTAGAAAAGCCACCTGATTGAATTAAGTATATGTAGAGGAGATATGCGCTGGAAGTGATTAGTTGTGTAGACTTTGGGGAATTAATTTACATTGTATCTGAAGGAGAAGATAACAAAGATGTAAGGGAAAAAAACAGTTCCCATCCCCACCCTCCAACCCCCCACCTACATAACCAAGAGAACTTCAACTACTTATCCAAATGCTAGCTTTCCCATCTACACAAAATCTTTAATATTTATCTAAATCATCAAAGACATTCTCACTGATGGTAGGGAGCAGGCTTTCACAAGCAATGTTGTACAGTGGACTGCATCTTTACCATCATGAAACTCAAGGAAAGTTTATACCGAGCTTATTGTTGATTATGAAAGAGTATTTTATTTGAGCCACCTTTCAGCAAGGTATCTTCCATTCATAAATCAGAATCATTCAAGATTCTTTGGAAGATACAACAGAAATAATAATGTTATGCACCTATGGTGCATCATTGCCTTCTCACTCAGAAACTACCCTAATAGCACCTGGGGTGCCCTCACCCTGAAACATCTCCCCTGCCTTGTGATCCCTTTCTCTCATTGGTGAGTTCCTCCTGGGGCTTCTGTTTTGGAGACGGGCCCAGGCCAATCTCCCTTCATTTCCCTCCTTGACTTTGCTTCTGACTCTCCTGACTTTGCCATCTTGGGACCCTGTGGGTACCTACTCTATCTCTGTCTCCCATTTCATCTCTTCTGCTGTCTTTTTCTATTAGAATGTAAGTTCATTGAGGGCAGGGGCCAACTTTCTTTTTATTTGTGTGTGTACTCCTAACACTTAGCCCAGTTCCCAGTACATAAGTCCTTAATAAATGCTTGTTGATGGACTGTTGGACTATTCAGCCACCTTCTAATCATAATCATCAGTTGAGTCATGAAGTTGATTCAGCACATGGTCTATATTGAAGAGGGATTCCATGTGGATATTGAGATTTTACGGATGTTTATGTTTGTAGATGAAATTGTGCTACTTTCACCCATCCCTGGAACATTACAGAGTTTCCTGGAAAAGGTCTGTAGGCATTCAAAAGAGTTGGCCTTACCATCCGCATGGGAAAGAAGTGATTGAAGAATATCCATTACTCAAATTGTGACAGGAGTTTGAAGAGACAACTTGTAGACCTCCTTTCAGTCTGTGCATCTGGGGCAAAAAGTACAAATGGATAATACTCTGGCTCACAATTAAATAGGAAGAGAGGAGAAAAACAGACTGAATTTTATTCAGAAAATAATAAATCTCTTTTAATACCACATCCCTTTCTCCCAGAGTCCCATGATTTTAATACAAGATGTGGAATATAGTCTACAAATAATTGGAAAAAATGATGAATTTTGAAGAGTAGGAGTAAAAGATATCACCCTTTTTTGTTGGTTGGTGTCTTCCTGGATCACTCTTGTGCGTGTGTGCGTATGTGCGTGCATGCGTGTGTCTGATCCCCTTCCTTTTGGTTCATGTGACTTTTTCTATCCCTTCTTGGTGAGTGTGTCTGTCTGTCTCCCCTCCACCCCTTTTCCTTTCCCTTTGGGGTATGTGTATGTTTCTAACCATCTCTCTCTTCTCCTTTTTTTGGGTACCTTCCCTTTTCTTTGGTTTCTCTTCTCCCAGTGTATGGGCATCTTTGTTCCTTCCTGACGTTTTTCCTCTTCTATCTATTTTTCTTAACTTCTCTCTTTTCCCTTTCCCATTCTCTTTTCTGGTCTTCCTGGCCAGCGTATGGAACTGAAGTATTCTTTAGTTTCTGTTAATAAAAAAACCTTTATTTGCCCAATCTTAATTTTAAAATTTGTGAATTGAATATTCTATTACTTTAAAGCAAAAAAGAACTAAATTAAGTTTTTCATTTAAGTGTGGCTTTCAACTGAAAATTTTTTTCTCTTTTTGTCAGTGCCTTCAGTAGAAAAAGGACTTTTCATTTCTGAAAATAGTTTTTTCTTATCAAATCAAAGTATGGAATAAAACTTAACTATATATGTGGCTAGTGTTTATGAGGTTTTTCCTTCTTCATTTTAGAAACTCCAATAGCAAAAATGATCGTAGGAACCGAAAATTTAAGGAAGCCGAGCGACTCTTCAGTAAATCCTCAGTTACTTCAGCAGCGGTAAGTGGGGTGAGACTAGCAATACATTTCTAATGGTTGACTAACTGTCAATCCAGGTGAAACTTAGATCAGTTTTTGTGACAATTCTCTGGTAAAAAAGAAAAAAGTACTTTTTTTGCATTTGATATAAAATTTTCACACTTTATTGAAAAATTCTTTTTTTTTCCCCAAATAAATCTGTTTAGCCAAATGCTGCTTTTCTGAAATGAGTATTTCCCAGGTTCCTATTTTGCAATACCCAGATTAGAATCTAATTTCTTGTTTCTTCTGACTCTCTTACCAATGAGTTTCTTTGGTCTCTTTTTCTTTTAGGCAGTCAGTGCATTGGCTGGAGTTCAGGAACAACTCATTGAAAAAAGTAAGATTTTTTGTTCTTAGGATCTGATCATCCCTGTGTTTAAATGTTAAATTCTTGTAGTTTCTTTGAGAAACCTAGAGGAGGTTCTTATGTACTTTTATTTGTATACAAGTACAAACCCTTACAGGTGCTATATGAGAGAAAGAGAGATTGCAACTTGCTTCCTTACCTCTCTTCTTACTTTAATCTCACTGAATGAAAGTTATTGAAGAATTTTTATTTCAGAGGAATGTATCCTGGTGAAATGGAAAGAGCCTCGGACTTGTAATCAGCAATCCTAGATTGTGGGCATAACTGTACGTGACCTTGGTCAGTTTGGGTAGCATCTCTGAGCTTAGTCACTCATTCAAAATGAACAGCTTGGGTTAGGTGATCTTCGATGTTCATTCTTACTCTTACATATTATTAATCCATTATACCTGTAAATACTTGTCTATAAAATGGGGAATACACATATCTTCCCCCTTATTAAATGGTGGGTGCTTTGGAGGACAACACTATGCAAATATAAGGAATTTGTATCATTTAATGTGTGGAAACAATACTTGTTTCTATTTTGACCTTCTGAAACAGTGTTTAGAGATAGATCTATCTTTGTACTTCAGTTTTTGGAATTCTCCATATTGGAGTTTCTTGAAAAATCAGTGTATCTTTAGAGGATCAACTATTCATACAAACTCAAGAATGAATGGAAACCAGGAGAACAGAGAGAGGGATATTGACTTGGGAGATGATAGTTTTCTTTAGGTCATGCACTTCCTCCCTGTTGCCATGGTTGGCATCATATCCCTAATACATTTAAGATGAGAAGTTCTATGTCATAGGGTAATAGAAACTCTAGGTAAGGATGCTTTTTTATTTTAAAGGTAGAGTATAGCAGAATTAGGTCATGTGAATACTTTTTACTTGAATTAGATAACTGCATTAACAGTGATACACAAGGTAATGAATTAACTCAGGACAAAGGAGTGCTTATTAAACCAAGCTCTCAAAACCGTTTATAAAAGGGTACATGTCAGAGCATTGTAAGTTAGTATAATTTGGTTCTGTTAATGACTAGAATTTAAGGGTCATTCAGAAATGTAGTTCTTTCCATTAGACCACTTTCAACATCTAAGGAAGAAAGATTAACAATTATCAGAACTTCAGAATAACATCTGGAGTAAATTGTCCTAAGAAGGGCTTCCTAGCTTCCATTGAAGATAAATATATATACCTCACTTTATGCAGTAGACATGTTCTAGAAAAGGTGTATATAAATTGAATAGTTTTAAATATATTAGAAAAGATATGTGAACATTTTTGTAAAGAAAAGTTCTTTTGTAATATATTTAGTTTTGTATTTGGGGATTTTTGTGAATTGACTTTCTTAAGATAACTTACATCTGTTCCTTCCTGACCTTTGTTCCCTATGCACATGAATAAAAAAAGGCCTGGTTTAAATTTGTATTTACTTTAATCTTTGACAGTAAGCCCTCTTTTCTTCCTGTCTGTTGAATTCTGGCTAGATGTAATATTTTGGTTACCTTTTTAGTTAGGATAGAAAGTTTGAGGTATACTCACCTAGTGTAATATACAAATAAGGAATCCAAAAATATTGCAGTGGCAAAAATGGAAAATAAAAGTGTTTATAGGAAAAGTGAATGTTGGAAAAGATTGGAGGAAATTATAAAGTTAAAAAGATATATTTCTGCATATTTGAGCTCGAGTTGTCATTTGTTATGTTTCATTTTCCAAAATCTTTTCATTTTCAAGGCTTTTTGTTACTTATTCAAAGGCAACTGTCCTTGAAGTTGCTATGAAACAGCTTTCTGTCCATTACATCAAAAATTGGTATCTTAAGAGAGACAATTATAAATTGAGAGCTTTTTTTGAGGAGTAATATTCAGGTGACCTGCATCATAAGATCAGATAATCAAGTTGAATTTATTAAGCACCTACTGTATGCCAGGCACTCTGCTGGGTGCTTGGGAGTCAAAGATAGATTCCTATGCATAACTCACTGAATGAGATATTTATTTCTAAAGAATTGACCATATTTCCCTTTTTACTTCCATTGTAAGATTATTTATAAATGCATATATACTTTTCTGTAACATGTAATATATGTGGTCTTAGTGAAAACATGTGTACATATATACATACGTATGTGGGGTGGGTGGGTATGTATGTATGTATGTGTATCATGTTGGAACTTAAATCCAAGCATCGAAGTATTAATTGGTTTAGTTATGGGAGGGAGAAACATGTTGGGCATGTCAATGTCTCTAGGTCCCAGTTCTTTTCTTTTTTTAAATGAGAGAATTGAACTGGCTGATTTGAAGGGATCTTAGGGTGCCTTTCAACTCTTTTATTCCTTCATCATATTTATTTCATTTGAGGCATTATCATGATACTTGTGGAATATTATTAAATCACTACATTGAAGCCCTGGTTTAATTAAGAAAATTGTGAAAGTTTGTAATTTATGAAGAATTGTCTGTTGGCTTCAGACATCTCTCTGTGCGTAACTCAAAGCTGTATCTGTAGAGTTCTTTCTCATGGACCAGTTTTGCATTTCTAACTTCTTATTTGGACCTTCTTACTTCTACAGATTTAACTTGTCTGTAACAGAAGTGCCAGTTTTTTCTTCAGAACCAGCTTTCCATCCTAATCTTGTTGTACCTATTTCCTGGTCACATAAATTAGATAACTTCAGATCATGCTTTCCTCCTTTGTCTTCCCTAAATTCTTATATCCCATTTTATCCACAAATCCCATTTTCTTCTTTCCCAGTCTCATATCAGACTTCTGTTTTCTAATCCCATTGACTCCTACTGTGGTTTAGGCTCTTACTTACCCAGACTGCATTTATGGATCCAAATGAGTGTCACTTTTGAAGTAGTTTAGGAAGCTGAACACTTAGACTGCAGTAATGCTGGTATCGCTCTGAACACTTTTAGAGTTCTTTTCGAACTGCTTTCAGAGGTTTTAGCATGTTCTTTTGATCATCTTCAGATGTAGCCAATCTGATGACTGTCGTTTTGGAATGTTGCCAGAAATAATTTGAAGTCTGATGAATAAAGAATCAAGCTGAATGATACCAATTTTTTTGTTGTTCAGACATTTGGTAGCAAACATGCCATGAGTCATTGTCATGAAACAGATATCAAGCTTACAGTTTACTCCTTTTTACATTGTGCAGAATTTCTCTAAAGTTTCAATTTCTACAAAAGTCTAAGGCACTGATGCTTTGGAGTGAATTTTGGGTGAATGTCCAAATCTCCAATGAAGATTTCTCTTGGTTTGTTCCTCTCATGCGTAGGACCGTGGAGTTTCTCCCTGGAAGATTTGAGTCTTTTTTCACCAGAGGCTAAATTGGAAGCATCATGTTTCAACACTGTGTGTCTCTCAAAAATGCAGTATAATATCTCTGGAGCAAATAAAACGTAGGATAGTCTTCCTTTTTGCTTTTTTGAATCTTAAACATAGATATACATATCAGCTGTTGTGTGTGTCATAATCTTCATTGAAACTTGATGTCGATTTTCTTTCAGAATGAGCCTGTGTCTTTATCAAAATTTAGCTATTTAGGTTTCTTTATCATAATTCACTATTTGAATGAACCCAGTCTCTAATTTTTCATTAGCCCTTTGGAGAACTAGACAGCCATTTTGTGCATTATTATGGATGCATTTAATAGATTAGAATCACTCATTAGAGCTGGCAGGGACCTTTGAGAGCACCTTATTTTACAGATGAGAAAACTGAGGATCCCTCAGTCAGCCATACTAGTGAGGGGTAGTGATGGCATTCAGACTTGGAACCTCCCCCTTGACACCCAGCATTCTCTGGCATGGCCACTTGCCACTGCCACCTAACCTTGTGTGCCAAGCATACATCTCATTTTTGAAGTTCTTTTGTTCCCATACACTTCTTTACCATGTCGGATGGTTTCCTTCTAGATTTAACTTCATATAAGCTTTGATATTCTTTGCTCTAAACAAGTTACTCATTTTTATGTGGACATGAAGCATTATTGTGCCTTTTTCTTCACTATAAAAGAACGTTGATTGGCTGACATTGCTGTGTGTGCCACATAACCGTTTTATCATTTATCTTCTGCTTGCGTAAACCATACAACAACAGCATTTTATTACTTTGCAGTACATAACTAGCTTTCTAATCAATCAGCTAATTTTAATAATAATTACAATAGCTAGCACTTGTAAGAGCCTTTTAAAAAAATGTTAGTGGTGTTTTCTGTTTCTTATGTAACCATTACATCCCATGTATCTCTTTCCTTTCCTCTCCTCAGAGCCACCCCATGTAACAGGAAGGGTGGGGGTTAGATAGGAAAAAAAATCAGCATAACTAATCAGTACATTGAGGTAGTTTGAGAATATGTGCAGTGTGTAACAGCTGTGGATCTCCCACCCCCACCAAGGGATATTTTGGGGTTGTCTTCATATTTCTTCATTTGAATCCTGCTCCATATACTAATGTTAGATTTAGTTTTGATTTTTTTTTTGATGTGACATTGTTCTTTCCATTTACAATATGATATTATTGTGTATAATATTTTCTTGGTTCTGTTTTACTTTACTCTGTCTCATCGGTTCACATAGATCTTTCCAAACTTTTCTGTCTTCATCACATACATCATTTCTTAAAATGCAATAATATTCCATTGCATTCATGTACATCTACTTTGTTTCCAATTCTTAGCAATCATAAAAAAGGCTGCTCTTATAGTACTTTAAGGTTTGCAATCACTTTACATACCTTATCTCATTTGGTCCTCATAACCCTGAAAGGTAGGTGCTGTCATTATCCCCATTTTATAGATGAGAAAACTGAGGATGAAACAGTTAAGTGACTTGCCCAGAATTACCCAGCTCAGCAAGAATCTGAGGCAGAATTTGAACTTATGTCTTCCTGAATCCATGTATATCACTCTCTCTACTGTGCCATCTAGCACCTTCTCTGTGCCAGCTGCTGGCCTAGATGCCAGAGGTATGGAGACAGAAATGAACTTTCTCTGTCCTCAAGGAGCTTACATTCTATTTTAGCTTTAGTAGGCAAATATAAATTAAATACAAGGGAGACAAGGAGCTAGAGGCTGGGACAGCCGGAAAAGTTAGTATCTGTGGTGTCACTTGAGTTAAGTCTTGAAGAAAACCATGATTTTTTTTCTTTCTTTTTTTCTTTTCAGTTCCATAATTCTTTCCCACCCACTGAGAAGGATAGAAATATACTAGTTATACATATGAAGTTAGGCAAAATAAATTTCTTTATTAGGTGTGTTCAAAAACAAGGCAAGAAAAATAATGAAAGGAAGAAATAAATAAGCTTCAGTCTGTGTTCTGAGTCCATCAGTTCTCTCTCTGGATAGCATTTTTCATCATGAGCCTTTTGGATCAAAGTAGAGAGAAGTCATTCACAGCTGATCATCATTACAGTGATGCTGTCACTGTGTACGATGTTTTCCTGATTCTGCTCACTTCTCTTTACATCTGTTTATGTAAGTCTTTCTAGGGTAAAACCATGATACTAGAGACGTAGAGATAAGTTGGGGGGAGGGGGGAGTTCCATATGTGTTGAGCCCAAGGTAAGTTTGTAGAGCTGGAAGATGAAGTGTCTTGTGTGAACTAGGGAAGCTAGTTTGTATGGATTCTAGGGTCCCCAGGTTATCTTCAACCATTAGAACTGCCCTTTATACCTGAAAATAGCTGCTGCTTCCAGGTGGTTCTGAAGACTCCGTTTTATTGCTTTATTGACTTTGCTTATTCCATTCCTCTTTCCTGGCATGCCCAACCCCTTCTTCTGTACCTGTTTTACTCATATTTTGTCTTACTTCAGTCTTACTGATATTTCATGATCCAGGTCACATTTTATCTTATCCCTTCCATTAAGTTTTCCCTGGACATATTTTCAAGTAATCTGTCTCTTCTCAAAACTTCCGTAGCATTTGTTGCCCATGTGATTTATTAATTTGGAACTTATTTACTGCTTGTTTATTCCCTCTCCCCAATTAAAATTCCTCTTCCTGGAAATGTGAGTCAGGTGATTATCCTGTTCAGTCTAATTAAAGGCCTCTTTACCTTCTCTTCTTCCCTCCCCCACTACACATTCTCTAGAGCAGGGATGGGGAACCTTTGACCTCAAGGCCACATGTGGCCCTCTGAGTCCTCAGGTGCAGCCCTGTGATTGAATCCAAACTTCCAAATCCCCTTCATAAAAGGATTTGTTCTGTGAAGTTTGGATTCAGTCACAGGACTACACTTGAGGACCCAGAAGGCCACATGTGGCCTTGAAGCTGAAGGTTTCCCACCTCTGCCTAGAGCAAGAAAGGGTAACATAGATCTCTTTTCCCTGCTGGATCTGAAGGGTGTCTGGATAGAGGGAAAAGGTGCAAAGATGCAAGATAGAATTCATCTCCTCCCCCCTGGGTCTCCTCTTAATTGTGAGTAAATTTCTTTGTAAGGCTATTTCATTAAAATATTTTGTATCTGCCCTTTAAAAGAAAAGATGTAGTTTTGACTACATGAAATTGAAAAATTTTTACTTTTCAAACAAAATTAATGTATCTAGTTGAAGAACAAGGATTGACTTGGGGAAAATCTTTGTATTAAATGTCTAAGATAATAATGAACCATTCTAGACAGCAAGTTGGAATTACGCTAAATATTGACTGGCATGTGCACACTCTTTGATGCAGAGATTTCACTTCTAGGTGTAAACCACAAGAAGATCAAAAGATAGAAATGCTCCATATACATCAGAATATCGGTAGCAACACTTCTTATGGTAGCAAGAACTAGAAATACACTAGATGCCCGGTCCACTGGAGAGTGTGACTAGACAAAGTCTGGTGGATGAATAGAATAGAATCTTATTATTGTGTTGTAAGATAATGCAAACATGGTGAATACAGAGAGACATGGGAAAACATAGGTGAGCTGGTGCGAAGTGAAATAATATACCTTGTAACTAAAACACTATAAATCAGTGGAAAGAACGGCCATCACAAAGCAACTGAAATGAAATGTGAAATATTGAAGGCCAAAGGTGGCCCCAAAGAAGAGAGAGGAGAAGACACCTGCTCCTACTCCTACCAGTGTGGAACATTGCACATAGCAACATATTTCTTCTTGGATTGGTTTTGCTATTTTTTTTCTTTTCCTCTTTTAAGAAAATTATTTGTTATAAAGTATGTCTCTGGGAGGAGGAGGATGCTGGGGAAAATGTAGGTGATGTAAAAGTAAGATATCAATAAAGAGCTAGTCAATACAACAAGGTTGCATGTTTTGGTTACAGGTCTCTGTGCTTCAGTGTCTTCAGCTTTACTGTTTCCAATTACTTGGTATTTTTTAGGAACCTAAGTAACTTGAGATTCAACTGTGAATGTTCTTTTTCCAGTCAGCCAATCAACAGGCATTTATTCAGCACTATGTGGTAGGTGCTGGGGATATTGATACAGTGAATGAACTAATCCATACTTTCAAGGAGCTCATGTTTTACCCTCAGGAAGAATGAAAGTTCTTTGGGGTGAGGGTAGTGCCTGCTAGTAACAGGCCTTTGTGAGTTCTTTGTTGGCTGAGGGATCCTAAGGAGGTTCTTCTGAATTTGTCTTTCCTACAGGGGAACCAGGCAGTGGTACAGAGAGTGACACATCTCCAGACTTTCACAATCAGGAGAATGAACCCAGCCAAGAGGACACAGAGGATCTGGAGGGATCCGTGCAGGGGGTGAAGCCCCAGAAGGCCGCTTCCTCCACCTCTTCAGGGAGTCATCACAGCAGCCATAAAAAGAGGAAGAATAAAAACCGACACAGGTGAGTGGTGTTGGTGCTCTAGGGCTTAGCTGATGACTGTTTCAAAGGGATATTTCAGGAATACAAACTCTTGGGTGCTGCTGTTGGGGATTTGCATTTTTGCAAACCAGAAGGAAGGGCCTCTGCTATAGGTAATATGGTCTCATTTTTTTTTTTCTAAATTGACGGATAATGAGGCCAACAATGCAGAAGGAGCCCAGTTTTTTGGATTTTGAGTAGAGAGTAGCAGCTGCAGTTTGGGTAGAAAAACCATATTAAATGAAAATACTGTGTAAAATGGTGTATTGGAGTTATTTTTAATTGAGGGAAAGAGGAGTAGGATAGACAAAGACTTTTTTGTCTGTCTTATTTTTACTTTCTCTGATTCCTAACGGACTGAGAACTGGCCAAGCACATTTTTTTAAAAATGGCATTTGGGTGATTGTTGTGCTCCCTCCTTCCCTGTCCCACCCCCACTCATTTCTTTGCAGTATGCTGACACATATATTGAAGTATTGGAGTCCAAAGCCCTGTTAAATAAGAGTGTGCCTTCCCAGATAACATTTGTCTACATTACTTTCTGAGGTGTGAAATGAAAGATAACATCAGCAATCTATAGAAAGCAGATATCATTAAAAAAGGAAGATTTAAGATTGCTGTCAACTCTTGATTATAAATGATAATATTGCACACCATTATAACTCATGACTGAAAATAATGGATAATCCATTCAAAGTGTTATTACCTTCTTGTAGAAGAGAAAATTGCCATGGGAGAGAGAAGTGAAGCTGTAGTTCCAAACCTTTTGTGAAGCAAAATCCAGAATCCAGACCTAAAGAAAAAATGTCAGTAGCATTACCTTGGGCCTCCTCAAGTGTCATTCCAGTGAAATTCCTTGAAGCCTCTTTGCTCTGAAGGGAGCAGGCAGCCTGTGGTGGTGGTGCTCAGTCTGTGAGAGCAGGAATACTGCTTACCCTTGATGACTTGGTAGGTTATAGAATTTAGAAGGTTTGAGTGAGGAGGGAGCCTTTGAGATCATTGAATTCATCCTCTTCCTTTTATAGCTGAAGATAGGAGGTCAAGTGGCTAGAGAAATGGCAGAGTCAGGACTGGAAGTCTCACCTTCTGATCTATAGTCTAACCTTCCTTCTATGACCTTCTACTTCTGATTGTTGTCTTTGGAGACTGACACTCTGTAAGTGAAAGAGTTTTTTGGAAACCTGGGAAAGCTGCAAGCTTTTTTATAATTCTTTTAATTTTAAGATTGCAAAAAGGGGGAAAAGCCCTCTATGTAACCCTAATAACAAGTCAACATGTTAACCTTTTAGCAGTGGTAGGAAGTAGCACTTGCTTTCTGGGGCCACCAATGACATCATCCCTGTCCTGGCTTATGGTCAGTACTGCCAACAGATGCGTCTTGCATCTCTCTCAGATAGAGTTTCTGCTAAGGAGCTTACCATTCTTCAATTCTTTCTCTTGTCCAAGGAGTCAGATGCGATGGTCTTGGTGAGTCTCGCTTTGGGACTTTCTTAGATAGCTACCAAGTGCTATGTGAATTCTCAAATAATGGTTCTAGTGAGAAAAAAGCTTAATCATTTCTAAAGGGCCATGCTTAGTTTGTGGTGGTGTAGATTCTGTAAATAGCTTGTTTTTGTTTCAAGTGACACCTTATTTTAATTGAATATTATTGATAGTCACTGAATCCAAAAGGAGCTGTAAAGTTGAGGGAAAATTACAAAAGAAGGAAGGTAGGAATTTGAGATAGATAAGAGGAAAGTAGATACAAACTCCATTGTTTGTTGACTGTTTTCCCCGCTTCTTACACCCAGATGCCTGGGCATGTGAAGAGGCCTACCATGTTATCCTAAATAGGCAAATATTGTCTGTTCCTGGCATCTGCATTGGTCTTCTGTTCTTCTCTCCCCTGACTTGCAGCTGAGTGTTCGAGCAATACAAGTTATTTGCCCATAGTTTTAAACATTCAAGATGTGAAGAACTAATTGAATTTTACCCTTTTAAAAACTTCTCAACAAGCATTTGTGAATCACTGTGCTTAGCACTGGGGATCAAAAAAAGACACAAAGACTCTGCCCCTGGAAATAAATGGAGCATCATCTGAAAGGGGGAGCATTGGCAGTAGGGGCACCAGGAGAGGCCTCCTGCAGCAGGTGAGCAAAGCCAGGGCCACTGAGAGGTAGAGATGAGGGGCAGGGCCTTCCAGGGATGGGGAGAAGCCAAATCAAGTTAAGCAGCAAGTGTTTATTGAGCATCAACGGTATGCCAGGTAACAGGCTAAGTGCTCAGTATGTAAAGATGAAATAACATTTGTCCAGTGCTTTGAGTAGTGCCTGGCACATAGTAGGCACTCAATAAATGCTGATACTGTTCCATTGTAAAGAAAGGCAAAAAAAGTCCCTGATTGCAAGGAGCTCACATTCTAATGGAAGCCACAACTACATATAAAGAAGGATGTACATACAGGATAAATTGGATATGATTTTGGGGAAGGCACTCATGAGGATTGGAAAAGCTTCATATTGAGGATAAGATTTTAGCTTGACATGAAGAAAACCAGGTAAGCCAGTAAAGATCTAGGGATGGGAGATGGGAGTCCCATGTTCAGAGCAGTACAGGCAGGCCAGCGGGGCTGGATTGCAGAGTGGAGGGGAGTCAAGTGTGAGAAGCCTGGAAGGGGAGGAAGGGTCAGGTGAGAAGAGCTTCAGATGCCAGCAGGGTGCACACTGAGCAGGAGTCAGCTACTTTTTTGGGTAAATGGCCTTTGGCAGCTGAGTTGAGAATGGACTAGAGTGGAAGAGATATTTGGCAGGGCCCTGAGAGCTTATGTGATTTGTCAGGGTCACTTAGTCAGGATGTATCAGAGGCAGGACTTGAATCCAGGTCTTTGTGACTCCAAGGCCAGCTCTCTGTCCATTACGCCACACTGCCTCTCATGATACTAGTTATTGACCTTACAAATTAAAATGAAACTTAACTAGCACTATGGGTTGTCAGATCCTGATGTTTAGTCTTCTGTGACTGGTCAATAGGGGAAAGTGAATCTTTTCTTTCTTCCTTCTGAACATCCCCTAGCTCTTTTTTTCCCCTTCATTGTAGGCATCTGTGCTGAGGGAGGACAGCTGAACTATCTTCTTTATCTTCTTTTTACCTCCAAAGGGAGTAAAATTGCTGGGTCTTTGCCTTCTCTGACCTGTGACTGTCTCTCTTAGCCAGATTTTCAGCAGGACCAATGTGGAGGACCTGTTCTTTCAGGGGCAAGAGCAGGTGTCATTGAGAAGCAGTGTGGTAAACTGAATAGACGGCCTGGTTTAGAGTCAAGAAGACCTGGATTTGAATCTTAACCTCTGACACAGACTAGTTGGGTGACCCTGGGCAGTTCAGTGCCCCAAGCAACTCTTAAGACTATGTTTTGGAAGAGCTGTTTGATCTGTGTTAGTAGAGGGATTTTTCCATGCTGAGAGTTCTCTATGCCAATTAATTCATAGGATCAGACCCCTTCTCTCCTCCTTTCTCTCCCCTCTTCCCAGATCTACATTAAGAACATGGTCTTTGTGATACAGTATTCCTTCCAAAAAAGGAATACTCTTTAGGTACACAGTCTGGAGTAGATCACTGATAATGAAAATAATGTTCTTTGATCTTGTATTTTATTATATATTAAGAATGATTAAATCCCACCTACCTTTAAAGAAAAGTATTTGAGGTTATTAATCCATAACTACACCTACTAAATCCTGAACTTCTTTTGTGTATAAGCACTTTTTTTTAGCAGACAGGTATTTTATTGAGAGAAGAAAATTGAGTTGAACAGCATATTTATAGTATGCATGTTTATTCAGTTCATTTTAATAAGTGTTGAATGCCTGTTAAGTGTAAGATAATATGCTAGACACTGAGTATAAAAAGATAAAAATTAGTAGCTTTTGCCCTCAAGGAACCTACATTCTACTGAGGGAAACCCAATGCACATAAGTAAATGCAGAGTTTATGCAAAAGTCATCCAAAGTCATTTCCAGAGAGAGGGAGTGTTGGTAACTGGGAAGTTAGGAAAGGCCTTCTGGAGCAGGTGATAGCTCAGCTATGCTTTGAAGGAAGGTAGGAACTCTGCAGAGTGGAGGTGAGGACATAAGGCATTCCACTCATATTGGAGTATGAGATGGAATGTTGTGTATAGGAAACAACAGCTGGTAGGCCAGTTTAGCTGAAACAGTGAGTGCAAGGAAAGAATGAATATGAGGAACTAAGACTAGAAAAGGATACGGGAAACAGATTATGATATACTTTAAATGCCAGGCTGAAGACTCTGGTTTTTCTTCCTAGAGGCAATAGGGAACCTTTCAAGATCTTTGAGTAGAGGGAGGGGCATAGTTTGTATTATAAGAATGTTAATTATGCCGCAGTATGAAGAATGAATTACTGTCTCCTGATATTCAGGAATATAGAAATCATACTTCATCCCAGATTTACTGAAGTATACACTGATTAGAGTTGTACCACCTCAAATAGGAAAATGCATTGTTTGAATTTGAAAAGCGTGGTAACCCAAAACTAAATGCTAATAGCAAAAACGTTTGACCAAGTACCACACTGATTTATGGTAAAAACCCTACAAAGCCTAGGCATAGAAGAGCCATTTTTTAATATGATAAAAAGTATAAATCTAAAACTAAAAGGTAGCATTATTTGCACTGGAGAAACACTAGTTTTTTCTTTCAGTAAATTCAAGAGTAGAACAAGGATACCTTGTTACTTGATATACTTTTAGAATTGCTATCAGTATCACTGATGAGAAATTAAAATTGGGACAAAACATGATTTCAATATTTCTGACATTCAAAGAGAGCAGATGTAAAGAAGTGACAAAACTATTCCTATTTGCCAGAATAGGACAACTTATTTAGAAAACCCCAGATTCAGTAGAGAAACTGAGATAATTATAGCTCCAGTAAAGTAGCAGGTACAAAAACACAACCAGAAAATCAATAGCATTTCTAACTGGCAGTAACAAAATTCAGGAAGAAATAATAGAAAGGGAAGTCCCATTCACAAATACTACAAAATATTCATAAAATATCTGGGAGTCATTCTACCAGGGCACACTCAAGACTTGTATAAATGGAATCAGAGAACATTCATGTGAGAAATAAAGAACAGTGATGAGAAGAGAGAATAGGAATGCTACCAAGAACTAGAAATCTACTCAGTGGGTTTAACTGGTCTTATTTGGTCTAATCTAGACTGGGGCTGTTTTCTTTTTCTAGTTTTATATTTTGGCAGAACAATGTAAATAAATCAAATAGTGTTTTAAAAATAAAGGAAATAAAGAACAACTTACATAATTAATTAGAGGGGCATCCTGCAGCTTGTGACTGGGACTCACCAATATTCCCTGGAAGGCATGGGAGCCAGCAAAGAACTCACTCCGTGTATTTTATAACTGCACTTTATATTGGCCATTTGTTCTACCAGAAACTGTAACACACTGTTGGTTTACAGTGGAAAGAATGTTGGATTTCAAATAAGAGGAGTTGGTTTTGAAACCTGTTGCTTTGATTTACTAACTAGGGACAAATCACGATGGCTCTGGGCTTCGGTTTCCTTGGCTGTAAAATGGGGGTGGGAGTGGGGTGGTTTCAGGGGATGACCTCCAAGGTTCCTTGCAGCTCAAAATCTATGAGCCTGGGACTCAGTACTACTTCTACCCCAATTTCTAAGATCACCGAAGAATGTTTGGGATACATGTGGATGCTCAAAGTTTCTTCCAGATGCTTGGCAAACTTTGGAATGCCTAAATTAAAGCCCTGATGTTTAATAGGTAACTCCTGTCATCTGTATTGCATTGAGTGATTGAGCAGTTTGACCAGCCCATCTCCTGAGTGAACACCTTGCCATTGAAGGGTATTCATTCAGCCCTTGACTTCCAGGAAGAATGAGAGCATCAGGTCCCCGGCCTAGACACCTGGTTGAGAACATATTACTTGAGTATAGTGTTGCAGCACATTTTCTTTTTTTCTCCTTTAAAAAAAAGTTCATGCTGTTATTACTGGGTTGTGAGTTATTGTTTTTAAAGCGTTTTTTATTATATGCCTAAACTCTTTTCTCCCCATTTTGTCTAATGCCCTAATTCTTCTACATTTTCAGTCCATTCATATATATTTAAAAAAGATCTAACTGCATCTGGCAGCTAATGAATTGGTCCACGTATCTGGTAGAGTTCTAATGAAATAACCATCCCTTTTATAACACTACTATACTTCTGATGTAGAAATCCATGGAGGGAGCCTTTTGACTATAGAAACCTGGGTGCTTTGGTGTTGGAGGTTTTATGGCATAAGATTCTCAAAGCTGATTTTGTTTTTAGTGATCTTGCTAGGGTGGCTAATCAACTAATTTATTTAATCAGTATATTAATTTCTATTGCTTTCTTCCTTTCAAATGCTGCCCCTCAGCCCGTCTGGCATGTTTGATTATGACTTTGAGTAAGTTTGATTTGAATTAGTACTTGTGCTGTGTTGTTTAGTGTGTAGACACCAGTATGCCTTTTTGAGACCTTTCTAACTCATAGTTTATCTGTTTAATTGTAGGTATGTATATTAGGTTAGGCTGGGAAGTTTTTTTAAAAAACAGAAAAACGTGATGGAGGTAACATTTCATTTAATAACTTAAGCAAAATTAAGTAATCTTCACTTCTATTCATTTTTATTTTATTTTAAATAGACCAACTTTACCTTATTTCATATTTAAACTGATTTCCTGGCTTTGCTTCATAAAGAGATTAATAGTATCAGTTTTGGATATTTTACTCTGGAGAAGTTTAATAAATGAAATTCACTTAATTCCTGTTATATCTCACATCCTGAAATACAAACTTCTAGTCTTTCTTTCCTGAACTTACTTGCCAATGTGTCTGAATAATTATCAGTGATATAGTTACACAGCTAACACATTAATATAGAGCATGCCCTTTTAATCCAATCTCTCTAACACATAATTTCATAGTAATTTTTAAAAATTACAATGACTTTTACAACTACCATATTTCTTACTGGGTTGTTATCCAAGTTTTCATTTTGGCAAGGTCTAGAGAATCTACTCTTACAATTTTTAACTGATCCTTGCTCAATAATAAGTGGGTAAATAACTAAATTTGACACATAGTCTAATGAAAAAATGTGGATTTTTCTTAACCAAATAGTCTTTGTTGTAGCTTGTACCATATGCAGTATATCTGATTCTTAGAGCCTCTTTTTGCTGTTAGTTAAAATACAAATATCTTTTGTCTTTTTCACCACAGGATTGATCTGAAGCTAAACAAAAAGCCAAGAGCCGTAAGTATTAGTGTTCTGAGGTCACTAGAGAAGACTGGCCAGGCTTTGCTGGCTGACTCAAAGTTATGTCCTAGGGCAAAAAATGAAAAAGCAACCAGGTTCTTATTGCTTGGGCTATGTTTACTTTTGGAGCCTAAAATAGTTTTCTCAGATACACCTTTAGCTGTTAAGTGTATTGTGTTCTTGCTTTGTATCTTAAAAGAAGAAATAAATTCTCGCACAGTTTTACTTGAAATCATTCCATTTTGATTCAACAATAAATAGTCAGTACTTGAACTTTCCAAGGCAAGGGAGCTCACCTGGAGTGTGTGGTGCTACCAAAGACAAGCTTGTCCTTACCCTGTATTTGGGGCTTTTTCTCTTTGCTTTGGTACATTCTAGACACTCTTACCCCTTGACTGGGTGTTGCTTCCCCATATCGGGGTTTGATTGGTCTCATGGTAGATGCTGTGAGAGTATAGATGAATAGACTGGTAGATTTCTCTTCCCTTTGCTGAGGGAAAAAATAGACTCAAAAGTGTGCTGTTATGAGTTGCAAGGGACAGGACATTGCTTTGAAATAGGCTCTTAAGCTATGCAGCTTTTTCTGTACTTAATTAAGTACTCTAACAAAGAATTGTTTTACAAGCCTAAAATAGTAAATCCTGGTGTTCTTTTGAGTTCCAATTAGGGTAGTAATTTGGAATTTTGCTTTTCTCCCCCACAGGATTATTAGAAGACCCATTAGTACAGAAGCTTACAGGCTGTAGAGCCCTGCCCTCATACAACTTCACCAAGAGAAACACCCCTCCACTGAGTGGCCATTAATGTCTGCGCTCCCAGACCCAGTGCCTGCATTGAGGAGTAGTTTGTTCTAAAGAGGGGTGAAAGAAAAGCCTTTCTGTAAAACCACATCAGACCATTTACCTCGTGTCATTTTTAGTAACTGAACTGCAGGAAGACCAAGGCCCGGTGCAGTCCTAGGTTGCCTACTTTCTGCAGTTCTCCATTCTTGGAATTGAGTACTTTCCAGCACTGGCTGCATCACATTCTTCTGTGATACCCATCGAGAGATGTCTTGGTTTTTTTTTATGCTGAAACCAGCACCCAGTTGTGTTTTGTCATATGGAGGCTGTAAATATCAGGCATTTCCTCATTCTGCCTTATGTGTTGTTTGCTGTTACTGGCTTGTTTTCTTTGAGGGGTTTGTTGTAATACAGTTGTACAGCTTATGGCTTCCTGCTGTTTTCTCTGGAATCTGATTATCTTCATTTGGCTTAGAGGCTGATATCCTAACACAGATAATCTCTAGTAGCATAAATAAAATGGATGACTTGTCCTATTTGTCTTTTTGCAGGGTGAAGGTAAAGGGTTATTTAATTTTTTTCTCATCTTCTGAGTTGGAAGCAATTTTCATGTACAGACAAATAGTAATAGCTAAAAAACACAAATTTGAATCCTTTTAAAAACATAAGTTTTTATTATTTTGTATAAAAAATAAAATTTCACAGGCTTCAGTCTCTCTTCTCATGCTTTACTTTTGCATTTGAGATTTTTTTTTCCCATTGATTTTTATTTTCCTCATTTCATACCATACAGAAAATATCAGGTGTTTGATACTCATCTCTCTTTTCATCTTGTCTGTATTCCTATAATTGGCATTTACCTGATTCCAGAAAGATACATTACTAAACTTCTCTCTACACCTTCATAAAATGTAAGGAAGAATTCAGGAATTCCATAGATAAATGACTTACAAGGACTTTCCCAAGTGGGAAAGCTATTATAGGCTAGTTAACTGACTTATTTTCCATTTTAAGTTGGATGGAGGGGAGACTCACAGATTGATGAGCCTATAGAACTTACTGAAAATTGTTTAAAAGAACTTGGCAATTTGATGATTTGACTTAAAACAAATGTTAGGGCTTATTCAAAGGAACAAGACTTCAGGGTTTGATATTTTGTTTTATTCACTTATTGATGGGACTGTCTTCTGTCCATGTCTTTATTGGGGGAAAATGTTTTACTTGCTAAATTCTTGATAGATCCACAAAGTTCAAAAGTTTTTTGTTAATGGGATGAGATTTTGAAGAAAGGATGTAGCATCTTATCAAATCAACACCCCACCCCTGATAGAATTGTGTCTGTGCTCTCAGGTGAGCTTCTCGAACTTGTTGATGCCTCCTAGGCTTGGGCTTTGTTAGCAAGTGTGCCTGCACCAGAGCTGCCAGCAGAACAGTTAGATGTTTATATCAGGAAGGATGGTGGGAACACGAGGTGTCCTGAAGGAAAATCCAGCAGCTGTCTCCTCTGTCATACTGACCCCTTTGTCCAGGGGAAAGGCCAGCACTATTTCTCATGTATTAGTCACTGACTTTTGTGATGTTTAGCCTAGCACACAGCAAACCAGTTGTATCCCTGGCTCATAATTTGGACTTTGTTAGTGATTTAGTGGCAGTATACTTTGAAGGTGGTTTTAAAATATATATGTGTATATGTATACACACACACACACACATGTGTGTGTGCATGTATATAATTTAGTATTCACTCTTCTCACCCCTCCCAACCATGTGAATTGCTGAATAAAGCCTAACTGCTTTTGTGTTTTCTATCAAAGGCATCAGTCCCATAGAGACTTTCTGGTTTTAGGTAGATCTGACTTGGAGTTGTATGCAGCAGTACAAAAGAGGTTTTTGTTTTAATTGTAGGATTTCTCCTGAGACACTTGGAAGAACTCTTGCAAGAGACACCACCAAATGTACTTTGAATATTTGTCATTTTTGGTTTAAACTAGGAAGTGCAGGACCATTGCCCAACTTAATAAAGAATAAATGCCTATCCAGTGTCATCATCAACCCAGTGAAAAACTTGGGGAATGCAATAGAATGTGAACATGTGGAGAGAGCAACTGGAACTCATAGCAAGCAGGGCTTTGTTTATGAATATTTGTTGGTTTGATTTGTTGGGAGTTTGGTTACCTAAAACCTTTTCAGATTTAGTCCTGGTTTTCTGGATGCTCTGGGGTTCCCTCTGTTCTTAGCAGTAGTTACTAAGGCTAGAAGTTAAAATGCTCTGAAGTAATACCACAAACTATTGAAAAACTTTTTAATAGTACTGACTCCTTGGGGGAATTGAGTTTCATTTCAGGACTCTGGTGGATTTGTTGAGACAATTGTCCTAAATGAATAGCAGTGAGTCGCTTTATGTGAAGTGCTTAGAAAGCTGTAGGGTGCTATGTAGAAGTTAGCTACTACCTCCCCTTTCATTTTGCTCCTTTCTCCCCATGTCCCAGAGGCCAAATAGTAGGGGTAGGAAACTCTCCCTGTTCTTTCTTTTCTTCCTCATCTCAAACTTTGCCTTAGGGAAATACATTTGTTCCTTCTTACCTCATTTCTCACCTGTAAGCTGACTTACCTTCAGTAGTAATTCTGAGACATTTCAAAGAAAACGCTTCTCAGCACTTTGGTATACTTTTTGTTTCATTATTTATAGGGGGAGGTGACATTTTTGCAGTCAAAAATTAAAATGTCTTTATCGTTAATGCCTTATTATGGTATATTCTTGTGTAATACAGGACTTGCCTTTGATCCTTGGGGCTTGGGAGGTTCAGCATGATGGGAATTCAGATATATATGTCATAGGAAGTTAGAATTTTCTGAATGGCATTGATTTCATCCTTATAAACTGAAGATCCCAAGCAGTGACCAGGAAAAGAAAGCAGTTAACTCCAGCAAAAGTGTTAGTCTTGATAACAGTGTGTAAACTCAGGCAAGCAAAGGGACTTTTCTCAGGAGCTGAGCTGGACAGGAGTATTAGAATAGTAGCTGGTCTGTGAGTCTTTGGGAATCTTAGAAGTGCTTTAAAGAGTAGGTGAAAATCATTTGTATAGTGAGACCTCATTAGTATGTAGCTAACCTGAACTAGGCAATCTTGAAGGGCAGATTTATTCCTTTCAAGTATTTAACTGGCACAAGACTAAAGTGTGGTAAGTAGAGATCCTCTGGGACCCATTTTAATGAGCAAAAGAGAATGATGTATGGTTTTATCCGTGTGAGTGTTTGAAAGGTTTCTCTTAAGATATTTAAACAACTTTCTTTAATATCTTTGTATCGTTTTCTTAGAAAGCCTTTTCTTCGATATTGTACAGAGATAAATTTCCAATTCCCATTTCAAGCCTAGAATCCAAAATGTTAGAGCTGGAAAGGACCATTATGTGGGCCAGTTGCCTCACTGACCAGATGAAGAAAGAGCCCTAGAAAGAAGGAATGAGTGTCAGAGCCAGGACTAGATCCCAGGTCTCTTGGTTCCCTGTACAGTGCTCTTCCCATGAAGTTTTACTGTCATCAGTTGCTTGACTGAAGCTTGCCTTTGTCATATCTTTGAAAAGAAAGGGTTTGCTAAGCAAATGAAGTCAATGAGAGGGCAGGGGAAATGTTTAGTTTGTGGATTAAAATGAATAATTAGGCATATTTTAAGCTCAATAAGGAAAGTAGTTAATAGTTTGATATTAGATTGAAAAGTAATACCAATTCTTATAAAAGGTTTTGTAATTGTATTTTGCATTAATTTCCAGATATTCTCCCCACCACCTTATTCCATTCTCATGTAGGAAGCTTGCTTAGGTGTGGCTTTTGTTCCGGTGATGCCTTAGTTTAGAGGGTTTCCCTGCTTTAGGTGGGAAGGGGAAGAGGATTGGTCTTTTTTGTGAACACTTGTTTCTCCCCAAGTGGTGTCATCCTATTTGCAGTGCCTAGAAATGGTGTGTGTGTGTGTGTGTGTGTGTGTGTGTGTGTGTGTGTGTGTGTGTGTATGTGTGAGTGCATGCGTGTGTGCATGCGCATGCGTGTGCATGTGTGTGTGTGTGTGTATGTGGCAGATGCCCCTGGAAATAAGAGGAAAGGGTTGGAGCAGGCATTCCTTCCATTTACAATCAGAGTAAGTTGGGTCGATGTCTTGGTTTTATAGGTGATACTATTCTTCATCATTTGGAACAAAGTAGTGTGTGTTTTAACTTGAATAATCCTTCTCCTGTAGAATAAAGGTTCTCTTCACTCTCTGAAATTTGTTTTGGTGAAATTGATGATGGTTTTCACTTTTCCAAAGCTAAACCAATTTGCCCTGTCTCATTTCCTTTGTTCCCCACACATTGCACACTCCCATTTCTCAGTTCCATGGCTTTGGATTGCTCAGGCCACTGAAGTGTCACTCAGTGTTCAGTTTTATCACCTTCCAGAGAGGATGTCAAATAAGGATGGACCTTCTTTCTGTCTCAGTTGTCCCTTGCCCTTCCTATTGCTATTTTGCAGATTGTGCTTATGAAGTTAGAACTTCATTATTAAGAGCTTTTTTTTTTTCAGTTGCTTTGCACTTGAGTTTCACAAATCACTTGGGGCTGCTGACAGAAGAGATAATCCTTGAATTTGAATTTGTACAAGACTTTCCAAAACTATTTGACAAAGATTACCATTTCAAAAATCCTTGTAGGTACAGGTCCATCTTCTCGGATCTTAAACCCTTCCTTGCCTGAGTAGATTTTCCTGAATTGACTAAAAGATCCATGTACAAGTGATGGGCCTCTTAGAATGTAGCTTGCCTGGTTTGGGGACACCAGTCTTTCACTAGGTTGTGCACCAAGCTTTCATCTTGCTAGGACCTGCCAGAGTTTGTGTTCGAGTGTCACAGAGCTCTGGGTCTTTCCATGGCATGAGGAGATCTCACAGATTCTCTGTTGAACCCCTTGCAGTAGGTAGAGCCAAAGTTATCCTGTCTTGTAGTTGGAGCTGGAGCACAGAGGGTTTAACTAAAATCAGGCTCCTACCTTAGAGTTCTTAAAGTACAAAACCCCACCTCATCCTGAGTGTCAAAGAGGGTAAGATGTTGAAGCAAGATCATACTGGAGCTCAGAGTCAGAGATGGAACCCAAACCCATGTTTCTTGAATTTCTTGACTCCGGTGTTCTTTCTGTTAGATGGTGGACCAAAGACTGTCAGCTTCCAATTGCCATCGTAGGAAAAGCAACAGATTCCCCAGAATGAGAAAAGTACTGGTTGTTATAAGAAAATATAAACAAGAATTACATCCCCATATATATCACCGTAATAGTCATATGAGACCATCTCTTTAACATGAATAGACCCAGTGCAATAAGTGATCCCTTCATCATCCTTCCCTCCTCCCTGTGGAGATTTACTTATCCACTGGGTTTTTTGTGGTACAAGAAAGCTGCTGAAGATGAGGTGTTGGGAGATGTTACTATTACCAGCAGGTACCAGTAGATGGCAGGCGGTGTTCCCATAAATGAATGGTCCTACCTTCATTCTTCGCAGGGGGAGTACCTGTGAACATGGTGGGCCTTCAGAGGACCAAGGCTTTGAAGCGGTCAGCCCTTTTCCAGGCTAGAGATCATAAGCACAATCATTCATATGCCTACAAAGCTTTCTTAAGGTCCTATGAAATAGGGCATGTAAATCTTAGGCTCATTTTAGAATTGGGGAAAGCAGTTCAGAGTGGAAAAAGGGATTTGCCCGTGCTTGAACAACTAGGGCTAGGGCTGAGGCTGGGACTTGAACCCAGATCTCTCATGACTCGGTTGAGAGAGTAACAAGGCTCTGGAGTCAGAAGGTCTGTATTCAAATCTGAAATCTGCTACTATTTGGGTGACTTGGAGCAAGTCATTAACTTCCCCTGGGCCTCTGAGCTTCTTTATCTTTTAAAAGGAATGGGATAGATTCGATGGCCTCTGAGGGCCCTTCTAGGTCTAGGATCGATCTTAGGTCTAGAACTTTCCCCCTATTGTCCATCTTTATTTAATTTTTTATGTTTAATTTTTTAAAAACTTAAAATCTGTTATATCTTTCACTCCCTTACTGAAAAAAAAAAGATAAAACTGTTTAAAAATATGCCCTATATTGACCATCTGTACCCTGAGTTCATTCCTTTTTTGTTAGGAAGTGGATAGCATGTTTCATTGTTGGTCATCTGAAATCCATGCTTTAGTCACTGCATTGATTAGAGTTCTTAAGACTTTCAAAGTTGCTTGCTTTTAAGATGTAGTTTTTATTGCATAGGTTCTCCTGGTTCTGCTCATTTCCCTCTGCATCAGGTCATATAAGTCCTCCCAGGAGTCTAGATCTCTTTCCAGGACACCATATGGAATTAACAGTGGACCTACCTCATTGATGTGATGACATCTGGTTATCCAGCCACTACTTAGACACTATGACCAGTGAGGGGGAATTCACTACCTATGAAGGAAGTACATTATATTGTTGGCCAAAACGAGTTTAAGTTTTTCTGTATATTGAGTTGAAGTCCATCTTCTTTGTAATATCCACAATTGCTCTTAGTTACCAGCTTGGAGAGTCAAGCAGACAAATCTAATCCTTCTTCCCTATAACAGTACTCCAAATACGTAATTAAAAGACTGTGGTCCTGCCCCACACCCACCCTGAATGTTCACTTCTCCAGGCAAAACATGCCCAGTTCTTTCAACCCATTCTTATACAATAGTTTCAAAGTCTCCAAACTGGCCACACTCCAGGATACTTGGTTTAAGCCCAGAGGAGCTTTAAGGGTGGCCTCTGCTTTGTTGTTGTTGAGTGGTGTCTACTCTTTATTTGAGGTTTTCTTGGCAAAGATACTGGAGTAGTTTGCCATTTCCTTCTCCACTTCATTTTACAAATGAGGGAACAGAGGCAAATAGAGTTAAGTCTCTTGCCCAGGGTCTGACAGTAAGTGTCTGAGGCTGGATCTGAACTCAGGAAGATGAGTCTTTTTGACTCCAGGCCCAGCACCCTCTATCCACTGCACCACCTATCTGCCTGTAGTGGTGGTAGGGGGAGATAAATCGCTCAATTCCCTTAAGAGTGGCCTCCCCATGCTGCAAGCCATAGATTTCCTAAGGACCAGCGGCCCAACCAGGGAACATTAGCGAGGGCTAGCCTAGGCCTGCAGCCACAGCTGAACACTCCAGGAAGGAGGGCCCTGAGGAGGCCCCAGGCCAAGGCGGCCACTGAAGCCTGGGATAATTTCCAACTAGGAGGGAAATCGAGCAGCTGTCTTCTTCCCTCCCTTCCCACTCCTCACCCCTTCCTTTCCTTCAAGATTTGCATATTTGCTTGTTTCCTATTGGTTGATTCTCATATTCAGGAACCAGGAAGGCTTTGGAGAGGTCCCTTTGCTAGTAGGAAATTTTCCAGGTGTAGGAATCCAGAGACCAGATTTTGAATCCAGACTGCCCATTTCCTTGAGAAAAGTCTTATCTCCATTTTGGTCTTATTTCCTAATCTGTAAAGTTGAGGAGGGACCAGACCTTTGAACTTCCTTCTATCCCTTTATATTCTAAAATACAATCGAGAGGGTGAGGAATTGACAACGTGAACAGAGAAGTCCTTGGGAGCCAGCTGAATCCTCTCAGCAGAGCCTTCTTTCCCAAGAACTGACTTCTTAACCATGACCTGACTTGACCTTTCAGAGGCCAGTCTTTATTGTACTGATGTGGAAACTAAGACCTCTAAATATGGCTCACTTACCAGCAGAAGCAGAAAAAACTAGCGTTCCAAATCCAGAGACTGCCCAATTGTTTTCCTGGTCCTTTCTCCCCATGAACTTCAAAAAAACCCCCAAAAACCCCAGCCCAAACAGCCATGTCATAATTCTGAAAGCATTTCTTAAGCACCCACTATGTCATCAGATCATAGATGCAGAGCTGGAAAAGAAAAGAGGGCAGTCTAGTCCAACTTCATTTTATAGGCTGAGGAAAATGAAGCTTAAGCAAAGTCAGATGACTAGATAAGCCCAAAGTCCCACATGTTGTAAATTAGAGACCTGGGATTTGTACCCAACTCTTCTGACTTGAGTACCAGAGAGCTCTTTCCCTTGTATCACACTAACTCCTCAAAATGAAATGGTCTCTCAGCCCTAAGTTGCTGCTTCTCAAGGGCTCTGTCTGGAAGCCAGATTGGGAAATGGGCAGGGTGGAGGGAAAGAGGGGAGGGAAAAAGGGTTCCTTGAACCCAGGAATCCTAAACTGGGAAAAGTGGTGGTTGCAGATGTCATAGTGACTCAGCCTGCCTGGCAAGTCCCCAGTCCCTTGTCCATTCTCTAACCCACCAATCGCCTCCTTGGCCTTGACCCAGGACATTGCAAAGCTCAGTTTTTGAGTCCAAATGGAAAGATGACCACAGGCTCTGGTAAGAGTGGTCTGGGAGAACAGTGTGCCCCACAACTGGGTCCCAGAGCCTCGAGGTAAGGGCTTGGACTTGGATTCCTCTGGGCCCCCAGGTTCTACTCTGATTTGGCTGAAATCTGAAAGAAGATACCAATGTTAGAGACTGAGAGAAAGAAAGGGTAGGAGAAAGGCACACAAGTGGTGACCGGAAGAGACAGAGACTGAAAGAGAGACATCGAGTTCTCCTTCTGTAAATTGAGGGGTGTGGAGCAGAAGAAATGCCAAGTCCTTTCCAACTCTAAATCCTAAGACCTTGTAACTTAAGGCAAAAACCGGCCAGTCCAAGCTGGTACATGAGCCCTGCTGGGGCCAGGAGGACAGGGCAAAGGCTACGTCTGGGGAAGGGACCGCAATTAACACGTATAGAAATACACATGCAAAAGAGACGCAAATGAGGCGGGAGGGGCCAGGTTGGAACTTGGCTCCCCTGCCCCAGGATGATGAAAGGAGCCTGAAAGGGCCTTTGTGGCCTCCTCCCAGGCTCGGGAAGCTGAGCTGGGCTCTCTCACCAGGCGGTCCAAGTCCTGCGGGGGCGGGGAGGGGACGCAAGAGGAGAGTCCTCCCCCACCTCCTCCCCCAAAAGGCCTGCGCAGGTCCAGGAGCTGGACTGGGGGCGTGGTCACCTAGCCGGGGGTGGGGCCACGGAGCCCAGGGACCGAACGTGCGGTGTGTCAGAGAGCACCTGGCTAATACTAGAGGCTTGGGCTAGGCCTGGGCTTGAGTCACCGCTTTTCCTGAAAGTGGGTGCGGCCCCGCCTCGCCTAGCCTGGACTAGGACTGGAGGCCTAACCTTTGCCGAGAAGCCAAGAGACCCCTGGCCCAGGCTGGAAAGGCAGCCCCTGGAGGGAACCACCCCACGAAGGGCGCAGCCTTGGCCCCACCAAGGATGCCGGCAGCCCCCACCCTGTTCCAAGATACCTGGGTCGCCAGCTTGCGCCTCAGCCTTTTGCCTTTCCCGGGGCTTATTCCTTTCCTACCAAGAGGTGGAACCTAGTCAGGGTGGAGACCATGATTTTCCCAGATGGGAGCCCCTCCCTCCCAGGACTTCCCAAACCTAGCACCCTCTGGGGGATGGTGGTGGTGCAAATGGGAGCAGGACAGCCCACGCTTGGCTCGGGGACTCTCCCTGCTCCTCAGACCACCAACTCAGAGCCTCCCAGCCCAGCTCGGATCAGAAGAGGGAAAGTCAGAACCCCATGGGACCCAGACTATAGTAAAGACGGGGCAGAGGGAAGAACCTGGGCTTGGGAGTCCTGGTTCCCCTACTGACTCCTCTCATTATTTAAACATTTATTAGATTGCCTGCTAAATCTAAAGATAACAGAAGTTCTCTCTAAGAACTCACAATCTCTTCCCTGTTGTCACTTCTGTTTGGCACTAAAAACCCTTCGCTACCTGGCTCCAGCTGGGCTAATTATATACTTTGCTCCCTTCTTGACCTGTGTGGTCAGGCCAAACTGGCCTTTCTGCGTTTTCTTACTCAACATTCCATCTCCCATCTCTTTGTCTTGGTGAAGACTGATTCCCATACCTGGGATGCATTCTCTCCTCATTTTTTCTTGGACTCCCTAGCAACTAGTTTGAAATCATGTCCAAAAAGTTACTAAACCGTGCATACCCTTTGACCAAGCTATACCTCTCCTTATATTTCCTTATACTTCCCCAAGACATCCAAGAGAGGGGAGAAATGACCTCTCTCTATAAAAATATTTACAGGGACTCCTTTTGTTATAGCAAAGAACTGAAAACTGGGGCATGGCTGAACTATCACATGTATCAATGGAATACTGTTGTGCTGTGAGAAATTATAAAAGGGATTGTTTCATATAAACCTGGAAAGATTGTATGAACTGGTGCAAAGTTAAGTGAGTAGAACCAGGAGAAAAAGTGATACTGTAACAAATTGTAAAGAAAAACAACTTTGAAGGACTTTAAAAATCTGATCAACATAATAACCAAGGAGAATTTCAGGGGATACCTCCTGACTGAGATGGTGGATTTAAGTCTCACAATGAAGACATATTTGAACCAAGTCCGCGTAGAAATTTGTTTACTAGATGGCTATCTTTGTATTACAAGGACTTTGTTATTCTTTCCCTTTCTTTCTTTTCTGAACTGTAGTGACTGGGTGGGAGAGAGAGGGGGCCTAGGAATTGGGTGACAAAAAAGAAAAGAAGAGGGTAATTAAAGCAGTTTTTAAAAAATGCAAATGATAAGAGAAGGAATGCCAGAAAAAAATAATAGCTCACCAGGGCAACTTTGAAAGTTACATGTTGAATTTATGTAAACTTTAGTAGCGACCTATAATTTTAGCTATAATTCTAATTTTCTGTTCTACTTTCATCTAGAAGTGCTCATTTTATTGGATATGTTAAATTCTTAATAAAAATAAGGAATTTTTAAAAAATCCCTCCAGTTCAAGCACTACCTTTTTCCTATCTCTTAATCAACAAACATTTATTAAGCACCTCTTATGTGCCAGGCACTGTGCTGGGGGTAGGGGAACCAGGGAAAGTTGTGCTGTACCTGAGTAGTCTCAAAGGTACAGAAATCTAGTGGCAGAGATAAAAATTGCAGACTTGGACCTTTGAGATCAATGAATGGAAACAAAAGCATGTTATAAGATCTTTTAGTTTAACCTCCTTATTTTTACAGATAAGAAAACTGGGGCCCAGGGAGGGAAGGGATTTGCCCAAAGCCAGCCAGGTCACTAGCCTAGAATTCCAACACAGGACCTCTGACTCTTAAGTCATACGTCCTTGCCACTATTCCAAAGCAGAGTGTGTTGTTGGCATGGGAGAAGTCCTATATGAACCGATGGAGTTGAAAAAGAGCTTGGAGATTGGGGATCAGTTTGTGCACCAGTAAGGATGAAAAGGAGAGTTCATGAAAAAGATGGAAGAGTGAAACAAGGTTGGAAGCAAATCCCAGAGGACAATGCCAGGCTATATACTAAGTGACATTTCATCCCACAGCCATTAATAATTTTTGAGTAGGAAAAAGAAATACGGTCAGGCAGGGGTGCATCATTTTGGCAGCTGGATGACTCAGGACTGTGGTGTCAATTGCAAGGATCCCTGATGGCCACACATGGACTTAGGAAACCATTTGTTAACATCCATATTTCACTGAATGTTTATTTTGTTCAGTATTTCCAGTTACATTTTAATCTGGTTTGAGTAGCATTCTTGCCTTGTTTCATACCTCTGACCTAGGGCATATGACATCACTGTAAAATTAGAGGTTTGGTCTAAATGATCTCTAAGAGCCCTGAGGACCAAGAAGGGAACTAACTACTAGCACTCTAGCATTTTGGGTTGCTCTTCGCTCTTTCCAAAGAAGCCTTGGTGTTTTCTCACAGAGGTCATTAGTGTAGTCAGTCCTTACCAGCAAACCACCCAGCAAGACTGGAAAGAGGAACAGGCAGGCCTTTTTCCCCCACTCCTTCCTCTGAAGGGGGCCGTTGCCGTCAGCATGAGTGTATGGGGGAAACCCCAACAAAGGGTGTGTATATGTGTGTGAAGTTGTGGAACCCAGCCCTGGACTTCCTAAGAAGGCAGGCATCTCCAAATGCTGGAACTCTGAGGCTCTCCTCCTCAAGCAGGAGAACCAGTCTTGCAAAAGTGGTATGTCTTGGGTTTCCTTTTAGAAGTTAGAATTCACTCCAAGTCTGGTAGTGCGATACAATTTGGAAGGGTCCTTGGAGGGTACCTAAACCAGCTTTTCTCCCAGGGAATGGCATCTTGTGATCTGCCTTCTGGGGAGCTCATTAACTCCCAAGGCAGGTCCAAATTCGGGGAAGTTCTATCAAGCCCAAAGCAACCTTCCTGTAACTTTCCCTATTTGCTGTTAGCTCTCTCTTCTGGAGAAATACCTAATTTACTAATACCACTCCAAACAAAAACATGAAATAAAATCCAAACAGAAATACCATGCACACATACAAAACTAAAGTCAAAATTTTATTGGTAATACAGCAGGAAGCAACCACTACCTATCCAAAATAGACCTTTCCATAAACCCACATCTCCCCCATAGCCCGTGGGCAGGCAGGGCTGCCCCTCAACAAAGGTTAATGATACTTGAGACTATCACCAATACCCTCTGCGCATAGTCCTACTGGGGGGTGCAAGTCTCTGCTCTCCCTGCCCCAGGTTCTCAGGGGTCTGGGAGAAAAAAAAAGTACACCTAAGAGAGGAAAAGTAAAAAGCGGACAAGGTAGCCACAGCAAGTACAAGGAGAGAGAGATTCTTAAAAACCATCTTCTTAACTACTAACATGAAACCTCGCCGGCCCTGGGGCATCATTGGCGTACATGGTTGGGGGGCCCTGGCCAGGGCCTCGGAGGGCACACGGTGCCGAACCAGCCAGTGAGAGGCTGTTATCCTAAGGACAGAGCCTGGAGGGAGGGAGCTGGAGATGCTGAGGAGGGGAACAGACTTCTCCCCTCCCTGGCTTCTCTTCCTCTCCTTCCTGTCCTCAAGAAGAAAGAGGGCTTGGGGCATCAGCCACAGGACAGACATTATTGTCTCATCACTAAACTCTGATACAATGTGTACCAACAGGGAAATCGCTTCTGGTCTTGAACGGAGACTGAGATCCAGAGCAGAGAGTCAGATGAGAGAATGGAGACCCAGAGCAGGTAGACGAGTCAGAAACAGAAGAGTTGAGAGTGTGAGAGAGCAGAAAGTCAGAAAAAAGAACGTCAGAACAGAGAGAGAAGACAAGACATATAGAGCAGACACATGAGAAAGACAGAGGCTTGAGTCATATAAAGAGTCGTTAGTTCATGACCAGAATCAATTGTTACAGTATTTCTTTGGTTTCTGGGATCCCTTTCTTGTAAGATTCTCCCTCAGGCAGATGCTCAGGAACCCACAGGGTTCCTGTGCCAAGACAAGGGGAGTTGTTAAAAACTAGTTTGGTCCATGTAGTGTCCCAGTAACTCCAGGGATAGACTGGGGGCACTGTTATAGTTAGACTAGGTTCAGTGGGAGGCTGAGGCAGCCCCCATCCCATGCCCACGCCCACACCTTGAGGGGCTGTGAGCAGCACTGAGGATTCTTCATGGCTCACCCACTTGGGTTCTGAGATTTGTAGCTGAGAATTTCAGCTGCCAGCTGCTGGGGGTCCAGGAGCTGTGGGAAGCGTCTCATCACGGCTTCCACTAGATGTGGGGGGAAGATGCCACAGAGCTTCACACGTAAGCTAGCCCGCTCCTTGGTGAAGCTATCTGTCCCAGCTCCCCATGTCACTGCTTCAGCACCATAGGCTGCTGGGGCACTAAGGAGATGGGGATCTCGAAGGGCCGGGGGAACCCTAGCTGCAGTGGGTGGGGGCATTTGGTATGGCTCTGACCAGTACTCTCGAGGAGCATACCCCAGAGGTGGAGGATACTCTGCTGGGATGCTGAACTGCCCAGTGCCCACAGGGCGCCCATAGCCTGAAAAGGAGAGGGATGAAGGGCTAGTGGGGTGCTCAGGGCCATAGGTCAGGAGATGACCTTGGCCTAGGAAGGTGCACCTCTGTTGGTTGCTGCCACTGGTCCCAGTCCTGGGAGGCTCCCCAGACTCCCCATGGCTGCTGCTGCTCCCCCGGCTGCCCCAGAGGTCTGACATTTGACTTTCCAGGGAGCCAATGCCTGAGTCCAGGCAATCTTGGGAGAGGTAAGAGAGGGAGTGCAGGGGAGGTGGGGGCCAGTCTACTGGGCCAAAGCCACTGCCCATACTTGGTAGGCTCCTGCCTTGAGCGTAGGCCTTAGTCTGCCCATCCCCATTTCCTCCAGAAGCCTGCTGGGCCCCTGGGAACTTCTTTTCTGGCAGCCAGTGTTCTCGATCATCCTTGATAGGCAGGGACCCAGGGGCTGGTGTTGAAGTGGGTGAGGGCTGGTGGCATTTCTTGTCTTTGGCAGGTGCCTGGGGTGGGGAGAGTCGGGCATTGGCTCGAAGTTCATCTGCCACTGAGCGCTGGGGCTGGCTGGGCCTCTCGGGGTGGTAGAACCGACACTTGATCCCATATGTACACTTCTTCCCTGTGGGGAGACTTGTGGGAATGAGCCAGGCAAGACTGAAGGGAGGCTCAGAGAAGAGGCTCAGGGGAAGAGGGAGAAAAATAATGACAGCTTTCACTGCTCCAGCACTTTCATCCCAATCATCCCCATTTAAAGAGGAAAAAATGGAGCAGAGGGTGTTTACAATGACATCCCCAGGAACAGAGCGTAAGTAAGGTCATATGTGACCTAGCCTTTTATAGAGGTAAAAACTAAAGGCTAGAATGCGGCCTGGACTCACCCAAAGTCCCACAGCCAAGACCTAGGCCCCTGCTCTCCTTTCTGGGGCTTTTCCACTAAGTTGTGTCCATGGAGGCTCCTGGGAGGTGGGGATGAGGAGCAGGGTGAGGGAATGTGGTATTTGGGGCCAGTCTTACCGTAGGGGCAAGGCTGTTTCTTGTGCTCAAGCATGAGTGGTTTCTTCCGGAGGAAATTATCCAGGCTGGGCCCATCTCGTCCAAGAGGGTCATCAGGTACCATGAACCTGTCCAAAGCAAGAGAAAGTCTCAGTCACTGGTCAGATATGAAGGTTCCAGTCAGTCCCTGGTTTCCTGGGGTTGGAAGTCAGGATCCTAGCATCTGCTTCAGGTCTAGAAGGTCCCCAAGGATAAGCACTCTGAAAAGACTCAAAGCCCTGGGGCCAGCACTCTTTATAGATTCAGATCCTCTGATGACACCCCCAATTTAGGCAAGAGGATGTGGCTTGAATTTCAGACACTGAGCTTAAAGAGTCATAGCCTGCCCATCCTCACCTTCAAGTGTGTCAAAAGTGACTACGGTGAGATGTTAGGAGACCCCTGTGCGTGGGGGTGTGGAGGTATATGTTGGAACCTAGCAGATACCTGGAACCTCATCTGTACTGGACCACAGGGCTCTAGAACCAGAAGGGACATAGAGACCAACTCATCTCATTTTAGAGAAGGAAAAAGGCCTAGGCAGGGGAAGGGATTCATCCAAAGTCACCCCATTGGCACTGGACCAAAGCTCTCAGAACCTACTTGCCTCATCCTGCCTGATCTTCATTTAAGGACCCCAGCTGGTCTGACAGACTGATAGCCACTCCTGCACATACCTACAAGCCTGCCCTGTGTCGGTGTCCAAGGCACCCAGTGAAGAGCAAGGGGGAGCCTTTTGTTCCACCTACATGCCTTTGTGCAAGTGGCCCCATGTCAGGAATGCTCTCCCCCCCAACTCCCCATCAGGATAATCCCTGGCTTCCACCAAAGCAGAGCTCAGGTCCCATCCCCTACAGGATGCCTTCCTTCAGTCCTTTCTCCTGTTCTTGAGATTACTTTGTAGTCATTGGTTGTATTTTTGTTATTTTTGTGTGTCTGTATTACATCCCCCCAGGTAGCAGGCAAGTTCTTCTAGGCCAACGTCTGTTTCATTTTCATCTTGATATCCCCAGTTCCTAGCACAGAGCCTAACACAGGGTGTGTGTTTAATCAACGTTTGAATTAAACTGAAGCCCCTTTGGGCCTGGGAGACATCAGGAGGGGGAGGAGGACAAGGAACGTACTTATCATTGGCGAAAGAGTACATGAGCAGCCTCTCCTCAATGAACCTCTTCCATTCCAACCGCTCGCACTGCAGGTCCCTGTAGGTGTCATTGGAGACTATGATGCCATCAGAGTCAAATGCAAGCTTCACTATGAATCGGTCGTCGTAGCACACGACCCGCTTACCCCCCACTCGTCGGGATGGTGTGAATACCAAGATCTTCTTCTTCTCCAGCTCACGAAGAATGTGCTGATCTGCAGACAGGATGCAGGAAGTGATGGTAGACAACCATGGGATTGCCTAGCCCTGGCTACCTCTTCTAGCTCAGGGATTCAGAAGTCTTACCTTTCAGCACTAGGGCCCCCAGAGCGCAGAGGCAGTGTTTCCTCTTCCCTGTCTCCAGTTCTGACTACTGCCCCTTTACAAGTAGTATCTTATTCAAGCCTCACAATAAACAAGCTTGTAAAGTAGGTACTATCACCTCCATTTTACAGATTAGGGAACTGAAGCTCACATGGATAAAGTGCCTTGTTCACTTTCTAACTGGTATCAAAGTTGGAACTTGAACCCATATCTTCCTGGTTTATTAGAATGTTAACTCCTTGAGAGCAAATGCAGCCTTATTTCTATTCTATTTTCTATTTCTATTCCCAGTGCTTGGTGCAAAACTTGAAACACTGCAAGCATTTAATGTTCATTCATTCATTCATTTATTTAAACACTCCTGACTTCAAGTCTAGGAGCCTATTAGTCCTTCATGCAGTCTTCCCCACAGTAGTGAGGGTTTGAGGCAGTAAAGATGCATGAGGAAAGAATGCTGGATTTTAGTTCCAGAGTAATGGGATCATGTCCTGTCTCTGCTGCTTCCTAACTAACTGTGTGATCTCAGACAGGACACTTCACATCTCTTGGCCTCAGTTTCTTGGTCTAAAACCAGTAGGGCTGGAAGACAGATGACCTCCATGATCCCTTCAAGCTCAGCCACTCAGACAGTGTGATCTTGGCTTCCTAATCTATATGAGGATGGAGGCGGGGGTGAGTGGGGATTAGACCAGGTGAGCTTGGAAGTTCCTTTCAGCTCTAAATCTATGATTCGATCTATTGGGGACCTGAGATGGCTTAGACACTGACTAATGCAAAATGCATCTGGACCTGCTAGTTTCATTCTGGACTGGTAACTTTAGAAACACTGAGGTTGGTTGTAATTCCAATGGATTTACAGAGACACTTTTTTTTTGGAGGGGAAAAGAAGGAACTACCAACGCTCTTTGGATTCTCTGCTCAGTAAAGCATATTTTTCTTTGAATGTGGCACTCTGTATGGTGGCACTGAGTCTAACATAGCCAAGGGAGTCCCCATGGCTGAGCACCTCAACCCGCCAACTGGTCTGAATTGGGAATCCTGGCTCCTCCTCTTATATTGTCTGTGTGACTCTGGGGAGGCTGAGTTCCCACTGTAAAATGGGGCGCCTTCATTACTGACCTCATGGACCTGGTTTGAGGGAAACATTTTGTAAACCTTAAAATGTCTTAGAAATGGGATCAACTTGAACACCACTGAGAAGTATGACAATCACCACTTTGACCTTGACTTGGGCAGTACTGGACAGTGCTGGTGGTAGGCAGTGGCAGCAGCACCACTTCTATGCTTCTCTTTTGCCCGTGGCTCCCATGCAGTAACCCACAACTCCACTTTAGGGACCTTAAAGCTCTGAAAGGTCCCAGGGGGCTCCTTTCCCACAGAAATGTGGGGTCCTCAACCTAATGACTTTGCAAGAGAAACCTGGGCTGGAAGGCAGGGTTTCTTGCCAAGGCACCAGAAGGTAGATGCAGTGACTTTCATCAGCCCCAAAGAGACAGACCTGTGTCCATCCAGCAGGAAGGGGGGGAGGGGCGGGAATGTGAAACTGCTATCTGACCTCTCTTTTTCTGAATCCCCTCCCAAGACTCTGGTGTAGCCAAGGTTCCCTGAGTTAAGGTCTGTCTTATCCCCTACCTCCCTTCCCACTTCCAGAGGCTTAGGCTTTTCATGTCTCCTCTTACCCGTAATAGGCACATCAGGACGTGGTTGCTCCTTCCTCCACAGTGGCACAAAAACTGTGATATCTGAATGGCCGCGCTCCAGGAACCAGTTCACAGCTAGCAAGATGCCTCGGCAGGAGAAGACCTCCTTATTTCCATGGCTAGAAAGTGGATCGAAATCACAGGGTAAATCCATGGAGAAGGAGGACACCAGTGACACACAGGACAGAGGGTTCAGTTTTTATCAGGCCAGAAAGGAAGGGAGAGAGGCTTGGCACAGTTGCTGCATATTCTTCTGGGGCCTCCATTTCTTATCCGAGGAATGAGAAGAATTGGACACTAACAGGTCACTCCCTCAGGCCTTCTGACTCTCACATTCCACCCAGTCTCCCATAGCACTACCAGCAGGGAATTCCCCTTCTGCCCTATCCCCCTCCAAAGTGAGGAAACACTCAGGAATCTGGCAGCTGCCCCTCCCCCGGGGTCACACACACTTTGCAACATCATCTGGGGCTGGGGGAAGGAACATTGAGACTTTGGGTTTCTGTGCCCTCTGGGGGCAGTGTGGCCAAGGGGAAAGAGGCGTCAGAGACTCTGGAGTTTGAAACCTAACCCTGCTACTTAATATCTGATTGACCTAGGGGAAATCACTTTTCTTCAGGCCTCAATTTCCTCTTCTGTAAAATAATCTTGAAGTTACCACATTTCAGCCCTGAAAATTGATGATGTTATGACTGTACCTATAACTGTAACGACCTCATTTACACGAGACAAGTAGGTGGGACTTGGAGTCAGGAAGCTTCAGTTCAGATTTGGTCTCAGACAATTACTTAGCAGCACAACCTTGTGCAAGTCCCTTAATCTCCGTCAGCCACAATTTTCTGATACATAAAACAGATAATAATAGCACCTACTCCCCTGGGGTGTTATGAAGATCAAATGAGAAATATTTGTAAAGCAGTTTGCAAACTTTAAAGCCCTGCACAAACAGAGTTGTTATTATTCCATGACCTCAACTATCTCCAAGGAGAAATACTGGCCAAGGAGGCAGGATTTCTTGCCCTGTTTCCTATATGAATTTGCTGTATGTGATATGAGGCAAGTCCCTTCCTCTCTCTCTGGGCCTCAATTTCCTCATCTATAAAAAGAAGGGGCAGGACTAAATGGTTCCTAAGATCCTTTCCTACTATAAAAACAACTCAGTTATTCAATGAAATTCTAGAATTCTACAACTGGGAGTCAAGAGATCTGGGTTTTGTGACTTGTGTGAACACAGGCAAGGGTTTTTTTCCTCCCTAGAGTTTCAGTTTCCCCATCTGTAAAGCGAAGTATGTGTGTACTTTATAGTCCTTTGCAGGTCTGAAACTATAATTCAGAGGTCTAAGTAGACAAATGATGTAAATCCTCCCTTCTCAATTACTCTCTCAAGATGGAAAGGAAGGTCAAAGCTGTGGCAGCGGGCAATCCTCTCCAGAAGGGCTCAAAACGGATCAAGATCATTTCAAATTTAAGTAAACCCCATACTCAAACCTTAACCCCCTAGCTATTACAAGAAGGCTAAGGGGAGATAGATCTAGGTGGGTCTGAGATGGTTAGGGGGAGACCAAGGCATTAGGGACTGAAATATCCCTGCTGGGAGTAAAGATCATTTGGCCTTTCAGTATGAAAATGCAATTCAATAAATCTTTATTAAGTGCCTAGGGACAGAAAAAGAGGCCAATGATAGTCCCAGCCCTCAAGGAGTTTAAAATCAAATGGAGACAGCATGCAGACAAATATATACAAAACAATCTATGTACAGTATAAATAGGAAATAATTAACAGAGGGAAGGCACTGGGATTAAGGGGGGGGTGGGGAATAGTACTTTGATCATTTCCTTCAACTCCAGTGAAAATCTTTCTTCACTGCCCCAACAGAGCCTGGGCTCTGGAAGACTTTGCTGGCCAAAGGCAACCTCCAGAAAACCTACCATATCTGGGCTGAAAAGGATTTGAGTGTGTGGACTGTCTGAGAACCAGCTTGACTAAGTGATCAAGCATGATCTCTGGCCAGAGAGGACAGAATTAAGAGCTGCAGGAGGGAAAGCTCACCTTGTTCAAACGACAGGTATTAGAATCATAGGATCATAACTCCAGAGCTGAAAGGAACCTTTGAGATCACCTAGTCTACCCCCCTCAGTTTATAGATGAGGAACTGAAGCCTACTGAAGTAACTTGCCCAAAGCCATACAAGCAAAAAGTAGTTAAGGCAGGATTTGAATCCAAGTTCTTCTGGATTCAAAGTGCAGCACTCTACCTATGATAGAGACAGATTAAGTGATGTGTGTCATAAGGTCACAGAGGTAGGAAGTAGTAGGAAGAGGATTTGGGCATTGAAGATTCTACCTTGGGAATCCTTGTGCCACCCAATAAACTGACCCCAGTGACCAGGACTAGGAGAGCGAAATCTCCTTCCTGTTCTCCTTAGCCACTTCTATCTGTTTTCCTTGTATGTTCTTTATGTTTATGTGTCTGCATATACTTGTACAGTGCATATCCTTGTTTCTCTGTTAGATTCCCAGCTTCTTGTGAGAAGGAATTGTTTCATTTTCTGGATCTATATACCCAGCATCTAGCATAGTACCTGGAATATGGAAGGAGTTTAAGAAATGCTTGCTGATGGACTAATGTAGCTGTCACTCTCTAAATCAGGTGTTCTTCACCTGGGGCCATGAATTTAAAATATATATATATATATTTTCTTAGAATTATTTTTCATTATAATCGGTTTCCTTTATAACCCTATGCATTTTATTTTATGTATTTAAATACATTATTCTGAACAGGAGTCTGTAGGCTAGACCTAATGGGTCCAGGATACAGGCTTAAGAAGTCCTGCTCTAAAAAAAGCTCCCTTAGACAAGAGGTTTGGGGGAGAAGGTAGTACCTAATGTAGGTCTTACATGAGATAACCAGACATCTAGGTTCTCCTCAGTACTGTCTGAGTCTCAGTCTCCCAGTTTATAACTTGGGGGGTAGTGATCCCCATATCCCCCCTCTCAGTGGAAAAACAGTGCCATTGTGGCTAAATAGAACCTTTTCTCCTTAGTCCACTATGACTAGGAGGGCAATCGGGAGAGACAAGGGTCTGGTAAACCACCCACTTCTTTCCCTTTCAATTCAGTACCCTATGGTTGCCATGTAACCAGGCCTGGCTGCACATTAACTCAAGGTGGCAGAGGGTTTCCAAGCAATCAAGGGCCCTGGTGACTAGGGGTGGGAGGTCCAGGCTGCCAACTCCCTGGCCCCACTGGCCTCTCTCCCACTGCCAACTCCTCCCTCCCTAATACTCCCCCCCTCCAACCCAAATGAGAATTGAGAACTCATACATCTGGCAAAATCAGACAGACTAATCTTACGTAAAGAAGGCAGTGCCGCTGAAAACCACATCCTGTCGGGGATGTTCCCATTTCTGGGGCGTCTGTCCGCCTGCCCACTTTCCTCCCAACCAAGCCCCAATTTAACCCAGAGAGCAGCTGGGGGGAGGGGCAGAGAGCCCTCAGTTGGGGCACAAGGAAGCTTCTAGGGAAGGTGTCCAGAAAGAATATCAGGCTCAGCAGGAAGGCCAGGAGAGTGACCCATTCATTGCTAGCTGAGTGAGCCTGGGCCTCCCCGTCCTTTAATTTCCTCCTTGGAAATGAAACCTTGGACCTCCAAAGTCCTTTCTAAGAACTCTGATCCCACAGGAGTCTTCCCTGAGCTCTGGGTGAAGTGTGGGGCCATCAGAACACCAAGCTAGCTCCATCTCCTCTCCCCTGGAAACTCTCCTCCCTGGGGAAAAAATATCTCTTCTCATCTTTCTCTCCCCTCTCCTGTGTTCTCTGCTTGGATGTCCTTGGATGTCCTTGGCTGGCCAGCAAGAGACCAGCTGGGAAGAGATTAGCTAGCCAGCTAGTCCAACCCCCCTCCTTTCAGAGAGGAGGAAGTTGAAGCCTAGAGACATCAAGTGATATGTTCAAGGTCACATTTATGACCTTGGTTTGTGGCAGGGCTGGGACCAGTTCAGAGATCTGATTTTTAGCCCAGGACTCTTGCCTTTATATCGTATTGCCTGCCTCAGCCTCATTTCTAGGAAGCTGGAGAGAAATAGCACTGAGTCCCAGAGAAGTCGGAATGGAGATGCAGTGGTAGGTGCTGCTTACTGAGCCCCTAGGCAGGTCTATAACTGGGACTGTGATTTCAAAACTCACTCTATTGATTCAGGATGGATGCTCCTTGGTCTTAGCTTCTCCCTCCTCATGTCTGAATCCTGGTTTCATTTAAGCCTTAGCTAAAATCCCACCTTCTGCAAGAAACCTTTTCTGATCCCCCTTAATTCTAAGTGCCTTCCTCAGTTGGTTACCTCTAATTTATCTTATCTCTGTCTTGTCTGTAAGTAGTTGTTTGCACATTGTCTCCATTATTAGACGTGAGCTCTCCGAGGGCAGGTACTGCTAGCCATGGTTTCTATCTCCAGGGCTTAACACAGTGGCCTGCACAGAGCAGGCCCATATAAATGCTTGCTGACTTGACTAGATTTAAAGAGTTGCCTGGGGGCACAGAGAGGTTATATGATTTGCCCAGAATTACCCACTGCTAATATGTGTAAGAGCAAGGCCTTGAACTCAGGTATTTTTGACAGTAAGGTTGGCATTAATTTGGTGCACACAGCATGTGTGCACACAAACACACACTCACCCACTCCTGGGTTCAGTGAGATCAGTCACAGGAAGTTTCCTGGAAGAAGCTGCCTGGCTGGCCAGGCATAACATGCCCTTCATTTCCCTACTTCCTGTTGCTGCTGCTGCGTGTGTGTGTGTGTGTGTGTGTGTGTGTGTGTGTGTGTCTGTGTGTGTGTGTGTGTGTGTGTTTGGGGGTTAGGGATGGGATGACACACATTATGGTAGCAATCCCATTCACTTGTCCCTGGGGAATCTCCAACACCTGGTGACCTCTTCAGCTCTGAGACAGAACACCCAGCCTACTCTGTATACCCACATGTATAAACACGTCAGAAAGGTCTTGTTTGGGTGTGGGGACAGACACATGCCAAAACACACACACACACACAACACACACACACACATACACACACACAACACACCTTCCTGCTCAGAGGGTGGGCACGGAGTCTTGCCTTGTGCCTCCCTCACAGATAAGGCCTATGGTTCTAGCTACAAAACCAGGGCCTTCTTGTTCTTGGAAGATTCCTGATCCTAGCTCCCTCCCTCAATGAATGGTCGGTCACTCTAGCCTTGGGAGACCTCAGGAGGAAGGAGAAGTAAGGGGGACAGTAAGGACTATGGCCTTCCCCCCTTCCCTCCATCCTTCCCTGCAGCAAGGCTCCCAATGGAGGCTTTGAATGGACCTGAGACTCCCTTTTTCCCCAGTCTCAAAAACTTCCTTTTAAAATTTCTCAAGGCCATTTCTCTCTGCCCACCTGTCCCTTTCTTTCACCTCGGACAGCCAGAGCCACAAAGAATCCTGATTAGGCCTCCTGTCAGAGGAGTTAGTCTTATGTGAAATCTTGAGAGGACAGATACAAACACCCAATACAGCTTCTGTGGGGAGGGCAATACAGTGGAGAGAAAGGTCAGCTATGCCATCATGGAAGGCGACCAAGCTGAAGGCTCAAGGTCCAGTATGGTGTAGTGCCTACAGCTAGCCTGGAAGCCAAGAGGGACCTCACTGAGTTCAAGTCTGTCATGACACATGCTGGTTCCATGACCAGGACAGTGAAGATTCCAACTTCTCCATGCCCTGGGCAACTGTCTTTTCAGGCTGTGAGTTGCAGGGAACTGCTGACTGGCACCAGTGAGGGAGTTAACCTCACCTGGGAGTTCCCTGGGCAAGAAATCACAGGTCACGTCTCTACCTCAATTTCTAAGGCCTAGCTCAGGGCCTGGCAAACAAAAAGTGCCCCTTCTAGCTCTGACAATCTGTGTTCTAGAAAACATGTGGCTTTCTTCTCAGAAAGGGTGGCCTAATTCTAAACTTTTAACATTTAATAAAAGTTTTCTTTATAATTAAAGTAGCTTGTCCCTAAGCCAGAGGAGGAGTGCTGGCTGGGGGGTGGGAGTGGGGGGGAAGAGAGGAGGGTTATGGCTGGACAGGCTCTTTCAGAGTCCCCTGGGAAGGGAGAGAAGAAGGCCTCCCCAGGTAATCTGATTTGGCAACAAGCTAAGAAAATTCCCTTAGAAGGAAATGAGAGGTTAATTTCCACCCGATTTGCATACGGTGGGGGTGCAGGAGGGGTGGGGGCGGAGGGGGGTTGTAGTTAAGCAGGGCAGGGACACAGTTTGCAACACAGCCAATACAGGAAGTCAGGGCTGGAATTCCCCTCCTGGGGAGCAATGAAAACCCCAGCCAGCAGGGGACTGTGGTCCCAGCCAGGCCTGACCTCTCTCCTCTCCCACTCCTCATGGCTCCCAGGGCTGGGTTGGGCCTTTCCTGCCAGTTCCAGGCTGGCCGGCTGGATTGCCTCCCCCTCATTCTCCCTCCCCTACACACTGTTTTCCCAGCTCAAACTACTATACACATGCCAAGAAGCGAAGATAGCGTCTGTTACCCACCCCCAAACTGACTGTATACAAATCTGTCTTATATACCTGTGCTCTCCAGCCCCCATCCACATACATGACCCTGAGGCACCTCAATACACACCAATAAACAATATACCCAGCCCCCTTTATACTATCCTGACACATCACCCCAAAATCAGTTTCACCACAGACTCTTTATCCAGTCTAAGAATATTCAAATAAAAGGATCATGGATTTGGAGGTGGGAGGGCCTTTGGGGGCCAACTAATCAATGCAGCATTATTAAGCTCCTCCTCAGTGCCAGGCACCGTGCTGGGTGCTGAGGATACAACCCTTGCTCTTGAGGACTGAATAAAGAAGTTTAAACCCCTCATTTTACAGATAAGGAAATGGAGATGCAGAGAGGGCCAGAAATTGCCCAATATCACACAGGGGAGTGGGCATCTGAGCCCAGGCCCTCCCACTCCAAATCTTAATCCAACCCAACATCCCCATATAATACATACCCTACTTTTAACTAGTTACTATGTTAGGATGCAAAAACAAATTAAAAAAAAAAATCCTTAACCTGGAGACACATTCTACATAGATCCAAATACCATACAAACCAGTATTCAGACCCTATACAACACAACCTCATACCACACAGAGACACAGATGGATCCCAAACTCATACCACACCAGAAAGATTCTATACATTCACCCCCTACCCCTATTCACCAACAACTATCAAGAGCTTAAGGGGGCTGGTGGTAACAGGTAAGCTGAACAAGTAACAGGGTCAGGAGCCCCTCAGAGTTAGGAATAACCACTAGTCACTAAACTGTGACTTGCCAGGCTTTCTCTCAGAAACTCTTCCCCTGACCTCCAGGTAGCCCCAAACCCAGCTTGTCTTAGGTCCAAGTACAGAACTGGACTTGACCTTGGCTGTGTCAGGGATTGTTAAGAGTGGGGGAAGCTGCCAGAGATTAGAAGTCCCCAGAATCCAAGGCCACCCTAGCTATTCCCCTCTTCTTTCAGTCCAGGTCAACACAGATCTCACTGGGTAAGAGCAGAAAGAAAGGAAACTCAGAACCCCAAATCTCAGACACCTGCTGGATAACCTTGTCCAAATTCACAACCCTGAATCTATGATCCTATGATCCTTCCCTCTCTGACTGTTTTCCCATAGGTAAAGTAAGGAAAGCATTGCACTAACTCCCCAAATCAGGAGGGTTTCATTCTAAAAACCCTCAAGAAAATTCCTCCTGTCTTCAGTTACAAAAAATTATTGTTAAACTACATAGCAACCCACTCAGATTTACAATGGGTCAGCTGAAAGGTTGTAGTTCATTGGCTTTCACTTTACTGAGAAGAAAACTGAGATCCTGACATGGGAAGGAAACTGGCCAAGGTCATAGGAAGTCAGTGGCAGAACCAATATTAGAATCCAGGTCTCCTGACTCCTAGTCTCAGGCTCTTTGTCTAGTATATAGGTTGTTTCCAAACCACTCATTTCCTTTCCCCTACAGTTGACCCCTGACCTTTTCCCTCTCCAGACACCAGGGCTTTTTGTTCCAGCTAGCTAAGAGGAAAGGCTTAGCCTCTAGTCTGACCCGTTTTCCAGGACCTCCCAGTAACAGTTCCAGGACCACTTTACTCCAAACCCTCTAGCTGGGCCAGAACAGAAATGTTGGGAACTCATTAGACCTTGCTATTTCCCCACATCCTCGCTTGAAAATGGACCGCCCTGACCCCTCCCCAGCAAGCCACCCCATTGCCTTCTCCCTCACTCAGGGGAGTTCCTGCCTGAATCCAAGGCTCAAGAGGCGCTGTCCCCAGCCAGCTCCAGGAAGCACCTTCCCTATGGCTCAGGGCTCTGGCAGGGGCAGTCCCCTGAGTCAGAGGGGTAGGTGAGTCACTGGTTCACCTGAGGTCTAAGCTCACTCACCCCTGGGTCCACCCACTCACTCCAAAGGCCAGGAATTAACTACATTTAGTCCAGGTCCTTGCAGACAAAATAGAGTTGGGGGCAACCCTTCCTGCAGTTGAAGAGGAGAGGATATCTTAGCATCCAGAGTTTTAATGTTTTCAAAGACCTTACGTATAGTCTAACAAGCCTTCAAAGCAAGAAAATTCAGTCTTATAGAGCTTAAATGACTTTTCTGTGGCCACATTAGCTAGTAAATGTAAAAAGTTGCAATTTCAACCCAAGTCTTCCCAACTCCAAGTCTGGAACTCAATCCCTTGTCCATATTTCCTCAGAGAGATAATGGAGTTGGCATGTCCTCACTTGGAACACAAGAGCTCCTATGGGTTCCATATTCTTCTGGACCTAATACCATTTTAGAGATGAGGAAAACTGAGGCCAGAAGAGATGCAAACCTATTCCTCCCTAATGATTTTCACCAGTGAAATGTTGGTGACTTATCCTCCTATAAGAAACGTAACATTCTAGATGTTAGATTTGTGCCTTGGTGATGGAAGAACTGTATACCCATCACTACCAAAAATGTGAGGTGCAGTTAAAGAATGTTTGTTTAACAGACTACAAGCAAAAGCCCTGCCATGTTACCCTTGTGTTTGTAACCAGGATAACCATAAAAACCTCTAATTTGACTACAGGACTGCCAGCAAGGGTCATGACAAATATGCTCATGACCACCATTAAAACAGAGGAAGAGACGAAATGATACCCAGAGTGTGCAAACAGACCTCATGGCTACGTTGCTCCCATCGATGACCACTGGCCTCAGGTTACTGGCTTCCTTGTCCTCAGGGGGTAGAGAGCAAGGGGAGGGTGCCTTTGGGGTTCCTCCACCTCGGGGCACCAGTGGGGGCTCTGTGGGCCCATCCACTGGGGCTTCCCGCTCTGCGGCTGACCCGTGTTTCACCAGCTCACCCAGGACAGTGTTGGTGTCAGCCTGAAGTCCCAGCTTGTGTAGGACCCCATGGATCTCCCCAGATGAGTAGCCTAGTTTCCGGAAAAAGTCCACTTTCATCTGTAGCTCTGTATCATCCAACCCTTCTGGCTGGCCTGTTTCTGGGGTCACCATCACAGTTCTGTTGTGTGGAGAGCCAGGTCGGCTGGGATGGGGGCTTCCCCGCCGTCTGGGAAGGGGTCCCAGGCTGTTGGGCCCCAGAGAGGCATTCTCCTGGACAGCTGAAAGACTCATGGCAGGACTGGTTTGATGGAAAGGGCCCTCACTTCGAGGAGTAAGGACCTCGGGGGACCTCTGGTCCATGTTCATCCTTTTCTTCCTGAAGGCTCAAGCTCCCAGTTCCTTCCAGCTTCTGTGAACCAACCAAGCAGATGCTCACTTAATCAGGGGGGTTAGGACAGAAGAGAGGAGTGGCATTCACTTAGGATTCCTAGGTAGACAAACTAAAGTTGTCCTGAAGTTGGGAGGCCTGGGTTCAAATCTCAGTTCTGTCACTGACTTTTGGTGCAACTTGGGCCAATCACTTCCTAGCTCTGGGCCCACATCTCTAAAAGAAGGAACTAGATGATTTTTTTTCTTAGTTATTCTGTGAAACCAAAACCTCCCTACTCTTGGCCACCATATTGCTAGGAAATTGAGGCCAGAAATGCAAGGTCAAGAAAAGACTCACAAAACCCTGCCTCTCTAACAGTTTGCCCTCCCCAGGGGGCCTCTGAGGCTAAGACCTCTTTGAAATTCTCCCCCTCCCCATTCCGCACCCCCCACCCCTTCAAGTCTCTTCTGATTGGGGGAAGGGAGAGCTCACAGACCACCCCTCCCACCGGTCCAGGGCAGCTGCTTCCAGTTGTACGTCTCCCTCCCCACCCCCTAACTAAGAGACGGGCGAGGGAGGGACCAGATAACCTTGGCAGACCGGGAAGTGGGGGGGGGGTCAAGAAGCCGGACCAAACTGGGGGGCGAATTCCCCCCCCCCAGCCAAGGTCCCGATCTCCGCGTGGCGGGGCAGGGGGGCAGGGGGGGCCACGGACCTGCTCCTTAGATCCGGGCGCCAGACAACGGTCCCAAGGCATTGCCAAGGTCAGGGGGCTCGGGCGCCCGGGACGGGGGACTTTCCCAAAGTGCTGAAGGGGCACAAAAGTACGGGGGAAACTTTGGGGGGAGGTGAGAGCGGGGGAGAGCGAGGAAGAGGGGCCAGGGCGGTCCGGTCCGGGCTACCCCCGCCCGGGGGCTGGGCCCCCTCCCACCCCGCCCCAGGCCCCGAGGCTCCGGCCTGACGGTCTCGGGCTTGCCTCCGGGCCCAGTCCGGGATGGACGGCAGCGGCCCCGCCGCCCCTCCGCGACTCCGGCCCTACTTTCGGGACAACGCGGGCCACGTCGGGGGCCCGAGCCCCGGCCGCCCCGCTGCCCCCGCCCCGCCCGCGCCGGGGCCGTCCTACCCGGCCGTGCGCTGTGCCCAGCAGTGTCTCCATGGGGGTCCGACTCCGGGGCAGGGCTCGTCCCCGGGGCTTTCTACCGCGGGGGGCGGGCAGGTCCCGACAGGTGGCGGCGGCCTCGAAGACGCGGAAAGTCGGAGCGGCGGCGGCGGGGCCCTTTAGGAGGAGGAGGAGAGGGAGGAGGCGGCGGGGGGCCGGGCCGGGCAGAGGTGGGGAGGCGGAAGGCGGAGCGGCCGCAGCCACCGCCCCTTCCTGCTCCTCCCCCCGCTCCGGCCGGCCCGTCTTCCCGGGCCCGCCTCCCGCCTCCCCGAGCCGGCCCGCGGCCCCTCTCCCCGGAGCCAGCCCCAGGGCGGCGCGGGGACTCTCCAGTCCTGGCCGGCCCGGGACTAGCTCCTCCGGGCCGGGGGGCGCGGCGTCCACGTGGGTTTGGGGCCGAGTGGGGAAAGGGAGGGGGCCCAGGGGCAGCGGCCTCTGCCCGCGCCTGGCCTCCCTGCCACGTCCATTGCTTGGGGCCCGGGGAGGTGGGGCGGAAGGGCCAGGCTGACAGGCTGGAGAGAGAGCGCAGAGGACCCGGGGCCAGGGCTTCACCCCTCCGGGCCTCAGGAGCCTGGCGTGCGAAGCGAGGGGACCGGGTCACACCCTCTCTACCCTCGTTCTTGCTCCGAGTTTGTGCTGAGGAGGTGCGGGCACACGTGGGCACCAGGTACCCGCAGGTGCAGAGAGGCGCGCGCGCACAGACAGACACAGACAGACACACACACAGACACAGACAGACACAGACACACAGGCACACACACACACACAGACAGACAGACAGACACACACACACAGACGCAGACAGACACAGACAGACACAGACACACAGACACAGACAGACACAGACACAGACAGACACACAGACAGACACAGACACACAGACACAGACGGACACAGACAGACACAGACACACAGGCACACACACACACACAGACACAGACACAGACACACACACACAGACACACACACAGACAGACACACAGACACACACACAGACACAGACAGACACACACACAGACACACACAGACACACACACACAGACAGACAGACACACACACAGACACACAGGCACACACACAGGTACAGAGACACACAGACACACACACAGACACACACACAGACACAGACACACACACAGACACACACACAGACACACACACACACAGACACACACACAGACACACACAGGCACACACACACACACACACAGACACACACAGACACACACACACACACACACACAGGCACACACACAGACACAGACAGACACAGACACAGACACACACACACACAGACACACACAGACACAGACAGACACACACACAGACACAGACAGACACACACACAGACACAGACACACACAGACACAGACACAGACACAGACACACACAGACACAGACACACAGACACACACACACAGACACAGACACACACACAGACACAGACACACACAGACAGACAGACACACACACGGACACACAGGCACACACACAGGTACACAGACACACACAGACACACACACAGACACACACACACAGACAGACACAGACACACACACAGACACACACACACTCTCCCCATGTGGGCCACATCAGGCTGTTGTGATTATGGAAAAAGCTGGGTCTACCTATTTTTGACATTTCCTAAGTATACGAAGCCAGACACCTGACTTCCTGGAGTCTCCTCTGTCAAAAGGAGGGTCATCATAGTAGCACCTACCTCACAGGATTGTTAGGGACGTTAGTCAAATGAGATAATCTGCATAATATCTAGGCTATCTTTTCTGAGTCTAAAAGTTCCACAGCAATGTCTATTATTATATACACGTGTATGTATGTATGTATGTATATATACATGTGTATCTATGTATATACACACATATACATACACCCTCACTGGCCATCCACAGTACAGGTGACCTGAGTGAGCTGTGACTCGCTGTCAGAGCTATTGCCTGTTCAGAGACATTTATTTCCTCAGACCCCATACAGTTAAATTCAGTCCATTCCCACAAGCATCTGCTCTGCATAAAGCACGGTGTAATACAGACAGAAACATTGATTCCTGCTTTGAAAATGCCAACAATCTCAGGGGCAGGAGAGACCATCCCGTCGTTCCTCTCTATTGAGTAGGCTTTAGGTATGGGCCTTCTCAGGAGTAATGGGGATGGACTCATCTCTCAGCATCCATGTAATTACAGCCTACTGTGTGTGGAGGCCCTGGATTCCACCTGTTGGGGAGACCTAGTCCTTGTCTCCCCAGAGAATTCAAAGCCTTTTAGGGGGAGAAAGTCAGATAATTAAAGAAACATAGAGTTAACCAATCAACCAGTCAACAAACCATTTTTAAGCATTTACTGTATTCTAGGCACTGGGAATACAATGCAAAAGTGAAAAATTCTCTGCCTTTAAGGAGTTCGTAAATAAATATATATTGGGTATTTACAAGGTAAACACACAGGGATTGGGATGGGGAGGAAGCTAACAATATCGTGATATACTAAGTGGACACAGAAAGGCACACACTATAAATATTAGGGAAGGTCACTGGCGGAAGAGCTGACTTTGTGTTGGAGAGATGTTATGAAAGGCTTCCCAGAAGAGCTAAGATTAGAGATGGGGAGGATTTGGAAGACTGGAGAGGAATCAGAAAAAGGAAATCCAGAGGAACTCAAGAGTGCAATGCTTTTGAAAATATAGCAGCCCCTCTGGGTTCCTTCTTTCCAAATTCCACTTGCACTGGTAGTAAATTCTTCATCTTTAGGGGTCTGCACAGGGAAGCTGAATGCTGACTTATTGGGTGATGCTACTGAGGGAAATTCCTTTTCAGGTATGGGTTGGACCTCTGAGGTCCATCAAACTTCTGTGAGAAGCTACTGACTCACTAAGGACTCTCTTCTCCAGGTAAATCAGCCAATAAGTATTTATTAAATATTTGCAGTGTTCTAGGAATTCTGCTATGCGCTGGGGATAAAAAGAAAGAAAAAAGATAATCCCTTCCTTGGGGGAGCCCACAGTCTAATGAAGGTCCCTGAAGATCCTAGTATCCTGGTCCCTCCATTATGAACTCCTGAGGGACTGTGATATGTTAGGTGATACTGGGAATTTACCAGTTCTGCTCTAGGTGGGAGTCTGACTCTCTGCCTGTTTCTTTGCTAAGGGTAGGGAAAATCAAATTCCATTCTGGAGAACCATGCATTGCTCTGGGGAACCCCTGGCTCACATGCAAATGGATTTTGCAACCAGGAAGGCTGGAGCCCAGTTCCAAGTATATCCTGTAGTCAAATGATGCCCTCCAGGTGGCCACCCCCTCCCTCCCTCCCTGCTGCTTCTCACTAACTGTTGGATATCCTTTTCCGGGTGCTGGGTGGAGTCTCCAGAGCTTCAGGAGTGGGAAAACACCTGGGTGAGCAGCTGAGGGGGAGGCCCCAGAAAGCCCTTTTGCCGCTGGCTGGTAGCTCTGGGATTTGGGGTGTAGGCTGATATAAAGGAAGAGTCCCTAGAACCCAGCCTTTCTGGCCCCTTTAGTTTTCTCCCCCACCCCCAGTTTTGAAGTCTGTACTACCTTCTCTCTCCCATCTTTTCCGTTTGGTCAACTCCCTCCTTTTACATATGAGGAACCTCAGACCCAGAAAGATTAAACAATCCGTTCAAGGCCAAAGAATTAATATCAGACTTGAGATGTGAACCAATGCCCAGTTCTAGGCCCAGCTGTCCCAGGAGACCTTCCCTGACCACTGAGCCACCTAACCCATCTCTGTTATCAGCATTCACCTCATAGAATAGTGGATGTCAGCACTGGATGGAATTTTCTAGACTAGAAACCATCTGATGTCATCCTTTCTTTTTATATATGGATCATAGAAGAAAAGTGACTTTCTCTCATATATTATCTCAGCCTAGGGCTCCTGACTCCCAGGTGTGAGATCTTCTCGCTGGATGCTTGATACTGAATCTCAGGACCTGGAGCATTGCAATGCATTCTGTTCTAACACTATGTTATAGGAGGCTGTGGATAAGCTGAAGGACAACTAGGATGGGAAAGAACCTTGATCCTGGTGCAGGCTCCTAAACCCTCCAGTTCTGGAGCCATGAACCAGTCAGTTCTGCCATTTTCCTTTCCGTATCTCAACCCACTCTCTTACGGCCCTGTAACTTTTCTGACCAAAATGCTTTTTCCTTGGTTACCATCCCCTATGTATGCATTCTCTTTCTATTAAAATGTAAGTTTAGTGAAGGTAGGAGTGGTATTTATTTTTGTATTTGTATCCCTAGAGCTATGCACAGTGCTTGGCACATAGTAAGAACTTAATAAAATGTTCTTTTTTTCCTCTCACCCTTCCTTCCTTCCTTCCTTCCTTCCTTCCTTCCTTCCTTCCTTCCTTCCTTCCTTCCTTCCTCCCTCCCTTCCTTCCTCCTTCTCCTTCTTTCCTTCCTTTCTCCTTTTTTTCCTTCCTTCTTTCCTTCCTCCCTTGTCTCTTTCTCTCTGTCTTCAAATACTGGGAGGTAGTATAATATAGGGGACTTGGGTTCACATCCCAACTCTGATACTCTGATCTTTGACAAATCACTTAATCTCCCTGGGCCTCAGTTTCCTTTTCTGTAAAATGTAGGGGTTTATTAGATTGAAAAAGACTGAAATCCTTTTCATCTCTAGGTCTATAGTCATAGATTTAGAGTTGGAAAGGACCTTAGAAGAAGAGGGATTTATCTTGCTCTGCTTGGCCCCAGAAGGCATAACTAAGACCTGTGGGTAGATGTTACAAATAAATTTACTTCCAGGAAAACTTTCCCCACAAAAAGCACTATCCTTAAATGGACTGGGCAACCCTGGAGAGGTAGTTGGTTTCCCCTCTTTGATTATGGCTGAATGACTGCTTATCAGGCAAACTGTGCTGGAATTTCCTTTTTGTTTGGAGATTAGTCTACATTCCTCTAACATGTCTTCCAACTCTTTATGTGATTCTTAGAGGCAGAACCTTTGCCTGGGAAGAAGACCAGGATAGTCTCCCCATCCTATCCCATCCCCTTTAGCTCCATTCAGTGTCTTTTTTCCTGTAGATCAGCCCTTCCAGTCAAGGGAAGGGTTCTGACAATGGAATGACTCATCTTAAGTTAGGAGGAACTGAGGTAGGGTCAGGAGGGGAGGAATTTTTTAGTATACAGCACTTAGGAAGCCTGCCACAGAGTCACAGAATTTGAGAGTTGAAGGGACCTCATGAGGCACATGGCCATCTGGTCCAACCCATACAGGAAAGGAATCCTCGCTATGATGTATCTGAAAAGAGATCCTGCAGTCTTTCCTTGAAGACCTCAGAGGAGGGGCAATCCACTGGTCAGTAAACATTTATGAAGTGCCTACTATGTGCCAGAACCTATGCTAAACACTGCGGGTACAAAAAAGGCAAAAGACCGTCCCTGTCCTTGAATGTAGCCTCCCAATGCAATCTATTTCACTTTTAAACAACTATCATTGTTAGGAAGTCATCCAGCCTCTTTGTAACTTCTCTTCATTGTTCCTAGTGAAGGCCCAGAGAGTGGTCAGTGCATGAGATATGGGGGGAAGAACCTAGAGCCAGAGTGGCTGAGGTAAGAAAGACCCCCAAATCTGAGACCTTTTCAGTTTGAGAAGATGAGGCCTGAGGAAGGAGGAAGATGTTTGTGAAGGGAATGAGGGGGAGATTTGTTAAAAAATGTTGGGAATTAGTTCATGGGGTAGGGAGGAGGGGGACACCCTTGATGTTTACAGAGGTGGCTATGGGGTACAAAGAGACGAGGCTGGGTGTCAGGAGAATGTGAGCTAGTGTCTAGATTGTCACCTTGGGTGGTGTTTTGGATCTCTACCTCAACATGCACTTAGGAAGGCCTGACTTCAAATCTTTCTCAGATGCCTTCTAACTAAGGGTCCCTGGGCAACTCACTCATCCTGTTAAAACCTCAGGTTTCTCATCTCTAAAATGAAGGGGTTAGATTTGATGGCCTCTAAAATCCTTTGTAGTTTTAAATTTATAATCCTATGTCCTTCTTTTTCTGGGCCTCAGTTTTTTTTATATATAAATTGAGGGTTGGATGAGATAGCTTCTAAGCTCCCTGTCATCTGTGACAGCCTATATTCTTTAAAAAATTTTTTTAATTAGTATAAATCATCTTCTCCTATCCCTCCCCATTAAGTGAGAATGAAAGAATAAAAAAAAATCCTGTTACAAACATGTATAGTCAAGAAAAACAAATTTCCTGCATTAGCCACGTCCAAAAAAATATGTCTCATCCTGCACTCTGAGTCTTTCACTGCTCTATCAGGAGGGTAGCATATTTCATCATCAGTCCTCTGGAATCATGGTTGGTCATTATGCTGATCAGGGTTCCTAATTCTTTGGAAGTTACTTGTCTTTACCACACTGTAGTTTTTATATGCATTGTTCCCCTGGTTCTCTTCACTTCACTCTGCATCAGTTTTCATATGTCTTCCCAGGTTTCTCTGAAATCATACCCTTCATTTCTCACAGCACAGTAGAATTTTTACCACATTCATATACCATAAATCATTCACCGATTCCTCAATTTATGAGTATTACCTCAGAGTTCCACTCTTTGCCATTCCCCCAAAAAAACTATAAATATTTTCATACATCCTTACAGTTTGTTTTGCTTAGGACAAATTCCTTAATCTGTCCTCCCTCTAATTCCTTCTCCCGTCATCCCTTTCCATCCTATTTCCCTATCGAGTGAATTGTATTTCTGCACCCAAACATACATATGTTTATGTGTATGTGTATGTTTGTATGTGTTCTTTCTTACTATAACTAGTTCCAAGGAGAATGAAGTTCACAAGTCAATTGTTCCCTCCACTTCTTGTTTGTATATCTACTTGTGTACCCCGATCAAGTGGGATAATTTTCCCTCATCTACTTTCATCCCCACCCCCTTTCCCACCATGTATTCCTTTTCCTCTCTTTTTGCATTCTTCTCTTAAGATCTTTGAGACATAACTGAATCATTCCCAAGCCTTATCTAATAAGACTCCCTCTCTGGTCTGATGATGATAGGGTTCAGAGGAGACACATATGCCATCTCTCCATAATAGAATGTAAGCAGTTTATATTTTGTTTAATCCTTTATCATTGTTGATGTTTATCCTTTTATGTTTCTCTTAATTCCTGTGTTTGCACTTCAAAGTTTCTATACAGTTCTGATCTTTTTATCAGGAATGCTTGGAAATCTATTTCGTTAAAGATCTATCATTTCCCCTATAGCATATACACTCATTTTTTCTGGGTAAGTTATTCTCAGGCGGTAAGTCTATATGTATCCTTTGCCTTCTGTAATAACTTATCCCAAGCCTTCCATTTCTTTTTCATGGCAGCTCTAAATTGTGTGTGATCTTGACTGTGATTCCTCAGTACTTGAATTCTTTCTGACTGCTTGTATTTTTTTCTTTGACCTGTAAACTCTGAATTTTGACTATAATGTTGCTGGGAGTTTTCATTTTGGGATTTCTTTAAGGAGGTGTGACGAGGTGTCACTTTCCCTTCTGTTTTTAAGAGATCTGAGCAGTTTTCACATAAGATTTCTTGAAATGTGACATCTAGGCTGTGTGTGTGTGTGTGTGTGTGTGTGTGTGTGTGTGTGTGTGTGTGTGTGTGTGTGTGTGTGTGTGGTCATGGCAATCAGATCAGCCAGTCCATTGATTCTTAAATTTCTTGATTTTGATTCCAGGTCAGTTATTTTTGCCATGAGATACTTTACATTTTCTCCTATTTTTCAAGTCTGTTGGGTTTGCTTTGATGTTTCTTGTTGTCTCATGGAGTTTTTGCCTTCTATTTGATCTGCTCTAATTTTTAGGGAGTTTGTGGCCTTGACAAAGTTTTGTACCTCTTACGCTAAGCCATTAATCCCCTTCCAAATTTTTTCCCCCTTAGCTTTCATTTCTTTTCCCACTTTTTCTCTATTGTTGTCATTTCATTTATTAAAAAAAACACCATTTCAAATTCCTTAAAAAAACAACTCTTGCTTCATCTCTTCTAGGAATTCTAGTTAAATTTGTGCCTGAGCTATGTTTTTTTTTCTTGAGGATTTGCTTGCAATTGTGTTGGAGTCATTCTCCTCCAGGTTTGTTTCTTGAACGTCCCTGTCACCCTCAGAACTTTTTAAAGATGAGATTCTTTTTTTTGATTGCTATTCCAGCCTACTTTCTGACTTTGAACTTCACACTGAGAACAGGCTCTTCATACTTGTGGAGGGAAGGTCTGGACTGGTCCTGTTGCTTTCTTAGGGGTATTAAATGTATTATTACAGATGTCAGGTACATCACAGGCTGGGGACCCATGAGTTTTCAGTGCTCCCAAAGGGTTCTGATCCAGGGTAAAGTCTGGTTGCTGAGCCCAGCACCTCCCCCCAGCTCTGAACTCTGCAAGTTACTGACCTGAATTTGGATATGAACAAAGTAGATACTGTTGGATTTAGCCACTACCATCCAGTGACAATCCATGTTCTATGCTGACTTCCATCCCTAACTTTCTATGTTTTAGGTATAATAGGGGTTGATTAGGAAATCTGTTTGAATAACCTCCCCAGTTAATTTGGTCATACTTTTGGGTATGAATCTTGTCAGATGGAGATACTTACCTTGGAGTTAGATAGACATCTTAGCCCTTTCTAGAGAGAGAGCCCAAGAAAAGGGACCCAAGGGCATGTAGCTAGCTGGTACACAGCTCACTGGCACAGATTCCAAGGGTGAGCCATGAGCCATACTGGCCTTCAGTCAACCATTTATCAAAAAAGAACAGGACCAATCAGAGGGATTCCTTGTTTCCTCTCAGCAATGGTCCCTCTCAGGGCATGTTATTCCTTCTCTCACATTCTCTGTTCCAGCCTCCAATGTGTTCTAGGGCTTCCTGCAGCTCTAAAATGCCATATTCCAAAGTCTCATCCATGTCCTAATATTCTGTGTTCTAATAGGTCCTTTCCAGTTCTTAACATTCTATGTTTTATTATTCTGCCTTCTAAGCTCTCTCCTAGCTCTGACACTCTTCCCTCTGTTTCTGATATTCTAAATTCTGAACCTTGAAGAAATGGTTTTGAAATGAAGGTGAATCTAATTGGGAGACAATAGAGTGTAGTTGGGGGAAAAAAAACTGACTCTGGAGGTGCTGGATCTGGTTTCAAATCCTTATTCTCTCACTTCCTACTTTTGCAGCCTTAGACAAGAAATCACTTGGTTTCTCTGGGTTTCAGTTTTCACATCTGCAAAAGAAAGAGCATGGCCTCTGAGGCCTGTTCATCTACGATCTTCTTGTCCTTTCTTGTCCTTTCCACCCTGATTCCATGATTCTGCCTTGCATAAAAGGGATCTGACTCATGTGAGTTGTTATGTGGACATTTTGACTAGTGACAGGGGATCTCATCCACAGTATTGTGGGTTCCTATGACTGAAGTTGTGGTGCCCTCTTCTGGTGGCTGAATCCAGAGAAGATGCTTCTACATCTCTGATCTTTGGAAGTTCTTCCTACTGTCTAACCTCAACCTCTTTTGCAAAAGCAGTTGAAGATCATTTGTTGTTTCCCATCCAAGGAGAAACATTCAAAGGATAATGATGCATCCTCAGTCCAGCTGGCTATTTATCTTGGCCAACTAAGGCCACATTGTAAGATGGGGAGGGAGACAGTTGAAAGGACATAAGGGGAGCTAGTTGAGGAAAGGGCAGGTACAGGGGATAAGGTCTAGGTGGGATGATTCTGTTATTGAGAGAATAAGAGGCTTCAGCATGTGGCCACAGGTACATAGGATGATGCTTGGTATTCCCTCCTTACAGTGCTTGTGATGAGAGTTAAGAAAAAGAGGATCATGCGGAGAAGAAAACTGCACTGGATGCCCCTGGGCATCTTTGCAGAGGGTGAAGAAGCTAAGAATTTGGAAAGTGTTGATGATTAATCATCCAGTTAATTCTTAAAAGCCAGGCCCAGTGTTTGTGGCTATAATGGCAAAAGTGAAAGTCCCTACCCTTGGTGAGTTCTCCTTTTATTGAGGGAAGTGCCATGTAAAAAAAATTGTTCCACATATGGCACATAGAGAGTATAAGAACCTGAGAGGGCAAGGTACTAGTAGCTAGGATGACCAGGAAGACCTGTGCAGAAGGAGAATTTGAGCTGAATCTTGAAGGAAAGAGAGAATTCTCCCCTCCAGGCTTGCAATTTAGGTATTATCTTCAACTCCTCTCTCATTGCCTATATCCAAACTGCTCCCAAGTTCTGTCAATTTTATGTTAATAGCATATGTCATACATGGCCCCTTCTCTCCAGAGGCATTGGTGAGGAATGACTGTAGGCATCCAGCAACAGCCAGTACAGAGGGGAAGGATATGGGAGATAATGATAGTCAATATTTATAGAACTCTTTAAAGTCTGGAAAGCATTTACCAAATATCATCCCACTTGATCCTCACAACAATCCTGGGAAGCAGGTACTATTATTATTATTCATATTTAATAGATATTATTGTATATTCATATTTAATTATATAGTAATATTTAATAGATATAATATCCAATAGAGAAGAAAACTGAGGCACAGTAGTGAAGTGACTTTCTCAAGGTCACACAACCTAGTAAGTGTCTGAGGCCAGATTTGAACTAATATCTTCGTGACTCCAAGTCTAGTGCTCTGTCCACTGTGTGAGGAACATCAAGTGAATTAGTATGGCTGAACCATCAAATGGGATGATGGGAATGAGAAAACCATAAAGGTAGGAAAGATCAGATTGGCAACATCCATCAAATTAAGCCAAACCAGTATTGATAATTGATGACTTCAGTGTAAATCTGAACAAGGGAGAGGACAGTGAGAAAACAGGTTGAAAAAATGACTTGGGATAAAAAAAAAAAAACAGGAGAAAGACAAAGAGACTAACCCTTCCTAAATCTCACAACTGTATATGTAACACTTTATGCCAGAAGAAGAGTGGAAGGCTCTGGATGTGATGATTACTGAAGAACACGACAGAAAATAACATTGACCATATCTTAATAGACAGGAAATGGGGGACTCATTTCTGAACCAGGTCACATTATCAGAACTCAAGATCAACACCAGATTAGAAAAAAGGATGAAGATGAACAGACTGCATTTCCTCTACAGCAGCTCCAGCTTGATGTGTTTAAACAAGCTGGGTACTAAAAGACATTGACTTCAGTTGCTACCATTTCTTAAAGAACAGCTGTAAAACAGTCACTACAATGAGAAGACCCAAAGAGTCCACAAACTGCTTGAGTCAGCAAAAACTCTCCTAACTAAATAGAGGGAAATAGCAGCTGAGGGAAATACCATTTTAGAGTACAAGCTCTTTTGTAAAATGCTTTGAAGGGGGAGAACAGGACTATAAGGGCCATAGTGTCGTAAATTAGTACAAAGCAGTGGAAGGTAAAGTGAGCGCAGAGAGCTTGGCATGAATCCTAATTAAGTCAAAGCATCCCATTTTCTCCACTTACACAGCTTGTTGTTCAATTGTTTTCAATTGTGTCTGACTCTTCATGACCCCATTTGGTATTTTCTTGGCAGACGTACTGCAGTGGTTTGTCATTTCCTTCTCTAGCTCATTTTACAAATGAGAAAACTGAGGCAAACAGGGTTAAGTGACTTGCTTAGGGTCACACAGCTAGTAAGTGTCTGAGGCTAGATTTGAACTCAGGAAGATGAGTTATCCTGACTTCAGACTCCTTGCACTATGGTGCCATCTAGATGCCATGTTCATGTCATTCTCAGTCTTCTGGCTGCTTTCCTACTGTCTACAAACTTGTCCATGTCTCTTTCATCCTATAAAAAGCTCATGTAGGAATGTAAACTGTCCAACTTTAGTAAGTCCCGTATGAATTCTTTTTCCTGTTTACCTTTTAATGCTTCTCTTGATTCTTGTGTTTGAAAGTCAGATTTTCTATTCAGTTCTGGTTTTTTCATCAAGAATGCTTGAAAGTCCTCTATTTCACTGAATTTTCATTTTTTCCCCCTGAAGTATTATACTCAGTTTTTCTGGGTAGGTGATTCTTGTTTTTAATCCTCATTCCTTTGACTTCTGGAATATCATATTTCAAGTCCTTCAATCCCTTAATGTAGAAGCTGCTAGATCTTGTATTATCCTGATTGTATTTCCACAATACTCAAATTGTTTCTTTCTGGCTGCTTGCAATATTTTCTCTTTGACATGTGAACTCTGGAATCTGACTACAATATTCCTAGGAGTTTTATTTTTTGGATCTCTTTCAGGAGGTGATCAGTGGATTCTTTCAATATTTATTTTCCCTCTGGTTCTAGAATATCAAGGCAGTTTTCCTTGATAATTTCATGAAAGATGATGTCTAGGCTCTTTTTTCATCATGGCTTTCAGGGAGACCAATAATTTTTAAATTGTCTGTCTTGGATCTATTTTCCAGGTCAGTTGTTTTTCCAATGAGATATTTCACATTGTCTTCAATTTTTTCATTCTTTTGGTTTTGTTTTGTAATTTCTTGGTTTCTTATGAAGTCATTAGCTTCCATCTGCTCCATTCTAATTTTTAAAGAACTATTTTCTTTAGTGAGCTTTTGAACCTCCTTTTCCATTTGGCTAATCTGCTTTTTAAAGTATTTTTCTCATTGGCTTTTTGGACCTCTTTTGCCATTTGGGTTAGTCTATTTTTAAAGGTGTTACTTTCTTCAGCATTTTTTGGGTGTCCTTTAGCAAGCTGTTGGCTCACTTTTCGTGATTTTCTTGCATCACTCTCATTTCTCTTCCCAATTTTTCCTCCACCTCTCTTACTTGATTTTCAAAATCTCTTTTGAGCTTTTCCATGGCCTGAGATCATTGCGAATTTATTTTGGAGGTTTTGGATGAAGAAGCCTTGACTTTGATATCTTCCTCTAATGGTATGCTTTGTTCTTCCTCATCTGAAAGGAGTAACCCCAAGAAAGTAACCTATAGTCTTATTTTTTCCCCCCTTTTTGGGCATTTTCCCAGTCAGTTACTTGACTTTTGAGTCCTTTGTCAAGTGGAGGGTATGCTCTAGAGACCTGTAAGTTCTTAGTTCCTCCAAGGTGGCACAATCAAGGGAAAGGAGTTTACTCCTCTCCTGGCCTGTGCTCTGATCCGGGAGCTACCACAAGCTTTTTTGCCCAGGATTTGCAAGTAGGGTTCCCTTTCCACAATCGAATCTGCCAGTGCTCCTCCTCATCCCAGGGCCGCCACTCAGGGCTGAGATTCAGATCAGCTGCTTGATTCCCACAGGGTCTTTAGTCTGAGGGCTCCAAAAATGGATGCTGCTTCTGCAGCTGCCTGAGGCCGTGGCTAGGGCAGGACCCTGCACCCTTCTCACCCAGGTCACTGACCTTTGAAGCTGTCTTTGGCATTTGTGGGTTGAGGAATCTGGGAACTGCAGCTGCTACCCAGGATTCTGTGCCCTGAAGCCTGCTCCAGTCCTGTCCCTGCCTCGCTGTGCAGCCAAGGCTGGGCTGCGCTCCACTCTGAGGCTGGTGCAATAGACCTTTCCTGTCAGCCTTCCAGACTGCCTTGGGCTGGAAATCTCTTTCATTCTGTCATTTTGTGGCTTCTGCTGCTCTAGAATTTGTTTAGAGTCATTTTACAAGTATTTTATGGGCTTTGTGGGGAGAGCTACAGCAGATCTGTACTTCTACTCCACCATCTTGGCTCCACCCCCACCTGGGTTATTTCAATAGCCTGGTGCTTGGTCTTCAGGTTTTTCCCCTCTTCAGTCTATCCTCCTCTCAGCTAAGTGATCTTCCGTGACATATTACAATAGTTTATTCAATAAACTTTAGTGGCTCCCTATCACCTTGAGAATAAAATATTTTAAAAATCCTTTGTTTGGAATTCAAAGCCCTTCATTAACCTATCTCTCTTCTACCTTTCTAGGTTTTTTTTTTTACACCTTATCCTCTCAATTCAGATTCTAACCCTTCCATACTTTGCCTTACTATTCCTGAATAAAGATACTCTATCTCCCAAAAAACACTCCCTCTCCTAACTCAGCATTTTCACTGATTGTTCCCCACGCCTGAATTCTTTCCTTTCTCATCTTTGTTTCCTTTTCTCCTTCAAGTCCCAGCTAAAGTCCTATCTTCTACAAGAAAGCTTTGCTGATCTTCCTGAATGCTAATGCATTGAGCCCAAAAGGCCTCTCTGTATCTTGTCCATACACATTCTATCTCCCTCAGTAGATTGTGAGCTCCTAGAGGGCAGGGACTGTCTTCTGCCTCTCTTTGTATCCTCAGGGCTTAACATAGTGCCTGACACTTAGTAGGCACTCGATACATACTTGTTGACTGACTGCTACATCTCTTGTCTCCCTGACTTTGTACTAGTTGTCCCTCATGCCAGGAATGCCCTCCTTTCCAATCTCTCTCTGCTAGAATCATTGGTTTTCTTCTAGACTCAACTCAAGTGCTCCCTTTTACATGAGACTTTTCTTTCACTAATTGCTAATGCCTTCCCTTCCAATGTGAAAACCTATGTATATAGATGTCACCCCCATTAGGATGTGAGCTCAATGAGGCCAGGGATTGCTTCAGTCTTTGTCTTTGGGTGTATTGTGCTGACCTGAAAGTTTGGTTAAAAAAGGCAAATAGGCTGAATGCATATTGTTTATTCCCTTAAAGTTAGCAGTTACATGGCCATGGAGGCAGAAGGAAATCTCTGACTGAATGTTACAGGAATGACTAGGCTTAAATATGTTTTAGGACAATTCAAGGTTGTCTGTGTCTCTCAGATTTATGGTTTCCATTTGTGTGTAACTATACCATGAGAAAGGAATTTCTTAATTGAATAGGTTGTAAATACAATAAAATAAGAGAGTTGACAAGGTGTCAATTGAAATTACAACTCAGGACATCTTTGTTTTCTTTACCATTAACATGTCATAACATAGTACATGTCCACAAAATATTAAGATATTCAAAGTTCTATTATTCAAGATAGTGTCTTGGATTAAGAGTCTCATAAGGAATACTAAGTTAGTCCCATCTGGTCTTGTTGACATAACAAGAGGTATTCTCTGAGTTCTAGGCTTTTCTTCTGAGTGATTAATTCAAGCTCTAGCCCATATTAAAGTCCAGAAACTATATTAATTGTTATCAATTGTAAACACTCAGCAAAGTTTGTTGATTAATTGCTATAGATCATAGGATCATAGATTTAGATCTGGAAGGAACTTAAAGGCTTCCTCCTCCCCTATTTTACAGATGAGAAAACTGAGGTAGAGTCATACAGCTAGTATGTGTTATAAGGTAGAATTTGAACTCAGGTCTTCCCATCTCAGAGTCTCACACCTCATGCACTGTGATAGCATGGGTAAACTATGGCCCATGGGCCAAATCTAGCCTGCCACCTATTTTTGTGCAGCCTGTGAGCTGAGTGGTTTTTACATGTAAATGTATGACTTGTGAGCTAACCAGGGTTTTGTAAACAAAATAAAACAAACAAGCACACAAAAACCCTGGTTACCTTGAAAACCATGCAAAAGCAGGGAGTAGGCTGAATTTAGCCCAGAGGTCATGGTTTGCCCATCTCTGGTCTAACTGCTTTTCATGAAGCAAATGAAACAGGAACAAGGAGAACAAGAAGTAAGATGGAACAGATTTGCCATTTTCTGGAAGTGACCTTTCTTTCTCATTAGTAACAGTGAAACCACCACTTCCATAGCCAGGGCACTGAATGAGGAAATGGAAATTGTTCTCAAGAGACCGAATCAGGAAGGATACCAGGGTGTGATTAACACACTCAGATATCTAAGCTTCAGGTGACATTCAGGGGTAGAATTTTACTATATTACAAAGAGGGAAATATAACTAAAGAATGGAGAAAAACAATCACAGAAAAGTTTTGTTTTTTTTTTTTAGCCACAAAAAGATAACTGTGAAGACACCAGCACTGCTCTCCATGAAAATCTATATGAGAATAATTTGTGCATATCCAGAGGGTATCCTTGATGAAAGTGTGAACTAGGAGCAATCAGCTTTTTACAGACAATTGTCTTTAGTGGAGCATGTATGTATTCACTCTCTCACAACTGACTAAAAAGTGTGACAAATACAAAGATGTTGATTACAAAAAAGCATTTGACCACAGTAGAACAAAACTCTACCCCATAGCCTCTCTTTAAACAAGGCATTTCTCATGCAAATGTTAAGATTATACGAAATTTCTTGATAGATGCAACCATTGAGATAATTTTGTTCAATGATCCTCTGATTAGCAATCTGAAGTGAAGCATAAATCAGGGAGGTGTCTCTGCTTGTCAGAATTATTTGTCACTGTCATGGAGAACATCACAGGCAGAGTCCAGATGGAAAAAGGACGTGATGAGGCTCAAAGCCCATTTGCATATGATTCTCCTCCTTGATGGAGACTGAATGCTCTCCAAACCCACAACTCTCCACCTATAAATAGTGAGACTTTCTAGAGCAGGGGTTGTTCAGTCTTTTTTCAGTAGTGTCTGACTTTGTGTTCCTTTATGAGGTTTTCTTGACAAAGATACTAGAGTGGTTTGCCATTTCCTTCTCCAGCTCATTTTACGTATAAGGAAACTGAGGCAAGCAGGGTAAAACCCTGAGTTATACAGCTAGCAAGTGATTGAGGCTGGATTTGAACTCACGAAGATTAATTTTCCTGACTCCAGACTAGGTGCTCTATCCAATGTGCCACCTAGCTGCCCTACCCTGAGGTACTCAGGTCAGAGCAGTGGGGTCAAATTTGTTGTTGTTTGTCTTTTGTACTTGAAGAGGACTGAGAAGTCAGGAAGATGATGCCATGACTTGCAAGTGAATTGGATTTAAGTGAGGCAGGGCTGTGCAAAGTCCCCAGTCTCACTTTCTCCTCCGCAGCCAACTGGGTTCAGAGGATACATATAGATCAGGATGACTAGAGATGTTCTCAGATACAGTGGGAGACCTTGGCCTTTTCAAGCTAAGGTCTTTCTGAGTTCTCACTTTGACTGAGGCAGCATCCATTCAATGATTAAGAATAAGTAACGAATGAACCAAGAAATGATTCCTTTTACCTAATTACAAAAAAAAATTAATCTGGGAGGGGAAGACCCATAGGATTCCTGACCAAAACTGAAACAATTACTACAATTACCTTTGCATTTGCATTGTCAAGGGAACCTTTGGGGAAACATAGGGGTTGCCATACGTGCCATAGGAAGCCATGGATGGACCCATACCCAGGAAAGTTTAGCTTCTTGCTAATTGTGACTGCCAATTGAACCCTGATCCTTAATTACTGTGGGCATCCTCACATGTTCTGTGAGCTCATTTGGGATGAGAGTCCCCCTGAGAAGGAAAGCTCCCACCTTTTCTTCTCTATTTTTCATTTTCATTGGTTGTTTTATTCTAATGTTTGTTTTTATCCTTTTTTTTGCTTATGTTGTGACAAACTGTTACAAGCACCTACAGGTGATAATCTGTGAGGACTTCATAAAATGTCCTTTGCTGTATTTGCACAAGCTTAAACTTTGGAATAATTGTAACATCTAGGCCTACCAGCTGTGATAGTGATGGGCCCTTCCTAAAAGCTATTAATCCTGGGACTATATAAGTACTGAGCTCTCTAGAATGTGGGATCTCTTCCCAGGGCATTTAGGAGACTATTAAAAATGGTGCTATATGAACCTTTTGACTTTAGTGCAAGACATTGGTGGAGGCCCCAAAAAGGACAGTGTTTGAAACTTTCCCTGATACCAGGTAATTTTCCAGAATTGGGGATATGGACAGATGTGCCTACTGAAAGCTGATCTATTTGCTGAAGACATTAAATATATAATCAGGGAAAAAGTAATGGGGATAAAGCAGATACAAAGCTGCTTTGTCTACTTCTGTCTGATGACACGTATCTTAGTGCTGAAAGTACATGGAGCTTTGGAGAGACACAGTAAACCCTGGGTGGTTCCTTGGAGTAGTGCCAGCTTATGGTTCATTCTCTTTGTTCAGCTCTTTATGATGATGTGGCAAGGAACCCTTCCCTCCAGGGTAGGAGTAGGGGGCCACACTTTCTCCTGCTTTGGAAGCATGGTGCCCACTCCAACATGGCATGTAGAGCAAGGATCTCAACTGAGACAACTTGAGCCTGGGCCTCTGCCTGTGTCTACTCAGTATTTCTTTCCTGAGTGTGGGGGACTAAACATTGCTCTTGAGATGAATGTGTCCAGGTTGGGAGGGAACCTTGGGAGTTTGTGAGGTCTGCATATCTTGGGTCTGTTGGTTAGAGTTTACTGGTAGAAGGGGAGTTTCTGCATTGGAATGGGTTCCACAAAAAGGTGGAAGAACTCAGCCTTTGGCTAGCTTGCCAGAAGACAAGGACCCAGTGAGAAGTGTTTGGAGAGAGCTGACCTGAGGGGAATTGTAAAAATACCTACCTGCAAACTAAACTTGATGATATGTAATAAGTGCTTAATAAATGCTCATTCATTCATTCATTCATTCATTCATTCATTCATTCATTCATGTTTTAAGGACAACCAGTCCATTGGTGAGTGTAATTTATTATTAAATTATACTTAACTCCTGTCAATGTATTCTTGTGGGTCTTGTGGGTGTTATATATTTCTTTTGTGTAGAGGAAATAAATAACTTCCTCTTCAAAATCATGCCTTACTGCTGTCTCATCCTGAAATTTCCCACAGTACCTGGGTATTCCCCTCTCTGCAACATTCTACTACTCCTGATCATGGAATATTCCTCTGAAAGGCTCCTCTCCCTCCTCCTTCTGCTATTGGGAGAATAGGCTCCTGCTGGACCATTTGGTGAAGGGACCTAGACCAGTCTGCTCCGGTACCTGTCAGCCCTGCTTTGGACTTTCTGGACTTTAAACCTTCCTTTCTCCTCCACCCAGTCTCTCCTGTCAGCTCCCTTTTACTGTTGTCTTCACCCATACTCCTTGAGGATAAGTCTTCCTTCCTGTCTCCCTGCCTCCCTTCCTTCCTTTCTTCCTTTTTTCCTTCCTTCCATCTTCCCTCCCTCATTCCTTCCTTAACTCACTTCCTTCCTTCCTTTCTCATTTCCTTCCTTTCTCATTTCCTTCCTTTCTCACTTCCTTTCTTCCTTCCTTCCTTCCTTCCTTCCTTCCTTCCTTCCTTCCTTCCTTCCTTCCTTCCTTCCTTCCTTCCTCCTTCCCTCCCTCCCTCCCTTCCTTCTTTCCTCCCTCCCTTCTTTCCTTCCCATACTATAAAATGCCCCTTACTTTGGTTAGATCCTAGATAGGAGCCAAGCCTAAACTATATATCATTTCCCCCCAGGACTCAAGGTTAGGAGTGTAAAGAAGCCTTTGTCTGGTGGGAGAAAAGAAGCTTCCTTCTCTCAGTATTGCTTAGCTCCCCTAAGACTGAAGCCTGTCTCTGAGTCTGGGGTCCTGGAGCAGAGGGTCTTCTGACGGGAGAAGGAGGACTGCTCCCAGGCTTTGGACCCAGCAGTGGCTTGTAACTATTGGACAAGGAAAATGAAGAGTTGAGAGAGCATTGCACTGTATTGTCTCCCTCATCTAGAGTGGGAGCACCTTGAGCTCAGAGATCCTCCCCCACTCTGCCTGTGTGCCCAGCTCTTAGTCCTGGAGTCCAGGTGGGAGATGATGAGGGGCTAACCTAGGGCAGTGGCCAGGTGAGTGGAGAGAAGAGGACAAATGGAAGAGATGTTTTGGGGGGGGTACAACCAAGAAGACAATCACAGCTAGCATTTATCTAGCACTTTAAGATTTGCAAAGTGCTTTACAAAGATTGTCTCATTTGATCTTCAGAACAACCCTGGGAGGTTGGGGCTATTATTATTATCCCCATTTTACAGATGGGGAACTGAGGCTGAGAGAAGTGACTTGCTCAGGGTCACACAGCTAATAAGCATCTGAGGCTGGCTAACATGGGCATACCCTGAGCACTTTCTATTCCAACAGTCTGTGCAGTAGGTGAAGAACCTCTCCATGGGAAAGAGTCATTGAGATAGACATTTGAGATTCTGATAATGAAGGGAATGTCTGTCATATAATGACACTTTGAAAAGTAGTTTTTTGGGGCATCTAGGTGGTACAGTAGATAGAACACTGGTTCAGAATTACTGAGTTCAAATACAGCCTCAGACACTTACTAGCTGTATGACCCTGGATAAGTCACTTAACCCCAATTGCCTCCCTGCCCCCTGCAAAAAACAGTTTTGGGGTAGTGGAAAGAACACCAGCTTTGAAGCTTTCAGATTTTGGATCAAGTCCTGTCTCTGGCACTTAATGGTGGGATAACCCTGAGCAAATCACTGTGCTATTGTGGGCCTCAGTTTCTTTATCTGTAAAATGAGGTGGTGGGAGTATATCATTTAAAAGAGCTTACTTCCTTTGCCCAAGTAACAAAAAAGTACACTAAATGATGAACAAGTATTAAAAAGTTATTGATTTCTTTTGTTTTTATATCATCTACATTCCCCGATGTATCCTTCCCTTTCTGCTCCCAGAGACCTATCTCTCATAATGAGTAAACATAAAGAAAAAAAGTTGAGCAAAACTAATCTAATAAAAATGTTGGACACATGTGGTGTTCCATACCCACCTCTGCAAAGAAATATAGGAAGATACATTCTTAGAACTTTCCTTTAGGGCCAAGCTTGCTCGTTATAATTTGGTAGCATTCAGATTTGATCATTTTGTTCTTTTTCCTCCAACAAGCATTTATTAAGCCCCTGCTCTGTGTTAGGCACTGTACTAGGTATAGATCCTGTCCTCAAGGACCTTACAGTCTGGGGGACAGGATGTATGAACTCCTGGATGAGGAGAGTCCTCAGACCAGCGCAGGTGAGCATTTTCTCTGCAATTTAAGGTTGTATAGAGTTGTCCAGAGACTTGAGAGATTAAGTGACTCACCCAGGGCCTCACAGCCAGTATGTGTCAGAGGGTAGGACTTGAACCCAGGTCTTCAAAGCTATCTCACTATCCACTATGCCATACTGCCTCTCATATTCTAGATTGATTGCAAATCTGGTGCTTTTTCTACCACACCAATAGCACTGCCTCCCCCCATCCCCTCCTGTCACCTGTGAGATTCTGGTGGAAAGACCCTTTTGTCCCACCCTTGTTAATGACTTTTGCCTGCTGTCCAAGTATAGCTTAGAATGTAGAGAGTAGGATTAGAAAGTGTTTTCCAAATAGTCCTATGATATAAGGATTCAAATATCAATGCTGCTATTTTCTGTTTAGGGAAAAGGCATTAATTCTTATAGCTGGAATGCTGCCTAGAGTCAGGAGATCTAGTTTCAAACCATTCCTCTGAAGCTTAACATTCATTTATAGCCTAAGTGCAGTTGAGTAACCCCTTAGGACTTATTGACTAAGTCACAGAGAGATTATATGTGTAACCTGGAGTTCCCCACTCTGACACATGCACAAAAAGAGAAAATGACTTGACTGCAGTCACCCACAGCTACTAATAGTCAGTCAGCTGGGATGGGAACCCAGATGCCCTGACTCCAAGAACAGTGCAAATTAAAACAACTCTGAGGTACCACCTCACACCTATCAGATTGACCAATATGACAGAAAAGGAAATTTAATAAATATTGGAGGGAATGTGGGAAAATGGAACACTAATGCACTGTTGGTGAAATTATGAACTGATCCAACCATTCTGGAGAGCAATTTGGAACTATGCCGCTATGCGTACTCTTTGACCCAGCAATATCACTACCAAGTCTGTATCCCAAAGAGATAAAAAAAAAGGGGAAAGCACCTATTTATGCAAAAATACTTATAGCAGTTTTTTTTGTAGTGGCAAAGAATTGGACATTGAGAGTATGCCCATCCATTGGGGAATAGCAGGCCAAGTTGTGGTATACGATTGCAATGGAATATTATTATGCTATAAGAAATGATGAATGAACTGATTTCAGAAAACATGGAAAGACTCACAGGAGCTGATGCAAAGTGAAGTGTGCAGAACCAAGGAGAACAGCAATGTTGTCCAATGAAGAACTGTGAATGACTTAGGTATTCTCAATGATCCAGACAATTCCAAAGAACTCATGATGAAAAATGCTCTCCACCTCCAGAGAAAGAACTGGTGGAATCTGAATGCAGATCAAAGCATACTATTTTTCACTGTCTTTATTTTTTCTTGTTTTTTTTCCCTTTGGGTCTGTGTATCACTAATATGGTAATATGTTTTGAATGATTAAGCATCTTTAACCTATATGAAATTGCTTACCATTTCAGAGAGGAAGGAGGTGAGGGAGAGAGGAAATTTGGAATTCAAAATAAAAAAGTGAACATTAAAAATTGCTTTTATGTGTAACTGAGAAAGAAAATAAAATATAATTTTTTAAAAAAAGATGACTTGAGAGGATTGTCTACTGGTCTCCAGGGGTGAAAACTTCAGGATACTGAGGACTCAAAAGCATTACTACAGATTCAGTCTGTTAGATAGCCCCTACCCCATTGTTATTCCCCATATACATACATATAAACACACAGATTTGCAGAAGAACAGACAGAAACAAGGACTCATGAATTCATAGATGAATATATATTCTGTTGAAGCATACATGTATGTAGATACTCAGTTTGATGGGAAAAAGCCTAGAAAAGATGACAATAGGCAAAATATGCTAAGGGCTAGAGGGGCTGTAGAAAGATATGTACTGTTAGTGAAAGTGTAAATTAATCACAGCTAATAGAGCCATCTAGGTGGTACAGTGGTTAGAATTCTGGGCCTGGAATCAAGAAGACCTGAGTTCATATTTGATCTTTTACATTTACTTTCTGTGTGATCATGGGCAAGTCATTTGATCTCTGTTTGCCTCGGTTTCCTCATCCGTAAAATGGGGATAATAATAATAGCATCTATCACCCAGTGGTTGTTGTGAGGATCAAATGAGATAACATTTATAAAGTGCTCAGCATGGCACCAGGCACATAGTAGGTACTTGTTTCCTTCTGACAGTTCCAGAAAACCATTTACCATCATGGCCCAACAGGCACTAATTCTGACCCAGTGACATCACTTCTAGGTTTATACCCAAAGGAGGCCAAAGACAGAGGGAAGGTCTCATAGATAGAATAGTATTTATAACAGCCCTATTTGTAGTAGCAAAGGACTGGAAGGAAAGTGAGTGCCCATGAACTCATGGTTTGACAAACTGAGGTCTGTGAATGCAGTGGGATATTACTGTGCCATAAGTAAAAACTTGGGAAGACTTTTATGAATTGTCACAGAGTGAAGTAAGCAACCACAGAAGAACAATTTACATGATGGTCATAAAAATGTAAAGGAAAACGACTTTGAAAGATGTCAGAGTTGACTCATGCCATAGCAGATGGTGAGGTAGATAGAGGTGATGGACCACAAATGGGGAAGGAAGTGGGCTTCTGCAGACAAGGATGCTGTATTGATTGGGTTTGCTTGAGTACACTTCTCTGCTACCTGGGAACACTCTATGGTCAGAGACATTAGGAAATGACAGTTATGTGGGAGTAGAAAACAGCATCAGCAAAAGGTAAAAAGAAAAAAAAACCATAGTGGTTTGGGCTGAGTTCTAGGTTCAAGACTTGTTCTGTCCCCAACACAGCAGAAAAAACAGCATGGCATGGAAGATGAAGCACCAGGTACAAGGGTCAGAAGCCCTGGGTTTGAATCCTTGCTATTTCCTACGTGTGTGACTTCTGGTAAATTCCTCTCCCCTCTCTAGTTCAGTTTCCAGTTAAGTGATACCATAGTGCACAGAGCACCAAGCCTGGGGTCAGGAAGACTCATCTTACTGAGTTCAAATCTGGCTTCTGTCACTTGCTAGCTGTATGACCTGGGCAAGTCACTTAATCCTGTTTGCCTCAGTTTCCTCATCTGTAAAATGATCTGGAGAAAGAAATGGCAAACCACGACTGTATCTTTGCCAGAAAAATTCCAAATGGGGTCACCAAGAGTGGGACACAACTGAAATGACTCAACAACAAAAAAATCAAGAGGGGGGAATTGGGGAAGGGAACCCAGGCACAAAGGCAGTCTTCAAGTATTTGAAAGGCCATTGTGTGGAACAATGGTTGAGCCACATTCTATTTAGTTTTGTAGGACAGAACTAGGAGCAAAGGAGCAAAGTTTCAGAAAGGCAAACTGAAGCTTCCTATAAGGAAAAACTTCTCAGCAGAGTCCCCAAATAGGGTTGTTTTAGTAGGAAGTGAATTCTGCATCAATGAAGATATTCAAAGTAAGGATCGTAGATTTAGGGGCAAGAATAGGTGGTCAGTGGGTCTGAAATTCTTGGAAGAATTTCTATGTACAGAAATGCATGGTAAGAGGGTAAATATAATTCCTAATTAAATATCAGACCAAGCCTACTCCAACCAGAACAGCTTTTTAAGCTTGTCCAGCTGACTGGAAGCAAATCCTGGTATTAAGCCCCCTCACAAAGAACTGGAAGAGACCTTAAAAGTCTGACTAGTCTAGTCAGATCTTGTCTGATCCCCTCCCTCTTTTGTTCTCTGACTCCAAATCCAGGTTTTTTTTTTCCATTGAGAAGGTATTCTCAGGAAGGGACCCATTGGAGTAGATGGCTTCCAAGGCCTCCTCCAATTCTGAGATTCTATGATTCTCATATTCTGCCTTACACTCTTTCACATAGGTAGATAGATAGATAAATAGGTGGATAGCTAGATAGCTAGATGATGGAGGAATGGATAGATGGAGGGATAGATAGATGACTAAATGGATGGATGTTTGTAGATATAGATAGATAGAATGAGCATTAACCAAGTACTTCCTGTGTACCAGGCACTATGCTAAATGCTGTGGATACAAAGGAAAACTAACAAGACAATCCCTGCCCTCAGAGAGTTTATATTCTAATGGGGGAAGAAAACACATAAAAGGAGAACTTGAAGGGGAAAGTTGCTAGAAAAGATAGGGTAGTACCATGGTGAAGAGGCTTTGGGAAGTTGATTGGTGGGGCCCCAGAAAGAAAGGGCCAGAACCTTACTTCTCAGAGATGGAGGGAGCCAGAGATAGAGTCCATGTTTCTGGTCAGTTGGAAATGAAATTCGAGTCCTGTTGTTGATGACCTATGCCTAATCTCCCAATTCTCTGTTGCTCAACCCTCCATTCTCTGTTACCTCAGGATCAACCCGCTACTTTCCACTCTTGATCCTATCTACACTTCATTCTCCCTTGGTCACATGGTCCAGGTCCCTGATGTTCCCAGCCCTTCTCTGTTACTTCCTAGTCATCCCAGCCTACTGGCCACTCCCATTCAGATCCTTCCTAGACCCCTTCTCCCAGTTACCACAGATGATTTGCCACTCCTAGATCTCTCCCACAATCTTCCTATATATAAGATCCATCTTGTCCTCCATTGAGGTGCTCAGATTCAATCTGGCCTACTTGCATTAGAGACACAAATGCTTAGATTCCTTAAGAGTCTGCCCAATATGGCAGATTTTTAGAATCACGCCCACCTTCTATTGGTATTCTAATAAATCTTGTCTTTGGCTGAAAGAAAGCTCAGATTGAATTCACTCCCATATATTGCCATTTTGGGGTCCCAGCACCCTTAAACCTCAACATTGTGGCTTTCTTAGAGTAAAAGGGAATGAATATCTTTATCAAAAAGCCAAGTTCCTTCACTTTATTCTACTCTCCACTTCCCCCTGGTCCATGCTGTTTGATGTGGTGAAGATCCTGCCGTTTTGGCTAAAGCCTGAGGCCCCCTCCCTTCTCACTGAATCTCTGTTAGAGTCTGAATTTCTGGGTCCCTGGAGAAGTTTATTTTCTCTTATCCTTTTCAATAGGAGACCTGGGATGGAACCAGGGACCTGGGTGGCTCATTTTTATTTATTTTTCTTAAACTGCCTCTCTCTCTCTTTTTAAATCTAATTTTTCAGCTTCTGTTTTTATCTTCACTCAAGCCTTCACTTTAATGCAATGAATGTGTGTCTGTTTTCCTGAGCTGGCCCTGCCAGGGGAATTTCAATCTAAACCAAACAAGTTGGCTTTTAAAATGAAAATTTTACGGGCAGCATTTCCTCACTTAATAGAAGGCACCAAAGATCCAAGTAGAAGCAATTAATGAGGATCTGGGACTCCTTGTCCAAGGAATTCAGACAAAAATAGAATAAGATTGTGTCAGAGTGAGCAACATGTACAATGGCCTGAGGGGACTGGAAGGAATGAGGGCTGGGAGGACTAAGGGCTTGCCTCTCCTACCCCCATGTTGAGAATCATAAAATCTTAGCAGGCATAGTGGAGAAAGTGCTGGACTTGAATTTGGATGTACTGTGTTCAAATCTTGCCTCAGAAACTTCCTATATGACAATGGGTAAATTTGGGCTTCCTTTTCCTTATCTGGAAAATAAGGGAATTGGATTCAGTGTCAGTACAAAGGTCACTTACAGCTCCAAATTTATGATTTTTGGGGTGGGTTATTGATTCTTCGCAACACTTTAGAATTCAAAACATGAAAAAAGTATCATGAGGAAGAGAGATCAGGCTTGTTCTTATCTCTCAATAAGAAAGATTGCTGAACCTAAGGGTACTGGTACCACTGAAAGGAGAGAGAGAGAGAGAGAGAGAGAGAGAGAGAGAGAGAGAGAGAGAGAGAGAGAGAGGAGGGGGAGAGGGAGGGAGAAAAAGAGAGATAGAGCTTGCACCAGTAGCCTGCTCTCCTTATCCAGGAGAACACATGGCCAGGATATTGCTTTTATGCCTCTTGTGTGACTTCTTTCCTATCTTAGGTAAAGTTTTGGAGATGGACAGGATGAGGAAGGACAAGTTGAGAGAATGAGCTGCCAGGAGCAGGAGTTCATGCCTGCCTTTTTGATGTGCCAATACAATCCTGAGAATCCTAGCTGTGGATGGACCCTGAAGCTAAGATGCTGGGTCCTTTTGGTGAGAATTACAGGGGAGATAAAGATGGGTAAAATCTAGTCCCTGTCCTTACAGAGCTCTCATGTCTGGGGCAGGTTTTCTGGACCTTCCTGGCTTAAGAGTGATTATCAATAGTAACTGTTGCTGTTTCCCTCCTAGTCTGATTTGGTTATTTTTCTTTGCCTCATTAAAAGAGCCATCCCCTGACTACTTCTTGACAGCCCTATTCACTGAATGGGTGTTACCACACCCTAAGTGAGTACCGAATAGGCCTTGGCCTAAAGGGACCAACGTTGCCCTTTACATCCTGGGGCATCTCCAGTCATCCTGATGAATATCTGATCACTGGATCCAGATGACTCCAGAGGAGCAGTGAGGCTGGTGACCTTGCACAGCCCTCCCTCACTCAAAACAAAGTCAAGTGCAAGTTATGTCATCATTTCTCTAATGGCATGATCTTCTTCATCTATGAAGGATGAACACAACTACGTATCTGGGGCAGGTACGTGATAAAACATATAAACAGATCACCATAATTCTAACCTGAATATGAGAAAGCCTGGGAAGGGGATGATCAAAATATTCTGGAGTCTCAGAAAAGGGAAAGATCTCTTTTAGGTGGGGGTATCAAGGAACAATGAGGCATCACCTGAGACCTTGAAGGATGGGTAGAATTTTGACAGAGATAAAGTAAGAGAGAAGGAAGTTCAAAGACAAGGAGGATAAAAACTAAGATGGGGAAGAAGAAAAGTAACTTCAGACTATTGACTAATTCTCTCTATCCTGTCCTCAATTGCCTTCAGCCTGTGGAGATCAGGAAGGCTTTCTCATCACCATGTGACCAAGGTTGACCACAGACCAATGTTGCTCAAAGAGGGAGATCTTCTAAGTGATGGTGTTTGGGACCATTCTCCTTCTGAGCTGACTGGCTGTGCTTTTGGGGGAAGAGCAGAGACAGATAGATATTTGTGGTACAGTGGAAAGGACAGTGGACATAAAGATAAGGGACCTGCTTTGGAATCCGTGGGTGCTGTCACTTACTACCTGGATCACCTTGGGCAAATCACTGCACCATACAGAGTGATTTTCCTCATTTTCCTTACCCGTAAATAGAAGTTCAATGGAAGAGTGCCACATTTATAGTCAGAAGACCTCATTCAAATTCCAGCTCTGCTGGATCACCTGTGTGATCAAAAAAAATTCAATGGACTTTTTTTCCTCACCTATATAAGACAATGAGGTTGTACAAAATGACTTCTTAGGTCTTGTCCAGCTGGAAATCTATGCTTAAATGACCCTGGGATAGTCTAATACCTCTTACAGCTTTAAATGGCTTAATCTATGACCTCCCATCTTCCCTAGAGTTGATTCAGGTCCCTGTCTCCCCTACTCCCATAAAATTCCGCTGCCTGGGCTGCACTTTTCTTTGATAAGGGGCCGGGGAGAGGTAGATTAGGAGAAAATGGGAAGGGGGAGGGGTGGCCCTGGCCTTCAATGTCTGGCAGCTGCAGTTGCTACAGGCTCTGCTGATGCTCTTGCCGCTGCTGGGAGAAGGTGCTGTAAAGGCCAGAGTGTTAATGATAGTAATTGCACTAATTTTTTTTTTTTTAGTTTAGAGAGTCATAAAATGAAGCTGCCTGGCTCCTGCTAATAACATTAGGTGGGGGTTGAGGCAGCTCAGACCAACAACTGTTATCTAGGCAGAAATAAAAAAATGATCATTTATCCCTTTCCTTCCCTGTTCTCTCCTTCCCTTTCTCTTTCTCTGCTCTCCTGTCTCCTCCCTTTCTTTCTTTTCTTCACTCTACCTCTTTCTTTCTTCTCTGTCTCTTTTTCTCCTTCTCCCTCCCCATCTTCCCTTTCCTCTTCTCATCTTCTAGTTGTCTTTTTCTCATACTCTGTGTTTTGGATCTCCCTCTTCCTTCTCTCTCTCTCTCTCTCTCTCTCTCTCTCTTTCTCTCTCTTTCTCTCTCTCTCTCTCTCATTCTCTTGCTCTCTCATTCTCTCTCTCAAACTCTCTCTCTTTCCTATCCTTTTCCTTTATCTCTCCTCCTCCTCTCTCTTTCTCTAATATTCTTCCCTTCTTTCTTTCCTGCTCCCTTTTTTTCTTCCTCTCATCCTCTCCTTCTCCTTTTTGTCTCATGCTCATATCTCCTCCCTCTCTCTCCCTTTTCCCTTCCCTGCCTTCCCTCTTCTCCTTGACCCTCCCATCTTGTCCTCTTCCTCTCCTTTCACTCTCATGTTCTCATCTTCTCTTTACCTCTCCATCCTCTCTGTGTTTTTCATTATTCCTCTCCTCTGCCCTGTCTCCCTTCTCTTCCCCTCCCCGCATTTTCCATTTTTTTCAAATCGTCTCTCTTTCCCTCTGCCTTGATACACTGATAAATATATACAAAAGAAACACAATGTTATTATTATTATTATTTTGGAAGGTACTAGCCTCTGGGATGAGAAGAGGTTTCATGCGGAAGATACTGCTTGGGCTGTAACTGGAACTTCTAAGGTTCAAAGTTGAGGTGGGAGGGCATTCCAAGCTTGGGGAATGATCATTGCAAAGACATAGAGATGGGAGATGAAGTGTTGCATGTGAAGTATAGATTGGCTGAATTACAGAAGGGTTCATGATGGGTAGTGATATATACCGAAGCTGAAAAGGTAGGCTAGAGCCAGCTTGTAAGGGTCTTTCATCCTAGAGATAAAAAGGAATCACTGAAGGAAGTTTTGTGAGTAAAGGGCTTCGCCTTGGCTGCTGTCTGCAGGAAGATGAGTCAGGGAGACAAATGAGGAGGTCCAGGAAAGGGGCAATGAAGGCTCCAGCTTTTGTAGGAGCTTTCTGTGGGAATGGAGAGAAGTAGAGATGGGAAGGTGAAAACAACAAGACTTGGAAACTGATTGAATATGTCAGCCAAAAGTTGATCATGGTTCCCAAATGGTCATCTGGAAGGATGGTGGTATCTTTGATAGTTGTGACAGGGTCTGGCACCTACATAGAGTGCCTCTGATGATGTCTCACCATGTGAAGGGTCTGGAGGGCTTACTTCCAGGAAAATCAAGGTGACAAGGAACTGGAGTGTCTTAGTGAGACACTGGAGCATGTGTAGACATTCTGTGACTGGTTCCAAACTGTTAACTATGTGTTTAGGAAAAGATTGACTGAATAACCACCAAAAAGATATGAGTGACCAGAGCCTTGGGATTTTCTCTTTGACTGCTTGCTCTTGGTTTGACTCCTTTCCTCACAGCATCCAGGGAGACACAGTTCAGTAATGGGGAAGGTCTTGGGCCTTCAACCTCAGAGGTCAAAATGTTGATCTGTGAAATGGGCCTCTCTCCTTTACTTCTGTGTTATATTCTTTACCATTTTTTTTTTGTGGAGGGATTAGAGACTCTGACCCTGTGAATTTGAAAAGGGCATTGAGACAGTGTGCAGATTTTGCAACCAATTGAAGAGTTTTCTCCTAAACACATGGTCAGTAGACTAAAACCAGTAATAGAATTTCTACCCATGTTCCAAATGTCTCTCTGAGGCAGATGTGTGAGGCAGCCTTCACTGGAGTTGCTGGAAAATATTTAACAAAATAAATACAAATTGAATAGAATATAGATAATATTAAGGGGTGGTTTTCTAAGCCAATATGTGGCCTGCAGGGATCCTTATGTGGTTTAGTGGTCCCACTTTCCATCTGAGTTGGACACTATTGTTCTAAGCCACTTGTATGACTTGTCATCTCCACTGTCCAGAAAGTGGGCTCTTCAAACTCTCCACATGAAAGATGCCATCAGAGATGCTGTGTGCTTTGCCCATGGGTCAGACTCTGTTACTCAGAAATAGAGAATCTGAGAAAACAGGTAGGTTTTGGGAAAAGATAATGAGCTGTTTGGGACATATTGAGTTGGAAATATTTAGGTTCAAAGTACCCAGGAAGAAATTGGTAATGTTAAGCTGGAGTTCAAGAGAGAAACTTGGGTTGGAAATATAGCTCTTGGAGAAATCTGCACTGCGATGATAATAAACTCCTTGAGACTTGGTAAGATGAGATTGAGAGAGAGAAGCAGGAGGAAGAAGAGGAAGGAAAAGAGAGAGAAGGCAAGGGAAAAGAGAGAGGGAGGGAGAGAGAGACAAGGCATAGAGAAGATAACTCAGGACAGAGCTTCATAGTTAAGAGACAGGACCTAGATGATGATGTAGCCACAGAGACTGAAAAGGAGAGGTCAGACCAGTAGAAAGAAAACCAAGATAGAGCAATGTCTTAAAAAAAACTAGTGAGGAGAGTCTCTAGGAGGAGACAGTGTCCAACAGCATCAAATATTTTTGGATCCTTCCAGAGTAGGAGCTTTATTCCCCAGCTTTGCAGTCATCCATGAGATGAGAGAGAGCAGGTTTCTTTCTCTGTCTCTGTCTCTCTGTCTCTCTCTCTGTCTCTGTCTCTCTGTCTCTGTCTCTCTGTCTCTCTCTGTCTCTGTCTCTGTGTCTCTGTCTCTGTCTCTCTCTCTCTCTCTCTCACACACACACACACACACACACACACACACACACACACACACACACACACACAAAGCCAAGAATGAGGAAGGAGTGATCCAAGGTCAACTGACTTCAAGGTCAGTTGACTTAATAGAGAAGCTGACCATCCTATTACTAAGTTGGGAAGGAACTTAGCTATGAGGTACCCATAGGCTAGAGGGTGGTAGTAGTGCTGGGTCCTGGGGGTCCTAGAGGTAAGCTATTGATGATCATAGACATGATCATATATGCAGCATAAAGGGCTGGTCTTGGAGTCAGAAAGACTGGGTACGTCTCAGATACACCACTGTAGTCATATAACTGTTAGCCTCTCTTGGCTTCAGTTTCCTTGTTTGTAAAATGGGGACAATAATAGGACCCATGATACAGGATTTAAATAATATATGTAAATACTTTTCTAACCATACATCAACAATTATTACTTATCTATACTTTTATTTAAGTTATTGATAAAATGTCGAATAGCACAGGACCAAAGACAATGTTCTGTTACTGTACCTTTCCCATTTCCTCCGCCCCTCCCCCCCTCCCAAACCTTACTGTCCTGGCATTCTCCCCCTCCCTCCAACGGCCTTCTCTTAATTGTTCCACTTCTCCTCACCTCTCAGAGTCATCTTACCTCTGAGTCTGGAGCACCTTGAAGAGGAAACATGAGGTGTCTGTTCCATCTGTGTGTTCAGACTGACAGGACAGTTGTCAAATTAAGCAGCATCTGTTTCAGGTTCAATAGTGTCAGGAAAATCAAAGAGGGGAGATAGAGAGAATGAGATGGAGCTGCCCCTTGGGGGCAATCTCAAGAAAAGCCAGAATCTCTAACTTCTCAGAGGAGGCAGAGGGACCCCTGTCTGGGCCAATACAACAAACAAACAAACAACACAGAATAATGGCACTGAACTCTTAGATTGTGTGAGGCCTTTCTGCTGTCCCAGCTTGGATCTGTTTGACCCCTGGCATGGCCCCATTTTGTGTTTGAGGAAACTGAGGCAGACAGAGGTTAAATGATTTACTTAGGATTACACAGCTAGTGAGTATCTGAAGCCAGAGTTGAAAAGTTTCGTGATTTCAGGCCCAGTGCTCTATCTACCATAACACATAGAGATACAGAGAAGAGACAGAGACTAGAGAGATAGACAGAGACACACACAGGGAGACAGAGGTAGAGACAGAGACACACCGGGAGATAGTCACACAGAGAATGACCTATTCTCAGACGCAGGGACACAGAGAAAAAGACATAGAAGCAGAGATAAGGAAGGAGAGACATAGAAGCAGAGACATACAGATAGAGATAAAGAAGCAAAAATAAAGAGAGACAGGTAAGGAGATAGTTTGACACAGAGTCAGATAAAGAGATGCAGAGAGGAGGAGGAGGTAGAGACATGGGGAGACAGAGACACAGAGACAGGACCACAGAGATAGAGTCAAAGAGGCAGCAAGCCAGAGAGACAGAAATAGAGATGGAGGTAGAGATAAAGTGCCCGCTTTGGCACCCAGCAACCATTCTTAGATCATGAAATGACCTGTTTAGACAACTGCATGGCAGTAGAAGGCAGTAAGGGCAGCCAGAAGCTGAGACCTCTGGTGGTTTGCTATCCACAGTTCAATTCTAGTCATCAATCAATCAATCAATCGACAAACCTCGAGCATCTCCTGAGGCTCTGGCGGTGCCTGGGGCTACAGATTTAGCAAATTGTAAAGAATGACGCAATCTCCCAGACATCCTAGAGTCTCCCCTTTCCCTCACTCTATTGTTTTTACTCGTCTTTCCACTTGCCTTTCCCTTACTCTGAGTTCCAGCCAAGTTCATTAATGTCCAGCCCTCTCACCTTCTTTATGTCTCCTGATGCTGGAATAGTTCCCCCGTTCCCCTCCTTTTGACATCAAGACTTTTGAATTCCTTTGCCCGTTAAAGGTTCATTCTTTTTCACGAAGCCTTCCTTGTTAATCTTCCCCAACTAAAAGGGGTTCTCTCCCTGCTCTGATCTTTTAAGGCAACTCACCGAAAGGCAGAATCATAGACTATTAGTATCAGAAGGACCTCAGAATTGAACTAATCTGACCCCCTCATTTTGTAGATAAGGAAAGTGAGAACCATCTTCCACAGCCTTCCCTCACTCCTTTTAAGTCCAGTGCCTTCCCTCTATTATTTCCCATTTATCAGATATGTACCTTGCTTTGCATATATTTGTTACACGTTATCTCCCCTATTACAATGCAGATTTCTTGAAGTTAAGGACTACCTTTTGCCTCTTTTTTTATTTCTATCACTTAGCACAGTGCGTGGCACACAATATGTGCTTGATAAATGTGTGTTGGTTGAGTGATTGAGCTAAAAGATTAAGTGATTTATACAATGTCACATAGGTAGAAAACAGGCTCTTAGCACCTACCGCATTCTAACTTGGACTACAGTTTTTGTATTCGTGTGTCTTTCCACCATGAGAGAATGAACTTTCTGAGGCCAGGGGACTGTGCTATTTATTTTGTCAATGATTCGTTGCTACGCCTGGGTATTAGGGACAAGGGCCATGTTAACTGAGGAAACTTCTGGAGGACCAGGCAAAGTAGATCTGTCTGGATCCTTAGGCTCAGCACAGAGCCTAGTCCCCATCCCCTACCCTGGAGGCACAATTCATGTGTATGGTTAAGGATGATTGCTTAGGGGAGCCTCACTGTGTAAGTGAAATGTTTTTGCATGAAAGGAAAATTCTCAGTCCCTACCTGTGTGCTCAACATTGTAATACCTCACAGAAAAGGAGAATCTTATGATAGGGGCAATCTGAAAGAGCTTCCTGAAGGAGGTGAGATCTGATTTGAACCCTAAAGACCCAGGATTTTGGGTCAGGCTGAGAAGAAAGAGGGCTTCCCATGCACATCAATGCTCACTGAGGAGGAGAAAAATGGGGCTGTATTATGGTCATTGGGCCAAAAGACATATCTTATGAATAGTACCCTTAACAGAGATAGTACACATATACACAGAGACACAGATGCAAAGCTGCATACACAGACATGCACATGGAATGCAAACGGGCAAAATACAGACACACAAACACAAATATCACCTTGCTTCCTCTTTCTGATTATAGGATTTCCTAGCAAGTTTGATGTATATATTAAGAGCAGCTAATAATTTTTTCCTCTTCTCATTAGAGGTCTTCAAGACAAACACTGGTGATTACTAATCAGGAATGTTGAAGAGGGCATCTTTGGTGAGGTATGGAGTGGATTCCATGGCCAATGAGGTCTCTTCCAGCTCAGATTCTGGGATTCTGGGACCTCAGAGGTTGTTCTTCCTTTGGCCAGCAGAGGGAAGCAGAGGCACACCATTGGCCTCTTGCGGTCTTGGGTCTCATAGCTACTGGTTGACGTCCTAGACATGTCTGTAAACAACATCCAGAGATAACCTGAATTTTAGGGGAGGGGGGGTAGGCATCGGGGGCATTGCTGGTGGGGTCTTGAGTGGGAATGGGAAAGGGAGAGGTAGGATCTGCCTCTCCTATTAGAACAGGGGAGGTCAACAAAGCTGTAGGGCACAGAGAAGCTAATTCATTGGAGGGTCAGTGGGGTCAGAGTCTACAGGAATTTTGCCGAGTAAGCCCAGGGTTTCATTGTACAAAGCCTGGTCTGTTTCATAAGGGGTGTGTGTACACGTGCAAGCCTGTGTCACGTGCCCATGCACATGTCTGTGCTGGAAACACCCAGACGTGCACATAAATAGGCACATATGTGTTTGTGCATAGGCATGCTTTCACTCAGTGTTTTTATTTACATGTCCCCCCATATTTATGCAAGCATGATTATGTATGATCACACATACACTCACGGCATGTGCATATGCCTCTAATTCTGCCTGTATTGAGTGGATCTCATGTCTCTACGGAGCCAGAGAACTGGCTTGAAGCTCTGTTATTTGAGGATATTTTCTTCTTTTCCTTCTTTCCAACCTGATCAATATGCTGTGTCTGTACAGCCTCCCCAAAGACCACACGCTATTTCTATATGGACAGAGTCAAGTGTAGGTTTAAAAAAACCTACAATATGAAGAACCTTCCTTCTGCAGAATAACAGAATGTAGCACTTCTTACATATTGGGAGGGCTTGTTTGCTGTGTGCAATAATCCTCTTTGCTAGTGTAGAAAGCACTAGAGACCCAGAGGGTTCCAGAATCTCTGTGCCAGGCAACAGTTTTCCCTCAGCATGAATCATTGCATCAGGGGAGAGGTACTCTCTTTGTACCAGGTCTCTTCCTGTTTTGATAATCTGTAGCCTGTATGATATCATGATATATCCTATGTTCTAACATTCAGTGTTGTAAGGATCATAGGATCATGGAAGGGACTTAAGACTTTAAAGAATCTTATATTTAGATCTGGGGAAGACCTTTTGTTGTGGCTGAGTCATTTCAGTCGTGTCTGACTCTTCGTGCTCCTCGTTTTGGGTTTTCTTGGCAAAGACATTGGAATGATTTGCCATGTCCTTCTCCAGCTCATTTTACTGATGAAGAAATGAGATAAACAGGGTTATGTGACTTGCCCAGGGTCACACAGCTAGTAAATATTTGAAGTCAGATTTGAACTCAGGAAGATGAGTTTGATTCCGAGCCTGGTGGTCTATGCACTCACTGCACCACCTAGATGCCCATAGAAAAGACTTTGGAAACCATACAAATGAGGAAACTGTGGCGGAGAATGATAAAGGAAGGAAATAAGTGTTTATTAAGCATCTACTATGTTACAGGCACTGAGCTAAGTGCTTTACAGATATTATCTCATTTCATCCTCATAACAACCCTGGGAGGAATGTGAAATTATGAATATAGATTAAGTGACTTGTCTAAGGTCACACAACTAGATTTGAATTCCAGTCTTCTTAAGTCCAAAATTCTATTTAGTGTATTTCCAAGCTGTGATGATCTATCTAGACTAACTCCCTCAATTTACAGAGGAGATCCTTTCTTTTTTGGATATTCTATGATTCCCGTGATAAGGTGGGAAAGTTTTCAAAGTGAAATTTTACTTAAAAACGAAAAGAAATACCAACAAGTCTAGAAACATTCAAATTTACACACATGTCTTCAAGTATATAAAAGATTTTCACTGGCAAGAAGCATTAGACTTTTTCTGTTTGGCCTCAGAGGGCATATAGAGAGCAGTGGGGTAGAGATGGCAAGTGGTTACCAGGAGACATATTTCAACACTATATAAGGAAGAGCTTCCTAACCACTAGAGCTGTCAAAAATGGAGTGGGATATGTCCTGAGGTAGTGAGCTCCCTGTCCCTGGAGGTGTTCAAAGATGCTAGGTGCCCATTGGTTGGGGATATAATAGAGTGAATTTACTCATGTGAAGGGATTTTGGTAGAAAACTCTGATGTTCCTTCCAAGCACTGAGTTTGTGATTCTATGAATGTGGCATGAGAAGATGTTCTCCAAACACTTTTCAAACCTTTTAATGTTGTCATAGTAGAGCCAAGGTGATATAGAAGGGCCCTTGGAGCTTATCCAGTCCAATTCTCTTCTTTTACAGGTGGGGAAATTGAGGCAGCATGCACAGACACCTATTTGAAGTGCAGAAGCTCTTCTAGTGCAGGCTATAACAATCCCTGGGAACATGCTATGTCCAGATGGGGCAAATTCCAGGTATAGTTTTTGTGATTCCAACTAGCTGGGAGCCATTAACATGGCCATTGGTTTTTGGAAGTCCGTTCCTTTCATTTCTTCCTTCCCAGGCTGGCTGCTGTCTGTAACTCCCATCGCCAGGGCCATTTTTGTCCTTCTGTGCTGGGTTTGTTCTGTTTTTCTGGTTGAACCTGAAGGGTTTTTCTTTGTTTTTCAGTTCCACGGCAACACTGCTTTCCCAGCTCTTGGATCTCCATCACAGAGGTTTCTCTGGATCTCTCCCAGCACAGTTCCATTGGGTCTCTCTGTTCTCTTCCTGGCCATCTACCCCTCACCCACACCCAATGGCAGCTTCCTGTGTTTTTGACTCCTTCCCTACTTGATTTGCCTTACCTTACTTATGGCCATCTCAGTTTGACCCAGTTCTGTGACCTGCACGCATCATTCTGTCTCCTTTCTGGCTTCCTCCTGTTCCCAGAATTCCCAGTTTCTCTCAAACAGCTTCCTCCTGGTTCTTAACTTCTGGGCTGTTTTCTTACTTTCTCTAGGAGCACAATTGCTTTTCCTTAATCCCTTAATCCACCTCATTTAGCCTTCCAACTTCTCATCCTGGTTCCTTCCTCTCTCCTTCAGGAAGTCACCTTCATTAGAGACCAGACTCCTAAGTCTTCTTATTTCTTTAGGACAGCAATGTCTCACCCATCTGGAATGTAGCTGTTCCTGACAACTTTACCTGAATGGTACACAACAGAAGAGGGAATACAAAACAAAGACAGAAGAGAGAAAACACACACACATATACACATATACACACAGATTCTGAGCAGTCAAAATAGATATTCTAAGCTCCCCGTGCTAAACCTCATTTTCTCTTAGGAGAGAGTTCCAGAGCCTTACCTTTTAACTCATATTTTACACACATTTCTAACAAGTTTGCTTGTCTGATTTCCTAGTCCATAGAAGTTTAGAAGCAAATGACAGAAGCAGGCACACTGACAGCATTGAGAAGTTGGAGATGATAGGCTGACAGTATGGGAAGAAAGTGAAAGACTCTAAAAAATAGGCACAAGAGCCTGTTAGAACCACAGAACCTCAGATCTGGACATCTAGTCCTACCTCTATCCCAATGGAATTTCCCTCTGTAACATTCTTGACAAGTGGTCATTCAGAAGCCCTTTAGAGATCACTCAAATTGTTAGGGAGTTTTTCCTTACGTTGATCTGTAACCTGTGTTTCAGTAACTTTTCATCTGTTGAACGTTATCCTGGCCTCCTGGGCCAGGAAGAACAATTCTAATACTTCTCCCACATGTTGTTGTTTCAGTTGCGTCTGACTCTTTGTGACACTATTTCAGTTCTTCTTGGCAAAGATACTGGAGTGGTTTGCTACTTCCTTCTCTAGCTCGTTTTACAGATGAGGAAACGGGGGTAAATGGATAAAATGACTTGCCCAGGGTCACACAACTAGCAATTGTCTGAGGCTTGATTTGAACTCATGAAGAAGAGTCTTCTTGACTCCAAGCCCTCTGCACCACCTAGCTGACCTCCCCCATATGACAGCTATCTCAAAGTCTCTTTTCCATACTAAAGATCCCCAGTACTCTGTACTCTTATGTGGCATGGTCTCTAGTCCTTTCATCATCCTCAATGCCCACTCTGGACATGCTTTATTTTACCAACGTCTTTCTTAAAATATGGCGGCCAGAGCTGAAGTTAATGCTCCAGATATTATCTGAGTAGAGCAGAGCATTGGATGACCATGCCTCCTTTACTTTGATCACTGTGGCTTGCTCAGTGCAGATTAGCTTCCAAAACACAGTAACCTGAGACTATTCAGAAAAGGGACAAACAGCCCTGGTGTCTCTGTATTTCCTGTAGACATCACTATCCCAGTTCAGGAAAATAATCAATATCCTTAACCTTAAACAATCATGAAAAGGCTCCAAAATGTCCTTGTACCTTTTTGTATAAGAAGTCAGAGGTGAGCAAGGTCCATTTTAAGAAGATTGTCACATCTCCTATTTGTGTGATCCTTTATGGTTAACAAAGAGTTTTCATGTGCATTAGCTTACGTATTGAACATTTAGTTATTTAGTGTCTTAATTAAATACTTTTGCTGTTGGATTTATCTTGACTCTGGTATGTGTAGCAACAGAGTGGGAGATTGGTTTATAGTCTGAATAGCCACAATGAACCTGAGATTATCGAAGGGGTGTGTGCGTGTGTGTGTGTGTGTGCACATGTGTGTAATCCTCTTTGTTTTTTATAATTCTTCATACCTACTCAGATTGTTATGCACATACTTATCTGTTTACATGTTGTATCCTCCCAGAAGAATGTAAACTCCCTAAGATCAGGTACTGTGTTTTTATCTTCAGTGCCTAGTGAACTGATGTCAACAGACTTGCAAACGCACCTTGGACAGTGTAGAATCTATGACTTGTAAAATTCTATAATACCGCAAATAAAGTCTGGTTGAATCAATATCCATAAAATTTCAAGAGCTGGAAGTGACCTTAGAATTGATATAATCTACCTCCCTCCCCATTATGGGAATTCTCTTTACAAGGAAATAATAATAAATAATAAAAGCAACAAATAATAATAAAATTAAAAAATAAATCATAAAATAATTATAAATGATAATAGCTAGCATTTACATAGTGCCTACTATGTGCCGGTCAGTGTGTTAAGCACTTTGCAAATACACCAATGCTGAGAAATAGGTGCTATCTTTATCTGTTTTACAAAAGAGAAAACTGAGGCAAACAGAGGCTAAGCAACTTCTCCAAGGTCACAACTAAAAAGAGTCCAAGACAGGATTTGAATTTAGATCTTCCTGACTCTGGCACTCTATCCACTGACAACATTCCTTAAGGATTGAGTAAGTATCTGGTTCTGCTAGGGTACAGGGTACAGCTCAGTCTATTACTTGTCATCTGTGGTTGGGAAACTCTTCCTTGAATAAAATTGCCTTACTGCTACTTCCACCCATGTGTCTTGTTTTACCCTTCGAAGCTAAACAGAAGGAGTCTTCCCCATGACAACTCTTCAGATAGGTCAAGACAGTGATCAAATTTTCCTACATGTCTTCTCTTCTCCTGACTATAAGAGCAGTATATGGGAGATAGTATTGGACTCATTGATGTGTACATAGGATCATAGAATTAGAACTCAAGGGGTCTTTAAATGTCATCTAGTCCAACTCCCTTATTTTTCCGATGAGGAAACTGAAGGTCAGAGAAGTTAAGTCATTTTACCAAGATCATACAGGTATTTAAAGAGAGAGACAGTGTGGTACAATGGCCTTGGAATTAGGAAGACCTGGGTTCAGATCCTTTCTATGACACTATCTCTGTAACCATAGTCACCTTGGGCAAGTGACTTCATTCTGTTTGCCTCGGTTTCCTCATTTGTAAAATGAGCTGGAGAAAGAAATGGCAAAGCACACCAATATCTTTGCCAAGAAAATCCTAATGTGGTCATGGAGAGTCAGACATGACTGAAAACGACTCAGCAACAGTAAAACCATAGTCAGATTTGTCAACCTCCTTGGTCTCCAGCTTCTTCATCTTTAAAATGAGGTCCTTTCCAACTCTAGATCCTATGAAATAGAGTGGAGATTTGAGCCCAGGTTGGCTGACTCCAAAGCCAGGGCTTTTTTTGCTGCACCATTGATTTTGGCAACTAAATTCTTTTTGAGACCCCGAAGCACAGAGAGAAGACCCAATCTTTCACTCTCCTTTACCCCACCTGCTCTTGACACCAGGTGCTATACTATGACTCTTATTAGGCAGGTCAGGCTGCCTTGCATCTGCAACGTGAGCCTAATCATTTAGCTGCTCTGTGCCTCAATTACCTGATCTGTAAAATGACTTTTAAGAGTTCTTCCAATTCTAATTCGATGATCTGATTGCCTGATTTCCCTCCTATTGGCGCTCGGGGAGCTGATTCTGAGGAGAAAAAGGAATGAATGGGTCATGTGACCAGGTTTCAGGGACTCTGGCCCGAGAGCTAAGAGCCAAGATTGGGAAGCTTGATGAGCTGATGATAATAATTATGACAATTATGCAAAATATACAAATAATAATTACACAGAATAATGATTCTTTGTGTGCCTGGGATGCTTCTAGCCTCTTGAAGGCACTTAGGAGTGTCTTACCCCATTGCTTTCCTGTGATTGCCGTGGGCCATGGCCTGGGCTGGTCTATGGACCTCTAAAGCAGATTTCTCAGGGGACTAGAAACCTTTTGCTGATGCCCTTTCCATCATGTGGTCTTAGGGAGGCACAACTCCCACTCAAGTCAGGGATAGGGCAGTGCTCAGCAGTATTTCAAAGTTGGTCAAGGTGGTTCTTAATGACTCCCCCACCCTCTTTCCCCCCAAAGTAATGATAATATTAGTTAATATTTATGTAGCACTCTAAGGTTTACAAAATGCGTTTACAAATACCTCATTTGATCCTTGCAACAACTTTGGGAATTAGGAGCTATTATTATCTCCCATTTTACAGATGAGGAAACCGAGGCAGACAGAGGTTAAGTGACTTATCCAGGGTCACAAAACTAGGAAGCGTCTCAGGCAGGATTTGAACACAGGTATTTCAGACTACAAGTCTAGGACTCTTCCAGACCTTCTGTAAGTTCTGGGAGCTCTGGGGTTCATTCTCTTATCTGTCTGGTAAACAGATCCAAATTGAGGTGGGGATGAATTAGCAGAAGGCAATACTCAGTACATTTCTTGGGTTAGTATTTCAAAAACGATGGTTCACCGAGAGTTTGTGTAGTTGATGCCTGGATCCAAAGGATATCCAACCCCTTCTAATAAGAGAGAGAACACTCTCTTAATCTACTTTAGCTGTTTCCCATGCAGTGTTCTCATCCACCAGGAGACCAGGTTGATGTGGCCATCGTGCCAACTGCCCTGATGCCAGTCCAATAGCCTTCCTTCTCCTTTTTAACCTCTTGCTCTGGGAATAGTAATCCAACCATTACCATGTCTACAGGTAAAGAAATGATAATTGATTACCTTACCACTCATAATCAGTTCTTCATTATATTATAAGCTCCTCCTACCTTAGATTGTGAACTCCTTCAGAGTAGGGATTGTTGATGCATTTCTTTGTGTCTGTAATGATTAGCAAAATGTCTGACATATAGTAGGTGCTTAATAAATGCTTGTTGACGACTTGCCATTTCGAAGCTTCCTTCTCTAGCCATCACTTCCCCATATACATTGTCTTTGGGCTGCTTGGCAATGCAGTGGACAGAGTGCTGGGTCTGGGATAAGAAAGACCTAAGTTCAAATTCAACCTCAGATACTTACCAGCTATGTGACACTGGGCAAGTCACTTAACTCTGTTTGCCTCAGTTTCCAAAATTGTAAATTAAGTTGGAGAGGGAAATGGCAAACCACTCCAGTATTTTTGCCAAGAAAACCCTAAATGAGGTCACCTAGCATTGGACATGACTGAAAATGGCTAAACAACAAAGAGACCCCTCTTAGAGTATAAGCTCTTTAAGAGGAGGGACTATTTTCTCTTTTATTTTTGTATTCCTAGTGCCTTCCATTGTGCCTGACACATAGCAGGTGTTTAATAAATAGTTTTTCATGCTTTCATTCACTGATTCACTCACTCACTCACTCATTCATTCATTCATTCCTTCATTCAATCGTCCAACCATTCATTAATTCAACAAACAGCAATAGACTCCAGAGCCAGACAGTGCTCCTATCCCTCCAGGAAGGCTTCTACCAGGATTGCTTAAGCCTCACTCAGAGATTCTGAATTTGCTATATGGATGTAGCCGCTGATCCCTGTAGAGGCTGAGGCCTGAATCTGAGTGGGCAAGACCAGGTTTCAGGGGGCAGGGAGGGGAATAAGGATGCTCAAGGTCACAGCCAGGTTGTCTGGACTCGCGGGGAGAAGCAGCAGAGAGCTCACTGGCTCTCACATCCCAGCTATTTACATATTTGAAAAGCAGAGCATTTACACAGAGCTTTTTAAAGTCCTAGCTTCCCCCACCCCAGAAATAGATTCTATTCCAGGTGGGTCTGTGCACAGAATACAGATGGGAGCTGCTGGGCCTGAGTGGACTTTATCAGCCGGAGGACAGATTGATAGCTAGGATAAAACCACCCATTCCAGACTGGGGATAAACTCCTATGGCCACAGCATTCCAGGACTCCCTTGGGGGAGACAAGTATCCTGGATTGGTGGAGGGGGCTCAGCCAGGGTTTTTTTTTTTTTGTGGGAGAGGGACTAGGGGGAGGGAGAGATGGGTATTCTACAGGGATGGAACTCAGACAATAACTTCTGTCTGATTGGAAGGGATGGAATCTTGAAATCACCCCAGTCACAGGTAGGAGAGTGTTAACCCCTGGTGTGCCTGGTATGTAGAGCCCTAGCAAGACTGGAGTCACAAAGAAGGTAGGGATTGGGCTATTCACAAGCTCTAGCCTCAGGCTCAGGGTCAGATGGGAGGGGTCCAGTCTCACTGTTAACTTGGCACATATGGCACTCTGTAACAGGGTCTCTCTGGACCCAGGAATGCATGGATAGGTTTCAAAGAGTCCATGAACTTGAATGGGGGACATAGAAAATAGAAACACTAGAAATAGAAAATGACATTAATTTTCACTAACCTTTAACTAAAACTTAACATTTCCCTTCTGTCTTCTGAGAAAGGGTAGTCTGTAGTCAGACTGCCAAAGAGGTGCATGGCACAAATAAAGGTCAAGAACCTTTGGTCTAAAGGTTGAGGGTGAGCAGTTATTGTGGGTCCAATGGTAAAATTGAGGCCAGAGTCCAGAGTTTTAGACCAAATGGGATGGGGGGGAAGTGAAGTGGACAGAACTCAGACCTTGGAGTCAAGAGGACATGAGTTCAAATCCTGCCTTGGATATTTGCTAGCCTTGTGACCCTGGGCAAGTCACCTAACCTCTCTCAGTCTTTGTTTCTAGGATCTCAAAGAATATCCTCTAAGGTCCTTTCTAGCTCTAGCTCTATGATCTTATGAAATGGTTGATTTCAGAGTTGGGGGGGCAAAGTAATATAGCAGAAAAATGCCTGGATTGGGAGTAAGGAAATCTGTTCTAAGCCCCAACTTTGCCTCTTTGTGACCTTGGGCAAGTCATTTCCTCTAATCTTGGGAAATTGCAGTTGTGTCATAGATCTGAGGGTTTGGGGACATTTTGGGACTCTAAGGTCCCTTCTAGCTCTCACACATGATTCTAAGTAGGAATTCCTTGGTCTTTGTTCAGAGATACCTCCAAGGTATTTGTAAGCATTCTCCCTTTCTGACAAAAACAATGATTTCTATTACATCTAGGAGGGGCATAACCCCTAAGCTCCTCCATGAATTCCCCCCAAGCTCATGGCTTCTGTTTCCATGAGGGGAGCCAGTAGAGGCTGCAGCAGGGAGAGATGACTGAGTATATGAAATGATCAGTTTTATCCTGGCCATTAATTTGTCCTCCAGCTGAAAAAGTCCAGCTTCTTACTCAGGCCCAGTGACCCCTGTATGAAATCTGTATCCTATGGAGAAACCCACTCTCTTTCTGGAGGGGGGGAGAAGCATCTATTTTTGATGTGTAGAGCATGGGAGGTTGGCGCTGTTGGGGCACTGGAAGAGGTGTGGCCAAGGGGCCCAGGTCAGGGGTCAGCATTCTGACTAGGTTGGGAGGCAGAGGCATGGGGCAAGTCATGGGATGGAGGCCTGAGGCTCTGTGAGGAACTCAACACCAGCATTTCTTAGGATTCAGAAAAGGTTCACTTATTCCCTGCTTCATTCTGAATCAGAAGCGGCAGATTTGGTCCTTCCTCAAAGCAAGACTGGATTGATTTGGGAGATGCTGGAAGTAGTGGGAGAGAGCTCAGGCCTTGCGTCCCGGGGACCATTGATAGTTTAACCCCGGGGCTCAGGGAGCTGCAGTGACCATAGAACCTCAACACTCTGCAAAACACCTTAGTCCTTCATATGTGTGAGAAAGTCCGAGCAAGAAACGGGGCCTTTCTGTCTCCCAGAAATTCACAGAAGACAAAAATCCAAGAGTGGTGTCAGTGGTAAAATCTTGGCCTCAAATGCCTATATACAAATCCCTAAAGGTCATTTAAGAGTACTAGATGTCTCAACTTAAGGATGCAAATTTTACTCCATATGAATCACTGAGACTTGATGGGGAGAACATAGTAGGACTATGGTTCTGGATGAGAATCTCATTCAAAATAAAAAAGACAGTAAATTTTCAAATATTTTTTTCCAATTACATGTCAAAACAATTTTTAGCATTAGTTCTTTAAAAAAAATTTTGAGTTCCAAATTTTTTCCCTCTCTTTCTTTCCCCCTCATTGAGAAGGCTAGCAATTTGATGCAAAACATACTTCCATATTAGTCATATTGTGAAAGAAAACACGGACCAAAAAAACCAAATAAAGAAAGTAAAAATAGTATGCTTTGATCTGCATTTAGACTCTGTCAGTTCCTTTCTCTGGAGGTGGATAGCATTTTTCATGATAGGACCTTCAGAATTGTCTTGGATCTTTGCATTACTGAGAAAAGGTAAGTCTTTCACAGCTGATAATAGTGCAATATTGCTGTTACTGTGTGCACTATTTTCCTGCTTTCATTTCACTTTGCATCAGTTCATATAAATATTTCCAGGTTTTTCTTAAATCATTCTGCTGATCATTTCTTATGCCAATAGTATTCCATAACAGCCATACACTACAACTTGTTCAGTCATTCCCCAGTTGATGGACATCCCCTGAATTTCTTATTCTTTGCCACCACAAAAAGAGCTGCTAAAAATATTTTTGTACATACATGTAATTTCCCTTGTTTTTAAAAATCTTTTCAGGATACAGACCTAGTAGGGGCATTACTGGGTTAAAGGGTATGCACAGTTTTATGGCCCTTTGGGCACAGTTCCAAAATGCTCTCCAGAATGGTTGGATCAGTGCACACCTCTACCAACAGTGCATTAGTGTACCAATTTTCCCACATCCCTTCTAATCTTTATTAATTTTCCTTTTCTTTCATGTTAGCCAATCTGATAGGAGTGAGGTGGTAGCTCAGAATTGTTTTAATTTGCATTTCCTTAATCAATAGTGATTTAGAACATTTTTTTATATGACTATAGATAGCTTTGATTTCCTTATCTGAAAACTGCCTGTTCATATCCTTCAACAATTCCTCAATTGAGGAATGACCAAATCATCATAAGGACAGCAGAATTCAGAAATTCCAGGTACAAGGAAAGGAAGTTCTTGGAGTCAGGGCACCTGGGTTCCCATCCCACCTGGCTCTGACTCGTAGTAGCTGTAGGTGACTGCATTCGAGTCATTTTTGTACATGTGTCAGAGTGGGGAACTCCAGGTTACACATATAATCTTTCTATGACTTAGTCAATAAGTCCTAAGGGGTTGCCCGATTGCACTTGGGCTATAAATGAATGTTAAGCTTCAGAAGAGGGGTTTGAAATTAGGTCTCCAGATTCTAAGCAGAATTACAGCTAAAAGAATTAGTGCCTTTTCCCTAAATAGAAAATAGCAATGTTGATACTTGAATCCTTTTACATCATAGGACTATTTGGAAAGCACTTTCTAACCCTACTCCCTATCTTCCAACTTATACTTGGACAGAAGGCAAAAGACAGTAACAAGAGTAGGACAAAAGAATCTTTCCACTAGAATCTCACAGGTGACAGGAAGGGGGACAGTGCTATTGGAAAAAGCACCAGATTTGCAATCAATCTAGAGTATGAGAGGAAGTATGGCATAGTGGATGGTGAAGTAGTTTTGAAGCCAAGAAGACCTGGATTCAAGTCCTACCCTCTGACACATACTGGCTGTGAGACCCTGTGTGAGTCACAATCTCTTAAGTCTCTGGACAACTCTATAAAATTTTACATTGCAGAGAAAATGCTGGTCTGCATTGTTCTAAGGAATTTCCTCATCCAGGAGTTCATACATCCTGTCCCCTAGACTATAAGCTCCTTGAGGACAGGGTCTATACCTAGTACAAAGTCTGATACAAAGTAGGGGCTTAATAAATGCTTAAAGGAAAAAGAACAAGATAATAAAAACTGAATGCTACAAAATTATAATGAGCGAGCGTGGCCCCAAAGGAAAGATATGAGAATGCACCTTCCTATATTTCTTTGCAGAGGTGAGAGACTATGGATTTGGAACACCACATGTGTCCAGCTTTTTTGTTAGATTGGTTTTTCTGAATTTTTTTTCCTTATGTTTACTCATTATGAGAGATAGGTCTCTGAGAGTAGAAAGGAAGGGATACATCAGGGAATGTAGATGATATAAAAACAAAAGATATTAATAACTTTTTAAATGTTTGCTCATCATTTAGTGTACTTGTTACTTGGGAAAAGGAATTAAACTCTTTTAAACAATTTAGTCTCATCACTTCATTTTACAGACAAAGAAACTGAGGCTCACAATAGCACAGTGATTTGCTCAGGGTTATCCCACCCTTAAGTGCCAGAGACAAGACTTGATCCAAAATCTGAAAGCTTCAAAGCTGGTGTTCTTTCCACTACCCCAAAACTGCTTCTTTGGAGGGGAGGCAATTGGGATTAAGTGATTTATCCAGGGTCATACAGCTAGTAAGTGTCTGAGGCTGGATTTGAACTCAGTAGTTTTGCACCAGTGCTTTATCTACTGCACCACCTAGCTGCCCCCTAAAAAACTACTTTTCAAAGTGTCATTATATGACATTCCCTTCATTATCAGAATCTCAAATGTCTATCTCAATGACTCTTTCCCATGGAGAGGTTCTTCACCTACTGCACAGATTGTTGGAATGGAAAATGCTTAGGATATGCCCATGTGAGTCAAAAAATAAAAATTAAAAACAAGATATGTAGTGATTCCTGAAGGATGATTCTCCCTCATATCGAAGAGTATTAAATTCTGGATTACATTGGATTCTAGAAGGTTCCATTGGGTCAGCATATACCTAGCTACTTTGCCCCATTATAATTCTTCATAAGATCATTAAAGTCCTTTCTTCAAGCTCACAAGCCTATGTATGGTCCAAGACAACATAGGAAAGAGAGAACAAAACTCAACCACTTTGTCTGGTTCCCCCAGTAAGCCTATGGAGAGAGCACGCAGTGAAGAGACACCTCCCTTGATCTAATTCAAAAGGACAAGTTCAGGGGACCCCTTAACATGATGTCCTAGGATGTGCCTTCTCCCATCCCTCATCTCCAGTCACTTGCTAGGGCAGCTAGGCAGCACAGTATTTAGATCACTGGTCCTGGAGTCAGAAGGACCCTCGTTCAAATCCAGCCTCAGATGCTATTAGCTGTGTGACCCTGAGCAAGTCACTTCTCTCAGCCTCAGTTCCCCATCTGTAAAATGGGGATAATAATAATAGCCCCAACCTCTGAGGGTTGTTCTGAGGATCAAATGAGACAATCTTTGTAAAGCACTTTGAAAATCTTAAAGTGCTAGATAAATGCTAGCTGTGATTTAATCTTCTTGATTGTAGCCCCCAAAACATCTCTTCCATTTGTCCTCTTCTCTCCACTCACCTGGCCACTGCCCTAGGTTAGCCCCTCAATCACCTCCCACCTGGACTCCAGGAGTAAGAGCTGGGCACACAGGCAGAGTGAGGGAGGGTCTCAGAGCTCAAGGTGCTCCCACTCTAGATGGGGGAGACAACACAGTGCAGTGCTCTCTCAACCCTTTGTTTTCCTTGTCTAATAGTTACAAGCCACTGCTGGGTCTGAGGCCTGGGGGCAGTCCTACCTGTCCAGTCAGGAGTCCCTCTGCTCCAGGTCCCCAGACTCAGAGACAGGTTTCAGTCTTGGGGGAGCTAAGCAATATTGAGAGAAGGAAGCTTCTTTTCTCCCACCAGACAAAGGCTTCTTTACACTCCTAACCTAGAGTCCTGGGGGGAAACAACCTATAGTTTAGGCTTGGCTCCTATCTAGGATCTAACCAAAGTAAGGGGCAGAAAGGTATACATTTTGTAGTATGGGAAGGAAAGAAGGGAGGGAAAAAAAGGAGGGAGGGAGGATGGAAGGAAGGAAAGAAGAAAGAAAGGGAGGAAGGAAGGGAGGAAAGGAAGGAGGAAGGAAGACAGTTCTTATTCTCAGGGAGAATGGGTGAAGACAACAGTGAAAGGGAGCTGACAGGAGAGACTGGGTGGAGGAGAAAGGAAGGTTTTAAAGTCCAGAAAGTCCAAAGCAGGGCTGACAGGTGCCGGAGCAGACTGGTCTAGGCCCCTTCACCAAATGGTCCAGCAGGAGCCTATTCTCCCAATAGCAGAAAGAGGAGGGAGAGGAGCCTTTTAGAGGAATATTCCATGATCAGGAGTAGCAGGATGTTGCAGAGAGGGGAAGACCCAGGTACTGAGGGAAATTTTGGGATGAGGCAGCAGTAAGTCATGATTTTGAAGAGGAAGCTATTTATTTCTTCTACACAAAAGAAATATATAACACCCACAAGACCCGCAAGAATACATTGACAGGAGTTAAATATAATTTAATAATAAAACTACCATTACACTCACCCAAGGGACTGGTTCTTAAAACATGAATGAATGAATGAGCATTTATTAAGCACTTATTATATACCATCAAGTGTAGTTTGCAGGTAGGTATTTTTACAATTCCCCTCAGGTCAGCTGTCTCCAAACACTTTCCACTGGGTCTTTGTCTTCTGGTAAGCCAGCCAAGGGCTGAGTTCTTCTACCTTTTCATGGAACCCATTCCAGAAACTCCTGTTCTACTAGTAAACTTCAACCAACACACCCAACGTCTCCAGACCTCTCAAACTCCTAAGGTTCCCTCTCAACCTGGACACATCCATCTCAAGAGTGATTTAGTCAATAGTGATTTAGAGTATTTTTTCATATGACCATAAATAGCTTTCATTTCTTCATCTGAAAATGACCTGTCTATATCCTTTAACCATTTATCAATTAGGGAATGCCTCATATTCTTACAAATTTGACTCAGTTATCTATATATTTGATAAATGAGGCCTTCGTCAGAAAAACATGCTGTAAAATCCCTCCTCCCATGTCTCCCCTCCTCTGCAGTGTTCTGCTTTCCTTATAATCTTGGCTGCATTGGTTTTGCTGTGTGAAACCTTTTTAATTTAATGTAATCAGAATTATATATTTTACATCCTTTAATATTCTCTATCTTTTGTTTGGTCACAAATTCTTCCCTTATCCATAGATTTGACAGGTAAATCATTCCATGCTCCTCTAATTTATGGTATCACTCTTTATGTCTAAATCATGAACCCATTTTGACCTTATCTTAGTATATGGTTGTTGGTGTTTTGTTGGTCTATGCTTTATAAACCTAGTTTCTGCCAGTTTTACCATCGATTTTTGCCAAATAGTGATTTCTTATCCCCAACTCTTAGATCTTTGAGTTACTAAACACTATATTACTATGGCCATTTACCACTGTATATTATGTACCTAGTATATTCCACTGATCCACTACACCACTCTATCTCATAGCTGGTGCCAGATTATTTTGATGATTATCTTTTTGTAATACAGTATGAGACCTGTTACAACCGGATCTTCCCATATTTTTTCATTAATTCCCTTGATATTCTTGACCTTTTGTTCTTCTAGATGAATTTTTCTAACATTATAAAATACTTTTTGGTTGTTTGATTGGTATGGCACTGAATAAATAAATTAATTTAGGTAGAATTGTCATTTGGATTATATCAGCTTGGTTTCCTCATGAACAAATGGATTTTTTCCAATTGTTTATATCTGACTTTATTTGTGTGAAAAGAATTTTATAAGTGTAAGTGTTGTGTTCTTATTGTTCATGAGTTTGTCTTGGTGGGTAAACTCCCAAGTATTTTATATTGTCTGTAGTTATTTTAAATGGAATTTCTCCATCTCTTGCTGCTGGACTTTGCTGGTAATATATAGAAATATTGATGATTTATGTGGGTTTATTTTATATGTTACAGCTTTGTTAAAGTTGTTAATTATTGATACAATTAGATTTTTATTTGATTCTCTAGGATTCTCAAATATGTCATTATATCATCTGCAAAGAGTTTTGTTTCCTCATTGTCTTTTCTAATTCCTTCAATGTCTTTTGCTTCTCTTATTGCTGTAGCTAGCATTTCCAGTACAATATTGAATAATGGTGGTGATAATGGGCATCCTTGCTTCATCCCTGATCTTATTGGGAATGCTTCTAGCATACTGCCATTACAGATAATGTTTGCTGACGGTTTTAGATAGATAACACTTATCCTTTAAAGAAAAGCTCCATTTATTCCTATACTTTCTGGTATTTTTAACAGGAATGAGTATTGTATTTTGTCAAAATCTGTTTTTTCTGCTTCGATTGAGATAATTATATGATTTTTGTTGGTTTCGTTATTGATATAGTCAATTATGCTGATAGTTTTCCTAATATTGAATCAACCCTGCATTTCTGGTACAAATCCCACCTGTTCATAGTGAGTGATATTTATGATATATTTCTGTAATCTTTTGCTAGTAATTAATTTAAAAATTCTGCATCAATATTTGTTAGGGAGATTGGTCTGTAGTTTTCTTTCTCTGTTTTCGCTCTTCCTGGTTTAGGTATTAGTACCATATTTGTGTCATAAAAGGAATTTGGTAGGACTACTTCTTTACCTATTTTCACAAATAATTTATAATAATATTAGAATTAATTGTTCTTTAAATGTTAGATAGAATGGACTTAGGAATCCATCTGGTCCTGGGAATTTTTTCTTAGGGAGCTTATTGATGGCTTGTTCAATTTCTTTTTCTAAGATGGGGTTATTTAAGTATCCTACTTCCTCTTCTTTTAATCTGAACAATTAAAATTTTTGTAAATGTCATCTTTCTCATTTAGATTATCAGATTTATTGGCACATAATTGGACAAAATGGCTCCTAATAATTGCTTTTATTTCCTCTTCATTGCCAGTGAATTCACTCTTTTTATATTTGATACTGGTAATTTGACTTTCTTTTTTTTAAAAAAATCAAATTAACCAATGATTTATCTATTTTATTGGACTTTTCATAAAACCAACTCCAAGTTTTATTTATTAGTTCAGTGATTTTCTTACTTTCAGTTTTATTAATCTCTCCTTTGATTTTCAGGATTTTCAATTTGGTGTTTAATTGGTATTTTAATTTGTTCTTTTTCTAGTAAAAAAGAATAGTTAAAAGGTGGGATGAGCTAGCACTACATGTTAAACGGTACTCAACTGGGCAAGTCCAGGAACCAGGGATGGAGAGCAAGATGAAGAATATTTAGGTGAAGGTCAAAGGTGGGAAAAACAGAAGTGATTTTGTCATTCCAGTATATTATAGACCACCTGGAAAGAAAGAAGAAATAGATGAGGATTTTGGGAAACAGATCACAGACCTAAAATAGAGGCATAATATAGAAGTGATGGAGGATTTTTATAATTTAGAGAGTTGTTGATGGTTTCATTCTGCCAAAAGCAGGAATGCTAATAACTTCTTCACTTGCCTTAGTAATAATCTCACCCTTCACATTGTAGATAAGACTATAATACCAAATTGTTTTCCAGAATAATTGGGCCCATTCACAACTCCATCAACAATATGTTAAAGCAAAAGGGGAAAATTCTGTTCTAGATCTCATTCTCACTGAGAGGGAAGAATTGGTTACTGGGATGGGAATGATGAGAAGCCTGGGGTGGAGTGTGACAACTCCTAGAGTCTGTGATAGAGAAATAGAGGAAATGCATGCACTTTAGATTTGGGAAGGTAGCTTTCCATGTAAAAGCAGTGTTAGGAATGCTCATAATGAGCTAAGTCTATTGAGGGAACCTAAGGAAAACAAAAAGGGGTTTTTTTCCTTAGCTACATTGGAAGAAAAAGGAGGCTCAAAGAAGGGATAAAACTCTTTCTTTGGGGTGGATGGGACAATAATAAACTGACAAGAGAGTGAAGACAGAGGTGTTTTACATTTATTTGGCTTCTGTTTTCTCTGCAAACGAGAATGACCTTGACGCTGAAAATGACAAAACAAAAATGATTAAAAGGAAGTTGATACTGAAGATAAATAAGCAGGTAGCCCCTGAGTGCCCTTGATGAATTGAAATCACCTGGCTCAGATGAAATACATTCTTAGGTGCCGAAAGAACTACTGAGGTTGCAGAGCTACTGTCTCTAATATTTGAAAGACCATGGAAAATGGGAGAGGTACCATAAGACTGGAAAAGGGCAAATATTCCAATTTTCATAAAAAGAGAATAGAGTCTGAAAACTATAGACCAATGAGTTTGACTTTGATTCCTGGGAATACTCGAGAATGGATCATTAAAGAAATGATTAGTGAACTCTAGAAGGGAAGCAGTGTTTACTCTCATGGCTACATCAAGCATAGATTATGCCAGACTAATCATATTTTCCTTGCTGTCAGGATTACTAAGCTAATAGACAAGGATAATGCTGAGGAGGTGATTTTTCTAGAATTTGAAAAACTTTTGATGAAGCATTTCATATTTTTCTTGTGGAGAAGGTGTATAGATATGTGGAAATCAAATCAGATGCATTCAGAACTTGTTGGGTGACTGGACTGAAAGAGCAGTTATTAATGGTATCACATTAATGTGGCAGGAGGTCTGTAGTGGAGAAAGAATCGGGGATCTGTGCTTAATTCTGGGTTGTTTAACATTGTTTATCAGTAACTTTGATAAAGGCACATAGATGGCATGCTTATTGCATTTGCAGGTGACATGAAGCTAGGAGGGATAGATGAGCATCAGAGGTAGGATCTAAAAGGATCTTGACAGGCTATAGTACTGTACTGGATCTAATAAGATGAAATTCAATAGAGATAAACGTAAAAGGTTTCTATTTGAGTATTAAAAATCAATACTGTAAGTTCAAAACAGGAGATGCATGGTTAGATGATAGTTATTCTAAAAAAATCTGGAGGTTTTAGTGGACCACAAGCCTAATAGAATCAGTGTGATGTGGTAACCAAAAAAAGTAAATGTCACCTTGGCCTACAATTAGAGGAGCCTAGACTACAGGGATAGAAAGGTGATAGTCCAACTGCTCTCTGCACTCCCTACACTTCATCTGGAGTATTGTATTGAGTTCTGGGAGTCACCACTTAAGAAGGACAATGATAAGTGGCAGAATGTCCCGAGGAGGACAAATAGGATAATTAAAGGTCCATGTCATATGAGCACAGTTTGAAGGAATTGAACAGGATTACTCTGGAGAAAAAAAAAGACTAGGGGTTAGGGAATAATAACTGCCCATATATTTACATGGCTGTTATATAGAGGAAGGATTAGACTTAGTCTATATGGCCCCAGAGGACAGAACCAGGAGCAATGGGCATAAGTTGCAAAGAGACCAACTTAACATTGATTTCAGAAAAAGCTTCCCAACAATTTGATCTGTTCAGAAATGGAATGGGCTTCTCTGGGAAGTTCATTCCTTTTCCTTGGATATCTTCAAGTAGAGTCTGGGTGACAGTTTGTTGGATATGTTAAAATTACTGTGGTATGTATGAGTTGGATTAGATGGATACTAAGTTCTCTTCCAACTCAGATTCTGTGATATAGTGGATCTTTGTGTCTTTTCTCTCCTTAGGGTATGTACCCAATAGTTATATCTTTGAGTCAAAGGGTCTGAACAGTTACATACAAGTGCATTTCTCATGTAATACTAAACTCCCCCTCCCCACCAACACCACCCCCAAATGCTTGGGTCAATTTATAGCTCCACTAACAATGTATTAGTGTGCCTGTCTTCCCCTACCTTTCTAAACCTGTTTTAGTTTTTTATATTTGTCAATTTGCTAACTCATTTCCTTTTAACTTGTATCTTCTGGTAGAAAGAGCTTTGTAAGTTTCCTTCAGTGACTTTGGGGAGTGGTATGACTTGGGCTTGTATCTAGATCAGGCAACAGAGCCTCTTGGGCTTTTGACAACCATCATAACTCCTGTTTTTAGAGTTTCCAAAATGCCATCTTCACAACAACTCTATGCAGTAGGCAATAAAATAGAATTATTGTCATTTTATAGATAATGAAACTCAAACCTTGAGAAGTTAAATGACTTGTTTAGGATTAAAAGTTAGCAAGTGTGAGGAGCAAAGTTTGAACTCAGGTCTGATCACAGGACCAAGGCCTTGGAGTGAAGAAGAAACCCAATACTCACTCCTGCCAGAGAAGTGATAGACTTCAAATACAGAAGAAGACACGTAGATTTGGATATAGTCAATGTAGGAATTTGTTTCACTGGACTATACATATTTATTGTGAGAGGTTTTTTTCTTATTGTTTAATTGTGGAGGGTGTCAGTAGGGAAGATAAATGCTTGTAAAAATAAAAATTTGAAAGACCAAATCCCTTTCCCTAGACCATGATGCCTCTCAATTATAATGTTGTAGGCAAATTATACACACAGAGCCTCCCCTAGCCCTGAGGCTCAGAACCTCATTATTGTACAGCTCTTTCCTCATCCCCCTTGGGAGAAGGGCATAGAGGAGGGCTCTGATATCCAGAAAAGGTATTAGGAGTGCATGTTGAAGAGATCAAAGAAAGAGGAAAATGACCCATAAATACAAAAATATTAACATTCTTTTAGTTATATCAAAGAACTAGAAACTTTAGGGGTATCCATCATGTGGGGATTATCTGAAAAAATTATGGCATATGAATGTAATGGAGTATTATTGTGCTATAAGAAAAGATGAAAGGGATAGTTTCAGAGAAACTGGGGAAGGAAAGTCTTGTATGAAATGATGCAGAGGGAAGTGAGTAGAAGCAGGAGAACAATTTACATGGTAACAACATTCTAAAGACAACTTTGAAATACTTAAGAACTCTGACCAATGCAATGATCAACCTTAATTCCAAAGGACTAATTATGAAATATGTTAACCCCCCTTCTCATAGGGAGGTGATGGACTGGAGGTACAGAATAAGACATACATTCTCAGACCTATTCAATGTGTAAATTTGTTTTGCTTGACTAAGCAAACTTGTAAAATGTTTTTTCTTTTGAGAGGAAAAAAGAGAGAGAAGGAGAGAGGAAGAGAGAGAGAGGGAGGGAGGGAGGGAGAGAGGGAGAGAGAGAGAGAGAGAGAGAGAGAGAGAGAGAGAGAGAGAGGAGAAAAAGACAGGAGCCAAGATGGTGGAGTGATCTGTAAGTGCTTGTACCATCCCTTTGTTGACCTTGAAAAACCCAGAGAATATTTCCCCAGAAAAAATCCTGGAATAGTGGGATCAGCTGAAGGGGTAAACAGTCTCTCAGCTCAAGAGTATAGGAAAATCATCAGGGAGAGACCCTCTTGCTGTGGTTGAAGGGGACCAGTGCAGGACCAAAGCTGTCTCAGACAGCCCCACTTCAACGAACCAGGAGGAGATCCTGAGCCACAGGGAGGCAGAACCCATAAGCGCCAACACCAGAACCCCAGGTGTGCTTTAGCACAGGCAGGGGAAGGCACTAGCACAGACAGGGCTCAGCAACCACTGAGCCTGCCTGTGCTCTAGCTCAGGAGAGGAGACCTTCTGTGACCAAACCACCCTTTTCTCACCCCTCACGCAGTGAGCTCCAGGGTAACTCTGGGGAAACTCAGAAAGACTTCACCTGGCCTTGGCTTTGGCACACCAGCCAGCTTGGCACTAGGTAAGCTGCAGCATTCTAACTTCTAGCTGAAAGAACCAGAGGCCACAACACATAAAATCTCAAGTTCTCAGCACAAGAGTCTTGGGACAGAACCCTTGCGCCCCAGAAGCAGAGATCCACTTAAAAAGCCTGGAAAAAGGCAATTGTCATGAGCAAGAAACAAACTAAAAAAGACCATAGAATCTTACCATGGGGACAAAGACCAAAACACGAATATGGAAGAGGTCAGCATTGAGAATATACTCTCATCTGAAACCTCAGAAGGGTATATGAACTGATCTCAAGTCCAAAGGGCACTCTTGGAAGAGTTCATGAAGGATTTTAAAAGCCAGATTAGAAAGGCAGAAGAAAAATTGGCCAATAATTTTAAAAATATGAAAAAAGAATTCACAGAAGAATTTTAAAGGAAAATTAGACAAATGGATAAGGAGATACAGAACCTAATTGGAGAAAATAACTCCTTAAAAGGAACAATTGACAAATAGAAAAAGAGGTGCAAAAGTTAACTGAAGAAAACAATCAATTAAAAATTGGAATTGGGCAAGTAGAAGCTAATGACACTGAGACATCAAGAATCAATCAAACAGAATCTAAAGAATGAAAAAATAGAAGAAAATGTCTCGTTGGAAAAACAACTGACCTGGAAAATAGATCCAGGAGAGAAAATCTATGAATTTTTGGTCTACCATAAAGTCATGATGAAAAAAAGAGCCTGGACAATATCTTCTAAGAAATAATCCTAGATCCAGAGGTCCTAGGTGCAGAGGGCAAAATAGTCATTGAAAGAAGCCACTGATCACTTCCTGAAAGAAATCCCAAACTGAAAATGCCAGGGAATATTGTTGCCAAATTCCAGAACTATTAAGTTAAGGAGAAAATGCTGCAAGTAGCCAGAAAGAAACAATTCAGATATTGAGGAACTACAGTCAGGATCATACAAGACCTTGCAGCTTCTACATTAAAAGATAGGAGGGACTGGAATATGATATTCCGTAAGGCAAAGGAGCTTGGACTACAACCAAGAATCAATTACCCAGCAAAACTGATGATAATATTTCAGGCAAGGAGATGGACATTCAATGAAATAAGGGATTTCCAGACCTTCCTGATGAAAAGGCCAGAGCTCAACGGAAAATTTGATCTTCAAACACAAGTTTCAAGAGATGCATAGAAAGGTAAACAGGAAAAAAGGACCTTGTTATTCAATATGGGCAAACTGTTTACATCTCTATAAGGGAGAATGATAGTTGTTAATCTTAAGAATTGTATATTTGTTATGATATTTAAAAGGGATATACACAGATAGATGGAGTGGGTATAAATTAACTGATGTGATAATGAAAATGTGTTTTAAGGGTGTGAAGGGATTGTAATGGGAGATGTGAAAAGCAGGCAGAAAAAGGTAAATTACATCACAGGAAGAGGCACAAAAATATGTTATAGTAGAGGGAAATGGGAGAGGGAAATGAGCAGTGTTTGAGATTTCCTATCATTGGAGGGACCAACAAACTCAGTTAATCACAGAAATCTAATTTGTCCTATAGACAGTAGGAGTGAAAAGGGGAAAGAAAAGGGAGGGGGAGTTAAAAGGGAGGAAAGAAGTAGGAAGGGAAAAAGGGAATAAAAGGGAGGGAGGCTGAAAGAAGGAAGACTGAGGGAGGCAGTGGTCAAAAATTAAAATTCTACTGTGGAGGGGAAGGGAGAAGGGAGAACTAAAAGCATAAATGGAGGAAAATAGGATGAAGAGAAAGACACAGGTAGTAATCATAACTGTGAATGTGAATGGGATGAACTCTCCCATAAAACTGAGGTGGATAGCAGAATGGATTAAAAACCATAATCCAACAATATATTGTTTACAAGAAACATATTTGAAACAGGGGGATACACACAGGGTAAAGGTAAAAGGTCGGAGCAGAATATATTATGCTTCAGCTTATGTAAAAAAAACAGGGGTAGTCATCCAAATCTCAAACAAAGCAAAAGCAGAAATAGATCTAATCAAAAGAGATAAGAAAAGAAACTATATCCTACTAAAAGGCACCATAGACAGTGAAGCAATATCATTGCTAAACATATATGCACCAAGTAGTATAGCATCCAGATTCTTAGAGGAGAAGTTAAGGGAGTTACAGGAAGAAATAGACAGCAAAATTATACTAGTGGGGGTCTTTAACCTTCCCCTTTATGAACTTGATAAATCTAACCTCAAAATAAACAAGACCAAAGTTAAGGAGGTGAATAGAACTCTGGATAAGGTAGATATGATAGATCTCTGGAGAAAATTGAATGGGGATAGAAAGGAATATATCTTTTTCTCAGCAGTACATGGCACATTTACAAAAATTGACCATGTATTAGGGCATCAAAACCTCACAATCCAGTGCAGAAAGGCAGAGATAGTCAATGCATCCTTCTCAGATCATAATGCAATACAATTGTATGTAATAAAAGGCCATGGAAAGATAGGCCAAAAATTAATTGGAAACTAAATAACATAATCCTAAAGAATGAGTGGGTTAAGCAACAAGTCATTGCAACAATTGATAACTTCATCCAAGAGAATGGCAATAATGAGACAACCTACCAAAACTTATGGGATGCTGCAAAAGTGGTTCTTAGGGGAAGTTTTATATCATTGAATGCCTACATGAATAAAATAGAGAAAGAGGAGATCAATGAATTGGGCATGCAGCTGAAAAAGCTAGAAAAAGAACAAATTGAAAATCCCCAAGTAAATACCAAATTAGAAATACTGAAAACCAAAGGAGACATCAAAAAAATTGAAATTAAGAAAACTATTGAACAAATAAATAAAACTAATAGTTGGTTTTATGAAAAACTAATAAAATTGATAAACCTTTGATTAAAGGTTAAAAAAAAGAAAGAAGAAAACCAAATTACCAATATCAAAAATGAAAGGGGTGAACTCACTTCCAATGAGGAGGAAATTAAAACAATAATTAGAAATTACTTTGCCCAACTTTATGCCCATAAATTTGACAATCTTAATGAGATGAATGAGTACTTTAAAAATATAAATTGCCAAGATTAACAGAAGAGGAAGTTGAATACTTAAACAACTACATCTCAGAAAAAGAAATTGAGCAAGCCATCAATGAACTCCCTAGGAAAAAAATCTCCAGGGCCAGATGGACTTACAAGTGAATTCTATCAAACATTTAAAGAACAGTTAATTCCAATATTATATAGACTATTTGGTTTTATGGAAAAAACCAATAAAATCGATAAACCTTTGGTCAATTTGATTAAAATAAAAGAAAGAAGAAAACCAAATTACCAATATCAAAAATGAAAAGAGTGAGCTCACCTTCAATGAGGAGGAAATTAAAGTAATAATTAGAAATTACTTTGCCCAACTGTATGCCCATAAATTTGATAATCTAAGTGAGATGGATGAATATATAATTGGATGGATAAATATAAATTACCCTGACTAATAGAAGAGGAAGTTTTAACACTTAAACAACCCCATCTCGAAAAAGAAAAAATTGAACAAACCATCAATGAACTTCCTAGGAAAAAAATCTCCAGGGCCAGATGAATTTACAAGTGAATTCTATCAAACATTTAAAGTACAGTTAATTCCAATACTATATAGATTATTTGGAAAAATTGATGAAAAAGGAGTCCTACCAAATTCTTTTTGTGATTCAAATATGGTCCTGATACCCAAATCAGGAATAGTCAAAACAGAGAAAGAAAATTATAGACCAATTTCTCTAATGAATATAAATACAAAAATTTTAAATAATATATTAATAAAGAGAATACAGCAACTTGTCACGAGCATAATACATTATGATCAGGTAGGATTTATACCAGGAATGCAGGACTGGTTCAATATTAGGAAAACTATGAGTATCATTGATCATATCAACAACAAAACTAACAGAAACCATATGATTATCTCAATAGAAACAGAAACAGAAAAAAACTTTTGACAATATACAACACCCTCCATTCCTATTGAAAACACTGGGAAGCATAGGAATAAATGGAACCTTCCTTAAAATAATAAGCAGCATCAACCTAAAACGATCAGCAAGCATTATATGCAATGGGGATACACCAGATGCATTTCCAATAAGATCAGAGATGAAACAAGGATGTCCATTATTACCACTGTTATTCAATATGGTACTAAAAATATTAGCTTTAGCAATAAGAGAAGAAAAAGAAATTGAAGGAATTAAAATAGGCAAACAAGAAAGTAAGTTATCCCTCTTTGCAGATGATATGATGATATACTTAGAGAATCCTAGGGAATCAAGTAAAAAACTACTTGAAACAATAAACAACTTTGGCAAAGTCACAGGTTACAAAACTAAAGCCACATAAATCATCTGCATTTTTATATATTACTAACAAAAACCAATTGCAAGAGATAGAGAAATTCCATTTAAAGCTATCGTAAACACTATAAAATATCTGGAAATCTATCTGCCAAAACAAACCCAGGGACTTTTTGAACACAATTACAAAGCACTTTTCATATAAATAAAGTCAGAACTAAGTAACTGGAAAAACATCAGTTGCTTGTGGATAGGCCAAGCTAATATAATAAAAATGACAATTCTACCTAAATCAATTTGCTTATTCAGTGCCATACCAATCAAACTACCAGAAAATTATTGTCTAGAGCTAGAAAAAGTGATATCAAAATTCACCTGGAAGAACAAAAGGTCCAGAATGTCAAGAGAATTAATGAAAGGAAATGCTAGGGAAGGCAGCCTAGCTCTACCAGATCTTAAATTGTATTATAAAGCAGCAATCATCAAAACCATTTGGTACTGGCTAAGAAATAGAGGGGTAGATCAGTGGAATAGGTTAGGCATTCAAGAAACCGTCGTCAATGAATATAGAAGTCTACTGTTTGGTAAACCCAAGCACCCCAACTTCTGAGATAAGAACTCACTGTTTGACCAAAAACTGCTGGGGAAAACAGTATGGCAGAAACTGGACATAGACCAATGCCTGATACCATACACAAGAATAAAGTCTAAATGCATACATGATCTAAGTACAAAGGCCGATACTATAAACAAATTAAGGGAGCAAGGAGTGGTGTATTTGTCAGATTTATGGAGAATGGAGAAAATTTTGACCAAACAAGAGATAGAGAACATTATGAAGTGCAAAGTGGATAATTTTGATTACATTAAATTGAAAAGTTTTTGTGTGAACAAACTCAATGCAACCAAGATTAGGAGGGAAGCAGAAAACTGGGAAATAATTTTTGCAACTAGTGTCTGTGATAAAGGTCTCATTTCTAAAATATATAGAGAATTGAGTTAAATTTATAAGAATACAAGTCATTCCCCAACTGATAAATGATCAAAGGATATGAACAGGCAGTTTTCAGGGGAAGAAATTAGAGCTATCTCTAGTCATATGAAGACATGCTCTAAATCACTATTAATTAGAGAAATGCAAATCAAAACAACTCTGAAGAACCATATCACACCTATCAGATTGGCTAACATAATAAAACAGCAAGATGATAAATGTTGGAGATGTGGGAGAGTTGGAATGCTAATTCATTGTTGCTGGAGCTGTGGGCTGATCTAATCATTCTGTAGAGCAATTTGCAACTATGCCCAAAGGGCTACAAAAATGTGCATACCCTTTGGCCCAGCAATATCACTTCTAGGATTGTATCCCAAAGAGATCATAAAAGTGGGAAAAGGTCCTATATGTACAAAAATATTTATAGCAGTTCTCTTTGTGGTGGCTAAGAACTGGAAATTGAGGAGATGCCCATTAACTGGGGAATGACTGAACAAATTGTGGCACATGAATGTAATGGAATGCTATTGTGCTGTAAGAAACGACGAACAAGAGGACTTGAGAGAGGCCTGGAAGGACTTATATGAACTAATGCTGAGTGAAATGAGCAGACCTAGGAGAACATTGTACACAGTAACAGCTACAGTGTGTGAGAACTATTTCTGATAAACTTAGCCCTTCACAGAAATGCAAGGACCTAAAACATTCCCAATGGACTCGAGGCAAAATGCCATCCACATCCAGAGAAGGAGCTATGGAATCAGAACATAGAATGAAGCAGACTATTTTCTCTTGTGTTATGTTTTGGTTTTTTTTTTCTCATGGTTTCTCCCATTCATTTTAATTCTTCTATGCAACATGACTAACGTGAAAATGTGTTTAATAAGAATGTATATGTAGAGCCCATATAAGATTACATGACATCTCAGAGATGTCCGGAGGGGGAGATAATCTGACTTATGGAAGTGATTATAGAAAACTGAAAACAAATAAATTAATTAAAAAAAGAAAGAGAGGAGGAGGAGGAATAGGAGGAGGAGGAGAAGAAGAAGAGGAAGAAGATGAGAGAGACTAGAGATGGGGTTGCAAAAAAAAAAAAGAAAGAAAAGAGAGTGATAGAAGTATTAAAAGAATATGTAGAATAGATCAGAAAGAATGCCAAAAGGAACCACACACAAACAGGATAGCTTTGAAAGATAAATTTATTATGTTCTTAAAAAGAAAAACAAACTTAATAGAAATTTATGATGTCATGTACAATCCTCATTTTTGGTTCTCCTTTGTGTGTTGACATACTAATTTTATTTAATGTTTAAGTTTGGAATGAAAAAGTAATTTTTAATGAATTGGTAGGGATCCAATGGCTTTGCCTTCTCATACTCCCAGATTTGTGCTTTTAGCTCATGTCAGCCTGTGTGGTAGGAGTCTTGGAATAAAGTCTCTCATCTTCCAGTAGAGTTAGAAAAACCAAGACCATGTCTACACTGGTTCTCAATCGGGCCTTTTACCTCAAAAAGGGGCAGAAATATATGCAGGTTATCTTACTTGGTCATTTCTGCTGTGTGAGTTGGTATTGTGCCCTGTGGTGACCCCTGCCAACCATGAAGCAGAATCTTTGATAAAATGACAGTCAATATGGGAAGGACCAAGGAGAGAAGGAAAAGAGGTCTATATGTGTTTATGTATAAATCAATGGGGAGAGTCAAGGAATCAAAAACAACATATATGTCTAACACCTTTCCTTCCCCTGATTTTCTTTTTCCTTTTAACCTTTTCAAACAACATTTCAACATCTTCCTTTCACATCTTTAGCTGCACATTGGTGTCTTTTGTCTAAGGCCAGCTGCTTAGCCCAGGTTATTGAGCAAGAAAGGGGCAATATAGCATGGTGGCAATCCAATTCACCAAATTATCTGTTTAGCACCTACTGTGTGTAGAGCACTGGGCTATGTGACAAGGGGAGACGTAAAGTTTAAATATGACACAGTCCCTGCTCTCATGGAGGCAGATACACAATAATACATGATGATCATATTAGAGAGGTATAATACTACATGAGATCTGAGTGAGTTCTAGAGGAGCCCAGAACTGGGAGTCAGGACACCTGAGTCTTAGTTCTAGTGCCACTGACTCCCTGTGTGGTCTTGGAGAAGTACCTTCTGCTCTTTGGGATTCATTTTTTTCCCTGTAAAATGATAGGATAAAACTAGATGATATCTAAGGGCTTTTTAGTTCTGACATCTTGTATATAGGAGCATAACTGCAAAATGCTGCTCACTTGAAAAAACATTGACCTCCTATTTCTGGCTTGATGTTGCTGAGTCAGGTGGTCTTCATATATAAGCCACTCCTCGAGTTAGGCTGGAATTCTATCCCGCAGTTGGCCAGCCCCACTTGATCTACTCTGGTCCCTGGTTCCTAGGAGAGGTTTTCCCAAGGTTTCTTCCCTTGAGCATTGAGTCATCCTGCCCTGACCTCACAGTTTTCCCCTTCACCTTGCAGGCATTATCTATGGCCCCAGCTCCTTCACCATTCCTCTTTGGTCCATCCCAATCACTTTTGCCTAAGCATATTCACCAATTCAGTTGCTGTGGTTGACTCTACCCCTTGGGTAAGCTTGGGTCCTTCATCTATTATTCAGAGAATCTCAGAGCTGAAAAGGACCTCAGAACTTTTGACCTCATCTAGTCCAATGCCAACTTTAACATGAATCCCTTCTGCAACCACTCTGACATCATAGTACATGGAAGACCTCCATGGACAGGGTATTTGTCATTTCCCAAGGCTGTCCATCCCACTTTTGGAGACCTCCAGTTGTTAGGAAGTTTTATCTTTTCATGGAGCTGAAATCACTTATTCTGAAACTTTTGTTCACTACTCTTTGTTCTGCCCTGAGGTTAAGCAGGACAGGTCTAATCTCTCTTCTATATGACAACCTTCAAAATACTTGTAGACAGATTTCATGTCCCCACAAAGTCTTCTGTTCTCCAGGTTAAGCATCCTGAGTTACTTCAGTCTCCTCCCAATACTGGCTGCCCTCCTCTAGATACTCTCCAACTTGAGCATGTCCATGGAACCATGGATTCAGAGTTGGACACAATATTCCAGAAGTGGCTTGAGAGGAATGGAATGCAACAGTACCAATCACCTTCCTCATTCTGGACTATGTACAACAAATCAACATTGTATGAAGGAAAGAAAGTTGAACATGGAGAAAAAGAAGATCTAGTTTTGAGTTCCTCTTCTGGAACTTACTGATGTGGACAAGTTGTTTCACATGTCTGGGTCTCTATTTCCTCTTCTGTAAAAAGGGAGTAATAATCCATTATTTGTCTCACAGGGTAGTTTTCAAGATCAAATGAGATAATACATGCTAAATGTTTAAGAAATTTTAGAATGCTGTAAATGTAGACTATTATTGTTTTTTCTTATTTTTTGTTGATATCTTTTTTTTCTATATCCCTTTATTTCTGAATATATCCTTTCTGCTACTCATGGAGCCATTTCTGGTAGAAGAGATTTAAAAGGAAATTTCAAAAAGTAATTAAGCAAAAACAACTGATATGTAGCAGGTAGTTGGTAGATTGTTGATCAGTAAACCCTTGATCAATTGATTTCTCTCCTTTTCTGCCCCAGTAGATGAAATTATAGGAGGGGTAAGGGACAGGTAACAGATACAATGAGATATTCAACAGAATATCTATGTCTTGTTTCCCCTTTATGAGGTGTGAAGCTCTCCACTCAAGTTTGATGGAATTAAAGAGTAGCCATCTATTGATTGCCTGAAGAATGAGCCATACCCCTGGTGGCCTTTTAAAAAGCAAAAACAACCAGACACACTCTCTAGTGGGCAGTTGGTTCAAGAGACAGTTATTAGGAGAGTGTGAGCTCTAGGAATTGAGAAGACAACCCTGGCTATTGGGAGTTGCGTTCAGAGAGGAACAGGCCCAGAGAGCCCAGATCAGTGACCTACTCAGTAGAGATGCTACTCCCAAGGAAAATAGCATAAGAATACTACAAGAAGGGAAAGGATATGGGGGCCCTAAGGTGCCAGAGGTTTCATTGTCTTAACCACATATGTTTCTTAAATGCATCCCTTTCCAATGGTATCTTCTGGTGGCACTTGGTGTAGCGGTGGGAGAGTATTCTTTAGGCCTATAGTGGAAATGTTCTGTTGCTATTGTTCTCATGGTGCTATTTCAGTAAATGTCTTTGCTTAGATTTCATTTTATCTACTGACTGACTATTAAAGGTAAGTACACTGGTAGGGTCTTGTGAACTATAGTCTTAGCAGTTCAGATCCACAGAATACCTTGAATCTGGAGACCCATTCTGCAAGTGTGTCTTGGGGAGGGTGGCATAGCTCAGAGATATCAGTACTTAGCTACACATATTTCACCTACATCTGACAATCTAGCCAATACGCCACACATTTACTCCCTCACAAAGAGAAGAAATGAATCTGTCTCACCCCTTCTCTAAAACCAAGTTTGGTCATTATAATTGCACAATATTTAGTTTCATTTTTAAATTTTTGGTCTCTCCATTTACATCCTTGTAGACCTTGGCTGTATTGTTTTTCTGGTTCTGTTTATTTCATTCTGCATAAGATCTCATAAGTCTTTTCATGCTTCTGTGAATTTTTCATATTCATTGGTTCTATCTTTCATTACATTTATGTCACAATTTGTTTACTCATCCCGTCAAGGCAATTAATTAGCTAACAAGCATTTATTAGAAACCTGCTAAGCACTATGCAAGCTGCTGGGGATATAGACAATGTAATAGCACTATCCTCAGGGAACTTAAATTCAACTGATGGCACCTACTTTGTCTCTAGTCCTTTGCTACCACAATATGTACTGCTGTGAACATTTTGGTGAATATGGAACATTTCTTTCTGTGTTTTTTTAACCTCATTGGGGTATTTGCCTAACAATTGGATCTCTACATTGATGGGTATGGACATTTTAGTCACTTTTTTTTAGCATAATTCCACATTGCTTTCTAGAATGATTAGCCAAATTCATACCTCCATCATCAGTGTATGTGTGTATCTGTCTTTATCAGCCTCTCCAAAATTCACTGTTTCTATCTTTACTGATATGCTGACTATGTGGTGAAACCTCAGTGTTGTTTTGATGCATCTTTCTCTTACTATTAGTGAATTGGAACAATCTTACACATAATTGTTAATAGTCTGAAAATCTAAGAACTCTTTGTCACATCCTTTGAACATTTATCCATTGGGAGATGACTCCTGGTCTCATATATTTATGTTAATTCCCTACATATTTAGGATGCCAGACCATTATCAGAGATATTTGATACAAAGATTTTCCTTCCCAATCCTCAATTTTCCTTCTTATCGTAGCTGCATTAATTTTGTTCAAGTAAAATCAGTGGTTATTATTAATGCACTTAAAAAATTTTACGGCTTTTCTTTTTGTTTGCAAGTTACACAGTTATCATTCTGAGCTCAGCTCTGGGCCCAGTTTCACTAACAGCTATGCGATCTCAATAGCAGATAACATTTTTCCCTGGAGTTGATTAGTTTCCTCCAAAAGCCAAAAGCAAATCCTTGTTTCTTTTACTTTGAAAGCTGAATCTTCTTTTTTTGGGAGGGGGCACCTACTAAGTTCTCATTCCTTATCTGAGAGTACTCCTAGCTCGCAGCTTATTTAGAGAAACATGATCCCACTCAATCTAAACTTAGTCCATTTAAATTTACCAGTCATCATTCTTCCAACCTCTACCTTTCTGCTGCATGTCATGTTGCTGGGTTAAAGGACCACAGCTTTTGCTTTCAGGAAGAAATGAGAGCATTAAATGATATCTAATGTTCCTTTACGAATAAATGAAGGGATGAATGAGTAAAAGTCATTTATGTGTGGGGCAGTGGTGTCCAACTCACACTGAAAGGGGGCCACTAAATTGTACACAAGGATCCCTGAAGGCTGCATATTGACTTAGAAAATCACCTATTAACATTATCTATGTCATACTGTATTTTTTATGCATTTTATTAAACATTTTCCAATTATATTTTAATGTGGTTCCACTGCACTTGGGAGGTCTTTGGCCTTATGGTTGACACTTCTTTTGAATAGGGAGATAGCTTTGTAGTTAGGAGGACCTGTTTTCAAGTTCTATCTGTGTCACAAACTAGCTGTGTGACCATGGAGAAGTCACCTAATCTCTCAGTGTAACATATGGAGGAACTGATCTTTATCAATGGGGAGAGTTTCCACAGTGGTCATCCCCCAAACTAATGATGTCACAAGATAGAACAACAAGAACCAAAAGAAAAAAAAGAAAGCTATCTGGATTGAGACACTGAAAGTGTTTTAAAAACGTGTTTTTGACTTGTCCTCACATTGATGGGAGAAGGCATCTTGTCAGATTCCCAGGATGAGGCTACAACATTCTCTCAGGGTCCTAAGGGTAGCACGGAGAAGTTAGAGGGTGTTTTCCTGGTGTTATAATAGGTTATGTGTAGCTATAATGGAGGTCGCTAAGTGCTGCAGTGGGTAGAGCAAAGGTCCTGGAAACAGGAAGATCTGAATTCAAATCTGGCTCTAGAGTCTTACTAACTGTGAGAACTTGGAGAAGTTATTTTACCTCTGTTTACCTCCCAAAATGGACATAATAATAGCACCTTCCTCGCAGGGCTATTGTGAGATCAAATGAGATAATATTTGTAAAGCATATAACAAATGCCTGGCACATTGGAGAACCTATATGTTTATTCCATTTTGAGGGTCCCTATCAGAGTGTTACCTCTCAAAATGATCAGTCAAAGATCAGTAGCTTTTAGGAAGGGGTATTCATTAAGACTGTACAATAAGCATAGTTGGTACAACTAACCCAACCTTTCCCCCATTTCTGTGACACACTTTTGCACAAGCACATACAGAATCCAGATGAAAGGGTGATTGAGCTTAGAGAGCACATGTAACAATGGATTATCTTACAGTGTCTGGTTGATAAAAGTCATTTTTTCCACTTTCTGAGGTACTCCACAAGTTCCCCTTAGGCGTGGTGTAATTTATTTTTTGGGTTCCTTGTGGAGCCTTGAACCTGCTTTGCCCACATTGAATCTAGTTCTGCTGCACTATCAGCTGAAGCCAAAGTCAAGGGATTCTTCTTTCCTCCCCAATCCTTCCTTTATTTTTGTTAGTCAATCATGTCTGACTTCCTGACCCCATGCATGCCATAGGACACCAGTTCTGTCTGTGGGCTTTCTTGGCAAAGATCCTGGAGTGGTTTGCCATTTCCTTCTCCAGTGGATTAAACAAACAGAGATTAAATGACTCACCCAGGGTTACCAGCTAGTTAGTGTCTGAGGCCAGATTTGAACTTTGATCTTTCTGACTCGAGCATTCTATTCACTGAACCAGATAGCTGCTCCTTTCCCATCATTGATTTTGCTGGAAAACTGCTCATACTCATCTCTCGGATAACTTCGGTTCTGAAATAGCTTGATATTTGATGCAAAGATTTCCCCCCACAAGTCTACTAGGATATGGCCAAGTTTTCTCAGCCTATGCAAACTTTCCTAGGTAACATCACTCCAGTCCTTTCAATGGCTCATCAGAGACACATAAACTGATCAAAACCCTTTCACACTTAGTTGGAATTGCTTTGATTTGATTCAATCCAACACCATGTGTCGAGGCATACTCCTGTCACTTATTTTAGGCCAGGAAGTGGGAGAGGGAAGGGGCGTGAGGAGTGGGGGATGGATCTTATTGATTTACTCAACCCATCCTGGCTTTACTCTGGTCTAGAGGTCTTCAAGTAAAGACTGGTTGGCCACTAGTTAGAAATGTTGTAGAGAGAGGTTTCCTTCAGGGACAAGCGGGACTAGATGCCCTCTGAGGCCAACACCTTCCAGTTCTCAGCTTTTGTGACTGATCTGCTAGAAGCTCTATGCCTACCAGATCAACTGAACAGCTCCACCTGCCTTTCTAGATTTTCTCTAGTGTGAAGGATGCAGTGTGATGCAATTTGAAAGGATAATGACTTGAGAGTAAGAAGATTGGGGGTTCAAATTCTGCCTCTGACACTCACCATCTGTTTGACTTGGGACAAGTTGCTTAACCTTCCTGGGTCTCAGTTTCCTTATCTGTAAAATGAGAATGTTCTGATGTCCATTCTAGATCTATGACATCTTGAGGTCTTTCCTCCCCCACTCAGTACTCACCTCCCTGAATCCTGTAATTTTTTGTCATTTTGGATTCAGGTTTCACTGGCTTGAATGGTACAATGGAAAGGTTTGTAGTCAAAGGAGTAGGATTTGGGTCTGGGCTCTGGCACTTACTGTGAATATGAAATTTTCTGGGGCTTTCCTTGAAATAGGTATTATTATGAGTTTTCCTTTTCAAGTTGCTTCTTCTCTGGAAGTCTCAGTTTCCTCATCTGTTAAATAGGCATCATATTTACACTGTCTGCTTCACAGAGCTATTAATGAAGACTTACTGAGTTAATATGTATAAAGCACTTTTTATATCAGTATATAAGCAAGGACTTTTTCACTTCTTGTGCTAATGCAGTCTATCACAACTGTTCTATACCATTTCATCATCATAAAATTTTTACAGCAGAAACATTGCTTACACCCAGTGGGGGGAAAGAGCTTTAAAGCTGCATCTGTCAGGATACACAGCCATATTAGGCTAGGGATCTTGGTGTTGAAAGCACAGGATTTAGGCTTTTGTCAGGGGGAGGAGGAGGAAGATGGAAGATACACGTTATAGTTTTCTAGGACCTCTCAAGGGCTCTGCTATTCTCTTAGGGAATGTGGGGCCCATGGTCCACAACACTAAGTTAATCACTTTCTTCCTGTCTGTAGGAGGTAGAAAGACTGGCTGAGGTGGTCCTGTCATTGATGATGCCCACTGCTAGCAGTGTCCACTCCCATGTGAGCTGGGAGTAAAAATCAGCCTCAAAGGCAGCTGGAGGTCACCTTCTGACAACTGAATGATGAATTTGCTGGTTCCTTCTGCTGGTGACCAGTTGCCTGGAGGTCTCTGCTGTCTTCCTTCCCAGGTTACAGCCATTCATCACAGCTCACCCTTGTAATCATCCCTAAAGAGAACTATGATTCTTTCCTGTCCCCCCTGCCTTTCACTTTCTACCCAACTTTTTCTTCCTTCCTCCCCCTAAGCCTTCTTCTCTCCATTCCATGTATTTATACTTTCTTGTATTTATAGAAGAACCAGAACCTTGAGCAGAAACAAAAACTTACTTACACAACTGTACTAAAATAGGTGACAATTGTGGTGACCTCTGAATTATCATCCTCATCCAGGCTGTAACTAGGGTGGGGGCAACCATAGATATTCTGCAGGCTGTTAACATCCAGAGAAGGTATGTGAGACCACCATTCCTGTACCTTGTACCTCATGCCTTCTCTCTGTACCATTGCTATGTCTTGAGCTTGTTCCCTCACCAAGCCCTGAACCACTACCCCCAGAGTCCTGTGGTTATCTCAGCCCTACCTTTTATCCCACACCTGTAGGAGGACATTCAGGAGATTTTGGGGGATGGGCTACTGTCTCTCTCGGCATGAATGTATCCTTAGCCCCATAATCCCTTCTGCCTCTATCTCCTTTCTCAATTGTTTTTGTTCTATGTAAAATAATGCTCTGTTCCCTGGCTCCAATACTCCTGAATGGATGGGGAAAGGGAAGAGAAGTTGAACTGGTTGGTCCAATATAAGGATAAGAACTCTGGATTTTGAGTAAGAGGATTTGAGTTCTAATTCCGCCTTTATTTCCTTTATAATCTTGAGTGAGTCACTTCTCACTTAGTTTCTTTTACTATAAAATAAGGAGGGTAGATTAGCTAATTTTATAAGGCCCCTATATATTATAATAAATAATAGTTAACATCTACATGGTGCTTCCTATTATGGTATCATGCTAAGTGATGGAGATACACATAATATTTCTAATAGCCAACATTTAGATAGTACCTATTATGTGCTAGGCTGCTGTGCCAAGTACTTTATTAATGTTCACCTCACTTGATGCTCACAACAACTCTGGGAGGGAGATGTTATTAGTATCCCCTTTCTACTTCCGAGGAAACTGAGGCAAATGGAGGTGAAAGGACTTACCCAGCATCATACAGCTAGTAAGGTCAGATCTGAATTGGGGTCTTTCTGCTGTGCCACCTCGTTACCCTTACTACAAAGATATGAAATACCCAGGAAGAGCTGGGACTGGGGCAGGGCTATGAGCCCTCGTCCCTGTTCTGCCTGATTGTCTGTAATATCTCAGAACTGGAAAGGACTATCTTGTCTACCTCTCTCATTTTCTAGATTAGAGAATTGAGGCCAAGGGAGAAGTGACTTGCTCAAGGTCATGTAGAAAGATTTGTCCCTGAGCTGAGCAGAGAGCTGCTGCCCATGCGTGTGAGCAAGCATTCAAGTGAACATTCCTACACAGAGTGAGTTCATCAAACCCAGTGCCAATGAGAGTCACTAGGCAGTTTCTGCTGATGCCTGTGGTTTTAGTAGAAACTCAGCTAGAGCTATCAGGGGTCGGCTGGCAGCCTTCGGAAGGGTGATTCAAGTGCGATTGGGGCCCATGCTGCCTCTCGATAATAACTGATTTCATAGTTATGGCAGAGTGTCTCAGACACTGGGACGATCTCCTAATTTAACACAATCAATAAGATAACAGCTCAATGCAAATGAGACGTGCAGTCTCTAGAACCATCTGTAAGTCATGCTCTTAATGCGTTTTCCTAATTAGCAAGATCAGTCCTTCCAGCCTCCTGGAGCGCACAGAAACAACCAGGCAAGAAAGGACATTTTCAATTCAACTCAGCAGATATTTATTTATTAAATGTGAGCATGCATGAAGCTCTGTGCTCCCAACTAGGGTTAAAAAGATTGGCTCAACACAGGCCCTACCCTCCTGGAGTTTGTAGTCTGAAAGGGGTGAAGGCCATGCACACAAATAAATATGGGGTAATGTAAAATGTAATGATGACAAAGGAGAAGTCCAGGCAAAGTGCTGGCTTTGCTATTTATGAAATCATATACTCCTTCTGCTGGTGCCGATTGCAACTTATCTGTGCTTTTTAATTCAATGTATTCTTTGCAATGATTTAGGTAGCACAATGGACCTGAAGTCAAGAAGACCCGAGTTCAAATCTGACCTCAGACACTTATTAGCTAGATTACCCTTAACTGCTTTCTGCCTCAGTTTCCTCAGCTTTAAAATGGGGACCATAATAGCACCTACCTTGCTGAGTTGTTGTGAGGATTAAATGAGAGCTTCATGAAAGTGCTTGGTACACGTCTGACACACGGTAGGCACTTAATAGATGCTTGTTCCTTCCCCACATCTTTCTAGAAATCTTTCATGAAGTATCTTCCCAATGTACTTTAGCCCTTATGACAAGATCAGAGAGCTGCAAGGGACCTCAGAGGCCATCTAGTCCAACTGCCTCATTTTACAGATGAGGAAACTGAGGCCCACAGATGTAAAAGAAACTTGTCCAAGGTTTGAAATGGCAGGACTGGGATTTGAATTTAGGACCTCTAATCTGGAATGCTTCTAATCTCAAATCTGGAATGCTTCCCTTCCCACTGTATCACACTGTCTTTGGTTCTTCTCAGAGATGGTGAATGCCAGTACAGCCTCTTGGGCTATCCTTATGGTATTCCTAAATTGCTCTTGCTACTTTACTCAGTCACCTACTTTCACCCACTGTTATCACCTTTGATCATCCCCTACATTTTTGACCAGTATTGGCAAGACATGATTGCAGCTGAATACATGCTCAGGCAAATATGAAGGGAGAGAGATCGCTTCTAGCTGGGGGTGCCATGGAGGAGGGCTCAAGGAAGTCATGGCTCCTGAGTTGGGCCTTAAGGAAGAAGTAAATTTTAAGTTTTCTAATTTTAAATTTTAAGAGGTAGAGAGGAAGAGGAAGTGAGCAGGATGAGATTGGTGAACAGGAAGTAATTCAATTTGGATTGTACGTGATGTATATGAAGAAGTGAAGCAGTGTGAGATAAGGCTGCATATAGAGGCTGGAGTTAAGTTGTGGAGGGCTTTTACTATCAGAAATTTACATTTTATTTAATAGGCACCTGGGAAACCCTGAAGGTCCTTGAGTTACATGGTCAGAGCGGTGAATTAGGAAGATTAATTTGACAGCTCTGTGAAAGATGGATTAGAATGGGGAGAGTGAAGGCAAGGGATCGGTTAGAAAGTGATGATGATAGTTCAGGTGAGAGGTGATAAAGACTCCAATGAGGGTGGTGGGAATGGGAGTGGTGACAAGGCACATAAGATAGAAGAGGTATAGGAGGAGGGAGGATTGCAGCTTGCAACTGATTTGATCTAGAGGGAACATGTAATGATATAGTGAACAGAGTGCTGGAGTTGGGGCTATGAAGACTGGGTTTGGAATGAATTCTTCCTCTGATACTTTCTAGCTTTATGACCATAGACAAGTCATTTAACCTCTTGGAGACTCAGTTTTACCATCTGTAACTTGGGGATAATAATCCTCATAGTGGCAGCGAGGTGGCACAGTGGATAGCGCTCTTGGCTTGGAGTTAGGAAAAACAGAGTTCAAATCCAGCCTCAGACACTTACTAGCTGTGTGACCTAGGGCAAGTCACTTAACTGTATACCTCAGTTTCCTCATCTGTAAAATGAGTTGGAGAAGGAAATGGCAAACTGCTCCAGTATCTCTGCCAAGAAAACACTAGATGGGGTCACGAAAAGTCAAACATGACTGAAATAGCTGAACGACAACGAAATCAGCATAATTCCTATTTTATAGGGTTGCTATGAGGCTCAGATGGGAAAATGGATATGAGGTGCATTATAAACCTTAATGTGTTATATAAGTGACAGCTATTATTATTATTATGCAGAGTGAAAGAAAAGGTCATCTTTGACATTTTGAGCCTAAGTGGCTAGAAGGATGGTGAGATCTTCAACAGGAATATGGAAGTTGGGAGGAGGGGCAGGTTCAGGGAGGTAGAAAGATCAGAGGCTCATAGTTTTAGTGACCTAGGTGGTCATCTTGTCCAATCCCCTAATTTTACACACAAGAAAACTGAGATCAAGAGAGGTGAAGTGAGTTATCCAAGGTCACAGTTAATAAGATGAAGAGTCAGTCCTTTACCTTTATCTGTTTAGCAGAGTGATGAGAGATCAGTCCTGAATTCTCTGGTCCCATGTGAAGGAAAATTCAATATATGATTTTGACTAACCAAGTAGAATGAATGGATAAACTGTAGTTTATCAAGATACTTCCCTTAAAATTCACTGACCCTCGTGACGATGTATGGGAATTTTATACTGATGCAGCCCCAGAATGCATTATGACCTAACCCCTTCCCCATTGTCATTGGCTTGTTGAACTGTCAATCAGGCACAGACTACCAGTGATGGTTTTCATTATTTGCCACACCCATGCTAGAGGGCCTGAGAATGACAGCTCAGCAAATCAGCATGAAGGGAGGCAGAACATTCACAACTTACTCTGAGATGGGGGAAGAAGTTTTAGTTTGCAGAGATGAGGTCAGCGGGGAAAGCTCTTTCACTTTCCCAAGACACGTCAACTCTCAACAGGTTTAGCTCCCTTCGCTACACAGTACAGCAGTTGTTGCCATCATTAACAAGACATTGACCAGCAAAATAAGGTCAACAAAGCACCACATCCCAAGTCCTCCAAGCTCGAGCAGTTCCCCACCCCCAATCCAACCTAAGAAGTAGGTGCTAAGCAGGAGTCTGATGATGTGAGTAAGGTTGATTCCTTGGGAATATCAAGCTTCCTGTAGATCTCAGATGGCTGGTGAGCATTTTTCTCGTAGCCCTGGACATACTTCCTTAGCATCCTCAAATGAAGCTGTATCCTAAATGCCTCCAAGCATTACTGCCCCTCTGAAAGCCTAGAATCACAAAAGTCAGAGGCATAGCCCCTGAAAGATGATCATCTAGCCTTTGTATGAAGATCTCAGATGAGAGGGACCCAGAGGCTACTCAGTCCACTTTAGGATAACTCTCATTTTAGGAAGTTTCCCTTCCTTGACTTTTTTACCTTTTCCTCTTTACAATATCCACCCAGTTTTTGCCTCCTCCCCCTCTTCTTCCTCCATGTTTCACTTCCAAGGATTGTCTTTTTTTCCTCTGGGTTTACTGCCTACATTTCTTGCTCAAAGATCAAGCCTCAAATCCAATTCACTCTGGAGCTCATAGCTGGACAACAAGTCCCCACCCACCTAGCACAGAGTGGATTTAAATACTAAATAGTAATTATTTCTCCCTGAAGGTTTTCTCTTCCCAATTTGATTTTTTTGATTAAAGGGGCCATCCCTTGAGCAGCTACTTAAAGAAACCTATTCATTGAATGGATCCTGGGCCATCTCCAGTCATCCTGATGAATATCAGGCCACTGGATCCAGATGGCTCAGGAAGAGAAAGTGAGGCTGGTGACCTTACACAGCCCTCCCTCACTCAAAACAAAGTCAACTGCAAGTCATGTCATCATTTTGATGTCATGGTCCTCTTCAAGAACAAAGGACAAACATAACAACAACAACAACAACAACAGCCTCTGTTGCCAAGTAGAGCAACCCTAATCAAGTAGTTGAAACTACTTGAAGATGACTGCTAGGTTTTCCTCTGAACCTTTTCTTCTCTAGGTCAGCACAATCTCAGGTCCCTCATCGTTCTGCTCACCCTCCTCTGGGAACACTTCTGCTTGTCAGTGTCTTTCCTAAAATGTTGGGTCAGTGACTTGAACTGAAGACAGCAAAACAAACTTTCCCCTCATTCTGTAGTCCAAGATCACATGGGCTTTGAGGGTCTCTATGTCACCAGGAGCATCCTTAGTTCCTTTAGTGAATCCTCATATTGAATGAACTTGAGTGTCTCCACCATTCTGGCTATTCTCCTGTGGACACTCTCCCTATCAATATCCTTCCTGAAATGCAATCCCCAGAATTGAACATAGCACTCTGTATGATGTCTGACCGGGACAGAGAATACTAGAATAATCATCTTTTTATTCTTGGATGCCTCATATCCCAACACAGTTTACAGTTTCAGTGGAGGTAGCTAGGTGACATACTTGATAGTGTGCTGGGTCCGGGCTCAGGAAGACCTGAGTTCAAGTCTGGCCTCAGACACTTACTAGTTAGGTGACCTTGGACAAATCACTTAACCACTGTCTGTCTTAGTTTCCTCAACTGTAAAATGAATAATACTATCTATAATCTATACTATCTATAAGATCAAATGAAATAATTTGTAAAGCACTTAGCACAGTGCCTGGTATATAGTTGTTGTGGTGTTCGTCCTTCGTTTTTGAAGAAAACCATGACATCAGAGAAATGATGACATGACTTGCAGTGGACTTTGTTTTGAGTGAGGGAGGACTGTGTAAGGTCACCAGCCTCACTTTCTCCTCCTGAGCCATCTGGATCCAGTGACCAGATATTTATCAGGTTGACTGGAGACAGCCCAGGATGCAATGCGGTACCTTGGCCTTTTCAGGTATTCACTTAGAGGGAAGTAATGCCCATAGAGTGAATAGGCCTCTTTAAGAAGTAGTCAGGGAATGACCCTTTTAATGAGCAAAAGAACAAAATAACTAAATACAACTAAGAGAGAAAGAGAAACTGTTATTATTGATAATCACTCTAAGCCAGCCATTAAGTGGAACTTGGGCACTGAAAATGAAAAGCATTTTCACTAGAGGCCCCTCCATGGACTCTGCCTGAAATTGAGGCCCAGAGTGTCTAATGAACATGATATGTGCACCCACAAGTGTCCAAGGACAAAAAATGACAAGTCCTTCAGAGGCCTTAGAGTCCAAACCCTTTATGTGATTCGAAAGGAAACTGGGTCCTAGAAGTCATTTAATAAAAGTTTATTTTCTTCCTTCTTTCCTTCATTTAATCTTCTGGGTGATTAGATCATGCTGTTGACTCAGACTGTGTCCATTTCACTGAGTTCTCTATCTATACTGGCCCTCTTTCTTCTATGTGATATCCTTAAGTAGAAAAGACAAATCTACACTGCCTGTTTCTTTTTACCTCTACTGTTCCCTGCCGGGTCAGGAATTTCAGAAAGGAGTTTTCTTGTTCTTTAAATAATATTCCAGCCTCTCTATTATAAAGACAGGTAGACATCTTAGGGATAGAGTTGTCTCATGGTGATCAACTTTAGACCTCGGCACCTTCAGTATTGGATTCAGATCCTACCTCGGAAACACCCCTTCCCCATTTCTACTACTTCCTCCCCTTTCATCTTCTTCAAAGTAAGATTCTGAAGGAAATCTCCTCTGATAAATTCTCTGACCACTGCTTTGTTCTGTGTCACTTCAGGGTTTTTAGAGGCACTGTGTTCTCATTGCACTATCACTATCTGGGTGAAATAATGCTTGTGTTTTCCATGAATGTAAATAGGTATGTTGCTAATATCAAAACATCTTCTTCTCTCTTTCCTCTGGGTAAGACCACATAGTTGTAGCTGAAAAAACAATAAAGCAGAAAGAAACCCAGGGGCCTTGGCTGGAAGAAAGAAGGTAATTGGAGGAAAGGTGAGGCTGCAAGCTCAGTGTGAGTCATCTGGGTGATAGAGCAACACTTACAGGCAATGCGATTCTGGACTGTAGAATGAGGAGAAAGACAGTTTGGCTAGCCTCAGCTCAGGTGTGAACCCATGTGGAGTTCAGACTCTAATTCTGGACCCAACATTTTAGGCATAAGGTAAGAAAAATTTTCTAATGATTAGAACTGTCCAAAAGTGGAATGCACTACCTCTGAAGATACCGAGTTCCCCATTTCTGTAGATATTCTAGCAGAGGCTGGAAGACCACTCACCAGGGATGGGGTAGAAGGGACTCCTGTTAAGATATAGGTTGAATTGGATGGTCTCTGAAGTCTATTCTAGAGCTGATTTTAGGGTTCATTTAACCTAAGTAGCAACTTGGAATTATGTCATAGAACTATAGTTTTCATTGGATTTAGAACTAGAAGAAACTGAAGAGACCTACTTCAACCACCCTCATTTTATGTTCAATGATTTATTGATGCTTTTAAAGATCTTAAACAATATATATTGTCCTCCATTTCTCTAATGGAAGGAGGGAGTCCTCTGGAATAAAGATTAGTATATGTATTGATATGAGCTTTAATATTTATACATGTTTTCTCTGATGTTATTGTGGTCACAGTGTATACTCTTTTAGTTCTGCGTATCTTGCTTTGCATCAGTTAATATGTCTTCCCAAGTTTCTCTGAATTCTTACACACACACATATAAATTTTTTACAGCAGAATAATATTTCACTACACTAATATTGGGCAGCAAGGTGGCACAGTGGATAGAGTGCTAGGTCTGGAGTTTTCTTGAGTTCCAATATGGCCTTAGACACTTACTAGCTTTGTGGCCCTGGGCAAGTCACTAAATACTGTTTGCCTCAGTTTCCTCATCTGTAAAATGAGCTGAAGAAGGAAATGGCAAACCTCTCTAGTATTCTTGCCAAGAAAACCCCAAATGGGGTCAGGAAGAGTTGAACATGACTGAAAAATGCCTGAACAGCAGCAACACTAATGTTCCATAGTTTTTTTCAGTCGTTTCCCAACTGCTGGAGACTCATTTTGTTTTCAGTTTCTTGCTACCACAAAAAGTGCTAACACTAATATTTTGTTATACATAGGAACTTACTGTTATTGATCTCCTTAGGGTCTATTACTATCACTGGGTCAAAGGGCATGAATAGTTTAGTCATTTTTTTCCATTTTTTTTTTATTTGACATATGAGGACACCAGAGTTAGGGAAGATTCTTAGGACAGGGTTAGACGAAATAGGCTGAAGAGATGTGTCCAGATCCATTTTCTAAGCTGGGGAATGTTGGGTTATGATTTTATTCGTTGTACCTGTAATTACTGCCCTGGATGGAGTTTTTTCACTTCTGTTCACACCTTCAGGCAAATAGCTTTTGCTGCCCTCAAGAAAGCTGTTCTGGGAGTGTTTTGTGATAAAGAATATGGGGAGTGGGGAGATAGCTACCTTCTTGAGACTGTAGACATAAGGGAGAGTACCAAGATCGTGGGTGATAGAAACAAAGCAATGCATACACATTAATTGCTGCTGTGATTTCATCTATTCCTCCTAGGTTGGGGCTATACCTCCCTTCTCAGGCCATATCTCAGGTAACTCCTTGAGCAAGATACGCAGAACTAAAGAGCCAATATTTCCTTCTTTTTTTGATTTCCACAGTTTAGAGCCAGGTGCCACATACCCAGCCATATAAGCTTCCTGACGACCCTTGAGAACAATGTGACAATATTTCATACCAGGCCAGAGCTTTGGTTTGGAGTTATCATAAAAATCCATTTCTTCAGAGTTTCCATGAGGTACAAACATTTTCCAGGTTCTCAGGGCTTAGTAGGTAGGAGAGGCTAAGCTTGCTTCCATCCTCTGTTTAATTATTTATGGGGCACTGCATATATTACATGGCTGTGTTGGTTGTGACAGGCAAATTTTTTTTGCCACCTCTTGTCATCTGCCACATCTGCACCTGGAACCCCTGAACTGGGGGTCCCTGTGCCTGGTGCACCATATGGTCAGAGTTATTATTAAGAGGGGAATGTATTTATTGGGAGGGGATCACTATGAAGGGATCAGCAGATGGAAGCCTTCTGCCCATCATCAGGATACTCTGGAGGGAGCAGCAAAGTGTGTAGCAGTTGGACCAGCTGGTTTGAAACTCATTATCCAGCATCTTGAAAGTGTTCTCTGCCCCAGGTGATTGGGAAAAAAATACCCCAAACAAATGACCTCCTTGAATCTTTTCCCCTATAGACGTGATCTTGGTCAACCGTGTCTGTGACCCAAGGCTTTTAAAATGGAGAGAACTGAATGTTAGAGCTGTGAGGATTCTTAGAGTTTGCATATTCCAACCCCCTTATTTTATAGAGGATGAAACAAGGACAGAGAAGAAAATGACTTGGCCAAGGTCTGCTTGATTTGCTTGTTGCTTGTTGCTTGGGAATCATAGGATTTCAGAGTTGACAGGGAAGTCAGAGACTATTTGGTTTAACCTGCAACAACAGCTATTTCCTCTATAGCATCCTTGACAAGTGTCTATCCAGCCTCTATCAGAAGACCTTCATGATGGGGAGCTGTTTACCTAATGAAGTAGCTCATTCTACTTTTGGACAGCTCTTACTATAAGCAAGTTTTTCTCATATTGTGCCAAAATCTGCCTCCTGGCACCTTTTGCCTATTAGTTCAGTCCACTGGGGCCAAGCAGAAGACAGCCAATCTCTCTATCACATGACAGACTTTCACCAATGTGAAGGTGGTTGTCATGTGCCATGTCAATGTTCTCTTCTGCAGATTGAGCATCTGCAGTTGTTTCAACAAAACCTTGCACAATGTGATTTTGCATTCTCTTCCCATTTTGACTGTCCACCTTACTCCCCAAACATTTTTCATTCAGTAAATGTCTTTCCTAAAATGTGGAGCCCAGAACTGACAAGAGTAGGGAATAGTAATATCTGCTGTACTAGTGAGATCTTTCCTCACTATGGACACTTATTTTTGTAGTCTAAGATTATATAAGCTTTTTTATGGGCCATTATGTCATGCTTCTGACTCATATTGATCTTACAGATCACTAAAAACTTGAAGTTTTTTTACATGAATTGTTGACTAGCTCCCCTTCTACTTAGTATGTAGATAGTTGATTTTTTGAACCCAAATGTAGTATTTTACGTTTGCCCTCAAGTAAATTTAATGCTTTTACATTTGCTCCAGTGTTACAGTATGGTAGAGATTGTTTTGGATCTTGATTGTCACTTAATGTGCTATCTATATCTACTCTCAGTTTAACATCATTTGCAAATTTGTTATACATGTCATTCTCCAAGTCATCAATAAAAATATTGAAAAATATAACAAATCCAAGGGTAAATGCATGGGGTGCTCTACTAGGAACTTTCTTCTAAGGAGTCAATATTGTAATATCCTTTAAGCTGGCCTATCTCTAGGAGGCCCGACTACAGTATAGACGACCTTTCAATCCTAGCCCCTGTTGCTCTCTCCCACCAGGGAGAGGAGCAATCTGGCCTGGCCTCCCAGTCCCTAGCACATATCCCATTCTCTGTCCTTGGCAGAAGCCACTTCTACTAACCAGCCTCATTTATAGTCCCAGCTCTGACTTTTGAGTCCATTTTGGCTTGGTTCAGAGAAAACTGGAGGCTTCACAATTATCTTCATCATGCAGGGCTATGCCTGGACTCAATGAAAAATTGCTCTCCTCTAGCTCAGCTGCTGCCTGGCTACTGGCTTCAACATTTTTTCTAAGCTCCTTAAATACTGTAGATAAGATTTTGAGCTGGTTGGAAAAGGTAAGGTCCAGCACTTTGATTCTATTCCAAACCATTTCACAAGCATTTATTAAGGCTTATTCAGCTCCCTCTTCTTCCCCTAGCCCTAAGGGCAATCAGATTATTAATGGAGACAGGTATTAATTGCTAATATGCTAATAAATGCTTACTGACTGACTGACTTCTCTTTTAGAAGCAGTTTAGCTCAGCCTGCATCAGCACCCAAGTGATCTTCAGACACTGGTGATCTGATTGGACACTTCCTAACTTAACCTGGTAGGCGATTCTTGTCCTGTCATCTTTTAAATAGGGAGTGAGGAAGCAAAGGGTCTGAGTCCTCTTGACTCTATGGGGGAGATAGAGCAAGAGGAACAAGAGTGCCTGGATACTGTGCCCTGAGACTCAACCTCCTGACCGTGGTCCTACTGACTTTGTAATTGGCCTCCACTGCAAGGATTGTGCCCAGCCCTATTGGTAGAAGCACCTGCTGCTTTAAAGTTGTGTCTACTCATTGTGATGATGAACAGATAAAATATTTATCTCCCAGTGTTTAGATAAATGCTCAATCCACTACCCTAGACCCTATTTGACTCCTCCATGGCTTGGATGCTTAGTTTCAAGGAACTTTATTCTGAATCATTATTCTCCATATTACTTATCTATAGACCTTGTACCATGGTCACTCCTACCCAGTAATTACCTTCCTGATTTAATCTAGCTTTAAATGTTTTGAGATCATCTTCTCTATGGTGGACCCCTAGCTTGTCTCCCGATTTTGCTTTCCAGAATCTTTTACTGGAGGAACTTTTGGTAAATTGCCAATCTCAACCTCCAAACTATGCATCCAAGAATTTCTTTGGAAGGGAAACCTCTTAGGCAGGCTTCAATGGATCCCCCCTGCTCCATGTGGACATTCTTTCTGCACCTGGGCCAGGACATCTTCTCCACCTGGAGTGCCTTTTCCTCAGGTTTGCCTCAGCATATCCCTGATCTGTATTTGGAAAAGCAATCCCATTATGGTCTGACTCTTCAATGTCTATGTCACTCTGGGGGAAGCCTCATCTGTAGCTGAATCACCATCTACAGTCAAGTCATCAGGAGCCTGATTGGGGAACCAGGCTGGTGGTCTCCAGCTGGAACTAAGCAATGTATTAGTAAAATTACATTCAAGGAAGGGGGTGGTAGGGTGAGAATTCTGCTTGTGGCTGTCCTAAGAAATGTTTGAGATTGGACTGGGAATAGTCAGGGAAGGCAACTAGTATTGGGGAGTTAAAACAACCATGGCAAATAGGCTATATAGAAACAGGGTTCTCTCCCCAGCAAAAGATCAAGCCCAGGACCCTGGAGAGCTCCCCCACCCCCTTTTAACTGGCTCTATCCCTGTTTCATGGATATCTCATTCTACTCATAACAGAGAGAAGTGAGCTCTTCCTTTTCAGATCTCCCATCATTTTCTGCCCTCTTCTATACATTGTTGGGCATTCTAACACATTATGAGAGAAAATGTGGATAGAGAGTTGCCTTTGGAATCAGGAAGAACTGGGTTCACCCACAAACTCTGGAACATACTACCTGTGACATGGACAAATCACTTAATTGTTCATACTATTACTAACAGATGAAATGCTGATCTGCAGTGATGGGAGGAATTTCCATACCAGGAGTTCCTCAAACTGTTGAAATCACAGATCTGGCCACTTCACCCCATTGTCAGCTTGTATTATAGTTATCTGTGTGTATTATCCGCCTCCCCTAATTAGACATAAACTCTGTGAGGGCAAGGATTTTTTTCATTTTTATTCGTCTACCTAATATCTAGATGGTACGTTGGATAGAAAGCTGGGCCTGAATTCAGGAAGACCTGTGTTAGAATCCTTCCTCAGACACTTACTAGCTGTGTGACCCTGGGGAAGTCACTTGATTTCTATCTGCCTTAGTTTTCTCAATTGTAAAGTGGAGATAATAATAGCACCTGCCTCCCCAGTTGTTGTGAGGATCAAATGAGATAATATTTGTAAAGTGCTTAGCACTCTGCCTGGTGCATTGTAGACACCTAGGCTTGTTTCCTTCCTTTTCTCCTTTCCTTCCTAATTTTGTTCCTTGAACAAGGTAAACTCTTGACAAATGTTTGTTGAATTGAATATCGTTTATTGGATGTAAAACTTAATCCTCTTGGATTTAGGACTCCAATTCCTTCCTTTGGAGGACGATCTGGACTCTTCACCAGAAGGAAAGCTTCATTCTCTAGCCTGACTGATGTGTAGGGGACATGTCAGGCTGATCATGGGAGTCTTTTCTTTCCCTCTCTGGGTCAACTGACCCTTTTAGGGGGGAAGTCTTTCCCTCTAGGACCATGGACAGGGGCCTAGCCTAAAGCTAAGACCTAGCACCAGCAGCAAACAGCAGTATCTCAGCTCAGGAAATCTAAGCAGGCTTTGTCCATCTAGTTCTGATAATTACTTGTCCCCAACCTTGTCAGTCCTTCCCATTCTTGGTTCCTTAACTCTCTCCTATCCAGAATGCCTTATATAAATAAACACATCTCTCTGACTCCTCTTTTTCCATTCCCTGTAGTTGAATACTTAAGAGAAGCTGGGCTGGGACACCAGAAGGTAACAAGTTGAAGAACGTTTCCTTCTAATGAGCTCTCTGAGGGCCTCCCACCTGCCCCTCCTCCTTTCCATTTCTATTCTCTTATTTATAATAGCACTATTCCCCTCCCTTCCCCCATCCCCAGCTATAGTTATAAGGGGAGATCATGTAAGTGCTAGCTGGGATTTTGTGGTGAGGGAGAAGAGGACAGGATGACCTAGGCCCAGAACTTGTTTGTGGGAAAAATTTGAAGTACTCTATCTTAGAAAATTGAATTAGGCAATTTTTAAGGTCCCTTCTAGCTACAAAATTCTTTGGTCCTCTGATTCCAAGGTAACTACTTATCTGTGGCACTTTAGGCAAGTGGCTTGTCCTTTCATCTGTAAAATAAAGAGATTAGACTCAATGATCTCTAAGGTTTCTTTCAGCTCTAAATCTTATGACCCAGATTTTTTTTTCCTTGGACCTGTGATGTCATCAATGTAGGAAGCTAAGGTAAGGAATTTCCTAAGCAAAGAATTGGTACATTCTTTGCAACTTACACTTTTAGAACATGACTTCTTAACTTTCTTTAGGTCACTTGTGACTTTGGGTAAGTACTTTCCCCTTTTTAGCCTTAGTTTCTTCAGCTGTAAAGTGAGTGAGAGGAGATGACTGCTAGGGCCACTTTTAGCTCCAGATCTTTTGAGCCTGGGTAGCAAGTTGAAATTGGAGCCAAGCTGATATCTGCTTCTCTGTTGAGTGCAAGGCTCTCTCTACCACCCCATGCTGCTTTACCCTCCTTTCTGGGAGAGCTGTATGAGGCATTTAAACATCAGCTTCCCCTCCTCCCCGCCCCTTGCATCACAAGAAGAATATCTTATTGAGATTCATCAGTAACCAGCGTCTCTTTCTCCGGCTGTGTTTGACATAAATCTTGTGGCTATACAGCTGCCAATACCAAACGTACACAAAAATAGAAGCGATTTTATTCATGAACTCACCGCACCTCCTATTCATCCTTCCTCCTGTTCAAGGAGAAAACAGGCCTCTCCTCAAACCAGCCGCTCCCAGCAGTCTTTTGATCTTGAGCAAAAATGAAATCGTTTTTCATTACGGTGCCGGGAACTGGAACCTATTCCCTCAACTTGACATTTGTGATGTTGGTGCTGGGGGAGGATGTAGGGGAGTTGGACACTAGTCAGTCCCCTTGGACCATAAGTTTATATATGGGAGTGGTCTTAGACTTGTGAACATCATAGCAGGAAGTGGCCTTAGAAAATAGAGTAGGAAGACTGGGAATGGTTCTTAAAACACAGAACTGGAATAGAGATTTGGAGGCCACCCAGTACAATGCCTTCATTTTACCAATGAAGGAATCATAGTCAAGAGAGGGAAGTGATTTTCCTGAAGTTACAGGGGCAGAGTTGGGATTTGAATCTGGGTCCTCTGACTAATTTGTAAGTCTGGTGTTCTTTCCAAGCTGAAACTGAGATATTCAAATCAGTTATTTTTTGAAATATCTTCTGAATAGTATCTGCTTTCAGATAGGCAGAGGGACCTGGAATCATCTTGATTAAAACTGTGTGACATTGGGCTGGTCCTTTACCCTCTTTGGGACTCAATTTAAGGGAGATGCACTACTCACATAAGTGGACAGTCAAAGGAGGACTTTCAATACTTGGGCTAGGATACCTTTGCTTCACAGGATCCTATGACTATCCTGTGACAACTGTGTAGTCCTGGACTGGCCATGGGAAGGGAGGATGGGTGTGCAGTGCCTCAGGAGCCATGGCAGAAAGTATGAGTATGGATGAGCTTCCTAGAAGAGATTGGACAGCAGGGAATTCTAAGACAGAACTGAAGAGACAGAGTGCCCAACAGTGAGGGAGTACAAAAATAGGAAGGAATCATGGAGGACATGGTACAGGAGCAAGTAAAAAAGCAGGAGAACCAGGATTTTTCCAAGACAAGAGACCATTGATGATGGTGCAGAAATGTAAAGGAGGATGAGGGTGGGATAAGGAAAGACAAGAAATGAAGGAACTTTATCCCACTCTCATTATATTATACTTTTCTGTACCATTATCAACCTTCATTTCCTCTTTCCCTCCCTCATCTCATTTTTCTTTCTTTCTTCCTTCCTTCCTTCCTTCCTTCCTTCCTTCCTTCCTTCCTTCCTTCCTTCCTTCCTTCCTTCCTTCCTTCCTTCCTTCTTTCTTTCTTTCTTTCTTTCTTTCTTTCTTTCTCCCTCTCTTTTTTCTTTCCTTCTTTTTCCTTCCTTCCTTTCTCTTCCTTCCTGCCTTCCTTCTTCTTCCTTCCTTCCTCTTCCTTCTCTCTCTCTCTCTCTCTCTCTCTCTCTCTTCTCCAGGTTGATTGGGTTTTCACATGAAAAAGACAATATTGCCTACAGTGTTATCTTAGAATCATAGAATATCAGAATTAGATGGGACCCAAGAGACCATCTAGACCAAAACCTAAGCAGGCATATCCCTTACAACATATCCAACAAGTGTTCATCCAGCCTTTGCTTGAAGACCTCTAGGAAGGAGGACCCACTTTTTCCCAAGACAGCCCATCCCACTTTTGAATACTCCTCATTGTTATAAGATTCCCCCCCATATATTAAGCCTAATTGAGCTTCACTGCAGCTTCCACCTGTAGCCCCTTGTTCTGTTTTCTGGGGCCAAGCAGACTAAGTCTAATTCCATATGAAAGCTCTTCAGATACTTGAAGCTATAGCTCTCATGTCCAACTGAGTTGTCTCTTTAGTTTAGTTGGTTAAACATCTCCATTTATTTCAACTGAATCTCATATAGTGTGATTCTCATCTCAAGAGGAAAGCAAAGCATTCGACAATGAAATTCTGAAGCAAAAAGAAACATTTCCCATGAGGAGGAAAAATGAAAAGTGTCTGAGGGACCAATATGGATGTTACAAAGAACTCAATGACCAACTTAGATGTTAAAAACACATGTACAGAAGATGCAAACAAACTTAAGTAACAGAAGATAAATAGCAAAGCATGGCATATTTTTATGAATATAGTGTCAGGAGTCCTAAAACACAAAGGAATCCTAGGCACAATAAAAAGGCATTAGAAAAAGCTATATTGGGGAAGAGAAGACTTGAATAACAGATAAGATCACTGCTTGGAATGGATGGAATGATAACAACAAATTATATAGAGAAGGTAGAAACACTCAAATCTTGATTAGCTTCTGTTTTCTGTGCTAAGGAGAGTGAATTTTGGATTGTAAAGGTCAGAACAAAAATGGGTGATAGGGAGTCGCAAAAGCATGACACATACAAAGATGGTAAGAGAATACCTAATTTCCCCTAATGAGTTCAAGTCACCAGGCCCAGACTCATTGCATCTTGGGGAACCAGGGGAGCTGGTAGATATACTTTAAGAAGTGTCTGTGGTCCAGACGTCATCTTTCTCTCTTGCTGGTATTTTTCCCAGGAACCTAGGATGTATTCTACTGACTTGGTGAATTCCATGAAGCCCCAGCTCCACGTTTCAGAAACCAGGAGGGTGCCACTGACTCTGGAGTTCAAGACTGTGATTTGGGAACCCAGGCAAAGGGAGATTTAACTCATTGACTCAGTCTTCATTATGGCATCTGATACCTGCAGATGAGATAATACCTTCCAACTCTCAGATTCTGTACTTCTATGATTGGGGACCCAAGTGTACACATGTATACACTCCATCTCCCAGTGAAATGGAGGAGAACCTGGGATTTAGATTCTCAGCTCTGCCATTAACTCGCTGGGTGACCTTGAACACCCCTCTCTAGAGCTCAGCTGTAAAATGAGGCAGGGGGTGGTGTGGGTGAAAGGGAGGACTAGATATCTCTAAGTCTCCTTTTAGCCCTAACATTCTGTGTTTTATGATTTGTTCCCACACATGCTCCCCCTCCTCACATTCATGCGCAAGTATACACATACTATGTGCTCTCTCCTCCCCTTCATATCAAATCAGTTGTACACAGGTATGTGCATATGTCATCCTACAGACCAGGTGTGCACATACCTTCAGGCATATAAACATCTATTCAGATATGTACATGTTACCCACACACCAGTGATACATGTGCTCAGGTATCACACATATGTCTGCATATAAAGTATTCAGTATGTATATATACATGTGCTCTAGGTACAGCACAGCTCTAGGGGTCTAACTTGAGGAGACCTTTGCAAGTAAAACCAGAGGCCCTGGTTTATTTTCTAACAGCTACTTCCATTTGCAGAATCTGGGGCCATTTTTCAGCCTGTCGCTCCAATGCACCAGGGTGGGGCTGCTGGGCATTTCTGACAGCTACAAGATGAATTGTGCTAAAGCCCACGTGCCTGGCTGTGGACATCAGCACCTACTTTATTTCCAATTTAATTTCAGCTCCTGTAATCCTGGGGGAGACACTCTCAGGCCCAGTCTGAGTGTCTCATTTTCCTATACCCTGTGTTGGAGGGACCTAGGGACAAGTCTGTCCCCTTGTGTCTCTGAAAGGTTTTCATGGTTCCACTGTATCAGCTAAATGCTTGTGTTAAGAAAACTGATTTTTCTAAGCATTTCCATGGAAGTCGTGGGCAGACGTCTTACTGGGTTTGTCTCTATACTTTCCCCCTGAGATCTGAGCTCCTGACCAAAACTCACTCCCCTTGATGTTTTTCACCTGATAGATGTCTTAAACAAGGCCAGAGAGACTCAATCTCACCCAGAGCGAGGAACTGCCCTCTCCAGGGAATATCAAAAGGAGGGCTTCATGAAGACCAGCATTCCCCTGCCCCTGAGAACTCTCTAAAAGTTTGGCACAGTGAATGATTTCCTCACCTAGCCCAAGGGTTTCCTGTCCTGGGGTTGGAGCCTGTACAGATTCCTTCTAATACAATAATTCCCTTACCAAGATTCTACACTGCACCTTAACCCAATGACTCACTCTTTCCTAACCATGCCCTGCACATTTCTGCCTTCTGGCCTTTTTCATGCTTGGTCCCTCCTTCCATGCCTGTCAAAATGTTATTAGCCTATCTATCCTTCAAAACCCTGCCTCTTCCTAGATGCCTTCTTTGATCCTGTCCTGTAAGAAGTGATCACCGTCCTCTGAACTCTCACTGCTGGCCTCTATCCCACCCCCACCCTTCGCCCCCAGATACACATGCTTACAAAAACTCTCACACAAGACTTTGTCTTCTCCAGCTTTTCTCTTCCACTGAAGTTTAGAGGTGGAACAGTAGTCAGAGCAGTCTTTAAAAAGGACATAGCATTTGAGTGGAATCCTGCAAGGGGGGTGGCAATAAGATTTCAACAGGTATTTATCCTAGTAGGAAAGGGAGGGCATTCCTGTTGTAGGGAACAATGGGAACAGGCTGGGAGACCTGAAAACTCAGGACAAGTTTAGGTCAGTGATTTATCTATTTCAGCTGAGCTATAGAATATGTGAAGTAATATTGCCAAGGGTACTTGGAGTCAAACTATGGAGGGACTTGAGTGATAGGCTAAGCAGTTTGTATTTTATCTAGTAAGCAATAGGGTGTCACTCAAAATTTCTAAGCAGGAGAGTTAGAGCTGAATGTTTGACATTTTAGCCTAGTAGCTTGTGCAGGGTAGATAGGAAGAGGAAGGACTGGAGTAAAGAGGTCAGTGGGTAGTTATTATAATAGTCCAGATAAGAAATCCTGGTCTAGGAAGGTGACTGTGGGAATGCAGAAGAGACACTATGAAAGATGGTCTATGTGAATGCAAATCAGAGACACTGACAGTGGAATCCACAGGACTTGGTGGCTGATGATGATGGGTCATGCAAAGGAGAGAGCCCTTTATGCCTCCTTTTCTGCTGTGTATCTGACCCTGAGCTTGGACTCTAGGACCCATTCTAGAGAAGAAATCAGATCTCTTTTGGTCACTTATGGCTGTTGGATGCCAGTTCAGGTGCAAGGTGAAACTTCAAGCCCGTAAAAGTGGATCCCTTTATTTTAATTTAGGATGCCTAATTGTGGGGCTGTTGTCCTTTATCTTGATCTGTCTGAGGTAGAGTCACCCCAACAATCTCTGGGGATAGTGTCCCTTTCTAATCTTGCTGGAAAGTTAGGGCAGAATGGTTTATCTGAGCTTAGAAGAATGAAGAAGGCTCATGAGGAAGAACTATGACCTGACGAACTGAAACCCTGCAGAAACCACTGGTTGACCCCACCACACCCTGGTATTTGTTTTCATTTGAGTCAGCACCTCAGGGGAAATGAATGTTTTATTTTAAGTCTCTTGAAAGGAGGAAGGAAATAAGCATTTATTAAGCACTTACTGTGCCCTATATACTTTACAAATATCATCTCATTTGATCCTCACAATAACCTTGGGAGGTAGGTGCTATTATTACCCTAATTTAGCAGTTGAAAAACACACAGATCATAATTATCTAGTGCTGGATTTGAACTTGACTCTTCCTGATTTCAGGTCCAGTGCCACCTAAGTAATCTGGGAGAGCAGAGATTTCTTGTGAGGGGTCTCATTCATCTATGCATGGTTCATGGTTGATAGGCAGGAGTCTAGAGTACTCTGGTCCAGTTTCCAAGGGCAGGGATCACTGACAAAAACTGATCTGACTGAACTTGAGTTTGAAAGTGGGTCTCTGAAACCCTCCCCAGGCCCATCTTAGCTGAGGGAGACCTGCTGGGTAGAAGAAGCAGAGCCCCTCATCCCTATCCTCTGCTCACGTACCCGATGGCTGGCAGCCTTCGCAGTTTCTCCAGTCACTCTCTCTGGAAACTTTAAGGTCTCCACTCAGCTGCAAAATGAATGAACTGCTCATCTCATCTGCAGGAAGCACATTTAAACCAAACTCTTCACTTCATTTTATGAATCCAATACATCTGCAGAATCACTTACCCATCACTCTGCAGACGAAATGGATTATTTTCTAAAAAAACTTTTTTCCCCATTCCCCAAAAAACTTTTATTCCCCGGGTACAAATGGTTTATCAATGTCTTTAAAACCAGCTCTGATCTTCTTGGCAACCCTGAGTAACATAAAAGAAGAGCTGTGTGGATGCAAATGAATTTGAGTGCGTTTAAAAAGCCACTTCTGCAGACATGAGAAGGAAGGAGCCCAGTGATAAACAGCTCACCGCTTTCTGCTGAGCTATTTTTTTCTCTTTATGGCCGCCAACGTCTTTTATATTTCATCTTTTGTTTCCGTTTACTGCTACTTATCAGCGGGGCCTGGAACGGCAAGCAGGCTCTGGGGACCCTTTCCCAGGGGCAAGGCCCCTCCCTCTCTTAATAGAATCTTAGAATGTCAGAACTGCAAGGGTCCTTAGAGACTTTCTTGTGCAGCCTCTCTCATTGTACAAATTGGAGTCACTGAGACCTAGAGAAGGGAAGGGGACAGCACAGAGTCACCCCATAAAATGGCTGCAGGATGAGAAGTAGAATTCAAGTCTCCTGACCTCTACTAGTATGAGGCTTTTCCCATTGGTTTTCAATGAAAATGCCTCACAAAGGGAGAATGTTCAGTACTTCTAAGCTGGTTTCATAGGTGGTGCAGTGGCTAGAGTGATGGATTTGGAGGCAGGAAGACCTGAGTTCAAATTCTATCTCAGAAACTTACTAGCCATGTGACTGAGCAAGTTCTTACCTTTCTTGGTACCAATTTCCCCATTTATAAAATAAGGGTAATAATAATAATACAGACATACATACCACACAGGGTCATTGTGAGGGTCAATTGAATTAAAAAAAATAAAATGCTTTGTAAATCTCCTCCTTTTCTTCTTCCTCCTCAATAAATATATTGCAGAAAGGAACTTTTGAGATATGAAATTCTCTGGGGTGAGGGAGGTGATGATCTGTCTGCCCTGGTCAGGCCCCACCTTAGAGATTTATGCTTTGTTCTAGATGTTGTGTTTTAGGAAAGACCTAGGCACCCTGGAAAATGTCCAGAGAAGAGAGACCAAGATGGGAAATGGACTTGAAACTGTGCCATATGAATTAAAAGAACTGGGGATGTTTAGCCTTGGATACAGAAGACTTAAGAAAGAGCCATGCTTAGCAGTCTCTAAGTATTTGAAGGTATGTCTCATGGAAGAGGGTAAATTAGGCTCATTCGGCTTGATTGTATAGGACAGGGGCAGTGGAGTAAAGTTACAGAGAGGCAGATTTTGTCCCTGTACAAAGAACCCCTGATAATCAGAGCTTTGTAAACATGGAATGCACTACTTTAATATGTAGTGAGCTCCCTATTAATGGATGCAATCAAAGACAGGGGAAAGGAGGTGGGAATAGGAAACAAGTACCTACTATGTGCCACACAGTGTGCTAAGCACTTCGGAAATATTTTCTTGTTTAATCCTTACAGCATGCCTGGGAAGTAGGTGCTGTTATTACCCCCCTATTTTGCAGTTGAGGAAACTAATGCAACAGAGATTAAGTGACTTGCCCAGGGTCACACAGGTAGTAAGGCTCTGAGGCTGTATTTGAACTTAAGGGTTTCTGACTCCTGGACTGGTTCTCTAGCCACTGTACCACTTAGCTGTTTGGATGATCACTTGTCAGGGATATTACAGAAGGGATATGATAGTGAGCTGCTCAAGCTCAACATGTCTGAAGCAAAACTTAGCCAGAGCAAGAGGCATCTAAGCCAACTGCCCAAGCCTTCTATCTTGGTCAGTCCCTTAAGCTACTACTGAACAGCCTCATCAGTTTCTTCCCTAACCCTTGAATCCTAGACCCTGCCCCTCACAGGTAAGCTGCTCCTGATTCTGATAAGGGGAATAGAACCTTCATCTGTTGGTTTGGCAGAGAAAAGATCTATTTCTGGGAGTGTATCGCTTAGTTCACTTTTGAGAATTTCTGTTAGAGAAAATTGCAATTTTTTTCCCAGAGTGAGGAAGTTCTTAGTTAGGGGAATCTATAGGGAAGTCTCTGTCTGGGAGGTTATATCCTTTAAACATTGTATCACTCTCAATACTTTATCTTCATCTTTGTGATTCTTGATTGAAAAGTTGGGATTAGGCCTTTTATATTCTGGCTCTAACCTGCCTCAACTGGTTATTTTATCTCCCACTACTCCCTGGCCACATTGAATGACTTGCAGTTTTCCCTTCTCATCCTGCGTTCTCCTGCCAATGTACCTTTGTTACCGATTTCCTCTCATGCTTTTCAATGCTCAGCTCAAATGTCATCTCCTCTGTAAAAACTTCCTAGACTCCTGGTACACCTCCCTTTCCCTTCCCATTTATCTCTGCCCCAGAAAGAAATGATATCTCTCTTCTTGGCACTCAGTACGTCTTCTTCACATTTAACATGTTCAGTTTTGTGTTATAGTTACCTGTGTAGCCCTGAGTTCCCAGGCTCCAAGCCTAGACAACATTGCTATGGAGACAAGAGATTCTCTCCTAGAATTTTCCAAAACTATAGTCTCCAAGTAACTATATAATTTTATTATATAACTATATAATTTTCCACAACTATAGTTCACCAACACCTGGTGAACTCTGGGACAATGTCTGTTTGAGTCTTATCTCCAGAGCAGCATTATCTGGGTCAGGAACCCTGTTGTCTCCACTAGATTGCAAGTTCCTTGAAGCAGGCACCGTGCGTTATTTATCTTTGTATCTCTAGAAATGGCATACATGGGCTGGGGCTCTGAACAGAGGAGATGTTTATTCAGCATTGGTTATTTTGGACTGAGATCCTGCGATCTCTGTATATCCTACTTGTTCCCTGTAGATTGTAAACTCCCTGTGGTCAAGAATTATTCCTTTTTGTTTTTACATTCCCAGCTCCTAATACAATGCCTGGCACATAGCAGGTGTTTCCTGGTCTGGCAAGTTTCCTCTCTTTGTCTCCAGGATTGCAGTCTATTCTCATCTCTACAAAAGAAAAAAATGCTTTCAGAAAGGCCAGTTGTTCCGCTGGCATTTCTCTGCAATCCAGAAATGCTCAATCTTCCACCCAGACATGAACTCTCACAGCTCCGATGTTACTGAGGTTTCCAGCTTTGGGGCTGCCTCCCTCCCACGCAGCTGCCACCCACCTAAACCCCCCCAGAGCTGGTGCTGCATTCCAGGGACAGTCAAGCCCTAGCTTCTCCTGCTTTTTACTGGGAGGACTGTCCAGCTCCAGCTGAGAATTGAAGCCATGGACCCAGGAAACGAAAGGGAGGGATAGGTTGCCTCTAGTCAAGGGCAAGCTCTGCTGCTTTCTGTCGCAGAGAAGAGCTGTTGATGCTATTAAGGCTGCTTCCTCTCCCAGCACCATGGAAGATTGTGTGCCTGGATAATTGGGTAGCAAATCAGGTCTGGGAGATGAGAGCTGGGGCTGGTGTCTCTCTCATCTCCATTAGGGACGATATCCTGCCTTCCCCAAGTGCTTTATGCCTCCCTTTGTTTTGTCGAGGGAGGAAATCTGGAGTTAGTGATGTGGTATTTAGAAATCGGGAACATTAAAGGGCTGTGTTCTACCCCCTGCCTCCATGCCTCATTGGTGAGGCTCATGAACAGGTGAACCAGGGAGGATGTGAGGTCAGGCCAGAGTCCAAGTAAGGGTGACTTGCCTACCTAGGCTGGAGAGAGAGAGATAAAGGAATGAAGTTGAATGGGAATCAGTCAGCCACTCAACCATAATTTATGATCTGATAATTCTAGTAACTTGAGCCTTTAACACAGAGTTGAGCTCCATTACCCTTTCTTTCTTCCTTCCTTCCTTCCTTCCTTCCTTCCTTCCTTCCTTCCTTCCTTCCTTCCTTCCTTCCTTCCTTCCTTCCTTCCTTCCCTTCTTCCTTCCCTCTTTCCCTCCTTCCTTCACCCCTTCCCTCTGGTATAGAGAATAGACTGCTCCACTTGGAATCAGAAAAACCTCAGAAGCCTTGGCCTTTGATACAATAATGAATGTGTGGCCCTGGGTAAGTCACTAAACCTCTTGGGGTTCTAGGCAATTCTCTAAAATTTTTCACAAAAATGTTATTTATATGAACATGTAGTGGGTTTATGATTGTTATTTTAAAAGTAATCTATGCAAAACTAGTTTAAAAATGATCAGTTTGAATTTCTAAGAGGGTGAATATTGATAGGTATAACCCATGTAAACAACCTATTTAAGATTGTATGCTGTCCCAAGGAGGGAGAGGGGAGGGAAGGGAAAATGAGGAGGAGGGAGGGGAAAAAAATCTAAGGTAGATGGAAGTGATTGTAGAAAACTGAAAACAAATAAAATAATTTTATAATAAAAAAGAATGAAGGAAGAAGAAAGAGAAGATGAAGGAGAAGAAGAAAAGAAGAAGAAGAAGAAGAAGAAGAAGAAGAAGGAAGAGGAGGAGGAGGAGGAGGAGGGGGAGGAGGAGGAGAAAGAGAAGAGCAACAATGTTTCTGACTGTTGGTGGACAGTCCAGATGTAAGAAAGGGAATGAACAAAGGAGAAAGTATGGAGCATATTTAAAGGACAAGGGCCATTCTAGTTTGTCTGGAACATAGATTATGTGAGGAGGAGAAATTAGATGGGAAAGAAAGGGAGATGTAGGTGTGGAAGACCTTGAATGCCAGGGTGGGGAGCTAGCTCTTTGTTTGGTGGGTCAGAAAGAACATGTATCCTTTGTCTGCCTTGTAAAGGGGAGGAAGCCCGGAGTTAGCGATGTGGTATTTAGAAATCAGGACCATTAAGGATTTAGAAATCAGGATCATTCCATCCCCTGCCTATATGCCTCATTGTTGAGGCTCATGAATGGGTGAAACATAGAGGATGTGGGATGTGTCCTCTTGACCATCAGCTCAATGTCTTCTATTTCTTGTGACAGGCAAGGAAGCATCAGGATTTGGTTAATTGGGAATCAGGTCATCTGGGCCCAAGTTCCAGTTCTGTTGCTGACCTACTGAGTGGCTTTGGACCTGATATTTCATTTCTCTGGGCCTCAGTGATTGAACAGAGAATACAAACTTACCCTCAGTGCTCTTCTGCTCACATCCCATTCATGGTGATTTTAGAAGCTGGTTTTCCATTGGTGACTACCTTCCCAGTGAACAGGTTCAGTAAACTGCTAGTGAAGGGATTATCTATAAGATCCTTTGTTCCTCTCAGGTGACTTTTTAATCCCACGGAAATTATCTGGCTTGTTCTGTGGCTTCACCTTCTTTGACTCCTCCCAGATTCAGGATGCTACTGACCATGCCTCCTTCTTGAATAACCCTTTTCTTCTGGTTTTTGTCAGATTACGTATACTGTGAATTCTACCTCCAAAATGTTCACTGTGTTTCTCTCATCCCTTCTACTCTCACTACCATTGCCCTAGATCAGGCTCTCTTGACTTCTTCCTGAACCAGTTTTCCTGCTCTATTCCACTCTTCGCACCAATGCCTGAGCAACCTTCCCAATATAAGGCTGCCACCATACGCCTCTCTTGCTCAACAGACTTCACTGGTTCCCCATTTCCTAAAGGATCCAATCTAGAGATTTTAGATCAACATTCAAGGCCCACTGATGTCTGCTTTCATCCTACCTGTCCAATCTTATCTGCTGGTACTGCTGCCCTCTTTGCCCTTTGCTCCAGTCAGACTAGAATATTGGCTATTTTTTAAGTATGTTCCAAGTTTTTCAAGCTCTGAAACTTGGCTCGCACCTTTTCCTCTCTCTGGAGTTTACTCACATCCCATCTCTGACTATCAGAATCCTCCCATAGATTCAGCAGACTGACTTTGCTTTCTCCCGAACCCTACCCATTACTCCTCTATTCTTTGGTGTGTTTCTGGGGATTCTTTTTGTCCTATGGCCTAGACAAACTGTAAGGATGCTGACCACTCTTGATGGAAACCTAGGAGTGCCTTAGGAATTTTGTTTCCATCACACCTACCACTAATATTGTCCCATCTGACCAACAGGGTAATCCCTGATGGATTGTGTAGGAATGTGATTGAAGCTGCCTCAGCCCATCAAAGGCCAATGGTAAGCAGTGTGAGGGGAGGGCCTGTGTTTGTTCCATGGCCTCCATTGGCAATGAGCACAGGGCCTTAACTAATCCAATGCCGTGAATGGCTCTTTACCATTCTCTGCTCTCACACACCTGCCTCATTGGAATCTGTGCCATTTAACAGCTGACTGATGGGCACAGCTACCATAGCCCTCACCAGGGATGCTCAGACTCCAGATAAGCAGAGTTTTTTTTTTTGGATTTTAACGAGGGCCAAGGGGGAAAGAGCACTACCCCAGAGAGCTGATTAAACTTCCTTCAGACTTCCTGTCTTGGCTCAGGACACCTCGACCTTGGTTTCCCAGGGAATCTCACTGGGCAAGGAGGCCTAGCAAGGTTTCTACATACATCTGGCTCTGACACTAACCTGCTCTGTGACCTTTGGACAAGTCTGACCTCCTTGTGCTTTGGTCTCCTTGGTTGTAGAATGGAAAAAAACGAATCCAAAGTACCATGGAATCATTGTGGGAGAGTACTGATATGGGAGTGCTTTATAGGGGTGTACACATGCAAGAGAAGCATGGTGCCTTTTCTATGCTGGAGGAGATAGAGCATAAGGAACACTTGGTCAGAGTTCCGGAGACCCAGTCGCATCTCAGTCACTCACTATCCTTCTGAATTCACTTGTCATTCAATGCCTCTGGGGCTCACTTTCCCAGTTATAAAAGGAGTTAGACTAGATGAGAATGAAGATCTCTTACCTTTGACATTCTGGGTTGTAAGACCCCTTCCACCTCTGAATTCCATGTTCTAAGGTCCCTCCCAGCTCTGACATTCTCTGTTCTAAGGTCCCTCCCAGCTCAGATATTCTGTGTTCTAAGGATCTTCCCAGCTCTATTCTAAGACCACTCCCCTTCTCTCTTCTTTGTTTTATGTTCTAGGGTTCCTTCCATCTTTGACATTCCATGGCTGTATTATTTCAGGGCTGCCACCATTGTCCTTTGGTCCCTGGTCACGTGGACTGGTGCTAATTACCTGGCAGTTTCAGGTGATCAACAGGGTCCCTCCCATAAAACGTGTCTTCTCTCATTGTTCTGCTGGGCGAAGAGAAAATTGCCTGTCTCTCTCACTCCCTAATTGGCAGACTTGAGGTTTTTCAGGAGGGGTGTGTGTGTGTGTGTGTGTGTGTGTGTGTGTGTGTGTGTGTGTGTGTGTGGGTGTGTGTGTGTGTGGGTGTGGGTGTTGTGTGCATATGCACTCGTGTGTGAACAGGAATGTTTGTGTTTGTGCCTTCTCCCCACCAGGGCCTCTTCATCTCTTCTTGCCCTTTTATTAGGTCACGCCTCAATTGATTGAAATGTTCCAGGCACCTTCGCTTAACTCTGGGGGTGATTATGACAATTATGATGATTATGAAATTTAAAAAAAGAGAGAAAGGGAAGGGGGAGGGAGGTGAAAGCAGGCAGGAGGACGAGAGAGAAAGGGAGAGGCAGCCCCGCTGTCATCAGGTACATTGTGCCAGAGTGAGCAGGAGGCATCAGGAGGCAGTGGTAGAGAGAAGCAGCCTTTCAGAACTGGTACATTATGCAGGGCTGGCCTGCAGAGGGAGGGGGGGTGGCTGGGAGGCTCTGCAGGGAGGTATGGCATGTGCAATTAGGTAGTGACAGCCTAAATTATAGGATGTCTCACTGGTGAGACCACCTTTTCCTTCTTTGATAATTACTCTGAAGGGCTGGAAAGTGGCCAGCAGCTACCAGGGTCCTTGCCGACCCCTTGCTGACCTCACGGGTGGGTAGGTGGGTGGAAGAGGAGGGAGGTAGGCAGGCAGGGTGGGATGTGCCAAAGTCATTCATCTCCACCAGGGGAAGGGGGGGCTCTGCTGTGTATTTTGGGAAACTCTTCTTTCACCTCCCTTGCTCCCTCCCTCCCTCCCCTAGTCTTTGAATACGTTTGCCACTCTTGCCAAGAGCTGGCAAGTGGGAGAGGTTGGGCTGGCAAAACAAGACTGAGAGAGGGTCTAGGAGTAAATGAGCTCAAGCAATTTGGAAACAATAGCAAGCACCCCCAATTTCTTGGTGCTTTAAGGTTTGCAAAGTGCTTTCCTCGTAATAACCCTGTGAAGTGGGAAGAACTAGAATGGAGGCTGTTTTTTGTGCATGTTTTTTGGTTAGGTGTGGATCTGTGAGTTTCATCTATCTAGGAAACTCCTGGTGTGGGAATTCTCTCCACCCATGAGGGTCAGCAATTGATCTCTCACTTCTAGCCTTAATTGCTCTGAGTGTGAAGAGGTTAAATGACTTGTTTGTGGTCCAGTCCAATCCAATTCAACCCAACCCAACTCATTCCAGTGTCATTCAACAAGCTTTATCAGTTGTGCACTAGGTGCTAGGCATTAAGGATATAAATACAAAATGAAAAAGTGTTCCCTCCATCGAGTCATTTCTGTTCTACTGGAAAGGATACAGCATGTACATAGATAAGAATATACGTGATAATTTAAGAGGGAGAGAGGAAAAACTCACCATTGATCCATTCCTGGGGTGGCTCCCCTATCTTTGAACTCACTGAGAAAGGAAGGGAGAGGGAGTAGTTTTTTACTCAGTTTCACCATCATGGAGATATTGACATAGCAGCACTCATATGGCCACCATAGGGTCATCAGATGGCCTATGGGGACAGTAAAAGTCATTAGGTTGACTGACATGGTCACCCAGTTAGTATGGGTGAAGGGTCTTTGTGATCCAAGATTAGCCCATTATCTAGTATGCCATGCATAATTCCTCCTTTATAGATGAGGAAATGGAGACTTAAAAGGAAAGGTAACTTCTCCATAGCTAACAATTTCCAGAGTCAAGATCAAATTTAGATTTCTTAATTCAGATGGATTGTGAATTAGAAGACCTGTGATGCTACATTTGCTAGCTGTGTGACCTAGGACAAACCACTTCCCTTCTGTAGATCCCACTTTCCTTTTCTATAGTATGTGGGTAATATTATTTAACATCTTAGGATTAAAGACAGAGCAAGAAGGAACTTTGGAGATCCTCTGGTTCAACACCCTCATCTTACAGATGAGGAAACTGAGGCCCAAAGAGCCTTAGTGATTTGCTCAAGATCTCACTGGTAGTTAGTAATAGAAGTCAGGGATATGGACCCAGGTCCTTGTAGTCCAAAGCAAGTGCTCTCTGTGGGGAGGTTGTGAGGATCAAATGGGATACTGGATTTGAAAATCATTTGGTACATGAAAGAGAACAGTTGTTATTAATATGGAGCTTTTGTGAAGATCAAATGACATAACAGATGTGAACAAGCTTTGTAAGGCTAAAGCCTCATAAGAATATTGGCCCCTCCTTCATATCTCAGACTTTCCAATCTGAGCATTTAAAAGATGCAAATATGGAAAGCCTTTGACAACACGACTCCTTTCTTCCATTCTGGTATTTTTGGTTTTTTACTTTACTGTCCTTCATACACTCTGATATCCAGGTCCGTGGGTCTCCTTGCTGTTCCTAGCACATCTCCCCTCTCCATGTCTTTGCTCTGGCTGTGCCCCATCTCTATAGTGCTCTGCCCTCTCACCTCTGACTCCTGGTTTCTCCCTTCAAGACTCAGCTCAAACCGCACATTCTACAAGAGAATGTTTCTGGTCATCCCTGTTATTAGTGCCTTCCCCTTGGAGATTTCCTTCCATTTACTCTGTTTACATCTTGTGTGGCGCTAGTTATTGACATATTGTCTCTCCCACTGGAATGCAGGACTGATTTTCGCCTTTCTTTGTATCTCCTTAGTTTCAGGCGCATTGTAGATGTTTAATATTTGCTTATTGACTGACTCACTGCCCCCAACGTTTCAGTTACCGGGCTGCAGCAACAGGCCAGTGACTGTCTGAAAGCCTAGCTTCAGCTGCATTTTTGACATCCAGGGAATGCCAGAATGCTCTACCCAAGGCAGGCCAGGCTTTATCCTCTCCAGGATGTCGGAAACTGAAGATGCCATGATAGTGCGGAGTCTATGGTGGATAGAAGACTCAGAGACACAAATGTACAAGCTGTGTGGTTATGGACAAGACACTAATGCTCTCTGAGACTAGGTTTCCTCATCTCTAAAATAGGGATAATAATACCTGCTCTACCTCACAGGCTTAATGTGAAGTTCAGATACTTTGAGAAGCTTGAAACACAGTTATTAATACGGCTGTTATTATGACTGCTTCCTTGCTTCAAAATATTTTTTTTCTAAGTTCTTTCATAGAATTTGGGACCCTCAAAGATTGAAGAGACCATGGAGGGGTTCTAGTGATGGTTACATGGACTTGTAATCCCTTCTACGATATTTGTCAGCTTGCCTCCATTAGGAAGGCAGTCCATTATATTTCTAGGCAGCTCTAATTATTAGACAGCTCTTCATTACAGGGGGCTGAAAACTGTTTGCCTGTAATTTCCACTCATTGTTTCCAGTCCTATCCTCTGGGGCCAAGCAGAACAAAGCTAATCCTTCTTCCCCATGGCGGCCCTTTAAATACTTAGAAGACAGCGATTAGGTTCTTTCTGATTCCTCTCCGCTGCAGGCTAACCATCTCAGGTTCTTTCAACTAATCTTTCTACGTCTTGGACTCGAGGTCTTTCACTCTCCTGGTTGGTTGCCCTGCTCTGGACACACTCCCTTTTGTCAATGTCTTTCCTAAAATGTGGCCTCTGAAGCAGCCACAGCAGCCTAGGAATGGTCTGATGACCGACCCTTCCCTTTCTCCATCACTACTTGGGGTTGGCACTCATTCTCCTGCCCCACTCAACGCTCCCTCCCACCTCTATCTGGGACCTGCTCTTACTGGGTAGGCCCTAGGCTGGGAGAGTGAAGGGGAGAGAGGGCAAGATTAGCCCTGGAGTCCTTTAGGCCCCAGCAAATAAGTCCTTGGTTCTCAGTCCCAAGCTTTGGCTGGCAGGGTGCAGACAGTTGCAGCCTTCGCGGCTGGTGTTGCTACTTTGGGGTTGTCTGTTGGTGGCTGAGGACCATCTGTTCCCAGCTCTGGGTTCCAGCCTGTGCAGTTTTCAAGGACACTGGCAGAGATGGAGGAGGGGCTGGGGAGCATGGGGGTCACCTTTGGGGCTTATTTCCTTGTCTCTTTACAAAGTATCGAAACCTGTTTCCTGGAGCTCCATGTGCTGCTGTTTAGGTAAGTTTAAATGAGCTGTGATTAAGCTAATTTGGAGGTAATTAACTCGGGGAAGGAATCCTTTACTTCTTTAAATGCTGAGTGACTGACTGTTCACTGGGAGAGAGCCGGTGGAGGAGCAGCCCGGCTTTGTGGAGCACTGCTTAATTAAAACAGAAGAAACTCAACAACAGAGGGAGAGTTTACAGTCATTAATGAAAAATGAATATTCTTTATCTAATTACATGGCATAATTAATTAGGCCCTACAACCAACCAGATGAAGCGTGGAGGAAGAAGCACCATAGGAGGGCTTAGTGAGGATGAAGACTTGCGGTTGGCAGGGACTTTAGAGGTCACCCTATTCCCACCTTGGTCTTATAAATCAAGGCCTAGACAGGTCAAAGTGATTTCTTCAAATTCACACAGGTAAGGTGGCAGAGCCAGGATTTGAACATCTGACTTCAAATAGTCTATTTTTTCACTGTACTAATTGGGTCAGAATAATTATGGTCTAGGTGGCACAGAGGACAGAATGCCAGGACCAGAGGTAGGAAGACCTGAGTTCAATTCCAGCTTCAGACACTTACTGTGTGACCCTGGGCAAGTCACTTCACCCTGTTTGTCTCAGTTTCCTCATCTGTAAAATGAGCTAGAGAAGGAAATGGCAAACCTCTCCAGAATATTTGTCAAGAAAACCCCCAAAAAGGGTGGCAAAGAGTCAGACTCAACTGAAAAGATTGTACAATAACATTGGCTCTGTCAGTTAAAAGATTGTACAATAACATTGGCTCTGTCAGTTAGCCAATCAGCATTTATCAAGTGCTATGTGATGGGCACTGTGCTAAGCACTGGATACAAAGAAAGGCAAAAAACAGTACCTGCCCTCAAGGTGCTTATAATCTAATGAGGGAGACAATAGGCAAATAACTGTACATGCAAGCGACAGACAAGATAAATAATCTACAGAGGGAAGGCACTAGAATTGAAAGAGATTGAGAAAGGCTTCCTGCAGAAGGTAGAATTTTAGCTGGGCCTTTGAAGGAAGTCAGGGAACTCAGGAAACTGAGAAGGGGAGGGGTAGTATTCCAGGCATGGGGAATGGCCAGAGAAAATGCTGGGAGCAGAGAAATATGTATCTTGTTTGTGGAACCAAAAGGAAGCCAGTGTCACTGGATCAGAAAGTATCTTGAGTAGGGGTGGAGGGTGTGAGAAGATTGGAAGATGGGGAGGGTGGTTGGGTTATGAAGGCCTTTGAATCTCAAACAGAAGATTTTGTATTTGATCCTGGAGGTGACAGGGAGCCACTGGAGTTCATTGAGTAAGAGGGTGACATGGTCAGACCTGTGCTTTATGAGCACTCACTGTGTGGCCTTGAGAGTAAGTCCCTTCCATTTCCTGGGACTGAATTTCCTCATCTGTGAAATGGCTATGAAATTAGACTAGGTAATCTTTCAGGGTTCTTTTGTTTTAAAAGTCAGCTCTGGGCTTGAATTCCAACTGTTGGGTGTTTAAAGCCTTTCCTACCCAGGCTACAGAAGGTTATTCCCTTTCATGTTCTTTTGGGTCCAGCCAGACTGGTCACACACATATCTAGAGCCCACTTCTTCCTCACCTCTGAATCTCTCAATCCCTCCAGAACTTAGGAATTTCCTTTAAAGCTTATCTCAACTGTTGCCTTCTACATTAGCCTTTGCCTGATCCTCCAAGCTGCTAGTGACTTCCTTCTAAAAATTACTGTTTATATATATATATATATATACATACACACACATACATACATATATACATATACATATATATGTAAATATGAGAGGCAATGTGTCATCACAGGTAGGGAATCTTCCTTGAGGTCAGGAAGATCTGGGTTCAAGTCCTGCTTCTGACTCATATGGGCTGTATGATCCTGGTCTGATCACTTCTCAATTTGCTGTTGGAATCAGCAGCCTCCCTGGCCCCCTCCTACTCCCCCCTGAGCATTCTTTAAGGCTGTAAATTGTAGAGAAGGTGCTGATCTGGGAGTTATCCCTTTTAGGAGTTCCATGGGTAGCTAGGGATACAGTGGATAGATCGTGGGCTCCAGAAGATCTGAGTTTATTTTATTTATTTAGCTTCCAATTTATTATTTATTTGTAATATTAACTAAAAATTATTTTTGAGTTCCAAATTCCCTTCCCTCACCCACCTATTGTGAAGGCAAGAAATGTGATAGTGATTATACATATGAAAAGGCCTGAGTGTAAATCCTGCCTTAGGTGCTAGCTATGTGACCTTGGGTAAGTCACCTAAGCTCTGACTGCCTCAATTTCCTTCTACTTCCCAGAGTTATTCTGAGGATCAAATGAGACAATATTCATAAAGCTCTTAGCATCGTGCCTGAACATAATAGATACCTAGTAAGTACTTGTTCCTTTCTTTCCTTCCTACACCAGTAAAATCACAGGTCTGTCTTCATACTCATCTATAAATCATACTCATCACTCATGGGTGGTGATGATGAGGTATTATCCTCCTTCCACCAAAAGGCTTCCACTCAGTACTCATGGGGATGGGATTCCTGTCTTAGGGAGTGAAACCACAGACTGTGGGGATTGGGCTCATTCCACTCCCACCCCAGAATAAAACTCTAGGCAAAAATCTTATAAACAAAGGTTAGATTTGACTCAAATCTATTCTTTCATTACAAGGGATTAACAGGGTCCCTTTAAGAAAGGCACTCAGTGTACGAAGTATATGCTGCATAGGATGGTTATTTATTCCTCTACTACAAAAGTAATGCTTAAAACACAAAAGATTAATAAGTATACATTGACAAATACTTAAAACATGAAACTGTAACCTATAACTCCTCTATTGCTCTCCTGGAAGGGAAAGATTCCTGGGTGATTTGTGGGTGTATTGAGCAGGCAATTCAGTTTTACTCAGATCTACACTTTCCTGTCAACTCACTCGAGGTCCCTATCTTCTGGCTAGCCATGTTTTGGTTGGTGGCTTCCTTAGTGCTTGCAGATAATATCCTCCTGGTATGACCATCATCACCTCTGAGAAGTTGTTGCAGGGTTCTCCACCTGCTGGTAACTACCACTTATACCCAGGAGCTCCAATTCATGAAGTTGTTCCAAGGGAGAAGCTACTTGAGTCTTGATTGGCCCATTCTAAAGAGAGGAGGGTAGGGGGTCGGGGGAGAGAGAGAAAGAGAGGTAGATGATAGAGGCAGACAGACAGATATGGAGGAGGAGGAGAGAATGGAACAAGCATTTATTAAGCTCCTACTGTGTGTCACGCACTATTCTAAGCACTTTGCAAATATCTCAATTGATCCTCATAGCTCTATTATTATTGGCCTCATTTTACAATAAAGAAAACTGAGGCTGACTTGCTTCAGTTAAGTGACTTGCCCAGGGTCACAGAGCTAGTAATTGTCTGAGGTCAAATTTGAACTGAGGTCTCCTTGACTTCAGATCCACCTCTCAATTCACTTTGCTGCCTAGTAACCTGGAGACCAAGAGTGAAGGGCGTGGGGAAGAGGAGTAGAGAGAAAGGTGTCATTTCTCTTGAAGTCTACTGACCACAAAGGTAGGTGGTGCAGTGGTCAGATCAGTGGCCCTGTAGTCAGGAGAACCTGAGTTCAAATTCAACCTTAGATGGTTTCTAGCTATGCGACTCTTGGTAAGTCACTTAACTATGGTTGCCTTAAAAAAAAATTGAAGTCTACTGACTGGGAGAGTTTTCCTGCTCAGTTGTGAATCATCTTTAATATAGTCCCCAATGACGGGGACCAAGGGATCGACAAGGAGCTTCTGTCTACACATACTCTTTAATAGTATTAATGGAAGTGGTAGCTTACTTTTATGTAGTCCTTACTATGTACCAGGGATTGTGCTAAGCACTGTACAATCATTATCTCATTTGATCCTTACAGCAATCCCGGAAGTTAGGTGCTGTTATTATTCCCATTTTATATAAGAGGAAACAGACAAACAAATTAAGTGACTTGTCTAGGGTCCCACGGCTAGTAAGTGTCCGAGGCTGGATTTGAATTCAGGTCTTCCTGACTTCAGATGTGGTACTTTACCCATTGTATTACCTAATTCTCCTTGCTCTTTAGCATGGGGCCAGAGCTATGTGTCAGCATATGTGTCACCATAAGTGACCCAATCATGTGACCCAATAGAAGGGCTCAGAGTTCAGGTTCAGTTCTACACATAGAATGGATCCTGAAAGGCTCAGTTTAGCAGATCCACGGTTCTCCCCTGATTGCTCCCATTACTCATGCATATAAGTGTTTCCTCTGATAGCTTGTAAATTCTTTTGAGGGCAGGAATGGTTTCATTTTTGTCTCTGTATCTCAACTCCGTAGCACAGGGCTTTGTATTAATAAAAGCTTGTTGATTGATTGATATAGGTCCATAGATCTTGTCAACATGGCTCAACTCTGGCCAACCTTTCAACATCTCTGAATCAGAACCCCCTTTTGTATCTTTGAAGTAAATATCGCTCCAAGAAGGTTTAATTTAAAGGCGAAGTAGTATCTTTAGGACTCACTTAACTTCTGGTAGCTTCTTTAGAATGGACCCTCTGACCAACTTATTGCCATTCCATTGCTTGGGTTCTTTTAGAACAATGATATGAGATATGTGCAATATTCATGGCTGCTTTCAGCAAGTTTCTTTCTTCTCTCCTGTCCTCAGGACAGGACTGGAAAGAGCATGAATTGTGGCCATGTAGTATCTCAACAGCTGCCTGTTCCCAGCCTTCTCTGACACCACCATGACCTGGGGGTGGAGATGGGCTGTCTATGTCAGAGCTTCAGGGTCAAAATTTGATTCTCATTTTCTGTTCTGAGCCTGCCCCTAGAAAGTTGGGAGAACAATAAGACCATTTGAGACCAGTCTTCTGAGTACAACAAATAGCTTTGTTACAGGCAGGGAATATAATGAAGGCACCAACTATGACAATTAAGGTAATTACATAGAATAAGATTCTGGAATCATAAAAGAAACAAAATAAAGCATGATCAGAGGAGGGTGAACAGAGGAGGGAACTAGATACACTATCACATGAGGATCAATGGAAAGAACTAGGAATAGTTAGGTTGGAGCAGAGATGACATGGTGGGGGAGCAAGGGGAATGAGAGCTGTCTTCAAGTATTTGGAAGGGCAGTCATGGGTTGGAGTTAGAGGGATCTGACCTGGTCTGTTTAACCTTAGAGGATAGAACTAATGGTAACATGGGGTAGTTTTAGGAAAGCAAATCTTGCTCCACTGTAAGGGACTGGAGCTGACCAACAACAAAGGTAGCTGACACATATGCAGCTTTTTAAAATTCAACAAGAAAACCTAAGACTCAATGAAATAAACTTCTCTCCTGGATCTTTCTGTCTCAGCACCCTTTTTACTCTGAAGATATCTTTACCTCTGCAGGTTTCTTCCTCCAACTGGTGAATTCCTACCCAGATCTACCACTGAAAGAAGTGCCCTGGCCACCCATATTCACTTATTTCTCTCTCCCAGAACTGCTCCTGACTTTCCAAGACTTTTTCACCTTGTTCTCTTCTTTCCCTTACCTCCATCTGTTTTCCAGTTCTCTTTTCTGTTTTATTATTGTCAATTAGGATGAAAGCTCCTTGAGGGTATCAACACTTTTTGTTTCTATTTGTATTTTTAGAACTTAGCATAGTGCTTGGCACATAATAAGTGCTTAATAAATTCTTCATCTGTCCATCCATCCATCCATCTCTTCATCCATCCATCCATCCATCTATCATCTATCTTCCTATGTTCCTAACTATCCCACTATCCTAACTATCCATTGTGAAAGGGGAAGAAGGAGTGACCATAATAACCATTACTGACAATTTCTGGAGTGCTTTATATTTATAAAGCATTTTATATACATCAGCTGATTTGCTTCTTTAGCATCCCTTTGAGGGAAAATAGGTATCACCCCCATTTTAGAGAGGTGGAAACTAACGCACAGTGGCTAGTATGTAGTTAGTGCTTAATAAGAGTTGGTTGATCAATTGCTTAGGATCATGTGTCTATTGTGTCAAGGGCAAGATTTAAACTCAAGGTTTTCTGATTCCAGTAATAGCACTTGATTCACACTGCCATATTGCCTTTCCACAATGGAGCAGGTTGACCTGTGTATAGTGAGTTCCCCATCACAGTTACTATACAAGGGCTGGGTGATCACTTGCCTGGGATGTGGTAGATTGTGTGGTAGATCGTATTTTAGGCTTAGATATGGGTTGGTCTCTCATCATCAAACATAAGTTAACTACTCAGAAAAGCACTCAATCTGGCAAGGAACTGGCTATGTGATTTCAAAGAAGTCACTTAACCTCCATGGGTCTCAATTTCTTTATATGTAAAGTGAGGGCATTAGGTTAGATGGCCTCTAAAGTGCCTTTCATCTCTGGATCTATAAGTCTGTAAGTCATCTATTAAAGTTTCTATCTGTATCGGTGGAGGCAGTGGGACTAGGATGCTGTGATTCAGACCCAAGGCAGCTTGAGTTCTGGGTTAATGCCCCTCTTCTTCCCCACCCCCACAATGGCTGTTGTGAGCCAGGAAGTTATGATACAGATCAGGTGAGGGACAGTTTGAATCAGATTTTCCTCTGGCAGATTTACTTGAAACCAGCTGAGGGCCTTTTGGATAAGGAGTATGTAAGAACTGCTCTATACATTATTTTATTTTAAAAAAATAGATTTTTGTTGATATCTTTTGTTTCTACATTGCATAGAATTTCCTCTGTATCCCTCCTTTTTCACAGAGAGCCAGACCTTATAACAAATAACTTTTAAAAGAGAGAAATAAAAGAAAAAACCAGCAGAGCTGATCAATATATTTAAAAATTTGACAACATTTTATTCCTCTTCAGAGGAGTAGGAGAAGGTATATTCTCCCTTTCCTTGGGGCCAAGCCTATTGGTAATTTTGCCAAATTTCTTTTGCATTGTTTTGTGGGTGTTATTTTTTCCATTTACATTGTTGTGATCATGGTAGAATTTGTTCTTTGGCTCTGTTTGCTTCCATTTGCATCAGCTCATGTAAGTCTTTCTATGCTTCTTTGTATTCACTGTGCTCATTGTTTCTTCCAGCATAATAATATCTCATTACATTCCTGTACTACCATTTATATTCCCCCAAATTTATTTTGATCCAGTTCTTTGCTACCACAAAAGCACTGCTTTTAAATGTTTTGGTATGTATCGAGCGCTCTGTGTATTATTTCAAGATCACATGGAATTTCCTTGTGGGCTATTTTTACCTGGGGGTCTCTGAGTATATTTTCAGTGGAGCAATTGTTTATCTCAACTTTTGGGCTCCACATGACCCATTGCCATAGGAGGGAAAACCAACTCTGATGAGATGGTAAGTCTCTAGGAGTAACATTTGGGCTAGGTAATGTGTAGTTCCATCCAAGTCTGAAATTCAATGAGTCTGTGAATTCATAGGATCCTAGTTTCTGAGCCGCTGTGGGAAAAAGTGCTTTGTAAATCACAAGACAGTATAGAAATGTGAGGTTATCATTATGGTAGTTTTAGGTGTCACCTATTAGGAAGGACACTTGATGAGCTGGAGAGTGTCCAGAAGAATGGTGAGGGGTCATCTATAACAAATAAAGATTGTTTGTTTGAGGGGACTGAGAGTATTTAGCCTGGAAAAGAGATGGCTTGGGGCAAGAGGGAGGCATATGGATCTTATAGCCATCTTCAAATATTGGAAAGACTTTGTCTGGAAAAGAGATTAGACTTTTTCTGTTTGACTATGGAAGGAAGAATCAAGGGGAAATGGTGCAGACACAAGTTTGGGTTTGGTGAGAGGAAAAACTTCCTGATGTTGAGAGCTATCTAAAGTGGAATGGGTTGCTCTGGGACTTAGGGAGATCCCCCTCCTTGGGTGGTCTTCAAACAGAGTCTGGATGACTCTGGATGACTCATAGTGAGTATCCTTTTGTTGCGGGAGTATGAGTTGGACTAGATAGATGGTCACTGAGGTCCCTTCCAACTCTAAAATGATGTGATTGTAATTATGACTAACTGGTTCGTTTTTTAAAGATGGGGTAAGTGAAGACCAGAAAGGAGAATTCTAAGGACATAAGAGACATAAGGGGCCATTGGGATAATCTTGTTCAGCCTCCTCATTTAATAGATGAGGAACCAGTTACCTCAGGGTCTAACTCTCCTTTACTCTGGTTAATCTGCCATCCTCCTTAACCTCCCTGTGTCCTTTCTCCACTGATCAGCCACTGATCAGCTCAAGATTCTTTTTCCTGCCTCCCTGAAATGTCTGGATTCTCTTTCAGTCTCCTGGTCAGAGACCTCATTGCTTAGACTGCTTAAGAAGCTTGTTTTCTTTCTAGTCCTGATTGTATTTTTCTAAAATTACTCCTTGTCTTTTCCTTTCCCCTTTCTTTCTCCTTCCTCTTCCTTTTCTTCACCCTCCTCTTTCTCATCTTCCTCGTTTTCTTTTTTATCCTCTTGCTTGTCTCTCTTACCTGCTTACTTACATGAGTCAAGATTCTTGTTCCCTCAGATATCTAGTCTTGTGCTTGTTTTCTGGGGGAGATAGAAAAATTGCTCTGATCATTCATAATTAATGGTTATACTATAGGGGTGGGGTGGGGCACAATTCAGTGGAAAGAAATTTTTTTGGAGTGACTTGGGTTCTAGTCTGATACTACCAGTGACTCCCTGTGTCCTTTTTCCTATCCCAAGATGGGGGAAGATACTAAGAGGGATGATTTGTGGTGGTTCAAGCTTCCTGCTAAGTTTCCTTTATAAGTTTGCAGATATGATTTTAACTTTAATCTTTAAAGTGTTTTGACATTGGTAGTGCTGCCTGAAGATGGAAATCAACCTGGGGAGAGCAAGGCAAAAGATGGATGGAGTTGAGGCTGGAGTGTGTGTGTGTGTGTGTGCTTGCACGCGTGTGTGTGTGTGTGTGTGTGTGTGTGTGTGTGTGTGAAGATAATTTTGGAAATGGCTGAGATGGGCTGGGATAAATGAGGCTTATGGGGTGGGGGTGGGGTGGAACCCATGGCAATCCAGGCCACCTGAGTGATTGGTGACCTTTGAAAGATAGTTTGAAAACTTTCCAGAGCTTGGCTCCACACTTTTCCATCTTGGATTAATTTTCACCTTAGGCAGGTGTATGAGAGTTTCAAAATTGCTCAGCAGCCTGAAACCTAACCACATTAAAGATGACAATCTCCATTGTATGGCACATTGAGGTTTACAAATCTCTGGCTAACAATAACCCCATGAAGCAAGTAGGGCAGAGATGATTAGCCCCAGTAGACAGAGAAGGGAATGAAAGCTCAGAGATGGGAGGAAATTTGCTTAAAGTCACACAGCAAGTAAATCATAGAATTCCAGGGATGGAAGCTACCATTTCAACCATCTTGATGAAGAAAATGAGACTCAAAGAGAAGGAATGAACCTCCAATCACATAGCAAGTCAGCGGCAGAGTGAGGCTAAGACTCAGGTCTCCCAGTTTTCAGCCCTGTACACTTTCAGCCAAAAGGGGACAATGGAAAGTGTACCGTTTCTCTCCATCACCTCCCTTCCCCTCCTCTCTGCCCCACCCCACCAAGACCTGTTTGGCACAAAGGACAATTGTAAGAGGGCAATATAAAAAATATCCATTTTCCATTTTCTAGAAGAGACTTTTCTTTGCTAAGGGGGTTTGCCTGGGGTCTTACTGCCCCCTTCTCCCAGTCTGCTTTATTTCGGTTCTCCCTGTTCTAGTTTCTACTTTCACACCCCAATTATTACAGAGAATGAATTTTTTCCTCTTTGGACATCATCTGTAACACAAAGGAGTTGGATTAACTGAAAGGAAGAACTTTCCAGGAGGAGGCATAAGAGTGAAGAACCAGGATCACATACTTCTGGGTAGGCTGGGATGTCCCCCCCTCAGAGGAGTCTTAACAAACAGAGTGTTCCCATAGCTTGGATAGTGACCTTAATGGTGCTGGGATCTGGAAAGAAAGTCAGAATGACCTTGCTCGTTCCCTGCCAATGCCCTGATTCTCCCTTATTTCATGATTCTGTGATATTTTGTGCACAGTCCACTGTCTCCTCGCTAGTGGTTGGTAGAAGGGCTTCCAGACAGGGAACTGTAGTTGGAATCCAAGTCAGCAATCCTAAGTCCAGTTCTGACACTCGCTAGGTATGTGACCTTGGGAAAAAATCATGCAACTTGTCTGAGCCTCAGTTTGATCTTTTATGAAATGGAAAAAACAGAACCTGTTCCTCTCAGGCTTTGGATGAAACGCAGTGTGATGTCATGTGATGTCATGTTTGTCTTTTGTTCTTCAAGAGGACCAGGACATTAGGAAGGTGATGTCATAACTTGAAAGTGAATTGGATTTAAGTGAGGGAGGCTGTGCAAAATCACCAGCCTCACTTTCTCCTCTGGAGCCATCTGAGTCTAGTGGCCAGATATAGATCAGGTGACTGGAAATGGCTCCCTTGCTATAGACGTAGTGTCAGGAGAGGTTTACATTTGACTCCTGTCTTTTATATTCACTAACTGTGACACCTTGGGCAAGTCATCTCTCAGCCTCATTTTCTTAATCTGTACAGTGGGGATAATAATGCCTCTTTTGCCTGCTTCATGGGGTTGTTGTATGGCTCAGGTGATGTAATCTTTGCAAAGGGCTGCGTAAGTCTTAATGTTAGATGGTGCAACTGGACTCAGTCAGGAAGACTTGCATTCTAAGCCTACCTCAAACATTAGTTGTGTACCTTTGGACAAGTCATTTAGTCTCTATTTGCCTCAGTTTCTTCACCTATAAAACGGAGATAATAATAGTACCTACCTCCCAGTGTTGCTATGAAGACGAAATGCGAGAATATTTGTGAAGTGCTCCATAAATGCTAGTTATTATCATGTAAATGTCAGGTGTTATTAATATTACAAGAAGGGTACACTATAAAACTTAAAGTGCTAAGAAAATGTGATTTATTATTACTGCTAGAATTTGGCAGACCTGGGTTCTAGTTTCATCTCTGGCACTCACTAACTACCTTACCTTGGGCAGGTCTCTTCCACTCTATGGGTCTCAGTTACTCACCCGTAAACGTTAGCTGACCTTGAAGACCCTATCTAGCCCTAATCCTGTGGTTTGATGATTAGATGATCTCTGGGTTTCCTTCCGGCTTTGACATCCTATGACATAGAGCAGGTCTGTTGTTGGGGTGTGGGAGTGGCGGTAATGGGGAGGACAAGCTCAGTAGAGCTGTCATTTAGTTTGCAGATGTAGTAACACCTGAACAGACATCATAGTAAAACATTTTTATACCTCCCAAATGAAGAGGGTCGGCTTCCTGAGCCCAAGACTCGAAGCTCTCTCTGCATTGGGGAGGACTTGCATCATATTAAATAACATGAAATGGAATAATCCATACTCTTCCCAAGGTTACAGTGAATAAGAAGAATGCCTCCTTTTGTTTGTAAGGGATATGATTAAATTGCCTCTTCCTGATTAGTGAGTTAAATTGGGTCTTTCTGATTGGGAATTTAAATGATCCTGCCAATCATGATGAGGCATGAATGCACCGACTGTCAGAACAGGAGGGGTCTTTAGAACATAGATTGTTAGGTTAGGAAGGCCCCTAGAATACAGAACATAGAATGTCAGACCTGGGAGGGATCTTAGAACACAGAATGTCAGAGCTGGGAGGGACTTAAGAACACAGAATGTCAGAGCTGTGAAGGACCTTAGAACACAGGATGTCAGAACTGAGAGGGCCCTTAGAACAGTGAATGTCAGAGAAGGAGGAGCCTTAGAACACAAAATGTCAGAACTGGGAGAGCCCTTAGAACACAGAATGTCAGAGCAGGGAGGATGCTTAGACAGGTTGTAGCTTTAGAATTTAGAACCAAGCTTTTCAGAGTGGGAGGGACTGTAGAACTTAGAACTCAGAATTCTACTGCTGGAAAGGACTTTGGAGATGATCTAATTCAAACTCTTTATTTGACAGATGAAGAAATCAAGAAGTTTTTAAAGGGACTTTCCCAAGGTCACACAGGTCTCCTAACTCCTTATTCTTGGGGTCTTTCCATTACCAGTGATAAAAGAGCTACTTACATACAGCTTATTATGTATATTTCTATAATTATCTATATTATTATAATAATATTTTATATAATTATTATAGAACTATTAAATTTATGAGGATTAAGATGTTGGCAGGGAATTATCTATGGTATCCTATTGCCAGCCAGCACTCTGGGCGTCACTGAGGCTGATGAGTGATTGCCTTATAGCAAAGGAGGGAGGATCAATTTGATGGAAAGCATAAGCCCTGGATTTAAATGCTGACACCCATATTAATAGGCTGGGTGATGTTGGGCAAATCACTTCCCAGACATTGCCTCAGTTTCCCCAACTTTAAATTAATGTAGTGGGACCCAGACGGTCTCTTCTAGTTCTGAATTCCTGAGTCTCAAGTCCTTCTGTTTCTCCCAGACATGTTCTGTGTTTGAACTCCAACATTCTGGAAAGCTCTTAATTTGCTCTTTTTGGAAAGACTGTCTTCTTTTTGTCTTCAGTCTATGCCCCATCTTTAACTCTCTAAGCTTCGATGGTTCCAGAGGAATGAAGGCTGCCAGATCCCCATTGAGAGACACATGCACCCTCCTTCTGCTTGGTTATCCTCCACCCCTTAGTCAGAGCAACGTGCCTCCAGGGAATTCCTTGTCCTTTTAAATGTGCCTTCATGTGAGGTTGCTCATGGCTACGCCCTTCCTGTTGGTGGTGATCTCTAAAGGCTGTGGGTCTTTGCTCCAACCCTCTGTGATCCAAAGCAATCACTGCTCTGAGCCAGGCTGTCACGTTTTATTAAAATTCTTTATCGCCCGAAGCCTGGTTTCTCTTAGGTCCAATTTTGCTTTAATGTCCCTTCCTATCTTTGCTCGCCCATGCTGTAGCTTAGTCCTTTAAGCTGAAGAAAGGAGGAGAAAGAGGGAGACCATGAAATATATTTATTGCCGTGTTAGAAACATTGGGTTGAAGAATTGATCCCTACGGCTAAGTAATTTCCCTCTTTCGTGCAAAATATAAATAAGTCTGAGTGGCTTACACTGAGTGATGGGCCCCAGCCACACACTGAATTTCACAATGGGAACTGCCCTTAAGAGAAATCCTGGCTTCCTCTTTCTGATTTCATGGAATGAGGTGTTATAAATAGTGGGTGCTTTCCCTTTCAGAAGGGGTTGAAGCTCCCATGGGCTATTTCATTAAGTGCAGGAGACTTGGGAAGGTCTTGAAAAATTTTCCCCAGCTCAGCTCCCTCCGTGGCAGGTGCTGCCCTGAACTGCTGACTTCAGAAACATAAATAGACACACTTAATTATTGTTATTATTGTGTTCTGTGGGGGTAGGGGGATGGAGCCTTGGGGGATGTGATTTATAACATGGTTCACTGCTCTTTCTTAATAGTCTCCTCTTCTATTGGGCTGAGGAGGCCTAGACTTTTCCAAATGAGTCACACGGGGGTCTTTGATCAGGATACCTTTTATTCTAACAGGTTTCCCTGAAAGATGAGGCTTGGGATGTTGGGCCAGCCCTTGCTCTCTCCCAGCTAAGAACTGGCAAAGCCCTAATCTTTGGTGGTCCAGTTCTTCCACCTTCTCACCAATAGAAAAGGCCCCAGAGTTTGAAAATGGAGAGAAAGAACAGACATATCTAATCAACTCTTTTAAAAATGGACATTTTCTGGCTTTCATATCACCTTAATTTCGATGCACAAATATGCATATGGATAAATATCTGCTTATATGTAAAATACATATGTAATATGTACATTGTATATATATATTCCTCTCTATAATTTTCTCCCTGACACAGTACCCAAGTGATAGTATATATAATGTTCTGCACCCATATCTCCCCACTTTTGTAAAGAAAAGAGATATGCATATTTCATCTCTTTCTTGTACCAAACTTTAACATTAATTAATTAATTAATATAATATAATTAATATTATACATTCAGGATGAGTTTTTAAATTTTTTGTTCTTTCCGTTAATTTTAATGACTGTAGTCGTGATCCTGATTCTTCTTCACTTTATTTCATTAGTTCATGTGTTTTCCTATGATTTTCTATATTCTTTATCCTCATTGTTTCTTATGGTGAAGGAATATTCCATTCCACTCATGTACCACAATTTGTTTAGTTCTGTCCCAGTTAAATGACATCGACTTTGTTTTTTACTTCTTGGTTACTTCAGAATCGGATGTGATGAGTATTTTGGTCTTTTCCTTTTGTCTTCTATTTCCTTGGAGTGTCTGCCTAGCAATGCTACCACTGGGTCAGAGTGTATGGACATTTTAGTCTCTCTCAGCAGAATTACAAATTGCTTCCTAGAATCATGGGACCAATTCTCAGTTCCACCAACAGTGCATCAGTGTAGCTGTCTTGCTACAGCTCCTCAGTTAACTCTTGATTTACAGAATTATTGGATTTAGCACTAGATGGATCCTAGTCCAATCCCACAATTTACATGTTTTTCTTTTTAAAAATATTATGAGCTTGATAAATACCATCACACCCAGCATTTGCTGCCTTTCTTTAACAGCCTATTTTGCTGAATGAAGCTAGAGAAGATCACACAACTATGCTGGCTGGGTCCACTGCAGATTTTTGTTATATAACTTCAACTGGACCCTCTCTGCTGCTAGGTAATCCTTTAACACCTTCTTAATCAATTCACTATCCCACTCGACTTAGCAGCTCTTAAAAACCTTTTCATCCCACTTCAGATCTCCCAAGGTGTCCCCTCTCCATCCTCCCAGCTGAGAACCTTGCCTCATATTTTACTGAAAAAATTGAGGCCGTTTGCTGAGAGGTCCCACCTCTCCCCTTCTTTACATTTCATATCACTGAATTGTTTTCTGCTACAACTTTGTGTTTCATCCCTGTTTCATGTGAACAGGTGACCCTTTTGCCAAGGCAAACCTCTCTATGTGCACAAATGATATCATCCCATTTCATCTTTTCCAGAAAGTCTACAAGCATTTATCAAATGTTTACTGTGGGCCAGGTACTGCACTAAATGCTGAGAATAGAAATACAAGTAAGAAAAAAGATATGGTCCTGCCCTCAAGGAGCCTATATTCATCCAGGAAGGAAACACATAAAAGGAAGCTGAAAAATGGCAGGGGTGAGGAAGAAAGACAGAGGGATTTGACACAGAGCATGGTAAGGGAAGTCAGTTGTGAAGCCTGGAGAGGAATGAGTAGAGTGCCCTTTTTTATCATTTTCATTGTCAAATTTTCTTCAATTTCTCCCCATATACTGGCTGCTTCTCTACTGCTTACAAACATGCCCATGTCTCCCCATCCTTGAAAAACATTCACTTGATCCATCCACCCCTGTTAGTTATAGTACCATATCTCTCCTTTCTTTTGTGGCTAAACTCATTGAGAAGGCTGTCTATAATGGAAGATTCCACTTGCTTTCCTTCTCATTCTCTGCTTGACTTTGCAGTCTGGCTTCTGACCTCATTATTCACCTGAAACTGCTATCTTCAGAATGGTCAGCGATCCCTTAGTTGTCTAGTGACCTTTTCTCAGTTTCCATCCTTCTTGACCTCTCTGCAAGCTTTGACACTGTTGATCACCCTCTTCTAGATACTCTCTTCTCTCTAGGTTTTCATAGTACTCATCTATCCTTGTTCTCCTTCCTATGTGACCACTTCTCAGTTTCCTTTGTTGTATCTTCATGTAGGTCATGACCCATGGCTGTCCCCCAAGACTCTATCCTGGGATCTCTTCTCTTTTTCTTTTATGTTATTTCACTTGGAGATTTCATCAGCTCCCACAGATTCAAGTATTGTGTCTAAGCAGATGATTCTCACATCAACTTATCTAGTTCTAACCTCTATCCTTATCTCTTGTCTTGAATCTCCAGCTGCCTATAAGATACTTTGAAGATGTCTCATAGATATCTTAAACTCAACATATCCAAAATGGAACTCATTTTCTTCCCCCCAAGTTCTCCCCTCTTTCTAATTTCTCTATTACTATCAAGGCTACCACCATCTTCCCAGTCATCCAAGCTGGCAATGGAGGTGTCATTCTCAACTCTTCACTCTCTCTCATCCTTACTATCCAATCTGGTGCCAAGTCTTGCCAATTTTAACAATGGTCACATCTCTTAATATACTCCCTTTTTTCCTTTGACGTGGCTACCATCTTGGTGTAGGTCCTCATCACCTTGCACTTGGATTATTGCAATAGCCTGCTGGTAGGTCTACTTGCTGTAAGTTTCTCCTTACTCTAATTCACTTTCCACTGAGTTGTCAGATTATTCTCCTAAAGTATAGTCTAACCATGACTCATCCCAACTCCCTGCCTCCACCACACACACAATAAACTCCAATGGCTCCCTATCACCTGTGACATCAAATATAAATCCTCTTTTTGGCATTCAAAGCCCTTCATAACCTGCTGCTTTTCCAGTCTTCTTATACCTTACTTATCCCTATGTACTCTTTGACCCAGTGACACTCATCTTTAGACTCTTGGAATTTTCACTGCCTGTCCCCTATTTCTGGAATTCTCTTCCTCCTCCCTTCCTCTACATCCCATGTTGCAGATTTCTGCAAGAAATTGTTACTGATCCCCCTCAATGCTTCTATTTTTCCTCCCTTTTCTCCAATTTCTCCTTTTTATGTCTTATTCATACACAGTGTTTGAATGTTGTCTCCCCCATTAGACTGTGAGCTCCTTGAGGGCAAGAATTGTCATTTGCCATTCTTTATATCCCCAGTTCTTAGCTCGGTGTCTGGCACATAGTAGGCACTTAATAAATGTTTGTTGATTAATTTTTTGACTCTGAAATTCTGATTTTAGCAAGGTCAACACTATTGCCTTCCCCTATGGGATCAGCGAAATTTGTAAGAACCTGGGTGTGGGGATGAGAGCCATAGATGTTCAGAGCTAAAAGGGATCTCAGAAGGTACCTAGTTCATTCTCCATCTTAGGGTTGGAATCTCTTCTATGATAGGGTTAATTCAACCTCTGCTTCCACACTAACAGTGAAGGGGGCAGCTAGGTGGTGCAGTGGATAGAGCACCAATGCGAGTCAGGAGGACCTGAGTTCAAATCTCACCTCAGACACTTGACACTCACTAGCTGTGTGACCTTGGGTAAGTCACTGAACCACAGTTGCCTCATTCTGGATCATCTCCAGTCATCCCAATGAATATCTGGTCACTGGATTCAAACAGTTCTGGAGGAGAAGTGAGGCTGGTGATCTGCACAGCCCTCCCTCACTCAAAACAAAATCAAGTGCAAGTCATGTCATTATTTCCTGATGTCATGGTCTTCTTCCACAGTGAAGGACGAACACACACAATGAAGGGGAGTGGACCCAATTATCTTTGGGAAATTGTGTAGTGCAATAATGTCCCCAAGCTTCTCTTTGAACCAAAGGTTTATCTTTTTAGTCTGAAAGTTCATTTTTTGATGTGTGGGCTATGGAATTTGATATTTTCCAAATAATTGGAATTTGGGTGCTTGGTAACACATCCCCTCTGCTCTATCCCCTTTGCTTGAATACTCCTCTCTTGCTTCTTATCAGTCAGTCAAAGCTCAACATATATCCAGAGGGCCTCAAAATAAGAGAGGCATTACACTTATGTGTCATATTGGACACTGAAATGTTAGTCTAAATATAGTGATTCTACTGGCATCAATGGTTAAAATAATTTATTTCAGAAATTCTGATGGATCTGTTTCATAGTCTGTCATTTTGTTGACCTCCCAGTTTAAATTATAAATGTCCTTGGATTCATCTAAAAGTTTAAAAATATAATAGCAATAAAAATGACTTAAGTTTTATACAATGTTTTGAGGTTTGCAAAGCGCTTTACATAAATTATTTCATTTGATTCTTGCAATAACTCTGGGAAGTAGCTGCTGTTATTGTCTTCTTTTTTGAGACTGAGAGAGGTTAAACTACTTTCTCAGGGTTGCATAGCTAGTAAATGTCTGAATTAGGATTCAAACTCAGATGTTCCTGACTCCAGTTCCAGTACTCTCTCTGCTACCCCAACTTGCCTCATGATTGGTCTCAGGATAAATTTTCTAGAGCCTCATTTTCTTCTCTTTAACTCTCCAGTTTTGCATGATGCTGGTGCTTATAATCTTTGACCATCTTCCTCTAGAGCATTTTATAAATGGATTTACATTTTAGACCAGTGTTCCTATGTATACGATGGGGCTGAACAAATTTTATGTTCTTTTGACCTCCTTGTTGTGATGAATTCTTTTTGTTGGTTAAAATTCTGGAGAAAGTGAGTAGAAGAAGAAGAAGAAGCAGGAGAAACAAAGGGATGGATGAAGATGATAAGGAGATAGATTTTATGTCAGTAAAAGAAATAAATTCCTAGCAATCATTGCTGTCTGAAAATGGAATAAGCTGTTTTGGTAGGTTGAGTTTTCCATCACTGTTGGAAACGTTACAGAGATGATTCCCATGGTAGGGTTATCTGAGGATTCTTCTAGCAATTAGAAATTCACTGTAATTATAGTCACCCTCTTTTTGACAATAGGAGTCAGTTTTCTTCCAAGTTTTTTTCCCCATCCCCTGGTTTGGTATAGAAATTAGGTAGACGCTCAATAAAGTCATGGATTGAGCTGAGATGATGATTATGGTGGTTGGCTGGCTGGGCTAGGGGGAGAAACAGGAAGGTGAGGTTAGAGCGAGGCTTTGTTGACCTACCACAGTGACACAGAAAATCTTCCTGGGACATTTCAGACCAGTTTTGGTTCATATGTCCTGGATAGTCTTTAACTTAAGCTCACCCCAACGATTGCTTTCAGTTGACTCCACTCAGTAAATCAACAGGCACATATTAAGCACCTACCATGTGTCAGTCACTGTGCCAAGTGCTGGGCATACAAAGATAGAAGTGAGAGTCCCTTCCTTCAAGGAGCTTACATTCAAATGGAGAAGATGTGTACATAGGCATTTACCAAATATGTGCATACATGTACATACATACATACATACACACTTATGTGAAAGAATACAAGATTGGGGAGGGAAGGCATAAAGAGTTGGGGTGATAAGCAAAGGCTTCATGCAGAAGGTAGCTCTTGAAATACATTTTGAAGGAATTCAGGGATTCTAGAAGTCTGAGACAAGGAGGGAGAACATTTCAGACACAGGGGACAGATAGATCCAGGGCATGGAGATGGGAATAGGGTGTTGGATGTGAGGAACAGCAAGAAGGCTGGTTTGGCTGATGGAATACAACTGGAAACATAGGCTGGGACCACATGGAGAAGAAATCTTTCCCTTTTAGCTCACACTCATGATGTCACTCTTCAACTCATCTGGAGATGTAGAGCTGGAAGACACCCTAGTCAAGCCTCTCATTTTGAGGATGACAAAACTGAGACCAATCACCATGAAGTGACTTGCCCAAGGTCACATAGATACCAATCAGCAGGCCAGGATTTGAACTTAGGCTCTCTGACTGGGAAACAAGTACTCTTTCTACTGTAACACTCCAAGGATCCCCCTTTCAGCTCATCCTGAGAAAAGGAAGTTAAAAAAAATTTTAAGTGGAGAGAGAAACCCTCCCCCAGTTCTAGTTGGCATTTAGGCTCAGTGTCTCACTTTGGTGATTTTGGCATTGTTCTGTGAACCTGAGGACCAATTGATTCCTACAGCACTTTCCTCAGTATGGAGTAGGATTTTGATATTAATTGACTTTAAAGACCAGGCTTGAAATTGGAATTTTCTGGTCCCCTTGGCCCCTGCCCAGCTATCTCTAATGCTCATTAAAGATCCCAGGGAAGTGGATTTACTCCATAGACAGCTGAGGGTGCAGTTCTCAGTGACAGAGGAGGCAGCTGCTGGGCTTCTAGATTCTCTGGGGGCTCACCTTGTGTCCTGCCTGGATCAATAATGCCTGTAGGGACATTCTAGTCCATCCCCCATCTCCCTCATTTTACAGAGGGGGAAACTGAGATCAAAAGGGACTTGCTCAAAGTCACAACTCAACACTTGTAGATTCACTGAGAGCATCCTAGTCAATGAATCAGGAAACTATCCCAGGTATTGTGCTGAGGACTGGGGATACAAACAGAAAGCTTATATTCTCTCAGAGGACATGGGACACAACATGTTCTTCCTTCCTTCCTTCCTTCCTTCCTTCCTTCCTTCCTTCCTTCCTTCCTTCCTTCCTTCCTTCCTTCCTTCCTTCCTTCCTTCCTTTTTTCCTTCCTTCCTCCATCCCTCCTTCCCATTCTTTCTTTTTACTTTCATTTCCTTTTTTCTATTTTTTTCTTTCTTTCCCTCCTCTTCTCTCTCTCTCTTCTCTCTCCTCCCTCTGTTTACACACATTATCTATCATCTATCTATATCTATAGATATCCTTCTATCATATATCTTTCTATAAAACATGTATATATATATATATATATATATATATGCAGAATACATACAAAACAAAAAGCAAGGTCATTTGGAAGGCACTAGGATCTGGGGTGTATCAGGAAAGACCTCATGTAGAAGGTGATGTTTGAGCTGAGCTTTGAAAGAAACCTAAGAGGTGGAAGTGAGGAGGGAGAGCATCCCAGGCAGGGGGGCACAGCCTGGGCAAAGGGGTGGGAGAGGGAACAATATGTGCGAGGTAAACCTGTATGACTGAATTATAGAATGTATATGGAAGGAAGTCAAATGTAAGAAAACTCGAAAAGAAGGAACCAAGTTGTGAAGAACTTTCAGTGCCAGATTAAAGACTTTATATTTGATCCTGTAGGTGATCTCTTCATTCATTCATCAGTTCAATACACCTTTATCAAGGAATAATAATAATGAATTTTATATGGCACATCAATGTTTGCAAAGCAGTTTTAAAATATTATCTCATTTGTTCCTCATAACAACTTGGGGGGTGTGTGTTGTTATCATTATGCCCATTTTACAGGTGGGAAAACTAAGCAGACAGAGGTTAAGTGTCTTGTTCAGGATCACATAGTTAAGAAATATCTGACGCTGGATTGGAACTCAGTTCTGCCTGATTCTAGGTCCAGCATGCTAGTCATTGCACCTCCTAACTGTCTTTATTAAGTTATTGTGCTGAGCAAGGTACTGACTGTGCTTGGTTCCAGTGATAACAAAGATAAAAAATGAAGCAGTCCCTGTCCTGGAGTAGTTTACATTCTTCTTAGGGCAGGAGGTGAAAGATAGAAGAGGCAGGAATAAGAGGAAGTAGGGAGGGATAGGAGCAGGGACTGAGGACCAATTGGGCAGAACTTGGAGGAGGAAACACTTTCAGCCCTGGGGATCAAGGGAGGCTTCTTAGGAGGCTTCTGAAAAGCAGAGACTGGGAGGAGGATGTATTCCAAGTGTGGATGACAGCCTGGGATAGAGGAGTAGGTAGGAAAGGGCATGGGGAGTTTAGAGAAGCAAGCAAGTCAGTTTGGCTTGCTCTGTATGACAAATTTCTGTTTTGATTCCTTTCAAGGCCAGTTCAGAAAATACCTGATCACAGCAGCTCAAGAATAGACAAGAAATAATAGATTCAAACCTCTTCTTGTCCTTATTCTTGTCCAAACTTGAAGGGCTTCTGTGAGTTAAAGCTCTTGGCAAAAACTGAAGCACTATTGAAAAGGAGGATGATGATGATAAGATGATGAAGGATTTTGTTGAAATCTGCTTTTTCTTTCGCTTTTGTACAAAGGATGGTATGAGGGGAAGAACATTGAACTTGGAAGAAGGAGACCTGGAGCTGAATGTTGGCTCCAATGCTTATAAGCTCTGTGACCTTGGGCTCACTCAACATTCTGAATCTTCATCTCCTCATCTATTAAAAAAAAGTGATAATCATCCATCTATAGCCTCCCTCACAGGATGTTTCAAGGCAATAGCTTTGTAAACCTTGATGTACCATAGAAATTCCAGTTATTATTACTATGGTACTTAGGAGATCATAGAGTCCCAGAACTAAAACACCTTAAAGATTCTTGAGTATGACCACCTTATAGATGGAGAAACTGAGGCTCAGAGAGGAAAGAAGCAAGCATTTTTTAAAAATTTAACTATGTACCAAGCACTCTTATAAGTACTTTATAAATTTTATCTCATTTGGTCCTCATGACAACCCTGGGAGTTAGGTACTGTAATTATTCCATTTAACAGATGAGATAACTGAGGTAGATGGATATTAAGTGACTTGCCCAAGATAACATAGATACTAAATGTCTAATGCTGGATTTGAACTCTGGTCTTTCTCACTCCAGGCTTAGTGCTATATACTGTTGCACAACCTAGCTGCCTTTGTCCACTAGAAAGCAGACATGGCTTCCTTAAGGTCATGAAATGTGATATTGACAGAACTGAGATTAGACCTCAAGTGTCTCGAATCCTCAACCAGGTTTTTTCCACCTGTCTGCTTCACAGAAATTTTACCTGCGTTTGTATGGACCTCATATGAGTCCCATCTAATGATAACTTAATATTCCAAAGCATATCCAGCTCTCCTAGCACTGGGTATTTGGGTAATTTCCAGCATTTGCCATTATACACAGAAAGTAGAATTGTCAATACCTGTGTACAAATTATTCGGTTGTTTACTGTTGAATTATTTTTTCTGAGATGTTTTGTCAGGAGTGGGATCACCAGGTCAGAGTGTATGGAACAGTTTTGTGACTTGTTTCCCCTGGTGAACCTCTCTCCAGGAATATCATGCCTGGGTGCATTGTTTCTGCCTGGGATGAGTGTCTCTATTTCTCTGCAGTTGAACCAGCGTTGGGTGTGGTCATTTTAATGATTTGTTTTATTTTTGTGGATTTGGTGAGTGGTACCTCATAACTGTGCTAATTTTCATTGCCTTAGTTATTAGTGTAGCTAAGAACTCCATATATATAAAATGAAGAGATAAAACTAGATAATTTCTAAGGGTTCTTTCAGTTTTAAAATTATTTTTTGTATATTCTAAGATCCCTTTCAGCACTGACACTCTATGTTTTTAGGTCCTTATGACTGATATTCTATGTTTCAAAGTCCCTTTTCACTCTTAAGTTCTGTTTTCTAATATCCTTCCCAGGCTGAGGTGTACTAGTAAATGTTTAACAACAGGCTGGGGAGGGGAAAGTTCTATGCAGGACACACTTTACACTTTAATCTGCTTTATAAAGATTTTCTTCATCACTTTCTTAAATTTAGACAATCAGTAAAATAACTAATCAAGCACTGATTTGTAGCATTTATCAATATCTGAGGTATAAAAGCTCACAGTGAAAATTTAACAATTGGCTCTCTCACTGGAACTAGCTCCAGCACATTCTGGTACCATGTCTGACTTTCTCTGTTTTAAGGGCCCTTCTCTCTCTGACATTTTATGTTCTAAGATTCCTCCTAACTTTGAGAATCTCTATTCTAAAGCCCTTCTAGTGTTGACATTCTCTGTTCTAAGCTCCCTCCCAGCTCTGGCATTCTTCCAGCTCCTATAGTCCATGTCTAATACCCCTCCCCCAACTCTGACATTATTCTAATGCTTTTCCTAGCTCTGACATTCAGTGTTCTAAGTCCCCACCCCTCTCAGCCATTCTATGGTTTTTTTCCCCAAAGCCTTTTCCCCAAAGGCTTATTGCCTTTTTGTTTTTTAAAGCCAAATCAATAAGAGACTATTGGACGTTTATGATATCTGCAAACCTAGAGAAAGCCACGTTATTCAAGAAGAAAAAAAAGTTTCTTTCTCTTTTCTATCACACTTTAGACAAAATAAATGGAATCATTATAATATTTAACTTATAGAATATATTCTTATTGAACTAGAGTCATAGCTAAAAATTATTGCAGTTTTTAAGAGCTGACACTTGTATATCAGTTTGTGATTATAAAATACGATATTTCATTTAATTCAGGGACGCATATCTAGGCCTTCTGATTCTAGCTTCTGAGCAGATAGTTCATATTTAGTAATACTTCTCCTGCTAATAGCTAGCATGTATATAACACTTGAAAGTTTGCAAAGCATTTTGTAGGTGTCATCTCATTTGAAGAGCTCTGGGGCAAACTTTGTTTAAAGTTCTACTTGCCCTCCCTTCTCTTCTGCTCCCCTCTCTCATCAAAAGGTTTCTTCCTCTGGTGACTATTTAACTGTTTTAATAATTTTTCATAATGTAGTGAAACCACAGTAAATAGGCTAAACCAATCTCTGGTGTGTTTTTCTCCCCTCTTTTAGCAGAATCAGCAAACAACTGATTAAAACCTATTTTTAAAATGGATTTCAACCCCTCAGAGGGCTTGCTTGGAGAGGGGACAACATGCCTTTTCATGACCATATGGGGAAATCCTTGACAATAATACAAGTTGGGTGTGGGCTTCCAGGTATTAGACTGAAGGACTTTTGTAAGGAAGGAGAAAAAATCCTCATCAAAAAAATCTTTTGAGCATCTCCCAAGTCTCTTCCTCTAGAGTGACTTCTGGGGGAGATTGTCTGGTTTAAAATTTGATAAACTTAAAAAAATTCCATAAAGCCTTTCAAGAATGGAAACTGAACTCTCTCCCCCCCTCCTCCACCAGCAAGTAGAGGTCAGTCAAGGTTAGAGACTCAGAAACCCTAGGCTGAAAGGATATTGGATCATAGAATATCGGAACTGGGAAGGACCTTAAAACATAGAGGTATTTTTGTCCTTTGTTTTCAGAGGACCAATGACGTCACGGGTAATGTCTTGACTTGCACATGAATTGGATTGGAACCATTCCAGTATCTTTGTCATGAAAACCTCAAATGGGGTCATGAAAAGTCAGAGATGACTAATTAACTAAACAACAAGAGTTGTGCAAAGTCATCAGCCTCACTCTGTCTTCCAGAGTCATCAAAGTCTAGTGGTAGGACAAAAGTCAAGATAACTGGACATGACCTGGGGTGTGGTGGATGACCTTGGCGACTTTGATGTGTGACCAAGATCTAAGCACTCCACAGCACCTGTTTCAGCTGCCTTCATGGACATTGGAATACATTGTTCTCATCTGCCCATTCCCACTGGGGAAAGTTTTCATTTGCTTGGGGTAGACATCCTCTTAACTCACTAATGGATTTGAGGACTGCAGGTTACCCTTAATCTGCTTTAGCCCATGTGCTGAGATAGTTTTACTGAGGTGTGGCCACTCTGCATGTTATAGCAGGGCATAGAGGTACACAGCTGGGAAGGGTCTTAGGAGTTAGAACCTAAGCTAATTACAAACACATTTATATAACACTTTAAATTCTACAAAGTGATTTTTTTACAACTATCCATGAAACTTTGAGTGATTAAGTGATTTGCACAGGACCACACACTCTTCAGTGTCAGAGGCAGGATTTAACCCCAGGTCCGCCTTGATTCTCTCTCTGTTCTTTAAGCTAGGTCTCATTCAGATAACCAGAACTGGTAGAAAAATGTTAAGACCATGCAGTCATAGGATTTGGAGCTAGAAAGGCCCTTAGGGGTCATTATCAATCCTATGATTTCATAAATGAGAAAACTGAGACTCCAAGAGGTTAAGAAAATTGCTCAAGGTCCCACAGACGCAGTAGTAATTAATCACAGATCCAGGTTAATTCATAATAGTCATCGTATCATTGTAATGTTGGCTTAAGTCTTACCTTATGCTTTCCTTTCCACAACACTGTGAGATAGGTAGTACAAATATCATTGCTTCCATTTCAAAGTCAGTTGAGTCAACAAGCATTTATTGGGCACCTATTTTGTGCCAAGAATTGTGCTAAGCTCTGGAATTACAAAAAAAGACAAAGGACAATTCCTGCACTCAGAGTTCGCAGTCTAATGGGGGAGTCAGCAAGCAAATGAAACATAGACAGGATACATTGGGGATCACCAACAGAGGGAAGGCCCTAGCATGAAGGTTCCTCACCCCTGATCCAGGCATTCAACAAAACAATCAAGCCCAGATTTGTAGTGTGAGGTGTACATGTTTACACTGGATATTTAGCAACTGGCTTTCCTTAGCTAGTTTGAGCTGGCTCCAGCACATCCCCAAGCTGCAGGAGGCTATTGAGAATGTTAGGAAAGGGAAGGTGATAGGAAGGAGCATGTCAACTAGTCCTGTTCTCTGCTTCTCTCTCTCTTCCCCTACCCAGAATCCCTCCTTTCCCTGTGCAAAAGTCTATGCTCAAAGGTGGGGAAGGTACAGAGACAAATTAGAATGGGTCCCTAACCTCTTGGAGTATGGGAGGTTATAGATAGGCCCAGGTGAAAATTCTAGAATATGATAAGCACACAAGAAAAATACAAATTCAGTTTATATAAGAGAAAAATGGCTACTTTTTTCTCTCTGGCCACCTTCTTCACAACTTCCTCAACAGATACTTTGGGGCCCTGTTCTCTTACTTGATGACTTCCTTTCATGGAATATTATTTCTAGAAAGCTCCAGTCATTCCTCATTTCATACCTTCTCTATAACCTCTTTGCTGATCCCCTCATACTTAGCAAAGAGTATTTTCCCTTCTTCCCCATGTCTGGAACCCTGAACCATGCATGATCAAGTCAACCCTGCTATTGTTCTTGGATGGGGTGTGACATTTTACTCCCTTATGGGATCCCTTCACCCTTTCAGTAACAAATTAGACCAAAAGCATTCCTCTGTGGCCATCTACTCCTAATTATATGTTGTTGTCCTGCTTACAATGTAAGTTACTTGAGGGCAAGAATGATTTTTGCTTTCACGTTTATATCTTCAAAGCACTACACTATGCTTGGCACATCGTAAATGCTTTTTCCATTCATTCATACAAGGTATGTATGCTCTGGTTTTCCGTACTCTGCTCCTCAAGGTTCCAAGGAGGGTAACCCTGAGGGATTGGGATACCATCTTTAATGCTATCTGCTCAAAACCCAACCGATGATGCTTCTTTTCATTGTTACATGCCAGTTGTTAACATCCAGTTCCATTTAAACACTGACATTAATTAGCTTTTTCAAAGGGATAGTTACTTCAAAGATACAGTGAGCAGAAAAGTACAAGTGTCTTTCCATAATGCCTCAGGAGCACACTGTCCTACTCTGTGAAAAGTAGACTCAGCTTGACTGGTTCCTTCATAGTCTTAGTCCCACCAAGTTCATGTCTACATGCATCATGAATGCTCGATGAGTCCTTGGCTCAGCTACTGCTGCTTTTGAAAGCGTTGATTCTGTGTTGACTGCAAAGAGAGGCTTCCCTCTCTTCATACATTAATGCTGTGATGACCACAAATCCAAATTCTGGAACACTGTGATGCCATGTTTCCTCAGGATCTTTCCAAATCACAGGAGTGTAGGCTCCATTCGCTTACTTGTCACTATGGCCAAAGGAATCACTAAGTTCTCCCAAGAGTGCTGAGGTCAGTAATGGAAGCTGCTAGGTCTCCTCAGCCCATCAAAGAGCTCTTTTCTGTATGGTTAAACCACTGGAATCAGTTGCAGAATGTCCACACATGCTTGGCATTTCCTTTCCAAAGCATCACAACTCTCCTGAAAGCAAGAAGCAGACTCTCCAGTGACTCCACATGGGCATTCTATGATGCACTAGACCTCCATTGCACATCCATTCATTCATATTGCTTTGAGGCATCAAGGAAGATGGAGGAGATAGCTTTTCAGTCATGCTTTGAAGGATGGTAGGATTTCAACAACAGAAATGATGGAAGCATATTTTTGATTGAGAAAAGGCTTATAGGTGATATGTGTTTGACAGCCCATGAGTGGTCTAGTTTGGCTTTATATGCATGTGAGGGACAAACAAGGGTTGATGGGGCAGGTTGAAATTTTTCCCTCAATTGATCATGAGATCAAATGATATTCTTGTTCCTTAGCTAGAGCAATGGAAAAAGTGCTGGCTTTAGAGTCAGAGAACCTGTGTTCAAATCCTGACTGTTCACTACTATGTATGTGGCCTTGGGCAAGTCACTTAACTTCTCTGGGCCTCAGTAAAAAGAAGTTCTTCAAGAGTTGCTCCCTACAAACATGAACTCATAGGTTTAATAAAAAAACAGACCACTGTGTATAGGTCTCTTCTATTAGACTACACTCTTTTTGAGTGCAGGGTCTATACTTCTTTGTCTTTATATCTCCCTTAGCTCTGTGCAGAGGACTCTACGTGTCTTTGTTGTTTTCCAGTTGTTTCAGTTGTGTCCGACTCTCTGTGACCCCATTTGAGGTTTTCTTGACAAAGATACTGGAGTGTTTGCATTTTCCTTCTCCTACTCATTTTACAGATGAGGAGACTGAGGTCAACAGGGTGCAGTGACTTTCCCAAAATCACACAGCTAGTAAGTTTCTGAGGCTGGATTTGAACTCAGGTCTTCTTGACTCCAGGCCTGGCGCTCCTAGTGCTGCCTAGCCACTACAATTGCTCAGCTAGCATTTAGTAAGTGCCTACTGTGTGTCAGGCACTATGCTAAGGGCTCTTAATTATTGACTGTGTGACCCTGGGAGAATCACTTCCCCTCTCTGACCTTTATTTTGTTCCTCTACAAGTTGTGATGCAAATATTATGACAATAATAATATTTGCATCATCTGCTTCCTTGTGTTGTGAGGGAAGAGCTTTGTAAATGGCGACATGCTGTAGGAGGTGAACGATTCTTGTTAGGTGAATGACAGAGCTCGTTCTTGACTAGACTCTGTGGGCTTTCTGATATTCTGCATCTTGCTAAAGGCAGGCTTTTGTCACACACACTGCTTTCTTTTCTTTGGAGCATTTCAAAGTGCTGTTGAACAGGATAGAATCATTCTCAAGCTGATAGGGGAGGGGTTATCCTCACATCCTTCAGTCTCTCTTCTTTGTGTCTCTCAATATCCTGATGGGAAACTCGAGGTAGGCCCCCACCCAAGGTATTCCTCCACCTTTGTTTGGTAGTGATGATGGGTTGGTAAGGATAATGGCACAGCTCTCATTTCTATCATGCTCTACAGCTTACAAAAGGCTCTCTTTACAGCGACTCTGGGAGGTGGGGAACGTGCGCTGTGAGAAAAATGAAAAATAATAACCATGGCGGCTGAATCTAAATATCAGCAGTCCTTGGCATAGTTTGTAAGGGATTTTACATTTTCATAAACAAGAGTGGAAAGCTTCATCTCATCACTGTCTGGATTGGTACAACAGTGGGCAAGTTACTTTAATCACTCTGCTCCTCAGTTTCTTGTTCTGTAAAATGAGAGGCACAACTAAATGATCTCTAGAATTTCCTTCTGGCAGTGACATTCTATATTCTGACCAAATGAGACGATATGTGTGAAATGCTTTGCAAACTTTATAGTACTGTAGGAATGCTGTTGCCATAGCTGTCACAACAATGGTGTTATTGGTGATGTTCTAAGGTTCTTTAGAGCTTTAAAATTCTGTGTTCTGAGAGTCCAACACTTCCTTTCCACCTTTGCCTTTCTATTTTCCAAGGCTGTTGCTCAAATGTGTTTGATTCTTTGTGACTCTATTTGGGGTTTTCTCGGTAGAGATACTGGAGTGGTTTGCTATTTCCTTCTCCAGCTCATTTTACAGATGAGGAAACTGACACAAACAGGGTGAAGTGACTTGTCCAGGGTCACGTAACTTTTGTCTGAGGCTCGATTTGAACTCAAGGATATGAGTCTTCCTGATTTCAGACCACTGTAACACCTAGCTGCCCAAGGTCAGTTAGTCAAAAAACATTTATTAAGCATCCTTTATGGACCAGGTATTGACTGTGCTAAAACACAGGGGTTACAAAGGAAAGCAAAAGATAGACCTTCCTCTCAAGGACTAGCGGGGGAAGCAATATGAAAACAATTATGCACAAACAAGATAAACAGGGCAACGTGGAGCTAATCAATAGAGCAAAGGCTCTGGGATGAAAGGAGATTGGGAAAAGCTTCTTCTAGAAGGTAGGATGATTGCTGAGACTTGGAGGAAGCCAGGGAAGGGAGAAGGACTTGAGGAGGGAGAGTGTTCTTGGCATGGGGGACAGGCAGAGAAAATGCTCAGAGGCCAAAGATGGAACCTCTTGTATGAGTAATGTGCAGGAGGCCAGTGTCACTGGACTGAAGCACACGTGGGGTTGAATAAATGTAAGGTGAATGATTCTGAAGATCTCCTGGCAGGATAAAGTACCAGACACTGAAGTCCTTGCTAGAACTGAACTGCCAAGTATTCAGAACTCACATGGGGCAAGTTATCATATGGTGGCCAGAAGAAACGCTACAAGGACAGTCTCAAGGTCTCTCTCAAGAACTTTGGATTTGACTGTGCAACATGGGAGACACTGGCCCAGGACTGCTCAGCATGGCATGCCCACATCAGAAAGGGTGCTGTGCTCTTTGAGCAAAGCAGAATTGAGACAGCACAAAGTAAATGCTGGATGCACAAATCTGGGATATCCACTTCAAATATTCACACAGACTATCTGTGGCCAACCTGTGGTAACGCATTCTGAGCTCGTATTGGTCTGATCAGCCACAGCTGGACACACTGAAATTTCACTTTATCGTGGTGATGTCATTTTGGTTTTCTTCAAAGACAAAGGACAACAACCAAGGTGAGGGAAGACCAGAATGACAGTGCAGAAGGAAATCCAAGTTATGCCTGCCTAGCAGGAGATGGATGTTCTCCATCTCTACTGACTTTCCTCTTCCTCTTCCCTCAAGGGATGGGTGCAGCAGTAGAAGGAAAGCCTATGGTCAAAGAGGAGGTTGCTCCTCTTGGCACCAGAGCCTTTCCATATCTCTGGTGGGAGATCAGGAGGTGGCAGGAAATAGAAGGAGACATGCCCTGCTGAAGATGGAAGCCTCCAGGAGTCTTCCCTTAGGAGACATGTACAGCAGGAAATGGAAGGCCCTGAGGTCAGGGGAAGGTCTCAGTACTCTTTGAGGTTTTGGAAGAAAGATAATGAGCTTGGTTTTAGCCATATGGAGTTTAAGACGTTGATGAGATGTCCATTTTGAGATGTCTAATAGGTAGTTAGAAGTTCAAGACTGGAGATCAGGAAGGAAGTTTGGGCTGGGTAAGCAGATTTGAGAATCATCTTAGGGACTGACCTAGATGATGTTCCAGCAAAGAAGCTTTTAAGTTCTAAGATTTTATGTTCTAAGTTTCCTTCCCATCTTTCCATATTTCAAGATGGCTTTAGACTTTGCCATTCTTTCTCTAAGGTCCTGCTTAGCTTTAACATTCGTGTTTCTAAGGCCCCTTCTCTTTGAAATTCTATATTCTAAGATCCTTCCCAGCTCCAATTTCTCCATTTTAAAATTTCTGTTAATCTCATCTTGCGAATCTAATGGTAATTTTGATCAAGAAACCAGAAAGCAATCTGCTCCCATTTTCTCCTTAAAGCAGAACAATTTAATTGAAGACAATAGCAGGGAGAATATAAAATGGTTCTCTCCATTATGGGATGGACTGGGAATGTTTCTCCCATAGGAGTGAATTTTCCAGTCCTAAATCTAAGGTCCTATGAAATAACTTATTTATGGTCCCACAGTAAATTTCTGAGGTGGGATTTGAACTCAGGTCTTCCTGATTCCTGGTTCAGTGCTCTGCAGTACTGTCTGGCTCCAGACCCAGTACTTTTTTTTGGCAAGGCAATCAGGGTTTAGTGACTTGCCCAGGGCTACACAATTAGTTAGATTTGAATCCAGGTCCTCCTGACTCCAGGGCAGGTGCTCTATCCACTGCACCACTTAACTGCCCCAAGACTTGGTACTTTTGAAGCAATGCTCCCTGACTTAAGATGACCTTTGTCTAGTGATTTTAGATGGAAAGTCCCTCATTAACTGGTTTCTTGTGGTAGGGGGATGAGAATGATAAGGTGGGCTACCTTCTTAAGGTTTCACAGTGATGTGTTAATATGAATTAGATTAAGGGCCTCAGTTCTAGGTATGATGAGACCCTCTATCTGGTGTCCAGGAACATCTGAAGCCTTTGTAGATGCTCATTCAGTGTCCTCTGGTAGGAGATCTGTGGCTAGAGGAGGAAGAAAAAGACAGGAGTCACTTTCTGGGTAACAAAAAACAAAGTCTCTCTCATTTCTTCTACCTCAATCCCATACCGTTTCTCCCTCCTTCCTTCTCTCTCTCCTTAAAAATTTGGGACTGGAACAGACCTTAAAGATGATGAATCAGAGGCTCAGAGAGGGGATATAACTTACCCAAGGTCACACAGTGAGTTCAAGGACCGAGCCAGAATTAGAATCCACGTTTCCTAACTGTTGGCCTAGTGTGTATTCCTTCCCTACTTCTTTCCCCATATTTTCTCCTCTTCTCTTTCTTTATGCCATTCTTTCTTTTTCTCTTTCCTCTTTATTATCGATAAAACAAAACTAAAATACACTTTTGTATTTTTTACATTTAATAGTTTTACTTTTCTGTTTATTTGACAAAGTAAATTGAATTTGTCGCTCTTTGTGTTGCCACCTGGTTGTCTCTGTCTTAGTCTCGTCTTCTGGTCTATCTTTCTTCAACCCTTCCCAAACTAAAATTTTACATTCATTTTGAGAGGAAGGATGGTGCAGTGGATAGAAGGCTGGTGTCTTCAACAGCAAAATCTCTAACTCACACTGGCTACATGACCCTGGGCAAGTCACTTAGTTTCTTGGTGCTTTGAACAACTCTCCAAAACCATAGAGGATCAAAGAATTAAAGCTGGAAGGTACCTTAGAGACTTCTGAGTCTAATAATTTCATTTTAAAGATGAGGAAAAGGAGACTCAGAGAGGTAAGGAGGCAGTTAACTGGCACAATGAATAGAATGTGAGGTTTGTGTTGTGGCATCATTTTTCCATCATGTCCAACCCCATTTGAATTTTTTTTTTTTGCAAATATACTGGAATGTTTTATCATTTCTTTCTCCAGCAGATCCAATGGATTCAATCAGAAGTAAACAACTTGCCCAGGGTCACACAGCTAGGAAGTGTCTGAGGCTAGATTTGAGTTCAAGTCTTCCTGACTCCTGGCTCAGTGCTCTCTCCGCTGAGTCACCAGTTGCCTCTGTAATCAAGAAGGCATAAATTTAATCCTATATCAGAAACTTATTAGATATATGACCCTGGGCAAGTCGCTTTAATTCTTTGTGCCTCAGTCTCCTTAATTGTAAAAGGAGGGGGGTTGGGATTGATGGCCTCTAAGGTCCTTTCTAGTTCTAACTCTATGATCCTATGAAGTCCCCCAGTAAACGTCTGAGGTGATATTTGAACCCAGGCATGCCTGACTCCCAGTTCCATTGGACACTCTGTAGACTAAACCATACTGTCGAGTTGCAAATGAATGTCCAGTCTGCCTCATAGATAGAATTTCCATGTTTGAAGTGCCCCATACAGATGTAATCACAGACATAGCTCCTCCACCATTACTCTGCCCCCTAAAAGGAGAAAGTGAAATGCCCAAGATTCGAAAGCTCTTCCCTTCCATCTTTAAAATTACCTGAGGTTGTGAGTCTCTAAGGGAAGGCTGTGGAAATGAGCATAGAGCACAGAATGTCAGAACTGAAAGGGAACATCAGAGAAGAAGAGACTTTAGAACAGAGAATGTCAGAGAAGGAAGAAACTTTAGAATAGAAAATATCAGAGCTAGAGAGGAATGTATATAGGGAATTGTCAGAGATGGATGGGTCCTCGAGACATCATTTAAAAGTGATTCATTTTACAGAAGGGAAAACTGAGGACCAGAGAAGGAAAGCATTTGTTTGGCCAAGATCACAAAGACAGCTTTTACTAGAACCCAAATCTCCTGACTCCTTGCTGGATGTGACTTCCAGGATATGCTACATCCTTTTGATGCCTGGCATTTCCCAGTGAGGACACAGAGAAGCCTGCAGTCACTGAGGTCATTGACTGATAAATCAAAATTTCTGTCGTGACCAAGCAAAGCTTGAATTAAAAAAAAAAAATAGCACATCACGAAGGCATCCAAAGAGTGAATAATTGTGTTTGTTATACAGCTCTTAGTGACAGGAACCACACGCTTGTTTTGAAGTGAGCTGAGAAATGAAAGTGAGAGAAGTTAAAAGGGGACACAGCAGAGAACAGAATGTTCTCCAGCAAGAAATCCTTTCAAGGAGCTCTCTCACTCCTCAGGATCTGACTAAATCCCTGAACTGGGGCCTTAGAGCTTTGAGGGGTTTTTGTTTGTCCTTCTCCAGTCTGTCCTTCCATAGCTTGCATCTGAAGGATTCCAGAGGTCCTCAGGACCTCCTCTCATCTCCTAAATGAGGACATGTGGTGGACAGGTCAGATCCTTGGGCATGGAGGCAGGAGAGTTGCCCCTGTCACCTTCCAGCCCTGAGACAATAACCAAGACTTTTGACAGCTCTGAACCTCACTTTTCCTCAGTTGTAAAGTGGGATTAATTTCCCCTGCCCCACCTGCCTCACAACACTTTGTGTACTTTAAAGAGTTATAGAAACATGGCTATTATTATTGGGAGGAAGGAGACATCAGTCACTAAGCATTTATTTTTTAAACAATTTTATTTTTCAGTGAACAAAATCCATCTCTTTCCTTCCCACGTGCTCCTCAATCTGCACTGAGCCTATCCCCATTCTTTTAGGAGACAAGGCAGCCAGATTCACCATCAGTCTCCTAGAATCCTGGTTAGCCATTGTGATGTTCTTAAGACTTCCAAAGTTGTTCCATCTTTACGATGTTGTTGCTAGTTGTATAAATTGTTCTCCTGGTTCTTCTCATTTAATTTTCTATTAGTACATACAAACCTTCCCAGATTTCTCTAAAACTGTCACTTTCACTATTTCTTATGGCATATATGTATATATATGTGTGTATATATGTATGTCTTCATATATGTATATATGTGTGTATATATGTATGTCTTCATATATGTATATATGTGTGTATATATGTATGTCTTCATATATGTATATATGTATGTATATATATATATATATATATATATATATGGTTTTTTTTGTTGAGTCACTTCAGTTGTGTCTGAGTCTTCATTGCCCTATTTGGGGTTTTCTTTGCAAAGATATTGGAGTGGTTTTCCATTTCCTTCTCCAGTTCATAATTTTTTCTGTTATTCCCTAATTGTCTGGCACCCCCCACCCCTGAATTTCCAGGTCTTTGCCACTACAAAAAAAAACCTGCTATAAACATCTCTGTACCCATGAATCTCTTTCTTCTCTTTGAGGTATAGGTCCAGTAGTGCTATCGCTTCGCAGAAGGGTATGCAGTGTAGTGAGTTTGGGGGCTTGGCTTCAAAATCATTAAACACTTTTAACACCTACTATGTGACAGGCACTGTGCTAGGAAATGGGAATAAATTATAAAAATGACAAGAGTCTATTCTCATGGAGCTTGGATTCCATTGAAGGAAGCAATATGTATACATGTAACTATATATAAGATCTATCTGAAATGGAGTGATATGGGTGAGAAGGCCTTAACATCTGGGGAAATCAGGAAAGTCTTCATGTTAAGCTGAACTTTGTTAGAGCCTAAAGATTCTATGAGGTAGAGGTGAGGAGGGAGGGAATACAGGCAATCCAGGCATGGGGACAGCCTGTGCAAAGGCATGGAGGCTAGAGATGCAATATCATGGGTGGGGAATAGTCAAATCTTTTTGGCTGGATTGAGGAATGTATCATCCAGAAAGACAGGCTGAGGCCAGGTGATGAGGGTTTTAAACACTAATCAGAGGGGTTCATATTTGATCCTAGGAGCAACAGAGTCCCTGAAATTTATTGAGCAGGAGGGTGACATGCACATACCAGTGCTTTGGGAAGATCACTTTGTCAGTTGTGTGGCAGATGGATTGGAGAGGGGAGAGTTTCTTACTCTCTATATGACCCAAGACAAGTCAATGAATCTCTCAGAGCTTCTGTGTCCTCATCTATAGAATGGGGATAATAATGCCCAAGTCACCTTTCTATTTGAGGAAAAAGCCCCGTTACCTTTGAGGGGCTGTTAGCTATTAGGGTGATCATTTTTGTATTCATGTTGTTTTCAGGCCAGTCTTGCTCCTGGACACTTGGGCAGGAAGTGTGGAAGGAGAATCCACTTTGAATAGCAGACTCAGGCAAAAACACTTAATGAAATGGCATCTTTTGGACCAGTTGTATTTTGGGTAAAGAGTCTTGGATGAATAGTAGGGGTAGTGGTAGTGGTAGTAGTGGTAGTGGTAGTGGTGGTAGTAGTAGTGATAATAATGATAAATGATGCTTTAAGGTCTACAAAGTGCTTTATACATGATAGCTTACTCACAATAGTCCTGGGAGATAAGGGACTAATATTTGTCCTCATTTTACAGATGAGGACACAGGTTGAGAGGGGTTAATAATTTGCTCAAAGCCACCCAGTGAATAAGTGTCTGAGGAAGGATTTAAACTCAGACCTTCCTGATTCCAAGTCCAGGACTCTCTCCTTCTCGCTGTCTCATTTTCCTCCTGACGCTGACATGTCACTTACTTTGCCTATCTGGCTTTCTTTGTTTCACGTTATCCACAGGTTGGCTCAGCACGCCTTCACTGCCTTCAGGAACATCGTTGATAGAAATGTTGAAGAGGATGTTTTCATCAATGACTTGGATGAAGACAGGCTGGGCCAGCTCATTGACCTTAATTTGGTCACTTTTCTGCTTCTCCTTGTGACAATCGGAGGAGCGTGTCTCTCCTGCAGAGATAGGCATATTTAACAGTGTTATCAAATGTCAGAGAGCAAATATTTCCAAAGCACTGGGAAGCAGCAGGCAAACACCTCCACCCCCTCCAGTCGCTCCTTGCCTGAAGCAGATAATGAATTTCTCCTCTCCCAATTAATGTTCCAGGGATTTGAGGATATGTTACTTGGATCAAACAGAAATGGAGTAAGATCCTTGGTGAATGACTACCAAGTCGAACTGGAATCCACAAAGGTGACAAGTCCTGATGCAAAGGTCTCTGCACAATAGGTCAGAGAACTCCCAGAGTTCTTTGCAAAGAAATTTTACATTTTGTTTTCAAATAAGTGCAGGGAGAGGCAGTTTGTCATAGAGGAAAGAAGAATGGTTTTGAGTTAGACAACTGGGGTTCAAATACTGACTCTGCCATTATTTCCTATGTAATCTTAGTTTGGGGCCTCAGTTTCCTCATCTGTAAAATATTTGGGTTGGACGAGATGACCTACGTCTAAGGTTCCATCCAGTTCTAAATTACACACACACACACACACACACACACACACACACACACACACACACACACATTTATCACATAGGATGAAATTTAACCCCAGATTTTCTACAGGAATAACAAAATAGTCTTTCCCTTGATTAGATTCTGGTGCTAGTTATCTGCTAGTTCTCAGTTCAGTTTCCCATAATCTATCAGTCAAACAACAAGCCTTTATTAATGCTTACTAGGCACAGTGGAGACAGAGACAAAAAGAAAGCAGCCAATGGGCATAAAGGAATTTACATTTTATTGGGGGAGATAGCATGTGTATCGTTCCTTTGGGGCTGTCGTTTTGAGAAGGGGCCCAGGCTGACTCCCCTCCTGGCTTTGCTTCTGACTTTCGGAACTTCAATACTGCACCCCTGCCAGGGCACCTTCCCTGTTCCTGCTCTAGTCCACACTTTCCAGCTTTCTTTTATCTGTTGTTTCCCCTTATTAGAATGGAAGCTTCTTAAAGGCAGGGACTCTCTCTTTTTTCTTCTATTTGTATCTTCATCATTTAGGACAGCATGTAGTAAACAGTAAATACGTGTTTCTTTTCTTTTTTGTGTGTGTTTCTTTACCTACAAGTTTAGGCAAAATAAATACAAGGCAATTTGGGGATGGAGCTGGAGGGAGTAATTTTGGCAGGGAGGAAGAAAATTGCTTTTTTCTCTACCTTCTATCAAGGAACTTTAATGTGCACTTTAGCTTCTTTTCTCAAATTTCCTGGCTTCCCAATTCATCAGCCTCTTCAGTTCCCACATCCTTCGTATCACCTCAGCCACAAATAGGGATGGTGACACCCTCGATCTTCCTACCACCCACAAGTGTTCCACTTCTATGATCAAGAATTCTGAGATTCCTCAGTGACTTCCACTTCCTCCATCTCAGCACTCTCTGAGACCATCACTGCTGTTCCAGTTTCATGTTTTCTCTTCCTGATTTTGATTCTATATCCGGCCGGTACAAAATTACAGTTTTCTCCATTCTTGAATTCTTTGCCCCTTTTGGCCCATTTGAGCTCATGTGTTGCCAAAGGAGATTGCTGCTACCATCCATTGCCTTTGTTCTTACTCAGGCTGCTGAATGGTTTTGGAGGAAGTCCCCCAACTCTACTAACTGGGTCCATTCCAAACTCTATGTTATTTAACTGAACTAGAGTCTCACTATCATAAGGCCAGCCCTTTACTCTTCCCCAATTAAATCTATCATATTCTATCAGATTTCAAATCTCCTTTCTCTTCAGACTTCCAGTATTATCTCTTTCCATTTTCCTCAGCAGAGGATATTAAATCATGTTTTATTGAGAAAATAGAGACCATTGACCAGGAGCTTTCTTTCCTCCTCTTCTATGTCTCAAAGCCTCTTGACCTCATTCCTCATTTTCTCCTTTACTTCATCCTCTGACGTACAGGTGGTCCTTTTCCTCTGCAAGACCAACTTATATTGTTGATTTCATCCTCTCCTGTCTCCTTTAGCGGGTTGCTGCTGCAATCATCCCTCTTTCTCTAATCTTAAATCTCTTCCTATCTACTGTTTCCCTCCCTGTTTGATACAAACATGCTCAAGTGTCCCTATCCTTTTATTCAAGTCTGCCATTCCCTCAAGCTATGGTCATATATCTCTTCCTTCCTTTCAAAGGCAAACTTCTAGAAAAAAAGTTTGCCTGTATTATCTCTGCTTCTCCTACTTTCTCTCTATCTTTAACCTCTTATAATCTGGCTTCCAACTACATCACTCAGCTAAAACTGCCCTCTCCAAAGTTCCTAATGATCTTTCAGTTGCCAGATCCAGTGGCTGTTTCTAAGTCCTTATCCTTCTTGAACTCTGCAGTATTTGGTGTTACTGACAGTTCTGTCCTGGAAATTCTTCTCTCTGGATTTTCCTATACTGCTCTCCTCTTTACCTTCTACCTGTCTGGGGGCTGCTTTTCAGTCTCCTTCGATGAACCCTATTGATGCCCTAACCCCAAGTGGACCCCAAGGTGGTGTTATGGATTCTGTTCATCCTTGGTGAGAATGGATGTCAATAGCAATATTTTCTCTTTGAAACAACAACCCTGAGGCTCCTGCCCCTCCCAGTGTGATTTAGCTATTTATTTTTTCTTTTCTATTAAAGGGACCACCCCCCTGACTACTTTTAAAGAGGCCTATTCACTGAATGGACATTACCTCACTTTAAGTGAGTACCAGAAAAGACTCTAGCCTAAAAGGCCAAGGTCTCCCATTGCATTCTGGACAGTCTCCAGTCATCCTAATGAATATCTAGCCCTTGCATTTAGATGGCTTAGGAGGAAAAAGTGAGGCTAGTGACCTTGCCAAACTCTTCCTCCCTCAAAACAAAGTCAAGTGCAAGTCATGTCATCATTTCTCTGATGTCATGGTCCTCTTCAAAAATGAAGGATGAACATAATCAACTCTCATGGATTCAATGATCATTTCTATGGCAATGAGTCCTAGAACTTGAATTTAGACTTAGTCCCTCTTCTAAGATCCAGGTTTGTACCTGTTGTTGCTGTTCAGTCATTTCAGTCTTGTCTGACTCTTCATGACCCCATTTGCAATTTTCTTGGCAAAGATACTGGAGTGGTTTGCCATTTCCTTCTCCAGTTCATTTTATGGATAAGGAAACTGAGGCAAACAGAGTCAAGTGACTTGCCTAAAGCCACATAATTAGTAAGTGTCTGAGGCTAGATTTGAACTCAGGAAGATGAGACTTCCTGATGCCAGGCCCAGTACTCTATCCACTACACTACCTAGTTGCTCAGGTTTACATCACTAACTGCCTATTGGACATTTTCAAATGGAAATCTTCTATAGGTACATCAAACCCAAAATATCCAAAACAGAATTTTTAATTTTTGACCCCCATACCTGCCTCCCTTCCAAACTTCTATTTTTGTTGAGGGCATATCCATCCTTCTAGGTACTCGTTCACAATCTTGGGGCCATCTTGAACTCCTCATTTCCTCCTTACCTTCCATATCTAGTCAGTTGCCAAGTCTTTTGGGATCACTTTCACACTGTCTCCTATCCATGCTTTAATGATATTCAAGCAGTCACCATGCTAGGTAAGCTACGCAGTCTTTCCCCTGGACTAATGCAGTAACCTCCTAATGGATCTTCCTGCCTCCAGTCTCTCTCTACTTGAATTTAGCCTTCACTCAGCTGCCAAAGTGACATTCTTATAGCACAAATCTTTGTGTCCATTGTCATTTTTCTGTTCCAAATCTAGGGCCTCACTAGTTTCCTCTGGGATAAAATACACATTCCTCTGATGGACATTTTAAGCCCTGTACAATTTGTGTCTGATCTATTTGTCCAGATTTATTGCTTATTTGTGGGTAGCTGGGTGGTACAGTGGAGAGAGTGCTGAGGCTGAGTCAGGAAAATTCACCTTTCCAAGTTCAAATCTAACCTCAGACACTTACTAGCTATGTGACCCTGGGCAAGTCCCTTTACCCTTCTTGCCTCAGGTTCTTTATCTGTAAAATAGCTGGAAAAGGAAATGGCAAACCACCCTAGTATCTCTTCCAAGAAAATTCCCGTAGGATCATGAAGGGTCAGGTGTAACCAAAAAATGACCAAAAACTTTGCCTATTACTCATCTTAACTCTATCTAAGACTTAGTCAAACTCACTTACTTATTTCTTACTCATGACATTCCAGATTCCATCTCTGAGCATTTGCCCAAGCTGTCCCCACTGCCTGAGGTGCTCTCTTTGCTCACTGATGGCTCTTAGAATTCCTACTTTCCTTCAAAACTTAGCTCAAGTGCTATGTGCTCTGTTAGGCATTTCCTCATTTTTCTCTCTTCCCAGTTGCTAATGCCTTCCTCTTGAAACATTCTTTTAATGTCTTTATATGTAGTTTACTTAAATATATGTAATCATGTGTATACATGTAGCATACATGTATATTTGCACACATACATGTCATTTCTCAGATAGAATGTCACTTCCTTGATGATAGGGACCATTTTGTTTTCTTTGTATCCTCACTGCCTAGCACAACTGACATAGTAAGCATTTAATTGATTGATTCAATTGACTTCTCTTATTCCGTTCAATTGACAAATCTGTGTGCTAGAACTTTATGTTTCAGTAGCTTAAAAGCAGTTTCCATTATGAGTGATCTACTGCATACCCAAGTAAAGAATGAGGGACAATACAGCTAGATGGCAATTCATGTGAAAAAGCAGGGGATCCTAGTGGATCACAAGCTCAATGAATTGACAGTATAATTTGGCAGACAAAGAGCCAGTCTATAATATTGTCAATGTGGGTATTGTTTTCCACCGACAGAAAGTGAACCCCCTGGATAAGTTGTTAGCTGACAAATACCTTGCCTCTTCTCCCCTCTTACCCTCAGCTATCCTGGCCGTGAGGCTTTTGGAGAAGTGGCGGTAGTAGTAATTACTATTTGTTACTAGTAATTAACACTTAGTGCTTGAAGGTATACAAAGTACTTTCCATACGTTTTCTCATTTGATGCACACAACAACCCTGTGAGAAGGGCAGAGGGAGAGTAGAGAAGTGACTGGCCCAGGGTAACATAGCTTATAAGTGTTGGAGGTGGGTTGGAGGCATGGTGTCTAGAATCATGGAGGTGAGGGCCCTGCTGGACTTTGTCGTACATAGCTGGGCCTCATCTATAGGATTTTGCTGAGTTCCAGACACCATAGGTTAGGAAGGACATTGACAAACTGGACTAGGTCCAGAGGAGGAAGACCAGTGTGTCAAGGGTCTGGAAGCTATAGGAGGTGGGAATGCTTAGCCTGGAGAAGGGAAGACTAGGTAGGGGAAGGGATGTGATCTGAAAGGTTTTTCTTAAAAAAGGAGGACCCCAGTGATACAATGAGTGCAAAGGGCCCTTTATTTGGAGCTAGAAGACTGAGAGAGAGTGGCAAAAGCACTAGGCTGGGCTTTAGGAGACTTATCTCTAGCTCAGTCATTTACTGCCTTTCTGAACTCAGGCTTGTCTTTCTATGTCTCTGGGCCTCAGTTTCTCCAGGCATAAAATGAGGGGATTTGACTAGATGAGATGCAAAGCTCCTCCTATCTCTCATCTTCCTAGTGTGGCCTGAACCAGATCAAAGTGTAATTGGGAAAAATTTGCAAAATAAATAAAGATACAATAAAACGTGAATAAGAAGACATTATATTTAAAAACAGTCAATACATGACCTGCAGGGATCTTCTGATTTGAGCTTGACACCACTGTTTGAAGGAACACACCAACACATACAATGATACGTGGGAATGTAAAGATGCACAGTGACACACTAACGTACATACAGGCAGACAGATGTTGACACATTGTGACATATAAGGACATAGAGATAAAGTTGTCTAACTATACTGAAGGTGTTTTACAAATGACTATTAAATGTTTCGGGGCAGGTAGGTGGCACAGTGAATAGAACACAAGTTTGGAGTCAGAAAGATCTGAGTTCAAATCCAGCCTCAAGTGCTTACTAGCAGTGTGATTCTGGACAAGTCATTTCAACCCTGTTTGCCTCAGTTTCCTCATCTGTAAAATAAGCTGGAGAAAGAAATGGCAAACCACTCCAGTATCTTTGCCAAGAAAACTCCAAATGGGGTCATATAGAGTTGGAGATGCCTGAACAGTATTAAATGTTTTACTCCAGAAGGAAAGGTATAGAAAAGATGGAAACCTCTTTTTTCTAGAAGTGTTTCCTCTCACTAGGTAGCTTTTCTTTTGACCCTTATGCAGAGTATCCTGGGATCACAGTTTTAAAACTAGAAAGGATCTAGAGATCCTTTGACCCTGCTCCCTCATTTTGGGACAGTGGCGTGGTACAGCAAATGGACTTGGGGGCAGGAAGATCTGAGAGAGGAGAAAGGAGAGAACAGAGGGAGACTCTTACTAGCTGTGTGACCCCAGGCAAGTCAGTTAGCCCATGAAATGGGGATAATAATAGCACTTGCCTCAAGGATTATTGTAAAGATCAAATGAAATAATATATGTAAAATGCCTTGCAAACTTTAAAGTGCCATATAGATGTTAGCTATTATTACAGAGGAAACTGACACCTAGAATGGCTAAATGACTTGCTCAGTGTCACACAGGTAGTGAGTGGTGAAACCAGGATTTGAACCTAGGTCTTCTTACACCCTACTCCCTCCCCCTGCCCTTCAAATGCTCTGTACCAGAGACACTGGACTCCTAGTTGTCCCTCTTAAAAGAACCTAACTCCCTGCTCCATACATTTTCTACTGGCTGTCCCCCAGGCCTGGAATACTCTCCCCCATCATCTCTACCTGTTGGCTTCCTTCAGGTCTCAGCTAAAATCCCACCTTCTGCAAAAAGCCTTTCTCGATTCCCCTTAATGTTAATGCCTTCCCTCTACTGATCATCGCACAGATAACTTGTTTGTACATGGTTATTTACATGTTGTCTCCCACATTAGACTGTGAGATCCTTGAGGACAGGACCTGTTTTTGTCTTTCTTTGTATCCCTGTGCTTAGCACAGTGCCTGCCTGGTGCTTAAATGCTTTTTGACTTGATTAGAAAACAGAGAAATGCAAAGTCCCAGATTCCTATGCATGTGGGGTTAGTACCTGCTTTTGTCACCGAGGGAGAGAAGGACGACTGGGACGTGGGGTGGCAAGCAGGGACCTGAACATATTCAAACCAAGGCAGCCTCCACCTCTGCTCTCAAGAAGTGGTAGAGCTGAGATTGAGAGCTTTTGAGCTAGAAAACGTTCCCTGGAAAAGTTGTTTGGTTTTAAGCCAAATAGGAATTGCACATAAAAGCACAGACCACGTGTGTGTATTGATGCACACACACGTATGTGCACAGAGTTGCATATACAAACATGCATACATATATATATACACACATGTATGCACACACACAAATAGGAAAACATTCACATATCCACTAATATGGATTTCTGTGGTATTCTGGATATGTATTCACACATAAAGACAGTCATATATGGTGATGCACATAGATACATATGCCACCCAAAGGTGCCCTCTTATACGTAGTTGCACATTGACACACACGCAAACATAATGACATACACATTGCTGCACAATGATACATGCAGATACAGAGGCATATGCTCATAACCAGATGCACATTGATATGTTGGCACACAATCGATACATGTTGCTACACTGTTACACAAACATACACAGACACAGTGACACATAAACACATCAGTATATAATGACACCAAGTAAACACACCGGTGCACAGAGATGTATGCTATACATTGACATATAAGGTACCCACATGTAGACACACTGGCACATTGCTAGACATCCTGATGTGCATAGACACACCCACACATACACAAAGACACATGGATACACACACTGATATAGACACGGGCTGACTGGTTCATGGAGACACAAAGTACCATACAGCATTACCCTGATTTCTATGTAGAGATACCGATACATGTGCATACCTACTGATAACGGTGCCAGAGACGAACTGATCCCCATAGATACACACCAACATCCAGAGTCCCTCTGATACCCACACAAAGCCCATCCTCCCACTCATACACAGTCACACAGATTTATATTGACAAAACCTCCCCCTCCCTCTCAGAGACTGACAAAGCTCCTTTCTTCCCTTGACTGGATGTTTCCTTTAAAAGCCTCTTCAGCTGGTAACAGATTGGAGGCCAATAGGCATTTGTCAGAGAAAAGTGTACCTAGTCATGCTGGAAATGGGCTTTGGGATGAGTGTGGGAGCTTGAACCCGCCATAAAGGGGAGAGGCCTGGCGCTGAGCAGGTTTTGTGATTGCTGCAGCGTTGCTGGCCGGCCCCGCACTGTTATCGGAGGTGGCAGGCGGCTCTCGCCCGGAAAGGAGCACATTACAGTAAGTAATAGCTTAGTTGGAGCCACTTTGTAACAGAGGTGACCTCCCTGCATCCCCCGCTGGCCTACCCTCATGGATCGATGGCACCTCTCAGTGCCTTGACTAACAGAGCTCCATTCCTCTCTCTTCAAGAGCAACATGCAGAATGGGGGAACTCAACAAGGAGGGGTGCGGATCTATTTGGGCTTCTAGGAGAAGGGCAGAGGAGGATGTCTTTACTATAGGATAGTGGAACAAGTAGAGAGCTTAGAGCTCATTGTTAAAGCTGTTTGAAACCTCCATAGGCTTCCTTGTCTTCCCCTCTCTCTGCCTCTGGGCAGCACAACAGTCAAGTACGTAGGACAAGGAGGAGGTGAGAGGTCTGCTCTGCTTCATGTGGCCCATTTGTCAGATGTGCTAGAGTGGGAATTCTTTTTTCAGCTATGGGTCAAGTGAAGCCGTCCCTGAGATTCCTTAAAGTTCTGAGACTCTATGAATTTTGGCAACCCATTGCTGACGATGCAATGTCAATCAGCTGTAGGAAGAAGATCCCCGAATCTGGAATCTTCCAGAGGACAAAAAAACCTGTTCTAGTAGGAAAAAGGGGTGGGGGAGGATCTCTTCATTTAGCCTACAGTATGCTCAACTCTAAGGTATCAAGATCTTAGGAGACTGAGCCACAGTCCCATTAAAACATCTCAGGACATGTATCTGATACCCAGTAGTATTACTAGAAGGAGTTGATGACATGCTCTAGCCTTTCCATAGACAAATTACCTTGGTAGTAACCAAACCGCAGTTCTTCTGTGTGAACTACATTCTGACTGTCTTTGGCATGTCCTCTTGGAATCATGCTATAGCTGCCCCAGCCTGGAGTCTCTTATATCTGGCACTGATTTCAGTCAATGGCCCTCTCTTATTTCCAGTACAAATCTCAGTGCTATCTTGGACTTTTGTCTCCCTCTCTGCCCCTCACATTGTCAGTCACTGACTCCTGTCAATTCTATCTCCTTTCTTTTGAGGATCTCTAGCTGATGCCTCATTTATAGGAAGCATGAAACACCTTTGTTCATGGAACAGTAATTAGGCCAATAGTGGAATGTAGAATGAGTGAAGCATGGGAAGTAAGATGCACAAAGTAGGATGGAGATAGATTCTTAAGGACTTTCAAAGCCAAGCAGAGAAGTTACATTTTATCCTGGAGGCAATGGGAAGCTTCTGTGGATTTGGTAACAGTGGAGAGGCACACTTAGATGTGTAGTCTAGAAATGTTGGTATAGGAGCTATGTTGAGGATAGATTGGGGAGGGGAGAAATTGAAAGTATGGAGATCAATTAAGAGGTTATCACTATAGTGCAGCTAGAAGGTAGGCTGTGTGAGAGGCCACCAAGGCATGGGAGTGACATAGGAAAATTGAGAAGACATGTCATGAAGGCTTGAGTTAGAGTGGTTACTCTGGGAGTGGAAAGAAGGGAATGGATTAGAGAGATACAGTCAAGGTAGAATTGGCAAGACTTAGCAAATGAATAATGTGAGGGATGGGTGAGAGAGAAGAGTCAAGTAGCCCCCAGGTTGCAGACACCTGGAGATAGGGTAAATTGTGGTCCTGTAGACAGAAATAATAAAATCAGGAGGGGCATGTTTAGAGGGAGAGACAATCATTTAGTTCTGGACATCTTGAGTCTGAGGAGCTAGAGGGACACTCTGATAGGGATGTCCTTTCTGCCGGTGGATATATGTATGTGGGTTTCTCTGGAGCTTAGAAGAGAAGTCAGGACTGTATGTATAAACCTGGGAGTCATCTGCACAGAAGCGATAACTGTAACCAAGAGAATCAAAGAAATTGCCCATAGAGAGTGTACATAGAGAAAAGGGGGGTGAAGGTGCACCCTTTGGGAGGTGCATCACACCTACATTAATGGGTGGGGTAAAGGGTGAGGAACCAGTGAAGGAGATTCTAAGATGGAGTGCTTCAAGAAGTAGGAGGTTTTGGACCCATTCTTCTGCACACTAGAGGGTAAAACTAAGAACAAAGGGTGAAAATTACAGGTAACAGATGCTCTATAACAATATGCAATTGATTAAATGATATCCTGATAACTAACATTTAGGCAATGCTTACAAATTTGTAAAACATTTTCCCTATCTAATCTCATTTGAGCTTCACAGCATCCTTGTGAGATGTGTGTTATTATGTGACCCCATTTTACAAATGACGAGACTAAGGCTTGGAAGGATTAAACGTCTTGTCCAATGTCACACAACTATTAGGTGTCGGAGGGTGGATAAACCTATGTCTTCTTGACCTTGAATCCAGTAAGCTATTCACCATATCACACTGATAGAAAAATATCAGGAAAAAGTTCCTTATAGTTAGAACTGTTCAAAATAGAATGGGCTGCCTTTTGAGGTGGTGAGTTTCCCATCAATGAGTGTTTATCCAGTTGTTGGATTACTAGTTTTTAGGAAGATCATAAAGGGAATTGTACTGAAGTATTTTTTTTTCTAGCAAAGACTCTACAAATTGATTTACTCTTGGTTGATGTGGATACAGTACATCCTGTTTTTGGCAGAAGGAGTTTGCAGGTCTCCGTATATTTGACAAACTATTCAGTGAGGATATTGTCCTTTAGAAAAAGCTCATAGGATTAGACCTAGAGCTGGGAGGGACCTCAGAGATCATATGGTCCAATCCCGTAATTTTACAGATTAGGACAACAGGGAGGTCATGGAGCTCACATTCAATTTCATGTCCTTTGACTTCAACCCCTGCATCCTTCCCACCCTACTGTGTTGCTCATAGTATTTAGGCACGGTTGTTGTATTTGAATGATAAGGATAACACATTTCTAGATCATTATGATTCCCACTAGAGAGGTGGTATGGTGTACTGGATAAGGGCTTAGATTTAAACCTTTCTTCTGCTGCATACTGACTGTGTGACCCTGGGCCTCTTCAGTGCCCCAGGTAACTCTCAAGGGCTCTAAGTTGCTGAGGGGTCAACTTGCAGTGGTAGAGAGTCCTCTGTCATCAGGAATGTAATCCCAGAACCCATCTCTATCCCAAATCTCTTCTCTTATGTTATATTCTTTGCTTCTAGCGATATGATTATCTCCATTTGACAAATGAAGAAACTGACACACAGAGATTAATTGATTTTCCCAAGGTCACATAGGGAGTTAATGGAAAGGCTAAGACTTAAACCCAGGTTTTTTTTACTTCAAGCCTAGAGCTCTTTCTATTGTGCCGAATTGAATCCTTATAAAACATCAAATTTTCTGTTTAAAATTTGACGTATTTATCACAATGTATTGGTATATTTATGTACAATCTATCCCTCTCTTCTCATTTCTAGATATATATATCTAGATCTATACATGTACATATCTAGTGTCTTTTGCTCACACAGCATCCTACTGGGTGCTAGCTTCTTTTATCTTTGCCTTTCCCATTCTACCCCATTAGTCTTCTTCCTAACCCCTCCCATCTATTAGTGTCCAGAATGTTCCCATTTTCTACTCTTGGGATACTCAATGTGTAAAATTCCAAAGAGTCACCAATATTTGGAAAGCACTTCACATTTTATTATATTAAGTATGCCATATTGCATTCAAATATAGTTTCAACAGAAAGGATGAATATAGGACTTGATGTAGTTGCTCTTTCTGCCTTCTTTCCCTGCCTCTGATTGGTCAAGGTTTACAAATGTCACATTTTATGTAAAGCATCAGGAAAGACAACATGTAGCCAAAGGTTCCCATTTGAATTGGGTTTGGATCTGGTTTAGAAACTTTGATGTGCCAACAAACATGTTAAGATGGATTTTACTTCTAACTAAGGAGACAAGACACATAAACACAAATTGGATGGAGAGTAACCACAAGGTGATGTTTAAGCCAGTTTGTAATAGGGAGCTCACTATGTGAAATGAACTCATTGTCCATTCATCATTCATTCATTCATTCATGCTATAATACATTTAGGGGCCATGTTTCAAGAGGTAATGCAGTTAGAAGTCTTCGGAAAACATTTTGTCCACACTCCTCATTTTAGGGGTGAGGAAATTCATTGAACAAATGTGCTGAGTGTTTTTGATGCCTTGGCCTGATGGAGATCTGACCATGTGTCCTTGAAGGCTATGTTAACAGAGTACAACTTTTGGCAATTGGAAAGGTTTTGAGGACAAGATTAATGATGTACTATGCACCTGTTGTTCAAGGACCAGCCTTGATAAATCCAGAGGCACTCATCTCCAGATTAGCCATAGGATAATAAATGAATTGGCTATAAGGCAAGTCTCAAAAGACTAAAACTTTAAGAAACAGGCTATTAAGTCATTGTGAGAGAGAGAGAGTTGTCACTATCTGTCTCAGTGGATGGAGAACCCATGTTGATGAAGGCATAGGCAGTTGAAATAAATTCAGGGGACTAAAGGGAATAGGAAAGATGAATTGTAGGTACAAGAGAAACTTTGGGGACCCTCTCAAATGCCAGGATGTTGATGTGCAAACAAAACAGAGGGCATCTAAGGGTGCAGGGTAGGTCGGGGATTCAGTGTGAAGGATGGGTCAGAATTGGCATTGACAGGCAGATCTCACTCTGAGAATAAGAGTCTGGGTTGTGTGGAATAAGTACTTTTGCTCTGCCCCCTAAAATGAGCTCTGGGACTCAGATTTGGTGAAATCTGACAGAGAAGACTTTTAGGGGAATGGAGTGGGAGAGGGGGCAAGGGTAGAAATAATAACTGTCTGAGCATTTAGAATATTATTTTGGGGAAAAGGGACTAGCCTTGTTGGGCATGGTCCCAGAAGGTTGAACTAGAACCTGCATGAGGATCAAGTTGCAGGGGCAAATGTGAGTTGGGTATAAGGAAGAATTTTCTAATTAGCAGAGCTGTCCAAAGGTGTTAGAATAGGTTGTCTTGGGAGGTAATAAGCTCCTCATTAATGGAAATAATAGTGATGACATTTAGAGCCAGAAGGGACTTTAGATATCCCTGAATCCAAAATCTCATATTTTACATTTGAAGAAACTGAGACCTAGGAAGGGGAAGTGGTTTCCTCAAGGCCATACAGTTAGGAAATAGCAGAGGCAATGTCTGAACCCAAATCTTCTCAACCCAAATCCAGGACATTCCCTTCTTTTTAAAAATTTATTTAAAATTTTTTTAAAAAATTATTAATTTATTTGTTTTCAGTTTTCTACAATCACTTCCAAAAGTCTTAGATTTTTCTCCCCCTCCCTCATCCCTCCCTACCTGAGATGGTATGCAATATTATGTGGGTTCTATACATATATTCTTGTTAAATACATTTTCACATTAGTCATTTTGCATGGAAGAATTAAAATGAATGAGAGAAATCAAACCAAAATATAACACAAGAGAAAACATTCTGCTTCATTCTGCATTCTGCTTCCATAGTTCTTTCTCTAGATATGGATGGCATTTTGCCTCTAGAATCCTTTGGGAATGTTTTAGGTCCTTGCATTGCTGTGAAGGGCTAAGTCTACCAGAAAAATTTCTTACACATTGTGGTTGTTACTGTGTACAAAGTTCTCCTGGTTCTGCTCATTTCACTCAGCATCAGGTCATATAAGTCCTTCCAGGCCTCTCTGAAGTCTTCCTGTTTATCATTTCTTATAGGATTCCATTGCATTCATATACCACAACTTTTTCAGTCATTCCCTAACTGATGGGCATCCCCTCAATTTCCAGTTCTTGGCTACCACAAAGAGAGCTGCTAAAAATATTTTTGTACATATGGGACCCTTTCCCATTTTCATGATCTCTTTGGGATACAATTCTAGAAGTGATATTGCTGGGTCAAAGGGTATGCACATTTTTATAGCCCTTTGGGCATAGTTCCAAATTGCTCTCCAGAATGACTGGATTAACTCACAGCTCCACCAACAATGAATTAGTGTTCCACCTCTCCCACATCTTCTCCAATATTTATCATCTTCCTGTTTTGTCATATTAACCAATCTGATAGGTGTGATGTGGTACCTCAGAGTTGTTTTGATTTGTATCTCCCTAATCAACAGTAATTTAGAGCATTTTTTCATGTGACTATAGATAGCTTTAATTTCTTTCTCTGAAAACTGCCTATTCATATCCTTTGATCACTTGTCAATTGGGGAATAACTTGTAAGGACTTACCCTTCTAAGAGAACCTGGATGGCCTTCCATGCATGCCCCCTGTTCCTCTTGCCCCATCATTCATGCTAATGAGGCAATTTCTGTCCTTGATGAATGGTTGGACTGGACCTTGCCAAATCAGGGTCTCTAGTATTGTCAGGCAGGAAAAAGATTTATTTTTGGTTGAGGGAGCAGTGAAAAAAATAGTGGTTTTCACATCAGGAGAATGGAATTTAATTCCCATCTTTGCCATTCACTATTTGTATGACCTTGAACAAGTCATTTTTGGGCTTTTGGTAAAGCCCATCTGTGAAAGGGTCGGGTTGGATGAGATGACCTCTTAGCTCTAGATCTTTGTTCATAAGTCCCCAAATAGTAAAAAATTATGTCAACAGACAGGGAGAAGCCCGGAGAAGAATCCTTCTCCCTTCACCTCCTTATAGGATAAAATAACAATGATAACAACTAGTATTTAAACATGCTTAAGAAGCTAGTTAGTATAGGCAGCAGAGGGCTAAACCTGGAGTCTGGAACATCTGGGACTGAATGCTGCCCCAGACACTCACTAACTGTGACCCGTGGCAAATGATGGAACCCCTCTCAGCCTCAGTTGCCTCATCTGTAAAATGGGGATAGTAAGAGCACCTCCCTCATAAAGTTGTTGAATGGATCAAATGAAATAACATATAGAAAGTGTTTTGCAAACCTTGAAGTGCTCTGTAATTGCTAGCTATTTTTTAAAAGCACTTTTCATATGTTCTCTCAGCTTTGGTTGTGATTATGCAAGCAGATCAATGAGAAGCTGCACTGTTATCACAGATTCCAGACTGAGCACTCCAGGTTCAGCTCCATGGGGGTGAGGCTCCTTTCCATGGTTTGCTCCAAGCCTGATCTGTCTGCTGGGAGACAGAAACACAATTTCAGAGATGCAATAGTCTGAGGTGACTTTTCTATTCACCAGTCTGTGATATCATCTCTCATTGCTTTAGGTTCCTGAGCTGTTACCATTGAAAACAAAAATCAGAAATCTGGCGCTCAGGCAGGTGGCTATTAAATGTTGAATTGCAGTGATAGAAAATAATTTGGTTCAGTCAAGTCTTGGAAGAATTTCAAAATTAAACAGGCCTTTTCCTTTCCCATCCTCCTAGATGCTCACCCCCTCAAGCCCTCTTTGTTGAGGTCTTTTGCTTAGAAATGGAAATTCTTAGTTTGGTATATTCTCACCTTTTCTTCCCAGCATGAGTATAAGCTCCCTGAGGGAAGGGATGATGGCTTTTTTAAGCATTGTCCTCTGCTCCAAACATCTGGAATAATGATGTTTAATTCTAGAAATTCTGGAAAGATTTTAAGAGAACTTTTAATAATTGGAGCATGTCCAGAGGAAGGCAGTCAGTATGGAGAAAGGATTGGGAAGGCTGCTGTAGGAGAATCTGCAGTAGGTACCATGGAGAAATGAAGGCTGGTGGACAGGGTGAGGGGACATCATCACTGTTTCCAAATGTCTGCAAGCCTTCATGTGGTATAAACTTAGAACTAATCTCCTTGGGAGCAAAGGGTTACAAGGAGAGAGGCAAGTAATTAAGGGGCTGGTAGGTGGTATGGTAGATGGAGTGCTGGCTCTGGAGTCAGAAAGATCTCAGATACTTGGCAGATGCATGACCCAGAGCACGTCACTTTACCTCTGTCTGCCTCAATTTCTTTACCTGTAATATCACCTACCTCGAAGGATAGTACGTAGAATCAAATGAAATAATAATTGTAAAGCACTTGACCCAGTGTCTGGCACATAGTAAGCACTATATAAGTGTTAGCTATTATTATTTACAAGTATTATTATTTCAGCTCAATATTAGAAAGGATTGCCTAACAACTGAAACTGTTCAACAAGTAAATGAGTGTCTCATCATTGGAATTCACATCATCATAGAATGAAGGGTTGAAGATAAATGAACACATATTTTGTTAAGCACCTACTATGTGCCAGGCACTGTGTCAGATGATAGGGCTGCAAATACAAGGATCAAATAGGACAATATCTGTAAAGTGCTTAGCACAGTGCTTGGCATACAGTAGGCACTTAATAAGTGCTTGTTGTCCTCCTCTTTCCTCTACAAGCAACCAAAGCAGTCCCTACCCTCAAACAGTAGCTTGCATTTTAATGGAGGAAGATAAAACCCAGTGGGGGCAGCTGTGCTTCAGCATGGTTTAGAAATGGTTGGGAAGTGCTGTGGTGGGCTGGTTCCAGCCAAACTAAGGTAAAAGCTCACCTATGGAACCTAGGTTCACAGAGGAAAGAGCCAGTTTTAGAGGACAGAGGACATCTAGTTCTCTAATCATTGTAAAGATGAGTAAACTAAGACTGAGGAAAGTGACTTGCCCAATATCACATATCTTGAATCCAAGTCCTCTCATTCCATATCCAGTACTCTTTCTGCAGTTCCACATTGCTTCTGTGGAAAATAGAAAGTTTGGAAAACAGAACAAAGAAGACTGAGGAAGACTCTAATCTACTTTGGAGATTCCATACAGAAGATGGATTTCAAATAACTGCTGAGTTAGAGCTTACTTATAGTATCACAGAATCATGGTACGTTAGAGTTGGAAGGAACCTGAGTCATCATGGTGTTCGATCCTCTCATTGGACAAATGGGGAAGATGAGTGCCTGAGTGGGGAGGGTATTATTCACATGACTTAGTGGAAGACCCAGAATTAGGACCCAGTCTTCTGCCTTGCAGTCTAGGCCTCTTTCTACTGCACTAGACTGTATACAAACTGATTAAAAGCTTTGCTAATTACTGCAGGGATAGCAACCAATCAAATTAATTAGGAAACTGCCATGAAAAATGAAAGCCTCACCAACTTGGAAGGTGAGTCAAGGGGTTCCTCTTCAGGATCTTCGTGGGATTTGTTCCTAGGATCTATATTATCCTGCCTCTAGGCACCGAGTTCCCTTCCCCCTTCATCTAAAATGATTTAATTATTTATTTCGGAGTCTTCTTTTCCTTTTTTTTTTTTTTAAACAGCAAGCACATTTTATAGTGGCCTCGCCTTCTTCATGCAATTGGGGGAAGTTTATTCTCATGCTAATTGCAAAAGCTAATTGTTCTTATTGCAAAATCCATTATATAGTATATTTATATTGCCGATAATGAGATGTTTGGATTAAATAGCTCACTAAAAGTCAATAAAAAGAAATTCGCTTTACTATTCCTCCTCTCATTTTTCTCTGGCAGCGGGAACACGTTGTTGTTTCTCCCCGAAGGCTTGAATTCATTAAACTGCCTCGAGGAGAGAAGAGGGAAATAAATTTTTTGTTTGAAAAGGCATTAGGAGGAGGGGCAGGAACACAAGTGACAAGACATTTTCTCCAGGATTTGATGACACCCAGGTGACTAATTGATAAAATACATCTTAATTCTGGCCTAAGGTAGGTTCTTCCAACTGGAAGGGGCCTTGGAGGTCATTTGCTCCAATCCATACTGTGGCTTACTGACTCGGAGTGGAGAAAGATGGCCCTTGATCTAGAAAATCTGGTTAGAATCAGGCTCTGCTACTTATCATCTGGGTAACCTTTGGCAGGCTGTGTCATCCATCCATTTATCCATCCATCCATCTACTCATCCATTCTTCTTTTCATCCATCCACCCACTCATCTTTCTTTCTATTCATCCATCCATTCATCCACCCATCCATCCATCCACCCATCTACCCATCCATTCTTCTTTTCATCCATCCATCCATCCATCCATCCATCCATCCATCCATCCATTTATCAAGTGACCATTTGCTAGGCATTCTGTATTAGGTGCTGAGGATATAGTGACAAAAATGAAAACAGTCCCATCCTCAAGGAGTTTAAGCAAAACAATTCATCAGAAGTTTCTGAATTTGGAGTCAGAAGACTTGAACTCCAATCCTTGTGCTGCCATTTGCTTCCTGTATGACTTTGAACAAGTTCCTTCTCATTGGGTCTTGGTCTCCTTATTTGTAAAATGAGGGATTTGGATTAAATGACTTCTAAATCTATGGCCAAAGTAAATTCAAAATCTATACTAAGCAAATAAATACAAAATTATTTCAACTGAGCATGTTAAGAAGAGCTTTGACAACAGAAGGGTCAGGAAAGATCTCTTGTAGGAGGTGGGCTTAGCTCAGCAGGAAATATGGAACTCTGGGAATCAAAAGAGACAAAAGAGAACATTCCAGGCATGAAGGCAGGAAATGGAACATCATGTATGAAGAATGGTAAGCAGACTATTTTGACCAGAATGAATTATTCACCAAGGGGAATAATGTGAAATCAACCTGAGGAAGTAGAATGGAGCCAGACAGTGAAGGATTTTAAATGTTAGACAGAGGAAGTTGTTGTGGTTGTGGTTATGGATGAAGATACTTTATTCTTCAAGAGGACCAATGACAGCACAGGGATGATATCTTGACTTGCATGTGAATTGGATTTAATTGAGGTAGAATTGTGCAAAGCTGTCAGACTCACTCTCTTCTTCAGAGTCCAGAGGAGTATCTAATTGATCCTAGAAGTAAAAAGGAGCCATTGGAGGTTCTTGAAGAAGGGAGTAACATGGTCAAAGATTATGGTGCTTTAAAATTATCACTTTGATAGCTGTGAGGAGCATAGATTGAAGAAGGGAGAGACTGGAGCTACGGAGACCAACTGTGAAGCTATTTCATATAATAGGTGATGAAGACAAGTTAGGGTGGTAGTCATGGGAAAGTAGCAGCTTTGAGAGATATTGAAGGCCTCAGTTTCCCCATCTGCACCATCTAGTCTAAATGATCTCAGTAGAGTCTACGAACTCTTCATCCTATAATCACTCACACTACAGATAAGGAAACTATGGCCTGGTGAAGTGAAAGGATGTTCAAGGTCACACATTGAACTCCTGGGATAAACTCCTGGGACTAGAACTGGGATTCCCAATCTAGCTGCTGTTTGTTTTAGACTATCTGAGATTCTTTGAGGAAAAGAGTTAATTCTGATGGAAAGCATTTACCTGTATTGATGGGGGGAAATAGGAAAGGAGGCACAACTCTCAGGACAGCTCTTCCTATTGGAAGGAAATGGTATGGAGGAAAACCATGAGTTACTGACACTTCTTGTCTTATTCTCCATCCCAAAGTCAGAGGCCCCTGCAATAGAATGGCTCCACCTCTTTGTTGCCCATCATAAAAACATCTCAGTAGCACCCAGTAGCAGTTGTATTACTTCTTATTACTTAGTTGTTTCAGTCATGCCTAACTCTGGGATGATCCAAAGACATGATCCCATTTGGGATTTTCTTGGCAAAGATACTGGAGTGGTTTGCCTTTTCCTTCTTCAGCCCATTTTGCAAATGAGGAAACTGAGACAAACAGGGTTAACCGACTTGCCCAGGGTCACACAGCTAGTAAGGGTCAGATTTGAACTTGGGAAGACGAGTCTTCCTGGCTAGTACTTCCAGGCCTAGTACTCTATCCACTGCACCATCTTGTGATCCATTGTCCGCACCATCATTGAGAAAATAGACAATGACCAAAAACTACTAAGGATTCAATAATGTTTTCAAATGAACTTGTACTTCTTTAATTATGACAGCCTCTCTGTGCATCTGAATATGTGCAATATTCTATTCAGTCTTGCTTTGTTTAGTAATGTGCTCAATATACATCATGACATTATTTATGCAACCTGAATTTGCTTATTTGTGGGTTCGGAGGCTCTTAGCAATCATACTACAGCTCTGTAGGTGACTGAGGCACACAGGTGGGGAATCACTGGCTTTCATCTAGGAGTTCATGAATAATAATGCACTGTAACAGTTGAAACTGATTAAATCACTTAGAGCTCTGTAAGGTAGGGAGTGCGAAGGTCACTATCCCCATTTCACAGCTGAGTAAACTGAGGCTCAGATATGAAATAATGAGCCCAAGGTCAGCCAGGGATCAAGTGGTGGAGGCTGGGCTAGGATCTAGGTTTTCTGTTTCTTGTTCCAAGGTGTTTTCCAGCACACTAGGTTTCCCTGCATTCTACCATTGCCAGGATCCCAGCAGAACAGTTTAATGGACTTTGCTGGAAGCCCAGTCTGTGATTCCATTAATTGCTCCTAAATTCACTGAAGAACATTCTGGTACAGTGGGAGGGATATCTGCACTGGGAATGGAAGCCCTAAGCTCTAGTCAGGGTTTGGCGGATAACTTGCTTTTTTTTTTTTTGAAATGACTAAGTCATTTCCTCATTTTGGGCTTCAGTTTTCTCATTTCTATAAGAAGGGGGCTGTTCTGAATGATCTCTAGTTCTATGTGCTAACCAGGGGTATCTTGGAGCCAGATTATACTGGCCTTTGAGAGCCAATAGTTAAATTCTCATTGGAAGCATTTATTTACACCTTGGAAATCGGCAAATGCTACAAATTAGGGCCTGATTGTTGTTTTGGTAATTATTTAGAGTTAAGAAAGTGATGGAGAAAATGTCAATAAAACAGATTAAATGTTATGCGCACACCCTCCACCCCCAAACCACTGAATCTGGTTGTTAAATATTCACCAGCACCTCCTGGCGCTACAATTTCCTGTTCTAAGGTCCCTCCCAGCTCTAACATTCTATGTTCTAATTCCCAACTTCACCAGCTTAGAGATTCTTTGTACTAAAGTCCCATCCAAATCTGTCTTTCTCTCTTCTCAGGCTTCCCTCAGCACTCTCAATTAATACAAAAGCATTTATTAAATGTCTACTATGAGCCAGGTACTGTTCTGGAGTTGGGGAACATAAAGACAAAACCAGTTTGACTGAATCATAGTGAATGTGAGGGAGAAAACTGTGTAAAATGGCTGGACAGGTAAATTGAGCCCAGGTTGCAAAGGTCTTTAAATATCAAACAGAGAAATTAATATTTGGTCCCTGAAATAATAGGGAGCTGTTGGCTTATTGAGTAGTAGAGTGACATGGTCAGAATTGCACTTTACTTCTGAAATTCCATGCTCTAAGGTATCAGGTGACATTTTATGTTGTTTTTAAGTGCTTTCCAGATTTAACATTTCATGTGCATGTGGATTATTATCTGGAGAAATGGAGAGAACTCAAAAACCAGAGAGAGAGAGAGAGAGAGAGAGAGAGAGAGAGAGAGAGGAGGGTGAAAGAAAAAAGAGACAGACAGAGACTCAGAGAGAAACAGAGACAGAGAGACAGAGAAAGGCAAGAAGACAGAGACAAAGGAATAGAGACAGAGAGAAAGACAGAGAAAGAGACAGAGACTGAGATGGAGAGAGACAGAGAAAGGAGAGAAAGTAGAGACAGAGAGACAGAGAGAGGAGAGTAAGGAGAGGAGAGAAAGGAGAGAGGAAAGAGAAAGAAAAGCACAGGAATGATCTTGATAAAATCTCATTCAGTCAACTCTCTTTTATCTGGCTAAAGAAGAAGGCAATCTAGTATACAGATCATCCCCAATCCCAGATTATACAAACCTGATTTATGTCAGGCTTTGGAAAGAAGAAGTACTGGCATATTTCTGAGTTTTTGTTGCGACAGCAGATTTTCCTTCCTAATTATGCTCAGCCTAGACTTCTGTTCAAATGTTTGTATTCCCTGAGCACACACACAGGGTGGGTGAGTGAGTGGGAGCATTAGTGGGAATACGCCAACTGTGCATGACTGACAGCAACTCCAGGAAGTTTGTGCTCTCTGTGGACAGAGGGTATTAAGCTTCTGAAGCCTGGGGAGAAGATATCCCTGTTTATGCAAAGGATCCCATGGCTATGGGCAAAGAGATACTTTTTTACATTGCTGGTGGTATTGCAGAATAATTTCTTCAGAGCTTGGTCCTTGCCCTAGAGATGATTCATAGTGGCTTTGGTATCCATTGACTGAAAAAAATTCCATTATGGGATTTTTTTTTGTTTTTTTGGTCAGGTTTGGATTTTAGCCTTAGTTTCTAGGTGCAGAATGTTCATGGCAGCTGTCTAGCTCCTCTGCTGCCAACTTCCTTTCCAAGTGGGAAGTTGCATTCCTTGCTATGGCTCTTTTTTGAGTATTCATCACGTTCTCAATGAATGAACCTCGAGGGTGTTGGGGTTACTGACTTCCTAGAACTTGCCGCTTAGAAATTAAAACTCAAAAATTTGTATGGAATGCATTACAGATTCTTTAATCCCTAGGCAGAACTGCAAGATTCTATTGAAGAAACTGAGTATATTTAGCCTGGAAAGAAGGAGACTTGGGAAGGACACAAAGCTGTCCTTCAAATGAAGGGTTGTTGTGGGGTAGAGGGATGTACTTGATGGGGGCGGGGCAGAGAACAGAAGTAGGGGCAGGGGCTGGAAGTTGAGAGGCAGATTTGGGCTTGATAAAAGAAAACAATTAGAGCTGTTCCAGAATGGAAATGGCTGCCTCGCTGGAGGTTTAGAACCAGACTGAATAACATGTCAAGAATGTCACAAAGGGGATTCATTTCTATTTGGGTGTGAGGGGTCACACAAGATGACCCCAAGATATCTTCCAACTTGGAGGTTTTGTATTTCTGTGCTGCAGACTTTTGAGAACATGACCTGGTAATAAATAGAAGAGGGTTTTTTAAAAAAGGAAGGACCTATCTACATAAGGGCCATTTATAGCTATTTTATTTATAATACTAAAAAGATACTGGGGGTAACCTATGTGTCTACTGATCAGGGGACGGCTAGATAAATGATGGCATGATGAGTAATGGAATACAGTGAAGTAATGCCAAATATAAGAATGTGGGACAATATAGAAGAGAATTCCAAAAGTCAGGGGGCAATTGGCACTTAGTAGGAACTTAAATGTTTGTTGAAGGATTGATTGCTTCCCTCCCAGAGTCACAGTTTTCTCATATGTAAAATGAGAAGGTGGAAAAAGATGATCCCTAAGGTCCCTTGCAGCTCTAAATTCAATGATTCTTAAGTACAACCTTTTGCTGAGTCTCAGTTTCTTTCTCTATAAAATAGACATAATAGAGTGACCCTGGTTCTCTTCCAGGCTTATTGTGAGGATTAGATGGAAGCACATGTTTGTCACTTTGTTTAACTGAAAATGCCATTTAAATACTACCTGGCATTTAAGATAGTTATGTAACTGTTCTGTGAGCCTCGTTTCTCCAGACAGACAGGACTTTGGGAGGATAGAAACTTTGCTCATGATAAAAATTTCTATAGCGCTTTAAAGTTTATAAAGCACTATTCTCACAATGATAAGATGAAGCAGGCAGTATATTCCAAAGGACTGAAGATTTTGAGCCAGAAAATACTACAGGGATCATCTAGTCTAACTCTAATAATTTTATAGATGTGGATACTGGGGTCTAGTAAGTGACTTGCCCAAGGTCACCTAGGTAGTGATAATAACTGCCATTATGGGGTCAGAAATTTAGAACTAGACACAATTCTCTTATGTAACAGGAGGAAAATGAGAGCCATGAAGATTAAAGTATTTACAAAGGGTCACACAGTGATTCCATAGCAAAAGGAGCCTAGAATTAGGTATCTTGACTCAGCCCAGGGATCTTGCTAAGGTCACAGGGCAAGGATTCAAATACAGGTCTTCTGAGTCCAAATCTCTTATCAAGTGTCATAGAATGTCAAAACTGGAAGGGACCTTAGAGACCCAGTCCCTCATCCTACACATGGGGAAACTGAGGTAAAATTTTGCTGAAGTTCTTTTGCTACATCAATGGCAAAACCAAGTCTGGAGCTTGGGTGTCTTGACACTCCTTGCAGTTATCCTTCCACTTTTCATTTAATCAGGAGAGTATTTGAAGGAAGCTCCCGACCACAGGATCTTCCTTGCTTGAGAGTGAGAGCTCTGGAAGAAGATGAATCTTAACTCTGAAATTCTGCAATTATGTGACTATTCTTGTGATTCTCTCCCCTATCTGTTACGAATGTTCTATTACCCTAAGTGCTTCTGAGTGCTGGGGGCCTATGGTGCTAGATGAGACAAAAGAGTGTGTGTGTGTGTGTGTGTGTGTGTGTGTGTGTGTGTGTGCTTCAGTGTGCAGAAAGCTACTACAAGACCTCTTTGCAAGTGTGAAAGCAAACAAAACCCCCTTCCCTCTTTTAAAAATATTAAGAAGACATTTCATTGTTCTCACAGTTTTAAGTCTTTGAACTTTAGTCTGAAAAAAAAAACCCAACCCTTATCAATCTTTCTTTAACCATTAACTCCAGAACAATATCCTGCTTCCCTTTCTCCAGATCAACCCAGGAAAGATCCTTCCCTGAAGTAGTTAGGGCAGGAAACTGACAAAGGCTAGAGGTGGAGTTTGATTTCCTGAACTCTTTCTCCATGAGCTGGAAGGATTAGGGTAATGATTCACCTAAGAGAAGGAAGAAGCCTTTGATTACTTCAATTAGTGGAAGTACCTCTTGAGTTCATCTTTGACCAGCTGGAAAGGGCAGTCTTTGAAGGGAGTGGTCAAGGAGGGATCAGGTGGTTTCAGGAATATGATTCTCCAAAGGCATGTCAAAAGCTAAACAACTATCATTCTGTATGATACAGACAACTGTTAACTAAACTATGACTTACATTTCGGGCTCTTGTTCAATCTTGACAGTAGTACTTTTTCAATAATCTTATAAATTGTGACTTGACTTCAAAATGATTTGTGTTAGAGAGATGTCTAAGAACATGAGGCAACTGTCAGCTTGGGCATTTCTCTAAGCACAAAAATACTTAGATTTAGAATAATCATAAAATAATAAAAGTGATTTCTGGCTGGCTTGTGCACGGATATGTCTTACACAATAGTCTTGCTTGGTGTCTAAGAACAGAAACCTATTCCATTTCTTTTCATCAGACATCCCAGCTTAGTCAATAAGAAAATTACTAGACTTTATGCTTTGGAATAGCTGATTTTTTTTAATTCTACAAAAGGGAAGTGGGGGGGGGTGTAGTATTCTGGGTCTCAGAAAAATCTTTTCTCCCTTATATAGGGTCATACACTGAGAGCCAGAAGGGATGCCAGAGTCCATCTATTCCAATCCACTTAGGAAGAAACTGAGTCTTGCAGAATTAAACAGGGGTGGGAAACCTTTGGTCTCGAAGCCACATGTAGCCTTCTAGGTCCTCGGGTATGACCCTTTGACTGAAGCCAAACTTTACAGAACAAATCCCCTTAATAAAAATGATCTGTTCTGTAAAACTTGAACTTAGTCAAAAGGCCACAGCCACATGTAGCTTCAAGGCTCCACCCCTGATAGAGAATTGACCAGATCTCACATCTAGTAAGTATCAGAGGTAGGATATGAACTCAAGTCTTCCAGCACTTTGTCCACTATGTGTTTCCAGTAGAGGGTTTGTAAAAGCAGTAAAGAACTATTTAGGAATTTACCTCATTCATTATACTTTGCAGTGTGGGCCATATTTGGAGTCAGAGGGCCTGAGTTCTAGCCCCATTTTTGCCAGTTACTACCCATATGACCTTGGGAAAGTAACTTAATCTCTTTGGGCCTCAGTTTTCTCTTCCAAAATGGGGTTATTGACTTGTACCTCACTGGGCTATTGTGGGGACAAAACTGGCTATCTATCTGTCTGTCTATCTGTCTATCATTGATGTTGCTTCTGATGTTGTTTAAAAGTCTAGAGAGTGTGTATAACTCAGTTTGTATGTTTATTGGCAATGCATTGGCCTAAGAGAAGCCCCCACATGGGAATTGGACCTCTATTTTTTTAATTGAATTATTTTATTTGTTTTCGGTGTTCGACAATACTTCCATATATCTTAGATTTTTTTTCTATTCCATCTCCCTTATTCCCACCCCCCTTCCCACTCTCTCCCTGAGATGGCGTACAATTTTATATAGGTTCTACACGTACATTCCCATTAAATGCATGCTGCATAGAAGAATTAAAATGAATGGGAGAAACCATAAAACAAAACAAAACATAATACAAGAGAAAATGGTCTGCTTCTTTCTGCTATCCAATTCCATAGTTCTTTCTCTGGATGTGGAAGGTGTTTTGCCTCAAGAGTCCATTGGGAATTTTTTAGGTCCTTGCATTGTTGTGAAGGACTAAGTCTACCAGAAAAATTCCTTGCACACTGTGGTTGTTGCTATATACAAAGTTCTCCTGGTTCTTCTCCTTTCACTCAGCATCAATTCATATAAGTCCTTCCAGGCCTCTCTGAAGTCTTCCTATTCATCATTTCTTATAACACAATAGTATTCCATTACATTCATATACCACAACTCATTCAGCCATTCCCCAATTGATGGGCATCCCCTTGATTTCCAGTTTTTGGCCACCTCTGCGCCTCTATTTGTATTGCATTAATTTTTGCTGCAGTTATATTTAAAGTGAGTAGGTTCTAAAGACTCGTGGATAATATCTCTCATTTTCTGGATCTTAACATACTTATTTTTGAATACTGTACAGGGAGAAATGATTCATATTCTTCAGGGAAGGAGGCACCACCCTGTATCTTGTAGGACATTGTGTGATGGCCACTGTCTCTCATCTTTCTCTGTGGATTCTCCAAATGTTATGATTGAAGCAGATAGGCCTAATGACCACTACTCAAACTAGGTCACCATCAATTCCATCAACAAGAAATAGTCCCCAATTTCTTATACCCTCCTTGCCCACTTACACTCACATGCACACAAATAAGGTTAGCCCCCTAAGGAACCTCTGCTCTCTCAAAAACAGGGAGGGCAAGGGATACATATTCTGGGCCGGAAGCCACAGCTCTGGGAAGGAGCAGAATACACACCCACACACACCCACACCCACACACACACATTCTCTCTCTCTCTCTCTCTCTCTCTCTCTCTCTCTCTCTCTCTCTCTCTCTCTCTAACACACACATTTCATAGTATTAGATATTTTGGACCTCCCCTCTCCTCACATGCTTTATGGGCAAGAGGAGAAGCACAGCAGGATGACTTCTGTAAAGATGCTTTTGTGATTATAGTTCCCAGAGCTCCCCTACTGAAAACACCATTCAATCAGTGGAAGGGGCTGCAGTCACTGGGGAAAGTTGACTGTCTGGGTCTCATAATGTGTGCTGACCTGTATAGTCACTCTAGGTGGAACCCTGGTCCAGACCACACAACATTTTCTTCAAGGAGGTGGAACACAGCTCTCAAAATATAGGGAGCAGGCTGGTAGGGAGGGAGAAAGGTGAAATCAATTTTTTTAGTATCAAGAACAACGGTTCATTGCATGTAATAGATGCAAATTGTTGAATGAAATCACAATCCTGGGATGATTCAGCACCATGGTCAGTAGCCCATGTCATTGTTCCTGGAATGTTTCTTGTTCATGGTCAACTCCAAACATGAGGATACATTATTCCGAATCATGAATTGCAAGTGGTATTCATTCAGTACTGTGACTACCACCTTCTCCCCATACCATAACCAATGACTATAATGGACATGCAGAATCATGACCACTAGTCCCAAGCCACAGTGCTGATGGTTATTCAGGCTGTGACTAGCATGGTCTATTCTCTGCTTCTGACAGTCAGAGTCTGATACAGATTTCCAAACGTTTTTGATTCAACAGTAACATAAGAATGGAAAAATACAAAGAACAAAATGGAAAGTTAAAAGAAGTCTACATGAAATTCAAGTTCACAATTAAAGTTAGGAGCTGCCCTAGCCCTCGGGAGCTATTGAAACCTTTGGAAACAAATATAAAGTTGTTATAAACTCATTTCATCAGGGACTGGTGATGATTTGCTAACACAAGGCCATTCCCCAAGCTGGCAGTGGAAAAAATAAAGTTGTGTTAGTTTTTTTCCACCTTGATGCCCTGAGACCCTTGGGCATCTCTTCCCTGGCTCTTGGACCTGCTGCCCCAGCTTCACCTGCTGAGGGGAGCTGTGGATGTCTGGGAGCCATGCACCTCCCCCTATGCAGAAAGCAGCCTAAATGACAGGAGGAAAGAGCAATCGGAGAGTCTTGGATCTCCTGGTGTGACTGAAATGGGTGTAATTTGCAACCATCTTTGCTTAACGACTTCAAAGAAAGATGGGAAGAAAGCAGGAGGAGGCAGGCAGGGAATGGCTCTCATCAAGAACCCAGGAGTATTACCAAGATCAAAGGGAAATGGGCCGAGATGTAGGAGACACGAACACATCTTTCTTCTGTCTTCCTCCTATCCCAAGATCTGAGCTCTGGCTTCCAAGTGGAAGGAGTGAAACTTGGCTGAGGTGTGTGTGTGTGTGTGTGTGTGTGTGTGTGTGTGTGTGTGTGTGTGTGTGTGTGTATGCGTGTGTGTGACTTAAAGAAGTAAAAATCCTCTCTAGGAAATAGTCAAGATAGATAGCAATGATAATAATAATAATAAATATTAACAAGCATTTTAACAAGCACGAACGACTTTGATATATCACCTTATTTGGAGTACGTAGCATAACAGTGGCAAGAGTGCCAAATATAGAGTTAGAGGATCTGGGTTTAAAATCCACCTCTATTACTTTATTAATTGCCTGACCCTGGGCAAATCACACAAGTTTCCTGGGTCTCAGTTTCCTCATCAACAAAATTAGGGACTGTATGACCTCTAAGGTGCCTTCTAGCTCTGATATTTATACTCCTCTGCTCATCATAATCAGTAAAATAAAGTCAATAGTACAAGTATTACTACCTCCTTTTTCTAGATGAGTAAACCAAGCCCCAAGATCTGTTGCCTTAGGTTAGAGAGGTATTGAATGTCACAAAAGGAGTTTGAACCCAGTTCTGGCTTCAAGGCCAATGCTTGTCTGACTTCACTTGGCTGAGAGAACCAGAAATGTATGAACTGAGTCCAAGACAGTAATATTGGGGGTTGAAGCACAATCTTTAGGAACCAGGAAAGAACTAATTTGCCAGGGACTGTGCCAGACCATTAAATCAGAAGACTTCAGACCCACTTCTTTGAACATGTACCCTCTGGCCTGGTGGTTCCAAAGTTAGTTTTCCAAGTTGGGGAAATTACCCCTGAACATCTCCCCCTTCATGTCTGTTAACTTTGCCCGGAAAGAGAAGCAGTCAGAGGTACCCTGGGCAACTGGGTGAAATCCAGGCAGAAAGACATCCAAATGTGCCACTCAGAGTTCTGGTGATGAAGAATGGGGAAGGAGGAAGTATAGGATGGTCCCTTCCCAGTCTGTATTTGGCTTTAATTTCATTGATTAACATAAAAGGAGGACCAAAGTGACTCCTATCCACCAGTATAGGAATTCCCTCAACAGCATCTCTGACAAGTATCTGGCTTCATCTCCCACAATTTCAGTACTCTTTGAGCCTTCTGAATATGACTGTGACCACTTAATGAGGTAGTGATCTTCCTGTCACTAGAAGTGTTCAAGCAGTAGCTATCAAAGGGTCATAGAAGGGATTCCTGAATTAGGAAGGAAGCTGGACTAGACACCCTCTGAAATCTCTTCTAGTTCTGAGATTCCCTGGGTCTATTCTGTCTTCAGGGAAGTTAGTTGCTAGAGATCAGAAACCGTTTTTAAGAAAAGTGATATTGAACCTCCTAAGGACACAGAAATAGGACTAGGGCACACATGGCATTCAGTGCCACTTTGGGAGGAATTGCAACAAAAAGAAACTGTGCTGCATTAGCTGCCTTCTGGCCCTGCCTTGCAGGGTAGAGGGTGTCTCTGGGGACTTGAGAAAATAAGGTTCTGGGTGCCTGTCCCTAGGATTATCAAAGGGGATGAGAGGAGGGAAAATTGGGGAGGGAGAGAAGCAAACTGGAAGGAATGCAGAGAAATGAACTTTGTATGTAAATATGTGTGCACACGTATGAGTGTATACATGTGTCTATGTGAATGAGCATGTATCTGAATGAGAATGCCTGTGTTTATGTGCCAGGTTATGTGCGAAATAACATGTATGTACAGGTACCAACATATGTGTTGCTATGTGCATGTGTGTGCATATGTGCCTATGCTGTTGATGGAAGGCCAGTGAGGTTGTGCCCCGTTGGGGGTGGGTATTATGTAGGGAAGGGAGTGTGTGCATGCAGTGTGGCAGAAATGACAAATGATTAATCTATAGAAATCTATATTCTATTCTTCCACGCGTCCAGTGCGCTCCACTCACATTCCCATGCATCACCTCTGAAAATCCATCGCCTCCGACTCCTAGCCAAGGACAGGCTTAGAGTAATGAGCTGCATTCTTTATTGATGAACTTGCCTGGCGTTTTTTATATATTTGTATATACGTTGCATATATATTTTTCTTTAGGGGCATCCAAGGCAAATTGCTTGGCTCTCCTTCCCTGGCTGCCAGTCATTCAGAAGGCTAGCCAGGTTCCCTCCTGCTCAACTTTCCATTTCCTAAGGTTCTCTTTCTAGGCTACTAATCTCACCTCATCTCATCTCAATTTAATTCAGTTCTTTTTCATGAAGTGCAACCTCCCATAAACAAGGCACTGTGATAGGCACTGGGGATATGATGACAAAGTGGGAAACACACCCTACCCTCAAAGAACTTCGAATGCTAGGATCATATATTTAGAGCTAGAAGCTACTGTGGAGGACACTGATGCCAAGTGCCTCTTTTTATAGATGAGGAAGTCCCATTGAGGTTAAGTGACTTGCCCAGGGTCACTCAGTTACTAAGTGGCTGAGACAGAATTTGGCTCAAGATCTTTCTAATTCCAGGTCCAATGACAAGTCCGTCATACCAAACTGCCTCAACATTTTATTGGGCTGATAGAACAATTGAACAGATAAGTGAATACAAGATAATCAACTAACTAGGGAATCAGGAAAAGCTTGCCACAGGAGATGGCATCTGAGTTGATGGTGAATGGAAGCTAAGAATTCTAAGAGATGGAGGTAAAGAGGGCATTCCAGGCATCCTCCTCTTCTCTTAGATGATTGGAATTGGTTCACTCCAGCAGTCTCCTGTGCCTGCATGATGAATACTATGTCTGCCCAACTCCTTTCTCATGGAAACCATGTCAGCCAGCAGGGTTCAAGAGCCATTTGTGGAGTGCTTTACCAGGGCACTGCAAAGACAATGCAAATATTACCTCCATTTTATTGTTGAAGTAACTGAGGTCCAGAGAGGAGTAGACTTAGCTGCGGTCACACAATAAGTCATTTGCGAAGCTAGAACTGGCACCCTGGTTGTTTTGATTCCAGTTCAGTGCTTTCCCCACTGAACTTCCTATTACATTCTCCAAGCAGGACAGACACCAGGAGGTCATTATGTCCTCCCTCCTGCCTTCATACAAGCTTGATGTAAATTAAGGGTTTTTAACCTTTTTTTGAGTATGTGTCATGGACCCCTTTGACAGTATGGAGAAGCCTATCATGTTTTTAAATGCATAAAGTGGACTACAAAGAAAATCAATTATATTGAAATATATATATATATATATATATATATGTATATATATATTTCTTCAAGTTCATGGGGCCCCTGAAATTTATGCATGGACCCTTTGTAGGACTCCAGGTTAAGAAGCCCTGATCTAAATGACTTCAGAGCCAGAGGGGACCTCCCTGGTCGCTAAGATAATAGCATTTACATCATGGAACTTTAAGTTTTACAAAGCACTTTACATATTCTCTCACTTTGACCTCTCTCACAAGACCTTATGAGTGGTTACTGTGGTTACTCTCATTTTACAGTTGAGACAATTGAGGCCAGGAGAGGTTAAGTGACTTTCAGGGGGTAGAAAGCAGAGGAGGCAGCAACATCAGAAGCCAGCTCCATCCCGACTCTGAGACCACTCCCTATCCACTCCAGCCCGCTGCCTCTCTGAACAAGAGGGCTGAGATCGCTAAGTTGAGGCGGACAGTTCCCGCTTCTCTCCAGGTGCAGCTGAGAGAGAGGGCGTTGGGCTCCACTCAACCCTGTCAAAGCCCCCTAATTATTTAACTGCCACAACGCTGGGAATGACTAAGCTTTCCTAAAGGGAATGTTTACTCTTATTTCTTTCCGGATGGCCAAACAACTTCTAATCTTTTAAACTGTTCTTCCTTCCATTTGCAGCTACTGGATGTACACTTGGACAAAATTCCGTAGATCCAGCCAGAGTTGACACTTCTCACTGGGAGAACGCGATATTCTCTCTCCCTCCACCTTCCGACCGTGGAGTAGAATTTTTATTTTTACTTCTTTTCCTTAAAGTCTGCTCTAAAGAGGCCTCTACTCTGAGGACAGACAGTAGAGGGGGAGAAGCTGAGGGGTGCATGGCATACTGGGGATTCTACTGTGAAAAGGGGAGGGAGAGAGAGAAAAAGGGGGAGAAGAGGGAAGGGGAGAAGGAGAGAAGAGGTGCGGAGGGGTGGGGGAGGAGAGAGAAAAGAGGGGAAGACGAAAGGGTAGAAGAGGGAGGGAAGGGAGAGAGGGAAAGGAAAGGGAGAGGGAAAGAGGGAGAGAGGAGGTGGGAGGAAAAAAGGGGAGGGAAAGAGGAAGATGGACTGAAAGAGAACAGAAAAGGGAAAAAGGCCTGGGCAGGAGAAGAGAGGGAGAGGAAAAGGGAAGGGGAGTGGGAGGGGAGAAGAACTGGGTGGGGAAGGGGGAGGGAGGGACAGAGACGGAGAGGATGGGAGAAGATGGGGAGGGAGATAGCGGTCTTGACTGACAGGCGCCAGGGCCCAAGAGTAGAGCACGGGTTAGATGCGCCACGATCAAGCGGGGCTCCCAAAGATCAGGGGCCGCGGAGGAGAAGTCTCCTCGAACTTAGAACGTCAATGGCTCAGAACCCATCCGTCTGCGGAAGGGGAGCTGCGGTGGCGCCCAGTTTCTCTGCCGTGTTTCGCTCACAATTTATCATTATCCAATTTTTTTCTTTCCCTTGGGTCTTCTCTCTCAGGCACTTCTTATCCCAAGCTGACAGCTAAATGAGGAATCACCCGGCCTACGTTCTCTATTTTGTTCTGAAATTAATTCTGTCGTGAAACACTGCCAAGTGGTTAGAGCCAACGGGGACTGGCGGGCGGCGGGGCGCAGGCAGGCAGTGGGGGTGGGGTTGGGGTGAGGTGAGGGGTGCTCTGCTGGTCCAGGATGATTTCAGTAGCTTTTTTAGTGAGATCGAAAGCCCCTGACACCCCCTTTCTATCCTCCTGAACAGAATGGAATCTGAGGAAGCTCCTCACTATTCTTTCCTCCCTCCCTCCCTCCCTTCTTTAAGAGACAAAACGTGATGTGAGAATTGAATTCCTGCATCATTCGCTCGAGCACTGCAGAGCTTCTATTTATCAGCTTCAGCCTCACAGGCCAGAGGTCATTCTGCCCCTCCCTCTGCCTTTCAGCAAGAAATTGGTCCTTGATAGGTATCACTGCCAGGAAACAGAATCCACTGAGGCAGTGTCTATGAACATGAACTACTTCGAAGAGGAAAGATGCTCGTCTTGCTGCTGGGTTGGAATTCAGACATATCATGTACTGGCCGGGGGCTCCTTTGGACAAGTCATGACCCCCCTCTCGGGCTCAGTTTCCTTCTCTCTCAACATAGGAATGATAATTGAGGCTTTGCATATCAGGATGTTGTCAGGGTCGAACAAGGTGATGGATATAAATGTCTTTGGACTCATAAAGTTCTCTAGTCTTAAACTATTAATAAGAATAATGACTAATTCCTTCCAACTGCTGTTTATCTATTTCTATGACAGCTAGCATTTAAATATTGTTTTAGGGTTTTCAAAAAAACTTTACAAATATTATCTATTTTTATCCTCACAACAACCCTGGGAGATAGATGCATTATTTTACAGATGAGGAAACTGAGGCAGAAGCTAAATGAGTTGCCTAGGGTTACAAGAGTTAGTGTCTGAGGTCAAATTTGAATGCAGGGCTTCCTGATTCCAGGTCAGATAGAGCACTTCACCAGACAAGGGCTTTGGGAAGCAAAGGTGAAAACTGAATCCTCAGTGTGAATCCTAGGGGTGGCTTTGAATCTCCCTGTGAAAATCTATCTTAAGGGCTGTCCCTGAGTGCTGAGAGGCAGTGAAAAGAGGCAGAGGCTTCCCAGAGACAGTGGCTAACCTCAGCACTCCCTGTGTGACTCATATTGACTATTCCCATCACCTTGATCCAATTTTTGTGGGGAAAAAGACAAGCTAAAGGTGTGTGTGTGTGTGTGTGTGTGTGTGTGTGTGTGTGTGTGTGTGTATGTGTGTGTATGAAGGAATTACTGTCCCATTTCAGAAAGGGAAAATTTAGGCAAAGTATGGTTCTGAAGCTCATGTAGTTGAAAGAAGTGAAAAGTGAGTCCTGGTCTATTTTCTTTTGCTCCAGGGCTCTAATCACTACTCTTTCCCATTTCTTGTCCTCATCCTCCTCTTTGTCCTTGTTGGTTATCTGAGACTGATGTGACCGTGTGAGCTTTCTGATGAGGAAGCAGACAGCAGCTGGGCCACCAGCAAGGGCTGAGCATGATGGTTGTCGTGTTGGAGAAGGGTGATAATTTATTCTGATTGGCATTGGCTCTGAGTTAGAAAACAAAATATGTGGCTGTTGCAGAAACCTCACAAAGGTAAGTCATTGGTTATTCTCACTACCTCTGTCTCCATCCCACCCCAGTGAGTGACCAGGATTGGATTGGGAATTATTAGTTGGTAATACTAGGTATTTTTATTCATCTCTTTGAACTTCACCTTTCCTCATCTGTGAAATGGGTATGATGATACTTTGAATATAAAAATTATAGAAAAATGATAGATTATAAGTACTGGGAGCTCCTTAGAACATGGAAAATCCAAAATATAAGAGACTGTAGAATTTCAGATCCAGAAAGAATCTTAGAACAAAAGATGTTTGAACTGAAAAAGACTTTGTCATGAAAAACAGAGGACAAAATTAGGGCATAGCATCTCAGAACTGAAAGAGACATTAGATATTATCTACTTCAGTCTCCTCATTTTACCAAGGAGGAAGCTGGGGCCCAAAGAGAGAGGAAGAGACTCACTCAAGGTCATCTAACCAGTGAACTATGAGCTTGGTAGGCTGGCATATGAATATTCCAACATCAAGGATGATTATACTGGCATTGACTGGTAAGTAACTGTCAGAACACATAGAAAATGCCTCCAAAGTGTTCAGCAGTCACCTCAAGGGTTATCTCAGCACTGAGCCTCTCTCCCCATTTCTGTTCAGCTTTCACTGTCATTCTGACCCCAGCCACCTTTGACTCTGGCTTCACTTTGATATTTGTGCTTGACTCAGTGTCTCTTCTAGGGACCACATTGAATCGAATAGCCTCAGATCTTATAATCTCCTCATTGCTTGTCTCTTCAGATATGATGCTTCTGTTCCTCCTTGTCTTCTCTGAACTTGGTCATCCCCATATCAATACATGCTATTTAACTTTAATTCATTTAAATAATTCAACAAGCATTTATTAAATTATTCCTATGTGCAGGATAGTAAGTTCTGGGATGACCTATTTGAAATCCAGACATCTATTCATGGAAGGTGAATGGAACTTGTGACTGGCTGTGACTGGTAAATGCTTCCTAGGTTAGAGAAGAGATAATGTTGGTGATTGTTGCTTTGCGTTGCTCTGTGAGATCTTGCTCTTAGGTATGGAGTATAGATTTTGGAGAATGAAGTGTGGACAGGGAGGTAGTGTTGTGGTCAGAACCATGAATGAGCGGTATCACTTTACAAGGTCATGCTGGAGCCAGCTGGAACTGGCTTGGGAGAGCTGATTGTTAAATATTTGGTATAGCATTTATATGTTGGAAATCAGAAAGCATTACGAATAAGGGCTTTATTTAATGTTTTGTAGATTGTCTACACTTGCCCTGGAGAAAATGTTAAAGGTACAGATTAAACTTAAAAATGTATCATGCATACATTCTCTATCCCTTCTGGAGCTGGTTGTTAAGCATTTACCAGCATACCCTTAGATGTGAATCAGAGGGTGATAGAACAGCAGTGGTGAGTTAGTGAGGGAATGGATGGAAGAGAGTGATGGTATGTCTGGATGCAGAATTCTGAAGTGCAGGTGGTAGAGCCCCGGTAGCTTGCGAGTTGTGTGACCTTGGCCAAGTCATTTGACCCATTCTAGACTTCAGATCCTTATCTATAACAAGAGATTTGATCCAGATGACCTCTAAAGTTGGAATTTAACTCTCTGGTTTATGATCCTAGGATCCCAAGGTAGCCCACTGGACAGCTTTAATTATTGGAAAGTTTTGCCTGTGACATCAAGTCTGAATATGCCTTTTTGCATTTTCTGTCAATTTCTCCTGGTTCTGCCTTTTGACACCAAACAGAACAAATCTAAACCTTCTTCCAAGTCTTGATGACAGCTCTCATGTCTATCCTTGCCTTCCCCTTCTCCGCCATCTTCTCTTCTCCAGGTTAAAACATTTTCCCTTTCTTCACTTGATGTTCACGTGGCATAGAGTCAAGACCCTTTACCATCCTAGTTCTTCCATTTTTGAACTTCTGTGTGTCTATGAAGGGGAGGGTTGGAGAGAGAGAGAGGTAGGAGGCAGCTGGGGCTCTTATCTCTCTAGAGCAATGGAAGCACAGTTTGTACTGCCTGTGATGGAGGAAAGAACTCTGTGAGGCTCAGGCTGTGGACTTGAGCCTGTCCCCCTCCTCAGTCACTCTGCTTGTCTTCTTTGTGAATGGCTAATGCATTCCAAGCAGTGGGAGAGAGATGTAAAACTAATCCACGCTCTAATAAAAACAGCCTCCCGATTAAATATGTATGAACACATATTGATTTGGGGATTAAACAGAAAAGAAAATTGAGCCCGTAATTGAGCCTGGGAACATGTACAGGGCAACACACCTGCCTGATCCTGACTGGTTGGGGGAGGGTCTGGGCAGGCGCAAAGACCACCCCATCCAAGAAACTGATTGAAGGTGGGCCTGGGGGCTTCTGCTGCTCATCCTCCTGGTGAGCAAACACATCGAGATAGCAGAAAACAGCAGGCAGGCATCCGTTGGTGGGAAGCTGGTGTTGTTACCTCCCGAAGCCAACCTGTAGAAGAAGGTGACCAGAGATTTGCCTATTTCCCCAATTGGTCCCATGATGCTCATTTACATGCTGGAGCCTGGTCATCAGATTTTAAGGGGCTCAGTCACTTACCCTCATTAAAGGCTACTGGGCTATTTGTTCTGTGTAGTTAAAACAAAGCAAAGCAAAACTCTTAGAGGCTTATTTTCTTGATCTGTAAAATAATGCCATTGGACTAGAAATTCTCTAAACTTCTTCCTAATCTACTACTGTAGCTTTGGGGATTCTCAGGTCTAAAATTCTGTCCTAGGTTTTGGGAATTTTTTTCTCACTCTAATCTTCTAGGTTCTAAGGTCTTTTCCAAACTGGTGTTTTCTGCCCTAGGGCCCCTCTCAGTTCTGACATTCTGGGTCCTCAGTCTTCTTCCAGTTCTGACATTCTTTGTTCTAAGGCCCCTCTCACCTCTGACTTTCTGTGTCTTCAGGCCCTTCTCAACTCTGACATTTTGTGTTCTAAGTCACCGCCCAGCTCTGACATTCTGTGTTCTAAGGTCCTTCCCAGACAAGGAGTTCTTAATCTTTTTGGCGTATCATAGAACCTTGAAGTGTGTGAAATCTGTGGATCGCTTCTCAGAATGATATTTGTAAATATATAAAACAAAATACATCAGATTGTGAAGGAAACCAACAACATTGAAAAAAAGGTACCAAAATATGTTTTAAAAGTTCATAGATCCAAGGGGAAGAAACCCTGAGATAGATAGATAGATAGATAGATAGATAGATAGATAGATAGATAGAACACTCATTAATCACTTTGAATGTGCCAGGTACTGTGCTCAGTTCTGAGGTCACAAACATAAGCAAGCAAGTCAGTCCTTGTCCTCAGGAAGCTTCTATTTTTTTTTCCATTATGTTTTTATAAATATTCCAAGGTTTTTGCATGCTTTCTCCATTTTAAAAGACCTAATACAGTAATGCCTTTGCCTGATGAAATTCAGTCATTCCAAAAATAATAAATGATATTCAGCGACCAATACTGGATTTTTCATTTTAGTAAAATTGGAATGGCATGACCTACTCTTTCTTTTACACACACACACACACACACACACACACACACACACACACACACACACTTATTTATTTATTTATGTGCACATTTATATACATATATACCCATTTATATACATATATACACACACACACACACACACACATTTATTTATTTATTTTAACACAGTTTATAACAGATAAAGCAATTCAAACTTTTGGTCAGGTGATACATCTTTTTAAAGCATTTACAATATAGACCACACAAGAAGTTTTTTTAAAAAATAAGCCAACTGAGACACAGAAAATATTTATGTTGCTAACTTCACAATCTCTTGATCTAATTCTGTCCTCAGTATTACCAAGAATAAAAAGACCCTAACTTAATGTTGTTGGTCTAAAGTCCTGTGCCTAATAGCTTAATTTTAGGCAGCCTCGGATGTTCCTCTACCCATAATCTATAATTGAATAGATCTGGTATTAAGCTTACAAACCTTTTGACTATAGGGAATTGCCACCAAGAGTAGGGACATTGCAGGGAAACAATATCTCCCCAACTTCATGTCTGTTCCAGGCAGGAGTAGATTGTCCACTTGCATTCAGGCAGGTTTAAAGTCTGCTAGGTGCCATTGGGGAAATTGAGTCTGGAGAATCCCACCTCAGTCCATGCTGAACAGCTGCTCTCCCACTCTTCCCTTGAGATCACCTATGTAGTTCATACCAGCATCTCATGAGCATACTGGCATCATGTAATGGAGGCTTGGATCACCTTTCTTGAGGAAGTTTCTATTTTAATGGGGGAAGACAGTGTCTAAAGGCGAGCTGAAAAAGGGGGCAGTATAGCCAGATTGGAATGAGGTAGCTGTGAAGGACAGGAGACCAGGGCGAGCAGAGATGGGAGCAAATACATTCAGAATGGTTGAGGCCCCTCTAAAAATGGTGGTCAGGTTTAGGGAGTGGGAAGGTGATTGAAGAGGTGATTTTCTAAGGAAAATAAGTAGTGATGTTTGTCTAGATGAGCACATATCCTTGAGGAAGAACCGTGTATGGGGGCGGGGAGCAGGAATCTCCCAACAAAAGCAGAGCTTTGCAGCCAGCATAAAGAGCATAGGTCTATAGCTGGAAGAGACCTTGGAGTGCATCAATTCTTCATTTCATATATGGAGATATTAGTTTCTTGCCCAAGGTCATACAACTAGTGTCTGAGGTGGGATTGGAACAGAGGTTTTCCTGAATCCAAGTCTAGTACTCTACCACATCCAAATGGGAAGTATAAAAGAATCCTCTTTGGGTCACTGGACTACCCCAGGGAATCTTTGAATCATCAAATGTTAGAACTGCAATAAGGGAACTTAAAACCACTCCCTTTCTTTGGACTTCAGTATCTTCATCTGAAAAATAGTGTCAGTAATGCTGCTATGTAGGGCTGACATAAGAATCAAATGAGACAGTGGATGTGAACTGTAGATAAATATGCACATGGCTGAGGGAGGAGAGAGTCCTGGAGTTGGAGCTGGAGATATGGAATCAATTACTTGTTCTGAATCTTGGACAAGTCACTTAATCTTTTCTGAGCTTTAGTTTCTTCATCTGTAAAATAAGGATTGTATGCTTGTGTTGGCCAGCTCACTAGGGAGGGAGACCAGAGGAAGATGCTATGAACTGTAAATCTTCATAGAAATATCTTATCTTATTTTTGTTATTTTGTTAAAGGTCACCCTTGCCTCCAACCTCTGAAGCCTGATTGTCCTGATCTCTGTAGACTTGGACCTGCCCATTGCTGGCAGTTAGACATCTCAGGTCCTGCCTTACTCCTTTGAATTCTGCTATGTATGTGACCTATGAGTGTATGTCTATACCAGTATTTCTGTCATGACCTATGAGTTCCTTGGTGGACAGACGCTCTTAGAAAAATTTTTTCTTTTCTCTTAGGAGTACTGGGGGATGTTGGTGATTATTTGCAAACTTAGACCTGTTTGTTGCTCTGCATCATCTAGAAAAGGAAGGTAATTCACAAAGAGAACTATTTTTAAAAAATCTTCCATCTCCTGCCTCCTTAGCCTTGCACAAGCTATGTCCTGGAATGATGGACTCCCTTCTCATCTTTGTTCCTCAGAATCTTCCTCCTCCTTCGAGGCTTAGCTGAGGGTTCACCTCCTCTGGAAAACCTTACTTGATCCCTCCCTCCTCTCCCCAGTTGTTATTAACATTCTTTCCCTCTTCAAATTATCTTGTGTTTGCCTACCTATATACCTGATGAGGCATCAGAAGAGGATGTCAGTGGGGGAGCTAATTGATAAAGATGAAAATAAACCCTTGTCTTTCTACAGCACTTTTTAGTTTTCAAAGCATTTCCCCATAAGCTCATAGATATAGAACAGAAAGGGAACTTAGAGGTCACCTTGTCCAATCTCTCATTTTACAGAAAAGGAAACAAAGGCCAGGACAGATAAAGTGCTTTTCCTAAGATGGCAGCACTAGGATTTGAATCCAGGTCTTCAGTTTTCAAGTTCCCCTCCCATTCCACTGCACCGGGCTGTTTCCCTTAATTCATTTTAATGATGATTAAATAGTCTCATGAAATGAGTGGTGTAGAAATTATTACCTCTAGAAGTGAAGAAACAGTAAGTGGCACAGAGGTAACTTGGTCTCAGGTGTTTGGATCCCCAGGGTGGGCTTCTTTCCATCAGTCCTCCAGAGACTCCAGTAGGAAGTTCTGGGCTTTCATGGATAATCCCTTCAATTGCTATTTAGGGGCATCTCATTCTGAGATGAACTTACTCCTGACCTGTTGTTTTTCAGTCTTTTCAGTCGTGTCCAAATCTTTGTGACCCTATTTGGGGTTTTCCTTGGCAAAGATACTGGAGTGGTTTACCATTTCCTTTTCTAATTCATTTTACAGATGGGTCAACTGAGGCAAACAGAGTTAAGTGGCTTGCCCAAGGTCACACAGTGAGTAAGTGTCTGAGGTGGGATTTGAACCCAGGTCTTCCTAATTCCAGGCCCACCACTCTCTCCACTGTGCCACCTAGCTGCCCATTCCTGGCTGATGTAGGCTATAAAGATGTCACTGTCAGGGAGCAGTGCAAGAATGGCTACCCTGTCACCATTCCTCCCACTTAGAGCTTCTCCCAGGATTTTGTCTTCCCCAGCTTCTTGCCTCAAACAACATACCTAAGTCCTCACCTCTTCATCATGGTACAGGGTAAAGAACTCTAGGCTGGGAGCTAGGAAACCCAAGTTTGAGTACCCACTTTCTTACTAACTCTATTATATGATACTAGTATCTTCCTTTCTCTGGGCCTCAGTTTCCCCATCTTTATCAGGAAGGAGTTGGAAGTGGCCTTTGGATTTCTTTCTAGTGTCAAAGGTCCTTGAGTCAGTATGGCATAGTGGAAGCAATAACGTATTTGGAGTCAGAGGATAGCAGTTCAAATCTTAGCTCCCCCACTCCCTGCATAGACTACCTTGAGCATCTAACCTTTCTGGGCCTCAGTTTCCTCATATGTAAAATGTGAGTGTTAGACTAGATGGTCTCTCATATCCCTTCCAGCTTGATTTCTGTGCTGGTCTATGTTTTAGACTTAGACTGAAAGAAACACTAATTCAGTTCAGAGACTATCTTGGGTCTTATTTCTCTCCAGGTAGACTCTGTTTTCCCCAGTTCCTTAACATCTTCTCCTCTTGATGGATACCAGTAAATCATTTAAAAGGTCACTTGGGTTTGGAAGGTTCTATCTATGATGAAGCATTGACAGGGACATTCTTATTCGTATTGGAGTTCTGTGTGCTTACCACTCCCTGGAAGATCTGGAGGACTGAGGGGCTGCCTGCTCAGAGGACCTGATTAATCTTGGGGCATCCAAGCTTCCTGTGCTCTTGGACAGTAACCCTGAAAGAGAGTGGTGAGTCATTTCCCTCCAGGGGCTGCATTGGAGAAACCACTCCTCCCTCGGCTTTGCAGTAGGGTGTTCCTTTCAGAGAGGAGTCACTGACCTTCCCTTAGGTGGACAGGTTTGCTTGCTCACTCAGACTGCCCAGACTCCAGCTCAGCCTACCACCCCACCATCTCCCTTTGGAGAATTCTTGATTTTAAGATCTGAGGCTGGGGCCATATTAAGTTCAAATGTCCCAGGCTTCTATCCTGAGAAGCAACATGGTGTAAGGAGAAGAGTACGGTGCTGGGAGTCAGAAAACTTGTCTAATATTAACTTTGTCACTAATGTACCATGCGATCTTGGGCAAGTCTCTTCCCTTCCACTTTCCTTTGAACAGTGAGAAGGTTAGACAAATCAGGTAATTCATGAACTTGGGTGGGAAAAAGATTCTATTCTTTTTTTCTTCATCAGTAACTTTCAACTAAAATTTAGCATTTCTTTTCCTAATTATGAAGGTAGGTTACTGTTGTTGTTCAGTCATGTCTGACTCTTTGTGATCCTTTGAAGAGTTTTCTTGGTGAGGATACCAGAGTAGTTTGCCATTTCCTTCTCCAGCTCATTTTACAGATGAGGAAACTGAGGCAAACTGAGTAACTGATTTCCCCAGGGCCATACTGTTAATGTCTGAGACAAGATTTGAACTCAGGTCTTCCTGACTCCAGGCCTGGTGCTCTATCCATTGTGCCACCTAGCTGTCCCCTGCTCTCAGGGAACTCTTAGTATAATATGGGAGAAAACACAGAAAAGGTTAAGAACCCCTCTACTACAAGATTCATAAGGCTCTGTTTTGAACTGAAGTGAACTATCTCCATGTTTGCCATCCTCTGTTCTCCCCAAACTGAATGCCTGGGTCTCAGTAACCAGCCTTGTGGTGGTCTCTGTGTAGTGCTGGGGCATCCAGGAGGAGGGAACACTGGCAAATGGGACACTCAGCTAAACCTGAGAGCCTCAGAGAAGGGAGGAAAGCCCCCAGAATTCCACTGTGGTGTCTAACTCATCTTTCATTTCATTAAGAAATAGTTCGTAAATATTAAAGCCCCAGAACCTCCCAGTCGACACCAGCCTCTCCTTGTGCTTATTAAAGCAATGAGTTAATTTCAACAAGGGCACGTTTATTCTCCAGAAACTGCTTCTATTTTGGCTGTGATTAAAGGAATGAATCAGAGTGAGGACAGATATTTCTCTCCAAAGAGGACTAGGGAGTCTAGTCAAGCAAGGCAAAGGAAGGGTGGAGCAGTGGAGAACTGAAACCCAAAGACCTCATCATTTTGGAGTCTGGATGTGGCACAGATGTGCCCTTTGCTTGGACTCGCCTGGTCTGAGGGCAATGGCCTGGTGTTCTAGAGATGGAAGAATACAGTAGTGGTAGTGCTCCTCATGCGTTCAGCAATGGTGGCATTGCTTAGGTATCCAATCACAAGGTCAAAGACCTAGAGATAGAAGGGGTCCAAGATAGTTGAAAAGGCTGAAGCCCAGCGAAGTTGTCACTTGTATAAGGTCACTCAAGTCAAGTCAACAAGCATTTATTAAGTGCTTACTGTGTGCCCGGAACTGTGATAGGCCCTCGGAGTACACAGAAAGACAAAAAGTTCCTGCCTTGGAGGAGCTCACAGTCTAAGGGGGAGGGGAACAAGAGGGAGAAACAATCTACAAACAACTGTATATAAACAGATTGTAGACAGGATAAATTGGAGATCATCTCAGAAGGAAAGCACTAGCATTAAGCGAGGCCAGGAAGGGCTTTTAGAGAATGGACGACTGTAGCTGGGACTTGAGGAAATTGTCAGAGCCTGAATTTGAAACCAGGTTCAAATCCAGCGCTCTCTCCAACATACCATGCGGTCTCAATCATGGCCTTCCTTGGGTTTTCAGACCTGATGGTGCTACTCAGACATCCCACCCACCCTTTGTTATTAACATTACTTTGTTGGTAAAAGACTGTAGAGAAAACAAGTAATCAGTTGTCTTTGAGTAAGCAATGACTGGACACCCAGGTGATGCAGTTCATAGAGCACTGATCCTGGAGTCAGGAAGACCTGAGTTCAAATCTAACCTCAGACATTTCCTAGCTATGTGACCCTGGGCAAGTCACTTAACTCCGTTTGCCTCAGTTTCTTCATTTGTAAAATGAACTGGAGAAGGAAATGGCAAACCACTCCAGCATCTCTGCCAAGAAAACTCCAAATGGGTTTGAAGAGTCAGACACAAGTGAAACGACAAAAGCCCTGATTACTTCATCTGAGAATCAGTATGAGAAACCATAGAGTTGCTGAGTGTTTCTGGTACCTCCAAACTATCAAGCCTATTGTCTTTAGTTTGTTAGGATCATAAATCCCACTGTAATTCAACAAAGATTCAAGTCAGTTGACTCTTCCACCAATGTCCTCTTGCAAGGTCACCTTGGGTTCATGAAGGTGACAGTGGTGCCTAAGATCTGGTAGCTTGTATCAAGGTAGAAAGGCTTTGCAAGTGGACCTATATGTCAGATGTCCAAGGACCAGCCTAGCTCAGTTCAGATAGGGTCATTCCCCAGGCAGAATGTATATGTGCAGAGTGATGAGAGTCTTAGCAGCTGAGAGATCATCTCCTAGGTTATAGATCTCCAAGGCTGTGATGGAGGAAGTACCTGGTCACTGGAATCACAGTCTTGAATACACAGCACATTATAATGGCCCCTTCTGGAAATAGATGGAAGGACTGATCCCTTAGGAAGCTGACCATCTAATATCCACTTCATCTCAGCTGTTAGTTATTAAGTGTGCTCTAATACAAATGTGCTCTAGGCATTGTAGACTGTAAGGTGCCTATAGCGGTTATACTGTAGCATAAATGCATACACACATGTGTGTGTCTATATACATATACACATACACACACACACTCTCTCAGTGAGGTGGTGCAGTTCATAGAGCACTGATCCTGGAGTCAGGAAGACCTGAGTTCAAATCTGACCTCAGACACTTCCTGGCTGTGTGACCCTGGGCAAGTCACTTAACTTTGTTTGCCTCAGTTTCTTCATTTGTAAAATGAGCTGGAGAAGGAAATGGCAAACCACTCTAGTTTCTCCACCAAGAAAACCTCAGCTGGGATCATGAAGAGTCAGACACAACTGAAAATGACTGAACAACAACAAACACTGTATATTACACATTACATGTAATACATGAGTGATAAATATTCACATATTTTTGTATATATCTTCATGTATTCACATCTGTGTCATGTGATGCAGTCTATATGAAGTTGCCCTCCTGGCCAAATTGCTTTAACTGTTTGTGTAGTTCATGTGTGGGTAACTTTGTCCAAGTCCTATATAATGGAAACCTTCCACAGCCCTGATGAGAAGAAGTCATACCTCCTTTCGGACTCACTCTCCTCTACCATCTGATCTAATACATTCCTTTTTAAAACTATTTCAGATTTTGAGGTTTGTTTTCTGAGGTATTTTCCAACCCCTAGTTTCTGAGTTCTCCTTGTAAAGCAGGCATCCTTGATCATTTTTGTGTCATGGGAGACTAATGAAACCTATGGATCCTTTGTCAGAATCATGTTTTTAAATGCATTAGATAAATACATAAGATCATTGAAAAAGCAAATGAAATAAAAATACAATTCTCAAAATATTAAATAAGTAAGTTCATAGACTCAGGTTAGGAACTTCTAATTTAGGGCTATAAAAATGTGAATACCCTTTAACCCAACAATACCACTTTTGGGGCTGTATCTCAAAGAGATCATACAAATGGGAGAAGGACCCACATGTACAAAAATATTTATGGCAGCTCTTTCTGTGGTGGCCAAGAACTGGAAATTGGGGGGATGCCCATCAACTGGGGAATGGCTGAACAAGTGGTGGTATATGTAATGGAATACTATTGTGCTATAAGAAATGATGAGCAAGCAGACTTCAGAAAAACCTGGAAAGACTTAAATGAACTGATGCTGAGTGAGGGGAGCAAAACCAAGAGAATATTGTACACAATTACAGCCACATTGTGCGATGACAAATTTTGATAGATTTAGCTCATACAATGCAAAGTTTTAAGATAACTCTGAAAGGCTCATGATGGAAAATGCTATCCACATCCAGAGAAAGAACTTTGGAGTCTGAATGCAGTTCAAAGAATACATTTTGCTTTCCTTTTTTTGTTTTCTTGTGTTTCTTTTTCTTCATGGTTCATTCTATTGGTTATAATTCTTCTTTACAGCATGACCAATCTAAGCATGTTTAGTGTGAATGTATATGTAGAGCTTGTATTAGAATGCACGCTGTCTTGGGGAGGCAGAAGAAGAGGGAAGGGGAGAAAATTGAAAACTCAAAAGTTTGTGGAACTGAATGTTGAAAACTAAAAATAAATAAATTAAAAAAAGAACTTCTAATTTAAAGAATTGGGCAGATCCTTTATGAAGAAATGATGAAGATGAACAAAATCACATATAATTAAATTTATAATAATAATTAGGATAACAAGCATAATTAATAACTATAGCTAGCATTTAAATGGTTCTTTGAGGTTTGAAAAGCACTTTATATGTTATCTAATTTGATCCTCTCAACAACCTTGTGAGGTTGGTGTTGTTATTATCTCTGTTTTACAGCTGAGGAAACTGAGGCAGATAGAAGTGAAATGACTTGTCCAGGATCACACAGCTTTTAAGTGTCTGAGGCTGGATTTGAACTCATGTGTTCCTGAATTCAGATCCAGTGATCTATCCATTGTGCCACCAACCTTCTAATATGAGTTCTAATCTGCACTTATGCATAAAGTACCAAATAGTCAAGATAATGGAGCCATCAAAGTATAGATGACGTAAAGTAGGCTGTGCTCAGAACTGGACACACAAAGATGAAAGATACAGTTCCTGTTCTCAAGGAGTTTATCTCTAAGAAGTGGTGGTATATGGCATGAACACCCATAAGTACAACATTAGGTAGAGCATCATGAGGGTAAAGGAGCGATTCAGGGAAAGAGTTCTCAGGGGGTGAATCCACTTGGAGCTGAGGGAGGGCTGGGGAGAACCAGGAGGGCTTCCTGGAGGAGGTGGCACTATAGCTAGACTGGAAAAGAAGAAAGAGAAAGATCACAGTAGGTGGAGAAAAGGAGAGAAAGGCATTCTGGCCATGGGAAATTTTATAGGGAGTACAGGATGGAATTGTCTAATTTGGCTGGATTGTAGACTATGTGAAGGGAAATGATGTAAAATCAGTCTTGAAAGTGTGAATGCTTTATTATATTGTTCAGAAAACTTATTAATTACTATACTCTTTAAATCTGTTTGAACCCAGAAGGTTGCTCTGACCACAGTAACTCTCCAGGAATGTCAGAGATGGCTACAAGGAATTGTGGTTTCCCCCAGGTTCTAGCTCTACATCTAGGTCTTGTTTTGGCTCCTCCCAAGCTTGTACATTGGCTTTGCCCAAATTTTATTGAATTCGTTACAATGGGAGCGAGTGGGATGAGTTGAGTGATTGCTTGCTGAGAATGTTGCAGAGGGGGTTCTTTTAGGAGTAGAGCTGAGACCAGATGGCAGCTGAGCTTCCTTTTAATGATGAAATTCTGAGATAAGAAAATCATTTTCATGAGACTGGGAAGAGTCAGCATTAGGAAAGGCTTTATGGAGGAGGGGGCACCTGAATGGGAGCTTCAAGGACTTGGGATCATAGGCTTTAGAACTGGGAGGAACATAGCTTGTACTTAGACTAACTCCCTCAACTATTGCATGTGAGGAGACTGTGAGTGTTCAAGTGATTGACTCACAGGCTCTGGGCAGCAACGGGTGAGATTTGAACGTAGGCCTTTCCTCTTCTGATCCAGGGCTGTTTGTATCACTGCATGGTGGAATGGATAGAGTTTGGGACTTGGAGTCTGGAAGAAGTAGACTTGAATCATGCTTCTAATTTTTTTAAAAAATTGAGTCATCGTAGGTAAGTTCCTCTCTGGTCCTCAGTTTCTTCATCTGTAAAATGAGATAAAAATATTGTTTGTATGTACTTTGATGGGGCATTGTGAAGATCAGGTGAGACAATAAATATATGACAGGTGCTAGCAAACTTTAAAGCACGGGGCTAGATAGATGTAAGATTATTATTGTTATCATATATTAGGCTGCCTCTCACTGTGGAGATTATCAGGCCGGTCTATTCTGAGCACTGGGACTGCCTGGGCCAAGACATGTTATCATCTGTAGAATCTTAGCATCATCACGTCCAAAGATCTGAGGGAGCCCCCGGGGAGATCACACTGTCCAGCCCTCCTACATGTAGGGAGCTTGGCCCTAATCACAAGGGGTGGGAGAAGGAGAGAAGAAAACTCCTTTTATAAAACAGTGAACTCCTGCTCTCTGCCTCTAGCATCGCCTTCCCTCCCCAGCATACACAGCTGAGAGAACAAAATAAGATCTTTGGAGAGCAGGTGGGCAGGCCTTCCCAAGCCAAACCTGCCATTTTTGCTCTTGGCAAGGCCAGTGTGAGTGAGTCCAGGGGGAGGATCCCTGCTTTCTGCCACCTTCCTCAGCCCCGGCTGCTCTATAGAAGCTGGCCAGTCTCCATCCCTTCCCAGTGGCTTTGAAAGCTCTTGGCATTTTCCAATTTCCCAGGACCACCCACCTGGCAAAGGGAAATAACATTCCATCATTTCTACACCCCTGGGTAATGAGGCCCCACGAAGGCGATGAATGGGCCATGTGTGCCTCCTTGATACTGAGGAATGTCGGGATTCAGTTCAACAGATCATTCCGTAATGGGAATGCAAAGATATTCCTGCAATGGGGGGTGGGGGTGGGATGGGGAGAAATCCCCTCCACCCCACCCCACTCTCCACCCCTCCACTGTCACACACTGTTCCAAAGGGTGGTTTGCTAATTGCTGCCTTGTGATTTGGTCCAGAAAATAATTAGCAGGGCTCTTCCTTTGATTTTCTGCAGCTGCAGATAAAGTAGCTGAAATGGTGTGTACAGGGGAAGGGGGAGTGTTCAGCCTTTTCCTGGTTTTACAGGGGTAGAATTTCCTGAAGGTAGCGTGATGCAATGGGATGAGCCCTGGAGGGGGAATCAGGAGACTGAGTCTCTAGTCTGGGCTCTGTGTATGTAACCTTGGATGAGTCTTTTCCCTGCTCTAGTCTCAGTTTCTTCATTTGTAAAATGACGGAGCTGTTTGACTTGATGATCTCAACGGTCTCTCCCGACACTAACGTTTTGTGTTCTAAGGCTCCTGGACTCTATTGGACTCAGTTTCCTTAGAATTAAACAACATAATAATTAACAAGTTTTCTGAACAATATAATGAAGCATCCATAATTCCAAGACTGATTTTGCATTATTTCATTTCACACAGTCTCCAATCCAGCCAAGTTGAAGAACTATCAGAGATACAAGGTGAGGAAGGGCTGGAGGAAGTGGGGGTTGGGAGAGAAGAGGGGACAGTCCTGGTTGGTTCTTTGGGGGGTTGAGGTTCTTAGAATGAGGGAAGCCAGGGTTGGATCAGGAGAACACAAGAGAATCAGGGAAATGCCTCTCATTTTTCCAGACTCAGGCACAGCACCCTAGCATCTGCTTCCAGTCAGTTTACTTAATTCTACAAGGACACCCTCCTACATGAATGGAGAGTGAGCAGGAGAGGAGCTGAAGTGCTAGGGTGGAAGCTTGCTGGCTCTTTCTAGAATCCTACCATGGCAGAGTCAGGAGGGACCTCAAAAGGCATCTAGACCAAAGGAGCAGATATCCCTTCTATTAAATCTTGGAAAATGTTTGTTCTTGTTTGATAATTTGTCTGCCTGACTCTTCATGACCCCATTTGAGGTTTTCTTGGCAGAGATACTGGAGTGATTTGCCATTTCCTTCTTCAGCTCTTCTTACGGATGAGGAAACTGAAGCAAACAGGGTGAGATGACTTGCCCAGGATGACACAACTAGCAAGTGTCTGAGGCCAGATCTGAACTCAGATCATTTTAACTTCAGGCCTAGTGCTGTATCCATTGTGCCAAAAGATATTAACCAATTTAAGAGTAAAGCAGAGAAGACCCTAACTGTCCTGGAGACTGCTTCTACTTGGTCTCCAAGGATAGACTTAGGACCAACGAGGCTGAAATTGAAAGAGAAAGACTTTGGAGGAGCATAAGAAAGAATTTCCTGCCAATCAGAGCTGTCCAGATGTAGAATGATTTGCCTCACAAAATAGTGAGCTCCCTGTTAGTGGAAGCATCCAAATCAGTTGGAAAATGTTTTAACTTGGTGATGACTAAGCTATATTTTGAAGAAAGAGAGAAATTCTATGAAATGGAGGTGAAATATGAATTAATGCATTTCAGGTTTGGAGATGGAGAGGGCTGGGAAAGGAGTTGTGGTAGTCTGTGCAGGAGATAAATTGCTGTGAGGAATAAAGAGGAAGTCAGTTTGTCTTGACTAAAGAATGTAAGGGGAGGAGTAGTGTACAGTGAGGTTGGAAAGACAGGTGAGGGTTGGAGCCAGGGGACAAAGTTATGGGTCAAGAGAGTCCACCCTCTTCTGGTCAGTCTCAAACCACAAGACCAAAGAGGCCACATGCCCCAAGAGGGAGGGAAGGAGGGAGGAAGCGAGAATCAGAGAAAGAGAAGAAAATAGAGGAAAGGAAAAAGAGAGAGAGACAGGGACAGAGAGAGAGAGAGAGAGACAGAGAGAACAAGAAGAGAGAGGGGAGAGAGACAGAGAGCAAGAGAAACACAGAAAGATACAGAGATATAGAGACAGACAGACAGAGATGGACAGAGACAGAGAAAGAGAGAGAGACAGAGATAGAGAAACAGAGAGATAGAGCGAGAGAGAGAGAGAGCGAGAGAGAGAGAGAAAGAGAGTGAGAGAGGGAGAGGGAGAGAGAGAGAGAGAGAGAGAGAGAGAGAGAGAGAGAGAGAGAGAGAGAGAGAGAGAGAGAGAGAGAGAGACAGAGAGAGAGAGAGAGAAAAGGGCAACATCTGGGTGCAATGACTTCTGTTGAATATTTTGACTGAGTGTGCCTTGGTGTGAGTATTACTCACAGTATTTTGCACGTCCAAATGCAGATGTTTCTCAAGAGGAAGGGTGGCACAGTTCAAAGCATCAGAGAACCTGGGTTCAGATCCAGTCTCTGCAACTTACTATCTGTATAACTTTGGACAAATAGCCTTACCTCTCTGGACCTCAGTTTCCTCACGTGTAAAATGAGATTGGACTTGGTGACCTTGAAGTTCCTTCTAGCTTTAAATCTAGGTTCTTATGATGTCATTCACAGTGTTCTGTGCACCCTAACATAGCTGGTACTCTCATTGATCACGTGCCTTGACAAATGCTACTCATAGTTACCCCTGTACCCTAACTTAATAGTGACAATACTCAGTGCACCCCAACATGGGCAAGAATTACGATGCTCAGTGTACACTAACATAGACATGACTCATGACACCCTGAGTATTTTGATGTTTCTCATATTATTCAGTGATTAGTACGGATATGGGTATATATATATAATATATATTCTATATATTATTAGTATGGATATTACTCTATGTACCTGAATATAGATACGACTCCTATTATAACTCATCATTCCCTTTGAAGTATCCTAGTAATTAGGTATGATTTGTTCTCATGACACCATGTAGCATAGCTCTGATTTTATTCAAAGTACACAAATGCACATAGGATTCACATTCCTCCCTATTACCCTTAACCTTGCCCCCTGGCTCCAGCAAAAGAGAGTGTATATATATATATTGAAATTGTACACATGAGTGTGCTGGGTACACATTGGTGGAGGGGGGTTGAGGTTGGTGGGTTTGAGGACCAGGAAGGGAGAAAGCTTAACCAAGCAATCAATTGATCAAGAAACATTTGTCAAGCACCTACTGTGTGCCAAATGCTGCGTTAGGTGCTGGGGATACAACTACAAAAATGAGACATTCCCTGGCCTTGTGAATCTTCCATACTATCAGTTAGATTTATTATGGACTTGGTGAAGCAAGCTGTAAATGATGGATGGAATCTGTGTTCTGTCCTCCACCACGCATGGGGAAAGGGTTGACTAAGATGCACCAGGCTTGACGAGGTTCTGGGCTGGCTTTTGGATTCTGAATTGGGCTCCAGGCTCTTGGGGAGATTTGGGGTTGATTGGGCTGTACTAGGCTATAGACACTGAGTTGGACTTTGGGTTCTGGGCTGGGCAGAGGTCCTCACTGCAGTGCAATTGACTACAGTACTGAGCTGCCAAATGTCTGCACAAGAATTAGCAAGTACCGCAGTGAGGGAGAAGGCAAATTTATGAATTGTCTTGTTCTCTTGTCCTGTCTTCCCTCTCATTTTTTCTTAAAGGGCTTTCTGAGGACAGGATCCTTTAATTTCTATCGGCCCTTATATTTCATCATCAGCAAACATTTATTACAAATAATTTATCACACAGGCACAGAACTTTACGGTTTACAAAGCTCTTTCGATCTGTTATAATATTTGATCCTAATGACCTCCTCGTGAAGCAGGCAGGTTAGCAATTATTATCTGCAGTGCAAAAAGTGCTGGATTTGGAGGCTCAGGATCTGAGTTTAAATTCCCTCTCAGTCTCTTACAACTTATGGGAACCAGGTCAAGTCACTCCATTTCCCTGAGCCTCAGTTTCCCCATCAATAAAATAAGAAGGTTGGACTAGTTGACCTTTAAGGTCCTTGACTGCTTTAAATGTACATATCTTCTGGTTCCCATCTTGCAGAGAAAGAAACAATTCCAGAGAAGGGAAGTAACTTAATCAAGGTTGGTAAGCATAGGTTAACAGATATATCAACCTCTCTAGTTCTTTGGTTCCTGCCTTCCAAGACCTGGGAAGTCTTTGGCTAATTTTTGTTTTCTCAGGAGAGTTTTGAGCGAGTTAGCGCCCTAGTCCTGGGCAAGCTTTCTGCCTTCCTGGGAAGCTGGATGGCTGAAAGTGAAATGAGATGCGTGAAGCCGACCCCAGTGGATGGTGAAGGATGGTGGTGACAGGCCCCTAGCCATAGGTCATGTTGATATTTTCACAGCAGCTTTCCATTCTTATTACATTTTGATGGATGGAGAGAACAGGGATTTTTATCGTAATCTTACCCCTGCCTTAAACTGCTAATTCATGCCCTGCTTCCTTCTTCCATTTTGTTTCTACAAATTCAGTCAAGTGTTGATGAAATGAAGATTTAATATCTATCTAGCAGGAAGAGGAGATGCATTGATGTGGAAGCATTAGCTGCAGCAAGGTTTTTTTTTTCCTTCTCTATTCATATGAAGTCGGTCTAATGATTAAAATTAAAATGCCTTGGGTTTTGTGTGTGTGTGTTTGTGTGTGTGTGTGTGTGTGACTTCAGTATCTCTTCTCTAATAATAATAGGGGCAGAGTAGGGTCCTTAGCCTTCTTGACCTCTCTCCAGTATCTGACACTGCTGACTGCCCCTGCCTCCTCCCAGGGATCATCTGAGGCAAGCAGAAGTTAAGTGACTTGCCCAGGGTCACACAGCTACCAAGTGTATGACACTGGATTTGAACTCAGGTCTTCCTGACTCCAGGTCCAGTGTTCTATCCACTGTGCCACCAAATATGCCCTGTATAATTCTAGGAAATCTACTAATCCTCTTTGAACCTCAGTTTCCTCATCTATAAAATGGGGCAATACATCTAGTATCTATGCTACAGGGTGGTTGCAGATTCAAATGTGATAATGTTGGTAAAACACTATGCAAACTTTAAAGTGCTATATTTCTATATGTGTTAGTTATTATTGTCAGGAGTACAGGGGAGGCAGTTTTGGAATGGAAAGTGCCCTGAATTTCCAGTTAGAGTTCCTGGATTTCAGTCCCAGCTCTGCCACTTGGTAGCCATGTGAGAAGTTACTACTCTTCACTAGGCTGTAGTTTTCTCCTCTGTAAGATGGGAATTTTAACTCCTGTACTCTTTCCTGAACAGGGTTATGGTAAGGAATGTTCTTTGAAAGCCATAAAACGTGATGTAAAGCTTTTTTGTTGGGTTAGATAAAATTAAAGTTTTAGAAAAAAGTGTGAACCCAACCCAAACTCCCGAAAGCACCTCGTTGTTTGATTTAGTAAAAGTAAAAGATGAGAAGATTCCACAAGCCTTTTACTTGGCTTTACATGATATTTTAATAGCTAGCAATGTGGACATTCATTAGATACATTCATACAGTGCTATTCACTTCTTGAATCCACTTCTAGTCTTGTGATCCTGGCAGAGAAGGGATGATTATTCTCATTTCAAAGATGAGAAAACTGAGACCTAGGAGGGAGGTGCTGTTTGAAATGGAGGGACAATATGCCCCTTGGGCCTTTTTGGTGCTTTTTGGTCCACAGAGATGAGAAAGCTGGGCAGCCCAGAGAGGGACTTCACCAAGGTCACAGTGGCAAGATGAAGACTGAAACAATGGCCTCCCACTTAACTTGGCAGCATTTACTCGATCCTTTGAACCCCACACACCCTCCTCACAGTCAGATCTTACCCCCTAGTTTCAATTTAATTCAATGCGCATTTATTTAATAAGTCTATGGGTCAGGCATTTTGGCAGAGGCCACTGTGGTGAAGGAGAGTTTAGATGAAGAGTGATGTGCCCTCCCTGCCACAAAGACAGCCATTAACAAACTTTGTTGCTCCTCACAAGGGGAGGAGGAGAACATCTCCTTGGGCTGCCTCTCTCTGGGGCTGGGGAGCCTGTGGCCTCAAGGCCACATGTGGCCCTCTAGGTCCTCAAGTGCGGCCCTTTGACTGAATCCAAACATCATAGAACAAATCACCTTGATCAAAGGATTTGTTCTGTAAAATTTAGATTTGGTCAAAAGGCTACACCCAAAGACCCCGAAGACCAAATGTGGCCTCTAAGCTGTAGGCTCCCTACTCCCTCAGTAGTCTTGTCCTTGGTGAGTAACAAACAAGGGTATCCAAAGTCCAGAACCCCTAGGACTCAGTCTTATATATTATTTGATTCTGAGTCAGTATATTAACAATGGAAGGCCCCCTTGTTATCTGTAAGACCAGTAAGTGTGAACATTTTCTAAATTAGCTCATAGGGGGAGAGGAATGAGAATTGGGGAAGTAGTGAAATTAACCCTAAATGTGCCATTCCTGCAAGAGGCTGAAAAAATTTGAAGTCTAGTCTCTGGGTTTATTGGCATAACTGCATCCTAGGAGGCTGGGATCATGCTAGTCGAAGTGGATTTCACTGGGGGACTGACTGGCAATAAAAAGACAATAATGGAAAGATCCTTTTCCTCAAGGACCTGACGCTTTACTGGGGGAAAACCAACTTCTATGCAAAGTAGAAAATAATAAAAAAGAATGACAACAATAACTAGCACTTACATAATGCCTTAAGATTTATGAAACTTTCTCTCTTTCTATCTTCCTCACTCTGTTTCTCTCTGTTTCTCTCTCTCTCTTTCGGTCTCTCTCATTTTATCCTCACAGCAATCCTGGGAAGTAGGTATTATCATTATTTCCATTTCCCAAGATGGAAAAACTGGAGGCCCATAGAGGTTAAGTGACTTGCCCAGGGTCACATAGCTCACAAGTGTCTGAGGCCACATTTGAACTCAGGCCTTCCTGACTCCAGGGCCAATTGTCTGTCCACTAGGCCACCTGACTATAACACAAATATATGTAAAATAAGCAGAGAATATTTTTAGTGTTGGCTGGAGCCCTAATACCTCAGGGAATCAAGAAAGTTCTGTGTAGGGAGTGGCCCCTTTAATGATAATCATAGCTGGAGTTCATGTAGTGACTTAAGGTTTGCAAAGTACTTTGTACATATTCTCACACTTGAACCTCACAACAACCCCGTGAGATCCACTTTACTGATGAAGAAACTGAGGGAGGCAGAGGTTAAGTGACTTGCCCAGGGCCACACAACTAATAAGCATCTGAGACTGAATTTGAACTGAAGTCTTCCTGACTCCAGATCTAGTGCTCCCTCTATATGACTTCACTTAGGGAGAGTTAAGAAGAAAGGGAATTCATTCAAGGCTTGGGAAAAGACTATGTAAAACTATGAAGTGGCTAGCTGATGTAACGGATGGAGAGCTGGGCCTGGAGTCAGGAAGACCTAAGTTCAAATCTGGCCTCAGACATTATTGGGCTGTGTGACCCTGGGTGAGTCACCTCACCTTTGCCTGCCTCAGTTTCGTCGTACATAAAATGGGGTAATAATAGCACCTCCTCCCAGGATTTTTGTGAAAATCTAATGGAATGATATTTATAAAGCATGTAGCACAATGTTTGGCATACACATAGTAGGTGCTATTATTTTTATTACTGTTGGTGTGGTAATTGTTACTAGCTTTGTGATCTTGGGCAAGTCACTTAATCACCTCCTACCTCAGTTTCCTAAACTATAAAATAGGGATAATCATAGCAACTGCTTCTCAGGGTTGTTGGGAAGATCAAATGACATATTTGTAAAGTGCCTGGTACACAGTAGGCACTATATAAATGCAAGCTTTCTTCTTCTTAAAGGTACAGAGATGGGAAATGGAATAATTGAGGAGAGTAAGAAAGCCAGTTTTGCTGGAATGCATTCTGTGGGAAGGGGTGTAACGTATGATTAGCCTGGAAAGTTATATTGGCACCAGATTGTGAAGTGCTTTAAATTCCAAATTTTTTTTAAAAGGGCCAGAACCAGTTACTAGAGCAGAGGAGGGACATAGTCAAACCTGTTTTGGAGATCCTCATTTGTCAGCTGTGTAGAGGGGAGAGAGAGAGAGAGAGAGAGAGAGAGAGAGAGAGAGAGAGAGAGAGAGAGAGAGAGAGAGAGAGAGAGAGAGAGAAGAGAGAAGAGAGAAGAGAGAAGAGAGAAGAGAGAAGAGAGAAGAGAGAAAGAGAGAAGAGAGAAAGAGAGGGGGAGGGGGATGAACACCTGAATTAGGGCGAGCATGCCTTAGGGAAAGCAAAGCTGATAGATTCCAGAGATTGTGTGCAAGTAGAATCAACAAGACTTGGCAGCCAACTGGCTATGGAAGCTTCTGCTTCTGTGATCAGCCTGGGTGGCTAGAAGGATAGTTGTGATTTTGACAGAAATAGGTAAGTTAAGAGAAGGTTAGACGTAGTGGGAAAGATGACTCCTGTTTTTGTCCTTGACCTCTCCCTGCCTTTGGTGGGATTCCACTCCTCTGCTTGAAGTGATGAGTCCAAACAGTCAATTCTTAGGCTGGGCTGATTCCCCTCTGACTCTTCCTGTGCCCTCTTACCATTTTGAAGATACCTTGGAGTTGTGTCTTACACTCCCATCCCCTCCCATCACCCTGAGTTGCCTAAAGAGTTCTTTACATAACAACATGTCTTCTAGACCTCTCAACTTTTTGGTCTCTTCTTTCTGGACAGGATCCACCTATCCAATGTCATTTAGCAAGAGAGAATCTGAAAGCTTGGTAACCCTTTAGAGGCAAGGTAATATGCATTTACTAAGCACTTACTATATGCCAAGATACAGTGATAGGGATACAAATCAAACAAAAAGAAAGAGTTCCTGCCCTCAAGGAGTTTATATTCTAAAGGGGAGAAACAATATAGAAGAAGTAACTGATAAGGGAAGAAATGGAGGGTTGAGAAGAATATGCCTGGATGGGGAGTGGGGCATGATGTTGAATTTAAAAAGTTAAATGCAGAGTCGGAAGAAGAATGAAGGTCAGTCAGAGGAACTTCCCAACGGAAAAAAGGAGGCCATCATGGTGGAGGGATATTCTGGGGTAAGATGGTTGAAGGAACAGAGGGATGTTCTAGAAGAGGAAGCCCCAGGTTCTGAGAGAAGTTCCAAGATAGAAAGGAAGGAAACAACATTTATTAAGCCTCCACTCTGTGCCAGGCACTGTGTTAAGCACTTTACAAATATTATCTCATTTGATCCTTACATAGCCCTGAGAGATAGGTGCTGTGATGATCCCAATTTTACAACTGAAGAAACCGAGGCAAGCAGCAATTAAGTGACTTGCCCAGGATCATACAGCTACTAGGTGTCTGAGGCTTGGGGAGGCAATGGAGGCCTGGGGTTGAAGTCTGAAAAGTTTGAAGAAGATCCAGAAAGGAAATGAAGCACCTTGGAGCCTTAGAGGTCATCCAGTCCAACTGCTACCCCCTTGAAGTTTGGAATTTGGATCTGAGAGGTGGTATCTCATAATGAACAGAGCCTTTGACTTAGAGCTATGAGGCTCTGGGGTCAATCCTACCTTGGACACATTCTTGGAGTGAAATATTCTTTATTCCCCCATGTTTCCCTGATGAAAAGAGAGGTCAGCTGGCTCCTCTGATACTCAACTTCTATCACAGATTTTGCCCTTGATAGACTACTTGGGGTTGATGGTTATCTTGGTGGGTGCTGGTAAGAAGAATGCTATGCACTTGACAGAAAGGATGAGAGAGTAGAGCCAGCAAGCTCATGGGTGATTTCTGGTCAAGACCATCAGCCCTCCAAGTTTTCATCCATAATCATGACCAGTTATTGAAGGTACAAGGAGCATCATGGACAGAGGGGCGAGAAGGGCCAGAGGTTTGGCTTCAGCCTCAGAAAGACAAAGTTTCGAATCTTGCCTCTGGCACTCTTGGACTTCCCAAACCTGGATGAGTACAACGCAGTGGATCTTACTTCAAATCCCTTTCCTCATAACATCTCTGTAAGGTAGGTAGTACAAAAATCTGGAGCTGTGAGGTACATCAGAAGTCATCAAGTCCAATCCCCTCATTTTGCAGGTGAGGAAACTGAGGCAGAGAGAGTTTTTTTTTAAAAGTGACTTGCCTATAGAAATACACAACCAGTAAATGTCTGAGGTGGGATGGGGCTTCCAAACTCTGTACCCAGTTCTCTACCCACTATTCTAGAAATGAAGTGACTTACTTGTGATCACATAAATGACAAGACTCTAAGCTTCTCTGGACCTCAGTTTTCTTTTCTGCAAAATGAGATGCTTGGACCCTACAGCTGATGTCCCAGCTCTCTTCCAGCCTTGCTATCCTTTGGTTCTGCATAGTCCCTGAAGTTCGCCTTGATTTCTCTTCCTGTTTCTTTGTGCACTTAGTTTTTATTGACTTTTCCCCAATGTGTCTGACTCCCCCATCCCACCCCTTTCTGTCTCTCTTTTTCCATATCTCTGTCTCTGTCTCTTTGTCTCTCTCTTTTCAGAGAATAAAAATGACCAGACTTGGCATTATCTTTCTGTTTCCATGGAAATGAAATCTGTTTCCGATAATGACCCTTCTCCGATTGTGGTGAATTTTGGTAATTTTAGAAACCCGGTTGCACATGCCACCTGCATTTCAATTCAGATCCAGATGGGATTGGGCTGATGTTTTCAGGTTGAATAGAAATAAGGGAAGTGCTAGGTCTGGAATTTCTGGGCTAGATAAATGCCTGAGAAGCAATGGTAGGGATTGGGGGGGGGGGGGCAGTGTAGGACAATATATCAACTGAGTGAGCTAGCATGAACTTTTAGCTTGAAAGAGCCCAGGTGATGAAGGACTAGCCTCCTATGAAGGGGAAAGAGGGAAAAGCCCCCAAAAAGTTCCTTTAGGCACCCAGAAATGTTAAAGACCTTAGAGATTATTTAGTCCAACCTAGTTAATCTTCTCATCAGAGATTTTCTGAATGCTTAACTCAGTCATTCCTGTAGAATCCCCTCCCCATCCCTGACCCCAGATGGATAAAGTCAGCAGAACTTTCCAGATTCAGACACTGGGTATCTGACTGAGCTGCTAAGCCCCAGAGAGTCATAGGAATTTGCACAATGACAAATAACTAGAAATCCCAACACACAGTAAGCTGAGTGTTTGCATAGTGCTGTAGAGACTGCCCCCAGCACTTGCTACCACCTAGTAGGACAGCATTCTCTTAGTAAGTTACCTCTGCAGACCTTAGTGACTCCTGGAATCATCAATGGTTTCTTATTGCTGGAATTAGAGTGATATTCAATGCCTGGGGAGACTGGGTGAGAGGAGGAAGATGAGAAAAGAAGAGAGAGAAAAAAAAGTAAGAAAAGAAGAATGTAAGAAAATAAGGGGAATGGAGAGGGTGACTTCATAGATTTTATAGAATGCTAAAACTGAAAGGAATCTTAGGCATTAGTCCAAACCTTTCATTTTATAGTGGAAGAGAAATTGTGGTAGGATTGGAGATGGGAGACCTGGATTCCCATTTCAGCTTTGAGATCTATGTCCTTGAATAATCGATTTCCCCTTTTTGGGCCTCATTTCTTCATCTGCAAAATAAAGGGTGTGGGTTAGATGGTGTCCCACATCCCTGCCAGTTTCCAGTCCTATGATTTGAAGACTCAGAGAATTGAAATCAGTTGCTTATGGTCATAAAGCAAATTTGTGGCAGAACTGGTTCTTGAACTGATGTCTCCTGGGTATCAGTTTATTATTTTTTCTATCCCCCTGAAAGAAGAGGTGGGAGAACACAGATTTTTTTGAACTGGAAGATTTATACAAAGAGTAAGTGACAGAGCCAGGGTTCTCTGACCCCAAATCCTACAGGATCCTCAGTATTTTGGAGACATGTCACTGTTTGGGGGTCTTGTCTGCAAGGCCAAAGAAACGCTCATAAACACTAGGGAGAAAAGCACTCAGATTTCCCAAGTCTGGGCAGTCTTTGTCACTCTTCATAGACACCACTGACTGACTGTCACTCACCTCTGCCCCCACCTCCATCTCAGGAGTCAGTTTGCAGAAGTTCTGATCTTAGGGAGAAATTTTTCAGGCTCTCCCTGGGACAATAAGGAATATATTAAAAGTCAAGGCATCTCAAAGCTGTACTTGAAAGGAGCGGAGAAAAAAGGGCAGGGGGAGAAGAAAGCACCACTTCTTTTTCTTTTTTTTCCTGGGATGAGCAGGAGGTGGGTCTGGCCTCTGGTTACTGAAGACCTCTAGCCCTTCCTCCCTTAGGACTTAGCCCAGGCTGTGACTGAGGTTTTTGTTCAAGTAGTTTCTAACATGTCCCTGAGCCACAATGATGCCTTCCCACAGAAAGGCAAAATCTAAGAATCAGAGAATGTTGAGGTTGGAAGGAGCCTCAGATACCGTCAAGCCTCCATGTGAAGAAGAGTAAACTGAGACCCGGAGAGGTGGAGGGACTTACCCACGATTGCATGTTAATGGTAGTTGTGGAACCAAGGTTCAGGCTTAGAGCGGAAGCAGGTTGTGAAAGCTGTTCGTGAAATCAGGGGACCTGGGTCCTAGTTCCATTGAGTGCTTAGTTCTATCACAGATACTTATAACTGCATGTCCTTGGACCAATCATGTGAATTCTCTTAATCTCATTTTCGCCATATTCAGAAAAGGTCTAATTACACTTAATTACCATGTTAGAGGCAGCTAAGTGGTGCAGTGGATAGATTGCTGGGCCCAGAGGATGCTTTACTTACTTGGTCAATAAGCATTTATGTATTAAGCACCTACTATGTGCTTGGCACTCTGGGGATACAAAGAAGCTCACAGCTTAATGGGAGAGACATATTGTTGTTGTTGAGTCATTTCAGACTCCCCATGACCCCATTTGGGGTTTTCTTGGCAGAGATACTGGAATGGTTCACCATTTCCTTTTCCAGCTCATTTTACAGGAGAGGAAACTGAGGCAAACAGGGTTACATGACTTGCTTAGGATCGCACAATTAGCAAGTGTCTGAAGATGGATTTGAACTCAGATCTTCCTGACTCCAGGCCCAGAGCTCTACCTACTATGTGCTGGCATTTTAAAGGAGATTAGGAAAGCTGCTTGTAGAAGGTAGGATTATAGTTGGGCCTTGAAGGAAGCCAGGAGGCATAGATGGGGAGGCAGAACATTACAGGCATGAGAAAGAACCACAGAAAGTGTTAGAGTCAGGATATGCAATGTCTTGAGTGAGGTACAAAAAGGAGGCCAGGGTCACTGGATTTCAGAATCCATGTGGGCTGTGGAATAAGGTCTAAGGAAACTGGAGAAGCATTAGAGGGCTAGTTCTGAAGGGCTTTGAATGCCAGGGCTTTATTTTTGATCCTGGTAGTGATTGGGACACACCACAAACAATATCTGATGGCCTTAGAGCCTAATATGAGTGAACAGTGGGATACAGGAAGCAAAAAAACTTCCAATCCTATGTTGCATAAATAGAGGGGCAGCTAGGTGGTGCAGTGGATAGAGCACCAGTGCAGGAGTCAGGAGAACCTGAGTTCAAATCTCACCTCAGACACTTGACACTCACTAACTGTGTGACCTTGGGCAAGTCACTTAATCCCAATTGCCTCATCCTGAGTCATCTTCAGTCACCCTGATGAATATCTGGTCACTGGATTCAGATGGCTCTGGAGGAGAAGTGAGGCTTCAGCCCTCCCTCACTCAAAACAAAGTCAAGTGCAAGTCATGTCATCATTTCTGTGATGGCATGGTCTTCTTCTGCAACAAAGGACAAACACACACGCGTAAGTAGAAAAAAACTATCCAGGACAAGGAAGGGGATGATCTTGCTGTCCCCTGCCTGAATCAGAGCAGATCTAGGGTACTGTGTTCGTTCTGAGGGCCACATTTTAGAAAAGACATTAATGAGCTGCTGTTTGTGAAGGTGAAGGGACTGGATATTGTCCTATAAAGACCAGTTTAAGGGACTGAAGATTTTTATCCAGAAGAAGAGAAGACTTACGGAAGCTCCCAGTTGGAAGGGACCCCAGATTCCCTTTTGTCCAACTGGCACTGAACTGAGAAGAGTATGCCTTTGGATATTCCAAACAGATGGTTACCCAGCTTTTGCTTGAAGACCGCTGCTGAAGGGGAACCTGGTGCCCTGGAGGGCACCCATTCTGTCTTTGGAGAGCTCTAATGTTTGGTAATATTTTCTCTACATCAAACGAAAATTTGCCTCTCTGCGACATGAATGACAAAATGAGATCATATTTACAAAGCCCTTTGCGGATCTTAGAATGCCATAGATAGACTATTGTTACTGCTGTTATTGCGTTATTATTATATTTATTTTTCTGTGGTCAAGCAGGACCAATCCAATTCTCTTTGTACGACAGTACTTTATCTACCTGAAGAGAGCTACTCTTTTTAAGAACTTATTTTTATTTAGAACTTAACAAGCCCCAAATAAAACAGGCATTTCCATAAGAGGATCATGCATGAAACTGCAGGTCTCCATTAGGCACTGATTGTTTTTCTTTTTTTTCCTTTTTTTAAAAATTTATTTATTTAAGTTTTCAACATTCATTTCCACAAAATTTTGGGTTCCAAATTTTCTCCCCATTTGTCCCCTCCCCCCCCCAAAACACTGCCCTCCCTTCTAACATCCCTCCCTTCCCTTATCCCCATCTTCTCTTTTGTCCTGTAGGGCAAGATAACTTTCTATACCCCATTACCTGTATTTCTTATTTCCTAGCTGTATGCAAGAACAATACTCAACATTTGTTCCTAAAACTTTGAGTTCCAACTTCTCTTCATCCCTCCCTCCCCACCCATTCCCTTTGGGAAGGCAAGCAATTCAATATAGGCCAAATCTGTGTAGTTTTGCAAATGACTTCCATAATAGTTGTGTTGTGTAAGACTAACTATATTTCCCTCCATCCTATCCTGCCCCCCATTGCTTCTATTCTCTCTTTTGATCCTATGCCTCCCCAAGAATGTTGACTTCTAATTGCTCCCTCTTCCCACTGCCCTCCCTTCCATCATTCCCCCCACCCTACTTATCCCCTTCTCCCCCACTTTCCTGTATTGTAAGATAGGTTTTCATACCAAAATGAGTGTGCATTTTATTCCTTCCTTTAGTCGAATGTGATGAGAGTAAGCTTCATGTTTTTTCTCTCCCCTCCCCTCTTTTTCCCTCCACTGAAAAGTCTTTTACTTGCTTCTTTTATGAGAGATAATTTGCCCCATTCCATTTCTCCCTTTTTCCTCCCAATATATTTCTCCCTCACTGCTTAATTGCATTTTTTAAAGATATGATCCCATCCTATTCAATTCACCCTGTGATCTGTGTGTGTGTGTGTGTGTGTGTGTGTATGTGTGTAATCCCACCAGCTACCCAGATACTGAAAAAAGTTTCAAGAGTTACAAATATTGTCTCTCTATGTAGGAATGTAAACAGTTCAACTTTAGTAAGTCCCTTATGATTTCTCTTTGTTTTCTACCTTTTCATGCTTCTCTTGATTCTTGTGTCTGAAAGTCAAATTTTCTTTTCAGCTCTGGTCTTTTCATCAAGAATGCTTGAAAGTCCTCTGTTTCATTGAAAGGCCATTTTTCCCCCAGAAGTATTTGCTGGGTAGGTGATTCTTGGTTTTAGTCCTAGTTCCTTTGACTTCTGGAATATCGTATTCCATGCCCTTTGATCCCTTAATATAGAAGCTGCTAGATTTTGTATTATCCTGTTACCCACAATACTTGAATTGTTTCTTTCTAGCTGCTTGCAATATTTTCTCCTTGACCTGAGAACTCTGGAATTTGGCCACAATATTCCTAGGAGTTTCTCTTTTTGGATCTCTTTCAGGAGGTGATTGATGGATTATTTCAATATTTATTTTGCCCCCTGGTTCTAGAATATCAGGGCAGTTTTCCTTGATAATTTCATGAAAGATGATGTCAAGGCTCTTTTTTTGATCATGGCTTTCAGATAGTCCCATAATTTTTAAATTGTCTCTGCTGGATCTATTTTCCAGGCCAGTTGTTTTTCCAATGAGATATTTCACATTATCTTCCATTTTTTCATTCTTTTGGTTTTGTTTTGTGATTTCTTGGTTTCTCATAAAGTCATTAGCCTCCATCTGTTCCATTCTAGTTTTTAAAGAACTATTTTCTTCAGTGAGCTTTTGAATCTCCTTTTCCATTTGGCTAATTTGCTTTTTAAAGCATTCTTCTCTTCTTTGGCTTTTTGAACCTCTTTTGCCAATTGAGTTAGCCTATTTTTCAAGGTGTTATTTTCTTCAGCATTTTTTTGGGTCTCCTTTAGCAAGGTGTTGACCCACTTTTCATGCTTTTCTTGCATCACTCTCATTTCTCTTCCCAGTTTTTCCTCCACCTCTCTTACTTGATTTTCAAAATTCTTTTTGAGCTCTTCCATGGCTTGAGATCATTGAATATTTATTTTGGATGTTTGGGATACAGAAGCCTTTATATCTTTCCTTGATAGTAAGCATTGTTCTTCCTCATCTGAAAGGATGGGAGAAGATATCTGTTCACCAAGAAAGTAGCCTTCTATAGTCTTATTTTTTTCCACTTTTTTGGGCATTTCCCAACCAGTTACTTGACTTTTGGGTCCTTTGTCAAGAGTAGGGTATACTCTGGGAATCTGTAAGATCTCAGTTCCTCCAAGGTGGCACAATCAAGTGTGTACACTGGTTTGGGAGAAGGTAGAGATTTTTGTGCCCAGAATCTTAGCAGTTTCCTCTCCATAGCCACCTGGCCTCCAGTTCTGCCAAGCTGGCACTGGGGGCTGATTTTCAGACAGGCTGCATGGGCAGGGCCACCATTCAGTGTGAGATAAAGATCAGTTCCCTCAGGGCCTCTACATAGGGCCGAGGTGATAATGAGCTCCTCAGTGCCCCCAGAGTTTTTATGATCCAACAATCCAACAATGGATGTCGGTGGCTGTAGGGACTGCCTGTGGGAACTGGTGCCACCTGCCGGATGTGGTCTCTGCAGCTGCTGCCTGAGGCCGGAGCTATGGGAAGGCACTTCTCCCTTCCTGGCCAGCTAAAAAACCCTGTCACTGACTGTGGGTTGAGGGATCTGCAGACTGCTGCTACTGCGACTGGAGATTCTGCCTCTGAGGTGTCCCCCTCCCAGAGCCATGCTGCACAGCCAAGGCTGGGCTGGGCTCCACTCCGAATCTGGTGCAATAGACATTTCCTGTGGGCCTTTCAGGTCACCCTGAGCTGGAAATCTCTTCCACTCTGTTGTTCTCCACTTCTGCTGCTCCAGAATTTGTTGAGAGTCCCTCTCTACAGGTATTTGATGGGCTTTGTGGGGAGAGCCTGCATATATGTGTCTTTCTACTCTGCCATCTTGGCTCTGCCCTGATTGTTTTTTCTTTTAAAGTAATTAGTTCAACTTATAGTTTTCACAGTTGTCCTACTTGTTCTACTTTTTTTGGCCCTCTGTTCTCTTTGATGCAGGAGTCAGGAGGACCTGAGTTCAAATGTCACCTCAGACACTTGATACTCACTAGCTGTGTGACCTTAGGTAAGTCACTTAACCTCAATTGCCTTATCCTGGGTCATCTCCAGTCATCCTGAGGAATATCAGGTGACTAGATTCAGATGGCTCTGGAGGAAGAGTAAGGCTGGTGACCTGCACAGCCCTCCCTCACTCAAAACAAAGTCAAGTGCAAGTCATGTCATTATTTCTCTGATGGCATGGTCTTCTTTGGCAATGAAGAACAAACACACACACACACACACACACACACACACACACACTTGATTCTCTTTGATGTACTAAGGAAAAAAGAGACCTCATTGGTCCTCTTTTGTATTTTTTTGACACTCCATCTGTAAGAAAAATGATACCCTTGTGACAGGCATGCATAGTCAAACCCACACTGACCATGTCTGAAAATGTATGGATGACAATGATCATGACCTCGAGTCTTCCCTTCTCAAGGCTAAATGTCTCTAATTCCTTCAGTTGTGCTTGTTGAAAGTCCTGAAGCCTTTCGCCATTCTGGATGCCCTTCTCTGGATGGGCAGAGTTACCAGTTCACCAACGTCATTCTTAAAATGGGACAACTAGCTCTACACACAGTACTCCAGGTATGGTCCATCTTGGGTGCTATGCTTTTCTTAATGCAGCCAAGATCACATCAGCTTTGTATTTGATTTATTTATTTTTATTTTTTGCCTATGTTGCACTGTTTAATGCATACCAAGATTGATGTTCACCAAATCTCCCAGATCTTTTTCAAATGAATCACTACTTAACTATGGCTCCCCTATATTGAACTGATAAAATTGATGTCTTGGAACCTAAGTATAGGACTTTACATTTGTCCCAATGACATGTTATCTTTTTTGATCTGGTCCAATGTTCTAGCCTATTTGGGGTTATCTCTCTTAGCTTTGTGTCCTCTACAAATTTGATAAATAAGCCACTTATACCTTCTTTCTAGACACTGATAAAAATGTTAACATCACTTGGACAAAGACATATTCCCTAGGGTACTCCACTAGAGACCTCATCATTCCAAGTTGACGTTGAGTTGTTAATGGCTACTCTGCTATTGATCATTCAACTCACTCTGAATTCACCTAACTGTACTAACATCTAACTCACATGTCTCTAGTTTGTCTATACAAAATGGCATGAACGATTTTTTCTTTGCAGAAATCTAGTTTAAAAATAAATGTATATATACACATGTGTGTATATATGCATGCATACCTACATACATGCTTTTTCTCTGGAGACACAAAGAAGCAAAACAGTCCCTTCCTACAATGACCTTACATTCTAATAGGGCAGGCATCTGTACTATAACTCTATGTACAAGAGCTTGTACATAGTTACATTCAGGATAAATACAGAGTAGATGAAAAGTAATTTTAGAGACAAAGATGTGGGGAAAAATTACAGATGTGGGCTGCGTGTAAGAAAGAACTTTCTGTCTTAGAGTGATCAAACAATAATCTTCAGTTTTCTCATTGGCAAAACGGGGATATTGGACTACATTATGTAGAGGATAGCTTCTAACCAATTTTACCAATTTCAATCTGTGACCCTAGTCCTAGAATGGGAGACTTCATGAAGTAGTCAGTTCTTGAGAAACAATTAAAGTGACTCTCTGGGGAGGTCCTTTTCGCCTCTCAGTTCTTTAAAGAAAGTCTTTAAATTGCAGAGGAGGTGCCAGTCAACATTGGTAGAGAGTCTTCTCATCCTAGAGTTCCCTATATAATTGAAATAATAGATCCAGTCCCCAAATCTGTACCTATAATAGAATCGACTCTTATAGTGAGGAGTCCATAGACTCTCATGAACCTCCATGGAAAGTAGTGAACTCCCTGTTCTGAGGCTGACAGACCAGTTGTCAGAATGCTTTAGAGGGGGCTCCAAGTGCCTTCTAACTGTGAGATTCTGGGAATCCCTTTAATGAATGCTCCCATCCTATAGTTAAATGGGTCATGGGCCTTGAATTGGTTTGTATTTGTTGACAGTGGGGAATGAGCTATATGAAGCCATCAACATTCTCTCCCCGATTTTTCCTTATAATCAAGGGTTAATATCTGTGAGATGAGTAATTAAAGTGTTTGATCTCTAACATTAGAATAACTGTATCTATATCTATTTGCTATTTAAGGCTAATAGGCCCTTTGGAGGTATTAACCACATGACCCCATTCACACTTTATTAAAAGGATCTAGGATAGGCAACCAAGAGAGACCTTAAAGACTAGGAAGAATTTCATTAGGCCCCTTTTCTCTAATTATACCACAGCCTCAGCTTGTGCCCTCATTACCTCTTGCCTGGACTATTCAAATAGTCTTCTAATTGGTCTCTATCTAGTCTCTCCTCTTTCTAATCTGTCCTCCACACAGACACCAAATTGATATTTCTAAAAGTGCAGGTCTCCTGCTCAAGAAGCTGCTGTGACCCCTTCTGTCCTTAAGATAAAGTACACACTTCCTCTGTTTGGTATTTGAAGCCCTTTCTAGCCTGCCTCCAGTCCATCTTTGAAGACTGATTTCACATCACTTCCTCTTGTGGATTCTATGCTCCAGTGAGCTTGGTCTGTTTGTTAGTTCCCTGGACATGGTGTTCCATCTCTCACCACCACACAGATATTCTCCCTTACCTAGAATGCCATCCCTCTTCATCTCTGCCTCTTGAAATCTTTGGATCTTCTCTCAATCTCAGGTTCAAGTGCTGCCTACCTCCAGAGGAGTTTCCTATTTACACAGTGAGTGCACTTCCCCCACTCCCATTAAATCCCAGTTGTTGTATTTGTTCTTTGTTCCCGAAGAAGAATATGCCATCAGAGAAATGATTACATGACTTGCACTTGACTTTGATTTAAGGGAGGGAGGGCTGTGCAAGGTCACCAACCTCACGTTCTCCTCCTGAGCCATCTGGATCCAGTGACCAGATATTCATCAGGAAGACTGGAGATGACCCAGGATGCAAATCTCAGTATATCCGTTTTGTATATATCCTATTTTACTCATCTGTAGTTGCATTTATGCCCTTCCCTTTGCTCCCTTCTCCCAGTGTAATGCAAACTCCCTGATGATCGAGGCTGTTTCCCTTCTGCCTTTAAATCTCCAGCACGTTAGCAAAGTGCAAATGCTTGTTATGGATTGGCTGATCTTTGCCATCAAACTAGGAGCTTCCTGGGGTCAAGGACTGTCTCCACATTTGACTAGAAGCTCCTAGAATGAGGGATGTCTTTCCCATAAGGTAGAGACCCTAGATAAGTGTCTGTTTCCTTGTCCTGTCTCTACTCAACCCCCAGTGCAGGGAATTCTCTGGCTAAGTTCAGGAGCCAGAACTGCTAGGGATGAATACATTGTCCTTGTCTCCCACCAACTTCACCAACTAATCTCTGAGAAGGAGTAGAGCTTTCTAATTTAGTGTCCCATCAAGCAATAACTGTCTTGTTTAAACTGTCTCTAGGATTAGTCAAACAATCAGAGATCACAGCCAACAGCTTCTGCTGTCTCTCATTACTAGGTGCCTGTAATTAATATTTATAAACCAAGAATTCTCTTTTCTCTATTTTGGTGTCTTTTTTTTTCTTCTTCTATTCTTTCACAGAGGAGGAGAAGCAAGAGCAGAAAAAAAGAGCCACAAAGGATTACAGGGTCTTCACTCCCTCCCTCCTTTCCTCCCTCCCTTTGTACTTCCTCCCCTTCTTCCTTTTCTCTTTCATTAAAAAAAGTTTTATTATTTTTTCAATTAACAAGCATTTATTTTCTTCCCCTTCTCCCCATGAAACTTATGGTTTTTGACATGTGGGAATGGACCAATCTGGGAATTTGTTTTGCTTGACTATATGTATTTCTTACAAGGGTTTTTGCTTTTCTCCCTCACTTTCTTTCAAAAGAGAACTCAAGCTGGTTTCATGGTGTCCAGGCATAAGCTCCCAATACAATTTCCTGTGAACCCAACCTTGGAAAGGGCTTTAGTTGCTGGGTCAGATGCATTTGTCATTTTAGCTGGAATTAGAGAAAAAAGAGTCCAAAAAACAAGTGGACAGAGAGGCACTGGTGTGTATGTGTATGTGTGTGTGTGTGTGTATGTGTGTGTGTGTGTGTGTGTGAGTGTGACAGAGAGAGAGAGAGAGAGAGAGAGAGAGAGAGAGAGAGAGAGAGAGAGAGAGAGAGAGAGAGAGAGAGAGAGAGAGAGAGGAGCTGGAAATGATTAGAAGAAAGAGGGGAGGAGAAGAAAAAGGAGGGGGAGAGGAGAGCTTGTTCTGTATTAACAGACCATCCCCCTTTTCCTCCCCGCAGAACCTCTAGATTATGTACAAATACATATGTGGTCTCGAACAAAGTCACACCCAGGCATATACCCTCAGTTACACAGGAATAGTGGAACACTGTCTTATCAGCTCTCAGAGGCTTACTCTGCCCACACTTCTTATCCAGGTATAGAACCCTTGTCTAGCTATTTGATTTGTACTTTGTAAAGCTGTTAGTAGCAGCTAGGTGGCAGAGTGGCTAAAACACTGGGTCCCAGAGTCAGGAAGACCTGAGTTCAAATTCAGCTGTGTGACCTTGGACAAGAGACTTAGCCTCTGTCTACCTTGATTTCAACTCTTAAATGGGAATAATTATAAGACCACCTCCTTGTATTGTTGTGAGGATCCAATGAGATAGTATTTGCACTTAGTACATTGCCGGGTACAAAGTAAGTGCCTAATAAATGGTTATTCCCTTTCCCTGTTGCCTCTTCCAATCCAGATGGACAAGCTCTCTTTCTACAACTGACCGCTGGATGCTGTGTAAGATTCCATCTGTCCTGCTATCGTTACCCTGCCTCACTGAACTGGCTTCCATACCTCTAGAAATCACATTCTTGCTCTTTGGGGAAGTTTATCCTCCCAGCTCTGGAGTGCCAGCCCTGGTGCTCTTTAGACTTGATTGGTGACTAGTGAGTGAATCCACCTTTCTCTAGCCCAGTTGGAGAGATCCAGAAGATTTCATGCCACCATACCAGGCTTCACAACCTGTGATTCCCTTAGGAAGGAGGGTCTATAGGAAGGGAGAACAAACATCATCCTGGGCTTTACAAAAGGGAACAGAATGGGGCACTCAAATCATTGGGCTTGTTGTTCATTCTTGGCAAAATTCTAGAACTTAGGGAAGGCTAGTGAACATCTGGAAGAGAAAAGAATTATCAGAAAGAGCTGTATGGAGCAGATCAGGCAGTGCAAACCTCATTTTGTTCTTGACAGAGTTACTCAACTAGTAGTAGATTAGGGGGATGTTGTAGGTGAGGGTTATCTAGGCTTTAGCAAAGAATTTGATAAACTATTTCAGGTAATTTTTATTTTGGAAGAAGGGAAGGGGTGCAGATTAGATGGTAGAACAGCTGGATGGATTCACCCACCTCTAAGTGACTAAATGATCTGACCCAAAGCCTAGTTGATAAAAGTCTGATGTGATCTTGGATTTGGGTTTCTAGTTCAGTGCCACAGGGATTTGTGCTTAGCTTTGTGCTGCTTTACATTTTTATAAGTGACTTGGATAAAGACCTAAATAATATGTTTGTCAAATTTGTATCACAGAGAATGCAAAGAAGGCAGGTGGAGCTAATATACTGTATGACAAAGCCAGGATACAAACAAAACTCTGACCTAGAGACTATATAGGGTGTCTCAAAAGTCTTCATGCACTTTAAAGCTAGTAAGGCTTTTGAGACCTCTTGTACTTCCTGACTCATTCCACACCATGATACCTCTACTCTGATGAAAACAATGACCTCCTCTCTGTTGGTAATCTGGATGGGTCCGTCACCACTGACAGCTCAGCTCTTTTGCCTTATCTTAAGAAGGTTTGGACATCCATGGCACTTTCATGCTATTTTTCCTACAACTTCTCCCTCTTCTCCCTCCTTTACCTGTTGTCTCTCTCCCCCATTAGAACATAAACTTCTTGGGGTAGGGGTTCTCTTGCCTATTTGTATTTGTATCTCTAATACTTCAGGCACATAGGAAACACAAAACAAATGCTTCCTCTTTTTGCCTGTCTACCTGTTTGTCTGTCTATCTGTCTCTATCATATGTCATCTCTATCATCTATTGACTTATTTATCTCTGTCCACATACATTTCTCTTTCTTTTATCTCCCTATCACCTATCCATTTATTTTTCTGTTCATCTATTTTTCTGTGTTTTTTTCTATCATCTATCCATTTATCTCTATCTCTCCCTCTATCATTAATCTACTATGTATCTTTCATTTATCTTCTATCATCTATCTATTTATTTATTTCTTTATCTATCCATCTATTTCTCTTACTATCTTCCCTCTATCCATCTATCTAAGCTCTTATGCTTGGTTTAAAAAAAAACAAGTGTGAGATGGGGAAAGCATGGCCAGGTAGTTTTTCTGAAAAGACTGGGGGCTTTGGTGAGCAGAAACCTCAATTTATATCAAGAGTGGGGTATAGCAGATGAGCAAGCTAACGTGATCTCCGACCACATAAAGGACAGCACAGTATCCATAATGAGGAAGGCAAGAGTCCTTCTGTGTTCCACCATGGTCAGGTCATATCTGTAGTGCTGGGCTTTGTTCTTGGCAGCATGGTGTAAAAAGGATGTTGACAAGCTGGGAGTGTCAAGAGGAAGGCAATCAGGATGGTGAAGGACCTTGGGTCCCTGACATCTGAGGACCAATTGAAGGGCCTGGGAAAGTTTTCCTTGGAGAAGAAAAGGCTTTGCAGTGTGTAAGATTGGCAGTTCTTATCATGTACCTGAAAGGCTGTCCAGTGGAAGAGAGGTGTTAAATCTATTCTTTTTGGCCTAAAAGGACAGAATGAACAATGGGCAGAAGTGACAAAGAAAGAAATCTAGGCTTGAAATCAGAAAAAACTTCCTAATAACTAGATCTGTCCTAAAGAGGAACGGACCACTTTGGGAGGGAGTGGTCTCCCCTTTACTGGAGATCTTCAAGTAAAAACTTGTCAGATTTGTTGGTAGAGTGAATTCTTGTTCATACATGGTTGGACAAGATGTCTACAAAGGTTCCCTTCTTATTCTGGGAAAAGAAAATCTATGAAACTCTGTGTCATCCCACAAATGTGATCATCATGCCCTCTATGCCTTAATGAAACTTAATGATAAAGATGTGGCAGAGCCCAGGGCTAAGGGGAACTCTGCTAAAGACCTTCCCTAGATTAAAATAGAGCCATTATTTGGATATTTTTCCTCAACCAGTTTAAAATCTAACCGAGTAGGCTGTCATGTAGCCTATTCTCTCTGCTTTTTGTTCACCAGGATGTCATGACCAAGCTTCTCTTCCCTGGGTCTCAATTTTCCATCCTACAAAATGGAAATGATAGTAATCCCTACCTGCTTCTCTCACAGGGCTGTTATGAGGATCAAATGAAGGAATGTGTATGTGAAAGCATAAGATCTAGGATCAAGAGTCTAAAAGGACCTTAGAGGCCATCTGGTCTAAGCCCTCTCATTTTTCAGATGAGGAAATTGAAGCAAAACGATGATAAAGTACTTGCCCAAGGTCACATAGGTAGTAAGCATCAGAGGCAGAATCCCAGCTCTTTGGCCTCCAAACCAGTGCTCTTTCCACTATACTGATTTCCAGTTAATAAGCAGTAGGTCTCTCTTTATGTTTGTCAGTTATTACTTTTTCTCTGAGGTGTCAATAGAGTCTCCGAGGAGGCCAGATCTCTTATCCTTTTGAAATTACAGAACCTATTGGAGATTAAAGGAGGTTCTGTCTCCATTTTCCTCCCGAGTTCTGCTTTGGTTTGGTTCCACTAAAGCCTGCTGGGCCTGTTTGAATGGAGCTAGATTAAATGCAAATATTGTTATTATTTTAACATCACACACGAAGCCCAGAATCTGCTGTGTCATTCAAAACATTTCCCAGCTGGTGGTTGACAGGCAGCCTTCCCCATCTTGTCTAGCCAGCCCTGAACTAGGCAGGGGCTGAAGTTTTGGGAGTAGAGTGTCTATGGCTGCTGTCCAAAGTCCTGATGTTTGTAGGGGGTTATGAGCATGACTGGTGTGTCCCTTCGTGGTTCAGAGCTGCCGAACTGTCAAAATCCAGCCTGTTGGAGTTGAGAAGGACCTTAGAATACAGTACCCACAGTGTCAGAACTGGGAGGGAAAACAGAAAGAATATAGACTTGGGAGGGACCTTAGAACATAGAAAGGGCATTAATGCTCAAGGGGACCTAGGAATAAAACAGAATGTTAGATTTGGAAAGGATCTTAGAGCATAGAACATAGACTATCAGAGCTAGCTAGGACCAGAACATTAAAAAATAAAATATTAAGGTTGAAAGGGACTTTAGAAACACAATATTAGAGGTAGGCAGGAACCTTAGAATATGGAACATAGAATATTATAGCTAGAATGGATTTTAGAGATCACCTAGTCCAATTCCATGATGTTTACAGAGAGAAACTGAGGCCTAAAGAGGCAAAGATAACAAAGCACATTAATGACAGAACTGGACCTAGTACTTCATGGGGAGGGATTCAATTGGCCCAGCCTAGAGACTAAACTGCCCATCTTCTTCTGCCTCTTTTTAGAACTTTCTTGTGGTGGATGGGATTATCTAGAGAAAAAGAGATTCCTTGCTCAAGGGCACTCATTTCATGATTCAGAGTCTTTCCATGGGATTGTGGCAACTGGCAACCCACTGCTCTGATGACCCTTGTTAGAAGCTAGTCCCCATGTCTTCTCACTTCTCGACCTCCCCTTCCTCTTTCCACTTACCCCTATGTATAGAAAAAATCTATGGTACGTCATAACTACTCAGTGCTGATGGAGCCACATTGATTAGTGATAAGGACATGATCCTAGAGAGTTGGACCGAACACTTCCATAATGTTCTCAACAGACCATTGTCAATCAATGCTGAGGCCATTGACCTGTTTACCTCAGGTTGAAGCCAATCCCTCCTTAGGTGAACTCCCCACTGAAGAAGAGGTTTTGAGGCCCATTAGGCTCCTTTCATGTGGCAAAGCACCTGGTGCTGATTCTATTCCAGCTGAGATTTACAAGATAGGGGGACCATTGCTCATACAAAAGCTGACTGAAATATTCCAGGTTATATGGCAAGAGGAGGTTATCTCCTAGGAGTTCAAGGATGCCTCCATTGTCTATCTCTATAAGGGTAAAGGGAATAGATTGTCCTGTGACAATCATGGGAATGTGTGTGTCTCTTAGTCATTGTTGGCAAGATTCTTGCTAGAGTCCTCCTTGATAGGCTGATCCTTCACCTGGAAGATGGTCATATACCTGAAAGTCAGCTTCAGAAAGGTCTGAGGAACAGTCGATATGGTGTTTGCTGTCTGACAACTTCAGGAGAAATGCCAGGAGCAGAACAGAGATCTGTACACAACGTTTGTAGGTCTGACCAAGGCCTTTGACACTGTTAGTCATGAGGAAAATTATGTCAAAATGTGGTTGCCCAGAAAAGTTCATCAGTATTGTATGTCAATTTTATAATGGTATGTTTGCCCAGGTTTTGCATAGTGGACAATGCTCTTGTGCCTTCCCAGTCACCAATGGAGTAAAACAGGGCTGTGTACTTGCTTCCATGCTTTTTAGCATAATGTTTTCAGCCATGCTGTCAAATGGTTTCAATGAGGATGAACATGGCATTAAGGTCAACTACTGTACTGATGGTAAATTCTTCAATTTGAAAAGGCTACACACCAAGACCAAAGTGAAGGGAATGTTGGTGCAGGATTTTCTGTTTGCAGATGATTGTGCACTCAGTACAGTCTCTGAAGCTGAGATGCAACAAAGTATGGATCAATTCTCTGTTGTTTGTGATAATTTTGGCCTAATAATTAATAGCAAGAAAACATAGGTTCTCCATGAGCCACCACCACACCATCCATACGTGGAACCATCAGTTACAACAAATGGAGAAGTTTTGAGTGCTGTGGATAAGTTCACTTACTTTGATAGTGTACTTTCCAGTGATGTACACATTGACAATGAGGTTGACCCACACATTGCCAGAGCTAGCTCAGTGTTTGGGAGGTTCCAAAGAAAAGTTTGGGAGAGAAGAGGTATTAGACTGACTACCAAACTGAAGGTCTGCAGAGCCGTTGTGCTGACCTCATTGTTATATGCCTGTGAAACATGGACAGTCTACCAGCGTGAACTATCTTAGGAAGATTCTGAAGATCACCTGGCAAGATAAGGTACCAGACGCTGTTGGAACTAAACTGTCAAACATTCAAACTGTGCTTCAGAGAGTACAACTCTGATGGACTGGCCTCGTTGTTTGAATGCAAAATGTATGCTTGCCAAAAAGACTATTTTATTGAGAACTCTTATGGGACAGGCAATCACATGGTGGTCAGAAGAAGTGATACAAGGACACTCTCAAGGTCTCTCTCAACAACTTTGGATTTGATTGTGACATGGGAGACATTGGCACAGGACTGCTCAGCATCGTGTGCCCACATCAGAAAGGGTGCTGTGCTTTATGAGCAAAGCAGAATTGAGAGAGCACAAAAAAAGCGTACATGGACTATCTGTGCCCAATCTGTGGTAGAGCATTCTGAGCTCCTATTGGTCTGATCAGCCACAGTCATACACACTGAAACTTCACTTTCATGGTGATGTCATTTTGGTTTTCTTCGAGAATGAAAGACAACAACCAACCAAACAAGCAACCATGTACAGAATAGTTCACCTTATCTTTGTCTCATTTTCATTGGCTCCTTTTACTCCTTCTAAGCCTTTAATGTCTTCCCCAAAGGCTCTGACCTTTATTGCCAGTCTTGCATATTCTACTGGCTGCTGAGTTCCTCCACTTGGTACTTTTGCAGAAGTACCCAGCATTTGAAGAAGACTCAGGTTCAGATCTCAACCCTTTCACTTACTAGCTGTATGACTATGGGCATATTACTCAAATCCTTTTGAGTCTCAGTTTCCTCATCTGTAAAATGAAGGACTTGTGTTCAGTGACCTCTTAGATCCCTTCAAGCATTAGGCCTGTGAATCTATGAACCTTTGTCCAAAAATAAACTCATCTTCCTCCCACTCCCTCCTTCTGGCTTCCTTATTTTTATTGATGGGGTTGTCATCCCTCCAGTCAACTAGACTCAAAATTCAGAGAGATTTTTGACTCTCCCCTCATCATCCACCCAGTAACAAGAGTTGACATTAGAAAATGTTTTAAGATTTGCAATGCACTTTACATCCCTTCCTGTTTTTGAGCTCTATGACCACCCTAGGGTCAGAGTGTGGACATCTCTGGGTTGAGAAAGCTGCTGTTGGGGAAGTGAAGTCCAGAGATTAAGGAGGAGTGTACTAGAAAGAAAAATGCTGGATTTGGAGTTAGAGGGCTCAAAAGAGGGAATCAAATTTCTACCTGGGCACCTCCAAGCTGTGTGATATTTGGCAAGTCATTTAATTTCTCTGTGCCATGATTTCTTCATCCATAAAGGGAAAAGGCTGAACTAGAGGAGTCCAGGTCCCTTCCATTGCCAAGATCCCTTTCATTTCTAATATATGTTTCTATATTGAATCTCTCTTCCACACCACAGACCTTGAAATACGAGACTATTACCATGGCCTCCTAACCAGTGTCTCCACTTCCAACAACCCTATCTTAAAGAACACAGCTCTGAGCCCATCCCCTGACTCTCTGACAAATTGAATTCTCAGTTCCCAGTGCTCTTCCTCATTCAAATCCTCCCCTCTCTGCAGAATGAAGTCCAGATTCCTTAGCCTGATCCTCAAGGCCTTCTATCCTTTGTACAGAGCCTACCTTTCTTGATTCATTTTTCGTTTTATGTGCTCTAAGCCTTACCCAAACTAGACTACTTATCATTTTATTCTCTGACCTCTTTGCATTTATTAACATCGTCTCTCCTTTGCCTAGAATATCTTCCTTAGTCCAGACCGGACAAATTCCTATCTGCCTTTCAAGACCTGGTCAAATGTCACCTCCTCCAGGGAGCCTCCCCTGATCCCCATCCTGCCCCCAATCAGAGTGCTTTCTCCCTTCTCAGAACCCCACTCTGCCCCCAGTAATCTGTCCTTCTCTTTCTGATATTTCTAGTTCTCTGCCTTTGTGTCTTGTCTCCTCCTCCCTCCCTTGTTAGACTGCTGTTGGGGCTTGGACTTTCTCTTATCTAGTTCTGTCCCCAGGTTTCAGCACTGAGACCAACAGAGTAGGCCCTCCATGAATATTTATTAGAAGGAACGAATGATCGAATCAACAATAGAGTCAAAGGTTCTTTCTGGGCCTGATTGGCCTATGCTTTGCATACTAGAACTCGGCAAGTTTTCCCTCCCTTATTTTCTGCCCCTGGGTCTCAGTTTAGCATTAAGAGAAGAAACAGAAAGTTGGCTTTAAAGTTTGATTCTCTCTCAGGAGCCCTGAACTTGGCCCCATTGAAGGCTAGCTTGAAGTACATTAGTATTTCATAAAGCTGGCCGGTTGGTGCTGTTGATGCTTGAGAAGGGAGGGAGCACTTCAGGGAGAGAAGACCAGACAGGGGAGGAGGCTTTGAAGGGTTAGGTGGACATTTTGCACACCTTCCAGAGACCTTGAAAATTATAGGTAGGCAAATAAACATAGGTAGGGGTCAGGGAAAGAAGAAACTCATAAGAGAGAGGAGGGTTGGAGCCATTGAGGTAAGGAGAGAATAAATAGCAGTGGGCCCTAGCAGAGGGTACTGAAATATACAGACATATCTGCAATAGAAGGCAGGCCATGATAAGTACACAAGATGGAGGCAAGCAGAATGCTTGGGGAATTGTGTTCATCCTTAGTTGCCGAAGAAGACCATGCCATCAGAGAAATAATGAAATGACTTGCACTTGACTTTGTTTTGAGTGAGGGAGGGCTGTGCAGGTCACTAGCCTCACATCTCCTCCAGAGTCATCTGAATCCAATGACCAGATATGGTATGACTGGTGATGACCCAGGATGAGGCAATTGGGCTTAAGTGACTTGCCCAAGGTCACACAGCTAGTGAATGTCAAGTGTCTGAGGTGAGATTAAGGGAAGGGAGAACATGCTCTTGACTGATCTAATCAGAGAAGGCTTCATGAAGGAGGTGATCCAAGATGGGCCTTTAAGGAGATGAAAGAGATCAGTCCACCTGAGTGAAGAAAACCTTGGGTTTGGAGTCAGATGACCAATCAACGGATCAGTCAATAAACATTTATTTAGTGCTTACTAATGCCAGGTACCATGCTAGGTGTCTGGGGATACAAATAAACAAAAAACAAAGACCAGTTCCTGTCCACAAGAAACGTCCATTCTGTCCATCTGGGCTTGAGTGGTGGCTCCATTTCTTCCCAGCAGGCTGTTTCTGCGGGCTGTTTCTGTGGAACTTTTCTGATCCTCAGTTTCCTGTACGGTGCCAGAAAAAGCAGTGAGATTACAATCAGAAGACAGGAATTCAAATCCTAACTGGGAGGCTGATTAGTTGTTTGATTAGAAGGAAAGCCACCTCTCTGTGCCTTCAGATGGTCAGTAATAGTTGTGCTGCCTGCCTCAGAGAAATGCTTCAAGGAAACTGCTTTGTAAGCCTTAGAGCACTATACATCTGTAAACTATTTTTAATACAAAATATGGAGGGGATTGCTTTGAGCGGAGGCACAGAGACAGGTGGTTCTGTAAGCTTGGCTTTCTTTTCCATCAAGGCTTTAAGACTGGAAACGATAGTGACTTCCCCTTCCTTTCCTTTCACTTTTTTTTTTTTAACTCTCTGAAGTCTGGCTTCCAACCTCGTCATTCAGCTGAATCCATTCTCTCTGAAGTTATCCATGATCTCTTAATGGCCAAATCTAATGACCTTGTTTCAGTCCTTATCTTTTTTTTTTTTTTGCAGTCTTTGATACTAAGGATCACCTTCTTCTCTTTGATACTCTTCTCTCTAGGTTTTTTTTTTTTTTTTTTTGACACTGCTCTGTCCTGGCTCTCCTCCTTAGCCATGTGCTCTTTCTCAATCTCCTTTGCTGACTCTTCATCCAGGTCACATCCACTAACCATACAAGAGCTTCCAAGGCTCTGTCACGGACCCTTTTCCCTCTCTGTATTATTTCACTTGGCGTTCCTTTCGTATGGATTCAATTGTTATCTCTATGCTGATGATTTTCAAATCAAATTAACCAGCCTTAACTCCTCTTCTGACCTCTAGTCTCACATCTCTGGCTTCCTACTGGCTATCTTGAATTGGATGTCCTGTAGACATCTTAAAGTCAACATGTGCAAAATTGAACTTATTATTTTTCCTCCCCTCCCAGACTTCCCCTCTTCTTCCCTCCCTTCCTTGCTACTGTTGAGGGTCCCCTCAAACTCCCAGGCACTGAGGTTTACAACTTGAATGTCATCCCCAACTCCTCACTCTTTTTCACCCTCTCTCATAACTAATTTGTTTCAAGTTGTGTCAATTTTAACTTTGTACCTCCTCTCCCTTCTCTCCTTGTACTCCACGGGCAATGGTGCAGGTATTATTACACTAGCCTGCTGGTTATTCTGCCTGCCACAAGTCTCTCCCAGCTCCAGTCTGTCTTCCACTCAGCTGCCAAAATATTTCTAAAGTGTTAGTTTGACCATGTCACCCCCCCTGCTCAATAAACTCCAGTGGCTCCCTATCATGATCATATATAAAACCCTGTTTTGATGTTCAGAGCCCTTCACAACCTGTCCCCTTACATTTCTAGTCTTCTTAAACTTTACACAACACTATTCACTTTGCCATCCAGTGACAAGACCTCTTTGCTGTTCCTTGAACAAGGTACTCCATCTCTCAGCTCTATGCATGTTCTCTTGCTGTCCCTCATGTCTGGAATGTCCTCACTCCTCATCTCTGTCTTCTGGTTTCCTTAGCTTCCTTCAAGTCCAAAGCTAAAATTCCACTTCTATAGGAAGCCTTTCCAATTCCCCTTAATTCTAATGCATCCCTTCTGTTTACTCTCTCCGATTTATCTTTTCCATAGCTTGTTGTATGCAGTTATTTCCATGTTGCTTCTCCTTATTAGATCTTGAGCTCCTTGAAAATAGGGACTGTATTTGCCTTTCTCTGTACCCTTACCTCCTAGCAAAGTGCTTAGCATGTAGGAGATGATTAATATTTATTGACTTACCAATTGATTGACTGAAACATAGGCTAGAATCAAATTGTGGGGTGCTGAAGACTCTCTGCCCTTCTGTGGGGAGCTACTGAAGGTTTTTGAACAAGGGAGTAACATTATGAAAGTATAAGGGAGTACATTCTCCCACAGCCTCTATTATCTGTCTATCTCAGTTAACCTAATTAACTTAGGGAAGGAGGTTCCATTCCTCCCATTTCAATTAACTTAATAAGTGTAAGTACATGATGACATTTTAAATATGGAACCAAAATGGTCTACACCTTGTGATTAGTTTATGAGGCTTAAATTCTTTCAAGAAAGGAGTAGCTAATTGGCTAACCAAGCAAGCTAACTAGCACTCTCTCTCCTCTCCTCCTCCTCCTATCTTCTTGACCATGTCATCAGAGAGATTAGATCAGCAGCAGGCAGTGAGTACATCCAGATGAGACCAGAGAGACTGGACCACTAGGAGATAACATCTAAGCAAAGGCAACTTCAGTGATTGTGACCCCTTGTGGTGAAGACAAGTGATAGTTATATTGACTCAAAAGGGCACTGACCCTTGAAACCCATCATAGAGCTAGAGAGATTTCATAAGGATTTCACGAAAAGAGAAAAGGACTTCCAGTGTGTAGGACTTGTGAGTTATTCCTTTACCATTCATGTTCTCTACATGTGTGCATCATGTGAACATGGGCTCTGTAATAACTGTATTATATGCTAGAACTTACCTTCTTCACAGGAGAGTAGGACAATGGACTTAGATGAGAATCAGCCAATTATAAGGAGTTTTGAGGCTCAGGGCTGCTTGACATGATGGTGATCCTTTTCAAGTGAACTCTAGTTGAATTTGGAGATGCCTGTAGCCAGAAATCACAGAACCAGCCTTGACCAGCTCAACCTTGAACATCAGCTGAAGACTCAACTTTGCTCGGGACTTTCTAAACATCCTGCTCCCTGGCTTAGTGTGTCTACAGATGTCTTCTACCCTAAGCCCTACTCCCAATACGAAAGCCTCTAGAAACTATTAATATCTTACCCCTTTTCACTCCTCTTTGAGCAGCTGAGAACTTTCTCCCTCTCTGCTCCCTCGCAAACTCTTCTCTCACTTGCAAGTTCTTCTCAGACAATAAACACTTTTACAATCTGACTGGACTCTTTTATTTAGGGTTTAAACCCAATCCCCCCAAGGACCTTGTATGTATTTGTGGGAGAATGCATCTCAAGCTTCATAGGGGAATGTTTTTATAACTACTAGTCTTGAATGGCCCTTAGTGGGAAGCACATTGGTGGGGGCCTTTGAATGACAGTACTAGGAATTCTTGACTTGAAGGATGAAGATTTGCTTACACAGAGGAGATCCAAAGGAATGTGCTATGAGTCTTCTAGAACTCCCTCTGATGGACCCTTCGTAAAGAAGAACCTGAATCATATTTGAGAAAGGCCTGCCCAGAAGGGAATCATCTTAAGGGGACTGCTTTGAATGAAGACAGTAGTTATTTGGGTATATAAATGGTACTCTGTGATTAAGCTTGTAATAACTGGTTGTTGAGCTGAATTGGATTTTTTTAAAAAGTAGAGCATTTGGTAATCATGCATGTTTTCCTGGACATATTAACACACTTTGAAAAAGGGTCAGAAGTAATGTGAATGCCAAACTACCTCCGAAACAATGACTCTAGTACAAATCTGTGATTTTTGGCTTTGTGCATTTAGGCTTTGGGAGCTTTACTTGATGTAGAGAGTCTTATCTTGGGCAAGGGTCTGTTTAGAAGGCTTAATTCAAATCAGCACTAATAATTCTAATGATTTTAAATAGTCTAAGGGGCTCTATTAGGTAAGGGCCAATCTGACCATTTGCAGTGTGCCAGGTCTGTCAGCATACAGGATAACTTCCACACACAGGCCATGGGCCACAACATGCATGCCTTTTTTTTTTTTTGCTTGATGGCAGTGCCTTGCATCTTGGTCCATGACTATTTTCCAGGGAAGCTATGTCAGCCCTGCAATTAGCTCCCTCAATCAGGAAAACTGCTCACTGTGAGATTAGATACATCTCTGAGGCTGATTGCTGGAAAATTTGGGATAGAGCCGTTGGGTGATAATCTTTCTTTCTTTCCCTCTTGCTCTCTTTCCATTTTAAATAACTGCTTGATTGTAAAGAGGGATGATTCACAGCTCAAGATTTCTTCTGTAACTTTGTGAGGAGATTAGGAGAAAAGAAATTCACTCCCTCCCCCCTCCTCCAAATCTCGTGAATATTCCAACTCTCCATCTGTGGTACACTTCATGCTGAACTGATGTATACTGGTTGCAATCAGCATGTGAAAGAAAATGATTCAGACCTAGGTGATCTTATATCCAGGTGTCCAAGATCTCAGGCCCTGGGTAAAATGCAGGCTCCCCACCCTCTTCTGCTCCTGTAACCCTGATTTGAGGACAAGGAATATGTTTTCTGATTCTAAAGCACACTCCCTCCATCGCCCCTCCCCCTAAGAAATAGGGTGGCTCTTAAAGGTTGGCTCCTTCCTCTCATTCAGTGGTTGTGTCACTGTCAGAAAGGGCTCCCTTAGGTCTGTCTCCACTCCCTCTTGTTGCATTTTAAGCACATTTTGTCTTGTTTGATCCTCAGGAGGTGACAAAGGACAACTCGTTACATCCTTTGTATAACATCTTTTCAATTAAAAGAATCACACAAGTCTTGCTATAGGCTTCTCTTCTCTAAGATAAGCAGTCCCCATTATTTTAGGTCATGGCAGTGGGGAAAATTTTGGTGAAAAGAGTGCAAGCATAGAAGCAGCTATTGCAAAAGACAGAGCAGAGAAACACACCCTGGAGTCATCCACCTTTTACCAAATGAGAAGTTAGAAGGACAAATTAGAAAATTCAATCAATGATTTCTTTTTAACTAAGGTCTTTTTTTTCCTTTTAAAATTTCAGATGTTTCATTTCCCAAATTATTTCTTTGACACTTGGAGACCTTCTGCATTTTCCTAAATGCCACCTAATGATGCAACTGTGTAATTAAGACTAATTTGTTGGCAGAAATAATGGTAAGTTCTTGTGCTACGACCGAAAAAACTCCCCAGCACTCTTATTGTTTTTATCGCTATTATTATTGTCATTATTTTTACTGGGAGCTTCTATCAGGCTGAAAAAAATCAGGAACAAAAGGGGCAAATATCTGCCTTTTAGAAGAATGGAAAACAGAGATGCAGCTGTAGAACTCAAGAAATGGGTGGGGGGAGGGGAAGAAACAACTGGCACATGGTACCATGATGGGGCAGAGGTATAAGCTTCTTGAGGACAGAGACCATTTTTCATTTTGTCATTGTTTCCCCAGTATCTAGAGTGATGCCTTGCATATGGTGCTGGTGTACCTAATTAAAATATATTGTTCTTACTGTGCATCAAATATGATCTACTCTAGCATCCCAGAGCCAGCTACATCTTCCCTCAAGGTTCTATGGCATGCTAAGAGTTTTGTAGTGTCTCTTCTCTCTTGCCATCGGTTTGAGCCCCGACTAGTTGCATTTTGCTCACTGTTTGGTGCCAGTGACTAGAGTCTTACTTCCATTTAACCACTTAACATCATTACAAAGGGATATTTACTTTGAAGAGATAGTAAGAACAAAATACTTTGCCACAATACCTCTTAGGGGCATATTCTCCTCTATTCCACTTTATTTTTCTCAGGAGAGTGGGCATAAATTTAGCTAAATTCTACATAGTTTGGTCCCACCGAGTTCACAACGAAATGCAGCTAGGTGTGTACTTGTCTCAGCTATGCTGGTCTGGTCTCTTTCTCCTTGGAGCATTAATGCTGAATGGACTGCAAAACCTGAACCCTAGGGCACTGTCCGTATTTTCTCTTCTGACCTTCTGGGACTCATGAACTCAGATTCTCCAATCTAGTCTCTCCCATTATCATCAAACTGTCTCTTGTTAGATGCTTTTAGCAGGATCAAACCATCCTATGAGGGTCAGAGCTTTGCTCAGAGTCACATGATTGCTTACTGGCTGAGCTGAGATTTGATGCTGGGTCCTCAGGGTCCATGGGACTACCATGCTTCTCTATAGTGAGACTTTTTGAGAAAATGGGTCTCCTTGATAACCTTAAAGAAGGAGATGCTGAAAGTGTCATGAGAGAGACTTTTCAGTAGCTTTTGAAGCTTCCAGAGTAGCCTGTCTCCCTGACAAGGAAGAAATATTTCAACATAGTCCCTGGAAACAAATCTTTCCTGTCTGAGGAATGGGTGGATAGATGAGTAAGCAAGAATTACAAGGAAAGAAATGTTCTGAATGTGTGTGTCTGCTATCTGATTCCACTGAGGTCTAGGACAAGAGAAGACCATTTAGACGTGTAGAGATATTCAGGTTGTACACTAGGGAGAACTTTCTGATTGCTGTGAAGGGGATAGTAGGACTATGCCCAAGATTGCTTTCTTCTCCCACCACAATCACAGAATGTCTGAGTTGGAAGTTGACTTCAGAGATTATTGTCCCTCACAAATCCAAACACTCATTCTCCTATACAAGTCCTAATGAATGTTTGTTCAGAATTTGCTTAAAGACCTCCATCAAAGGGGACCCCACTGTCTCCTGAGGCTGCCCATTCCACTTTTGCCTCACATTAGCCTCTAATTAAGAGATTTTTTTTCTTTTCTTTTATCGGACCTATTCACCACTCTCATTTCACTTTTGGTCCTGCTTCTCCTGGAGTCAAGGAGAATAAATTTAATTCCTCTTGAGAGATCTTCAAAGACTGGAAAGATCCCTATTCTGTTCCCTTCTAAGTCTTCCTTTCTTCAGAATAACCATCGCCTCTTTCTGGACTGGTTCACCACATAGGGCACCCATGGTGTTTTCTTCTTCCCAGAAGCCTTGTCAAGTGGAAGGTCAGGGGCAAGACCCCAGAAACCTGGGGAATGCTGGCAAACTGCCTGCCCATCAGGTAGCTCCCCTTCCCCATGTTTCTAAGACAATGACTCTATGGGAAGGCCCAAAAGGTGTGTTCAATCAATCAATCAATCAGCATTTATCAAGCCAAGAGTACAAAAAGAGGAAAAAGCAAAGAGCTTACATCCTAATAAAGGAAACAACAGGCAACATATACAAAACAAGCTACATACAGGATAAATAGGACATAGTTAATAGAGGGAAGGTACTGGAATTAAGAGGGGTTAGGGATGGCTTTCTGTAGAAGATGAGATTGAATTGGCACATAAAGGAAGTCAGGGAGGTCAGTAGTCAAAGCAGATCAGGGAGATTGTTCCAGGCATGGAGGACAGTCAGAAGAAATGCTTGGAGCTAAGAGATGGAGTGTTTTTTACCTGGGAAATAGGTTCTATATGTGTGATATCTGGCAAGTCACTTCCCAACTGGGTGCCTTTGTTTTCTCATTCTAAGTTGAGATGTTTGGACTAGATGGTCTCTCAGGTTCCCATTCAACATTAGTGCCCTTTCCATTATGTTGTGACCACTTACAAATGTAACTAAATGTGGAGTCCAGTATGAGTGAGGTCAGACTGAACTGGACTGCAGTGCAGGATACAGACTATTGTTTTTGGCTTTTTCCTTGTTGGGGGCTGCTTTAGGTAGGCATCTTTCCATGTTGGCCCATGAGCAGTTGTTGTGGGTGCAAGGGGGTCAAGTAAGGTCAGGAAAATTCAGGAAGATGTGTGTGTGTGTGTGTGTGTGTGTGTGTGTGTGTGTCTGTATGTGCATCTCAGGTTAAGAACCCCTGGACTAGTTGGAGATTTCCTTGAGCCCTAAATCCATGGCCCCCTCCCAAGGGTTGATGCTCAGCCAGATTACCTTGGTAGGGGGGATTTGGGGAATTCGATAGCCTTGTGAGTGAGAGATTTACACTCGTTCTATGGAGGCCCCAGAGGATAGAACCAGGACTAACCGACAAGTTGTAGAGATAGATTTAAGCTTGAGGCTAGAAAACAAACAAACAAACAAAACTCTCCCAAATTCTGAGGGCTGGGATGGACTGGCAGCCTTGGGAGGCGATGTGTGTCCTAGCGGAGTCTGGAGGACCCCTTATCAGGCGTGTTACCGAGGGGAATTCTAGTTCATGAGTGTGCTGGAATGGGCGCTTCTGAGGTCTCTTTCCACATTGAGATTCCATGTGACAAACTGGGTGCTTCTCACTCCAGCTAAAGCAGAGGCGAGACTTCCCTCAGCTCTTTTGATAAGAGGTGGTTGTTTTTGTGGGGGCGGGGAGAAAGGGAAAGGATGGTGGTGGGGAGGGGGTGGGCACCGCTGGAGGGTGCCCTGGCCTCTTTCTGGCCCTGGTGACATAGGCAAGCAGGCTTGTTCAAGTTCCCCTCCCCCCTCCCCATCTTCCTGATGAAGAGAAGTTCTTTCTGATTGAGCTAATTATGCTGATTGAATTTCCTCCCTCTCCCTTCAGCAGCTCCTTCCCACCCCCCACCCTACCCCTCCCCTCCCCTCCCCTAGCTGCTGCTAGGACTCCCTTTGGAGAAAGGAAAAGGTTTCCTTAATCTGATGGGGGTAATTGTTATGCACACAGTGTCAGATGTTAATGTGGGCCTGACTGACAGGTAATCAGCCCCTCAGCTGTACAAAAGGAGTGAATAACTTGGTAATTTTATTTCCCCTGATTCCACCGTGTGGGATGTCAGGAAAATCTAAATTAGCAATCAGGGGAGTCAACGCAGCAGCAGCAGCAGCAGCAGCAGCTCCACTAGGGTGGGAGGGAGCGAAGCCGTACCTCCACAGCTGCATCGGCACAGAGCCCTTCTTCCACGGAGAAGGCTGGTGGTCTGGTGCCTTGCTCCAGGCTGCTTCCTGTGGAGTTGTGGATGCATGGGGGGACATTTGGCCTCTGTAGAAGCAGAAAGAGTCCAGGTGCTTAAGAGTCAGGGGGACCTCTGTTCTACTCTCAGTTTTTCTAAGCTTAACCTTGCTGGGCCTCAGTTTACCCATCTGTAAAATAAAATGAAGTGGCTGGCAGAGATGATTTCTGAAGTCCCTTCCAGGACCCTGTGATCGTGCCCTAGCTGGTGCTTCCTGGGTTCTGGTATCCTGATCTCACCCCAGGGAAGAAGAGAGGAGGGAAGGGAATGTCTATGTCTAGATGTTACGTGGGTCATCCATGCAGAGGCTGGATGTTTACCTTTTGGATAGGCTAGAGAAGGGATTCCTCTTCAAGAATGAGTTGGACTAGATGTCCCTTGAGGACCCTTCAAGTGCTAAAATTCTGAGATTCTGTGATTCTTTGAACTGAAGGGGGTGGTGGTGGAGTGGGGAGTGGTGGGGGGAGGGAGACTTCTGTCAGACTGTGAGTGACAGGTTTCCCCCTCCCTGAGCAGGCTGCCAAGATTCTTACCCTAGAATGCTCAGGACATGTGACCTTGCAGCTCACGTTTCAGCTGAACTGAACCACGTGCCTCTATTCACCTCCACAGAATTTAGCCTCAGTATCACCTCAAATCGAAAGTCAACATGTCGAAGATTTAAAATCAGGAATACTTGAGTTCAAATCTCACTTTAGACATTTAATAGAGGTCTGACCCTCAGCAAGTCACATAAAAATCAAGTCAAATCAACAAGAATTTTATCAAGCACCTACTATGTGCCAGGCTCTACGCTAAGCCTAGTTCTCTGCCTCAGTTTCCCCATCTGTAAAAATGGGATCCATAAAAACTCTTATCCCAGTAGGGTTATTGTGAGATTCAGATGAGTTAATGAATGCAGAGTGCTTTTCAAATCTTAAGGAACTATATAAAGGTGAGCTATTATTATTATCTTACGGGGGAAAATGAAGGCTGATCATCCTACGATTGTAGAAATACCAATTAATGTTGGCCCCTACAATAATAAGATTCCAGAAGTGGCAGAACCCTTAGGGAGGGAGGAAACAATAATTTATTAAGTGCCTACTATGTGCCAGACATTGTGTTAAACACCATATCGATAGCTACATCCATCTATCTATCTATCTATCTATCTATCTATCTATCTATCTATCTATCTATCATCTATCTATCTGTACATACACACACACATATAAAATCTTTTGATCTTCAGACAATCCTATTGGGGTAGGTGCTATTATCATATCCATTTTAAAATTGAGGAAATTAAGGCAGGAAGTTGTTAAATTACTTGCCTAGAGTGACACAGCTATCAAGTGTCTGAGTTTGTATTTGAATGAAGATCTTTCTGACTCCAGGTCTAGGACTCTACCTACTGCACCACCTAGCTACCTCTTAGGCAATAAAATGTTAGAATATAGAATGTCAGAGCTGGAACACCCTTATAGGCTAACCCTCCCTTTTGTTTTACGTATGGAGAAAGCTGAGGTACTCCTGGGAAGGGACTTGGGAGGTGGTACACAACAGCTAATTGCTGGAGAAACAGCTACTATTGGAGTGAGAACCCAGGTCTCTTAATTTACAATCCTGGGAATTTTCCACTCAGTGGAACTCTGATGGAGAGAGAGGAGATGGTGAGGAGGGGGTGGGGCATTGACTAGACTTAGCCAGGCAGGGCTCCTCCCTATCAGAGCCCTTCCTCCTACATCACTAAGCATCTCCCAACCCGATGAGGGTCATAGCTTGGGATCAGTTAGGATGAAAAGGAGTTTCAGGGTCTTAAGTGGATTGAAAGGGCGCTGGAAATCAACAGTTTGAAAAGGCAGTCAAATCATCTCATGCAAATAGAATGTGCATTGAAAGAGGCAGGACATCCAGAATAAGAGAGGGAAGAGAAGATGGCCCCTCTAGCCTCTTTCTGGATCAGATCCCATTGGGAGTAACAGATCCAATTGGCAAGCAGGAGAATATCCAGAGGAGGGTGACCTGGCTGGTGAGAGGGGCTGGAAACCATTTTGTCAGTAGATTAAGCAGGATGATTTGGAAGATATTCAGCTAGTAGGAGAGTTGAGGGGGGTGGGGAGCAGGGCCAGTGTTTGGAGAGGGTAATCGATGTCTTCAAGTATCTGAAAATGGATGATGTGGAAGAGGGGTTAAAATAAGCAGGTTTGGCCCCAGAGTTTAGAACTAGGAGCCCAGGGAGAAGTTGCAGAGGGGATGATTTCAGTTCAACAATCAGGACCACCCCCAAATGAAATAGCCTGCCTTAGAAGGTAGTGAATTCTTTACCACTTGAAGTATTCAAGCATCTTCAGGAAGGCTGATAGAGGGGGACTAATGATGATGATCTTGGGGTGGGGGGAATGGATATACCAAGGTGTCTTTTGTGAGATTTTGCCCGACTGATGGGAGGGAAGGGTCTTGGCCTGTGTAACTCCAATGCCTCTGGGCTCACACTGGCGGGAGGGTCTGTGGTGGAGTAGAAATGGAAGGAAAAGGCAGTTCAGGAAACTGTTATTACCTTCAGAGGCACCAAAGTGATAATTTGAGGTTCTTGAAGGTTTTATTTTTTCTAAAATGCACTGAATTTCCAGGCAGCATCAGTTTTAAGACAAGATATAGGAGGAAAAAAAAAAGAAAAATAATTCTACTCTCTGATTGCTGCTGCAGTGAGCCTGCTTTGGAATACATATAGATCAGGGACCTGCCTGGGGTCCTTTCCCCCGTAATACTGACTCGCAGACCCCCTCCTCCTTAGGCATCCAGCTTTCCCCATAAAGAGGTGGAGGAGGGGTTATCTTTGCTCTGGAAGAGCTTATTAACACTAAATGAAAAGAAGAGCATGACTCTGGAGTGGAGCTGAGTGGGCGGGCTTCATCTTCTTGCTCCATGGAATCACAACAGGATTGCTTTACCTTTAGGCTTAACATTGGAATGATTTCAGGATGGCTCTGAAATCCTGAGTGCTACAGTGGATGCACTGGACTAGGAAATGGGAAATTTAAGTTCTTATCCCACCTCTGGCACTGATTCTCTGGGTGAGTTTAGGCAAACAGTTTCTGTTGACTTATATGGACCTTGGTTCCCCGTCTGTAAAATGGGCATAATCATCCCTGCCCTCCACTTGGAAACATCTTGAAAACTGTAAAAAATAGCAGCAAAATGATGTTATCATCGTTTTATCGTGACTATTCAGGTCCTTTTAATGAGTGACATAGTTTATGGACCCCAAACAGGGAAAAAATTGCCTCTAACAAATTGTGTTCAGTCATTCCCATATGCCTAGAAGTAGCCATGTCCAAAGGAGCCCCTCCCTCACTTCTACCCTATCCTGATTCCTCTGAGTCTCTCCACCAACCTTTCCTAAACCCTCTTTCCCCCCATCCCCCAACGGGAGAGGAGACTGCCAAGGGGAGGAGACTGAGGGGAGGGAACCTCTCTCAGGACATACCTCTAGGGGGCAATAGCATCTTTTCTAGCAGAAAACACAGTTCCTGATGGCAGAGGCTGAAACTTCCCTTTTAGAGAGAGATGGAGATGATCTTTTTAAAATTTTTTTAAAGAAATACTCTTGGAGGTGGGGAGGAGCAGATGAGGCTTTTTAAAGGCTCTTTTTATCCCCTCCTAAAAAGCCTATACATATATATATGTATATATATATATATATATATATATACATATATATATATATATATATATATATATATTCCTCTTTTCCATTTGCTTAATGAAAAATTCATTCATTCATTTGTTCATTCAATAATCACTAGTCTTTATGTAGCACTTTAAGGTTTTCAAAGGGCTTTACATATATGTTAACTCATTTGATCTTCACTACAACCCTAGGAGGTAGGTGCTATTATTATTCACATTTTACAGATGAGGAAACTGAGGCCCAGAGGAATTAAGTGATAGAGCTATTCAGTTTCTGACAGGATTTGAACCCAGGTCTTGTTGATTTCAAGTCCCAAGTTCTATCCATTGCGCCACCTAGCTGCTTCACCAAAGATTTATTGAATCCTATCATGTCACACAGATCAATAAAACACATCCTCAAGGTATATATAGACTCAAAAGTTCAGAACTGGTAGTCCTCACAGACTATCTTTGTCTTATCTATCTGGTACATCTAGGAACCTCATGTAACAATGTTTCCTTCCCTGAAAGTGACCATCCAACTTTTGCTTCAAATAGCATCAGAGATGGGGAACTCATTACCTTATGAGGCAGCCCATGTTGTCTTAATGATTTCAGACTCACTATGAAGGTTTACCAAATGATGCTTGTTCCTCACCCTCCTTACACTTCTTTAGTGTGGATATTCCCCCAAATTCGATCCTTGTCACCTTCCTTTTCTTCTTTTGTGTTGTCTTGGTGATTTCATTTATTCCTATTGCTTCAATGACCATATCTATGCAAAGGATCCTAAATCTTTTTGTCAAGTCCTGAACCCTAGTGTTCTCTCTCTCTCTCTCTCTGCACGTCCTCTCTTTCTGTCCTCTCTCTCTCACCCTCTCCGTCTCCCTGCTTCATGAGCCCCTTTGGCAGTTGTATGAAATCTAGGGGCCCCTTCTCAGAATAATGTTTTAAAATGCATAATATAAAATACGTAGGATAATGAAGAAAATTAATTATATGGAAATAGTGTTATTAAAATAATTTTTAGAAAGTTCATGGACCCCTAACCCTATAACCTCTCCTCTAATTCCACATCTCCTATTGACTACTCAATTTTTCCATTTGGGTAGACTTACTAGCATCTCAACCATACATCTAAAAGTAAACTCGTCACTTTTCTTTCTAAACTAGTCTATGCCCTTACTTTCTTTATTTCTTTTGTTAGGGCCAACATTCTCTCAGTCACTTATGCCTCTTCTTCCTCTTTCTTCCATCATCTTTAGATATCCCTTCTCCCTCACTCCCCCAGCACACATTTCTCTTCCCCTCCAATTCATTATAACCAAGTTTTGTGTATTCCATTAGGACAAAAGGATAGTTATACAGGGTGGCTCAATATGAGAGAAAACTTCTTCATGAACTGTCCCCCACAATATTTCCCTAGCACTTCTTATGGGGTCAAAAATTCTAGCATTAACAATTTGTTTCCTTGTTATTAAAAATGTTCTCCACTAGAATAGCACTTACAGATCTCAAATTGTATTATAAAGCAGTAATCATAAAAATGATCTGATATTGGTTGAAAATAGAAAAGTAGATTAGTGAAACAGACTAGACAATGCAGAATGAGAAACAATTTAACTAAGTAACTTAATCTTTGCTAAACTGGAGAGCATAAATTACTTAGGTAAGAACTCCCTATGTGTCAAAAATTTCTGGGAATACTAGGTAGCAGTTTGGCAGAAATTAAGTTTAAGTCAACAAAGACTGCAATAAGCTCAAAATGGATATGTGACCAAAATATTAAAGGTTAAACCATAAAAAAAATTAGATGAGAACCAGATCAGCTATCTTTCACAGCTCTGGCTCAGGGGTAAGATGTGATGACAAGAGATGAAATAGATAATTTAGTTTCCATGAAATGGAAAAGCTTCTGCATAAACAAAATTTACTCAACTAGAATAAGAAGGGAAGCAATTGATTGGGAAAAAGATGTTTGCATCAAATATCTCTGATACAGGTTTGCTATACTGATAGAGCATTTGGTATACTCTAGCACATGGAAAGCCAATGCTAGCATATAGGATCAGCCATTCTGGAAAGCAATTTAAAACTATCATCTAAATGAACCAATCCCTTTATCCTCTTTAACGAAGTGATGCCACTACTAGGTCTATACTCCTAGTTGTGGGAAAGAATGACTGAAAAAATTATGGTATATGAATTTAATGGAGTATTATTGTTATGTATGATATTATTAAAGGGATGGTTTCAGAGAACCCTTAAAAGGGAAAACATATAAACTGATACAAAGTGAAGAAAGCAGAACCAGAGGAACCATTTGCATTACAACAACAGCCCTATAAAGAAAAAACCAGCAACTTTGAAAGACTTAAGAACTCTGATAAAAAAAAGTGGCCAATCGTATCTTCAGAAGGCCAATAGTGAAACATATAACCAATCTCCTAAAAGAGAGGTGATAAACTAGAATAAGACATATATTTTCAGATATGGCCAATGTGGGAATTCATTTTATGTGATTATTTGTATTTACTTCAAGGGTTTTTTTTCCTTTTTCATTATGGGGTGGGGTGGGGAGAGGAGCTGATAGGAAAAGAGCTGATAGTTCTAGGATTCCACCCCTCCCCCCTGGGGAAAAACTCCCAAAGAATCACTCTAAAGAATTTTTTTAAGGAATGAACTAAAAAACAAACAAACAGAAAAAAGTCAAGGAGGAAATCAATCAATCAACTAACACTTATTAGCACCATTTATTTGCCAGGTACTGTACTAAGTACAAAGAAATATTAAAACCAATTTCTGGCTTCAAGGAACTCAAGCATTCTAATGGAGGCGATAACTTGCAAAATGTACAAACAAGATAGAGACAGGATAAACTGGATATAATTTAACAGAGGGAAGGCACTAACATGAAGGGGATTGGATAAAAAAGTCCCTGACTTCAACAAGCTCATAGTCTAATGGGAAAAAGACAAGCAAGATAGCTTTGAAAGTTAGATGTTGAATGTTTTATATACATAAAAGGAAAAGCAAGCTGCATGTAATAGAAATTCAATTTCATGAATAATCCAATTTTTCTGTTCTACTTTTATATGGAAATGCTCATTTTATTTGTTACTAATTTCAGAAAAAAGAAAAAAATAAGAATGTAGGGAAAAAAGCCTTCACAAATATATGGGACCGAAAAGCATTCCCTAGAAGATAAGTAATTAAAGGAAATGAAAAAACAGTTCTCCAAAGAAGAATTGTAAACTATTAACAGCCATATGAAAGAATGCTCCAAATCACTAACAAGAGAAAGGAAAACCAAAACCACTTTGAGGTTTTGACTCAAGTGTAGCAGATTGGTAAAGATGAGACGAGATGGAGATGGTCAATATTGGAGAGCTTGTGGAGAGATAGACATTTTAGTGAGTTGTTGGTAGAGCTGTGAACTGTTGCAACCATTCTGGAAGGCAATTGGAAACTGTGTTAGGAAGATGACCAAAATGTCCACAAAATGTCAGTCTGTGGTTTAGTCAATGATAAAAAGAAAAGTCTCATGCATACCAAAATATTTGTGTGAATGTGTATATATATATATGTGTGTGTATGTGTATGTGCATGTAATGTCATGTTTAGATTTCTAGAACCACTTCCCAAGAACTCTTGACACCTGATTGTTCTTTGTGATATTACACCAAAGCAAACTATTTTTTAAACTTAAAATAGAAAGCAAAGCATATAAAAAAAATAAGAATCAAGTTCATCATTGATTTCCCAAACTACAACCTCCCCAAATTCCAAGGAACATAGGTTGTGTGTCCTCCATGTTCCACTTCTCCACATAAGCTTATTAGTTCAGCACCATTGTTGTGAGTTGTTGTTTGGTCATTTCAGTCAAACCCAATGCTTCATGATGCCATTTCTTGGCAAAGATACTTCAGGGCTTTCTCACTTCCTTCTCCAGCTCATTTTACAGATGGATAGATTGAAGCAAATGGGGTTAAATGAGTTGCCCAGGGTCACACAGCTAGTTAGTGTCTGAGTCCAGATTGGAGCTCACATCTTCTTGACTCCAGGCTCATTGCTCTACCCACTGAAGTCATCAAACAGGAAGAATAGACTTTGGAGTCTCCTCCCTCTGTTCTCCCCAAGCTCCTCTATTAGTAATCTAAGGGAGGGTAAGGGACACTACTTGTCCAGCAATTAAACTCAGTAGCTTTTGGATCTGAGAGGTGGTCTATCTTAGCACCAGCTCTACAAAGTCTTATAAATGGAGCTTCCTAGTATGGAAGAAAGAAGGAATTCATTAGTTGCACCTTCAAGGAAGTTTCCAATCCAATCCAATTTTATAAATATTTATCAAATGCCTACTCTGTGGAGGGTACTTTGCTAGGAACTGGGGGTGTAAAAACAAAATGCTTTCAAGGAGATAACATTCTTTAAAACTATTTTACTTTTTCAGGCAGCAGTTTGGAACAATGGATTGAGTGCTAGACTTAGAATCAAACGGAACTGAGTTTGAATTCTGCTGCTGACACCACTTACAGGACTCTGGACAAGATCCCTTGGTACCTGAATTTACTCATCTGTCCAGTGAGGATAAAAATAGCATCAAGAGTCCTTTTTGAGGATCAAATGAAACAACACGTCCAAAGTGCTTTACAAATCGTAAGTTCTACGTCAACACTAGCCATCATTATTACATCTTTTGGTTTTGCCTCATCTTCGTTTCTGAATTCCTCCCTTTTGTCCTGCCCAGTGAGTTATCCCTTATAACCAACGAAAAAGGGGAGAAAAGAAACACATACATCATGTTTGTCAACACATGCAATACTTCACACCCATAGTCCCCACCCCTGAAAAGATGGGGTGGAAATAGAATTTATGTTTCACTAGGGCAGCTGGTAAATGTTTAATAAGTGATTTTCTGAAAAAAGATTGTAAAGTGGCACACTTTCAGGTTTAATCTTCATCGTTAACATTTTTTGTCATTACTTTTTTGGGTCTAGGCAATCAACAAAACAATAAATTAAGCCCTCATTTGTAGCATTTCCTGATTCTAGGTTACAGTACACATCTATACTATGGGAATGCTAGATATATATATCTATCTGTCTCTCTACATATACATACATGTATATACATATACAATTATTTTGCTTTTCAGTCATGTCTTACTCTTCATATTCTTATTGGAGTTGTCCAATTGATTTTCTTGGCAAAGATATTGGACTGGTTTACCATTTCCTTCTCTAGTGCGGCCTCATTTTACAGAAGAGGAACTGAGGCATTAAGTGACTTGCCCAGAGTTCCACAGCTAGTGAGTGTCTGAGGGTAGGTTTAAACTTAGGCCTTCCTGACTTCAGGCCCATGGCTCTATCCATTGCACCACCTAGCTACCTCATGCATTATCATACACATGATGTTTGTTTGGTGGTTGTCCTTTGTTCTTGAAGAGGACCAATGACGTTGGGATGGTGATGGTAAATTGAGAAGGTAATTTGTTAATTTAACTTGAATACTGATATTGAGAGAGATCAGAAAATGCTTTCTGAAGGAGATGGTAGGCAAGCTGAGTTTTGAATGAAGTTAGGGATTTTAAGAGAGGGAGGTAAAGAGGGTGTGACTTCCTGGCTTGGTACATAGTCTGGACAAATGATGGGCCAGCTTGATGGAAAAGGAAAGTGTATCAAGCAAAGTCATATGTAATAAACTTGGACAGTTAATCTCAAGGTAAATTGGGAAGGGTTTTAAATGCCAGATTGGGGTTTCACAATTCATTCTAGAGGTAATAGGGAACCATGGAAGGTTCTTTAGCAGAGATGTGGTATGGATAGACTTGGGTATTAGGAAGATTATTATTGTGTGGAGGATGAATGGGAGAGGGGAGAATGGAGAAACTGGGAGTATATATGTTTTCCTCCCCTTTTCTCTGCTTTATTCATTTTGGGTCCTGCCCCTTTTGTGAGAGTTTGCACCCAATCTCCTAGTGGATGTGGTGCAAATACTCCCATATATCTACCACATTTTGTAAGAAGAATATACTCCTCTCTGTCTCTCTCTTCCTCTCTCTCTCTCTCTCTCTGTAGAAGAGAAAAGAAGATAAGGGGAGAGGGAAAGAGAAAAGAGGAGAGGAGAAAGAAAGAGAGACAGAAAAACAGAGGAAAAAGAGAGGGAGAAGAGGAGAAAGGGGAAAAAGAGGAGAAAAAATGAAGAGAAAAAAGGGGGAGAAGAAAAAAGAGGAAAGAGGAGAAAAGAGGGAGAGAAGAGAAGAGAGAGAAAGGAGAGAGAAAAAAGAGATGAGAGAGGGAGAAAGAGAAAAAGGGAGGGAAGAGGAGAGAGACAGAGAGGGAGACAGGGAGAGACAGAGACAAACAGAAATAGAGAGAGACAGAAAGAACAGAGAGAGAGAGAGAGAGAGAGAGAGAGAGAGATGCTACACATGCATTCACACTTTAGTGTAATTGTAAACGAAGTTATGAGAGTGTGACTTGTCCTACTACCCAGGCTTTTCATAACTAAGAGGATAAGGCTGGTGTCAGTATTGGTCCTTACTTTCCTGTCCTCCCTCCATCTTGCTTTCTTTTTCTACTTGGTCCCAGGCCCTTCTTGACAGGTTATTAAAAGCATGGCCTTTGGTAGGAGCTGAAGCAGGGGCTTGCACAGGGAGAAGTTGGCTTGGAAAAATCTGGGGCACAAAACCACTGTGTAAGTGATCAGGTAAGAGCTCAGGAGGGCCCAGGAGAAGAAGAGGCTGGATCTTTCCTTAGCCTGTGAACTGTAGTAATGCCAAGTTTTACCTCTGAGAGGGTCTGGCCAGAGGCCCATGGGCAGGAGGAAGGGAAGGAGGGAAGGAAGCTGAGCAGCTCTGCTGTGACCTGGGCAGCACTTGGCTCCCCATGGAGTATATTTTCTGCTCAGACACAGTAGTAATTTGGCCAATTGCTGAGTCCATTAGCGTGAGTAGTATTGAGTTGTTGGCACTATAAGAAGACAGCCTAGGGCCCCACAAAATGCCGCTTGTATTTCTTCCTCTCCCCTCTCCTAAGAAGGAAAGGGAAATGTGCTGGATCCAGTGTCATAGGAGCTGGATTCAAATTCTGACTCTGTCATCTTGGGAAAGTGATTTAATCAACCATCCAGCATTTATTAAGCACCAGCTATGGTTCAATGTTCCAGCTGCTGGGGAAACAGCCTTGCTGGGTTCAGTTTCCTCATCTATTAAATGAAGGCATCGGATCAAATAATTGCTAAGAGTCTTGTCAGCTCTAAACTCTCTGATCTGATAGAACGCAAGCTCTTCCCATTTTTGTTTTATTCTCCCTAGTTGTGCCTAGAACAGTGCTTGGCGTATAGGAGACACTTAATGTTTGTTGATTTGGTTGAAAGTTTGTTGATTGACTCAGAGGCTGTTGGGGTTTATATTTGTTCAAGCGTCTGCTAGACTCACTGCGCATTTCAAAGATGTCCACCCCCTCCACTGTCCTGAGGCTTCCCCAAAATGACCGTAGCTCTGTATTCTGCTCTCTGTTCTCTTATACTCTGTCCTAGTGCCCTGCCTCCTCCCCCAAATGCTGACCCCACCCAATTATGGCAGAGACAGTACTTAAGGGGAGTGTGAGGTCCAAGGGAGCTTAGATTTGGAGCTGGAAGGAATTTTAGAGGTCATAGAGACCAGCCTTCTACATTTAACAGATGAGGAAATTGAGGCTCAGAGATCTTACTCAGGATTACAGAGCTAGGCAGCTGGATGGTAGAATGGTTAAACTGCTCAGCATGAAATCAGGAAAACCTGAGTTCAAATTCAGTTTTAGATACTTACTAAGCTGTGTGACCCTGGCCAAGTCACTTAACTTCTGCCTCATTTTCTTCAACTGAAAAATAGAGATAATAACAGGCTTTACTCCAGTGGGGTTGTTGTGAGGATTAAATTATAAAGTGCTTAGCATAATGCCTAGCATGTAGTAAACACCATATAAATGCTTATTCTCTCCCTTTCCCCAGTAGGTATCTGAGACAGGATTAAAACCCATGCCTACCTGACTAAGTCCAGCACTCCATCTGCCACCAATTATTTTTTCTCTTCATTTCAAAAATAGACAACAACTCTATTGAAAAAGTTCATGAAAGGAAGCCCATCCATCTCTGCTGCTGTACATTTTGAGGTTCCTGGGACACCTTCTCTACTTTCTTCTTGCTTTGGGAGAAAGCATTTTTCAGTTGGAAGCTCCATTCATCCATTGTCAGCATAGAGTGACCAGAGAAACTACACTTCTGCCATGATCTGACCATGTAGATGGGCCTGAGTTAGAGGGATACTGCCCTATTATTGGTGGGACAGGGAAGAGACTGAATCTTTTGACCTTTTGTCTGCTCAGGGGACTGAGCTCTTGGAGACAGATCCAGCTGACTTGTGGGAAAGTGTATGGCTCTGAGGGAGACAGAACCCAGGCAGCTTAGAACCTTAAGAAAGTCTATTCTGATTATAGCATCATAGAGTTTAGAGGCATGGACCTAAAACTAAGGGAAGGACTTCAGAAGATCACCTAGTATAATCTTCTCTTTTTATAAATGGTGAAACTGAGGAAGGAGATGATATGTTTTATCTATGGTCACACATGTTGTGAATATTGAAGCTATATGTGTGTGTATATGTGTGTCTGTGCATATATGTATATGCAACATACACGTACACATATGTATATATGCATACACACATGTATTTTAATATACGCACACATGTAACTATATGTGTTTGTGTGTATATATGTATATGCATATATACATGCATACACACACATATAAAATTTAGTATCTAGGTCCTCCAACTTCAAATTCTTATAATGCCTCTACCTGAATATATGATCGGTTGGTTGTTGTCCTTTATTCTCATAGAGGACCAAAATGACACCACTATGTTAGAGCCAAGTTACAATTTGGCAGATTGGACTGATCAGACCATTAGAAGCTCAGAAAGCTCCACCACAGGTTGGGCACAAATAGTTCATGTTAGCGTTTGGGTTGAATTCTCTAAATTTGCAAATCTCGAGTTTCTTTTGAGCTACTTCAATTCTGCTTTGCTCAGAGAGCACAGCCCCTTCTCTGATGTGGGCATGCCATGCTGGGCAGTTCTATGCCAGTGTCTTCCATGTCACACAATCAATTCCAGAGTCTTTAAGAAAGACCTTGAGAGTGTCCTGGTATTGATTCTTCTGACCACCATGTGAACGCTTGCCCTGTGTGAGTTTTCCAAGTCTTTTAGGCAAGCCCATGTTTGGCATTTGAATGCTGTGACTAGCCCATTGGAATTATGCTCTCTGCAGTAGAGTCTGAATGCTTGGCAGTTTAGTTTGAGAAAGGACCTCAGTGTCTGGTACCAGGATAAAATGCCTGAGTAAATGATAAGCCTGGATTAAGGGTAACCTTTCTTTTTTTGATACTCAGTTTCCCTGGAAGTGTAGCAATCACTCACGGTCACATCCCACTGCTGGTTAGCGTGGAAGTTTTGCCCTGCTCTGTTTCTTTATTTTAAAATTAATTAATTTATTTTTAGTTTTCAGCATTCATTTACACAAGATTTTGAGTTCCAAATTTTCTCCCCCACTCTCCCTTCCTGCACCCTGAAACATTGTGCATTCTAATTACCCCTTCCCCCAATCTGCTCTCCTTTCTATCACACACCTCCCTTCCCTTATCCACATCTTCTCTCTTTTCTTGTAGGGCAAGATAGATTTCTATACCCCGTTACCTGTATTTCTTATTTCCCAGTTGCATGCAAAAACAATTCTCAATATTCATTGCTTAAACTTTGAGTTCCAACTTCTCTCCCTTCCTCGCTCCCCACCCATCCCCACAGAGAAGGCAAGCAATTTAGTATAGGCTATATATGTGTAGTTTTTGCTGAAGACTTCGCTAATAGTCATGTTGTGAAAGACTAATTATATTTCCCTCCATCCTATCCTGCCCCCTATTTATTCTATTCTCTCTTTAGACCTTGTCCCTCTCCTAAAGTGTTTACTTCTTATTAGTCCCTTCTCCCATTTGCCCTCCTTTCTATCATCCCCCCATCCTATTTATCCACCTCTCCCCTACTTTTCTGTAGTGTAAGATAGATTTTCATACCAAATTGAGTGTGCATGTTATTCCCTCCTTAAGCCAAATGTGATGAGAATAAGCTTCACTTTTTCCCTCTCACCTTCCCCCTTTTCCCCTCCCTTTAAAAAGCTTTTTCTTGCCTCTTTTATGAGAGATAATTTGCTCCATTCTATTTCTCCCTTTCTGCTCCCAATATATTCCTCTCTCACACCTTAATTTTATTTTTTAAAACATCATCCCTTCCTATTCAACTAACCCTGTGCCTTCTGTCTATATATATGTATATAAATATGTATATGTATATGTATATGTATATGTATATGTATATGTATATGTATATGTATATGTATAATCCCTCCAACTACCCAAATACTGAGAAAAGTTTCAAGAGTTACAGATATTATCTTTCCATGAAGGAATATAAACAGTTCAACTTTAGTAAGTCCCTTATGATTTCTCTTTCCTGTTTACCTTTTTCATATTTCTCTTGATTCTTGTGTTTGAAAGTCAAATTTTCTATTTAGCTCTGATCTTTTCATCAAGAATATTTGAAAGTCCTCTATTTCATTGAATGGACATTTTTTCCCCTGAAGTATTATACTCAGTTTTGCTGGGTAGGTGATTCTTGGTTTTAATCCTAGTTCCTTTGACTTCTGGAATATCATATTCCAAGCCCTTCAGTTCCTTAATGTAGAAGCTGATAGATCTTGTGTTATCCTGATTGTATTTTCACAATACTCAAATTGTTTCTTTCTGGCTGCTTGCAATATTTTCTCTTTGACATGTGAACTCTGGAATCTGACTACAATATTCCTAGGAGTTTTATTTTTTGGATCTCTTTCAGGAGGTGATCAGCGGATTCTTTCAATATTTATTTTCCCTCTGGTTCTAGAATATCAAGGCAGTTTTCCTTGATAATTTCATGAAAGATGATGTCTAGGCTCTTTTTTCATCATGGCTTTCAGGGAGACCAATAATTTTTAAATTGTCTGTCTTGGATCTATTTTCCAGGTCAGTTGTTTTTCCAATGAGATATTTCACATTGTCTTCAATTTTTTCATTCTTTTGGTTCTGTTTTGTAATTCCTTGGTTTCTCATAAAGTCATTAGCTTCCATCTGCTCCATTCTAATTTTTAAAGAGCTATTTTCTTCAGTGAACTTTTGAACCTCTTTTTTCATTTGGCTAATTCTGCTTTTTAAAGCATTCTTCTCCTCATTGGCTTTTTGGGCCTCTTTTGCCATTTGGGTTAGTCTATTTTTAAAGGTGTTATTTTCTTCAGCATTTTTTTGAGTCTCCTTTAGCAAGCTGTTAACTCGCTTTTCATGATTTTCTTGCATCTCTCTCATTTCTCTTCCCAATTTTTCCTCCACCTCTCTTACTTGATTTTCAAAATCCTTTTTGAGCTCTTGCATGGCCTGAGACCACTGAATATTTATTTTGAAGGTTTTGTATGCAGAAGCCTTGACTTTTATGTCTTCCTGTGATGGTATGAATTGTTCTTCCTCATCTGAAAGGATGGAGGAAAATACCTGTTCACCAAGAAAGTAACCTTCTATAATCTTATTTTTTCCCATTTTTGGGGCATTTTTCCAGCTAGTTACTTAACTTTTGAGTCCTTTGTCAAAAGGAGGATATACTCTGGGGACTTGTAAGTTCTCAGTTCCTCCAAGGTGGCACAATCAAGGGAGAGGAGTTTACTCCTCTCTTGGCCTGCATTCTAGTCTGGGAGCTACCAAAGCTTTTCTGCATGGGATCTGCAAGTAGAATTCCTTTTCAGAGCCTCCACCAGCTCCACCATGCCAGCACTCTTCCTCACCCCAGGTCCACCACTCAGGGCTGAGACCTAGATCAGGTGCTCAATTCTCCTAGGATCTTTAGGCTGATGGCTCCAAAAATGAATGCTAGTGCTGCTGCCAGTCAGGGCTAGGGGAGGACCCTGGTCCCTTCTCACCCAGGTGAAAAAGCTTTCTTACTGACCTTTGAGGCAGTCTTTGGCATTTGTGGGTTGAGGGATCTGGGAACTGCAGTTGCTGCAAAGGATTCTGCCCCCAAGGCCATCTCTGGTCCTGTTTCTGCTGGTGTCACATGGCCAATGCTGCACTGGGCTCCATGGACTGCACTCCATACCCTCCTGTGATAGAACTTTCCTGTTGGCCTTCCAGGCTGCCTTGGGCTACAAATCTCTTTCACTCTGTTGTTTTGTGGCTTCTGCTGCTCTAGAATTTGTTTAGAGTCATTTTTTACCGGTATTTTATGGGCTGTGAAGGAAGAGCTAGACTAGGTGCATTTTTCTACTTTGCCGTCTTGACTCTGCCCCCTATCCCTTCTCTGTTTCTCACCTGGGCTACTGTCCCCCTCAGGAGGTACCTGATACTCCTCACTCTTGAGGACTCCCCATGTTGGCACTGAATTTGGTTTGGGCACCAGATTGGCTTTAGCCCTCCTGCTTCTCAGAATCATGGAATTCAACTGATTCATCTGCCTTGGTATCCTCAGCAGGTAGCATTGTGGCAGTACACCACCATTATCTAGGCAACATTCTTAAGAAAACAGTTTTAGTCCTTTCAAATACCTAAGCTATCTCCAATCAACTGATAGCCAAGTGTTTGTAATTAGCATATTGATTATTGGTGTGCAAATGGGGTTGGCAAAAGTGCTTGAAAACAGATTATCATAAGATTGTGGGATGTTAGAGATAGAAAGGAGTTCAGAAATCATGTATTCTGACTCACTCATTTTACAGTTGAGGAAACTGAAATCCAGAGAAGTGACTTATCCAAGATCACTTGGTGGGTTGAAAATCAGGGTCTTATTTATTAGTCCAGGGTTCTTTCCACTTTTCCATGATACCTCCCAGTTGTAGAAAGAAAAAAAAATGTTTATTTGGGAAGTGATTGGGAAGGGCTGAGTCCTTTGAAGGTCCAAGATCTGTGACTCACATAACAAATTTCTTGGGGAGTCAAGGAAATGAATTCAATTAGGACTGAGAGAAGAGGGATATGTGCATTTTGAGAGACAGGCCAAAGGACAGAAATCAATAAAGAAAAATTTTATTAATTGTCTCAGAGACCACCTAATCTAAGTCATACCAAGAAAATCTTTGTAATGTACTGGACAAGTGGCAGTCAGTCTTTGATTGTAATTAGGGACTTGTTGTGTTCCAAGACAGTCCATTTCATCATTCAGTCTTTTTTTTTTTAATTTGTGTCCAACTCTTTGTGACCACATTTAGACTTTCTTGGTTAAGACACTGAAGTGGTTTTCCATTTCCTTCTCCAGCTCATTTTATACATGAGGAAACCAAAGTAAACAGCTAGTAAGTATTTGAGTCCAGATTTGAACTCAGGTCTTTCTGATGCCAGGTCCCTCACTCTAGCTACAATGCCATCTAGTTTTCCCTATATCTGTTTCAATTTGCCTTAAATTGGCAATTAAAACTCAATAAAATTTTAAACTATTACTTGAAAATCATCGTAATAAAAACCCATTACATGATAACACAAATACTATTTTAATAAAAATAACTATGTTTTCAAAACAAAAAATAATGAGAAGAATAGCATTGCTTTCCATATTTTTGCAAGTCTCTTGAATGTCAGCCTTACTGGAAGACAGTTGGATTCTCCTATCTGCTTCTGCATTTGATATGTTGTATGTTTGGTTGAAATATCTGAAGAAAACCTGGCCTCACTCAGATGTGTAGATGGAAAACAGAGGAGCATTTTAATAGGCAAATAATGTGTTAGTATTATTGTACTCTGAAAATAGTTTTGACATCTTGGGACTCTGAAAACATCTCAGGATCCCAGGAGAGAGTCTCAGAGACCGTCAGGGGTCCTCAGATCACACTTTGAGCCCCATAGGAAGACTCATTGAGTTCAAATCTGGCCTCAGGCACTTACTAGTCATATGACCCTGGGCAAGATACTTAACCCTTTTTGCCTCAGTTTCTCTATCTGTAAAATGAGCTGGAGAAGGAAATAACAAACCACTCCAGTATCTTTGCCAAGAAAACCCCTAATGGTGTTATGAAGAATTGGACAAAACTGAAAGATAACTGAATAACAATAAAATCGTACTGTTGCCTCATATTGTTCTTCTAGTTCTATAAAGCCTTGGTTGTTTTCAGATGAACCACTCACTGCCTAGGTACGTATACCTCCTCCATCTTGTACTTAAGACATTCATTCATTCATTCATTCATTCAACCTGAGTGACCTAAGACAGCAAATGAGTTCAACTGAAGTTCCTGAGCACAGGCTGTTATCCAGCCTGAGGCATCTCTATTAGTATTGGCTAGACCGGTGGGGTTGTCCATCTTCTAAACAATTTGACCTTTGCACCCTGTGTAACTCTATGGTATCATTTGCCAAGTCACAGAATTCCAGAGCTGGTGAAGATCTCACTTCCAAAGTGGCATAATCCTACCTGTACTTGAGCAGCAATTCTTTTGGTAGTTTCTTCCGTAAGCCTTATCTAGCCACTGCCTGAGAACTCCAGCTAAGGGAATCCACTCCTTTCCAAGGTAAAACTGTCCTGAGGTGAGAAAAGAGGCACCTCCTTGGCCCAGTCATCTTGTGTATATGTGTGGGATAGGAGCCATTCTTCCTTAACATCTCCAGGGAAGAAGATCTCCAGTCCCACTCTCCATCCCAGTGTACCACACTCCTCCTTTTGTGAAGTCCTTTCCAATGCCTTTCCTGCAATGGGAACTGTGGACACCAAGACTACTGAAGGCAGTAGGATCTGAGTGTGGATGATGAGGCATTCCCTTAGGAGCCCTTCCCGCTCTTAATCTGAGGGAGTAGGGGAGGAGCAGAGAGCTAGGTAACAAATCCTAGGCAGCCTACGCTTTTGGACTTCATTTGGGTCCCCTAGGCAGAACAGACCTCAGAAAAGCTTGATAACTTGTCCAATTAAAAAATATGAGGACAGGCGCCTGTGTAGCTACATCCCTCAATGGAGCTGTAGATATATGATGTAGACCCCTCCCCAAACTGTTTTAAACCCCCAGGATGTGAGAAAGGCCTAAAAATCTAGATTGGCTAATTAGGAGAGGCATTGTGGCCCACTCTGAGCTTAATCTACCATAATGCTTTGCAATATTCTGGCATAATAGAAGTCTTGCTCAATGAGTGAACTCAAAATGCCCCTTTTGTGTCTACACTGCAAGGCCAGATGAAGCTGACCAGAGCATTCTTCTGTTAATGACTACCAAGAAAAAGGTACCTTGACCAGACATACCTTGAATAATGGGGATTTTCTTATCTTAATAGTTTATGGACATATACCATTCTATGTCATGTTAATGGTAAAGGAAACACAGATATCCTGGGTTGTAATTTCAACTGACACTTTGTCCGCTCTCTTATAGTATTTACCACCTATCCAATTAAGAACATTCCTTTCTCATCCTATGGTTAAACATATATGGAGATCATAAATTTGAGTGACACAGATATCCTGAGTTGGGATTGTTCTAAAATGTATTTAAGATTTCTTTTTATCAGACAGTCAGAATTAAAATCTGGCTCCATGTATTCATATATCTGCTAGCTTTAAGGGAGTGAACAATATGGATTTATATGTCACCTAGCCTGTTTTTCTCTTTTAACCAAACTTTCAGATTGTGTGTGTGTGTGTGTGTGTGTGTGTGTGTGTGTGTGTGTGTGTGTGTATGTCTATGCATGCCCATGTTGGGACTGGGCTTCTGATGACCCATCTCTGGGTTTATTCCTGTTCTGGATGACTGATGCAGAAGGTTCCCCGAGGACCCACTTTGTCTCTTCCATGCCCCAAATCCCAGGCCCCTTATCTTCTCACTGAGAGATTAGTTGCTTTTGAGACCACAGCAGAGGGACTGAACATGCCCCTCCAGGACCATCTTCTTTCACTCCAACATCTTTTCTTTCACGTTAGATAGATTCTACCCACTCGCATCTTAGTAACCCCTTCTTGACTCTGAGCATCTGCCGGGTCTCTGTCTGTCTGTCTTTCTCCCTCCTCTGTCTCTCTCTGTGTCTCTTTCTTTCTCTCTCTGTCTCTCCCTCTCCCTCCCTCTCTCTCTCCCTTCCCACTACTAATTTCTGATGAGATACTCTTCTTTGCAAATGAGGAGAGCCCCCTGGTGATCCTGGCCCACTGCTCAGCTTAGTGCTGCTTGCTTTCAATGAAAGGCATGAATCTGAGTCCCAAGGGACCAGCTCAGCTCCTTCCTCCTCAAGCCTCCCCTGCCCTTTGGGGTCCGAGATGGAAGCTTTCTGTCATTTCACCTTGTCTCTGCTACCCAGTGACAAATGCTCCCTCTCCCCCAAACCCACCAGTTCCCTCCTTTACCAGCCCACAACTGGGAGGCTGAAGAAAGAGACAGAAGAATCCCTGCGATTCCATGAAACCTCATGGAACCAGCATCTCTGGATTGAGCGTTGGAGGGGACCTTAGACGTGATCTAACCCACCCCTTCTTCCTTATTACATACAGATCCCAAACCTAGAGCTGGGAGGACCCTCAGAGGCCACCTAGACCAACTCAGTCATTTTAGAGATGAAGAAAACGAAGCATGAGGGGCGATGACGTAGCCAAGGTCACATGGGTAACAGGCATCGGGGTGGAATTACAACCCAGGTCTTCTGTCTCCAGAATCAATGCCCTTCCTGTCTCATGCCTCAGGAACCAGGATTTGAACCCATGTCCTAGAATTGCAAATGCAATATTCTTTCCACCCCACAGTGCCTCTGCTGTTGATTTCCATCACTGAATGCCTCCCTCCTCTCCATGTCAGGGAGGAAGGAAAGCTAAGAGTGCCGAGATTTTAAGGGGAAGTCAGTAGGAAAAATTCAGTCTGTCTCTGAGGCGGCTTCTGAGCTCTGGGCAGCCAGAAGGACCCACCTCTATTTCTAACCTGGGTGTCAGCGAGCTGGCAAATAACAATAATAACTGAGTGCACTTTTAAGTTTAATATTCTTTATTAAATTTCCTTCATCACCTTTTAAAGTCTAAGCAGTTCACAAAACAATCAAGCCTCTGTTTGTGGTGTTTGCTGATTTCTAGGGTACAAAAGATCACATTGAGAATTTAATAATTAGCTTGAGGAGCCCTCCCATTTCTTACACTGTTCCGTGGTTCCTTACCAGTTCAGGTAGTAGGCATATACATGCACATATACATTCCAGTACTCATGGTTATTCGCTGAACAAACTTCTGTGCACCTTTTGGAGATGATGTGCTGATGCTTTAAGGAGAATATGTTCCTGTCAATTTATAGTCTAGATGGGGGATAAACCACACACACAGTTGAGTTACACAAGACATTATTTGATAAATTCCACAGGAGAGCTACCAAATGGTGTGTTAGTTTAGAGTAACTGTTCTTAAAGTGTGGTCCTTTTTACTCTTGAGGAGTCTCTGACATCTTTAAAGGCCATCTTCAGGGTCAAAATTATTTCCAAGAGAATATTAAAATACTATTTATCTGTTAAAATGCTCTGTCTTTTTCCAATGATATATCTGTGTGAGACTGGATTTTCTTCATTTATAACCAAAACAAAACATTACAAGACATTGAGTGCAGAAGCAGATAGAAGAATCCAGCTGTCTTCTGTTAAGTCAGACATTAAAGGGACTTGTAAAAATATGTAAAACAATGCTACTCCTCACTCAACTTTGTTTCATAAAATTTATTATTTCATATTTCATAAAATATATTATTAATGTTAACATGTAACTAGCTTATTATCATTATTTTAAAATAAATGGATAAATATTTTAAAATGTATCAGTTTTCATTTCTAAAAGAATCTAACCCACATGAAAAAGAGCTCTTTGGAGATAACAAATATTCATTTTCAAACATAACAGGGCAATGAGACCAAAAAGTTTGAGAACTGTTGTTTCAGAAGGTTCAAAGCTCATTTGTGGCTGGGGATGAATCAGTAAAATCTTCATGAGGTAGTATGGTATGTGTAATTGAGGAATTCTAAACCTGGAATCCAGGAACCTGTTTGTTAAAAAAAAAAATTATTTCAATATAATTGATTACCTTTGTAATCCTGTGTATTTTATACTTTGAAATATGATCTATGTAACTATAAATATGTAATATTAAAATTTATAAATATTTATATACAAATATAGAAAGAATATAATAAATTATCTAAAATATTATATAAGTAATATATATATGTGTGAACATACACACATACATAGATCTATAAATCCCTTCTCAGAATTTTATATACATATGTAATCTCCCCTTCTCAGAATTATTTTTAATATGTAATTTTGAAAAGGGGTTTGGCCTCAACAGACTGCCAAAGGAGTCCAGAACACAAAAACAGTTTAAGAACTTTTGAATAGAGCACTAAAATTGCAGATAGGAAGATTCAGGGTTAAATCTTGATTTTTTTCATTACTGGCTGTGTGATCATGGACGAATCACTTACACCTCTGCGAACCTTGGCTTCCTCATCTGTAAAATGGAAATAATAGTAACTACCAGAGAAAGTATCACATGAAGCTATAAAATTGTCAGTTATTATTAGTGAGAGAAATGCTTGCTTTGGAGTCATAAAGACACAGAATTTTGAATTTGAAGGGGTCTCAGGAGTTGCCTGGATCCTCATTTTATAAATAAGAAAGCTGAGACCCAGAAAAGTCACAAAAGTAGATGGAATCAGGATTTGAATGGAGGACCTCTGATCCCAGATCTTGCATACTCTGTATTGTATCAGCAAAGAATCGAATCCTGGCTTCTTGGTTCATGGTACAACTGATAGGTTGACTTGGAATCAGGAAGATCTGGTTCAAATCTTGCTGAAGGTACCTCCTATGTGTGTGACCTTGGGGGTACCACTCTTTGGTGCCCCAGTTTCCACATCTGTAAAATGAAGGGGGTAGATTGGATGGGCTCCAAGGTTTTTCCCAGTTCTGAAATCAGTGTTTGTATGATTCTGTTTACTGTCATTTCTATCTTCAGGAAACCCCTCAGAAAAATGGTGATGGTTGGATTAGAATGGTCTCTAAGATCCCTTTTAGCTTTTGTTCCTATGCGAGCTAATGGATTCATGGAGGCTGATGAGTTAGTCCTGGGAGAAAGGAGGGGAAGTAGACTTGAAGAAGTGGAAGGGTTGGACAAAGATACCAGGATGCTCACTTTGTTCACTGGGATTCTGAGGGAGTAGAGTGGGTTTATTTTTCTGTCTGACATGTAAAGGGGACAGAAAGCAGGAGCACAAAGATAAGTTGAAAAGTATCCTTAGATCATAAATAGGAAAGTCAATTTGCACATAACTAAAGTTGTAGATGGGAGAGAGATCTGGGGAAGATGAGCAGGACTGAGGCCCAAAATGCAGCCATCAGTCATGGCAAAAGGGAGTTGGCCATGGCCTCAACACACCTCAAGTGGGAGGAAGCCAGAAACACTGTCCAAATCCTCCTGGTTTAGAACTCCCATTTACAAATCCGTTTCTGCTTCTGCCTCCCTTCTGTGAACAGCATTTCCTCTGCGAAGATACTAGAATTTCAAATGCAGCAGAAATAAATATTTAAATCCTCCTGGTCTGAGTCAAGGGGAGTTTTGAGAATGCTAATGCACCGCAGCTGGAGGGAGCCCACGGGGCCTGATTAGCATACAATTAGAGCTTGATTAGCATACAATTAGGATGCGGAAATAACAAACCTCAACAAGTCTCCATGGAAGGGAGGCCCTGAGTGATGAAGTGTGTTCTCCTAGGCCTATTCAGGGAAAACAAGATGTGGACGGCTTAGAATCCTGGGAGCTGCAGTTAGTGATTCTGGATAATAAGTGACATTCCTTCCTCTCTCCACCACCACCCCTTCCTGCAACATTCCCAGTTGCTATCCAACAGAGAACTGGCTCATGTTATGAGGTGAGGCAAGGAAGGAGTAAACTAGGTGACTAGAGTTTCTTCCTTCCTCAAATATATTTTCCTCCCTAGTGTAGCATCTCTTCTGGGGCAATTTCCTGCACTCCTTCTATTGGAGGACCGCAGGCCCAGAAGGTCAGTTAAGTATAACCCTCAAGATTCTAGAGATAATCTTGAGATACTGAATTTTTAATTGCTGTTGCTAATGAGCCCCCACTAGTGTATTTCCCATTGATTATCAGCTAGCAATCTCAGTTAACTTTTAGAAAAGGGCATTTACCAAGAATTTATAGCAAGGGTAGTAGTTACAAAAACAATCCCCCAAACCAGGAGCACATTCTTCCCTTGCACAAACAAAGACTGGGGAGAATAGGTACTAACTTAGAGTACAGTGGCAGTGAGTCATATAAGTAGAGAATGTATATGGCAAAAGGGCACATTTACAATTTCTAGATACTGTAAGTATTTTTCTTCCTTCGCAGAGTCCTCATGAAATTCTCCTTAGGGATAGCTCTCTGCTGGGCTTTGGAGAATGGTGTCTTTTTCATTGTCCATGGCTGGCATTTTTCTCTTTAAGGGTCACATTCCCTGAAGCTATTGCCATCCTTATGCCATATGTCTGTGCAGGTGCTGATGAGCTGCTTGGGTACATGTACTTGGGCCCCAATTCTAAAATCACATTTCTCTTTAAAAGTCACATTTCTCCCTAGCATCCAAACAGTATCCCAGGCAGTTTCTCCCTGGCCCAAGGACAGAGTCTGCCCCAGCAACAACTGTTATCTCCTTTTCTGATAAAGTAGCCAGCTGCTCCTATGGAACTTATTAGTCTGAACCAGATATGTACTAACTGAACAGTCTGTGCATGGGGTCATAATGACATTTACTACTCACTGACCAATCATAGGTATCCTAGACTTAGACCTACATACACTCCCTTACATTTATCTTGTCTAACAAGACATTGATGAGAGCAACCTGGTATTTCTGAGCCAATCCTGACCATTAGTTGACTCAGTGATATTTCAGGTTTAAAACCACAGCTCCGTGTAGCCTCCTTGGGTGATGAACTCTGGGTAAAATACCTGCGCAGTAGGTACCAAAAGTGCGTGTTCCTTTAATAACTAACCACTTCTTAACCACTCCCTAATCCCACCTCAAAACACCTAGTTAGCATATTTGTCACATGTTTCCTATAGAATATCCTATATAAACTTTACCTGTACTCCTCTAAGGCTGCAGGTTTTCTAAGAACTCTTGCCCACTGAAAAGAGTAATAAATCTTTACCTTGACTTCAACAATGCTTGAGCTCTTGAATTCCTTCCAGGTGACCTGGCCCTGGTACTCCTGTGTTTGTAGAGATCTCACACCCTCCCCCCTTTCAGCCCTCATCAATGCTTCTTCTATCATTTGCCATGAGCACTCCAGAAGCCATTGCTACTGGCTCTACTATTGTGGGAACTCTGAGTCTTCCAAGCTTAAACAATCATCTGAGGATAGGAAGGAGAAAGTGGGGGGGGGGGGGGGAGAGAGAGAGAGAGAAAGAGAGAGAGAGAGAGAGAGAGAGAGAGAGAGAGAGAGAGAGAGAGAGAGAGAGAGAGAGAGGGAAAGGTCATCTAGTTAGGACTTCTTAAACTTTCCACTGTGACCCCTTTTCCATTCTTCAGCATTTGTTGGCACTAAGTGGCCTGAGGGCATATACAGTACAAAGTGTGCATGCTTTGTGTTCAGAACCAAAGCTGCAGTGAAACTGCTTGATGCAACACCAGAAAGTGTTTCCAGAAACACCTTGGATTCATTACATTTGATTTTTAATTAATTTTTGGTTGATTCATGTTCAGAAAACTTATTGTTGCCAAGTTTTTCTTGACCCCCATATGGAGTTGCAACCCGAAGTTTAAGAAGAACTGACCTAGGTCAGTGATAACAAAATCAATTAGAAATGGGGGCCATTGAACTATACATAAAGATTCCTAAAAGTGGCATATTAACTTAGAAAACCACATAGTAACATTATCTATGTTTTGTTTTATTTTTATTTTGTTAAATACTTCCCAACTGCATTTTAATCTGGTCTGGCCACGTTGATGTTACAGGTCAGGTATTTGACACTTCTGATCTAGGACAATGCCTTCATAGACAGATAAAAAAATTTATTAAGCACTGACTATGTTCTAGGCACGTAGACTTGCCAAGAAAACCCCAAATGAGGTTACAAAGAGTCAGACATGACTGAAATGACTGAATAAACCACATAAAAATATTAAAGAAAAAGAGTTCCTGTCCTCAAGAAGCCTACATTCTAATGGAGAATGAGAACACAAAATAAGGAGCTGAAAAGATAGGAAGATAAAAAATTCAGTTGTGGGCAAGGTGGAGAAGTAGGCCAGGGAGTCATGGGCTGGTCCTGATATGAAGAGGGTGTGGTTGGCATGGGTGCTTCTTCAAATGGAGACTGGGAGAAGAATTCCCCCAATGGAGGAAGAGGTCAAAGTGGTAGAGTTATTGAAGCCTTATTGGTGGAGCCATCTCCAGCATGGGGTCGCTGGGGAAGGGGTGGAGAAGTGGTTTGGGGAGTCATGGGTTGCTCTGAGTTGTAAAAGAGTTATAGAAGAGGAAATTGAGGCCCAGAGAGATCCCATAGGTAACTGAGGTCATGTCAGAGGTGGGACTTGGAAAAGGTGCGTTTTGTGAGTTGAGACTTTAGCCCAGTCTTCCAAGAGTTAGGGGTGGGGTAGGATTGAAGTTTGGGGCAGCTAGGTGGCACCGTAAGTGCACAGAGTGCCAGACTATCTTCCTGAGTTTAAATTCTGAGTCAGACACTAGCTTTATGACCCTGGGAAAATCACTTAACCCTCTTTGTCTCAGTTTCTTCACCTGGAAAATGATCTGGAGAAGGAAATGTCAAGTCACTCCAGTATCTTTGCCAAGAAAACCCCAAGTGGGGTCATGAAGAGGCTGAAACAATTGAACAACAACAAGGTTGAAGTTTACCTTTTCATTATTCATGAAGAAAGGGTTTGCTGAGATATGGAATGGGGGAGCAGAGAGATTGGAGCAAGGAGGAGTAGTGATTAGCATGGATTAATGAAATGAGCATTGAACATGGAGTCAAAGATCATAGGATCATTGATATAGAGATGAAGGAGACCTTGTCTCATTCAGCTCTAAATCTAAGATCCTGTTATTTGAGGAAATGAAAGAGGAATGAGTTTGGAGTTAGAAGATGAAGGTTCAAATCCTGCCTCAGGATTAAGTTAAGACACTTAACCACCTGTGTTACTTTGGTCAAGTTACTTTACCATTTCTGGGCCTCAAATTCATCTATAACATGAAGGAATCAGTAGGACTTGAGTCCTGAGGATGAAGTCTGCTTACTCATCTCCTGGCAGATGGTGATGAACCCAAGGTACAGAATGAGGCATACAATTTTGTACATAGCAAATGTATGGATTTATTTTGTTTAACTATGCTTATCTGTTAGGAGGATTATGTTTTTCTCTTTCATATTTTTTTTGGTTGGAATATTGTGGGATAAGAAGGAGTTCATGACAGTTTTTCCACAAAAAAAAAAAAAAAAGAAAGAGAAGAAGATCATTAAAGCATCTTAACAATGCATAGAAGGGACCAGAAGTAAGTTCAAAGTAAAACAGAGAAGCAGCTCAGTTTTGAAAATAACATGTTCAGTTTCTTGCTGGGAATGGAAGCTCAATTCCATGTGGACAGTCTCGGGCGGGTAAAGGTGGGAACTTCTAAATCTTAGAGTTCTCACGAGGCCCCCCCAGGAAACGACTGGGAATCGAGGTGAACCGAGCTATCTCGTGTATTTCCGCCTCTTCCCGTGAGAAACGTGATGGGAGAGAGCTCTCCCCGCCCTCGAGATTGTCCCGGATCTGGGCACACCTAACAGCATGGTATTCAGATGCAAACTATGCGGCTGGAGAGCTTAAGTAGGATCAGGAAAGCCTGAAAGTTCTCTTGGGCGGAGGGGCCACGTGTGAGGACAACAAGGCTCCGCTTTTCCTCTCTCCTCTCTCCCCTCCCCCTCTCTCCCCACTTATACTTCTACTTCCAATCTCTTATTGTAAGATCTTTGCCTCCTTGGGAGATTCTTCGCTCCCTCCTAAGGAAGAATTCCCCTGCACTTGTAACTAGACCCTGAAATAAAGCTCAACCCTTGTTCGACTCTGGAACGTCCTTTCTCTCATACGAGCATCTGGTTTGGCCAGCCGAAGACCTCCGATAGAGGTAAGGGAAGACTCGGGTAGCCCTCAGGCCTCTAGGCCTGGCAGTTTCTCATGTACTTTTTTTTAAAAGGAAGGCTGTATGTAATCGATATTCATAGTTTCACATATGATTCTCTTTTTCTGTTCTACTTTGCATATAAAAAATGGTCTCTCTGTGTCTTTCTCTTCCTCTGGTATTTAGTAGGGACTTGGACTAGAAGTCCAAGTCTAGAAGACTTCTAAAATTCCTTCCACATTTCTGATCCTTGATCTCATCCAACCTCCTCGTCTGACAGATAAAGAAACTGAGTCCTGGAATGGACAAATGACTCACCCAAGGAAGCAACAGAGGAATTCTTCCCTCACTGCAGTGTGGTATGGTTGAAAAAAGTATAGTTTTTGGAGAGAGAAGATTTTGGTCTGCTACTTACTGCCTATGTGATTTTGAGCAAGTCAAATTACTTTCACTGGGTCTTGGTTTCTTCATCTGTAAAATAAAGTAACTGGTTCAGAGTAGTCTCTGAGATACTTCCCAGCTCTAAATCTATGATCCTTGGGCTAAGATAATTCTCTGCACTCACTATGTGGCCTTGAGCCAACTCTTTCTTCTGTCTGATTAAATTTCCACATTTGTAAAATAAGAATGATATGTTTGTACTGCCTAGATCATAGGATGGTTGTACAGAAAGTGAGTGAAAGAAGCTATAAAAACTTGAGTGGTTATCACATTCGTCCACACCCTCTTCACTACAAGCCTATCTTATGAACTGAAGGTAGCTGGGGGCATATTGGAAAGAGCTCTGCATCTGGAGTCAGGAAGCTCTGAATTCAAATCCAACCTCAGACAGTAGTTTTGTGACCCTGGCAAGTCATTTATCTGCTGTTTACTAAAGTTTCTTCATCTGTAAAATGTGGATAATAATTGTACCTACTTCCTAGGGTTATTATAAGGATCGGATGAGATAATAATTTATAAAGTGTCTTGCAGTGGAATAGACCTACAGTCAGAAGTCAGGGACCTGAGTAAAAATATAACCTCAGGTGCTTACTAGTTGCCTGGGTAAGTCACTTAACCTTGTTTGCCTCAATTTCTTCATCTGTAAAATAAGCTGGAAAAGAAAATGGCGAACTACCCCAGTATCTTTGCCAAGAAAACCTCAAATGGCGTCATGAAGAGTGAGACATGACTAATCAACTAAACAACACCAAGAACAAAGTGTCTTGCAAAACTTGAAGCACTATATAAATGTTTTTATTGTTATGATTATTACCATTAGCTATTATAAGTATCAGGAGATCCCTCTAACTCATTTCCCTGCTTCTGGTCTCGTCAATGTATCCTTGACATAGATGACAAAATAATCTTTCAAATGAATGTATCTTATCTCTGTCACTGTCTTTCTTGAAATATTTCAATAGCTCCCCATTTCCTCTAAGATTAAATACTCTGTATTTCAAGATTCAATCTGGCTTCAGCTGATCTTTCTAGCCTTATTTCATAGGATCAGAGATTTAGAGCTGGAAAGGACCAGAAAGTTCCTTGAATCCAATCACTTCATTTTAATGATAATGATGATGATAATGTTGAATAGTTAGCATTTATATAGTGCCTGAAGGTTTGCAAAGTACTTTGCGTGTGTTAACTCTTTTGATTTTATAGATGATGAAACTCATCCCCATATAAGTGAAATGACTTGCCCAAGGTCACACAGGTAGTAAGTAGCCAAGACCTCGGGCTTCTTAGCTCAGACAGGCTGGAGGATTATGTAGTCAAGATCCTCAAATCTAAAATTAGTCATTGAACTGATCTTGACATTGAACCTCCAGCTTCCATCTCCAGGTCTGAAATGTGCTCATTCTTCACCTCTGCCTTTCAAAATCTTTATCTTCTTTCAAAGCAGAGCTCAGTGGGTGACCACCTTGGTGAAGCCTTCCCTAACCATCCAAGGAGTCAGCATTCTCCTAGTTCTCAAATTACCTTGTATTTCCCTCTCTCTGGATGAGTCATAGCTTGTCCACTGATCCACCTCCATACCCCCAGTAGAAAGTAAAAATCCATGAGGATAAAGACTGCTCCTTTCTCATTTTTTGTTTTTGTATCCCTGATACCTAGTACAGAATGGACAATTATTAAATATTGCTGTTTTTCAGTTGTATCTCACTCTTTGTGACCCCATTTGGGGTTTTCTTGGTAAAGATACTGGAGTGGTTTGCCATTTCCTTCTCCAGCTCCAGATGAGGAAACTGAGGCAAACAGGGTCAAGTGACTGGCCCAGGGTCACCCAGCTAGTAAGCGTCTGAGGCCAGATTTGAACTCAGGAAGATGAGTCTTCCTGACTCCAGGCCTGCCACCTAATTGCCATAATCAATATTAGTTGAATCTAATTGAATTCTTGTGTCTGAATTATCCTTACCCTCATCCTACAGAGTTCCAGGTTTTTTGCCAGTTTTAACTCTGGGTTTATTTAAAGGGCTAGTTGGGTGAGAAAAGCAATTTACATCTGTCCTCTTTCCATTCCACCAGTTGTGTGAGCTTAGGGCACTCCCTTAACTGCTCTAAGTTCTCTCTGGAAAGTGGAAGTCATAATTGTAATATCTTTTTTCATAGGGCTGCAGTCAGGAAAATACTGGGTAAACTGCAAGGGGCTATAGAAGTCATCATCATTATTATCACCTAGATACTGTGAAGGATTTGTGATTTCACCAATGGGGAGAACTCCTGGTGTGGGAACTCCCTCCCCAGATAATCAGAACTCACCTATGACTTAGTAGACAGCAGATGCTAGAGAGTGAGTGACTTGCTCAGGACACTCAGCTAGAGATGTGTTAGGGGTAGGATTTGAATCTAGCACTTTTTATGACTAGCATTCTATGCCCTTTGCTACAATATCATAATACATATGCTTCCTCACTTCTCCCTTTTAGAATCTCTAGCATCCTTCTAAGCTCAGATCAAACACTTTTCTACGTGTGTCCTTCCCAAAGGACACCCCATTCCTAGAGCTCCTATCCATATCTATTTACAAATTGTCTCCTGCACTGACTATAAGCTCATTGAGGGAAGCTACCATTTCCTTTTGTCTTTGTGTCTCTCTCCTAGCCCAGGGTCAGGCACATCATAGATTTGCGTACATTAATAAGTATGCACTGATTGATAGGCCCTTTTAAACACTATCAATGTGCTAATTGCAAACTTGGTTACCAATATATGACCATCTTGGATTTCTCCATCCCTCTATGGAGAAACAAGGGTACCCCCTTAGGAATGAGGACAGAAGGGGGTGTAATTTGGGGAATGCTTTCCAAAAAAGGAATAAAAAAGAGCAGAACCTTCTCTATAGAAGGAACCCCAAAGGGTTATAAACTAACACTTGAAAGGCTGAGGATGGGGAGGAGGGAGGGAGAGAGAGAGCTTGGTACTGAGAGGGACTGGAGAAAATAAACCCACTTGAGCTTCTCAGGAAGCAGTGAATGCCATAAAAACCCGAGGTGGCTAAGCTTGGACTCATTGATTAAGCGACCGAAGCTTAAAAATCCAATAAAACAAAATCCGTGAAAATATAGCAAGAGGGTGGGAGCCAGAGGGGAAGATACTTCAGAGGCTAGTCAAGGGGAGATTCAATAAAGGGGAAGTCGTTGAGCAGATATGAGTGGAGCCTTCTCTGAGTGCCAGAGAGTGGGAAGAGGGAGTCAGGTGTGTGTGCAGGGCTTGGAGGGGAATCTGGGGTCCTCGGTGGACCTGTGAGCCACCCGGGTTAGTTTAGTCTGATGTACTGGATTAAGGACATTGAGGGCTAGATTTGGAGTCATGACCAGACTGGCATCCCTGCTCCAACACTCCAAACAGCTGTTTGACCTTGGGTGTATTATTGTACCTCCCTAGGCCTTCAGCCTTCTTATTTATTACAAAATAAGTTTTTAATACTTGTAATGCCTACCTCACAGGGCTAATGTGAAGCAAGGATTTGCAAACATGAAGTAAACTCAAATACTCCAATGGATGTGTGATTCCCTTCAATAACATGGATTGATCCCTTTCCATGTTCCATGTCCATCTTCTACTCTATCTCTTCTTCCCTCCTCCTCATCTCCTTTCCTACCCTCGCTGTTTCTTCCTCCCTCCCCCTTCCCTTTTCCTTTCCCTCTACCTCCTCTCTTTTATCTCCCTCTCTCTCTTCCTACCTCTCAAGCTCACTAGTTTCCCTTGAGACCTTCCTTTTGTTTCTTGGGCCTACTTTCCCTAAGCACTATATTATAGGGGCAGCTAGGTAGTGTAGTTGATAGAGCACCAGTACAGGAGTCAGGAGGATCTGAGTTCAAATCTCACCTCAGACTCTTGGCACTCACTAGCTGTGTGACCTTGGGCAAGTCATTTAACCCCAATTGCCTCATCCTGGGTCATCTCCAGTCATCCTGATGAATATGGCTCTGGAGGAGAAGTGAGGCTGGTGACCATCATAGCCTTCCCTCACTCAAAACAAAGTCAAGTGCAAGTCATGTCATCATTTCTCTGATGGCATGGTCTTCTTCGGCAATGAAGGACGAACACAACCACGTATTATATAAATATAATATATTTGTTTATTCCAAGCCTGTCTATCCTGTGAGACCTTTGTCCATGACTCCCCATGAGATCACCACAGGGGCTGGAGGCCTCACTCCCTTTCTTCTTACATCACCAATGGAGACCTCTAGTTACCCTTCTCTTAGAGCCCTCAGCATATGACCTACTTATCTCCTTCCCCTTATCATCCCCTTTCCTTAAAGACCTAAAAGCTTTAGAGAGGGAGTTGCTATTTGGGATCATATGGTGTAGATTTCAGACCTAGCTCTGGAACCAGCCTTTGGGTAACCTTGGCAAACTGTCAACCTTCCTAGATCTCAAAGTCTTTATCTGTTAAATGAGGGGGATAGACAAGGGGGTCCTTAAAATTCTTTCCAGATTTAAATTCCAAGGTTTTATAAACATAACCCAGCAGAGAGTGCTTCCTGACCTGGGGTGTCCTCTACTCTGCCAGGCCTAACCTTGATGGCCTCCCTGCCTTATTGGTCAAACAGCCTGTGGTTTGGTCATTGAATCCTGTGGCCCCCAGGGAGAGAGCTCTAACTGGAGGTGATATTGGGCCCTATTAATCAGTCAAGTCAGGCCAACAAGCATTTATTAAGCACCTATTCTGTGCCAGGTACTATACTAGGTTCTGGGAACATGAAGAAAGGCAAATTCTTTCCCTCAAGAAGCTCATAATCTATTGGGGGAGACAACATGCAAACAGCTCTGTACAAATAAGACTGGTTGGTTGTTGTCCTTTCTCAAAGAGGACCAAAATGACATCACCATGATAAAGTGAAGTTTCAGTGTGTTTGACTGTGGCTGATCAGACCAATATGAGTTAGGAATGCTCTACCACAGGTTGGGCACAGGTAGTCTGTGTGAATATTTGGGGGTGGATATTCCAAATTTGATAATAAATAAGATAATGATAGCATAAATTGGAAATGGTTTCAGAGGGAAAGCACTAGCATTAATTTTACTCAGAAGAATAAGAAATGTTTATGGGGAGCCCCATCCAAGGGACTTGGACTGTCCTATGGATAGGAAGTCTGGCACAAGAGGTAGAGATTGGGGAGATCCAAGAAGGTGGATGGAGCTGAGAATGGAACTGGATAGACTGGTGGGTATCTTGTCTTGAAAAGAGTCTGTTTTAATTCAAAGTGAAGGGAGCAGTGGCTCTATTGGAAGAAGTCAAATTCGTGGGGAAAATGTAGCTGTCTATTCAGAGTCATTTGTACACCTATACTCCTCATTATTCCCAGGCAGCTCTCCCTCCATCCTTCCCAGACTCTCCTTCCCTGGGACCTCTCTGTCAACCCTGCCAGCCCCAATTCTAGCATCTCTATGCTCCCAGGTTTTCTCTGAGCACTGTTTTCTTATCTCCAAGTTCTCCCAGTTTCATACCCATTCTCCTTGATTCCAGAACTTGAATTTTTGCCTCTACCCCTCAAAGTTTCCTTGTCCCTAGAATTGTTTTTCCTTCTTCCACATGATTGCTTCTCCTTCTTGGATCTCTTCTTTCCCCACTTCCTTTTTCCTCTCCCTCCTGGCTTTTCTTCCCCTTTCTCCCTTACTGCCTCTCCCTGTCCCTTCTTCCCTACTCCCTGTCATTTCTTTCTTCTCCTTATGCCCCCTTCCCTACTCTCTTTTTCCTTCCCCCATCCCCTTTCCCTCATCCCCATCCCCTTTCCCTTCCCCTCTTCCCTTTTCCTTCTCCTTTCCCCTTTCCCCTTCTTCTTGTCTCCTCTTCCCTGTCATCTTTCTCTTCCCTTATCCCTGGCCTCTCTTCTCCTCTTGTCCATTTCTTTTCTCCATCTCTGTCTTCTCTCTTCCATCTACCCTGGCTCCTCTTACTTTCTCCCTGTCTCCTCTTCCCTTTCTTACTCCTGCCCCTTTCCATGTTCCATCTCCATCTTCTACTGCCTCCTCTTCCCTCCTCCTCATCTCCTTCCCCCTCTGCCCCATTTCTTCCTCCCTCCCCCTCTCCCTTTTACTGTCCCTCTACCTCCTCTCTTTTATTTCCCTCTCTGTCTTCCCACCTCCCAAGCTCACTAGTTTCCCTTGAGACCTCCCTTTTGCTTCCTGGGTCTTCTTTTCCTAAGCACTATATAGCCCTTGAGGAGTTAAAACAAAGCTGCTGCCTTTCTGCCCAGTGAACCAGGTGATAGGATTGCAGTTAATGGTAATTTGAACAAGTTTGGTCAACTAGAAATACATAACGAGATTGAAACATGAAAATGCCCTATGAATTTATACAATTGATATATTGTGACTCAGCCGGCTGTTAACTTCCATTGCACGAGATGCCTGAAATAATTTGCAACAAACCTCACATTTGTTTACTGAAGCTTTGCAGAGGGGGGAATTGTGGGGAAGACATTCACCCTGGGGAAAGACACCTTCCTCCCTCCCTCCTGCCTGAGATCAGACCTTCTGCCATCAGGGAGCCTCACTGGCCATGCCCTAGTACACCTGCTGTGGGGTAAGATGGGGGGAGAAATGGACCCACCCCCACCCCCAAATGACGTAGACCTGTGGCAGTGATGATTCAGAAACTACTGATTCCAAAACTGAAAGGAATCTCCAGGGACTACCTCAATCATAGTCTTGTGTCTTTTTTCTAGGTTGGTTATACAAGCCAATCAGGGCCAGCACCTCCCTGTGATCCAGGGAAGGGGAGTTCCCAAGTTCTTCCAAGTCCTTGCCCTCTGTGAGCATGGCTGGATTCCTCCACTTGTTGAGATTTATTCCTGCCTCAGGCCTAGGGCTTGGTTTAGGGCATCCCTAAGAGATTCCAGAGAGGAGTGAAAAGTCATGTATTTAGAATTGGAAGAATCCTCAGAAGTCATCCAGTTTAACTCCCTTATGCTACAAATGAGGAAACTACGTTATGGTAAATGTGAATGTCTCCAGGGGCTTTATCTTGGCCCCACTATAGCAGGGGTTCTTAACCTGCGATCTGTGAATTTGTATTTATTTATTTATTTTTGATAACGGCATTTCAATAAAATTTGTTTGCTCTATAATCCTATATATTTTATTTTACGTATTAAAAGACACTATTCTGAGATGGGCTCCACAGGCTTTACTGGCTTGCCTAAGGAGTCCATGACACACATCTTTTTGATGAAGTACCTCTTGTTCTAAGCCATCTTGTTTGGTGATCAGATTAACTCCCATGGGTACAGTATCATATCTATGTAGATTATTTTCAGATCTATATATCCTTTCCTAGTCTCTCTCTCTTGAGTGCCAGTGTTTGCATCACCAACTGCCTGTTAGATATTTCAAAATGGAAAGATCGTAGTCATCTCAAACTCAGCATATCTAAAGCACAGTTCATCTTTCTTTCCAAGTCTTCCCCTTTTCTGAACTTACCTGTTACTGTCCAAGGTACTGCCATCCATCTAGTAACTCAGTTTCACGCCTTTGGTGTCATCTTTGATTTCTCACTCTCACTCAATCCATATATTCAATTATTTGCCAAATTTTGTCATTTCTGCAATATTTATGATGTTGTTCGTGTGTCCCATCTCTGCATTCATATAACCACTAATCTGGTTCTATTTGCCTCAGTTTCCCCAATTGTAAATTGGAGATAATAGTAGCACCTACTTCCCAGGGTTGCTGTGAGAATAAATGAGATAATATTTCTAAAGTGTTTTACAATCTTAAGGCACTATATAAGTGCTAGTTATTATCATTATTACCGTTGAAGTACAGCAAGAGCAGAAATACGACTATTTCCTCTATCCTCCAACACCTGTAGGCCCACTCTTCCCTGTGGCACCTCAGAATGGGCTCAGACTTAGATTCTGCCTAGTATTTGCTTCATCAAGTCCATTTCCAAAGATAAATCAGTGTAGGTCCGTCTTGGCTGCCTTCAGTCTGTGCTGGGTCAAACAAGTCACTTGGGACTTTATTCCTCACACATCTGGCTTCTGACTTATCTTAGCATAAAACTCCAACTCCCCAGAGTCCTGACATCTTGCCATTCTGACCTTTCCAAGTTCACAAGGTTGTATCTGTAGCCAATACAGGGTGATATTCTTATGGCTTTGTGCTGGATCCAGGTGGGAAAGGGTCTGAGGTCCCTTCTTCACTCAGAGTCCCAGAGTACCTTGTCCCCCCTCATGTGTTGTCAGCCAGGCAAGGAAAGAGTCAAACCAAGAGACTTAGTTTGACCAGAAAGTACATTTTGAATGCACCTCCATTCTGTTCAGTCAAAAAGGCTCCTCTTCATCACGTGCTTAATGGACTGGAATCAATGTTGAAATCTTTGATCATGCTCCGAATCAGGGAGACAGACCCTTCTATTAAGTGTCATGTACCTTTCTGGAAGCAGGATCTCCAGCCTTTCCACACAGGTCTTGCATCTACTGAGTACACTGTGCATGCTCACTAGCTCTCCTCTTACTATGATCCTTAGTGTTAAGTACACCCAGTGTTGAACAGGTACTAAGTAGCAGAGCTGGGATTTGAACCCAGATCCACAGACCCCAAGTCCTGCATGTTTCTACTGTATTATGAAGCTAAATCTCTTTACTTGGAAGAGCTAGGTAGGGTTCCTAGCAACTGCTTGAGAGATCCAGGTTTTTAAGAGAAGTGGTTCTTTTCCCCAAGGTCCATGGATAGACCACTAGGGATTAAGAACTAGGGACCAAGAACATAAGATAAAAATATTCACAGATCACAGATGTAGTTGTAAGGGAGCTCAGATGTCATTGAGTTCAACCCCTTCATTTGACAGAGGAGGAAACTGAGATCTTGAGAATTCTTGCTCAATATCACATGGGGGTAAGAAGCAGATTCCAAATCTAGTGCTTGTTCTGCTGAACCCATACTGGACAAGTGAGCAAAGTGAGTCCCAGGGAGGGGAAGAGACTTGCCCATGGTCACAGAGGAGGTTAGAGGCAGAGAGGGGCTAGAATCCCACTCCCTTGCTTCTTTCCCTCACACCAACAATACAACTGCTTGTATTACAGGAGCAGACTGTAGGTCTGTGACTGTGAATGTTGAAATACCTTTTTCATTGGACTCATGTGTTCTGTTCCTCATTCATTCCCCTCCCCTACTTCCATAGGGATCATCCTCTGCTTTCCTAGAGGACATCCTACTCCCATCACCCTCTGACCCTTCCATTAGAAGACTCCCCCTCTCCTCCAAGGGCTCATTTCCCTATGAGATGCTATGATTCTCTGATTGGAGATCAGGGATTGAGATCCCCCTGTCCCTGTCAAGGACTAGCACGAGGCTCACTAGTTTGCCAAATCAGAGCCGAAGGCACTTCCAACAAATGGTCCCATTTGCCTTATTTCCTCAACATCATGTTCTCACCTGGTCTTGTTAGGGGAGTAAATTTATGTGATGTGGGTTCATTTATCAGGTATTATTTCCTTAATGGAAAGGCATCTGGACCCATTCAGAGTTCCCAGTTCTCCCATCCTGCCTGATTCATGCTACCCACTGATTACTTAGCTGGTGTCCTTAACAGCTTACAGAAGAGGAAGTCACCCCCTCCTCCAATTCCCTCACCTCATGACAACACAAAAATGTGCAATGCCAGACAACAAAACCCAACTGAAACCATTGTACTCCAAGGTCTTGACTGGCAGAGAAGAGGTCATTGTCTTGGGCAGTCTCTGAATTCATCTAGCAAGGTAAGCTTTATAAGATGGGGCACTTGGGTTTTGAGGGTTACTTTTCTTTGAGAGCAGAGCTCTAGAGATATGGAGATGCCCCACGTAATGAGAAAATTCGTGATCCCTGAATGGAAAAGACTTGTGCTTGACCCTATAGTCTAGAATGAGTAGCAATGGGGAGAAGTTACGGGAACTATGTTTAAGGCCAAAAGAAGAACTTCCTGAGGATTAGGCCTCCCTCACAATGCCATGGGCTGCCTTGGGACAGAGTGAACTTACTGTCCCTAGAGGTGTTCAAGCAATGGCTCAATGTCCACTGATTAGAGAAGCTGCAGGACCATGACCATGTCATTCCTCTGCTCAAGAAACCCCAGTGGTTCCTTTCTACTTCTAATATCAAATGCAAATTCTTCTGTTTGGCATTTGTAGCCCATTATGACCTGGCCTCAACCTACCCCTCTAGATTTATGATTCATTACTCTTTTTCAAGCACCTTACAATTTAACCCAACTGGTCTTGTTGTTTCTTATAAATGATAGTGCCTGTTCCTCTACCATAGTAAACAGTGCCACCTGCTTGGAATGTGCTCCATTCTGCCCTCCACCTTGTACAATTCTGTGTTTCCTTCAAGGCTTGGCTCATGCACCATATTCTATGCGGCCTTTCCATACTCTCTTAGATGCTAGTACCTCTCTTGAAATAAATTCCAGTAGCTGGTGCTGCAGTGAATAGAGTGTCAGGTCTGGAATCAGGAAAGCCTGGATTCAAATTCAGTTTAACTGTGTGACCCTGGGCAAGTCACTTAACCTCAGTTTCCTCAACTGGAAAATAGGTGTAATAACTGCACCGACGTCACATTAGAGCACAACAGAGTTGCTGTGAGAATTGAATGAGGTAATATGTGTAAAGCACCAGTGCTTGGAACATACAGGTGCAATATAAATGCTAGTTTTTTATTATACATATATAGTAAAACTTAGACTGCATTAAGACTTTTGGGACACACACACATTATCTCCCTTAATAGAATGTAAGCTTCTTGTTTTTGTCTTTGTGTCACCCATCTCTAGCTTAGTTCCTTAGTTGTCCAGTCATTTCAGTTGTTTCTCACTCTTTGTGACCCCATTTGGGGTTTTCTTGGCAAAGATACAGGAAGGTTTGCCATTTCCTTCTCCAGCTCATTTTATAGATGAGGAAACTGATACAAACAGGGTTAAGTGATTTGCCCAAGGTCACACAGTTAGTAAATGTCTGTGGCTAGATTTGAACTCAGATCTTCTGACTCAGGTCTGGCACTCTAACCACTGTGACACCTAGAGCCCTGAGATGCATATTATGTTCCTAGAAACTAATTCTTCTTCTTCTTCTTCTTCTTCTTCTTCTTCTTCTTCTTCTTCTTCTTCTTCTTCTTCTCCTTCTCCTTCTCCTCCTCCTCCTCCTCCCCCTCCTCCTCCTCCTCCTCCTCCTTCCTGTGATTTTATCAATATAAGGTAATGCTTAAAGAGAAGATCTGCTGAGATCTACAAATACATGTATTCTACAATATGTTGCATTGTTCTGTCTTAATGTGTTCTGTCTTAGAGAGACACCTGGTTCATTAAAAAGTTACGTGAGTCAACCAGGGTCACGCAACCAGTATGTGTCAGAGGTAGAACTTGAACCCAAGAGTTGAACCCAAGTCTTTCTGATATTGAAGATAGCTCTTTATGAATATCTTTGTCTTGGCACATAGTAAATGCTTAATAAATGTTCATTGGGGTTGATAGAAGGATTTCTGCTTCAAGAAAGGGCTAGAACAAGATCTCTTCTAGTTTTGGATTCCATAAGCGTGAGAGTTGATTTTAAATCCTGACTCTGCCACTTGTTAGCTTGTGCCTGAGACAAGTCACTTTTTCTCAGTTTTCCCATCTGTAAAATATAAGGACTAATAATACTTCTACCTACTCCTAAGGGGTCATTGTGTGGGCCAATAAGATGTTGAAAGTAAAGCATACTATGAACTGTTAAATGCTGTTATTAGTGTTCAGGCTGGTTGATGGGCAGTCAGTCTCTAGCAGTTTAACCAGGTAGTGAGAGCATATGATTTAGAGATACAAAAGACCTTAAAGATTGTCTACCAGGGGTGGAGAACCTGCTGTACATCATCTAGCCCAGGAGCTCTTAACCTTTTCTGTGTCATGAGCCCCTTGGATAGTCTGTTTTTGAATGAATACAATAAAATGAATAAGATTACAAAGGAAACCAGTTATATTGGAAATAATTATCAAAATGTTTTTTAAAACCAAGTTCATAGACCTTGGGTTAAGAGCCTTTGATCTGGCTTAAACCCCTTTATTTTACATATGATAATAATAACTTCTCGCACCTCTATTGCATTGGACAGTTTCCAAATTACTTTCCTCAGTACAAATATTCATTCAACAAACATTACTTGCTTACTACATGCAAGGTCTTTTACTGGGTGTTGAGGTTATAAGGATTAAAAATGGTCCTGTCACTGCCCTTCAGAAACTTACATTAATCTTATCTCACCCTTTGCAATAAGTGGTGCCAATGTCATTATCATCATTTTACATATGTGGGAACTGAGGCTTGCAAAGAGGAGATGATTTATTAAAGGTCCTCCAAGTTTCTTCTTTGACTCTGGCTCCACTCCATTAATTACTTAGAATTGTCCTTCTTGCCAACTTTGGGCCCATTGGTGGAACGGGTGATGGGTAGGGAGGAGAAGGAAGATGTTAGGACACAAGACCTTTGATTTGTGGGTGGGGATTTCTCATATTCCCTTGGGAGTTGCTGATGCTCTGGGAAAAGAGCCAGGGGTTGAGGAGACTGAGCTCTGAGAGAGGGTAGGGCCAATAGGATTTTATAGCCAAAGTACAACCCCCGAATAGTAAACCTAGAAGGGATCCTAGAGATTGTCTGGACTTCCTGCCTCCTGCCTAATTCAACAGATGGAAAACTGGGTCAAAGGGGGCAGGGATTTGCCCAGAGTCACACATCAAGTTAATGGGAGAACTGGGACAAGATCCCTGGCCTCCTGACTCTGGCCTGCTGCCTATTAGGACCTGCAGGTTAGAACTGTTAGAATGGAGAAAGAGCATCTCAGTGCTTGGCTGACTGACTGATTGACTGATTCAACCAGCATTTATTAATGATTTATTGTGCACAATATTGGGTAAAAGAGAAGATAAGAAAAGGTGGTTTCTCCCCTCAGAGAGCTTTCTGTATAGTAGTGGGATAAGACCCCAAGGGATAGCTGTGATCTAAACAACACATGATGAGTGCTTTAGAGAGGTGCCAATCAAGCCCTGTTTGAGATCTAAAGACGAAGGGCATTGTGGGGAGTGGGAGAAACTGGGAAATCTCCAAGGAGGAGATGATTTTTAAATTGTGCTTTAAAGAATGGGTTGGAATCCAGCAGATGTAGAGGGTGAGGGAGGCCATTCCAGCACGGGGAACAGTAAGCGTAAAGTCACAGAGAGGTGGGAGAGGGCAGCACACACTTAGGGAGCTGTGGCAGGGTGTTTCTTAATAGTCCAATCTGACTGGAGCAAAGGCAGAAGTTGAGAGGTAGCCTGTCACAGTGGATGGAGAGCTTGCTGTGGAGCCAGTAAGACTTGGGTTCAAGTCTAACTTCTGACTTATACTGTTGGTGTGACTCTGGGCAAGTCACTTAACCGCTGTGTGCCTCTGTTTCCTCAGCTGTCAGGTAGGAATCATAATAGCATCTACCCCCCAGGGTTGTTGTAAGGATCAAATGAGATACTATTTATTACATGCTTAGCACAGTATACAGTAAGTGCTTAATAAATGCTTGCTTCCTTCTTTCCTATAGATAGGAATAGGATGAGACAAGGCTGGGTTGGCAGAACTGGTAGGATGGTGCCAATTTTCAAGGGCCTTTAATGTGAAACAAGTTGAAACTTTATTCGGTAGGCAACAAATCTCATGCATCCCCAGGTACATAAGGTATTCAGATAGGCAGTGTGGCATAGTTGAAAGAATACTGGATTTAGAGTCCCAGAGGACTGGGGTTAAATCCTGGCTCTGTTACTAGTTTACTACTTACTTGACCTTTTAAGAGCCTCAGTTTCCTCATCTATAAAGTAGGCTGGGGATGTTAGTATAGAACAGGTATGGGAAACCTTCGGCCTTAAGAACACATGTGGCTTTCTAGATCCTTAAGTGCGGCCTTTTGAAATTTTCTCTAAATTCTATAAAATTTGGATTCAGTCAAAAGGCCACATTTAAGGATCTGGGAGGCCACATGAGGCCTTAAGGCTGCAGGTTACCCACTCCTGGATTAGTGCATCTCTAGGGTCATCTCCAGCCCCAAATCTTTGATTTTGTGGTTTGGGATCAGAATAATTGGTTCTGAATTTCAGGTTGGTTTCTTATTACTCGTTGTGTGACCATGGACAAGTCCTTTTTGGGCCTCAGTTTCCTCATCTGCAGAATGGAGCTAATCTCTCAGGTCCCTTCAGCTCCAAGTCTAACGATCCTCTAAGGCAGTTCCTCAACCTCAGGCAACAATTCCTTTATTATCAAGTTTCTCTCCCATTGAAAGGAAGAAAAAAACCAGAAATCACAGTTAAAATTCTCTGGGGAGCCCCTTGGATAGGTGATCCCTGTATGTTCTATGCTCTCTGGTGAGGGAGAAAGCAAACCTGTTGATAGAAACTGTGAAGGGAAGCCTACTGACAATATAAACAACGAAGTTGGGGGTGGGGTGGGGGGTGGTGGTGGTGCTGGGAGAACACAGAGAATGGGTTACATAAGCAGGTGGTTTGCAGGAAGCCCATCCTTCACCATCTGTCTGCCCCCCCAACTCCCCTCACCCTGGTTACAAATGCAAGAAAGTGGCATCGCCCAGGTAACGAGCTCTTCAGGGTTCTGCTAGTGCTTTTAATTGGAACGCTCAGCAAGCGGGGTTGAAATCCATTCTGTAGGCAATGAAGAGACAGAGCTTCTGAGTCTTTCCTGCCAGCAGGTGGAAGAAGCAGCCCTGGGTTCCAGAATCTCCAAGTCAGAAGGAACCTCAGGGGGCATCTAGTTCAACCTATGTCTGAACAAGGATTCCCCTCTCCAACATACCCAATGAATGGTCAACCAGCTTCTACTTGAAGAACTTCTGTCTTCAAGGGAGATAGAGAACTTACTACCTGAGGAGGTAGCCTATTCTGCTGTTATATGGTTCTATCTGTTAAGCAATTATTTCTGATATCAAGCCTCAACCTATTTCTTAGGCATCTGTTGCTGCTAATTCTATCTTCTGGGGTCAAATAATAAGCACTGAATCTCTTTTCCATTCTAGCCCTGGTGTCATCACTTCAGGCTCACTCTGCCCAAAGAGCACACCCATTATCATGTGAAGGCTTATTAAAAACAGATGCATTTCTTTAGATCACAGGCAGAGGCCAGTCTTCAAATCCAACTGATTCTCCCCTCCCCCCACTTTTTTTTTCCTGTGTTTTCTCTATTCAACTCTAACAATCTATGAAGACTGCTGAACTGAGAGCGAGGAGATAGAATCAAGTCCCAGTTTTGAGACTTATTAGCTCTGTGGTCTTGGGCAAATCACTTGACCTACCATAGTTTCACTTTCCTTATCTATAAAAATGGGGGTGATGCCTGTTCTTATCTCCCTCACAGGGTTGTTCTAGGGATTGAATGAGAGAATGGAACTGCTTTTTGTTCCAGTTCCAGCTCCAGTTCTTACTGTCTTTGACTTTGGAGAAGTCCCTTCCTTTTCTCTGGAAATCAGTTTTCCCATCTGTAAGATGGGGATAATAATCAAAGGATTATAGAATTGGAAGAGATCTCATGGGAAAGGATCTTAATGCATCTAAGCCAAGCCCCTTATTTTATAGAGTAGGAGGTGGTCAAGAAGGCCAAGAAGTGACCTGCCCAAGATCACACTGAAAGTAAGTGGGAGAGGTGTGATTTGAACCCAGGTCTTCTGACCCCAGAGGCAATGACCTCCTTATATGATATTGCCTCCTTATGTAGCCCCCTTGGGGGTGTGTGATCAAAGATTCCAAACTGGAGATAATAATAATGAACAGTTATAGCAATAGCAATAATAGATAATATTTATGTGCTATTGAAGTTTGCAAAGATATGTTATCTCAGCTAGGCAGCGAAATGGTGCAGTGGATAGAATGCTGGGTCTAGAGTCAGATCAAGACCTGAGTTCGAATATGGCCTCAGACACTCACTAGCTGTGTGACCCTAGGCAAGTCACTTCACTTCTGTTTGATTATTCCTCATCTGTAAAATACCTTCCAATGTTGTAGAATGGAACAAATGAGATAATATTTGTAAAGTGCTTAGCATAGTGCCTGACACATAGCATGAGCTTAATAAATGCTCATTCCCTTTCTCTTTTTCCCTTCATTTGATTGCTGGGGGTCACACAACTGACTGTTGTCCTTTGTTCTCAAAGAGGACCAAAATGACATCACTCTGTTAGAACCAAATTACAATATGTCCTACTGTGGCTTGGAGATCTGAACTAAGAAAGCTCTACCACAGGTCAGGCACAAATAGTTCATGGGAATATTTGGGGTGGATTCTCTAAATTGGCTCATCTTGAATTTCTTTTGAGTTACTCCAATTCTGCTTTGCTTATAGAGCACAGTCCCTTCTCTGATGTGGGCATGTTGTGCTGGGCAGTCCTGTGCCAGTTTTTCCCATGTCACACAATCAATTCCAAAATTCTTCACAGAGACCTTGAGAGCGTACTTGTATCACTTTTTCTGACCACTATGTGAATACTTGCTCTCTGCGAATTCTCCATATAATCGTCTTTTAGGCAAGCTCATTTTGGCATTCCAACATTGTGGCCAGCCCATCAGAGCTGTACTCTCTGAAGTAGAGTTTGAATGCTTGCCAGTTTAGTTTGAGAAAGGACCTTAGTATCTGGTACTTTATCCTGCCAGGTGATCTTCAGAATCTTCCTAGGACAATTCAAATGGAAGCCATTCAGTTTCCTGGCAATACACTGGTAGACTGTCCATGTTTCACAGGCATACAACAATGAAGTCAGCACAATGGCTCTGTAGACCTTCAGTTTGGTAGTCAGTCTACTACCTCTCCTCTACCACATTCTTCTTCAGAGCCTCCCGAACACTGAGCTAACTCTGGCAATGCGTGCATCAACCTGATTGTCAATGTGCACATCTCTAGAAAGTATACTGCCAAGGTAGGTGGACTTATAGACAGTATTCAAAACTTCTCCATTTACTGTAACTGATATTTCCAAGTATGGATGGTATGGTGGTGGTTGATGCAGCACCTGTGTTTTCTTGGTGTTAATTGTTAGGCCAAAATTAGCACAAGCAGCAGAAAATCAATTCATATTTTGTTGCATCTCAGTTTCAGAGGCTGCATTGAGTTCACAATTATCTGCAAACAAAAAATCACGCACCAAAACTTCCTCCACTTTGGCCTTGGCTTGTAGCCCTTTCATATTGAAGAATTTACTATCAGTGAGGTAGCTGACCTTGACGGCATATTCATCCTTATTGAAGGCATTTAACAACATGAGTGAAAATATCATGCTAAAAAGCATGGGAGCAAGCACATCGCCTTCTTTCACTCCAATGGTGATGGGAAAATTATGAGAGCATCGTATATTATCCAGAACCTGGACAAGCATGCCGTCATGAAAATGGCATTACAATACTGACTGAGGTTCTCAGGACAACCAAATTATCACATAATTTTCCACAAGCCCTCACAATTGACAGTATCAAAGGCCTTGGTCAGATCCCCAAAAGTTGCAACAGATTTCTGTTCTACTCTTGGCATTTCTCTTGGAGTTGTTGGGTAGCAAACAATATATTGACCATTCCTTGGCCCTTTCTGAAGCCACACTGGCTCTCAGATAGATGACCATCTTCCAGGTGAAAGATTAACTTATTAAGAAGGAATCTGGCAAGAATCTTGTTGGCAACGATTTAGAGACACCCCTTTCCCCCTCCCTGTCACAGAACAATCTATAGATTTATAGAACTGGACAATGAAGGCTTCCTTGAACTCCTGAGGGACAATCTGCTTATGCCATATAACTTGGAAAATTTCAGCCAGCTTTTGTATGAGCAATGGACCACCCCTTCCCCCTTGAAAATCTCAGCTGCAACAGAATCAGCATCAGGTGCTTTGCCACAGGAAAAAAGTCTAACGGCATTCAAAACGTCTTCTTCAACTGGAAATTTGTCTAGAAAGAGATTGACTTCAACCTGAGGTAAACAGTCAATGGTTTTAGCATTGATTGATGGCGGTCTGTTGGGAACACTGTGGAAGTGTTCAGCCCATCTCTCCAGGAACATGTCTTTATCACTAATCAATGTGGTTCCATCAGCACTGAGTAGTTGAGATGCACTATATGTCTTTGGCCCATAAATAGCCTTCAGGGCACCATAAAAGTGCTTTGGATTGTTACTATCAGCATAAAAATGAATTTCATCTATCTTCTTACTGAGCCAGGAATCCTGCATCTCTCTAAGCTTCACTTGTACTTTACTTTTGATGGAGTTAAATGCTTCCTTCTTAGAGATGGGTGAAACGTCCTGCTGGCAAACCCTGTGGAATTCTCATTTTTCATTTAGTAGCTTCTGAACTTCCCCATCATTTTTGTTAAACCAGTCTTGATGTTTATGAATGTTCTGACCCAGATGAGCAAATGCAAGTGTTGTACACCAAACCTCTGAAAACTGTGCACTCCTTTTCTGCTTTACTGTTGCCATCTGTGTATTGGCTCAACTTTCCCTCCAACTTAGCAACAAACTGTTCATGCTCTGAGAAGTGCCCTAATTCATTAGTATTTAGTCTTCTGGTAGTCATTTTGCCTTGGGCCCAACTCTTTTGTTGAATTCGAGTATTTAGCTTAGAGAGGATAAGTCTATGGTCAGTGCAGCACTCTGTGCCACAAATTACCTTTATCACTCTCACATCTTCTGTCTCTCTTCTCCTTACAATCACATAGTCTATTAAATACCAATGTTTGTTGCAAGGATGCATCCATGAAGCTCTATTTCATTTAGGTAAACAGAAGACAGTATGGATGATGAGAAAGTCATGAGATGTACAGGCCTTGAGTAGAAAGTGACAGCTGCTGTTGCAATTTGCAGCTCTATTCCTCCCAAGGACTCCCTGCCAAATCTGGTAGTCTGAGCCTTCTTTAGCATTAAAGTCACCCAGAATTATAAGCTTCTTCTCCTTTGGCACATTGATGACAAAGATCTCCAGGTTTTCATAAAATTTTTCTTTGACCTCATCAGGATTTGTCATGGTGGGAGCATAGGCACTGATGATGGTGGCGTGGCATTTTTCTGCAAGTGGCAATTGTATTGTCATGAGCCTGTCATTCACTCCTTTTGATAGGCATATAGTTTGTTGACTTGATTAGTTTTGATAGCAAAACCTACACCAGCTTCATGGCACTCCCTTTCACTGTGGTCACTCCAGAAAAATGTATATCCACCTCCAACTTCAGTAAGCTGGCCTTTATTTGCCAGCCTTGTTTCACTCAGGGCTGCTATTTGGATGTGATACCTGCTGACTTCTCTGACAACAAGAGCTGTTTGTCTTTCAGGTCTACTAGATTTTGTTTTGTCTATAAGTGTGCACACATTCCATGTACCCATAGTGAGTGGAATCTCCTTTGCAGAAGTTTTTTGTATATTATTTTGTGTTTCAGCTGCAGGGTGGGATTCCTGCCTGCTGTGGTAATCAGGCCAGGGTTGGGTAAGCATTTAGGGCATCTTTTCTAGCTTCTTCCTCACACCAATAGGTGAGCATTGCAGTCCTGAAAAGGTTGCTCAGACACCTGGGGGCTGCTGAATTCCACTGCTGCTTCCAGTGAGAAGATGAGCCTATGGCCTGGGCCACCTTGTGCAGGGTTGTGAATACAACCAGTGTATCTGCACCTGCTGATTTGTCACTTGTCCATCACCACAGGACCTTAAAATGGGTAAAATTGGTAAAACGGTTTGGGTAATGTCTTTGGATTTGTGCATAAACTGGATTTCAGTGAGGCAGAGTTGCATGAAATCATTGGTCTCACTCTGTCTTCCAGAGTCATCACAGTCCAGTGGCAGGACAGGGTCAAGAGATCTGGTGATGGCTTGAGAGGCAGTGGATGACCTTGGCATCTTTGGTGTTGAATCAAGCTCTAAGTGCTTCACAGAGACTGTTTTAGCTGCCTTTGTGACTGTTGAAAAAAATTGTTATCATCCTCCCATTCCAGCAATGGAAGTCTTCATGTGCTTGGGGTAGACATCTTCTTAACTCACCAATGGGATCCCTCAGTTACCTTCAACCTGGTTAAGTATATCTGCTGAAACAGTTACTGGGGTTTGGCCTCTGCTCACGCATGCTACTACTTCTTGGAGCCACAGGTGGGAGCTAGGTGGATCAGGTAGACACCAAAGATGGAAAGCAGCCCTGAAAAGGACTCAGCAGCCCTTACATCAGAGGTATTAGTCACACAACTAGTGCTATGTAAACTTAGGTCTTCCTAACTCGAGGACCAGAGCTCTAATCACGGTACCATCCAGCTGAGAAAGTCCTGATCTGCTTTTATAGGGATTTCCATACATTTAAAAACTCTGGCAGGTCTAGCTGTACATTCCCTCCTCCCGCAGTGAACATAGAATTAGCACTTTAAGGTTTGCAAAAGTGCTTTACAGCCACAATCTCATTTCCATATAGTTTTGATGATAACTGCTTGGTAATCTGTTTTAAAGTCTGGGAGCACAAGACCACCTTTATCAGCTCTTTTCCCCTTAAGCATGTCGCTTGATAGTCTCTTCCATTTATTTTTCCATATAAATTTCTGTATGATTTTATCTTAGTCCTAAAAAGAAAATGTTTGGTATTTTAATTGGTATGAGTGCTATAGAAATCTGAATTATTATTATTTGGCAATGGAAATTCAGAGTGGGCCAAGTGACCTGCTTATGATCACACACAGCTAGGAAGTGTTGAATGCTCGTCTTGGCATCAAAACCCTTCACAATCTGACTCAGCCCACCTTTTCAGACTTATTTCACAATACTTTCCTCTCAGTCTTATTCCCAGCTTCCAGACTTCTAAGCCAAGTCTCCATCACTGTCTTCTCCTAGAACTTACCTCACAGACCGAGGCTTCCTTGACCTGGAACCGACAACTACTTCCGTAGTCTTCCTATCCTGGAATATCCCGTTGTAAGGCCCACTCCTTCCTCCCTTTGATGAGTTCCTCCTGAGGCTTTTTTTTTGGTGTGGATATACCCTCTGAGGTTCATTTATTTGTTCTTTCAGTCATTCCTTCCTCCCTTCTTTCTTCCCTCTCCTTTGTTTCTCCCTCCCCCATCACCCCTCCCTTACTTTTTCACCTTCCTTTTTCATTTCCTTCATCCCTTCTTTCCCTTTTTCCCTTCCTTTCTTCCTTCTTTCTCCCTCCTTTCCCCTCTTCCTCCTTCCCTCTCTCTGTCCTTCCTTCCTTCCTTCCTTCCTTCCTTCCTTCCTTCCTTCCTTCCTTCCTTCCTTCCTTCCTTCTTTCCTCTATCCTCCCTTCCTTATTTCCTTCCTTCCTCTTTCCTCTTATTTCCTTTCCTCTTCCCTTTCCTCCCTCTTCTTCCAAAGCTGCCTGACCCCAAATTATAGAAGACCTTCACAGAAGCCCTGAATCTGACAGAGGTTAAGTTTGGCTCAAGGTCACATAGCCAGTATCTGAGGGAGGATTTGATTCCAGCTTTTGCTGACTTCAAACCCAGCCCTTCAATGCCAGTCTAAGGCATTTGGACCTTGTCTTGTAGTTAATGAGTAGCTTCCAAAGGATGTTCATTTGGAGGGTAGCACTGTGTACTCTATCTTGGAAGGAATTTTGAATTTGGAAGAGTTCTTTGGTGGTCACTGGATGGATTGAGATAGGATGGAGGAGACACTGCACCAAAGGAGACCTGTTAAGAAAGTAGTGTAACTCAAAGGCAGGAGAGATCCATATAGACCTGGGAGGGATCCTGGAAATACTTTGCTGCTGGGCCCCCTTCAGGGCTTCACTTCTACTCCATTTGAAGCTACAAACAGCTGCACCATCCCACCTTGTGAAAGACCCCCCCAACCCTGGCCAAGCATTACCTCTCACTGCCCTGGTGAGTGACAAAGTCTCATGGTCAACTGATGGAAGGCAGACCCTGACAAGTTTACCTGTAGGAATATTTTCCCTCCTATGTGAGGTCAAGGAAGCCCAATGACCGCAAGTGGGGTGAGGGAGAATTTGTGGCCGGTTTATGTCTCCTTGTGGCATGTTTATGAGCTCCAAAGTTTGGGACCAGTCCTTGACAGTTTTCATGTACTCAGGAGGTTTGGGCCAAATGGTGATAAAACATTATCCAATCCTTGTGTCTAACTTTTCCAAAGGGCATGGATAGTGATTATGATCCTTCTTCAGGGTCATTATGCCCTGCTCTGGTCATGCAGCATCTGGAATGCTGGGTGCAGTTCTGGGCATGGCATTTTAGGAGAGACATCGACAAGCTGGAGAGCGTCTGGGGAGGAAGGTGAGAGATCTCAACATCATCTCACCAAAGGACTGTTTAGATAGACTGGGGATATTTAGCAAAGAGAAGAGAAGAACTGGAGAGCTACTGGATTTGTAGGACTTTCTTGTGGGGGAGGGATTAGACTTCTGCTTGGCCTCAGAGGGAAGAGCAAGGACCACTTGGCTGCCAGTTATAGAGAGACGGATGCTGGCTTGGTATAACCATCGGAGCTGTCCAATAATAGGATAAGGTGCCCTATGAGATACTAGGAACATTGAGCAGAGAATGGATGGACACTTGTTGCAGATGCTATAGAGAGGAATTTCTGATTTAGTTAGGGGTCAGATTAAAAGACCTCCAAGATGTCATCTAAAGAGAAGATTCTATAACTTCTCTGTGCCTTGGTTTACTCATCTATGTAATGGGCATAATAGCTCTCAGGATTATTTCAAGGAAAGCTCTTTGTAAATCTTGAAATATTGTACATACATGTGAGATATTATCATTATCTTATTCTCATGACATCCCTGTGAAGGACATTGCCAATCTTATAGCTAAAGAAACTGACTTGGAGAGATGAAATATTAAGTAAAAAAAACCCAAGTATTTATTAAGAACTTACTGAGACAGCTAACTGGGCACAATGGATGTAGTGTCAACTCTAGAGTCAGGAGGAGCTGAGTTCAAATCCAGCCTCAAACACTTGACACTTATTAGAGAAGAATGAAGGATGCTCAATCTGGGCCTTTCCCCCAAGAGGAAGGTTCTAGGAAGAATTCACCAATGAGAATAGGGTAGAGAGAGAAAGCACCTGGAGCATGGTGGCAAAATCTAGAGTGAGCAGTATAGTTTGGTCTGGTCCAAGAATACACAGCTACTCATTTACCAGAGCTAATGCTACACATTTTAGTCTCTTGAGACCAACTTAGGAATGGGTGTTGCTGATACAAATATATTACATGCCAAAGACACTAAACTAGTTAAGGAAAACTGGGTAGCCTGTATTAATGAGACTTTGAAAACCCCTGAGGATTTGTTATTGTTCAGTCATTTCAGTCATGTCCAACTCTTCATGACCCTATTTGGGGTTTTCTTGGCAAAGATACTGGAATGGTTTGCTGTTTCCTTCTTCAGTTCATTTTACAGATGAGGAAACTGAGGCACACAGGGTGAAGTGACTTGCCCAAGGTCACACAGCTAGCAAGTTTCTGAGGTCAGATTTGAGTTCAGGAAGATGAGTCTTCCTGACCCCAGACCTGGTGCACTATGGTGCCCCCAGGTGCCAAGGCCCCCCTCCCATTAATTGTGATCTTACAGGGTATACAGGAGTGAATCTTGGGCCTTCTTTTGACTTACTTGAGTCCTTGGTCAACTCCATTCCATCAGTTCTGATTTTGACTGTACGTAATAGACATCTAATTCTAGTGCACTCAATATCTGGGCTTCTTAAACTTAAATAACAGATTCCATTAAGAGAACATTAGCACAACACTCCTGTAATTAATCTTCTCCAGAAAGCAAGAAGTTCAGAAGATCTACAGTGGGGCAAGGGTATCCTGTATCGCTAAGCTCATTTATCCTAATTGATTTATTTAAGATGTGAAGCCACAGACCTCAGGTGGGAAGGGGACCAGCCTTACCTTAGAGTCATCTGGGATTTGTCTTCTTTCTCTTCATTCTCTGCTTTCCTTGATTATTATTGTTGATAGCTTTGCATTGCTGGGCTGGTGGCCCCTCCTGGCTTTCACCCCTCTGTTACAAGCCCTCTCCTTATTTCCTTGTGTATACCCCCTCCCCTTCCACCCATATTTCATTTAGTGCCTTTGTGACGCAGGTTGAGTTTTTCAAGTAGATTAAGCTCAACTCTGACCTTTTCAGGGGACCTTTCCTGAGTCCTTGACTGTCCCCTTCTTTAACCCCTCTTCTACCCCAAGTACTTTCCTCTGAGGTTCTGAGATTTTCTTCCATTTACACCATATATATTCAATGCTTAATAAATGCTTGTGACTGGACATAAAGGAAAGAGAGAATAAATACATGAATGAATACATAAATAAATACGGTGATGAAAAAGCATCTGTTAAGTCTTTACTATGTGTCCCAAGGACTGGGGATACAGATAAAACAGCTGAAACAATCTCTGCTTTTAATTCTAATTGGGGGAGATAACAGATAAGTTCAGTTGAAGGACAGATGGGAGGGCCCAGAAATCTTAAGGGTACAATGGTTGGGAGGATGGCAAGGCCCAGTGGTACAGGGAAGTAGGTAAGTGAAAGTGCTGGGAGATGGAAAACTGTAGGTATAAAGGCAGGGGGATGGCAAGGCCTGGAAGACCTTAGCAGGAAGTAGCAGAGTAAGGCCTTATTGTTTTTCAGTATGTCTGACTCTCCATGACCCCATTTGGGGATTTCTTGGCAAAGATACTGTGGTGGTGGAAATTTCCTTCTCCAGCTTATTTTATAGATGAGGAAATTGAGGCAAACAGGGTGAAGTGACTTGCCCAGGGTCACACAGCTAATAAGTGTCTGAGGCTGATTTGAACTCAGGAAGATGAGTCTTCCTGACTCCATGCCTGGCACTCTACCTACTGCATCACTTACCTGCCCCAAGTAGGTCTAGTGGTCTTCCATAACTCCAGATGCAATAGAGTTGGTGACTCCTATCTTTTCTAAGTCTTTTTCTTTTTTGGAGTCAAATAGGGTTGAGTGACTTGCCCAAGGTCATACAGCTAGTAAGTATCTGAGGCCAGATTTCCAAGTCTTGTCAAGGAGCAAGGACAGAGGAGTACTAGTAGTGGACCTTCCTGTCTACCACAAAGTCCCAGATGTATTCTTCTGGAGAAGGGGACAAGGTGAGGAAGGCAGGAAAGAGGAAGGAAAAGTGGTTTGTCCTACTTTCCAATCATTGCATTGGTTCTGCTGGTAAAAGGGGCAAAAAAGGAAAGGTAATGGGGAAAGTTTAGTATCATTGGTGGCAGTTCTTCCTGCCAGCAGACAGTTACATAGATCCTGGGAATTGTCCTGGGCTTGAGAAGGAAGTGAGAGCCCAGGGATTATATCCTAATATTTTTTGGTATTTGTGCCAGTAGGATAATTTGATAAGTGTAGGACACTCCAGTGAGAAAACTTCCTCTACTAATACAGATCAGTAGAGACCCTAGACTTAAAGAATTGTGGGAGGGGAAGAAGTCCTGAGAGATTAAACAACTTTCCTAGGGTTACACAAAGTGCTCAAGGTGGAACTAAATCCAAGTCTTCTTGGTTCTAATGTTATCTCTCTTTCTACTATAATAAGCTGATTCCCTCAGTATCCTAAGATAGTCCTAATAAAGTCAGTGCAGGTTCTTGGGCTAACCACCCTCATTTTCATTTATTGCATATCTGGTCCTGGTCCCTCCACATCATCGGCAACCTTGCTGACTTGGAAGACAATATTCGAGAAAGTCCCTCTTGTGGCAACTGAGTACTCCACTTTTTAATTAAAGCTGATTTATCTTCTGGACTTTTCCGTCAACTTCCTGGGTCAGCTTCCCAGGTATCATCAGAACTCTCTAGTAGCAGGGACCCACTATTTCCCTCCTAATGGAACTCAGGACTCATACGGTAGTGCTATTAATAATATCAATAGTATTATTAATAATAATAATAGCAATTTTTTCTATAATGCTTTAAGATTTGCCAAGCATTTTACAAGTATCATTTTTTAATGTCCACCACAACCCTGGGAGGTAAGTGATATTATTACCATCATCTCCCTTCTACAGGTATGGAACATGAAGAAGTCCAGGGTCACGTAGCAAGGCATTGGCTGTGGTGGTGGAAATTTCCTTCTCCAGTTTATTTTACAGATGAGGAAATTGAGGAAAACGAGGAAATTTGAACTCAGGTCTTCTTGACTCTAGGTTCACTGCTCTATCCCTTGCACCACCTAGTTTCAGGTATCTACAAGGGTACAGCACAGGTGAAAAGGGAGCAGAACACAGGTCCTGATTTGTAGGAAATATAATTGTACAAAGTAGTAATGAACGCAGTGACTAGTTACATTACATTCAACATAGGCTCTCTCAGCAGCCTCTGCTGGTGATAGAGGAGCTGTCCAACACCACTCTGTAGAGAGAAAAGCCTAGTCAGCTGGGAGAGAGAGATGAAGTTTTTCAATGGGAATCTCAGGGCATCTTGAATTCCTTTGCTCATGTCTATATTCTTGGTGGATTTTTGGTGGGGCCTACTTGGTTTAAATGTTTGTGCTTCCTAAGAGTATTGATAGGGCAGGGAGTGACCTTCAGACACTAATCTTGTCTGGCTAGGTGTATGGGAAATCTCAGAATAGAGAAGCAGCATGGGGAGACCAGGATAATGTAATCCCCCTGGGCAATGGCCAGGGAAAGGAGGAATGTGTTCAGGTCCAGTCTCAGACTCAGACCTTATTCTTTTCAAGATCATTCATTGCTCACCACAGAACCTTGGTCCTCCAACAAAGAAGTCTTCCCCTGAAGGCCCTTCTAGGTGATTATGCTCCATGTGCCATGCATAGGCCCAGTAGCCACATTTAATTCTAGCAACAATGAGACAAGAGGGTATTTCATCACATAAACATTACCTAGGCAGTGGTTCATGGGGACACCTAGGCAAAGGGGTAGAAATGCTGATGGAGACCAAGAGCTGAGAGTGTTTACTTTACCCTGATCACACAGAGACAGACAACATAATGTACTTTAAGGTTTGCAAAGTCTGCATCAGACAAACCAGGGGAAGCTTTTAGTGACTTCTCTTCAGCCCTCTATATGCACCTAGATTACACACAGAGCTATTTCATATTATTAAACCTTCATTTTGTCCTAGGGCTCAGCTCACTTCCATTGTATCTCAGTGGATTTCAAAGCAAATGCTTAGCCAAGATGCACCCTCCTGTGGACCACCCAGATCCTCAGGGGCATGTGTTTCTCAGCCCTATAATGGCTGTTTATTTGTCTGATTATAGACAGGACTGGAGGAAAGGGTTAGGACTAGAACTGCTCCTCTAGAATGAGGATGAAAACCCTCTTGTAGGGCCCTACAACTGAAGGTCATAGGAGCCTAAATTTAGAGCAGGAAATGACTCTAGAGGTCATATGTCACACTAATGTCATGGGGATCACTAAACTATATATATGCAGGTGCATATTGACTTAGAAAACCACATATTAGCATCATCTATGTTTTATTGTATTTGTTTCTATTTTATTAAATGTTAGTCAATCATCTTTTAATCTGAATCAGACTGGCAGGTCTGAAAGCTGCATGTTTGACACCTCTGATTTAGTCCAACTTCTCATTTTTCCCATGGGGAAACTGAGGCCCAGGAAGATTGAATTATTTGTCTGAGGTCACACAGGAAGTTGCAGAGGTGGAATTAAAGCCCTCCAAGAGGTAGCAAAGATCTCCCAGGACAGAGGCTCCAGAGCTTCCCACATCTTCCCAACTCTTCATTGTCCAGCAATCCTAGACAATGAGAGTAGCATAGAATTTCATCATTTTTGTAGCCACCAAGCACCTTCATATCCATGACTTCATTTGATCCTGCCAACAACTTTGTGAGGATAGGAGCAAATCAGGGGTTGTGAAATTCCATTTTTTTTTTTTATAGATGAGAGAACAGAAATTCAGGAAAGGGAATGACTTATCCAAGGTCACAATGCCAGAAACTGCTGGAACTGGGATCTGAAGTAAGGCCTCCTGATTCCCACACTGGGATTTTTCCTGCAGTTCCAGGCTAGCCCATCCACATGATTCTACTTATCTATATGAACTTGATGACTGGGGTGATCCAGAGACCTCCTCTAGGATTGAGATTTCAATTCAACAAGTAATTAGCAATAACACCTAACATGTATGTAGCACTTCAAGGTTTAGAATGTGCTTCATACATGGTCACATGTGAACAATCCTATCGTTATGCCTATCTTCTTGTTCTTCAGTCTTTTCTATTACCTCTGATTCCTCATGATCCCATTTAGGGTTTTCTTGGCAAAGAGACTGGAGGGTTTTACTATTTTGTTCTCCTGCTCATTTTATAGATGAGGAAACTGAGGCAAATGGGGTGAAGTGACTTGCCCAGGGTCACACAGCTAGTAAGTGTCTGAGGTCAGATTTGAACTCAGGAAGATGAGTCTTTCTCTCTCCAGGTCCAGCACTCTGTCCACTGACCCACCTTCTGCCCATCTTAATCAGAGAGGCTGAATGATTTGCCCAATTTCAGAAAGCTAATAGATATCAGAGGCACTACTGGAACCCTGGTCTCTCCTGACTCCAAGGGCAACAGTTTCCCCTGTGCCCTGATATCTCTCACATGTTTATTTAGCACACATCGGCTTGGCACAATTTAGAAAGTACTATTGGCAAGTGGGAGAGTGTCCAGATGATGAAAATCAAGGTGGTGAAGGGCACTGAGATCATGTAATATGAGGATGTCACAGTATTTAACTTGGAGAAGGTGTGTTTGTCCTTTGTTGCCGAAGAAGACCATGCCATCAGAGAAATGATGACATGACTTGCACTTGACTTTGTTTTGAGTGAGGGAGGGCTGTGCAGGTCACCAGCCTCACTTCTCCTCCAGAGACATTTGAATTCAGTGACCAGATATTCATCAGGATGACTGGAGATGACCCAGGATGCACTGGGAGACCTTGAGCACTTTAGACCAAGGTCTTTGCAGGTACTCACTTATGGTGCTCCTACCATTTTAAGGAAGGGCTCAGACCAGCCTTGCTTAATTCTCTGTACTTTGCTACCATGTTTCAGATGCTTTGTCCCCTCCCTTCATCGAATTCCTCCTAGAAACTGCCAAGGGTTCAGGGGAATCATCTTTCATTCTCCAAATGTCACCACCAAGGGGATGCCCCTTTTCCCACCATGTTCAGCTCCCTTGTTTAAATATGTACATATATATTATGCTAATATATATGAGAAACAGTGTGGGGTAATGTATAGTGAGCTGGACCCAGAGTCAGAAAGACTTGGATTAAAGTTGCACCTCTGATATGTACTGTCTAGGTGACCCTGGGTAAGTCATTTAGTTTCTCAGACAGCTCTCTAAGATGATAAGTACAGAGAAAGTGCTGACCAGTATCAGGAGAGGAAGTTTCACCATCTGAGAGTTCCTTATACCAACTGAATCATAGATTGAGGCTCTATTCAATCCCTCATCTTATATGTGCACATGTTGTCTTCTCCATTAAAATATAAGCTCCTTGAGGCAGAGATGGTTTCCTTTTTGTCTTCACATCCCCAGCATTCAATCATAATACTTGGCACATAGTAGACATAAATGCCTATTGATTGATTGATTTTCATGAGAGTGGTCCTCAAACTTTCAAAGAACTGTCAGTCAGATAAAAGAGAAATTAGATTAAAAAACCTATTTAGCTAAATGAATAAAATTAGGAACAAAAGACAGAAATTGCAAATAGGCAATTTAGGGCTTGCTTCAAGGAAAAACTTAATAGTGAGAGTTGTTCAAAAGTGAAATGGGTTTCTTGGGATGGTCAATAAAGAAGGCCTTACTGAAGATCTTCAAATAGAAGTGATGGGACTGTTTTCTATTATAGAAGGGACCCTTGTTCAGGTACCCATGGGATCTCAGGTCCCTTAGGAGGCCCTTTTCACCTCTGAGATCCTGCCATATAGCTGAAGGTCATACACTTTGTGGGAAACACAAAGATGGGTGAGACACAGACCCTGTCCTCAATGAGCTTACAGCCTAATAGAGGAATATATTGGGTAATAGACCATTTTTGGAGAAGAGTTATACTGAGAGATTTCCTCCTCCAGCTTTGTATCACTAAGCAAGGATCTCTTTTCCTAAGGAATCAGGTTCTTGGTGGTATGATACTGGAACTATCTATATTTCTCAGGCTCCTACTCTCTTTAGGTCTCTGTACTGGACATCTTGGGGAAGGGGAAAAAGAGGTGAATAATACCCAATCCCTGTGATCTCTGGCTGTCCCCCATGCCTGGAATGCTTTCCCTTCTCTGCTCTGATTACTGACTCTGACTTCCTTTAGATTCCAACTAAAACTCCACCTTCTACAGGAAGCTTTTCCTAACCCACATTAATTCCAGTGCCTCTTCCCTGTTAATTATTTCCTGTTTATTCTGTATATAGCTTTCTGTGCATGTGTTTGTTTGCATGTTGTCTCTTTGAGGTCAGGGACTATATTTTGTCAATTTTTGTATCCCCATTGCTTACAACAGTGTTTGAGACGTAATAGGTGTTTAATAAATATTTAGTAATTAATTGCTCTGAAAACTCAGTTAAGTGGGAGGGAAAGAAGGGAAGACACTATACAGATCTCTCCACAATAAATCAGAATGTGATGAGAGATGCAAACTAAGGCTTATGGGGAATTGTGGAAGGTTTTCTGGAGGAAGTAGTTGGTCCTCAACTCACAGGTAGATTTTTGACCTAGATCGGAGGGAGGGAATTGTGGGCCTATGGACAAGTATGGGCTGCATATCTCTTTATTTTCTTCTCCTCAGGTGAGGATATTAAGTCATTCAGTAAGGTAATAGCTACCCTTCTGCCCTTTCACTCTCTTGCTGCTCCTGTGACCTTTTCTGTTCACTTTGGATACTTCCTTACCTTCATAGACTTACTCAAGGTGGGTGGAGGGAGGTATGGAGGAAGAAAGGGAGGGAATACTGAGAAAAATTCATATTTCTACCACAATGTAAAGTTAATAGACTTCTTTCCTCACAATAGCCCTGTGAGGAAGACGGTGCATTATTCTCCCTATTTTGTGGATGGGAAAACTGAGATTCAGAGAGGCTGAGCTAGTAAGCGTCAGAAATGGAATGGGGACCTGGATTTCCTGACTCAAACCCTTGAGTTTGTTCCCATTTTACTTATCCCCGCCTTTGTGGGTGGTGTGGAGGAGGGGCTCAAGTTTTTATCTGAATGACCTCTTGGAATCAGACATCCAGAGCTCTGGGGCCCTGGGGGCTTCCAATTTGGGGGGAGATCTGAAGCAGCTGTGCAGTTGTCATTCTACGTACTGGGAAAAAGACCCCAAGGACAAGGGAAATTAGTATGGGGATAGAATGGAACTCAGTCAAATATCCAATATGCTTCAGGCCCTGCAGTAATGTCGTCCATCCCATATTACACTGCGTTAGGCAGCGGATTTACGTCGGTCTCTGGATGCCAAGGGCCCTGGGCTCTCACCTTTGGAAAATGGTGCAATTTAATGGTAATGCAATTACAGATGTGCTGAGATTGAAACAGCCCATCTTATCTCAAACTCATCTTCCTTCCAAAATACCAGGGCAGGTGTTGATCCCTAATAGCTGTTGAAATGAATTCAGCAAGCAGCTGGGGGCTCTGGGAAACCAGATATGTGTATGTCTCTCTCTCTCTCTCTCTCTCTCTCTCTCTCTCTCTCTCTCTCTCTCTCTCTCTCTCTCTCTCTCTCCCTCTCCCTCTCTCTGTGGTGAGGGAGGGAGAGAGGGAGAAGAGAAGATGGGAGAGTGAAAGGAGGGGGTGAAACAGAAAGAAGAAAGGGGGAGGGAAAATGAGAAGACATGAAAGATGAAAATAAAGAGGGGATAAGAAAGATGAAAAGAGTGACGAAGAAAAAGAAAGGAGAAGTGGGGAAATGAAAGAAGGATGAGAGGGAGAAGAGACAGAAGGATAGGGAAAGGTAACAAGAAAAAGGAAAGCAAGGAGAAAAGAATGAGAGAGGAGGGAAGAAAGAGGGAGAAGGATGAAGTTAAAAGCAGGGGAAGAGGGAATAAAGGGTAGCTTTGCTTTCTGGAATCTTGTTTTTCTCAAATGCATGGGAGGATTTGCTAGTCAGAGCTTGAGGAATCTGAAAGGGGGAAGATATTGGTAGGAAAGAGAGGAGAATCCCAGCCACTAGAGAGAGGAAGGGTGAACAATTGGACAGCAGGACTGAATTTTGGAAAGTGGGAAAATGTGAAGATTTCAGATAAGCCACCCCAGATAATCCTGCACCTTTCTCTGATTGACTGGTTGATGCTGGCTGTCCTGTGTCCTTTCTTTGTTGTGCCCTCTGCACTTATGGCTTTCTTTCAGAATTGATTTGGGGCCACAGCCAAATATAACAAACCAGGATTTCTAATGAAAATCTCTTTCTCACAAAAATACAGCCATTTTTTTTTTCCCCTAGGAAGGCAGAATGAGCAGAGGGTAGCTTTATGCTTGTCTCAGATCCAGGGCACAGCTCCAGGAAGAGGGTAGGGGACAGAGAGAAGATGACTTACAGCTCCAGCTCCAGCTCCAAATTTCTTACTAGATTAATTCCTGGCCACCCACCTACAGTGAAAAAATTCTCAGTGCCCTGGAAAAAGCAGCCGTCTACTAGGAATCAGAAAACTTAAGTTCTAATCCTGACTCTGCCACCGACATGTTCTTTGACCTTGAGTATATCTCTTCCCCAAGTAAGGGGACTGCTTCCTCATGTGTAAAGTGAGGAGATTGGACTACCAGAGCAATTATGTTTCTTTTAGCTTTAACAGTCTATGAATTGGTGTGTTCTGTTCACAAAACCTGCCTGAAGAGCTCTTCCAGATAGCCCATCATTTAGGACCATGGACAGCTCTAGCTAGTCAGGCACTTCTCCCCTCCCCAGTCCTAGTCTCCCCATTCCAAGGCAAAGTTCTGTTCAAATCTGACTCAGGGCACCTTCTCCCTCCCCAAACTTCCCTCCTTTCTCCCCTCTACCCACTGGCTGGCTGGCTGGCTGGCTGCAACTTCTTTATTGGAAAATTTTCTGTTTTTGGGTGTTGGGAATGGAGTCCTGTATGCAGTTGATTATATCAATTACTTTTCAGAACATGGTTTTGATCCCAATGCTACTTCACTGGATCAGTGAATAGAAAGTGCTCTCAGAGAAAATGGCATTTTTTATAACCCTGGCAAAATGCTTTTTGCTGCTGATGAGATGAGCCACCCAGAGAGAGAGGTATACCACATATGATACATAACTAACTAGAAGTATAATCTTCTAAATTGGAAGCCATAATGTTTGCTGTTAGAGCTAAATATTAACAGGGCATTGTCTCACAATAAGCCTCACGAGGCAACTCTCTCAGCTCGGCACTGCCGTCATATTAAAGAAACGTGATTAAATTTCTTTCTGCCATCAGAATTAAGAAATGAATAGTTTTATGAGACTCCTGCTACAGACAGTGAGGAAATCTAACATCAGAAATGGGCTCCAAACTCTAGGTCTTCCCTCACTCTAGGTAGTACTTTCTACTTAGTCCAGAGGGAGGCAGTACTTTGCAGGTTTGGAATGGGCTCTGGGTCACAAACTATGTCCATCTATGTAGAGTCAATGTCTCTGAGCTGGCAGAGATCTAGATGATAGAGGTCTATATCAATTGCTACCTTAAGCATGAATCCCCTCTCTGACATTGGTAGAAAGAGATGATCAAACCTGTCTCAGTGATGGAGAGTTCCTTTTCTCAGGAATCAGTTTGATCCAGTTTTGAGAAAACTCAGGTTGTTAGGAAGCTTTTTGTGTATGTTCGTCCTTCATTGTCCAAAGAAGACCATGACATTAGAGAAATAATGACATGACTTGCACTTGACTTTGTTTTGAGTGATGGAGGACTGTGCAGGTCACCAGCCTCACTTCTCCTCCAGAGCCATCTGAATCCAGTGACCAGATATTCATCAGGATGACTGGAGATGACCCAGAATGAGGCAATTAGGGTTAAGTGATTTGCCCAAGGTCACACAGCTAGTGAGTGTCAAGTGTCTGAGGTGAGATTTGAACTCAGGTCCTCCTGACTCCTGCACTTGTGCTCTATCCACTGCACCACTTAACTTCCTGTTAGGAAGCTACTCCTTATATGGAGTCCAAATTTGCTTTCTTCTAACTCTTGTTGCTTGTTGCTTCTAGTTCTTCCCTCTGGGTACTAGACTTTTATAACTCAACTGAAGACTGAATTCTCTTTTTCAGGTGCTACACCGAACTGTGGAATCATATTGTATTCTATGAACTGATGCCACTGTTGGTGGTAGTCAAACAGAGCCTGTCCCCACTTTCAGAGGTTGACA